>NW_025335123.1:11482500-12732500 GCF_018152115.1 Drosophila rhopaloa | reverse complement strand
TGAAATTAGCATTTTTGAGTTAGAGACAGAGAGTGAGAGAGAAAAAGAGAGAGATGGAGAAGTGGAGAAGAGTATTAGGTATATTCGGTAACTGGTTTTTTTTCTGGTATCTTCTTTGGGGTGGTGTGGTGGGTGGGTTTTTCGGTTGGTGGGGAGTGGTTTGGTTTCGGTCTGGGTTTTCCTCCTCTTCTGCTTCTTTGTCTTCGATGGGTGGTACTTTCTTACGGTTCCAAAAACAAAGAGTTCGCAAAAATGCCAGCCCAAAAAGAATACAGTTGCATACTTTTTGGCTTTTGAACCGGTACTTTTTCTATTTTTTGTGATATTTGTTTATACTTGATTATAGTTATTTGGTATTTAGCTTCAGTTTTTTTTGTTTGGCATTCGACACAAAAAAATCGTTCGTTTACATTTGGCTTCTCTGGTACTTTTTTTTTTTTGGTATTTTTTGCGTTTTCAATCAATTAAAATTGCACATTTTCAACAACATCAACAACGACAACTACTTTTTGGTATTACGAGTAATATTTATTGTTATTTTTTGGTTTTGTTTTTGTTTGTTCCTTTAGATAGATATATAGATATATATATATAGAGGTATATGTATGTAAAGATATGCATATAGATATATATATGTATATATGTATGTATATTGAGTATGGTATATTATAGATATATTTAGTTGAGTACGAGTAGATAGGTATATAGATATATATAGATGGTGTAGAATACGATAGTTGTTGCTTCTGCTCGGCTTAGTTCCATCGATCGCTTATTGGTAATCGAAACGAGAAAACCCAAAAAACAAACGATCACAAACCAATCGATAGAATAATAGAAACTCAATAATGCTTACGATTACGATTACTGGATAAAGAAATAAAGAAACAATTTCGCTTGCTCGCATTTGCTCGGTGATTTATCGATCTTAAGAAAGGAAAATATCGAAATTAAAAGATTAATACAATATACGTCTACACCGATATATACGTACAACTGATTACACATACACATACAGACAAGCATACACATACACAATGCGACATACTTATGTTTGGTTTAGTTACCTACACACATATACGCTCTGGTACAATTCATTAATCGATAAATGAAACAACCGTTAAAACGTGGGCATCAATAGATCTGATATGATAGCTATTTAAGTTTCACTGGCTATTTGTATTAGAATTTAAATAAATAAATTATCGAAATAATCGATTAATAGTTGGTGATCGACAATTTCTAAATAAAAAAGTGTGTCATGAAGCGGTAAAATTAAATTGCAGAGTGTATAATTTCGCAAAATGAGTTTAACATTATTTTATTCGATTCTAGAGCATATATGTGCGTTGATATATATCTGGCTTAGTTGGTAGTTAAAGTAGTTTGCACTTGATATTACGAATACGGATACAATACCACAAATGCCGCAATACGAGATAGATATTGATTGATTACGATACGTTACAGTATATGGTTGGGTATTATCACCGCTTGCTTGCTTACTGAGATCTGCCGATCGAAACATTTCCGTGTACGTTACGCTCAAGTTACTACGGGGAAATCCGGCAAACAATACAACAAATTATACAGTTGGTACAGTACGAGTAGCATTATGGGTATAGATACGAGTATGCATATTATAGAACACAAGAGACTGCAATTGATTGAGTTGATGCGTACAGTTTACGGCTTAAGACACGTGCAAGTTGTAGCTTTATTATTTTTTATTGGGATGTTGGGTTCGGTTGTCGGTATTGTAGGGGGTTATTTTGGGGGCTTTAACTACTTGATTGGGGCGGGGCAGCAGAAAGAACGGGGTTGGTGAGAGAACTGAGGGCGTTACTGGAACAAAAAAGATCGTTTCAAATTAAAAGCTTATTCTGGGGGTGTGCGCGGTGTGGAGTCAACAAATTTTTGGTTGGGAATCATAGGGCACTTTTGCTTTCTGTTTTTCTTATCAAATTTCGAGAAAGGTTAGGGTTATTTATCTAGACTTTAGGTACGGGGCTCAGAGAGAGAGAGAGAGTTAAATAGAGAAAGAGAGAG
This sequence comes from Drosophila rhopaloa, assembly GCF_018152115.1. NCBI lineage: Eukaryota > Metazoa > Arthropoda > Insecta > Diptera > Drosophilidae > Drosophila > Drosophila rhopaloa. The sequence goes on along the minus strand of NW_025335123.1, from coordinate 12,730,451 downwards.
ACGGAGAGAGCGGCAAAGAGAGAGATACAGAGGGGTTTTGTTTTTGGTTCTTGGCGATAATTGATCCACATGGAAGGATTGTTTCAAGTTTGCTCAATTTCAAGTTTGCTTTTATGTGTTTCGTTTTAATTTTTTTTTTTACGTCTTTTAGTCGCGTTCGATTTTTGGCAAAATATATATATATATATATTTACACAGAACACCATATACGCGGCAATAGAGCTATTGAAAAGGGTATCTTTGGTTTTCAGACTTGCAGTCTTCATCGGGATCCTCACATCCGCCTGCTCTGCGATAGCATTTGGGTACAGTTATCGATTGCTTCGATTGCATTTGGTTGACCTACTTAATTAGTTACATACGCATAAATAGTCATCGTTATTGATAGATGTGGAAAATCATAATTGTAATCAACTGAAAAAGTTAACCTTGGCTGATCGTTTTCTTCGTTTTCTTGCCAGCTTTTCGTTGTCGTTATGTTTATCGTGATTGTTTATCGGTTATCGCCAGGCACTCGCAACACTTTACTATACTTTTACAAAGTCTGCGTGTGTATGTGTGTCTGTAACTGTGTGAGTGTGTCATAGTTACTAAAGAGAGACAGAGATATATCGAAATAGAGAAAGAGAGAGAGAGAAGGAGACACAAGTAGGGTTAGGGCGTAGAAATCGATACAAACTTCATTTTGTATTAAATTTGATTTGGCTTTCAGCTTGACCATTTCATATTTTTTCGTTTTTCGTAACAAATTGTTATTATTTTAATTTTTACGTAGACGTTGACAGCATATTTTGTGGTGGCAGGCGAGCAATCTGTTATCGTCGGGTTAAGGTTTTGGTTATCGTTTTTTTTTTTTTCGGCGCGGTGCGGCTGCGTTTTTGATAAAATATCGATTATTCATTTTGGAATTTGCATCCCCTGATTTGTTCTGTTTTTGTTCTGGGTTTATCTGTTCTTTAACCTGGAATCCTGTAATCGCGCTCTACTAGACTTAAAATCGCTACAAAATAAAGAAAAGAGATAAATAGAGAGACAGAAGGAGACGGATAGAGTTGACAAAGCCAAAGCAAAGTTAAGAAAACGTGAACCGAAAAAATGTTTTAACTAACATTGGGCATGGGGAATTGGGATTAAAAATCATAATTCATTAACGAATACAATGAAAACGATAGATCAAAAAGCATAATTTGAGCTAATCAACTACAGTATAATTATATATTTATATATATGCAATATTTATAAGCAAAAACAAGGCGCAGATCAAGTGTGGTTTGAAAAAAAGAGAGACAAATAGAGTAAGAGACGGGGCGGGCGGGACTGGTGAGAGAGACAGAGAGAGCAATAGGTCCCTATGAGGGAGCTCGATAGAGAAACCGAGCTGAAGTTCGATACTTTCGATAGTCATTGGGGAGCGGGTGGAGAGTGGTTGGTGAGTTTTTAAAATGAGTACTAGAATTGCTTGATTTGTAATTACCATTTTCTATCACTTTGCTCTTGGCGGGGGGTGGGGATGGATGGGCGTGGCCGCGTGGGCGGCACCGCACACACACGCACGCACACACACACACCGCCAGCAGTGGTTCAGAGCCAGACTATCGGCTATCGATAATTGTTATCGCCGCCGCCGCCGCTTGCGTTGAGATCGCTTTTGATTTCGTTTTCGGGATATCGCTATTAATTCGATTTCGGGATATCGCTATTCATTCGATTGACAGCTGATTCGTTGATCGGTTTATTGCTTATCGGTTATCGTTAATCGATGAATTGATTTGGTTTGTTTGTTCAGTCGCACAAGCTAAGGCCACCTTTTCACGAGTTGCCCTGTTTTCGTTTGATTTTACGATTAGATATTTTTTGATTTTGGGTTTTTTTTTACATGTTTTAGTTGCTCTGTGGTGCTAAGTTATCGCGCGTCACGTTTCGTTTTCGATTTTTGGTTTTGATTCGGTTTTGCAGTTCGCTTGTAAATATTTTTTGTTATATACTTGGATATATACGTGGCTATATGTACATACGAGTTATCACATTCGTTAGCATTATTCGATCGTAGTTCATAGTTCTTGCTTGAAATTCACCGCATCTGGCACCGATGCCCATTATTACTGCCGCACTCTCAACTGTCTCTGATTTTGTTCGCCGCTGTTTTTGTACCAGGTAACCTTCTCTTCTGGGCAGGATCTGATCTGGAACTGGAACTGGTGCTGGTACTGGCACTGGCACTGGCACTGGCACTGCTAGTGGTACTGATAGTGGTGGAACTGCAGCAGGCTATTGAATTTGGCCAAAGGACCTCAGCTTCCCCAGCTGCTGTTGCGGCTGCCTCGTCTGCTGCCTCCTTGTCGTTATCGGTTATCGATATGGCGTTGTTGTTTCCGCTTCCGGTTATCGCTGCCGGCTCTGGGTTGTCGCTGGGCAGGGTTGTCAGGGTTGCCTCATAGCCGCCGCTGCCGTTTCCGTATCCGTTTCCGCTGTAGTCGACCTTCACGTGGCGGGCACATTCGATTTTTAGTTCGTTTCATTTCGGTTTTAGAGGTTCGTTCGGTATAGAATATATAAAGCATTTTGTTTGGGTTTTAATTACATAGATCGTCTCAAAACCCTATATAAAACTTCTTCGGAGCAAGGGGCTTTCAGGGGCTAAGAGTTATGTAAGAGTGTTTAGTTTGTGTTCAGAGTTCTTAGGTATAAACACGCACACAATCGGGGGAGTTCTTGAGATAGAGCTTAACTGAAAAATCGCTTAAAAATTTTGTTTTTTAAAAAAACACAAACAAACACACAAACAGCGAGAGGGAGACAGACATAGATACAGTAACGATTACGGTAATATTCATAGACTTCATAGACATATAAGCTAATCAATAATTTACACAGCCGATTACAAACAATAATCAAATTCAACACAGAAAGAGACGCAATCAGAGTGACAGAGAGAAAGAGAGAGAGATAGAGAGAGAGGTAGAGACAGAGACATGTATATTTTGTGTGTGTGTGTGTTGGAAAGAGAGAGATAGTCCGAGAGAGATAGAGCGATGGGAATATGTTGGATGGACAATGGTTATTAATGGACAATGGGCTCAGAATGGCTCTCAATGAGAATTTGCAACGCCCGAAAGAGACGGCAATAGAGGGGGCGAGAAAGAGACGTCATCATCTTTTGTCCCGCCGCTGTTTTTTTCATGTTGAAAATAATCCTACTTGATGAATGTTTTGCATATTAATTTCATTTTTTCTGCGTTCTTTTTCTCTGGTTTTAGATGACCTTTTCTTGTGAATGTTCATTTGGTTTTTTTGTTTTCTTGTTTTTTTGTCTTTTGTTGTGATCTTTTGAAGGAATGTGCTCACGGTAAGTACATTATTACGAGTATTGTTATTCTGGTTGTTGTTACTTTCATTTGCATTTCGCTTTATTGTTATCATCTAGGGGCCGGGTTATATGGAATGGCAATGGTTAAAAAGTCATGGCCACTAAACTCAAAACACAAACGAAATGAATGGTGGGGGAAAAGTAAAAGTAAAGTGGTGGGACGAGTATTACTTTTGACTGGAATGGAATGGTCTGGGCTTGGTATTTCTTTTCGCATTGTTACTCGACGATGGTTATATGGGGTTGGTCCCCCAAATTACGACGGTCCACAGGCATTTGTCGAGCTCCGAAGTTTACACATGGGATAAATCGGGTTTTCTTATTGTCTTTTTTTTTTCTTTTTTTTTTTTGAGGAGGGGGGGTCAGTATATAGTGTAAGATACATTTGATACTCTCGGCTTATTTGTCTTTCGTATTTGGTATTTAGTTGGCTCATTAGTTACGCTTATAAGAGTGGTAGTAGTAGAGTAGTAGTATAAATAAATAGGTAGTAGAAGGTAGTGGTAACATATTCGATTTGCTTTTGCTTTGCGTTTTCGTTTTGCGGTTTTTTTTGTTCGATTTGTGACTCAAATCGATTTGGTTTTAGAGATATAATTGGTTTGATTTAGAGTTTGAGTTCGAGTTGAGTTGTAGTAGTAGAGTAGAGTATGGTATGGTATAATCAATCAATCAACCAAAGGCGGTATAAAAGTAGAGCAAGTTCACATGGATTAGTACGGTTGTTACAAAGGAAGTGGACACTCACCGATGATCTACTCACTTGCATAAACGCATAGACGCCGCGTAAAAACTCCATATTTTGCTGCTCTTGAGAACCCTTTTTGGTTGTGCGTTGGGCCCGACTTATATACTGCTTAACGGTGTCCGCAACAAGATGTGGCTTTAGTTTGCGTGATAGAACCCTGCAAAAATTCGGATAGGTCAGATCGGGAAAAGAGAGTTCTCCAAATGGGTAATGATATATTCGAAAAATTATTGTATAGCTTAAACGGTTTGACCTTATAATATCCAATAATTCCATAACTTGAACCACCATCTGCCACCAAAATTAGTTCGGTTTAAAAAGACTTCGAGTTATAGAACCATTTATTCTCATGATAGTTTCTAGTTATTCATATTGTATTATCAAGTTGACAAGTGCTTTGTGACGGTTTTCTAGCTCGAAAAGTGCGACGCTGCGGTGGCATGTAGGTTATTGTTGGTCGAGGTCACCACCTGCCACCCGCCACACGCCACCCGCCGCTTTTCCACCCACCGCCCCCACACTTTTCCACCTCGCCACTTGGCCCTCGGCTCGCAACCAAATTGAAGCGCTAAGCAAATTGTCACTTGAGAGGTGCTCGCTTTCCTCATCTGCTAAACGGAAACACTTTCCCCAGTCTTTGTGCTAATTGGCCACACTTAGTGGCCCACCCACTTTTCCGCTTTTCCGACTCTCCACTATATATAGTATATGTGTACTATATACATATATGTGTATATAGTATGTCGTGTGTGTGTGTGTGTGTGTGTGGGCCATGAAAATATGCGCAAAGGATAGTGCTGCCTGGATGGTTGGAATTTTTGTGCTGGCTAATTGAAATCCTCCTCGACTGACGACTTTACGCATTTTGTGTGAATTGACAAAGCAGATTACGCTTATCGTTTAATTGCCCCCAGCAACAGGGAAACATTCCCATCTTCATCTCCATTTTCATCTCTGTCTGAGTTCTCATCTACAATTTCCATCCGAGCTACCATCTACATCTATCTGCTTCATGTCCTGGCACACACTCACGCATAATTCCAGTTTTTATTAGCCAAGCTTTTAAGCTGTGACTAACCAGAGAAACGGAGATTGCGATTTGTATGGAGAGAAATGGGTTTCCACTTTGGCTGCATTTAAGGTTTTTCAAAAGCTGGATTTCAGACATTTTTAGGACTTGTTGTTGATGTTTTTCCAACTTGATCTTCAATATATTTATTGTCGTTTCAAAAACCCAATTCATATATCAAAAATTTGTAATTATTTTATTAAATGGCTAGCAAAACGAAACATTAATTTAAATTTATATAACTTCTCAAAATGTAACTTCAATGCAGTAAAGGTTTTCTCAATAACAACATTCGTAATCATGCAAGAGTTGAAAAAGCCTAATTATTTCTTAGAAGAAGCTCAAATTTTTCCCAATGTACTTCTGGCATCCAGGACGATGGCAGTTGGCTGATAAGACTGAGGCTTCATTTACTACTCTATTGACTTAAGCAGCCGACAGCAGAAGCGAGCGCAGATTTTCTGTGATTTTCCCCACTTTTCTGTGGATTAGCAAAGCATTTAATTGGATTCCCATGTGAGCACAAAGGCAGAAGACCCCCCCCCAACAGAAAATAAAAATAAAGAAAGAATATATTGCAAACACCAAGGGGCAAAATCTGCGGAATTTAATTCTTGAAAAATGCAAAAATGAATTCTTTCTAATTCCGCATATTCCCCGGGCAAAAAGCGGCGAAAAAGACTAAACTAATAAAGTTGGCTCTGGGCGGCCTGCCAACGCGCATTTCCGTTTCCGGTGTGCTCCTAATTTATTATTAATGAAAAAAGAAGGAAGAAGGGAAGGCGGGGCACAACTGCTCGCTGATTACTTTTGCGTGGAACATACACGAATTTCGCGTTGCTTTTCGACTTTTGGACGCGACTTCTCTGCATATTGACCCTCGGGGTCGAATAAATTCGAGTACAAAGGCAGTGGGCGGGGGGCGTGGCAAGTTCCATCTTGGCTGCCGAAATTGAAAATACTTAAAATGGCATCGGGCAAACCAAATTTTCAACTTGTCCTTCGACCTTATCGACTTGGCCAGCGGGGTATATCTGTTTGAATGGGCTTTCGATGTATTTAAAATGTATGTTGAAATATAACAAGGATTTTAAAGAATACAGCATTATTAGAGACTTGAAATGATTGGCAGCAACATTTTTAAATATGAAATATATATATGAATGCCAAGAGTATGTTCAATTTTATAATCACGTTAATAATACTATGATTTTTTAACAAATCGAATGTTTAAAAAACCTTTTTAAAGACTATATTAATACATTTCCTCAGGTATTTCCAAGTCGACTGTTTTTGATTGCACCTTTTCAACTTTTTGTCACTGCCTTCGGCATTTCATTACAATTCCAAATCGCGTAAGGACACAGATTCCTTCCTTTTTTTTTGTGTTATTGAAATTATTTGACCTTTCGGCTGAGGGGCACAAGCTTTTAATTTATTATTATTTTCTTAACCGCATTCACCTTCTGCTTGGGCGTACCGTCCCGCCCTCCAGAATTTCTTTGGTTTTTTCGGCGGTTTTCGGTTTGTTTTTCCCCGGCTTTTGTTTTGTTTTCCCGGCTGACAGGCGTAACAGAAATGTTAAATTGCGAAAAATAAATCTTGAAATTGACTTTGTGCAGGGTTTGGTTTGCTTTGGTCCCAGCCGCCTTTATATATATGTATTTTTTTTTCGGTTTTTGTTTTATTTATTTTGTGCTTTTTTCACAAACTGTCGCCTTTTTGAGTTGCTGCTGACAGCGTGAAAATCGAGATAAATGTGTTTTCACTTTCCCATTCCACTTGCTATCGCTTGTTGGCGGTTAAAAGAACAGTTTATTCAACTTGAAAGAGAAAAGTAAATCGAAAAAAAAGGTAAAGGTGTAGACATTTTATTTAAAGATTGATATCAGTTAGACTTTCAAGGGGAAAGTCGGTTGGCATGTGTATGACACTCAATTCATAAATATGAAAGCGAAGTGACAAAATTATCAGGAACATATTTCTCATTGCCATTCAACAGTTATGAAGGGCTAATTTTTATCGGATTTTTTTTCTTATATATTGAGTATAATGGAAAACATTCTCTGAAAAATGAATAAATGACAACTGGGTTAGCAGATATTTCTCTTTTTATTGTAAATTTCTTTGTGAAAAACGCACAGCCAAATTGCAACTTTAATATTTTTCTTTGTGAAATAATTGCTGTGAATATTAATTTGAATTTTGGGTGCTTCATCAACTATTGGATAAAAATTGAGGAAAAAAAAGTGGTGAGCAGAAGCCACATAAATACGATATTTATTCTACCATATAATTTCCTTCTCAAAGTGCGGTACTTTAACGATGTAAATGTGATATATTTACTGTACACAGCCAGTTAATTTGTTTTCCGATTTCATGAAACATGAAACGGTCTTATTTTGGTTCTCAAAATGACAAACATGCGAAATACTTTTTATAATAAATGCTTTTTCAGCTTTGGTCTCAAATTTCCATTGGCTGTAGACCGCCCCCAAAAACGCTTCACATACTGCAGGCATTGCATAATGCAACGAGTGAAGCAGCTGCCGTTACTGAATCGGAATCTGAATCAGAATCCGAATCCGAATCTGTCATAAAGTCGCAATCAAATTTGGAGCATGGCTGGCCTAGGGAAATAACAGGGAATAACAAGAGATTGTCTGGTTATTTTACAGCCGCAGCCAATTCACTTTTGCCATCTGACAGCCGAAGCAATGGAATTGCAAATTTCCCAGCTGCAAAGGGGTTGCGATGTGGCTTTTTCCCGATGAAGCCAGCTAATCTGTGGCTCAGGTTGAAGAAGCACGTCATGTCGGTTAAATTTAAATATAATTGGCAAAATCGTGCCTTTTAAAAGTTTTATAAAATAATGAATAATATGAGAAATTAGTTATCTTGTTCAGAAAACTAATTGACATGCAAAATAACCTTAATTTGAACTTAGTATCGTTAGCATGGTCACATAAAAAACAATTGAACTGGTCACACTGAAAACGTATATGTTTGTATCCTTTAAGAAACACTATGATTCCAATTAGTTTAAGTTTTCTCAAACATATCATCACGTACCGTTGGTAGTTGTTAGTTAATCCCTCTCTGATTTTAATATTTCAATATTGAACATTGTCAAAAAATATTTAGAACAAAATACAAATATCTTTGAGGAATAAAGCCGCGAATGTCGATTCTCTAGCGATGCGGTGACTACTAACCGATAATTATGCACTTGCAGACATTTTTCGCGAGTCAAGAAGCAAAAGCAGCGCAGTTGCAACAGTTAATAAGAGAAAATACAAGAATAGAGGAAAATGCGAAGGGAAATGCAGGGGAGTCCCTAAGTATGCAACAATAAAATATTCTCGTGCATGTCAATGACAGAAAAAAGGGACACTAAAACATACATACGATATGGCCACAAACCATTAGATTGCTCATTTCAGATTTTATTTTCTTTCCCCTCTCATATTATACATATTTTATTTTACTCGCTTGCCGTTCTTGTCAGCGTAATAAGCGCAATTAGCAAGAGGACACTGGGTGGAAAATGGTGGGAGAAAATAGTTGGGGAAAAGCCACTTGAGCATGCAATGAGAGAACAAATTAAAAGGCAAGTGCAAGTCAAGTGGGGACAGAAATACAGTATACATAAAGCCAGATAAGTCTTCGCGATAATCCAGTCATCAAATAAATAATTAAGGAAAACAAAGAAAGTAATATTAAATAAGATAAGTGCCTTCGAACTGATTGCGTTAATTAATTTGCTTGTTTTTCTGACCGCAATGTTCGTTTATCTCCATTGAAAACTGTTATAATTGAAAAGACCCTACATGGCCACTTGGCAACCTTCGGGTTATTTCGAAAACTTTGACAACCCTGCTCATATCCCACCTCCCCCGTTTAATTCCACAACCCACCTATTTCTAGGTCCTTTGTTGCGGCGAGTCCTTCAAGATTGCCTCCTTGCGGTCCTATAATTGCTCCTGTTAACCGCCGCCAATTAAATTGCATGGAAAGCGGGGCCAGAAACAGCCAATGCCAAAATAATTGTGCATAATTCCGTTTTGCATTTTACATCCACAGAGCCCCCGCTTGCATACGTTTTCTATGACCATGTATCTACCGATTAGGTAAATATATTAAATTAAAATGGGGCCACATTGCAATCATTAGCATAATAAATCAGCGATCATTTTACTAAACCCAAAGAGGGGAAAAACTTAGACTAAGTGTGACACATATTTTTTAGATTGTTATTAAAGTACAAAAATAAACCTATTATTAGGAATTAAGTTGTTATGAAGAAATGTTTCTAAACACAGTGCAGTGCATTCATGTTGAATTTGAATGGCAATTTTGTAGTGCATTCAATCCTCGTGCTTGTTTTCAGTATTCTGATGTCGTTTTCCCTGGCCATAAATTTCGATTGCGACTTTTTGCGCAATTTTCTGCCCTTTGTTTGCTGTTAATTAGACCACACAACCTGTCAATCTCCCAGCCAACCACCGAACCACCGAACCACCTGCTGACCCCTGCAGTGCACTGTAGTGGTGCAATGGCTCAGTTTGGCATGCATACCTTGCCCTACTTGCGGTTAAATAGCTTGTGGCCATATTGCATTGAATACGGCTCACTTTCTGCTGTCCCTTATGAATTTCGTCCTTTTTTTGGGCACTTATCTGCCCTGTGCCAGCTTAAAATCACGCTTTAAGGACTTCGGGATCAGACGGAGCAGAGCACTCACCTACTAGGGAAACCCCTTTATTGTCTTATGCGGGATTTGTGAGCCAAGTTTCGAATGAGGACAACGCACTCCGCACTCAATTCCATTTAAGTGCTGCACACACACGCATGTGCAAATTATATGTACATAGAGCGAACGAGGGTTGATTCAAGGGTAATGATACATTGAATAAACGCATGAAGTGTAAAGGCAATACAATGGTCTGATATTTGTTTCATAAATCGTGTAATGTAACAATCATGTTAGGCATTTTGTTTAGTTACAATTTAAAATGAACTTATTATTACCTAATTGCAAATTGCATGGTCACACTGAACTATAAAATATTGCAGCTGGTTTGGTCACACTGCTGAATGAACTTATGAATCAAGCAGTTTTTGGTCCATTATACCTTTCAAAAATGATTCCTTAGATATTGTCATTAAAAATCTACAATTTTCTGGAGCATAAAGCTTTACCTTCCCACTTCTCTTAGTTTCCGGAAAATCCCCAACTTTCACATTCACTTTGACTGCTAAGAAGCGATTTCCCTCCCGCTTTTTTCCATGTGCGGTGCTCTTCAATTCTGGCGCAGTGCTTTCCCGTTTTCCCGCTTTTCCGACTTTCCCGCCTCAAACAGGCGACACATGAAAGTTATTACACTTATTATATGAAGAAAATAATTTTATGTGCGGCTGGGCGAGCGAGAGCTATAGAGGGAAAATTAAAAGAGAAGACTTCATTTGTGCGGCTTGCAGAATGTTGATAAGAGGCGGACATCGAGGAAGGGGGCGTGGCACGTGTGTGTGTGTGTGCAAGTGTGAATTATATGCGCAGGCATTATATTATATAATAATGTGTAATAATGATTATATACTCCCGCAGTGGGTGAAAGCTTGGCGCAAGAAGTAGGGAAAACCAAACAGCAGTTGGCTGAGATTTCTTTGCCATTACAAAGGAATTTCATTTCAATTTGCGGCTAAGGAACTACAATTTTGTAATGCGGGTGTTTCCTATGGCAATTTCGGTGCCAGATTTTTTTTGTAATATACAGCTTATATTTTTGTAATTCAATAATATTCTAAGCCATTGTTTTTTAAAGGCTTTCATTTAAATAATCGGAATAGTTTTTCCATTAATTTTTTAAACAGTGAATTTGGCTGTTATACATATTTTTATCCAAGAAAGAAATACACAATCAAAGAAGCAAATAAAAAATCAAAGAACCAAAATAAAATAAAAGTAAATTGATGTTGTGTTTCAGTTTATATATTTATTTGCTTAGCACTTCCTGTGCTCCCTAACTCCATCGTTTTAATCCCATTTCCATAAGCTATTTTATTCCAAAAATTTGTATTTTTTCCATAGTTTTAAAATTCAAAACGCGCTCTCCGTCCATAAATAATTCCCAACTAGAGTTGAGCAGTCAGCCGCAACGTCAACAACAACACACAACGGCGGAATCAAGAACAAACAACAAGCGAGAAACAACGAAAAAGGCAATGGGAAAATATTTTTTAATGTGCACTTTATCATCATCATGTCAGGCTAAGCGAGGAGAGCTCTCGCCTTCTCCCAAAAAAAGAAAAAAATATATCTAAAAAAAAAAATAAAAGAACACAGCAACACAAATGACATTTATATAGACACGCCCCAGCGCCCCCGACAACCACCCACCGCCCACTACCCATCGCCCCCCAGAACCACCCATCCACCCAACCACCCACCTTTCGGGTCCCCTTCTTTTCGGCATTGTGCAAATGCCGTCCCATTTGTCAGCTGGCACAAATTTGCATAAGCGCACTCTGGCAAGCGGTCGGATGACTTATGGTTGTCCTGCCCCAAACACCAGGCCCCCTTTTTGGAACAGCCCCCCGTCCCCCCGTCCCGCCGGAAAAGCTCCTTTGAAAGGCCCCCCCGAAAACCCACCGAAAACCAGCACCAGCCCCGCTGTCCACTAATCTCACGATCCAAAAAGTTCTCGTTGAAATTAGCTGTGAAACGCCAACAGCCACTGAGTACACAGTGCCAAAAACTCTATAAGTTAGTCAAAAATATCGCTGGTGCTGACTAGATATCGATCAATATGTTATGAGAAACCTTCTATAATGGTGTATTCTTTCAAAAACTTTATAAGTCAGTGGAAAATATCGCTATTACTATCGAGATATCGATAACATTGATAAATTATGCAGAATTTATGAGAAACCCTTCATAATGCTGTATTCTTCAAATTATATATTATATTATCTAATGAAACCTTATCGGTTTTAGAACGGTAAATGAAATTATAGAATAGTGATAGCTATCAAAATATCGATCATTTCGATAAGCCTCGTTTGAAATCACTGATTTAAATTAAATTTGAAGATGGCATTCCTAACTTTACAGTGGCAAAAACACTTGATTATTATTGATGCAGGTTATTAGAATGCCTGTCCTGAAAAATGTCCTTTTTGGACCAGTGTGCCGTTGGAAATTGAGGGAAAGAGCGGCAGAAGGGCAGCGGAAATGACATAGAAATGAAACAGGGAGCAGAAACAATGGCGAGTACACGGGGGCGGTGAAAGGGCTGGCCGGGGAAAGGGGGCGTGGCACAATGGCGGCCATCTCTCACCTCTCACCGCAAAGGTTTCGGGCCAACACACAATGGCCAAATGACTTGGCTCCGAGAATAAGGATAAAGCCGATGCGATGACAATGACGATGACGACAGCAAACGGCGACAGTGGCACAAATCCTGTGTCGCGGGGCGAAAGTCGGAGTCTAACCCATATATGATATCTATATGGGTCACGGAGTCCTCTGTCGCTGCGAAGTGAGCCGGAAAAGTGGGGGGAAGAAAGCCCTCGGGAAAGCGAGAGGCCCACATAAATGCGAGATTGAGCCAGCGAAAGTTGGACGCGTGGCAAAAACAGGGAAATATATATGCTAAGGAACACCATTTCAAATTTAAGGGGAAAAGAATTGAGGACATCAGAAAAATATTTAGGGGACAGATATCAGCAGATTATACTTTCAACATACTTAAGAAATTTAAACTTTAAAAGAAATTCAAATAATCAAAGCTGAGGAATTCAAAAAAGTTCCATTATTAAGAGCCAACATTTTATAGCTAAAGTATAACTTCTTTTAATTTAAATTTAGTTTAAATCACTAGTGTAACAAATGGTTAGAAGTAAACCTATAGAAAAATAATCGAAATAATTTAAAACTATTGTTTGTGAGTAGTTAAAATAAACACAAATAGAAAATTAATTGTAGTAAGTCACAGTATATAAAGTTTAGTTATAAAGTTTAACATTGCATTGCATGTTGGGCTTTGTTTGTTACAAAAAAAAAACATAAATTGTAGTAAAATAAGTTAACGTTGAAGACCATTAAACATGCTGAAAACAATTAACATCTGGTTACATTTTTGCCAACGTGCTTTAAGGTAAACCAAACAACTTAAAATCAGTGAAAAACTAATATTTTAACCCGAGGCAACGTTTTCATTGTGTTTTTAAAACGATAAAATGCAATTTAAAAACTGCTTTTAAGTTCATTGTGAGAAAAAAGAGCACTCAAGGCAAGAAGCAATGGCTCTATGCTGGAGTCCTGTCAAAAGGCTCCAAGAACTCGCTGTCGAAGAAGCTCCTGGTTAAGGGGGAAATTAAGTAGGAGCAGAGCTTTAATGGCTCCAAGGAGCGGGACAGAATGATAAATTTAGAGGTAGAAGGATGGTATAAAATAAGATGAAATAAAATAAAATAAAATAAAGCGCAGGCAGACAGAGCGAAAGAAAAATGTTGGAAAATTGTAGCATCATCGTCAGCCCAAGGGGGTTTTCCTCCATTTTCCCTCCCCTTTTCCCCACCTTCAGCATCCCGTGCTTGTCGTCGTCATTGTCATCGTCATTATAAGCATAATCTTTAATAAACGAGTGAACACCAGGGAACCAACTGAAGCCGGGATTTGAGCGGTGGGCGGTGGGCGAAGGTGGGTGGGTGGTAGGGAAAAGCCGCGGGAAAACTCTCAAGCGGCCGCAAATGGACGACAAGAGGATGCAAAAGGAAAAGCCACCCGAGTGGGCGGCACAGTGCGATTTTTCAAGTGAACGAACTTTTTAAATTAATTTAGACATAAGCAGCTCTTTAAACTTCTGCCTCAGAACCGACTAAGCGGTTCGTGTTTTTCCTGTTTTCCCCCCGCTTTTCTTGATTTTCTCAGCTTTTCCTCGCCTCTGTCTATTTCTTGAGGGTTTTCAGTGCGAATGTGTGTGTGTGTGTGAGTGCCTTTCTCCTTTCTCCATACTTTTTTGTTGCCAAGTTGGTAATGTGTCTACCCGACTCAGGCTGGCCAAAAGGAAACGTAATGTACACTAAATGGATATTTAATTACACTTTGCCCAAGGATCAGGCTGTGGGCTGGGGATCCCCACATAGGCACAGCCCTATATAGACCCATATATATATATACGAACTTATATATATATACATCCGAAGGTGGAGCTGCACCTGGGCAAGCTTTTCAGTGGATGGGCCAATTTGCGATGGCCAAATGGTCTTTGGTATTGGCCCTAAGTGCTGGCCAAAAAGGGGTGAAGTTAGTGCGGGAAAATTGCAGGAGCATCAGTTGTCATAGGAACATGGCCCGTTTAATTTCCCCTTTGGCAAAACAAGTCAGAGCCCTTTGTTCAGTGGTTTTCTTTAGCTAATTGCATGTGAAAAGCTAGAGGCAACAAGTAGAAGATTAATCAGAACGAGTCTTAAGTCAATATACAAAGCATATGTTAAATGCATTTAAAAATTATGCTGTCAATGTACTTATTAAATTAGTTGCACTTCTACAATGGCAATCTAAGCATTTAACACAAGTGAATAGCCTGCAATTAGAATGCCATTATTGAATGCTGTGAATTTAATTGAGAAATTCCCAATTCAAATGAATAAAGGAAGTAGTACACATGTTAATAAAGCAGATGCCAATCGAATTACTTGCTTTAAGCAGCTCTTTTGACCCCTGGACTTGGGCTTAAATATGCATTAGCAATTGGTGAATAATTTTCTTAGTTATGCCTGCAGTCCCAATCCTGACCTCTGTCCGCAAATGATGAATTTATTCAATATTCACTTAGGCGCATAATTAATTCCCATTGAGCCCCAACGGCCACCAGTGCGTATGCGTAATGAGCAAATGGGCGCCGCATTCAGAAAATGCTGCACTCCTCGTCAGGGACTTGAAACAAAAATAAATAAAAATCGATTCTACTGGCAAATTACACTTTTTGGATTGTGGTTTTATATATGTAACATAGCTAATAAAAATAAAAAACTTCTTCAGCATTACAGTTGATCTACTAATGGTTTAAGCTGTGTGTTTTTCATGAAATACTTAACTAATTTCTTGACAAATATTTTCTCCACATTAATGAGCTTCTAAAAACTTTATAAACATATATGTATATGTCTTAAAAAAACTTCTGAGCATAAAGCCAAATTATAGAAAGTTTAGTGTTTGAATAATATAAAGAGGGCAACATTTTCTTGCAGTGTGCCAGTTCATTGTGCATTGTCTGTGATGCAGAAGTTTTGTAAATTGAACAGGCAATTGATATGCCAGTTATCTGCCTAACATATTCCTTATTGATTTATGCCACCCACTTGAAAAGTTTTAATATTTTAATGCTCCCCCAATGTTTATTTTATTGCCCATGAACGTAAATAACTGGGAAACTTCGCCAGAGACAAGTGTGTGTGTATAGGGCTCAATGTGCGTATATGTATATGTTTGCCCCTTATATGTATATACACATGGTTATATGGCACACAAATCAGAGGAAGAGCCGGACTCCTGGTGGACTCACAATGAAATTTGCATAAAGCGGTAAACAAGTGAAAGCCGTTACGATATTAAAAAGCCCAGCAGGATATTGCGAAATGTGCAGCAAACGGATCGATGGCTGTGGCCAGAGTTGCCACCGTCCCGGAATAAACTGTCAAAGGGACCGCAGAGTTGCCGCCCCCATATGAGCTTAACTTGCTGCCTGTAGATTAATTTCTTAATAGTTTGTCATCTATATGTGCAATGTTTTGTTTTCTCACGTTGCCTGATGTTTTGACAACAAAATATTGTTTTTATTCCAGCATTCATATGTTTCTAACAATAGCTGCAACTTAATTTATTAAGCTACCATTTCTGTCATTACGTTATCAAAATAAAAAGGGAAGACATAGTTTTTTCCGCTTCAAAAATTTTAAAGAAATTTTTATACTGCTGACATTGCTTCTTAACAATTGATAGTTAGCTTAAATGTTTTTTTATTATTAGAGTAAGTGCTTTTTCTTAATATTCAATTTTCTTGTCAGATTCTTTTCAGTATTCTTCTATATAAAGTCTATTTGTTAATCGAAATCAATTTGTATAGTCATTTGCTAAGACCCTTTCACCCATTTAAACTTTGTTTCTTTTCCTGAAAAATCCCTAGCTGCGTTGTCGAATTTCCGAGTCACTTTAAAGGCCGAAAATGTAAAGTGCAAGGACGACTTCTGCCATCCACTACAGCTTGGCATTTATGCTGATGTTGTGCCCCGCCCCTGCCACGCCCCCGCCCCCGCCTTCGGGGGCTGCTTGTCATTCAGCTCCTCAAAACAGCACAAACAGCGGCAGCAATTTCCATATTTGTTTACAAATACAATATACAAGAAGTACACACACGAAAAAAAGGACGAGTATGGGGTCTACTCTCTTTATTGAAAGTTTAAATTCTTCTTTTGTTATTAATATTTCACAAACAAAAAAATATCAGCGTGTTAAGAAAAGTTTTTACTTCTGCGAGAGTGGGCCGCAAAATTATGTTGTAAAAAATATAAATTTGATTTAGATGGGACATCCTCCTTCCTTATTTTTAAGGTTATTATTCAAGCTGCCCTCGTCGTCACGCAGCTGTCTTCGGAAAAAAGCCCCCTTTTCCTCCATTTCCCACTTTTCCATTTTCCCAGAGACTGCAGCAAAGTTATGCATGTCTGTGGGTGTTTTCCGACGTATCAGTGTGTGTATGTGTGTGTGCGAGAGCTGGTATTTACATGCTTACATTTCATACAAGCGTAAGAAAATATTTGCAGTTATATATGTTTTTTTTTTGTTTTTTTTTTCTTGCCAAGCTAAACTTTTGTGTGTACTTTTGTTTGGTTTTCTTTTCACTCACTCTTTTCCCCCATTTTTTCACGGGTTTACTTTGCAAGTAATATTTGGAATTTGCATAGCAGGGGCACAAGGATCTGAAGGATGTAAGTAAATCCAGCTTAAAGTCGCTCGCCAAAGAATGCTAAGCTAATTGAGGCAGCGGGGCAACCCTTAAATTCGCAACCATCAAGCTGACGATTTAAAATTAGCGAAAAGGTAAACAATTTACACAAAAGGTTGAAAGTGGTGCACGGAGAGAAAATTACTCCCCTTTATTAGTATATTTTTAAATAGTTGCAACACTAGTTTAACCCTTACAGTATTTATTTCTAAAAAATTAATTATTTTAGTGATGACTTAAAAATATTTTGTTATTTTCTTATATAAAATAATCACTTTCCCAATCTTTTGTATAAATATTTGGTAGCCAAAAAATACAATAAAAACGCTGGAAGCTAGCAATGTATTTCCTGTTCAATTTTTTAAGCACAGGTGAGTTTTGTATTTTTTTTTCAAAATAAAAAATACAAATTCTATTGGGTTTCCGCTTGTACATTGTGCCAGTTACCGAGCCCAAGTCCAAATGGCAAAGGAACTTCGCCCCCGGCTGTCAGACAGTCCGAAAAATGCAAGGACTGTGCACAAATATTTAACAGAATTAAACAGAAGGGACGATTGACGAGCGACTAGCCCTTGAAGGCATCGATTCTGCACGCTTTATTTACAAGTCATGCATATTTAAGTTGATTTCCATTTATGTTTCAATTTATTGTGTGCTCCCCAAATGTTCCCCCCCCCCCAAAAAAAATTCTACATATTTGCATTGGCTGTCGAGCTAATAAAATTTGCAATGCATGCGACGCTTGCATATGAAATACAATTAACAAATTGCCGGAACGGATCCCGAAAAGAGCAGGGCGAAAGGAGCCATAAGCGAATATTTGCCAACTAAAACGCCCAGCCGTCATCCCTCAAGCCGAAAATATTGCATTCGAAATCGATAAAATGTGCACTGGCAGCTCACCCGAAATGGAAAATTGCAAATGGCAGGAAATGAAATGAAATAAAGTGGGGGAAATGGGGGAAACGGGGAGCCCTCAAAATGGGGCGGCAGTACGTGCGAGTTCAGTTACCTGAACGGACTGGGAAATGCAGGAAAAGGCAGGGAAATGCAGGAAAATACAATGCAGGGAAACCCTGCGGATATCGGAGCAAGTGCTGCCAAAGAGCTGCCAGAGAAGAGTCCACAATGGGGCATTCGAATGCCGGGCAAGTGGCAAAGTCAAGTTCGACAACCGGGGTCACGATGATCGATTTGGGGATTGGGGCTGCACATGTGGATGAGAATTTGACATGCCCCAAGACCTTGCCCCTTTCGAAATGCATTCGAACATAATTATGGTGGTGCCTATGAGGATAATGCTAAAAATACGAAAGAATTGGGATATTACAAAGTTTAGATAAACTTAAAGACTTATCAGAGTAACTTAAATTAAAATCAATGAATTAAATGCCTTAGAACAATTGCATTCAAACAGAATTATAGTGGTGCTTATGGGGATATTGCTAAAAATACGAAAGATAATAAAATTACAAAGTTTAGATAAGCTCAAAGATTAATCAGAGTAACTTCAACTTAAAATCAATGAATTAAATGCCATAGAACAATTGTCAAAAAAGGGAAATTTAAAGTCAAACTATTTGTTTCATAGATCAAACAGTATGTGTAGTACTTTACTTCATGAAATAGCTATAATATTAATAACTTAATATTAATATTTAAAGTTAAATATATTGGTACTAAGAAACCTTCAGCATTGGTTAGAAATTAGGGAGTACACATTCCATTAAATACTTTCTTTCGGTAGATTAATTTATCCTTTTGATCGTATCCTTTTGTGGCAGTGTTGGTAAGACGGAAGAGAGGTTTACAGCAGTGTTGAGCAAGTAAAATAGAATCGACACGAAATGAAAGACGGACATTAAGAGGGGGAAATTCATTTACTCGCGAATCTTTCGCACACTTTATTGACTCGGTCACGTGAGCGGATTTTGTGAGTCACGTTTCGCGAGTTTTCCACACTCTCCATCCGATTTTCGCTCGTTTTTACTTTTTGCACGGTTTTTATGGCCGAGTTTTACCTTTCAACTTTAATGATAAAAGTTTTCAGCTCTCTTTCGGTGGTTCTCTAAGCCATAAAAGACTTATTGCAGCGGCCTAACAAGGTGGTGCAGAGTGGGTGGTTGGGCTGTTGGGTGGTTGGGTGGTTGGGTGGTTCTGGGTGGTTGCGGGTGGCTTCTGTCCATGTGCATTGGGCAAGCCATTCGTTATGGGCCAAACGTTTGGACGTTTTCGAAATTTATTACATTGCACCGACAAGTTTCGCGTGTTTCGCCTTTGCGCCTACACTTCACTTAGCACAACCACCCACTTTCTGGTGGTGGTGGTGGTGGTGGTGCACCACCCAGTCTGCACCACCCAGTCTGCAGGTGAAGTGCAACTTTTTGCACCTAAGAAATTGCGCAAGGTTCTCCGGGCCGGAATTTCCAGTAATAAGTTGAGAGGATGGCGTTGACAAGCCCGAAAAGCGCGGCTCAAAACGTAAACATGGTGAACGAGTCATCGTCGCCGTCTGACTGGTTTTCCCCCCATTTCCACCGTTTCATCCGCCCACCATCCCTCCCCCGCCCATGTTTTCCGGGTGCATTGACCCCCGCCTTTCGCCCACATGAAGCCGCTTAAAAAAAAGCGTCGAAAATGCAGCAGGCTAAATGATGAAGGCGCGGAAAAATAGCTGGGTGAATGGGAAATTGGGGGACGGACAGAGCAGTACATATCCTGTGCTCTTCACTTTTAAAGATTTATGTTCGACATTTGCAGCACTCGTTGCCTTGAAAGCCCTAAACGATTTTTGAGTTTTCAGCGGGGCTCAACACATCTATTAAATACCAAATAAAATTGTTTATAATTAAAAAAATTAAGTATTGTTTAATAAATACAAACATTTATTCATGGGAGAAAAAATATTCTTCCAAAATATTCTTCCAGTATATTTTTAATTGTAAACATAAAAAACCAATATGTAAAATAAATAAGTAAATAAAGCAAGTTATATATTGTTGTAAATGTTATCTAGTCTTATTGAAAAAAGTAAAATTATTCAGTTTTTAATAACATTATATTTAAAGTATAAAACAAAACAGTTCGTACTATTTTAAAATATTTTAGGTCCAACTCAATTATTCAATAAAAGTGAAACCTAGAGAATTTCGTGGTGCGACTTCGATGCCAAGCATTACTTATTTCGCCTGCAGTTTTGTCGGCTCTAAGTCGAAATAAAAGCCAGTCCCCGCACTTTTCCATTTTCCGAATGCTTTTCATGTGCGTCCAGACGCAAAAGTCAAAATGTTCGGTTCAATGAACGTTGAGAGTCCGGCGCTTTAATGCGCTTTAAGGACCTCGCCAACGGGGCGGCTGAGTGATAAATATTTATCACTTATTCGGGGATAAGCCGCTCCGCCGACCGAAATTGATTAATTGCCGCAAATAAACGAGGCCTCGAGGATGGATGATTGGCAAACTGCTCGATGCGGCCGCAAATCAAAAATACATAAGACGAATAAGACCCCATTTCTTGGCTTTCCCGACAACTTTCGTCACGTAGCGTCCATCAGTCGGAAATAATTTATCAAAAGCGTGGAGAGCAAGGCGGCTCGTATTAAATAATGACATGATGGCAGTGGAGGGAACTCCACTCCACTTCACCCCAAACCCCACATAATTAGGCGACGGGTCCTCTTGAGGGACTAATTAAAATGCCCGGCTCAACAACAGAAAAATTATAAATCACATTTCTTGTATTTGATTTCAGTTTCATTATGCAAATGTTGGCGTCGCGTAAACAAGACGGAAAAATGGCATAAACCAATTATGGGAAAGTGCGGGCGGGCATTTTCCATCGAGTGTCAAAGGGATTTGAGTTGCGGGATCCAAGTTCTGAGGGTCAAACGGCAACACTTTTTCAATTAACTTGGCTGTGAAAAACTTCCAGGGGGGAAATGACAACAAAAAAAAAACCCAAGAAAATTATACATTTTCCCTGGCTTTTTGGGGGATGAAAAACTTATGGAAATAATCACCCGAAATTATTCTAATGCGGGGGTGCGGTGATTGTTTTCCTATAGCCATGATTCCACTTGATTGTTTATTTTATTTTACTCTGTGATGCCTTTTAATTGCTTCTCTTGATAAATGGCTTTAATGGGTTGTTATTTTCAATTTGCCTATGTCAATAAACAATGAACTAAGCTGAAATTAATTATTTCAAATATTACAAATATAGATAAGATTTAAGCACTTAAGCTATGTAAAGCTTCATAGATTTTTTGAGCACTTATTATAAATGAATTCATTAGTATTCATGCTCACTAATCAATTGCAACATTTTATTTGTTTAAATTTTAAGTTTTATGTTTTGATAAAGGATGCTTTGTTTTATTCTAATTTAAAGGGTTTTTAACTTCTTGTTTAATCCCAATTTTTGTCTTTTTCTCTCGCAAAAGGTTCTGGAATTTGTTAACGAGTAGCTGGCATTTTATTCTGTACTTAAGTGCTAACAACTTCCCTAATCTCATTATCCTGCGCTCCTATTTTTTTGTCGAAGCGTAGGCTTTTCATAATCTAAGCAGCACTTCCATAGGCATTTTCCCCAGATTTCCCCGCCTCCCCGTAATTCCACCCTGGGTTTCCACACTCACGTAGTCGGTTGGTGAAACGTCAAAGTCAATAAGGAAAAAAAAAAGTTCGGAGGCAGTGTGTGTTCCTTTTTTCTTCTTTACCGAGCCATAACAAAATACAATCGGGCGGATCAGACAGACGACGACATCGAAATCGGAACGTGGCTACAACAACCAGGTGAGTGGCGGGATTTCCCCCGCTTTCCCCCGCTTTTCCAACCGCTTTTCCACCGGCTCCACACACACACACACGCGAGTCGCATTACGCGCAACTTTTTAAAAGTCAGGCAGAAAAATGTTTTTTAAACGCTAAATTACTTTTGAATGGCAGGTGGGCGTGGCGGCGCCTCGTCATGTGGGCGTGTCGCTGCGCCAGCGTCACAATTTCATTTTGTGCTTCCTCATTTAACCACCCCCCAACCGCCCCCCGCGAACAGCGCTTTTCCACCGCTTTTCCGCGACAACAACAAGCGCTTTGTCACAAGAGGGGCGCTTTTTTCGTGTAACGTCTGAAGAGCGGAAATGCTTATCCCAACACTTGAGCGTCACGTGCTGCCGCCGTCGCTGCCGCGTCGACGTCGACGCAGGTGTACCCTACCTGCACCTGAATATATATACTGATTATGGAAGATATATTACTTATGGCACTAGCACCAAAGCACGATCCATCGAATCTTCTTATATTTGTTAAACACCATTTGGGGTGTTCTCTTCGCACATATTTAAACGCTCCAAAAAAACCTTTTTACTTCCTCGAATACATTTGTAGTATTTGATATCTCTTAAAGTAGTTTTCATAACTTTTAGAAGTGATCCACCATTTACTTTACTTAGCTCTAAAAACAAAATGTAATCAATGTAAATTAATTGTATATTAATTAATAAACCTTTTGGTTAATTTATAAATTAAGATATGCAATTTTGGGTCACATTTTACAACCTTTCAGAAACTAGGAAAAAAGTAATACTATTGACCAAACTCTTTTCTTGGTGATTATTAAAACAAAAACCTATTTAAACTTATTTCATTTTAAAATATGGGCATTCAATTGTGAATGCTATAAGATACAGAAATTTTGGTTTTTCTTATACTGATGGTTAATCTGGGTCGGTCAAACACATGCCCTAGTCGCAGTTGCCCTTTTCAATTCCGCGCTTTTGGCAGTTAGAGTATTTAAATTTGCCGAACTGTGCCACGCAGAAATCTCCGCAGACTCGGCAACAGAAGCGCCTAAGGTCGTTGTCGTTGTCGCTGGGAAAGTGGAAAAGCGAGGAAAAGTGAGGAAAAGCGAGGAAAGGCGAGGTAAAGCGGGGAAAAGCGAGGTAAAGCGGGGAAAAGCGAGGAAAAGTGAGGAAAAGCGAGGGGAGGGAGACAGGTAAAGAGGATGAGGATGGGTGAAAACACCCTGTAGGTGTTTTGAATGTTTAGCTCAAGTGGCTTTTTAAAACACATTCTATGCTAATTAAGGGCCGGGCCCGGGCCTAAATGAGTTGTCGTTGTCGCAGTCGTTGACGTTGACGTTGACGTTGGCGGTGCCTGTCGTCGTTGTTTGCATTTGATAAGCCAAGATTGCTGCCAGCCAATGTAATCAATGCAGGACGAAGGAAGGAAGGAAGGATGCCATGGATGGCCATGCCATCATCATCGCTCATTGCGTAATCCTCGAGGAGCGGTGGCGAAATCGCAGGACCCCCATTTAATTAACGAATTAACAAAGCCAGAAGTTTCTGTGGTTTTTAAGTGATTTCGGGTCGCCCCGAGGCAAACATTTTGCGGCCTTGTTATGGCATAATTGAATTATTGCCATATGAAAAACCAAAAAAAAAAAAAAAGGCAAAAGAGCCGAACCCAAGAACCCAAAAACTCAAACCCATAACCCAGAAAAAAAAAAAAGAAGGAAGCGACGGCAAAGTTTCTTGCGCCCTTCATACTTTTTCCTTCACATCTCGGCCTAAATAAATCAAAAGTCTTTCGGGCGCTTAACAAAAAATAAAAGGAAATATGTAAGAAAAATGGGGAAATGCGAGGCAAAAGGCAAAAAGTCGGCGCCAAATTGAATTAGGGCTTTAATTGGGAAATTTGTGGGTGAACTCTTAAGGGCATTAATGCAGTTCAACCAGAATTATTTACATTTGTATCAGCCCTAAGATGTCATTTGTTTCAAGCTGATCTTTTGGGTCTTTATTTGTTAAAGTCTTTTAAAGTGTAACTCCGTCTTTTTTGGACTAGAAATTCTAAACAGGGTTAGCAAGTATTCTTTATTAGTTTTTTTTTTTAAATTGACAGATCATTTTACTTTTATTCGTGGCGTTTATAAATGAAAATAATTTTAAAATTAATGTCTCAAATAGCTATTATTTTGGGTATTTATATATCTTACACTTGATTACATCTTTAGCTGAAAATTAAAGATTATGACCAATGTGATGACTATTTTCCTATTTCCTAATACAGTTTTTAAACAGTGCTTTTTTAATTGAAAACCCTTTGGCTTCTTTATTTCCTGCTCTTTTTTCACCGAATTAACATTGTATTTTGAGTCACCTTATAAATGTGTTTTGTTTTTTGGCAGGAGTAGGACCTAGTATTAGTCGCCCCCCCACACACAGCTATGTTCATCCAACTGGTGCTCCTCTGCCTCCTGCTGTGGGTCTCCTTCTTCTGGCTGCAGTGTCGCTACCTGGATGTCCTGGAGTGCCTCTTCGCCTGGATCGCCGAGCAGCTGGCGATAACCCGCCGGAAGCGGGCCCGCGATGAGCGCCTCCGCCTGGACAGGAAGTGGGTGGACTCCAATGGCCCGAGGACTAGGGACACCAAGGACTCGACCGCCTCCGACTCGGAGAAGCAGGCCCGCGACAAAGGCGATGGCGTGCAGATGCTGCTCTCGCCGCCGATCAAGAATCGCCTGAACATCCGCGTGGAGCAGTGCTGCGACCTGATCGCCTCCGGTTTGGGCCTGGTCCTGGAGGACGAGGTGACCCAGCGGTTCGTGGCCGCCCCTGCTCCCGTCGGCGAGTGGAACCTGCTCACCCGCAACTTGCGGCACCGCAAGCGCCACCTCAACTGGCAACTGCGGCTGGTCTGGCTCCTCGGCTGGCTGACCCGCTACATCCTGCTCCTGCCCCTGCGGACCGCCGCCTGCTGGCTCTGTCTGTTCATGATCAGCGGGACGACGGTGCTCCTTGGCCACCTGCCCGAGTGGCGCTTCAAGCGGCAGCTGGTGGAGCTGGTGCTGCGCCAGTGCTTCCGCATCACGGCCGCCTGTCTGCCGATGGTGCGACGCTTCCACAACATCGAGCACCGACCCACCAAGGGCATCTGTGTGTGCAACCACACCAGTCCGCTGGACGTCCTGGTGCTGATGTGCGATGGCAACTACTCGCTGACTGGGCAAGTGCACGACGGCATCCTGGGTGTCCTGCAGCGGGCCCTGTCCCGCGTCTCGCCGCACATGTGGTTCGATCGCCGGGAGCTGGCGGATCGTGAGGCTTTGGGGTTGGTCCTCCGGCTGCACTGCGCCGCCAAGGACCGACCGCCGGTGCTGCTCTTCCCCGAGGGCACCTGCATCAACAACACCGCCGTGATGCAGTTCAAGAAGGGCAGCTTCGCCGTCAGCGATGTTGTCTGCCCGGTGGCCATCCGGTATGATCGCCGCTTCGGGGAGGCCTACTGGGACAGCACCCGGTACTCGATGCTCCGCTACATGCTGATGGTGGTCAGCTCGTGGTGCATCTGCTGCGACGTCTGGTACATGCCGCCCCTCAGTCGCCGCGGCGATGAGTCGCCCGTGGAGTTCTCGAATCGCGTGAAGGCCGCCATCGCCGCCCAGGCGGACATCGATGATCTGCCCTGGGATGGCAATCTGAAGCGCTGGAGTCCCGTGCGGGACTGGCAGTAGTAGGAGTAGCAAAAGTCCTGCAGACCACCTGATGTCACTGCTCCACACCCTCCCCAGATTATCGTATCCCAGCTTATCCCACACTTTTCATCGCTCCCGAGTATCTTGTAGTTTTATAATAATGTTATGTTAAATAAATAGTTCATATATTTTAGAGGGCAAATCAGAGTTGCTGAAAAGTATTGAAAGTAATTCAGCTCGAATATGAACCACAAATAATATTTTCAACTGTGAATGCCACTTTGTTGGAAATTTTATAACGAATTCAACGAGGTATGACATTCCAACATTAGACCATTATTTCCCAGGGTTTTGATTTAAAAACCAAAAAATGAGCTGATTTTTCCGGATTTTGGCCAAACTATTTTTCCTGTATGGTATATTCATAATTTTTTTCGAGGAAACAATTTTTGATGCAATTTTTTTTTGAGAATACCTCTTGATTGGAAATTGTATAACGAATTCAAGGAGGTATGCTTTTCCAACATTTGAGCCTTTTTTCCGAGAGTCTTTATCAAAAAACCGAAACTGGAGTTGCTTTTTGGCGATCTAGCAATGTCAATTTTTCCGTTTCTACGCAAAATAGTATTTCAATTATAAAGGTATCTGGTTGAAGTTTTCCCAAAAGTACTTTTACGATTGCAGGTAGTATATAAGTAAGATTGGGCGTATCGTATGACTTTATCATGTAGCTGCTATTGGAAGAATTTTAACTATACTAAAATTTTTTAACAGTTTAAAATTTATGATTTTACTTTTATAAAAGTCGAACGATTTCATCATATAGATTCTGTAGGAACGATCGAAAAATGTATTGAAAAATGGACATAGCTTTTTTTAAGCATACGCATATAAATATTAATTTATATGTATATGCGTTTTATAGAATTTTTAATTTTTGTCGAAGTTTGCTTTGTTTGTGGTTGTAATGCAATTTTCTTGTCGTACGGTGATTAAATTAAAGTATAGGCCTTAAATTTGAAGTATCGGCTGCATTTGAAGCTTAAATTAAATTGATTGAGTGAGAGTACACCTTAATCAGATATGATGTGGATATGAGGCTAGCACCCGCTTCGGGGACTCTACCGGATGACCTTGATACGACCTACCGTTTCGGCTGGACAATCTTTCGCTCTCCGTGGCGAATCGAGGCGTTGGGGCCGTACCGCCCGAGGAGGGCGCTCTGCGACTGGGAGACGCCGCCGGCGGCGGAGGCGGAGGCGGCGGTGATCGCCGCAAGGCCGCTGCGCAACGAGGTGCAGGTGGCTAGATCGCGGGGGTGGGCCAGCCCGTAGGCGCCGAAGGCCGACTGCGAGTGGACCGCATAGTCGAGGCCGGGCAGCTCCAAGGAGGCGATCGGGTGGATGCGGGTCAGCGATAGGGTGCTCTCGAGCACGGTGCTCAGGAGCGGGGCGCTGCGCAGGGATCTCAGGCTGCCGCGGCGCGTGAGCGTGTCCGGCTTATACATCCGGGGTTGGGGCCGTGGGGGGGGCCGGCCGACCCCCCTGCTGCTGCTGCCTCCCGCCCGCCTAATTGCCTGTCACCTCCTCACGACCGCTTGTAATTGTCGGCTCTTAAACGGTCGGTAAATCCGGCGTGCGGGTCATTCGCAGCAGTCGCTTTATGAGCAATTACGCGGGCTATTGTGCAAAACGGAGCGGGTCACGCAACTATTTGGACGGCGTCTCCTGCTCCCTGGACTTCTTGCTCGCTTGCTAACTTGCTTTCCTGCTCAGCTGCTGTGCTTTCTTGCTGTTTTGCTATCTACTGCTTGATTTATCTTCTTTCTTGCTCGCTTGCCAACTTGCTTTTCTGCTAAGCTGCTTTGTCTTCTCGCTTCTTTGTTTGCTATCTACTGCTTGATTTCCTTTATTTCTTGCTTACTTGCTAACCTGCTTTGCTTTCTTGCCGTTTTTGCTACTACTGCTTGATTTATCTTCTTTCTTGCTTGTTTGCTAACCTGCTTTGCTTTATTGTTTTTCTTTCATTAGCTGCATTTTTTGTTCGCTTTCTCCCTCTCTGCTTTTTTGAATTTCTTGCTTAATGCCTCTTGTTTACTTTAACCAGCCACCTGTTGGCTTTGCTTGCTCGCTTTTTCTTCTATTCTTTTATTATTTTCTGCTATTCTGCTTTGCTTTGTGGCTTTTTCTTCTCTTTCTGTTTGCTTCTTCGTCTGATTTTCTTCTATTCTGTTCGATTGCAAATTTGCTTTCTTGCTTTCACCTAGTTTCTTCATTGGCCAACTAGCTTTCTCACATTTCTTATATTTATTTATTTGGGAAAGCAAATCATCAATTGTATTTCCTCGCTAATTGCCTTTGTGCTTTACTTTTGAATAGCTTGGCTTTACTCAATCTCTGGCTTTTCTTGGCTAAAGCATGCTTCTGTCTTTTGATTTGCTGGCTTGGTTATTTGCTTTTCATATTGTATTGTCACCATTGTTTGCTTGCCTTCTTAAGATTTTGCCTGCTCACTTGCTTACTCTTCTGCCCTAGTGATCGCTTTCTTTTCTGCTTTTTCCCTGCTTGTGCTTTGCTTGAAGTCCACCTGCTTGTTCGCTTCGTCTCCCTTTCCTTCGCGTGCTTCCCTTTTGCCAACCTGCTTTCCTGCTTTTCTGCTTGGCTGCGTGTTGGCGTTTTGTCGGCACAAGTGATTGTACAAATTGCTCGTCGCTTTGTTGCTTTTGCTGTGCTTTTGCCGTCGCTCGTGTCGCCAGTTGCCGCTTTGCTCGGGCTGCTTTGCATACAAGATTTGATTTGTCAGATTGCAGATTGCCATTGCGATTGGGAGTGGACACGCGGGAGTGCCCCAACGGGGTTGCGCCCGACTAAACGAATATGCAAAGTGGGTGGGCAACTGGGGTGTGGGTGGCGCAAGTGGTGCACAACTAATTGATGGATGGCAACTGCAGCTCGGCCTCCGTCGCCCAATGGGTGCATTCGCGGCAGCTGTCGGCTAAGTGATTCATCGAAAGCAACTCTGATTGATGGCACTTGACACTAGGCGCTAATCACTAAGGACTATTCACTAATCAGCCCGACGCGCTAATGAACAACTCACTGAGATCCGCAAATCACTTACTTAGTTGTGAGTCCTTTGCTTTTCTATTCCCAGAATTTTATAGTAAACATTGTTGTGTTTTAAATTATTAAACTTTGTTTAATAGGTATTTTGCTGTCCTCTGATCTTGTAATCTTTTAAAAATCTTTTTTTAAGAACTCTTTCCTAAATTAAGTGAGTGAAAATCTCACCTCAAGTAAGTTCCAGAAAACATTTCCATCAACAGGTAAACATATATTAATTGAATTACTCACGGCAACACCTAATGAATTGTGTTTAATCACGAAACTCCTTTAGTTAACGTGTTTGGTTCTAATTAATAATTCATTCGTCAGGATTTCCTTGCGGCAGTTAACATGCCACCATAAAACATTGGTGCAAATGCTAAGCTTACCCCATAATTAATGTAAAATTGACTGATTTACTGTTTTCAGATGCTCATACT
This sequence comes from Drosophila rhopaloa, assembly GCF_018152115.1. Lineage (NCBI taxonomy): Eukaryota > Metazoa > Arthropoda > Insecta > Diptera > Drosophilidae > Drosophila > Drosophila rhopaloa. The sequence continues at coordinate 12,701,236 of NW_025335123.1, read as the reverse complement.
AAGTTGATTCAGATTTTGACGATGTGTGAAAACTAGTTTTAAGATATTTACAATTCAGATACTTAAAGCTATCAATGTTTGGGGTAAGTAGTTTGTATTTATTTGTAGAGGATTATATAATTATAGAAAATCCTTGGAGATCAGCAGATTTTCAAGCCTTCATTTGTTTGGTCCAAAAAGTAGACAAAGGTTTTATTCTTTGGATACTTTCAGGCTCTCACAAATGAGGTTTTGAAAACTGCAAGAATTTTTGTCCCAGATGTATGAAAACTAGTTATTAAAAAAGGGAGTATATTTACAGTTCACATACTTAAAGCTATAAATGTTTAGTAAATGCAGAAGGACCCTGAAATCTCGCTTTTTCTAAAACTGTTTCTTTGGAAACCAAAAGTGGTTTACTTTTGGTTTCCAAAATGGTGGTTTTGGAAAATTAGCGAGGTTTTCTGGAAATATATATAGATAAATAGAATGATAATGATTTAAGCTAGACTCACTTGTGTCAAATCTAAACGAACGATGATGAACGAACGTTGTTCTTGATAATGGCAATGGCATTGGCAGTGTTGGGGGCGTTATGCTGTTGTTGTTGTGGTTTTTCTTGTTGATTTTGGTTGTTGATCTTGTTGGTTAATTTTTGTGTTTTTGGTTGTTGCGGGGCAGCCCTCGGCCGCCCTCTCACTTTGGTGTTTTCCCCACTCGATTTTCCTCTGCCGTCTCGTTTTCCTCTTTTGTTGAACACTGAACACTGCACTTTTATTTTGGTTTTTTCGGTTTTGTTTTTTGGGGTTTTTTTTTTTTTAGATTTAGTTTAATGAAACTAGTTTTGAGTTTTTAGTATTTACAGTAATGTGCATGTCTTGATCGCTTGCTATTGTATTTCTGTTTTCAACTGATGATGTGTGGGGACAACGACAACCGAGCACTGTGGCACGATTGATTTATTGAGTGGGTGACTGACTGACTGACTGACTGGCTGATTGATTGACTGACTGACTGACTGACTGATAGAACCTACGTGTGAAGCCGCAACGAATCAAATGGGCAACCACTCCAATCGGGTCTCGCGATCGCAATCCTTGCGCCCAGGGTTGTTCCTGACTTGTCCAGGGTTGCCAGCTCTTTCTCTGGCCATTTGCCACCGAGTCCAATCCATGGTCTTCGTCCTGCGTCCTTCTGCGCCTACTACTCCACCTTCTCCGCCCCCCGGAATCCGGATCCGAATCCGCTCACTCACCGCCGCTCGCACATCTGTCTCGCCCTCTCTGTCGCACTCTCTGCCGTCTCACTTGCTCCTGTGGGCGTGCGTGGGCGTGGGGCAGTTGGAGCCGCGCCCCAAAAAAAAAAAAAAAAAAATACTTTCAGCTGTCCTCATAGACACTCGACGATCTGGAAAACATTGAGATGGATAAAGGGGAAATTTTAGTATGCATAGTAAAGTTTTTTGGCTAAATATAGTAATAAATTTTTATTGTTTTAAAACGGTATATTTTAAACCATATTACTCGTTAAATTGCTTTCTTATTTGTTTCCTATCGTTTATTTAAAAATGTTAGTACATCTTCTTTGATAATGATTTTAGTTGGTAATAAACACCATTGTAAAAATTGGATTTGCACATAAATATTTATGTATTTATATATATGTATACATCTCTTATATTCTTCCATTGCAATTCAAACAAAAGTTTCTCACAAAATGTAAAATCCGTTTATTAGAAATCAATTTTAAGCATAGCTTGATTTGTTTCTTGACCAAATTTCTTTTCATTTCTTGGCATGGACTGATAATTCTTGAAAACTCCTTAGCGTTTTTACGATGCCACAAAATATTCGATATATATGAAAATTTCTAATCGCATTCTGATTTTCGGTGGCTTTTCCGTGACCTATCAGAAATCAGCTGCGTTGAAGAGGCGAAAAATGTTGCCAAATTTCTACAGATGCCGTCCACGTTTGGGTCATTGGATTTTCAGTCATTTTCCACTTAGGTTAGGTGGGCGGGGACCGCAAAATGTTTTGAGCCACTCAAATGCAGCGCCCTTTCCCATTTTCCCGCTTTTCCTGCGGGGCGTATAAAAGTGGGCGAGAGGGAAATTTTGTGCCCAACAGCAAAAATAATGAAAGTATTTGCTTTGCTAAGCACAAAAATATGTCAAAGTAAATTTCTTCTCATTTTTTTTTTCTTCTTCTCGACCCGACCTGCTTTGTATCCTTTTCCCCTTCCCTACGTGTGTGTGTGTGTGTGTGTGGAGGGGGGAAATGGGCGGAAAAGTAGGAGTGGCAGGAGTTCACTTAGGTCGCGATGGCTGCGTTGAAATGCGTCGCACGTAGCCATGTAGCAGATTTTCTTTTTAATATTTATACGCCCATCCACCCCCCACCCAACATCACCGCGAAAAACTGCAGTAGTTAGATACTGGCACTGCCAGTTACTTCAGATATTACTGTTCCAGCCACTGGCACTGCTTACGGCCCGAACTTCATTGCGGGTAGCCTTTTTTCGGGATACCCTGTGGCAGGACCTGCTCGGGGCATCCCAGTTGGCCAGAAGTTATGGCTAAATTAGTGGTAATTTAGCTTACAAGTGCTCTGATATTTGGTTTGGAATAGAGCACAACAAAATAATATTATATATAATATCATTTGCTATTAGAAATGAAATTAAACTTCAACACTTTATTTTAGGCATATTACCTCTATTTAGTTCTTATATGCATTATCCTACCAAAAATGTATAAAATATTTGCGAAAAATACATTTATAGAATAAGTTATGCATTAATTATGGCTTATCTTTGCATTCACTATCACCGCTTATCTTTTGAGTTTAATTTATTTTCCTTTCACCTCCTCCAAGCTTTTGAGTGAATTTGATTTCATAGTTTTGCAGGGTATTTGCCGCTTCGTTTGGCAAACATATTCCGCTTTTCACGTGCTCCTTTTTTCGCCTGCCTCGTTTCTGCTTAATGCGAACTCGTTGCGGCAGTTAAAGTTGCAGCTGCGCTGGCTGAGGCAATTGTAATTAACTTTTAGATGGCTTTTCTGAGTTTTCCCCGGCTAGTTCGGGGAGGTCGGGAAATGGGAAAACTAGTCAGCGTTAGCGTTGGCTTCTTGCAAATGAAATGCGTATTCTTGGCCTCAAGGAGAACTGGCTTTTCCTCGCTTTCCTCACATTTCCCCGCTTTCTTTGCAATTGTAATGAGATTCAAGCAACACGCACAGAAATGGAAATGCGAGACCTAAATGGGATTTTGCAGACATTCAGGCAAGTTTATTAGATCATCTCGGAATGTGTCCGGGCGCAAATTATAAAGAATTTTGTGGAAAAGAGTTTCTTATGTTTCCTCTAAACTTTATTCATTGCAAGTCAGAATACAGCTATATTGGTGATCATAACTGCGCAAATCTCTTTTGAAATAATATTTCATTTATATGCACTTACTTTATAAATCATTAAGTATAAATAATTATTAACTGTGATCTTAGTTTCAGTATTTAGTGAAATGAAAATTTCACAATTAGTAAGTAAACAACCGAAGTGCAAGTTGAAAACTGAATAATGAAGTACCATTTAAATTCTTGAGTCTTAATTAGAAGTCAATTGTTTTACTCTCGAGAAATACAGCATTTACTTGAGAATATATTTAACTATTATAAGTATGTCGATTTGAAATAAGAATATGTTTAGTTATCAACTCTCAAAGTCCAACAATAAATAAAATAAAGTTAATGATAAGAGCAAATAAAATTAAACAACAAATTTAATCTTAACTTCAAGGACCATTTCATTATTTGTTTGTTATTTAAAGAACATATGTTCTACTTTTGGGCCACTTGGGCCCATGAAAATTGCATTAAGATCGCATTATAAAGCCGGAAAATCGTGAGTGCCACTTGGTGGCTTGAGCTTTATTTAAGGACCGACTTGTCGCCCGATTTCCGCAGGTCCCCCGTGTCCTTGGCCCATTTAACCCCATCAGGAAGCGCTTTGTCTTGGCGTCAATTGCCCGGGAGTGCGTGCTCGAGGGCAATGAATTGCTATGATTTATGTCTCCGCCCGAGACGAGGAATTTACATTTGCCGGCTTTAAAATTTATTCGGCAAATGCCCCGCGGCAGCTGTCAGGCAAAAAAAAAAATAAATAAAAAGGGAGAAACAGGGGCGAAAAAACAGCAAGTTAGGCTGGGGAAAATGAAATCGTGGCAGAAAAATACCCATATCATGCGGCTGTGTTCCCCTACGGTTTGCGATATGATATATCACGATTACTGCTGACTATTGCTTATTTTCAAATCCTTTCCCCAGACCGTTTTTCCACGCTTTTTCCCCGCCCTGCCCCCCAATTTTTCCCAGCCCAAAAGTACATTCTTGTTGCGGCTTGACAAGTAAACAAGCGAATCCATCAATCAACCGCACGTAGAAGGCACACAAAAGTGACAATGTGGGTGGCCTCCATTCCTTGGGAGTCCTTCCTTGGAAGGCAGGGGGGCAACCCTAAAAGTAACCCTAAAAAAAGGCGAATTCGATATGCACGAGTCGTACGAAATGAAATTTCAGACATCACAAAACGACATCGGGATTGGAATGGGTTGTAAAGGAAATAACTTCAATTCTTTCGCCACGAATAAAGATCAAGTGAAGTGTACAAATAGCAAATAGGTTTCTTTATTTCATGTTAAAGTTACCATGAATAGGTATTTAAGTATTTAAGCACTCGCGAAATTGAAAATTATAATTGAAATCTTACTTTAAGGTTTATTTTTGTCTCTAGTTTGTATATTTAATACTTATATTGTGATAATTTTTGTAAAATAACACGATTTAAAGTGAAAACTGATCAGCTTTATAAATTTCTTGTAAATGCAATCAATGGTTCTATGGAATCAGAGTTCAAGTTACTCATTAATAAGTTTTGACATAATAATCGCCCGTTTCCCCTTACAAAAGTTTACCTATAAAATGCTTCTTTCAAGTGATATAACCAAGTTGTTAGTTGTCTCAATTTCTGCAGTATAAAGTGCGCGTCATAAAGCGAATGTCACTTGCTAACCCCGACAACTAACCGCGATTTGTCAGGATTATTGGGGTTTTTACTACCAAGTAATGTTGGGGGAGGGGGGGTTGTTCCTAAGCAGCGTCATCAATATTAAGTTACCAGCGAAAAAAAAAAAGAAGAGAAAACAACGATTTCCGCCACTTTTGACTGATAGACTCGTACTGCTTTGTTCAACTTTATTATTCTTGGCAAACTGCTTCCACTTTCACTATATCTTCTGGGTACTTCCTTTGTATGTTTGGGGCCTTCTTTTCCGGCGGTAGTGGCAAACTTTTTGTGGCTCGTAAATTTTATGAAATAAAATGGCAATAAAACAAGCCGAGAAACATGTGTATGTGGGTGCGTGTTGCTGTTTCAGTTTCTGTTTCTGTATATTCTGCAATTATTTGATTACTTTTGCTCTCAGAATTTATTAGCTAAACAAACATGGAAATTCACACAGAGCCAGAGAGGAAACTTTTGCCGAGGCACGTTTGAAGGGGGCCCGAGTAAATATTGAATTAATCAAATTTCATTCTCTCGTGTGTAATTATTCGTGAGATTATAGCCGCAAAGCAGGGAGTGTGTGTTTGCCCATGTCAAGGGGCTCCACTGAAAAGTTTAAGCTGAGGTACAGCACTCAGATCCCAAATCAGAGTCCCCGAAAAACCCCGATAATCCTGCCGAAACTAGCCTAAGTCCTTGCCCACACACACACACACACACACAGACAGGCGTTTGTCAACAAATACCCCGAAATGAGGGCCAAAATTTGTCACATCGACTTAAGCTACTTACGGGTATAAATGCATGCAAATTCCCCAAAAAGGACACCAGCAGCCGAGTGATGCGTCGATAATGCGATTTCAATGAGCATATGCGTTTATCACATTAAAAGACAATTTGGCATATTAATACAAAAAAAAAAAAAGGGTAAAACGAGGCCCGAAATTGCGGATCAAAAGCATTCGGGACACAATCCTTTTGCCAGGGATTAGGAAAAGGCGAAAAGTTGGCAGAAAGGACTCCTTGACTCCAGGACCGCGAATCGAATCAATAAAATTCAAATTAGTTTTGGGCAATCAGACGAGCCTACTACTGCCAATCGCAATCCCATCCTGGCCCAATCATTTAGCCATTGCCCTGGCACAAAAAGGATGCGCCCTTCTGGCCAAAAGTGTTTGTGGCCACTTGAAACAAAAGAAAATCATCTTCTGGCGCCACCAAAGGGGGGCGGAAAAATGCCGGGAAAATCGGGCGAGTTGTTATCCGGACAAATCAAATCAGAATCAAGTAATTTGCCATGATTCCTCAGCGCTGTGACCGCAAGCTCAATTAAATTACCGAAAATCTAGAGACGACAACTGAGTGAAAACGAGAATTCAATGGATTTAGAGATGCTCTATGATGAATATACATATTATTATATATTCAGATGTTTCAATGAATTTCTAATTAAATATTAAATTGTTATTTAATGATTGATATAAAGTTTAACCACATTCTTAATAAAAGTATTGTTATTTTACATTAATCAATAAATTTGTAACTGCCATGTTATTTTTAAATTAGGAAAACAAACCTAAATTTAATGAAGAAAATTATATAAATGTTTAAATAATAATCAATTATTTAATTCTATATAAACTATATTTGAATAAACAATGTTGAGATAATGAAATAAAATTGAATTAAATTCCAAAGTTGCCAGATAATACTGTTTTATATTTTTAGAGATTTCTTTTACTTGCGATTTATGCAAACTCGATCGATTGAAGTGTTGTTAACAACTTTATTCCCGGCTTATAGCCCAGTCAATTGAACCGAAATAAGCCAGGGAAAGTGTGCTGGCATGGAAGGGAGATGGCCCGAAAGTGGGTGCCATGGATTTGTGGCACTATCCCCAGTGTTCCGCCCCCAAGAGTGTTGCGCCCACGAGTCCTTCGCAACTTGACGCATCGCTGGGCTTTCGGCGATTTGCATCCCTCGTTTGGGGGAAACTTGCCGAAACTCCAATTTGCCCACTCCGCAGGACCTTCTGGCAATCCCTCAGCTAGTTTGTGGGTCATGGTGGCTGCGGCCGAGGCGTTAAGTGTCCCGGATTTATTATTGGATTTGTCCGCTGGCAGGATGTGTGTTATGTCTTCCTGTTGTGTAGCAAATCTCGGCAAATATGCGTGGCAACTTTAGTTAAAGTTCCCCCAAACTGAACAGCCAAACCCAATCCCATTCCCAATCCCATTCCCATTCCCATTCCCAATCCAATCCCTCTGCTAATGTGGTTTGTTAGTTCTTCCCGGCTGCCATTAAAAGGCTTTGTTATGGGATTTGTGTACGTGTTGAAATTTACAAAGTTTCGCCATCACTTTTTCCTCTCTGCCGTCTAATAATCAATTTAGGTGAATATTCTTGGCCAAAAGACAGCTTTAAGACCATAAAGCGTTCGTGTGTGTGTGTTTGTGTTTGCGTATCCTGGCAAAACCGATTATGAGCATCTTAAGAGCAACAAATTTGCTACGCTTTATGGCCCAGGAACTTGGGGAAAAGTCCAGGGATCGAGGGAAGGACCAGCACTTGAAGTGTTGCTCAATATTTAATGGCAGCCAGGAAAAACAAATATGTAGCGAAGAAGTGGAGTCGTTTGCAGCTCAGTTTTTAGTCCGGACTTGAAATCTCATTTGAGACAAAGGAAAATAAATAAAGGCAAATCGTAGAAGAAGTGGGTCATGTAATTTTCACTACAGACTTATTAAAAGGAAATATTGAAAGCTGCCAAAAGAACACAAGTGCAAAGAAAACACATTTTGTGCAATAATCTGGTGAAAATAAATTGGGAAATTTCGGTTTTTCTTTACATTTACTTGTAACATGAATGTATGTGATATATCAGAAATCTGCGGTAATAATTACTAATGTATTATTGTCAAAAGGCATAATTTAAATGTATTCGAGGGATGAGTCCATGCTCTTTTAAAAATTTCCATTTCAAATAATAATAATAAATAATATTTCTTAACTTTTACATTATAATTCAACTGATCCCTGGCTCAGCTTTAAGGCTCGTTACTACTGTGATTTGTATTTGGCGGAAAAGAGCGAATTGTAAATTCGCGAAAGAGCAGATTTGTTTTTCCCTAATTTTTTTGCGCTCTTTTCACAGCGAAAGTTAAGCAAATTCATGGACAAAATGCTTTTTCACCGAGGGGAGCTGGGTTTTTCCTGGGTATTATTGGTGGCCTAGGGGAGCCATAGCCCCCGCTTTTCCCGCTTTTCCCACGTAATCCCCTTTCTCGGCTTACTTTTCCGCAGTCTGTTTTTGGCTTTTCACCGTCTCGGTTTCTGTTTCGTTTTTTCACCACTCTTTTCTTTTCTTTTCATTTTTTTTTTTTTGGTATCGGTTTATTTTTATAGTTATTACACCCTGCCTTTGTCGTGGGCTGTCTTTATTGTGTCACGCTGTCGCTTCAACTCTTTGGGAAATGGGTGGGAAAAGCGGGTGGAAAATGGGTGTTCCTCTCAAGCACCTTATTGTTCTCATCGCCCATCATCCATCGTCGTCGATTTCTTTGCTTTTTCCAGCTTTTCTTACTTGTTTTTCTTTTTTCATTTTTTTTTTTGCCGCTTTGCGGTTTATTTCTCTGTTTGCTGCTTTTGTTGTTGTTTCTGCAGCTTTTATGTGGTCTCAGTTTTAAAAGGATTAAGCTGTCGTTAGGTTTTTGTTCGCCTTTCGTCCTTTTCCCCCGCACATCCACCCGCTTTTCTTTGAGTGCGTCTCGACTTTAAGCATCGATTATCCATAAAAAGCTGCAGGCACCGCAAATGGAAATGGAAAAGGAAAAGGACGTGGGAAAAGAACAGCAACATTGTGAATGATAGAGACGGCCAGAAGCCGGTCATCATCCGTTGCATCTCGGCTTAAGTCCCTTATTGATTCAGTATGCAAAACAGATCGAATTCCAGGGATATCGCCTGTCCCATCTTCCTGCACTCGTGAACCCCTTTTTTCATATGCCATTTTTTGCCAAATCAAATTGCAATCAGAGTGTGGAAAACATACCATAAACATGGTTCACAGTTAAAGGTATTAAAGAGAATGTATAATTCTACGCATAAATACCAACAGTTTACTTAAACTAAAATGGTTTATTTATTAGGTTTTACCTATGTACATCATAAATTTAAATTTCATTTTAATTGAAGTTTATTTACTAGTGAATTAACATTTCTGCCAAATTATTATGCTAAATTTATTCAACGCTGAATGCTAAGACTGTGAGAAATATCAAAATAGTTACAAATAATAATATGCAACTATTCTGTGATGAATAGTCAAATCATACTCATTGTAGGCGAATAATATCTATTTGTTTTTCATTTATAATTCAATTACCCCAACAGCCAACAGGTAACATGTTAAATTTTCATTTAATTTTCATCGCCAGAGCCCGGAAAAGTAGGCAACGAGAATGGTTGATCACGTCGCTCGTGCTCCACAAAATAATTAAGTAAATATTACAGCCCTTCTGTCGGCGCCGCGCCCACTCATGCATGAATTTATTCGAGTTGTTTAACTTTCTCAGGTAATCTGAGTTACCTGTCAACACCACGCAAGAAACTCAAACAGAAGGTGGGAAAAAAGGACCCGTCTATCTGGCTCCTTGCAAAAATCAACACAATGTGGCCAGAAAGCCGAAAAGGTGTCCGACGAAAAAGAAAGCACAAGACACGAGACACAGGAGCAGGAGCAGGAGCAGTAGAAACCAAAGGACATAACCGAAGGACCCAAAGACAAAAGGCGGCAATAAACCTGCGTAGAGGGTTGACTGAGTTCCACAAAGGTGTTGCTGAAAAAAGCATATTTTGCTGTTTTCAACCAGCCGAGCGAAAGGGTTTGGCAGCCATAAAGCGTTGAAATAAGACAAAAAGCCAGGTTAAGTTCAATTTAAGGCGACAACAATTCGGAAATACTCTTTATTGTATTAAAATAAAATGCAAAATGATTCACATAAATTTTAGAAGTAATACAGATTCCTGACATTTTTTATTTGTGCTTAAACTAAATTTGAATGGTAATTTCAATGTTGGAAAATAATAAACAGTATTATCTTAAAGAGCTCTTTAATCATTGGTACACTAAAAATAAATACATACATTTTAAAATATCAAATTGTCAAAAAACAAATGATACTTTTGAATTGCAAAAGTGATAAAATAAAAGAAAGTAAAAGCTTATACTTTTTTATTTTTCCTGATACAAACATAATCACTGGAAAATAGTTACACCCCTTGGAAGGGCATCTAAAAATGTGCGCAGCGATAAAAAATAATAAAATTTTAAATGTAAAGGACAGACTGGTCAGGAAAATGCAGGGGAAAATAACTGAGTGGGAAGAGAGGGGGAAAATCGGAAAAGGGAAAGCCTTAGCATATTGTGTCGCTGCTCGTTTTGCGGCTTGTATGTGTGGTTGAGCTTCTTTTGGGGGCTCCCTTTTTTTTCAGGGCACATTTTCCCCTTCTGGTTTTTATGATCGGACCACTCCGACCCCCGGAGCCCCGTGAAGACCCCCTCTCCGCCGCCCATGTGTGTGGCCAAATTAAATGCCGCAAGAAAAAACGATTGGGGTCTGAGTGGATTTTTACCTTTTTTTTCTGTTTGCCTTTGTTTTCTTTCTGGTTTTTTTGTGTGTTTGGCGAGAGGTCAGCGGGCAGGTGAATCAGGTGACAGCGGACAGATTGGGTTAGCTCGGGACCTTCGCAGGATGTCCATCAGGTGGGATTCCGGGGGGCAGCCAGATCACGATGACAGCGAAATGAATAACAAAACATTTTACCAACTTTAAGCGGACTTAAAGGGAGTGCTTATGGAAATGGAAGTTGTTATTTAAAGTTCAAGTGTAATGATGAAGGTTCCAAGATAAATATTTCTTTATAACCCGCTTGAAATTACACACACTTAAATAAATTAAAAATCTAATTTATGAAAGGTTTACAAATGGATTTATTATCAAGCTATAGAAAACCAATTCTAAGTTCAACATTTATATGCACACATATACAACAATCACTGCAATATTAAAATCCTTTAATAATTTAAAATAAATCGAAGCTAAGCTATATACTCTGAATATACATGACTACGTATCATTAATAGGAATAATTGAAAGTCGAGGGATGTAGGGAAATAAACATATAAGCCCTGTTAGGGTCAGGCTGTTCTTTTAGTGAAAACGATTGTGAAGAGTAGTTTTCTTTCCCTTTTTTAGACCCATAATCCCCATCATAGTAATTAGCAGGCCAGACACATTCAAATTGCATATCTATAACTGCCAGATCTCGACCAAGTGCAATCATACTTAATGCAAAGTGGTCAGTAGTGATGCCTTGTTTTTCCTGGCTTTTCCCTGTGTTTTTCCCGCCCCCCTTTGCCACGCCCACTCGCTGGGCTTTTTCAATTGTGGCACTCATCTTGGGGCCCTCATTTCATTCACCTGGCTTAGGCTGCTGCTGGCCTTATCACGACCTTTTGCGGCCTATTCAGGAGAAGCCTTCCCCTTTCCCTTCCCCTTTCCCTTCCCCTTTCCCTTCCCCTTCCCCGTCTTTGATTTAGGCACGTAGGCGTGCTCAAGCGAGCGACAGTCGGGCCAACACACACCATCACACGGCAACACAGGGTAACACACACAGCGAACATATTTCAGACGGACACTTTAAACCTTTAACCCGGGCACCAAGTGCAGACTGAAAGCAGCTACCCAGAATACCCTTTAAAATGGGTATATCAGCCACTCAACAATTGGGTATTCGCATTTGCTAACTTACATTCCATATGGCCAAGATATCTTTTGCTCTGAAATAAGTTATTATTTCATCAGTAATATAAAATAAATAAATAATAAATGGGTATTCCAAAGGTATTTCCATTTGAGCAACGTATTTGCCTTTAACTTTGTTTTTCACTTTGCAAAGATAGCTTATTTTGTGAAATAAAAAAATATTTATTTAAAAAGTCTGTTATTTGATAACATTTAATATTTAATAATATTTAACAATATTATGCAGATATACAAAGCTACACTTGCCGACTTCTAAAGAACAGAATCATTTAATCACTTTTTATAGCTCTCATTTCAATACTTAATTAATTTTATTTAATCACTTTATTTTTAGAAGCTGTTTAAATGTTCTAAGTTCTTTTATGTTTTGGTTTTTGGTCATGTTAATTATTAAAATTATTTTTAACGTTTTTTTCTCAATTTGTTATGTTATTTGTAAGTTCATCTGATGCGAAAGGGTATTTCCCGCAATCAGGAAAAATGGCTGACTCTCCCTTAACCCTTCCCCTGCCCCCGTGGGCATGTGTTCCCTGCTCATTTCAGTCTCGGCGTGTTTAACCCTTTTGCCGGGCCACTTTTATTGCCCCGTGTGTGTGTGTGTGTGTGCGAATTATAAACTATTGTTTACACAAAGCGGAAGTCCTGGGCCAGCGTCTGCCATATATGCTTCATTAAATTATGCTTTATTAGCCTTTCGGGACTTGAATATGAAGTAGCACTGCCCTCGACTCACCTCGTCAAAGCAATAAAATTCGGCGCATGCCTAAGGGGCGTTCGTGGGTTAAGGGGAAATTTATGTTTTTGTCAAGTGATAAAATTTTTAGCTTACACGAGCAGTTAACCGAGAAAAAAAAAAGGGGGCCAGAGATAGTGAAACCATAAATTGAAAATTCAATTTCTTCAAATGTGCCACCTCACCTTTTGGCCAAGGCCATTTACGATTTGTTTGGGTTAAGCAAGAAACAAAAAAAAAAAAAAAGAAAAGTAAATGCCTTAACCCTTTTTCCGGATGGACCCTTTTGTTTGTCCCTTCAGCTTTTTGGGCGTGTGTGTGCGTGCGTGTGGCCCAAGTTTATTTAGGCCATAGTAATTGGCGTCTGTGAAATGCAAATTGATCATTTTCCGCTGGCGCACTAATTAGTCAAAGTGTCCCGCAAGGATTGTGTACGGGCACCGGCACCGTCACCGGCACCCAAGGGTTAAATCAACACCGTACGGAGGACAATGCCGAGCTCATCGCTCATCATCAGCTGATTAGAACGGTCCTGCGACTAGATAAACACGTTCCCATCTCACTTTCTGCACCGACATCAAAAGGATATTTTTCTGCTGAGTCCGCCCCTTTTCCGATTTTCCGATTTTCTAATTTTCCATTTTTATTCGCCTTTTCCCATACGAGAGGTTCGCAGTGAGATCAAGGTGGAGGAGGCCTACCTTGAGACAAGTCTCAGCCAATTGATTGATGTTCGGCTAGTACTCACCTCAAGCACACAGAAATCGAAGGGGAAATCTCGGCAAATATGCTAACAAAAGTGTAGGCCTCTCAAAAAAAAACAGAAAAAAAAAGAAACCGACTGCCTTTTTTCTAATTAAGCCAGCAACGACCTTCAAAAGCCAACGAAGAGCCATCGAAAATTTGAGAGGGTTTGTGCCAAAGAAGGGATTACAGAAGTGGGGTTAAAGGAGGGCTGAAGAAGTGGCTGCAAAATTGGTTATGGCCTAATCAATTCAATGTCAATTGCTAATCAAGATAGACGGCAAACTACTTGCAAAATTCCAACCAAAAGGTGAACCAAAAAATAATGGAGAGGAAAGTGTCCAAATAGCTGCAAAAGTAGAGTGGAAAACCAGGAGAAAGGGCTCTTTTTAAGTGACTTAATCAATGTGCCAACAAGTCGGCTCTATGCTGAAGTCCATGAAAAAGAGATTCCGCACTAAGTTAAATGGATCACTCCAATAACCGATTAGAGAGCCACTGCAAAGGGCAAGCGTGCACAAAGTCCATAAAAATATTGCAAATCCCAAAACAAGTAAATCAGTTTTAAGTTATTCAAGGCAACAAGAGCAAACCAAGCGAAAAGCAAACGAGAACCAAATAGCCATTTAGAGGCAAAACAAACAGATATTAGGGGGAAATATCCACAGACATACAAATGAACATATATGCGTGGTATAGGTGCAGTTCACTCAAAAAAATAATCAAATTTTAATAAAAAGAAGGCTACTTTAAGAGGCTATATACATAGTATATTGTTAATATTGTATATTTCTTCTAAGCATATCTTGAAAAGCTTATCATTTTTAACAGCTCCCATTTAGTACTATTTTTGGTGGCTGAAAAAGGGCCATAAATTATAACAATTTAAAAATAATAGTTTATTTTACACTGTCAATTAGGCTCAAGTATAATTTCCAGTTTGATTTATACAACTACTAGATTTAATAGTTATAAGGACAATAAATATTTTCTTGGTGCTTTTATGGTTAATAAATAATGAAACAAAATGCTGTTTTACATAATTTTGGAATAACTTTTGGGTTTTCCTTGAAATTTCCCACCATGTTCCGAGTGCACGTTCGCTGTCGGATTTTCCGGAGGTGGGGAAAAGCTGGTGTTCAGAGTGAATTTCCACTGGATGCGCTGCCAAATAAATTTCGATAGCGCCGCACAAAGTGGGGAATATAAAAGCCACTGGACTCTCCGTAGTATCCCCAATATATATATATATATAGTTATATCGCATATATACATGTGAATTCCTAATCGATTTGCTGGCTCGAATAAAAACAAAAATAACGAGAGGAGCGCAAAACCGAAATCAAATTAAATGAATTATTTAATGAAACACAAAACCGAGTGGGTGGAGTGGGCAGTAAGATTACACGATTATGTGAGTTACGGTCAAGAATGTTTTATGAATGTTTATGGGCGCGTAAAATCTATTACGTCACGGCGTCGAGCGTCGGTTTATTGTCGCAGCGGTCGTAACTCAGAGGAGTCCAGGACTTGAGGACTCCAGGACTTCAGGACTCCGGGACTCGCCAGGACCCCCAGTTCCTTCCCACCTAATAAAGTGCTGTTCGAATACCCTAAGTTTTTTAGTGAAAAGCGTACCATTTGCATGAGGTATTTTGCCAGTTGGAATACAATAATAGGTTCTAATTTGAAATTATATATTTTGAAGTGTAGAAAAATGATATTTGGTTATTTAAAAGCTTATTGGAATTACCTAATTTTTAATGTTTTAAAAGATTAAGCTATGCACAAAAATCACTGTCATTATACCCTTGCAGAGGGTATTATAATTTTGCTCAAAAGTGTGCAACGCAGTGAAGGAGACATCTCCGACCCTATAAAGTATATATATTCTTGATCAGGATCACCTCCTGAGTTGATATAGCCATGTCCGTCTGTCCGTCTGTCCGTCTGTCCGTCTGTCCGTCTGTCTGTCCGTCTGTCTGTTTCTACGCGAACTAGTCTCTCAGTTTTAAAGATATCGAATTGAAACTTTGCACACACCCTTCTTTCCTTTGCACGCAGTATATAAGTCGGAACGGCCGGGATCGGCCGACTATATCCTATAGCTGCCATATAACTGAACGATCGGAAATGCCATAACTTTGGTGTTTGTAAAGTTAGGAAGTTGGGATTTTCTATGGGTTTTGTATTTGGCTAATCAATCAGACATGCCGAATTTCATGAGGATCGGCCGACTATATCCTATAGCTTCCATATAACTGATTGATCGGAAATGCCATAACTTTGGTGTTTGTAAAGTTAGGAAGTCGGCATTTTCTATGGGTGTTATATTTGGCCAGCCAATCCGACCTACCAAATTTCATAAGGATCGGCCGATTATATCCTATAGCTGACATATAACTGAACGATTGGAAATGTCATAACTTTGGTGTTTTTAAAGTTAGGAAGTTGGGATTTTTTATGAGTATTAAGAATGCATCATATGAATAATTTTGGAGAATATAATTTACAGAGTATTCTGCAAGGGTATATCAACTTCGGCTCCGCCCGAAGTTAGCTTTCCTTTCTTGTTTTTATTTAATTTATTAAATAATCTTTCTTAATTTCCCCTTTTTATGCGGTTAATTTGTATCCCACAAATTGAATTTCAATCGTTTAGCAAGTCAAGGAATTTTAATTCCCGGCAAAATCGAAATATTCTAGAAGAGTATCCTTGCGGCAAATATCACCGTTGTATTTGTATTTGCCCCGCATAACTTTCCTCCAAGTTGGGTATATAAAATAAAGATGACTTTCATGTGCCTGCCATGCATATAAATGATAAAAATACATGCTAATGTTTGTCTGGGCTTTAACTTTTCCTTGACTTTCCCCTCCTTATCCTGATCCCATTACTCTGCGTGTGTGTGTGTGGGTGTGGGTGTGAGTGTGTGGGAGTTATATGTCCTGGGAGCCAACTAAAGCAAAAGCTAATGGCATGCTTAAGTTTCAATTATTGGTAATAGAATTGCCTGGAAATCGAGAATGATTCTGCTCTTTTGGGCAAGGATTTGATTTGCCTTTTCACTCCCCCTCTCTTCCGCAATGTAGTGCCCTCTCTTTCTGGCTAATTAAGTGGGTGGCGGGGGGCGTGGCAGGGGGAGTTTGTTAACCCGCTTGTGGACACACATCAATCTCTGTCCGTTGATTGATGTGTTCTGCGACCAGTCTTGTTTTTGAAAGCAAAAATTAAACTCACATACGAGTGGCCCAAAAAGAGATGGCTAAAGGGGGCCCGAGAAAGAGATGGGTATATGCAGAAAAAAAAGAGAGGGGTAGAGATTTGCTGACACAAATCCAAAAGTTTTCGGGAGCAATTCCTTTAGATTTGTCAGCTTTCTCTGGGGGCTTCCAGTTTTTCTTTTTTTTTTCTGGTGACTCTTTCGCCCACACTTTAACCCCCCTTTGCCAGACATGGTTTTAACCCTGACAGATGTTTTTTTTTTTGCCTCTAGTAATTTTTTTTATCCTGTGTGGTGCTCAAGTTTTCACATTAACCCCCGAAAATAGTGCAAAAAGCAGACCAAGCCGCATTTAAATTTACCCTCGACTCGGGGAATTGAAAGAGTTTTTTTTTTTTTTGGTTGACGCTGCACGTTGCACATGCTCCACATTGGGGGCTGCAAGGGGTTAAGGGGGCAAAGGGGGCAAAGGGGGCGAATGCCAGAAATAATGGCTCTGCCAGCTCAAGAAAAATTGCAAACGAAAAGTTTTTTAACTACGTGAGCGGGGAAAAGCGGAATTTAGTTGGCCAAAAATAGGTGGTGCTGCGTGTAATTTGGTGCCGGGCTTAAGGAATGCTTCTTCGGGCCCTGTTTTAGGGCCAGTCGAAGGCAACTCCTCCCATTTTCCAGCTTATTTCCCCCAGTCCCCTCGGAAACCTGCTGTAATTAAAGCCGCGCAACGGGAAATGAGAGCTTCCCAACGTTAAAAGGATTTCACTCTGCTGAAAATGCTCAAAGTCGTAGTTTTTTACTTAAAAGCAGGACTTTAAAGGGATTTTCTTTATATTACAGTCACAACATATAAACAAGAAGCTAAAGAAGTTAATTATTAATACTTTTAAAAAATTTATTATACTTCTTCTTTGTTTCTGTTTTTTAAAACAGAAAATATTATAAGCTACTTTATGACAATATAAATAAAATAGTATTTATATTAAGAGGTCTAGTACTTAAAAATCAACCAAAAAACTGACTAGTTATAAGCTTATTTTTATAGAACAGGCGAAGCCATAGCTAATCAGCACTTAAATGTCATACCCTTTCGCTTGGCCGCCAGTGTTTACTGTACCTGCGGTTAAACGCTTTCAAACATTTTCAATTTTCGCCATCATTTTCATTTGCTTAGCGCTTAATTCCGAGACGTAAGGCAAATCACTTTTGCGTGGGAGTAGAAGCGTTTTACCAGGCCAAGTATCTCAGCTATTTTCTTGCCAAGTTTGGGAATAGTTTGGCCGGCCACGCCCCCATTTGCCAAGCCGCCCCCGAGGCCCAACCGAAAAATGTTTAGAGAGAGGGAGCTTTAAAAGTTGAGGAACGCTGACAATTTTCTTGGCTTGTTTTATCCCCAGGAATTTGATTATGCAACAATAAATCCTTTGGTCCATTTTGGTGGGCGGTGGGCTGTGGGCTGTGGTCGGTGGGCGTGGTCTCAAGGACAAAAAAAAAAAGGGGAAGGATGAGGGGCGGCAAACAAAGTTTCGTGTGCCTTTTTGGTATTTGGGCCGCACTCGCTCACGTGAAATTAGCATGTGAAAATATTTGTCAAAGATTTGAGCAAAATTATGCGCAGTGTTTGCCCAAACACAAACACACACACACATACACACACACACATACACACACGATAACATGGCAAACTTTGCAGAATTTTAATTTGAAATTTTCGACGAGTTCGGTGCGTATGTGTGTGTGTGGCCAGAAAGTTTGGCTGCCTGGCAAAATATTTGCCAAAAACGAGAAATTATGCAAAAAAAAAAGAGAAGAAAAAAAGCGAGAGGAAGAAGAAATTATGTGCCAACATAAACTAAAGCGAAAATCGCTTCAAAACTTGTTTGCCAACTTGTCTATCTCTTTCGCTCCCGATAAGCCATTTACATAAGCCGAAACTGAAACCGAAATTGCAGAAGGATCTTTTTTGGCTACACTCGCCGGTACAGTGCGTTTCGGCCGTGTCAAGCCGAGCGGAAAATGAAAATAATTGCGTTGAAATACGGGCATAATGGGTGCCCAAAATTCAAGTTTAAAAACACTCGACAATGCAGGAATTTTAAAACTTTCGGTTGCATTATATGCATTTACTTTGTCAAAAAGCTTGGACTATTTTTTTTTTAATATGAGTTAATAGTAATTTCTATTTAAAAATGCTTTGACTTTTTGTGAATGATTTCCTAAAGAATTAAAGTTAAAGCAAAAGCTATTAATTCAGAGCAAATTGTAGAACAAAATAAATAATAAATTAAATTAATTCCCCTGATGACTTTTAGGTAATACTTTGTTTCTTTGGCCTACTTTGGGAAACCTGAACGTACTGTTTTGCTATCGGCTGATTTTACGAATCTTTATTTTAGATTTTCCATTTGTCTTTTTTTTTTCATCGTGAAAAGTTTTATTCCCCCCGTTGTTCTTTATTGTTGTTCAGGTCAGAAATCGTGCTAGAAATCGCCGGACTCCTGGGGATGTTTCATTTTCCTTGCGGGTTTTTGGGAGCTTTGCCAAGCCAAGTGAACGGCATAAAGTACGCGAAGGATTAGCGAACAACAAGGGGCTGTCTCTGGGGGTATTGGGAGTGGGAGTGGTCGTGGGCGTGGGCGTGGCACTGCCCCTTTGTGCAGACACGCGCCCAATGGCCGCTTTTAATGGCATTGAAAATGGTCGCACCGAAGATCCAATGATGACCAAACGCCAGTGGGCGGTGGTTTGTGGACAGTGGACGATGGACGATGGGCGGTGGGCGATTCGATGGTGTCCAATTACGTCGCATAAACAATGCGTTTTTTATGGCCTGTGCGATTATGGGAGCAGCGGCAACAACAGAACAGAAAACCAGATAAGCTCCAACGACGCCGCCGGCCCCGCTGACGTATACGTGATTTTTTGATGCCTGCTGGCCCCGATTCCATAATGTATACGTACACATGGCCATATAAACGGGTGTGTGTGTGTGTGTGTGTGAAGGAACAACAAACCAACATGCAAGCCAAACAAGAAATAAAAATAAGAAGGCCAATCAATCGAGTACCCTGTAAAATAGGAAAATGTTCATCCAGCTCAAAAATTGACTCTAGTTTTTCTTTAGCATAAATTTTATAAATTTTCAATTAGAATTAAATGTGTTTTCTTAGTCCTCATTTAATTTAACAAACTAATTTTGGTTTTCTTTGCGAATTCAAAGGCTTGCAAATTAAAACTGATTGACATTTTATAATAAAAAATCAAAAAACAAAAAATGCTTAGATAATAAAGTTTTAAAAATAATAATGTGTATTAAGTACAATTTAAGAAAGCTTATAACAAATTATCCCATCGCATATACTATGATGTACATTATATCTTTCCATCGAATATCCTTCACTTATGGGGGGTTGTTTGAGCGGTTTCACGTCATTTTTGCGTATCGATGACGTCGACACAATTTTCGTTACATTATTTCTGGCATTGTTTGAGGCCAACCCCCCTCCCCTGTGGAAAATCCATGCGAACAGCCCTGGGAAACCCCAGCAAACACATGCATAACTGGCTTTCTTGCTGTTTCATGTTTGTTTCTTCTATTGTGTGTTTTGGTTTGCCCTTCCCTTTTGGCCTTTCTTTTGTCTTGCTTTATATTTCCGCCACTGCTGCAGTTTCCATCACCCAACTCCCTTTTCCCAACAAATATATCGCCCAAAAAAAAAAAAGAAAAACATACCATTTCGTTTCTGTTCTTTTGTCAATTGACAGTGAAAACTAACGATTCGGAAAAGTAAACGCACTGTGAGTAATATTAGTTTGTAATTTGATTTTATGCTTCTGTTTTCTTTTTTTTCCCCCACAATTGCAGGCAATCCCAAGAAAAAGACCCAAACACATGGAAATGGATTCTCGTCGAGACTTGGTCCGTTTCCGTTTCCTGTCTGCCATCGCCGCCATCTTCGGGATGTGGGTACTACGCACTGGGCACCATCCTCTTCATGTACTCGGCATTAATGCACTGACAATTGCGCGGATAAGAGCAAGTGAGCCACTTAAATTAATTTAATGTTCTCACCCAGATCCTTGGCGGTTTCGAGTGGCGGAATTATGGGAATGAAGTGCCGACGCCAAGTTATTTTGGGGGAAGATTATCGTATTGAAACTCCGCAGAGTAAGCTATGCTTGTTTTCAGTAAATATATTGAGGTTTTCAGATTTAAATAGATAGGTACACAATTTGGACATATTTTAGATTTACTTTGTTTTTTTTTCAAGTATTACAAATGAAACAAACCTAATGAATAATTTTCCTCTGGTTAAAAGGCAGTAAAAAATGGTTGAAAGTAGTTCTTATCAAAGTCGGATAAAATAATCCATCTACACTAAAATTTCAAACCAACACATTTTTCTAAATTTCGCAGTTTAGTTTTACAATTTAGAAGGACAGGAAAAAAACAACGACTTTGTTTTGCAACAGGAAGTGGACCGCAAACTGGACTCTAGAATGTCTTTCATTAAGATCCGAAATTGGCTACTATAATAGTCTTAAAAGCCAGCTTAAATATCCCAAAGATTCAATTCCCGCTCCCCAAAATTTCTGAAACTCCAACCCTATTTATTATATTTTTGCTTTTTTCGGGGGTATTTCCTATTTGGTGTCACGCCCACCGCAGCCCACTTATTTCCCTTGCACTTTGCACTGACATTTGCCCACTTTCTTTGCCCGTTTTCCGGAAAACAAAAATGGAAATGCCGAGCTAAGAGCGAGGCAAACAATTGTGGGCCACATTTCATTTCGAGTGTAATTTGTGAAATATTTTGCCCTCTCTTTCGGGGGCCTACTTCCCTCTCCCTCTCCCTCTGGCCACCACTCATTCCCTCTCACTCACTTTTAGCATTGTTATTATTATCGCCATCCTTGTTGGTTGTGTTGCTGTTGTTCGAACGTTAAGCAAGGATCTAGGTCGCTTTTTGAATATATTGTTTGTATCTAAGATTAGTGAGCCAGATATCAGTGGTATATGGCCACAAACACACTCACACACACACACTGTGCATATATCATTTGCATAGTTAGACAAAGATGGCCGATAGGTCGATGCGAAATTTAAGCCACATTAAACGCTCCAAATAATTCCACTAAATGACAAGAAAAGAAGAAAACTTCGGCGAGCTGTTATTAAATTTAAAAAATTTTATAAAACGTCCATATTTTAATTTGTCCGATTCTTATAAAATTAAAACATATACTAAGTATATATTAAAAACCAACGCAGTTATAGCGGACATATGGGCATCGCATTAAAAATCATGGAAATTAGTAGTCGAATGGTGTAATGTTATACATCGTTGAATACTTTATAAAATGAGATAACCCCTTATGAAAAATATTTTGGTTAAAATCCAAAAAAATCACCTAGAGAAAAATACAAAATTGGGTAAAAAAAAAATTCCTTCAAACTTTTGAAGATGGAAAAAACTTCTTCCATCTTATTGAATACTAAACTTTAAAGTATTTCGCGAATCCAGATCGATAGACATTCTTTGCCCGTACATTCTCCCAAGTATTTACCCACATCTAAGCCATGTGGCATGCAAATATCTCAGCTCTCCTGTCATTTTTCCACCGAGGGGACACTCCCTCATCAGCAAACAAGAAAAAAAGCAGGAAAAGAAAGTGGGGGAAAAAACCTATGGAAAAAAGTGAGCTGAAATTACCATCAATTGGGGTCAAGGGCGCTGCGGAGGGGGAAATCGCTGGGAAAATAATGTAAGGCCGGCGACACATGAGCCATAACCCTCGACACTCGCAACTCCCTGCAGTCAGCCGTGACATGACACATGAACAGGGGGCTGGGGGGCCGGACGACCCCCGAACATGAAAGCGAATCAAGTGAGGCCTCTGCTTCCTTTTCGACTTGGGCTAATGAAATTCCAACTGCGGCGGTTCAAAAATAAATGTCAAAAGCGAAGGTTTTAATACCCTTCAATTGCATTGTTGGACTTAAATGACAAATAATTGCACTTACCACAACACAAATATAAAACACTGGGATCAGGTATGTCGTTTAAGTTAAAGTTAACTGAATCACACGTAAAAGTTACTTAAAATTGGGCGCCTAAAAAATGCTAAGCCCAGGTGAAAAAAATGTTTTAAACAAAGTTGTTTTTTTAAAGACAAATAACTTGTACAATCGGAAATATATCTAGAAGGGTGTTAGTTCTTAGTATACTGCATTAAAGATTTGTTTTTTTATATTTTCGGTAAATTTGTTAACTTTAAAAAAAATTAAACAAAAAACTAAAAGAGCTGAGTTCCATGAGGGGTAAAATTCCACCATAGAACTAAATGTAGCAATGTTACGATGCTCTAAAAGTTGTAGTTTGATGACCCAAGACCACTTTGCACACTCTGAAAACTCATTATGAAAATAAAACCAATTATTATTATTATGCCACTGGATATATTCATATGGTATATTTATCAAGTAGTGGCAGGACGTATCTTAAGACCGACATGCCCTGTTTGGAGGGCATCGGAAAAAAGAACTAATAAAAAGCAGAGCCAACATCGAAGGCATTATTGATTAGGTCTCTTGGTCGGCAGTTGCCATTTTCCATTTTCCATTTTTGCAGCCCCCCGTTAACTGATTACTGCCGAAGGCGAAGTTTTTGCTGCTCGCTGTGAAAACTGCAATTGGAAAAATTGTCAACGTGACTGCAGCAGAAGACGAAAAATGCTGACAAGGTCGATGCAGCAGGGGCGCCGAAAGGGGGTCGGCCTTCTTGTTTTGCAATAATTGCCACTGCGGCGATGACGTCGTCCGCGTTCGGTTTTCCATTTCCCATTTCCCCATATCCCCATATCCCAGTTCCCATTTGCCGCTTTCCGCTGCCGTTTCGCTTTCCATTTTTCGTTTGTTTTATTGCGGCTTCTTTTACTTAACAACAACCCAGTGGCGTACGGGGTGAAAAGGGGGGTGCTTCGGCGGGCCTAACATTGCTCATTTATATCGAGACCCCTCTTCCTGCCATCCGAACTCGAACCCCCTTTCACCGCAATTTGTGTGTGCCTGCAGTGACCCAGTAACATGGAAAACGCCGCAGTCGTTGTATCCTCTTAGTCCTGCCAACTCCCTCCACCCCTTACCCCTTCCCCTTCCCCCTTCAAAACCCCAACCCAAACCAAAACCCCGCCCATGGAAAAACCCCTTAGCGGGGTGTCTTCCGCACAAATGCCTCCATTTGACCCACTTAAATGGCGTAATTTATGATTTTATAGTGTGAATTTTTTTTTCTTCCTTCGTTTTGCCTTTTTAAAGTGGCGCCCCCCAGTGGCGAGGGGCTGAAGTGTAGGGGCAGGGGCGGCGGCAGAAAAAAGGGGGTTTCGGCAAAAGAGTAATGGCTGCGTCTGAGAGTCGAAGTTTCGTTTCCAGCCTGAAGAATGTTCGAATAAATGATGAAAACACAAGCAAAAGTTCGTGTATGTATATCTTCCCGATCTGGGTTATTCCGGGAAACTTTTCAAGCGGGCTTTATGGTTTGTTCAGTGGGAGTAGCCCAACTTATGCTTTTTGCATTCCGAACATAAAGTAGTGTGTTGAACTTTTCAAAGATACCTTTTAGAAACCTTTATAAAATAAAGATTAAATAGAATTTTAAAGCACTTAAATGCATTATTTGCCAAAATGCTTGCCTATTTCTCAACTAAGCCATAAAATAAGTGTTTTTTTATGGAGTTGTAAGCCTCTTTGAATGTGGAAATTTGTGGCAGAACTTAAAGCCTCCAAATGTGGAATCGAATGGAATTGAGCCAACGAAAGTATTACTCATTCCTTGTGGCCACCATATCTTTCCCTCTATATATATAATTTGATATATGTATATATACGAGCACTTGTGTCTTTCTCTATCATGTAAAGTGCCTTGGCACGATTTATGTTTTGTTAATTTTCTTGCCAAAACTCCAAGAGTGAGTCACATATGCATGACTTATGTGGCATTAGTCGAACCGAGTTCACTGTCCATATTTGTCTTTTTGCCTCGCCTCCTTGTTTTGCTCGAATTTCTCTGGTATCTTATTATGTAAATGGATTTTTGGCTTACATTCAACAAAAGTCTCGAGTGGAGTCGTCTTTGCTGTGGGAATTTACCTGCAACGACAAGAGTAGAGAATTTATGTAGTTGTTGGCCAAAAAGATTTCACTTGCTGGATAAGTGGGCAGAAAAAAGGGCAAGCCAAAAAAATTATTTCATATTAAATGCTGACAAGTATGTAGATGTGGAGCCAGATTCAGATGTATGGAATATATGTGTGGGAAAATGTCTGAATCATGCTGGGATTTTCATGAAATAATTTCATAATTTCCCAACGCATCAGTATTTTCGGTCTCAATTTGATTATTTCTTTTTTTTTTGTAATTCTCAGTTCCCTGAAATCCATGCCATTAAACCTTCCCTCCACGAATTCAATCCCACAGCAGCTGTCGAAGCCATTAAATTACCGCAAAGACCCAAAAATAAATCTGCAATAATTTATATAAATATACATACATAATCAAGAGGGTGGACCAATGATGGCTGTTAAAATGAAGGTCCATGAAAAGGGTATAATATGCCATCAGTATGAATTTAAAGATTATCACGCATACGCAGGGTGTTCCCTTTTAATTAAAAGTAAGAGAAATAAGCCTAAATATTACTTAAGGATCACCCTGGCATATGTTATATACATATACATATACATATTTGTATATATTGCGTAGTTCAAAAAACTCGGGAATTTGTAAGCCATAAATTTTAAAATTAATTAATGGCGCTCGAGATTCAAATGGCCTTAGACATTCGGCAGCTTCCACCCTAGACTTTTCCCCCCTTAGCGACATTATGGCGCTTTGAGTGGGCGGTGGGTGGTGTTTGGGAGGCTGTGTGGGCTCAGGAAAGCGGGAGACGGGAGGGGGTCGATCCCGGTTGAAATGAAATCAATTGAATTAATTATTGGCGCTTAATTGATCGAAACGAAGCGAGAGTTCTGCCCTTTGCCCCTTGGTTTCCCATGCTTTTGGTGTTCCACTTACAGGGCTTAACAAGCCCCACCTTTTCCACTTTTCCACTTTCCCACATTTTCCCACACCCCTCCCCTCTTCCCACTCACTGCTCGCGCCCATTGTTGTTGCCAAATAGAGCGCATTTTGATCCATTTCATGTACTGTGCCACCGAATTGAAAACCAAGATTGGTTTCTGAAAACGACGGTGGGAATACCCTACCGAATAGGACCTCAAGATTTTCCATTTTATCATTTTTATACCCTTGCAGAGGGTATTATAATTTTGGTCAAAAGTGTGCAACGCAGTGAAGGAGACATCTCCGACCCTATAAAGTATATATATTCTTGATCAGGATCACCTCCTGAGTTGATATAGCCATGTCCGTCTGTCCGTCTGTCCGTCTGTCCGTCTGTCTGTTTCTACGCAAACTAGTCTCTCAGTTTTAAAGCTATCGAATTGAAACTTTGCACACACCCTTCTTTCCTTTGCACGCAGTATATAAGTCGGAACGGCCGGGATCGGCCGACTATATCCTATAGCTGCCATATAACTGATTGATCGGAAATGCCATAACTTTGGCGTTTGTAAAGTTAGGAAGTTGGGATTTTCTATGGGTGTTATATTTGGCCAATCAATCCGACCTACCAAATTTCATAAGGATCGGCCGACTATATCCTATAGCTGCCATATAACTGATTGATCGGAAATGCCATAACTTTGGTGTTTGTAAAGTTGGGAAGCTGGGATTTTCAATGGGTTTTATATTTGGCCAATCAATCCGACCTATCAAATTTCATAAGGATCGGCCGACTATATCCTATAGCTGCCATATAACTGAACAATTGGAAATGCCATAACTTTGGTGTTTTTAAAGTTAGGAAGTTGGGATTTTTTATGAGTATTAAGAATGCATCATATGAATAATTTTGGAGAATATAATGTACATAATATTCTGCAAGGGTATATCAACTTCGGCTCCGCCCGAAGTTAGCTTTCCTTTCTTGTTTATTTATAATTTTTTAGAACAAAGATTCTTTTATATACTACAATTAATATTTGTAACGTAGGATACATATTTTGTATCGATGTTTGCGAAATTTGAAGTAGATAGACACATTATTGTAGGCATACAGGCCCTTATTAAAGAGTATGTATATTTTAGGAGGTATTATAGGATAGATCTGGAATAGAGGGTTTTGGGAGGATATAGAGACTGCAGTGGAAATTGCAACCAGTTTATTGATTGCCCGCAGTCGTAAAAACTAAAATAGCGCACTCACAACCCCCGAAATCCCACGAAAAACCACTCATCCAACCCCAAAATAAACCTAATAATCCCACCTGGCACTCTGGATTTGTTTGCATTTTTTGGCCAATTCTGTTGTTGATTTTGTCTTAAATGCTTTTCATTAGAGTGCAATTTTCCCTCTCTGTCTCACCGCCAGCTCTGTCTCTGTCTCCATCTCCCTCGTTTCCACTCTGGCCATCTCTTTCGCACTATCCATTATGAGATTCGTGTGAATGAAAATGCAAGCCATTAACAGGTTGCGGATAAGGGGAATGGGGGGGAAATGGGGGAGGGGTTTTTGTGCGGTAGGTAAACTGAATTTAAATCTCAAATTTGTTGATTTGTGAGTTTCATCTAGGCTGGCGAGTGGGTGTTTAAATGTTATTCACAGCCTGAGCCTGAATAAATGGGAAAATATATGTGAAAAGAAGGGAAATGAAGATGGTCTGCAGTCCCCAGTTCATTAATTCATTCAGTTCACAGCAATTTGTGAATAGCTCTAAGTGTTTATGCAATTTATAAATGGAGCATGGCTTTAAATAAATAGCCAGCACTATTAAATAACAAATAATAATAACATAAAATATCGATGCAAAACTCATGATTAGCCTGCGGACTGAAAATCGCAATATATGTGTGATTTTCAACAGATTTATTATAGTTTTATGTACGGACTTTAGAGGGATTTTCACAAATAAACAAGCTTTAAAAATGCATTTTTGTTTTCAAAATTAAACTGAACCTTAGACTAAAAACGTTCCACATTGGCCGCTGATTGTAGTTGTGTAAGAAATATTGTAATTAAGGAAAGTTTTGTGGTCATTGGTGCCGACTCAATTTCGAATTGAATTTATGGTCTTACCCCTGGCTGTTTTTCCCAGCTTTTCCTTCGCGTTTTCCCCCACTTTCTTTTTGCACTATTTTGAAGCCCACTTCTCTCTTTTCCCGTTTCTAGCGTGTTCGTTTGTGTGCCAACTGTTTTAGGTCGCCATGCTAAATGTTTGCAATTGCACAACAACGGCAAAGACCAAAGAGAAATTCCTATTCCCCATCCCCATCCCCATCTTTTTTCCCCCCTTTCTCTTCCGCTGGTTCATCTTGTTCTGTGCCACGCTCATTCGTTCGTTCGCTCATTCGAAATGTGCCAAATGGCAACGTGGCAAACAAGCGCCACAGACAAGGCAGCCGACACTGAGCCACCCCACCCTACCACCCCACCACCCACCACCCACTGCCCCACCACCGAACAGACGAACCACCCAAAGGCCACCCTTTTCGCCCATCCCACATCAACCGTCATTCAGTCAAGCGGTTGGCGCAGTGTTGCATACTTTCCGTCATGGATGCACTGCAAGAAAAGTAGCAGTGGAAATGAGTCAGTCAGTAATAAAGGAGGAATTACGTTCTCAGTAAAAATAAATTAATAAACAGATCTGATAAACTAACAAACTCACTTTAAAGCTAATCAAAAGTATGTAAACACAATTTATTTGGACAACTTTCAACGAAGTTTTAAATTATTATTTTTTAATTTTGAAATAAAGCAATAATCAAACTAAATGAGTAATAGAGAACAAATAACGTTTCCAATAAAACAAAATAAATAATAGATCGAATAGACTAACGAACTATTTAGAGTTTTTAAATAAAAGCTAACTAAAAAGTCTGCATTTACAATATATCTGGAATTCTTTCAAAGAAGTTTTGTGGCCAATTTATTAAAATTAATTTAATTTATTTGATAAGCTTAAACTAAATTTATGAATAGATAAGATAAATGAACTGGATTAATTTGGTTGTGAATGGATTCGAATGTTCAATGTTAATGTTGACTATAACAAAGCAAGCTTCAATTTTTTTGTTATACTTTTTACCCTTTTTTTCTGGCAGTGCAGCGCTGTATGCCCCGCTGGCTCTGGCTCAGTCGCGTTCGTCTCAGCCGCTCCTTGACTGACTGGCGGCTTTTGGCCAGCGCACGTTGACCTTATTTGCATGCGGCGCGACTCGGCGCGAATCAATTCTTGGCAGGATGGTATCGACCCCCCTCCACGCCCACTCCCCCTCCCCCTCCCACATCCATCCGAACACCCCCTCCCAAAAGTACACCCCACATCACAAATCCCCACGATTGCGGTTGGTTCCACAAAAAGGGGGCGATGGATGTTGGGTGACCAACAAATTGAAACGAATTCTCGTATTGGAGTTCGAATTGCTATTGAGATTGGTTGCACTGCATAGTGGGTTGTGTACACTGGAAAAAATTGTGCCAATTACTAGAGAATAGATACAAATAGTTGTGACAAGATATAGAAATACAATTATTTTCCATTGATCTGAAAAATTTACCTAAGCCATATTTTTTGTCAACGTCAAGTTTTATTTTTGAACGTTACTAAATTTTTAATGACTTAAATGTGCCTTTAAATTATAAAAAATATAATTGGGAAGTAAAATAAAACTTATTTGTTTTAAAATGCTGTCAAGTTAAAAACGAACTAATATTGACCCTTTTAAGTAATAATGATGATAAAAACGATTTCTTAGGAATGGTTAAGATTTTGTTTAAGGAGAAAATGATCCAATTTTTAGTTGCCGTGTAGGATGTGGAAAATTCTGGTAAGTGGTGTGGGTGTTACCGGCTTCTATTGCGGCCAAAGTTTTCTCTGTGCGCTCTGTTTTGTTGATTATTGTTGGCGGTGGTCGCGCGTTGATTTAATGCAAAAAGCCGACTGCGACGCCAAGTTGCCATTAAACCGTTGCAACTGCAACAGCAGCAGCAGCAGCAGAAGAAGAAGAAAAAGCGGCAGCAGTGGCAAAAAAAAAAAATGTTAAAAGGCGCTTCTAAGTAAATAACTGGGTTTATGGGTCGATTGGGTGCACCAAATCGTGAGCAGCAAAAGGAAAAGCAATGGAAAACTGGGGGAAAACTTGGGGAAAGCGGCGGAGCAGATGGGCGGACGAAGCGATAGAGGAGATATTGCCAGGGAAATAGTCGGCTAGAGAAATAGAGAGACCGGCAACAATTGATTGAACCTCGGAATGGGAATACAAATTGATGAATAAATTCGCTAAGCATTTTCCATTTTCCACTTGAATTTTGGGATGCGAAAATCCTCGGAGTACGAGTGCTAAATGTTGAAAAGCTGATAAGATGTTATAATTATTATAATAAGCGCAAAAAATGGTAAAAACTGATAAGTTTTTGATACGGATTTTCAAAAACTTAAGATATAATTACTCAAAAAGACTGCAAAGATTGCTTACTTAATTATAAATGTAATCTAAATATTTTTATACTAAATAGATATGTTATTTCACATTGAACCAATATAAATTATGTTGAAATCTTTTTAAATATACATAAACATACAGCTAAAATTGAAATCTCGACATCTTCAATTTTCCGCCAGCACGTTGGCAATTTTCCCTTTGATTATCCGAAAATTGAACTCTAGCTCACCGCAGGACCCCCTCGAAAAGCCCCAATCCTCGACGAATTCCTCCCATCTGCAGATGAGATTTAAAAAATAAATTGCGTACAACTTCCAATGGCATTTGCGAGCATATGTGGGTAAATTTGTGCTGGAAATGGAATTAGTAATGAAGTTTTGCCAATGCTTTATATGGACCAGATGCCCCTGCCCCTGCCCCTGTCCCTCCCCTTACAATCCCTTAACCCACCGATGGCCCTGCCCCCACCCTTAACCCATGGCAGCCGGGACCGTGTAATTGCGTTTGGCCGCGCTCCTCTGATTTCTCTGATTTCCGAGTGGCTCGCGATTCGCAGTGTTTGTGCGCGGTTCGAAGTGCATTTTCAAGTGAAATTGAAATGGAATGCCAAGAGGGTTTCCATAGCCCCCGAAAAGCCCATTTCCACTACCCCTTGCAAAATGGGAAATAAAACATTTCATTTAACATGGAGAAGGTATAAAAAAAGCAATAAATGTTAACTGCAACAACCGCACAATGCCCGATATTTGTGCGAATATATGTATATATATATATATACCTTTGAGCCTGCATAAAATGGGGAAGAGCCGGCGAGCAAATTAAATTCAATTTATTGAGCTCGCTTTCTGCACAGAACTTCTGCTAATTGCATCAAATTGAAAATGGAAATTGATTCGAAAGCGAAACAAACTCGAAATTAAATTCCAAATCGGTTAATTGCAAGGGATATTCAACGTATTTATGAAAGCCTTTATTAAGTCGGCATTTCATTGGTTATCCCTTTTCCACTACGCTATATTAAACAATTATACGAAATGAATTACTGGCAAGTAACCAAAACTATCTTGACTATATCATAATTGTGGTGCTTATACCTAAGAGAATTAAATAATGCAACATTTTTGGAAAAAAAGTTTTAAGGAAAGTAATTAAATGCTAGAAGAAAAATTAAAAACGATCAATTTTTAAGGACAATGCGAAATGTTGTCAACTTCTTAACAGCAGAAGTTTCAAGTTCCCTTTTCAACTTCAAATGTTTCCAACAAAAATCTAAAATTAAAACTTTACCCATCCGAGTCTAGCTAAATTTTTTTCATTTCATTTGTTTGCATCTTTGGCTTCGGATTCGGCTTGGCCATAAGACCAAGTTCAAATTGCGCGAAAATGCCAGCTGCAGAAGCCCGAGAAGAGGAAGAAGTCGGCATGACCCGCTGCACTAATGTCACACACTCAAGCACACCCACACACACACACACACACTCGCTCAAGAGCACACGCATACAGCGGCAAAAGCACTGGGAGAAAATAATTGAGGGAGTCTGCAGACCAGTTTTTCCCAACTCAAGCGTTGCGCCAACTGCAAACAAACATACAGAACTAAAGCTGGCTTTTGTGCACTCAAAAAAATTATAAGCAGTTTTAAATTCTTTGAAGATTTTCAAAGTAAATGTTTCTTACATACCAATTAGTTTTATAAATAAGTTAATAGATCTTGTCGTTCAGACGATACATATAAAATCAATTTATATTGATTTTTATATTTAATTCGAAGTCTTCTTTTCGAAAAATATTTTTATTAATTCTTTAATTTGAATCAATTTAAATTAAAAAATATTTTTGCTTAATATTAATATTTATAAATCAGAAAATCCGTTTTTATTTTGTACTCAAGCCAAATTAAGCAATTCCTCTTAATTTCTCTCACTGCACGTGTGTATCTGTGTGCAAATGTAAAGCATAAGATAGACAATTACACTTTTGCCACTGCAAGAGGGAGATGGCGCGAGGCAGCCAGAAAGAGAGAGGGCATTTAGATAAACGCCAAAAGGTAAATGAACTTTATCAACCGAACAAGAAACGAGGTGCACACCTACACACCCACACACCCACACAGCCACCACACACACCCACGAACACACACACACATGCACCACTGCAATGCTCATTGTGTGCGTTTTGCGTGTCTGTGTGCCCTCCACTTTTGGTTATGAAATTGAATTGCTGCGCCTGCACATATATTTATTAAATTAACGAACGCCCATCTACTCGCATTAAATTTCCAACATCATTAAACATGTTTAACTTATTCAGAAAGAATAAGTGTTAAGTAAAAACCAAGATTCATAAATATGTATGCTAAATGGATTGCATTCTTATTGCCAACAATAATTAAAAGTGTTTATTGCAGGATGAAAATATTAATAAAGCTATCAGAATAATATTTATAATAATAAGTTTAAATATAAAAGTGAAATTAATCTCGCGAAAATACCTTCAAAGTCAAACAAGGCCTATCAACAATTGTCTGAACGAAACTATTTAATTAATCTAACTTTGAAATTACAAAATTGCTCGGTACTAAACCTAAAAAAATACTATTAAGTTGGGAAATATTTACCAACACTTGCACACAATTTTATGGGCACTTTAAACTGAATGCCGTTTATTTGACATGGGCATTTAACCAAATTTAATATCTGCCCAGCTCGACCCAAATTACAAAACAAATAACATTTTATAAATACAATTTCGTTACCTACGATGACATTTACTATTTTTATCGTGAAAATACCTTTGCCACATTCAATTTAACATTTTCAACAGCCAGCAAAAATGTCAGCAAGAGGGAAAATCTAGAAAAACTCTGGGAAAATGCTGGGGCAAAATGGTTGGAAAACATGGAGCGAGTGTACAGAAGATAAACAATGTGAAATGTAGAAGGAGCTGAAACAGATTTTCCGACTGCAGTAATAAATGATAAACAAGTGCAAGCTGGCCAAATGGGCGTGGCAGTGGGCGGTCGTGGTGGGGCATGGGTATGGGGGTTTTTCCATTTCCCAGTTGCTAGGCTGATATTGAAAACTGCTGCCTGCAAAGCTAAGCAAATGTTGCCCTGCGTCGGTGTGTGTGCGTGTGTGTGTGTGTGTCTTTTCACACTCTTGCATTATTTATGCAGGCCATGCGTGTGTGAGTGTGTGTGTGAGCCTCGTACGTGCCTCGAACTGCAACGGCAGCTGCTCCTGTTCCAGGACACAGAGTCACCAGTAACCAGTAGCCAGGATCCACCGGGCAGCCTCCCAAACTCCACTCCCGCACCAAAAAGCGCCCCTGTGTGCGCATATACATATATTTATTCCATGTACATATTGTAAGTGCCCCATGCCTCGTGTCAAACTTCTAATTAACCTCGTAATTCATGCAGCCTGCACGGCGCAGAGGGCGGAGGTCCTGGGGTTCGAGGATACTGTATACAGGACAAAGGGTGACTGCTGGCCTTTATTGTCCTGCGGATGGCGGAGCTCTGGAGAAACGTGGCCGAGCAAGTGACCCAGAAATTACCAGTTACTGGCTTATAAATGGCAATATTTGATGGATTTCAAGGCATTATTTTGCCATCCCAAGGAATGCCAAAACTAATTTTATTTCTTGACTTTGGTTCGTTAATTTGTGTGCCTAAGAGCACAAAATATTTAATTTATTTATGATAAATTACAAGGGCTTTGCTGTTTTCTAAACCTTAAACACTCCCATTACCATAACGATTTTAATTAGTTTTTTGAAATGAAATTGCCTGCCAAAAAATATGTTGTTTAATTAATTTGTAATCAATTTAATTTGATTATAATTAATAAACAGAGTTTTTGAATTTAAATCAATGCACTGAAATAATTTTATGCAATATAAATATTTAACTTTCACATTACACTTCAATGGAGTTAAATATTGAAACACCAGATTCGTTTCGACGCCTCGCAAAATGCTAAAAGTATTCAGAGCTTAGCTATTTAACTTTATTATTATTATTTTTTGGTGGCAATGAAGTGATTGAAATAGTAAACCCAACATTATTAAAAGCAAACAAATTGCAAACTCTTTACCAAACGCAATCCCAAAAAGTAGGCAACATTTTCGTGCAATTTTCTGCCTGTTTTTGTCAATACACATTGAAATTACAATATTTAATTGGTTAGTTGGCATGTTTAAACGAAAAACAACAAGCCATGAAAACAAATAAAACATAAATTGAATTGAATTCGATGATTAATTGTTAAGGGCCATCAAGACAGTTGAACAAATTACAAATTGTACAACAATTATAGCCGAATGTTGTGCCTGTAAAGTTGGTAAATATACAAATTAAACAGATATAATAATTAAAGCCAGGCATTGAAGTGTTGAACGACATTTCAAAGTTTTTCGGCGGCTAACTTCTCCGACTGACTGTGCAATCAAATGTTCAATTGCCACTTATTTTGCGGCTGGCCATGGACAACATCAAACCACAGCACTTAATTCTGCAAGTCAAGAAGACCAGACAAAAAAAATGGGTAAAAAATGGAATAAATAGAACAAAATGTACAGAAAACCAGCGAACAAAGGGAGACACAAAGTCGTTATTGTCTTAGTTTTATTAAAATGCGTTCTTTTTTTTTTTATTTTTTTGCTTGGAAAAAAGCAACTTTCGCAGGCAAAAACTTGTCAAAGGCAATGGCCAAAAATGGAACTCTGGCAACAACCATTTCAGCCAATTTGTGTGCAATTTAAAGTGTCCGAAGGGGGAACGCAGTGCTATATAGTACATACACAAAAAGTTGCCAACTATTTAGCCGAGGCTGCGGGGCGGGGGGTCAAGGGGTCAAGGGGCCCCAAAAACTTGGCAGACACGGACACAGATGAGCAGACCGCAATGGAACTGACCGCGGGGATTCACTGTCCCGAAAAAAACAAGATTGCTAACATTACCAAAAAATTTTGGTTTTATTTATACCATTTTCAAAAAGAAAACTTAAAACGCAGCTTAAGTAATTTTTACTAATAAATAAAAAGAGGTTTTATTCTTATTTTTTATTGATCAGATACATTACTCGTTAGTAAAACATAATATTGATAAGATTGATTGAAAAAGATGTAAAGATAATTAAAAATGTTTATTTTGGTAGTAAAAATAATGATTTTTGATGAGTTTTTTCCATTTACAATAAGATGCTAAAAAATACTTTCAAATCCATTTTATTAGTTTTTTTTTTGATTGGTTTGTATTTTCGAAATAAAATCCTTTTTATAAAACCATAAAGTACAATAATAAGAAGTTGTATTTAGCAAGTTAGCTTAATATTATTATTTTTTCTTTTAGTGTAGGGATGCTTTGGCCATAAAGCGTTCAGCGTCCTTTGAAAGGGGAGGTGGGTGGTTTTAGGGGGTTAACACTGCTGCATTAACGCTGACCGAAAAATCTCTGCAGCTGAAGTTGAGCTTACATTTTTTTTTCACCCCGAAAAAAAGACGTAAAAAAAAGTATTTCGCGGACAAAGCAGCCAAGCCCCCACTGACCCCCTCACCCTTGTTGTTGCAACAATAACGGTACATTACAAGTGGCAGGCGAAAGGATCGAGTTAGTTAGTTTGCCACCACCCCCATTTCCGCCCCCCTTTTACTGCGCCCCTGTCCACAATTTCTGCGGTCTTGTTAGTCTGGGCTGGCAAGTTGGTTAAAAAGTTGTTGATGCAGTTACTCCTGCCACGCCCCCACCGCACCGCTCCGCCCCCTTTTTGCGACGACATTTGTGCTAATGGCTGCCAACGACCTGGACACAAAACCCAAAAACCCCCTCCTTCTGGACAAGCCACCACATGGCAAACATGTTGCATACTCTGCGGCGTAAGCGAAAAATTTCAAGCGAACAGCTTTTTGGCCAAGCAAACACACAGTGGGTTAAGTGGACGAGTTTGCCACAACATTTGTGTTCAAGAATAATTAAATTAAGCTGTCAGTCTGGGCGAGAAAATTAAAAAAAAAATGAACGAAATTATGTTGCACTTTTAAAATGTACACTTCCAACAAGTTTCCGTTCAAAGGGCTGATTTAATGGCAGTTTGAAACCATTTTGTTTTCGAGTTTATTAAAACTAAGTAATTACATCAGTCATTCTTTGCATAGCATTTTTAATGGGTTGTGATAGCAATTTCTATAAAAAGTTTGCTCAAATGTGTTTAAAATTATAACCCTTGCCTATAAGTTTTTATTTATAGCGATCAAGGTAATGCAAAAGATTTAGAAAAAACAAGCGAAATAAAGAAAATATGTTCTGATCAGTTTGATTTGTCGGTGTATTCATTTGTATCCTCTGCTTTCTCAACGGAAAACTCCTCCTTGGAATTCTCCTCATTCATATTTTCCAACTCCTCAACGGCAGTTATTAGTTCGATTTCCGGTGGATTATGCAAATCACCTTGAGAGCTGGCATCTCCATTCGACTCCCGCTCCAGTTCATTTTCGCGAACAGTGAACTGCATGCCAATGTCCTTCGTGTAATCCTCGGTGAGTTCCTTCATTTCGCGATGGGTGAACCGCATGAAGAGCGGACTGTCACACAGGAGGTCGCACTGTTCGAGAATCTCGGAACTGGGACAGGTGTGGATCATTTGGTGGCGTGGCACGCCGTCCAGACTCTCATCCGTCTCCACGGTCACCATCAATGGTGGCTGGGCCTGGGGACAGAATAGCCAAAGGATGTACAGATGGGTGATCCGCGGACCGGCGGGCATCGAGTCCCACGAGGTTTTCCACAGCATTACGAACACGGGCAGACGACCCTCCCAATCCGCATAGATCCTGGGTAGATTCGCATTCAGGGCCACTTGTTTGCCGCTCTCGAAGATCAGCAGTCCCACACAGTGGCTCTTGGTGGCCCGGCTTTCCAGCAGCGATTTCCCAAAGACCTTCACACACTTTGCCTCTCTGGTCTTCGCCTCCAAAGTGATGATCTCCTGGTGATACATTAGGCAGTGACTTAGGAGATTGCCGGGATTCACCACCACATCACAGTTGCCCAGGGGACAGGGAAAGGCCATTTTCTGCAGTCGCCAGTGTTCCTTTTGCTCGGCTGCCAAGTTTCTGTTGCGCTCGTACAGCACTTCCGGTGAACTGCTGCCCTTGAGGGTGGGAACGGCTATGATCTCCGCCCCGCCGCGCATGGGAACACTTCCGCCCGCCGGAAGTGACAGCTGGCAGTCCATATATAGACGCCTTCCCCGATCGGGCAGGAAATTCAGGCGCGTTATGCAGATCTCGACCTCCTCGTCGGTGGCATTGCCATCGTTCTCGCTCTCCAAGTGCCGCCGATTGGCCATCATCGCCCCCGATGTGGTGTCCAATGAGTACTCCGACTGGGCGTAGCCCAGAATGGCCGATATGCCGATCCCAGTCCCCGAATCCTTGCCCAAACCCCCCGATGTCGATGGTCGCTCACCCTCGCCCTCGGCGCTCTCCATTTGAAAACTGCTTTTTAAGGTGTATTTTCAAGACCGGAAATTTGTTCGGATTTTGTGCGTGTCGAAGTGTTTACGTCTCGAAGTGAAATTATACTTGTGACACTACAGATTTTAGCTGCAAAGGCTGCTCACTATTATTCCATTTGTATATGATTGTTTATTTTAGAAAATTATGCAACATTTTAGTTTGATTTGTGTGCCTAAGTTTGCATATCTGAGCAAATTAAACATTGGAATTCATTGTTGTTTGAAGTAATAACTTAAAAACTAACCACCAAATCATGAATAGTTTTTTTTAATAAACTACCAAAACGGACTAACTTTTCTTTAATTTTTTACTTTTCAAGAGATTTTTTTAGCGAGCAGAACTTTTTTTGATAATGCTTAAGGATTTTTTATTGCAGAAAAATATGATGTAATACAAAAAAGCGGCTTACAATTTTTAAAGAGGAATTCCTGGACTGAAACTGATACAATGCCATCAAAACTCTAGTGAACATTTTGATGCATTTGTAATTTCCGGTTTCACACACACACACACACACACACATACATGAACAGTTGAAAAAGAAAATGCGAAGGAAAAATGTGTCAACATACAAGACAAAGCAAAATACAAACAAAACTCAAGTTCCCTCTGTAAAACAACGAAATGCAACTAAAGTGTAGAAAGAGAGGGGTAGTGGCGACAAAGGGAGAGAGCAACAGTCGGACTAGGACTCGGAGCTCCCTGCGGCCACGCCCCCTTTTCCTGCAACTCCTTTGGTTTCAAATCGACAATGGAATGTACCGCCGCAGAGGAAGTGCGGTCTATGGCGGTAAAATCGGACTTAAATCAACATATGGCTAGCAAATTTAAGTTATCAAATAATTTAGAATTTAAATCTTGTTCTTTTATCCTCATAAAGTTGTTTAGTTTTCTTATAATAAGATAAACCTTATTCTTTCACCGTATAATATTAATATAAGAAGCTAAAAGCTATTTTAAATTATTTTACTGTTGTAAGTCCTGTTAAGAAGCACCAAAATATAAAAGGAATACTTGTTATTTAACTTGGAGAACTAGGCAAAATAAAACAGAACCGTCACTGTTAAATAAATAATATTTTCAAGAACTTCTCCTACAATTGTGTCGTGCAAGTTTGAGGCAATAAAATATGCGAGTTGAGTTACGTGCATGCGCCATTTGTTTATGGCTTTCTCCCTTTTACTTATTAGCTTGGAGTGAAAATTCCGCCTCCTTCACGGACATTTTTCCCCGGTTTTCCACCATTTCCCCGACGCATCGTCGGTGGCTTTTCCCTTTCGAGCTGTTGAGCTGCATTTGTCAGTTGCGAGTGCAGCCAACCGCAAATAGAAAACAAGACAAAGCCGTTGTTTCTCTGGATTTGTTGACATCCTTAAGACGACTTTCCATTGCTTACCCCCTTTTGCTTCAATTGAATTTTCACAATTTGACAGCCAGCTTTGGAAATTAACCCATCATCAGTGGCAAAACTCACCTAAAACGAGAAGAGGGAATAATACAAATTAGTCAACGAGTCAGAAATAGAAGCGTTCGCGTGAAAGAACAAACAAGACGTGGAAGGTTAATTGGGAAAATTTTAACTTTGAGCTTGCTTATTTACACACGCAGACCCCCGGGGCAACATGGGGTTAAGCATAAGGTTCCTAAAGAGCATATTCGCCCATAAAGATTTCCATTTCCCTGCTGCTGTCTTAGCAACAACCCAAACAACAAACAAACAATTGTGCAAGCAGTTAATTTGTGTACTCCGACAATCTAGCATCACCTCTACACTCGGAAAAAAGTGCACTGATTATTTTTAAACTGATATGGTATTAAATAGACTATTATTTTTGGTATATTCTCTAAGAAAGAATTTTTCGTAATTTAATTTATTGAATATTTTAATTTATTTTTTTAAGTATATATTTAGAAATTTAAAACAAGAATAAAAATGTTGTTGCAGTGCTCAATTCGCTGTGTAGGGTACATGATAATATAACTGCCAGTGGCAGACAATTGAAAAGGCAGTGCACACATGGCATATACGCAATGTGCCAAAGTTTATACGAAATTAATGTTAATTACAACGCGAGTGAAGCTATCCATCTCTCTCGCACCAACGCGGCAACATCTGTGTCCTGTCAGGAATTGGGCAGAAAATGTGGGTGGAAAATTGTGGAAATGGCAGGGAAATGGGGAATGCAATTTGCCAGCAACGCATTTAACAAGCTGAAAGCGCTTAAGCCGAAGGATTCAGCATTGAATGAGTCGACAAAGGTGCATCGAATCGCACTGAAAGGGAATGATTAATAACCATAATCGATAATTGTGAAAAATGGATAGCTGATGGATGGATCGTGAATTGCTATAGATATACACATACTTGACTTTACTAAAAAAAAGATACATGTAATGACATGTTTAGTTGTCATGCTTACTAATATTGTGTATATAATTTTAAGAACTATATGTTTTAACCTATTAGAAATAACAATTGCATTTGTGTTTATTGAAAGAATTCAAGTTGGGGATATTAATCGTTCAAATGATATAAGGCCAATATTTTATAAGTAATCTCCCCTCATTTGCTGATTAATTGAAGAATTAACTGAATGACAGATTCCATTTATTTTTGTTTATAATAATAGCGCAAATCATCGTTCATCTTTATCGGGCAATCAATCGAATTCACCTTTTGCCATGCCGATAAATCCAGCTAAAGCCATTCGGTTGGACAAAAGCAGTCAATTTTTCGTGTTTTATTTTCGCCCTTACATATATATACATATATATATCTACTTTTTATATATTCTTTGCTGTGTTTTGTTTGCTGAATTGAACAACTTCTGCCAGCTGCGGGGATTCCCATGATTCTCCCCACCTTTCGCCGTGATGTGGCACAAATGGCAATGCGCTTAACGTGTTCCGTGTTGCTACTGTGCCGCTGATGTTGCCACTGCTGCAATGCAACAAAGACAGCCGTGCCATGCCACGCCCCCTCCTGCAGCTGCGAACGCCCTCGAAAGGACACCTTGGCACCCACGCACAGACACAATTTATAAAAGCCACAACAAATGTCTGAGGCTGCTGTAAACTTTCCGTAAATCTTTGCAGCAATGTCTGCCAGCGGCAGCAACAATAGCAACACTAGCAACAACAATAGCAGCACTAGCAACTGCAACTGCAACAGCAACAACAACAACAACAGAAGACAAGGACGATGGCGATGACGTCGTCACGCGGATGTTTCGACGCGACTCTGAAGGATTTTCATGGCTGGTGGCTAGGGTTTTCCTCGTTTTCCTCGTTTTCCCTTTTGTAGTTGCTGCCGTGCACGTCTGTGTTGCTGCCGTGTTGCTGGTGTTGCTGCTGCTCCCGGTGGCTTGTGTTGCATGTTGCCGTCAGCATGTCAGAGCCCCCAACACGTTGGAAAATGCGCTTACACACATGTAAGCACATGTTGTAAAAGGACACGCAGTTAAAGTCGACTTTCAAGTGCCCTTTACATAAGTGAATCCACATTTACTGCTTGTGGTTTAATAATCAAAGTGTGGACTTTTAAAATAAGTCAAAAAATATGATTCAGAAAATTCAAAGAGACAATGGAAGACCTTTATTACAATATTCACTAAACTTGTAAAATATTATTTTGAAATTAGCAAAAATTGTTTTGAAATAACATGCACCTTAAGGTAACCATTTTAATACAAAATATAAAGAAACAACTTATTGTTTATAACATTACACATTTAGGGCCCCAGTTTTTTTCAAGTTATTAAATTAAAATTAACTACTAGTTCACGAATTATTAGTTTTGTTCATTTAAAACACATTAATTTCCATTTAAGATCATATTTTTTAAAACTTCAAGAGGAATAGGAAAATTGCTTGAGTTATTGAACTCTACTATAGGGTATATTTTAACAATTCCGCCCGCAAAACACCCGAGGAAAAGCGTACATTGTCAGCATCTTAGCGCTTTTCGTGACAGCGTTTTCTTGGCACTGACTGTTAACATTTTGCTAGCTTTCCCAGCTTTCCCGGCCTTTCCATCAGCTGTTGTTCGCCGGAGCCTTTGCTTTCATTAAGCTAATCCAGACATGATCATGCATATATAAATGCGCACCTGAAGGGAAAATGGAAAAGCCCAGACAGAAGCGTTGAACCCGGAGACGGGGCTTTTCCTGACGCTCAAGCGTTTGCAGCATTTTCATTTTTAATATACACAAAAACATGCATGGGTTGGCTTTTCCCCGCTTTTCTCCGCTTTTCCTCGGGCATGACAAACTTTTTTATGTAAATTCTGAGTCTGCTGCCTCTGTTGTTTTACTTTCTGCCTGCACCTGTGTGCCCGTCATAAGAATAGGTATGGAAAAACTTTTCTCCGCAAAATATTGTTCAAAAAAGGTTCAAAAACACACAAACACACACACACAAATAATAAGAAAAATTTAAAGCAGATTGAAGATTGGGAGTAAAAATTCCTTCTAATCGAATCAAATTTCCTCGAACATACTTTTCAGGTAACTTCCAAAACTTTTGCCCAAAACACTTGACAAAGTTTCAATTGCCTTGGTTTTCGGCCAGTTCAAAGTTCAGGGATTCCCCAATCAAACCCCTAACTTTTGGC
Organism: Drosophila rhopaloa; assembly: GCF_018152115.1. Lineage (NCBI taxonomy): Eukaryota > Metazoa > Arthropoda > Insecta > Diptera > Drosophilidae > Drosophila > Drosophila rhopaloa. The sequence continues at coordinate 12,658,981 of NW_025335123.1, read as the reverse complement.
CAAACAAATTTTGTGGCCAATGCAGCTGGCATAAAAGCTGGAAAATTAATTGAAACCGAATAGATAAGTTCAGAAAGCGAACGAAGGGCGCAAAAGACGGAGGGCCAATGATTGATTAAGACCGGCTTTTCCCCGGGAAATTGCGGGGGGAAATGCCAGAAAAAGTCAAGTCGCATTGAGTCGAATGGAATCGAATCAAGTGGAGTCAAGTCGAGTCATCATCAAATGAGATTAGACAGTCAGCCGGGAGATTAGACGCTCGCACTGACCTGAGACATCGGCGGATATATGGAGGGGTATATATGTACATATAGAAGTATAAAGCCTGGCAGACGACGACAGACATCTGTCGATGGCTTCTCAATAGTCATTTTCCGACGAATACTAAATTGCCTTTAATCCACTTTATCATCGACACCAGGAAATGGACAGTGAGTCTCAGAAAAGCAGAGGAAAAACTAAGAAACAATTTTTACGGGGATAGAATGACTTTTAAAGAGTGCTTTAGTTTCTTAAATTAAGCAATTCAAAAAATTCGGGAAAAGCTAAGAATTATAAGTCAAGAATGTAAAAAAAATTAGCTTTATATTTATCAATTTTAATATAATCTTTTAATATGAAGATGGCATTATAACAAACTGAAGTTTGTATACTATTGCTGTATTACAAATTTATATTCAAAGGTATATTAAAATAAATCTCCTTTTTAATTTATTTTAATCGTATTTGCTTTAGTAATTTGTATAGCCTTTTTGTTTTAATATCCAAGGAGTATTGACAAATCTACATTTATAAACTTGAGCACTAAGGTAATGGTACTGAAGTTTACTAAAAAATTTTCTAGCCAGTTTTGCACATCCGAAACGGACTGTACGGGGCCTGGAGCTGGTTTCTCCGATAACAGTTTGCCCTATTAGAAATTAGATATAATTACCCGTAATCATAATAAACGGGTATAAAAAACAAGGCAGAAAAACGGCAAGAAAAAGCGTGGGAAATGTGGGCAGGACATGAGGCAGGACCCAAAAGTGTCGTCCCCGTGACGGCCATAAATATGATGATAATTAAGTGTGTCTCGCACATATACTCAATTTGGCCTTATTAACCCAAAAAATGACACAGATATTAATTTTCCGTACACATGTGCCCGCTTTTCCGCCCAGTTCACAAACACACTCCCACTCACACTCCCACTCACACGCCGGCATAAAGCCTAAACGTAAACGAGTAAATTGGCAGATTTAAGCAGTAAACAAAAAAAAAGCTGAAACGACCAACAAAACATGGCCCAAACAACACTTTGCCCCTCTCTTTCTGCCGCCCGTAGTGCCGTCTCTTTCGCCGAAGCGAAAGTATAAAGAAAAAAATGTCAACAATCTATTGACAGCTGAGACTGTAACTGATTGTAAGGAGTGAGCAGGGGCGGAGGTGAAAAGGGGGCGGGGCAAAGCAGGCCACGTAGCAAACAAAGACATAAGCGCACCCTCTCCCCCCCTCCCACACACACACACACACAGTGAAAAGGGGGCGACATGGGCGTGGCACAATGAATTTGGCATCATTTTTCAGGGCTCGCGAAAACATTGCCACGAATATAGTTAAAAAGTAATACAATTGTTAACTTAAAACATGAAATATTCCTAATAATATTCAAATATAAAAAAGATTTAAAAGTACCAAATATTAATTTATAAAAGTATCATTCAAATAATATATTATATATCTAAATTAAATCAAGTAAACTACACATCAAGTTTTCAACAACACGAATTAAAGTATATAATATTACTGTGAATAAAATTCCCTCGATTTTACTTAAATTGTATTCAGTAACCTTAAAAAATTATAAAGCTTAAAGTATAAAAACATTTTTAAAATAAAAACAATCATGCTTGAATTTTCAGAGCATAAATTTACACGAAATAAATTTAAGACCAAACACAATAAAATAAAGACTGTAATTCCTGTATTAAAAGCAAATAATAAAAGCGTGGCAGTGAGTGAAATATAAATAAGACCAAAAATAAATTCCGAAGAGTTTAAAAGCCAATTCACGCCATGTTTGCGTTAAATTAAGATTTATTTGCATTTAAGCAACACTTCCAATCTGGGCATTAACATCAAACAGAATGAAACAGAAATTAAGCGAAAATGAAGCACCCAAATAGAAAAAAGGAAAACCGGAGACCCCAAATTCTGCTAATTTAGATGTCAATAATTTCGCTTGTAGAGCCACACCCTCGACAAAAATACATGTGTGTGCGGTGGACCCACTGCCATTATATTCGCACACCCCAAAAACCATTAGAAAATAAATAAAATATCAAGAAAAAAATGTATATAATAATGCAGGAGAGGGGGAATGTGTAGCATGTGTGCGCGATAATAATAACATCAAATTAAAATATTGTAATTCGTTTTTATGTATTTTGTTTTTTTGCTGTTCTCGTCTGGTTGGCTCTTTTTTTTTTGTTTTTTTCAACTACCCTGCACAAAGTAATTTATTTATTGTCAATGTCTGTGGGCATAATAAGTGGAGTTAGGTACATTATTTATACGCCTTGCATATTCACTATTCCACGGTATTTTGCTAGTCGATTTTTATCGCAATTCCAGTTCTAGGGCCCTCTCCTGCCTGCCCACATATTTATGGCCCAATATATTATATATTTATGTGTCTGTCATTTAATAAATTCTACTGATAATGTCATAGACATCAGCGTTAAAATGACCTCCGACCCCAGTGACTCCGAACTCTGAGTGTGTGTGCTTTTGGTGCTTCGCATGATTTGCTTCCATGATTTGTGTTGGTCAAAGTGGCAGAGGCGAATTGCCAGGAGGAGTCAATTTTTATTGTTGTTTATTATTATTTATTTATGTTTACGGTTTGCCCTCAACGGCTGCCTTTGTTTGGCCCCTTTGATGCACGCGGCGTATACGTAATTTGGAGTTTGTGGTACGCAAAGAATTCTCTGGCAATTGGGGGTTTTTCATCAAAAAAGTATGAATTTTAAGCTTGAAAAATTAAGTTTGATATATATTGTGTATCATATTCCAAAGATTTTAAAAACATATTTTTGGGGTTAAGTAATAAATACAAAAATATTATAATACCAAGCCTTTGTATATAAAACCTTTTCTTTATTCAGATTGTAATTTACATGTATTTTTAAGTACAGTATATTGTCAAACAATTAATAAGTAAACTCAACATTATTGTTTACCCCTCTTTCAATTTCCCCCCAGATTTTTCCGCTCATCATTTTACCGTTTATGCAGCATTTTCGACGCTTTTCAATTGTTGTTTTTGCTGCTGACTCAGCTGTCAATGTAAACCCCCCTCCACCGCCACCACTTTCGACCCCATTTGCATATCACATTCACGAATTTTTTTTTGTGTTCTCAAGTGGGATTCATTGCGATACTCAAAAATTGCTCAAAAGCCTTCAAATTGTGAGCCATAAATAACAAGGGAAAAAAGTCGTAAGAAAGCCCAAGTGATGGGGGACAAAGAACGAAGACTGCTTTTGTACTTGAATCGATTGTTGGCAATGAAGTCAATTACATAAACGGCATGGAGAAATAAGAGGGTACCTTAAAATATGGAAAGCGTGAGGAAGACAAATTATACGATGAAGAGCTTTGAACAAAGAATATCAATAAATATGTCAGAGACAAAGCTCCGGAATATTTGCAAGCTGATAGGTTATAATTGCATTTAAATAAGAATTTCAACAAGGTGGCCACAAAAAGAGACATATTTCATTTCGGAAGTAAAATTGGAATAAAAGCAAGTGAAGTGAATTGAATGAGATGGCAATCGGTTACTTAGTCCTTCAATTTATAAAAAAGAAATGATCATGAATATGTTTATCTAACAAAAAAATCGAGGATAAATGAAAATGATATTAGACACTTATTAATTAAACAATAAGGGAATAATAAAATAAAAAGAAATGGTTAAAAAAATAATTGTGTGCAACAAAATAATCATGTTAATTGGTGGGTATTAATTAAAAATTAACTTGCAAAAGAATCACCACGAAGGCGTGGAAAAACCTGAGTGGGAAAAGTGACTTGGGGAAAAATCAAGCAGAGGGTCAGACGCCTTTCCACACCTGCCACGCCCCCTTAACCAGCCCCTTCCCGAACATCGCTTTTGCCTGCCAATTTTCAACACCAGAGGGCGTCAAAGTGACGTGTCGTCTGGCTGGCTTTTTCCCACTTCTCCCGCCTTTTCCCCTTTTCCCGCCCTCCACGATTTTCCGACCCACCTTGACTTCTTTGCTTTTTCCCCCCTCGCCGAGTTCCCCCTTCGTTTTTGTGTGTGAAGCATTTAAAAGTCACTTAAGTGGAAATTAAAAAGAAATTATTCACTTTGGCACAAACACACACACACACACACACACACAGCCGTGCATAAAGCGTTTTCCCTGTTTTCCCAGCTTTCCTTTGCCCCAATTGCTTTTTTATTTTTTCCAGATAAATTTTTTTTGCTGCGCTCCGTTTGTTTGTTTGCTGTAATTGTTGTGGTCTGCCTCATTATTTGTATCTGGTCAAGGAAAAGCGGTGGAAAATGCGGGTGGAAAAGCGAGCCCCAAAAACAGATTCCACTTCCCCCGAAAAAAAAAAAGAACACCACCACCCCACCCCCTTTAATTGTGGTTCATTTTCCGAGACTTTTGAGTTTCTGGTCCCTTTGGCTTGTGGCACATTTTCTACATTCTCCTACATTTGACCACAATATTTTTGTGGAATTGCTCGCAAATTGTTTATTGCCAACCTCAAAGCTATTTGGGGATTATGGCCAACAGAGACAAGGTGTTGGCCATCATTTCCCCATTTTCCGACCTCTGAGCTGGCTTCGGGGCCAGCTTAATTTTAATGGCAATTAGTGAATGAAATCAGAGCAGTGTTTTGGGGCATTTACTTCTTGTTCTTCGGTGGCAAGGGGATAATCTTCTAACCCATTTTTTAAATCCTTCCACTTAAGAACTTAAGAGTTAATAAATTAATATAGAGATTTTAGTTTATTTTATTTATTAATAATTAAAAACATTGAAGAACATCGTCCTTTGAATAGTTTAACTTAAGAAGGACAGAAGATAAACTCAACGAAGTTATTTAAGACAAAATCTATTTAAAATCTAAATATAAAGCGATTTTCTTTTTGTTTTGATCAAATGCAGTGGATATATGACTCTATAATTTGTTCTCTTTTATGCCATGAATTTGTGTCATGTTCAAAGCGACCACTTTTTGATGTCGTTCGCGGCCTCATCAACTTAATCATTGAAGAAGAAGGAATAATTTGCCTGGCACAGATCCTTCGTCCTTTTCCGCTGCGTCCTGCCTAAAACTGAAAAGGCTGAGAAAAGAGCACAGCGCAGCACAAAAAAAGAGGAAAAATAAATAATGTGAAAAGAGGAAACATTCAGCTTCGTTGACGGCGACCCATTGACCAAGTTAAAAAGGCTAGAGCTTTATGGAATATATAGGGATATGGTCGCACATGTGTGAGTTATGCAAACCGTATATATATATCATATATATATATGCTATATATATATATGATATATTTTTTCCCTTTGCTGCGGAGGCACTTCAAATGCGGTTTGGGGCCGCGGAATCAAGCGCCAAGAGACCTCATAAAAAACGACTAACGCGACTGGCTCACACAGATACCCACTAACACTGCTGCACATATTGAGTTGTGGCTTAATGCCACACACACACACTCATACAGAAACACAACGACACACATAAGGGTTCAAAGTTTGGCAGAAGGAGCGCAAAAACCAAAACAGAAATATTTCGCTCCATTTTTTTGTACGTGAGTTCTTTTTTTGTTTTTTTTTAAATATTTTTCTTCCCACAAAATTTGTGTCATGCCATGTGCCTGGGATTGCATAACCCCCTTTTTTGGGGCCTGCAGCCCGATTTCCCCACCCCCCCACACAGCCACAGCTTCATTTGGCAACTGAAAATTCCCTCGGATTAAACAGGGAATTGAAACTAGACGAGGAACTGAACCAAACAAAAGCGTAATAAGAACAGAAATTGCTACTATAAATTAAATAAGGTAAAATTGCCAAAACTATTTGGGAAATTATTGCCGTCAAGGGAAAGAAAGATGTTTGGGTAACATTGAAAATATTAATTGAATGAACAACGAATATCACACACAAGATCAATAAAATTTGAACATTAAATTTTGCCCATATTAATCATTTTAATTTTTTTCTCACACACAATAATTTTATGACAGTAAGAAAACATTTAACAGCCAAAAAATCCTTAAAAAATATAAGCCTCCAGTAAATAAATATATGTTAATTAATGTTTATGAAAAAAATAAAATAAATAAATATTTATTATTTATAACCATGCACATTAAAGTAATATAATTCCAAGCCTGATAATAAGTTTTAAATATTATTTTGTAATGGATTAAAATAGGTAATTTTCTTTTCTAGCCCCCGAATACATTAAGTTTGTTTGATAATTACTTAACATTAACTCGTTGCTATTTAACATGTAGTTGAAAATTGAATTTTTAAATTACCCAGAGGGATCTGCATCTGATATTTCAATTTAAGCTGGAGTGGCAAACGCATCTGGAATTAGGGATTAGGATGACAGGGCGACAACCACAAAGCCATCAGCACAGCAGGCATTCCATTTCCCATTTTCCATTTTCCGCCCGCTTCATGGAGTTCCACATTCGCTTCGCTGGCAACTTAAATTTTTCCCACTTAACACAGGGACGGAGTTGAAATAGAGCGGGGCTGTCAACGGGGTTTTGCACTCGGTGGGTTTTGGGAGGTAGTTTTTCAAAGGGGGTTTTCCACAAGCATCTGTGATGCACTGCATCCACGGCAAAAAGTTCATTAATCTAGTTACAAGTTCGCGCAGACAGTTCGCATAATCAATCAATAGACCCACGATGGAGGTTCTCTGGGAGGCAGAGAGATTCTGGGGCGTAAACATGTTGAAGCCCCCCCCCATCCCTGGAAAACACATCACCCCCTTCTCCCTATGCAGACGTAGGCGTGACTGCTAAAGTGGGCGGGGCGTGTGACAGTTTTTTGCGGTTTTCTGCCCGTTGAGTGACAGGAACAGGATAGCATTTCCTAAGCGGGTTTTCTTCGGCTTTTCTTTGCCTTCGAAAACTGCTAGAGGAACACTGAAAGATGTGGTGAAAAAAAATTAAATTAGTAAGTCCATAAAGATCTGCAGAAAAGAGTACTTCCTGACTTGAATCCCTTTTGTTTTTAACATATATGTAAAATACTGATATTCCCTAAAATATGAACTCTTCAATTCTCTCTAACGAAGCTTTTTATATAATTTTATATTTATCATAATCTATTATGGTTAATCAATGGAAAAATATATTCCAAAGCCCATAATCCACCCTTAATTAAGTTTTTCTTTCTGGTAATGATAAAACATAATTTTGTATTTTTTTGTTGGCTTCACATTCATAAATCGGCGAAAGGACACTATGGAAAATTGGAGAATGAAGGGCTGCCAATTGATACGGCTTTCTACTCCTTTTTGAACTCCTCCCCATTTGGTTCGTTGATCACCGATTTTTGCTCCTCCTTCGCCTGGTTATCGTCCCTTTCCCCAGCGATCTCCTCGATAGGCAGTCGATTGTTCCGATTGTCCCCAGCGATCTCCTCGATAGGCAGTCGATTATTCCGATTGTCCTGGTGATGGCGATGATTGGCGCAGCAGCAGCAGCAGGAGCAGGTCTGCTGTCTTTTCTTCCGCTGCTTTTCCAGGCGATTGCGGGCCTTCACCTCGGGATGCCCGAAACAGTGCTCGCACTCGTCGTCCGTGGAGGACGAACTCTCGCCGAAAGGATGCGGCTTGCGATAGATGCAGCAGCACTTCGATTTGCGCCGATTCATGTGCTCGTTATCGATAACGCCGGCATGGAAGCCGACGCGCCGCTCCGCCGGCTCCTGATGTGCCAATCGGAGGCGGAGCAGGCAGGGCGTGGCCGGTGCATGGTGCACGGAGTCGCTACTATCCGCCGAACTGAATCCGGAGTCCGTCTCCAGCGGCAGCGTCCCAGGAATCGTCCTGGTTGTCGTCGTGGCAGCCTTTCTGGAGGTCCGCGCCTCCGTCTCAGGATCGATTGTCGATGCCTTGGTCGTCGGCTGATCCATGGCGGGAAAGCAAAGGATGTGGTTGCTTTACTGAATTTAGGGGCCTTTAGAAAACTCGTTCCGAAATTAGGTTCCAGGATCAAATCTGTCTTGAACAAAATTTCATTTTCAAATCAATGGAAAATGAAGTTGTTTTCATTACCAGATGTGATATTTTTAAATAACAAAATACACTAATAAATATGCGGATATCAGTGATTTATTTTTAATAATTTCAATTCAAATTCCATTTTCAGTGAATAAAATTGAAAATGATTTTTTTCTTGGATTGAAATAACATTAAATGAACACATTTTCGGTGCAAGTTTTACACATTTTCTATGTTTAGTGAGAACTGTGCTATCAAACATCAATGTGCTGAGGCTGCCTGTGGGCCACCAAGTTTGCTGACCTCTTGGCCTTTCCCTCCCTCTCTTTCTGCCGCCGTCTACCCGTCTCGCTCCCTCGGTCTCTGGCCCTCTCTTTCTGGCTGTCTCGTCTCCAGCTTTAGCCGCAGTCATTTTGGCTGCCAAAACTTGTGCACGATTTACGTCAATTGGACAAGCGCCAGGACACGCCTTAACCCCGCAGTGCCCCCCCTTCCCATTTAACCCGCTGCTTTCCAGCCCCACCCGCCCAGTTTTCCACCCACTTTTCCACCCAGATTTCCCTCACACTTTCCCAAATCCCACAGCAGCTCCTTTGCCGGGCTCTATGTTTACCTAAAATGCAATTCTCCTTGCCCGCTGCAGTTTTGCATTTATTATTGGTACAGTGGGTGGAAAATGGGAGGGCGGCTCGGAAAAGCCATTTTCCATTTTACTTTACCACTTTTGCCTTTGAAAATTGCACAAAAAATCCGACCCCCTCCTATATACATATACATATATATATATGTATATATTTCTTTTTTTATTTACGCATGGCGAATAAATGTTGAAAATAATATGATGGCTGCTGTGCTGCGGGGTTAAAGAACTTTTTGCCAGCTTCGTTTTCGTTTTCTTGGCTTTTGGTTTTTCCCCTTCTTTTTTGACTATTTTTTCCACTTGTTTTTTTTTTTTTGCCAGTGGCCGCGTGTATTTTACTTCTTGTCTGCATTTATCTGGCATTAGAAGCAAGAAAAATTATGTTTGCGGTCGAAAAAAAAGGGGGTTTTGTCTGCTCTGCTGCAGATAATAAAATGAAAGCCGCAGCGTCCAAAATGCGAAGTGAGTTCAGCCAACGACCCAGAATGAAAAATTATGCTCAATGCTGTTTGAATGGTTAAGTTTTTTCCGACCTTCCGGGGGCGGAAAGAGGGCGTGGCCGAGGTTCAAGTGCAAGGTACTGAGCAAATTCGAGGTGACAAAGTGCTTTTTTCGACATACAAATATTTAATCGATTGATTGTGTTTGAACTAGTAATGCTTTTTGCATACGAAAAGTTCACCAATATTGTTACTTTAGTTTTACATTTTGTTTTGTTTTCGGTTTCTATTAATATTGAGAATTCAGTGACTTTAAACTTGCATTAAACTTTATAACCAATTTTATCGAAAAGTTCATTATATCAACCACGAAATGAGAAAATAATTAAAATATTAATTAGAGAATTAACATTTTAGATTTTTTATATTCTCTGCATCTCAACTATAATTTGCCAACCTGGAGGGGCTTTATACATATATGTTTATAGCATATATATAGTCCCAACCCAGCTTCCCTTAACAGTTTGTGGCCCTTCTGATTTCTTTTTTTAGGTACTTGCCGCGACACCCAGTTGGGGAATCACCTAAAACTATTTGCAGGCCATTGGACTAAACACTTTGGCGGCTGCTCTTCACGCACTTAACGGCAAATAAATGTTTCCGGTGGGCGGCAAAAGCGGAAATGCGGAAAAGCGGAGGCGTTATGTCCAAGGAGAACCAAATCCTCGAGCGCCTGTGGCCATAACTTCTTTCGGAGTGCCATTGAAATGAAATCTAAAATTCATTACGCATTTTATGCGTCAAAAGGAGATTGGGGATTGGGATTGGAGGAGGAAATGGGGGGGGGAGATGGAGATGGAGGTGGGTGGCACGTAATGAGGCGCGTGCCTGGCCTGAACCTGCCCCATCCAACAAATGGCATTTATGTCCCAATGGAGACACGCACAAAACGCGACGACAGCAACGCCTTCGACTGTCTCCTGTTTTCCCTCCGCATTTCCCTCGCTTTTCCTCCGGACTTTCCCCGCAGCCCCATCTGCGCGAGCAATTTACCCGCCGGAATTGTAAGCTCAAGCGTCCGTGTCTCCTTTGTCGCTGGTGTGGTTGTCTTTGGGGAATAAGATGAATTACATGCTACTTCAGGCAGTCCCCCTCCCCTCCTCACGATGCTCTATCGCCGCTCGCCACTCGCCATGCAAAATCATGCAGATAACGCACAAAAAGGTACCAGGAACTAAATCCCCAAGCACATAGTTTCGCAGCAGGAAGTCCCTTTAAAAACAGTGGAACTTAAGCTCCAAGAGAAATGGCAAAAAAATAGCTCAGGGAAGAAAGAAAATAGGGGAAAAAGAAGGAGCGCAGTGGAAAAGAATGCTGAGTAGAAGAATCCCAAAATTACAGAGAGGAAAGAAGTTCCTTAAAAAACAGAATGGAACCTTTAAAGGAAGACAGTAGTGTTTGTTTGAGTATAATTTTTAAATTAAGTGATTTTAAATTCCGTTGGTCACACTTTTGCAGTGGTGTGACCATGCAACTATATTTCTAGTCAAATTTAGGTTATTATTAAACATTAGTCCCTAAAGAAAGCAGGCAATTGGTATTGATATTTCTTGAAAGAGTTTTACTCCACAGAATTCCCACAGAAGTAGAGCTGCATCTTAAGGATACACAAAGCATAACCTAATTTGCAGCTCCAGTTCCTCATCTGAAACCGATCCGTAGGGCTGCTGCCACCCCATGCTGTTCGAAATTTATGGAAATTTCCATTTAACAATTTCCGCCTTGCATCGAAAGCAGTGTGCCGGTAAAAAGGAGACTGAGAGCGAAATCAACCGCACGGAAATCATGTCTACGCATCATTCTTTATGCTATTACTCTACTAGTCCACTCCCCATTTCCCCCTTTTTCCCCACTACAGTACATTTCTTCCTTTTTTTGGCGTTCCTGTATTGTATTTGGTTTCGGCTTGTGTGTGTGATTTTGCGTGGCTGTGTGGAAATGTGTGATAAGCAGTTTCCGCCAGGGAATAGACCACAAATATATATATCTATATATACATATATATCTATATGTATGTGGTATGGCGTGAGAAGATAGTTCTTTGAATGCCTAGGCTTTGCCTGTTTTTCCTTTTCATTGGCTTCGAACTGTCCAACACGACAAGCCCGCACATAGAAAAATATGTAAGGTTTTGTCACTTCTACAAATTAAATATTAAATAATATGCCTGATATATAAATATAATTTTGTAATAATAAACCCCAAAGTAAATCTAAGAAACTATTGATTTTTGACTCTTCAATTGATCACATCTGCATAGAGGTGATATTTTGTTTTAAAATAATTAAATTAATTAAATCTAAATTAAAAAAAAATTGTTGCTTACATGGAATTCATATATTTATTTTTAAAGGAGAGTGGTTTTTCTTAGTGTAGGCATGCACACTTACCATGAACCACAAAAAAAAGGGGGCAAGGCTTCGGGATTGAGCCACATCTCATAGTAAAGGCGACAAGGGAAGCGGAAGCTGTGGCTACTAATGCAAATATAATGGCAAATGTTTCGGAAATATATTTCACAGATAAAATTGATAAAGAACACGCCGCCGCCCTTAATCCACCCTCGCAAAATCTATTGTATGCGACGGCAAGCGGAAAACTATTTGCTCGCTTTTTTTCCACACTTTTCCACTCCCCAATATCCAGCATCAACAACACAAAAAAAAAAGGAAAACATCAGAAGGACTACTCCTCACTTGTGATTCCCAAACGTCCTTTGTATCCTTTTCTTTTTCCTTGCTCTTGGTTTTCTTATCTATCAATCTATAACTCTCATCATATTTAAGGATTGTCCAGGCAGGCGAAAAAGGTTGGAGATTTGCCTATTGTATCCGGCTATTTATGTATTTCATAAGAAGAAAATTCTGCACTAAAAGTAGGTACTTTAAATATGTTTCTTTAAATGGCATGTATTCAATCAGAAAGTTTGCTGTATAAACTTTGCTTGCACTTATCTAAATCAGCTGCTTGTTAAAGTGTTTAATAAAATTATTTAAGTAAACTACATAGAAGAAATCATAATAGCATCTTAAATTGTAGTGAGTATTATTTACCTAACTTAACTTGACGGACTCTATAAGCCATACTTCAGAGACACATAATAAGCAATAGTTAAGACTTTAGTTACTTCTTGACCATTTACACTTTGCTGCCACTTAAGCTCACTTTCGACATCTTTATTCGACTTCTCAAGCTACTTCCCTACTTATTTTTTGCCCTCCACAATAAATGTCAATTTTGCACTGCTCTCAATCAAATAAGTTTGCTGTTGAAAGTTGAGACTTCCTTTCGCCCTTTCACATCCTTTCAATTTCTTTTATTTGTCCGAGCTTAAGCTCCAGCTAATTTCAGTCTCTCTTTCCACTTCCGTCTCATTCCTTGCCTCACTCAAACTATTTTTATGATTCTTGAGCTTAAGTAATCGAAATAAATAAAACGGAATCTGTGTCACAGATTTTCTGCCATCTGGCCGAGCAAAATGTAAACAAAATAAATAGGAGAACGAGAACGAAAACGAGACCAAGACGATGGCGATGGCGATGGCGATGAAGCCGTTGACAATGGTATTCCCCATAGAATGGTAGGTCGTTGGGCTGCATCCATCCATTTGTCAGTTACCCTTAGTGGAGCAAAGAAAAAAATCTAATATAAATTCCATTACAATTATATAAATTTCACTCAAGTTTGCAATAATTTGAAAGCCTGAGACGCGACAGAAACGAGTTGAGCGAGGGAGTACTGTACTATAGCAAAAAAAAAAAAAGAAAAAAAAGGGAAAAGGGGCAGCAAAAGAAATGCATCATAAATTTTCATGTTGCTCTCGCGATTTTCTATTGTGCTCCACTGGAGAGTGGCGAGCAATGGACATAAAAAGCCAAGCCCAAGACAGCGGCAACTTTCAACTGGAGTAGTAGTAACTGGAGCTGCTGCCTCTACACAACCAGAAAAACTATTATTTTAATTTATCTCACGAACAAAAAACCACTAGAAAAGATGGTTAGGTTCCTAACCATACTTCAAACCAAGTTTCTGGTATTATAAAAAAACTCTTAGTAATACTGTGTATTTTGTTACTAATAAGATTTTGTTTTTTTGTACACTCTTCCAAATAAAAGGGGAAGTGTGACCATGCATGAAGTTTAACATTAAATAATAAATAAGTCATCTGTAAATGTTTTATATCGAAAAAATCAAAAAGCACCAAAAATATATAGACAGCCACTAACAGCCCGCCCAATAATACTTTCTTTTAATAGATTATATTTTCGCTCAGTGCACTCAGTGCTGCTCTACTGCTGAGGCAGCAATTCTGTGTCCAGCCATAAAGCAGCGAGCACAAAAAATGGGGGGGAAAAATGCAATACAATTTCATTTTATGCAAGAAACAACGCTGGCGGAAAGCAGGAGGAAAAGCTCGCTTTTTGGTGAAAAATTGTAAATTCCCATTAGAATTGCGCCAGTGGCGCGGGGGGAAAACGCATCATGAAGGAAGGAAGAAAGTAAGCCGAGGAAATGAAATGAAACCAAAAATGAAACGAAAAGCGGACTCCGAGGAGATGGAAGAGGGTAAGTAGGTAAGTGTATGGTATGTTACATGCATAAATAAATAACCAACAAAAATGGCAAGAGGCAGCAGCAAGTAATACAAGAAATAAAAAAGATTATACTTGAAGAAACAAAAATTAAACGAATATTTTATTTAAGGCAAAAAACGGAGACTTGTAAAAAACTGCAGGAAATTAAGGCACAGGTAAAATAAAAAGTGAGGGTGCATGAATATATAAGCAGTAAAATGAAATCTATTAATTTTGTTTCACAATGTTCCTTTTTTCCCTATAAATATACATATATGCTTTTATTTAAATAGGCTAAAAATATGTAATATTCAGTTTTCCTTAGAAATAAAGTTATAAGAAATAATACAATATAATGTAAATATAATATATAATATAATGTAAGATCAGAAAAAATGAACTTAAGGTTTGAAATAGGGATAACGAATCAGTAATACAAAATACAATGATTTCACCCGCTATTCGTTGACCATTTTACTTAATGCTGATTTTTTGATGTAAAGAGAATGCTGTACTTTGTATATTTATCTAGCTTTTGTTTATAACTTTCTTGCACTATTTTTGTTTTTTTTTTTGTTGTCCCACTGTGAGTACAGGCAAAAGGCGTCGAGTTCAAAATGCACCTGGCAAAGTGCCTCCGCTGAGCTTAAAAGAAATGACTTCTTGTTCCGCCAGCAGTTACCTCTTTTCCAGCATTTCTCACCCATTTTTGTTTTGTAGTTGTCCTTATAATTTTTTTTCTATTTTTCTTATGTATTTTCCCTTGTTTTTTTTGTTTTTTTTTTGGTGCAAACGAAGTTTACGCGTGCTGATGCAGATAATGACAGTCAGTCAGTCAGTCAGAGAAAAGGGGAGTGGAGAGAAGGGATGTAGTGGATCCAGGGAGATGGTTGGACGTTGTCTGCCTTTTGGAAAGTTGTTACCTATTAGGAACACACACACACGGGCGAGGACTTCCTGCTCCTGTCCCTTGGAGTTTCTCCGGGCACCGAGCAATTACAGAGAAAGCATCGGCAGGATAAGGATAAGGATAAGGATAGCGAATCGAGGCTAAAAGGATGGGGTCCGGGTCTGGTCCAACGACCTGAAATCTTTTCTCGGCTCCGTCTTCAGGCCATAATTGCTTGGCAAGTTAATAAGTGGCAAGTCAAAAAGCTTATCCCCTGGACTCTAAGCCCCCCCGCTCTCGCACTTTTCTTCCCATTTCCCCGGAGAACCGCCCCACATATACACACACACACACATACCCACACAGGCACACACGTAGCCACTTGAGTGCCAAGTTGCATTCCATTGCAGCTGAGGGCCAGGAAAATGCTCGGCTTTTCCTACAGCTCAGGCATTTTAATTAGCGCATTACCAGCGAGAAAGAGACGGGCGGTTAGACGAACCTCTCGACAATCGACAAACCCAGCTCTCGACACCAATTTTTTTATGGCCAGATGTATAAACGATACGAAGGCACCGAGCACAGTGCGTTTCACGAATGTAAGGCTTGCAAAAAGGCATTTCTCACCCGCACCTGCTCTTTTAAGCCTATAACTTTTCTTACATCCATTTCTAAATGATTGTGCCTTGATTCTCCAAAAATCTGCGTTTTCATCTTGGTTTGTATTTTGGGGTCGATTAATCGTTATTTTTATGACGTTACCCCTTTCGAAATTTTCGAGAAATGGCTTTGCAGAAAAGTGACCTAAAACCTGCACTTTTGTGGCTATAGCTTTTGTCGCAGAAATCCGATTTCGAAATGGTATACATCTAAAAGCTTGTGGTTTAATTCCCTAAAAATCTCTGTTCAAATTAAAATGTTTAATTTTTTTTGATTTTTTGTCATTTTTATGACGATACCCCTTTTTTAATTTTTCAATAAAAGGATTTGCATAAAACCGACCTAAAACCTGTACTTTTAAAGCCATAACTTTTGTCACAGAAATTCGATCCCGAAATGGTATACTTATATAAGCTTGTGGTTTAATTCCCTAAAAATCTGTGTTCAAGTTTTGGTTATTTATTTTTTTTCGATTTTTTTTGTCATTTTTATGACAAAGTTTTCAAAAAATGGCTTTGCAGAAAAGTGTCCAAAAACGGCACTTCTCATAACTTTTGTCACATCTGATTTATAAATGATTGTGCTAAAAATCTCTAAACATCTGAATTTAAGTCTTGGTTTTTATTTTTGGTTCGATTTTTCGTCATATAACGTAACCTCCTTCACAATTTTCGAAAAATTGAGGGCTGAACTCAAAATATTTATTTTGTTCCTCATGGAGCAAATCGAAATGCCATTTGCTAATAACCGAATATTTATATTTTTCGCCATTCAAATAATCACAACTTTGTTCAGTCCCCAAGCGATTTCTCACTGTCAGCCGCAAACTTTTGGCCATATTCCCTCACCTTTTGGGCTAATAAAACTCAATCCCAATCGAACTGCAAGTTGGTTAAAAGTAAAGAAAGCAAAACGCCAATTTCGAAGTCAACTTGCCAATCAATGTTCGCGTGGGGCGATAAACGATTGCTGTTGCAGTTTTGCACGAGGCAAACTTCCTGCAGATGGAGTTGAGTCCTGGTTGCAGGAACCATGTCCAGGATAAAAAAAAAGAGTGTCCTTTTGTCAGGTGCCGCCACGCCCACCAGGGGGCAGTGATGTATAAATGATGTTGCAGCTGCCACTTGAAGGACGCAAAAAATGGTATAGTAGTATTGAGGATTGGCCCCTTTGCCTGGAAATCAATTTCAATTCCAATTTCTTATTTAACATTTTGATTAATGCAAGCACTGTCGAATATGCAAAGTTTGCGGAGAGTTTTCCTTGCACTTCCTTCTGCACTTTTCCATCGCACTTTTTCTTTTTATTTTTTTTTTTTTCGACAATGGTGGCCACTTGACACATGCTTAAGCCACACATCCACAGGCGAGTAGGTTGGGACATGAGGATATGGCATCGCCACATCTGCTCCCGTTTGCCGTTTGGCTTTTTGCAAAGCCAAATGTTGTCAAATAATATTTACCCAGCCACACACACACACATGGGAAATATGCTGGATATTGGATATATGTGTGCCCAAGGAGTTCCACAGAAATGAATTGCAAAGTGTGGTCTAAAAAGTTTAAAGTGTGGTAAATCCATAAGACTGAGCATATCAGCGAAAAAGTACAGGAAAAGATTAAGAGGACAGCGGAGAATAGATGTTGAAAGGGTCTTGGGATTTGCTAAAAAATACACTATTTTTATACCCTTGCAGAGGGTATTATAATTTTGGTCAAAAGTGTGCAACGCAGTGAAGGAGACATCTCCGACCCTATAAAGTATATATATTCTTGATCAGGATCACCTCCTGAGTTGATATAGCCATGTCCGTCTGTCCGTCTGTCCGTCTGTCTGTTTCTACGCAAACTAGTCTCTCAGTTTTAAAGCTATCGGATTGAAACTTTGCACACACCCTTCTTTCCTTTGCACGCAGTATATAAGTCGGAACGGCCGGGATCGGCCGACTATATCCTATAGCTGCCATATAACTGATTGATCGGAAATGCCATAACTTTCGTGTTTGTAAAGTTAGGAAGTTGGGATTTTCTATGGGTTTTATATTTGGCCAATCAATCCGACCTACCAAATTTCATAAGGATCGGCCGACTATATCCTATAGCTGCCATATAACTGATTGATCGGAAATGCCATAACTTTGGTGTTTGTAAAGTTAGAAAGTTGGGATTTTCTATGGGTTTTATATTTGGCCAATCAATCCGACCTACCAAATTTCATAAGGATCGGCCGACTATATCCTATAGCTGCCATATAACTGATTGATCGGAAATGCCATAACTTTGGTGTTTGTAAAGTTAGGAAGTTGGGATTTTCTATGGGTTTTATTTTGGCCCAATCAATTCGACATATTAAATTTCATAAGGATCGGCCGACTATATCCTATAGCTGCCATATAACTGATTGATCGGAAATGAAATAACTTTGGTGTTTTTAAAGTTAGGAAGGTGGGATTTTTTATGAGTATTAAAAATGCATCATATGAATAATTTTGGAGAATATAATTTGCAGAATATTCTGCAAGGGTATTTCAACTTCGGCTCCGCCCGAAGTTAGCTTTCCTTTCTTGTTTATAGGTGCTCTTCTTAAATATATTTAAAAAATCATATTAATAATACCAATTACATAAATCATAAAACACTGAGAGATCACTTGATAGTTCTGCTTTCTATTCTATGACAAAGTTTAGATTTTTAGAGAATAATTCCACAAGTTAACAAGGATTAAATTTGTTAGCTTTTACAGAGTGTGGAAGACCAATTGAGGATCACCTCACTACAATCTATCGGAAACTTGGAAATAACTAACATGAAAATGGGTCCAAAATTTGATCATCGTTAAACTAAAAATTTTGAATGCAGATTCTTAGAGAATGATTCCACAAGTCTTTAGAGGTTTTGCTAGCTAATTTAAAATGTTTACATGCGGTTTTTTCAAGTTATTCAAAACTACATTGTCCGATAATCATTCCTGTAATAAATCAAATTTTACTCCAAGAGAAACCCAAATAGATTTTATTTATATTCAGAACCTGATGTCAAAAATGTACAACATATTTGGACCAAAATGTAAGGCCAACGAACAGTGAAACTTAGAATAATTGAAGCAAAATAGCACAAAATAAGGCCACTTCGCGATGGTAATATACATACATATACATATATATCATATATATACATCGTGAGTTCCTGGGGGAATTAGGATCTTACCCCTTTTTCAGGGACGGCGGCCCCCGTCGAGTGGCAAGTTTCAAATTACACGCCTCGCCAGACGGGAAAACTTAACGAAAATAAATAAAACATACTATATATAAGGGACACTGGAGCGTAACAGTTTTGCCGGCAAAGAGGAAAAGCGGCGACATGTTCAATCTGTCCAAGTCACGGCGTCTGCGTTCGTCCCTTCCAATCCGAACTTTATCGGCAATAATTCTCAACTGTCCGTTTATGTCTCTGTTTCCCCCTGCCCCCCCTCCCCAGAAATATATATATATATATTTAGATATATATTTGTATTTAATATCGGGAGACAGACAAACAATCATATCGGGGCTATTTACGGCAGCCAGCCAGAAACCAGAACCGTAAAAGATACAATTCATAAAGCCGGGAGTGGAGCTCAAAGACAAAAGTTAGACAAAACACTTTTGCAAGGAGACGTGGTGGAAAAGCGTTTTATAGATAGCAAAATCGGGCAACACCCATACTAACCCACACCCACACACACACATGTCCTTGCTGGTAAGGAAAACTTTTGTGTCGGTCCCTTGTTGTTTGTATTTTGTTTAGATGGCATAAATTAGATACGTGCCCGCCCAACTTCAGGACATCCCAGCAAATCCTTCTCTCGATTGTTTGGGCTTTAAACAAACAAAGGCGGCGAGGGAAGAGTTTTGGAAGAGTCGCAGGACGACACACAGTGTCACAGATTATGTCCTGCTGCTCCTTTTTGGCCATCATAACAGTGCGCCATCATATATTTGCCCACAACTTGGCGGCCCGCAAAAACTGCAAATTGCAGTTTGGACTGGCCAAACAATTTTCTGATTAATTTCAAGTTTTGTGTAAACTGTTGAAACATTCCACGATGACGATGATGATGATGATGATGATGATGATCGTGATGGTGATGCCCTCTTATGAGTGCCCCGAAAATTGTTTTCCCGGCATTTCCACCAATTCCGCTGGCCTTTTTGTGCCGACAGCCAAAATGAAAAGTTTTCCCCTCTTCACTGAATGGCTGAGCAAACTGCGAGCGAGGGAGCGAGATCTAAATAAATAATTAGTTCGCATTTATTTCATTAGACAAACCGGAATCCCGAGGCAAAAACTTTTGCGGATAACTAAAGACCCCAAATGGGGGCCAAGAAAATGGCTTTGGAAACATATGTGCTTAAATGTCCCAATCCTGTAATTTGTCTTAAAAAAGAACACTCTACGCTTTCTAGGGCAAAATTTGTTCCTCGGTGAGTTATTCGAATTTAAGGAGATTTTCTTGGAGATTTTTGTGTGGGTAGTAAGGTAGCAGAAGTCCCACATTTCAAATGAATTATATATAATTTACTCATACCCTTCTGAAATGATTTTACAATTTTCTGTCTACTAATGGAAATCATTAGCTTTGGCTCGTATTTAGTTCAACAAATCCCTGTTGATTTGTGGAATCTGCAAGTCACCTTAACTCTTCATTATCTCATCATCTAATTAATCCGCTTTAATCTCCTTCAATTATCCGTTTTGATCATCCGGCATTCAAAGGAAATCCCATGCTCATTGCTCTGGTTTTATTTTTTTTTTTCTGCCTCATTTTCCATTTTCCAAGTGCCACGCCCCCTTTTTCCCATTCCCAGTTCGTTCCCGCTGATGAAACTTTCAATTAGCGCCAAGTGTAAAATGGAGCAGCAGCGGTGGCATCGTTTTCATCAAATTACCAGTGACACCGACAACCGATTCCCTGGCGCTTTTCCGGCCTCACCTCTCCCCTCGACCCATCGACCCCTCGCCCCCTGTCGTATGCCACGCCTCCAGTTTTACACCGCCCCTTTTTGGCGCAGCAGCAGCAGCGTGTTCATCTTGTCCGTGTTGCCACGGTTTTAGCCATTTTCATTTCTGGTCGACGATGACACAAAATGTCGGTCACTTGCGGCTTACCCCAAACCATTCACTTGCCTGCCCCGCATTTTCCCACCCCCCTCCGCAGCATTTTCCCACCCCCCTCCCTTCCCATTCCCAGCACTTCGGTGTGCCCAATTTGTAGAATGCTGCAAATAGCCAGGAAAATTACCTCATGCGCATTTTCTTATTACAGAAATGTGCATAAGAAAATGGACGTAATGAAAAAATCTGAATAACAACGACAAAGAGCAAGGGGTGGGGTGAGTGAGGAGATGGGAGGGGGGTTGGAAAAGGAAAAGCCGGCGAAAAACGCAAAGGGGGAGGGAGAAAATAGTCGAAGTAGAAAATACCTGTTGGGAATTCAACGGAAATGAAACAATTTATTTTAAAATATTCAAATGAAATTAATGGGATTTGTCGGGAACGAAAATGGAACAATTAGTTATGCATTAGAAATTTATGTATTCAAGTTTAAAGTATATAATAAAGTGAAATATATAACAAATGAATTTAAGACTTGTTATTTTAAAAAATAAAAAGAGAGAAAACAAAACAATAACTACCTAACGAAAATTAAGTCAATAAGAAATTTATAATTTTAAATAATAAAATGAGAAAGTAAAAAAATAATTTAATAAAAGCAAGGGAAAAAACAAAAATATGGCTTAACAACATAAGCAAATGAAATTTAAAAGATCCAAATGAAACAGAAAAAATTCCAAAAGAACTTTAAAACAATTTGGACGAAATACAGGTAAAGAAAAATCTTGATCGAATAAAAAAACGGAACAGAAACTAATGGAAACCGAATGAAGGAACGCAAGGAAATAGAGTGGTAATCAAATATTTTTCAATGGGAAAACAACATTGAAAAAGTGAAGCCGAGCAAAAAATGAGATAAAACGAGAAATGCAATGGAATGGAACGTAAGAAAAGTCACCTGCCCTGCATTTTCCATTTTCCTGTTTTGCATTTTTGCCTCCCTTGAGATGGAAACTGGCTGCAAATTGAAAATACCAAGGCGTAAAAAAACAGGACAACAAAATGGGGAATCTGGAGTCAAGGAACAAACGGAATGCAAATGACGCAAAAATGGAAATGGATGGAAATTGAAAAGCGGTGGGTGGCGGGGCGGGGGGAGATGTTGGCAAAATGAAAAATAATTAGCGCAATTAATGACCACGTAATTAGCGCTTCAAATCTATCCCCCCCTCTCTCTCTCACTCTCACGCTCTGTGTGTTTTGCATCTGCCCCTCTCTTTCTGCCACAATGTGTTCAGTGGCACGTAAAGTGAAACCCACACCCACCGTTTTCCCCCCATTTCCCCCAACAACGCCACCTTCATTAATAGTTCGCTGTGGCTACGTTTGATAACTCTATCGCGGTCCGGTTGCCACTGATTTTCCTTTTTCCCCACTTTTCCCACTCTTCCCACTTTACCGACTTTTCCATTTGCCCGGAGAGAGAGAAGATGAAAAGTGGAGAGCAGATCCCAACGACACGCTAATGAATGCACGATGGCCCCGTTTCATTTTCCGAAAGGGGTTTCCATCGGAAATGCAACTCTGTCATGGCATTTCTTCATCAGCATTTGAGGTTAGCGGAAAATCCACGCAGATCAGCGAGGGGAAAAGTGTGCAAATGGACGGCGGCTAATTAAAAATGGCCTTTGATTAGGCCAAAATGTTAAATTAACATTAGTGTGCGCTAAGAGGCGCTTTTGGAATTTAGTCAACGACCAGCGAGAAAAATGGCAATTCATTTGGGTTTCTGGGAAACCAGGAAAAAGTGGTTAGAATTCAAATGGTCTTTGCTTCAACTAATGAAAACGTATTCACCAATCATCACACTTAAATATATATGACATGTAACGATTCCTTTATAAATATTACAGCTGAAAGTCTTAAAAGTTTATGAAAACTAATTGTTTAATATAGTACAATTTTTTTAAAGAACATAAACTTGGTTTTTTTAATTTCTATTGACACAAACAGATTTTAGTGATCTCCGAAATTAAAAAATGTATTTTTGTAGATGTAAAATTAAACAAATAATATAAAAAAGAAAATGTTGTGTTCTCTTGCCTCTCAAGTAATTACCACTCACACAGCGCAGAATATCCTTCCGATTTCTTAACTTATGAACAACTTAAAAATTCATTGTCTACACATGGTGCCCAGATCCTCGCACAGCAGGACCTCCTGGGAAAATGGGTGGATGTGGGAAAAGTCCTTTACTGGTTGGCGAATGAAAAACGAAAAACTGTCATCATGTGACGGGAATCAATCTAAAGTCATTTTATAACCCGAAAAGTCATAAATCTAACTTTAATGTTTTAAACGTGACTGCGGCACGAGGTCCCCGGACCACGCCCCACCTCCGCCCCGCCCCCAAACGACCACCGCCCACTCGCCTACATGTGTAACGATGTGGGGGAAAGAGAGGGACTGACAAACCTCCGGCATTGAAATTGGAAAAGTAAAACAAGCAAATGAATGTATTTCCGTTTGGGATTTTTCACTTTCCGGCTTCGTTGAAGGAAGTCGAGGAAAAGCTGGGACGTGGGGCGGTGGGTGGTGATTTTCCGCAGTCACCAAAAAGGGGGCGTGGCCAAGGCGAAAGAGTGTGTGTCCGTGTGTGTGTGGGGGGCAAAACACTATAAATGACAAAACGAATTCAAGGAGAAGTCGTCGAGCTGAGACAGGAAAATAGATAGAAAATTTTATTAAATGGGCATCAAAACTATTTGGCGTGTCCTCAACAGGGGGCGTGCAGAGAGGGGAGGGGGATGGGGGGGCTCTTGGTTTTCCTGGCAGGGAAAGGAAAATCCCCTTAGCTAAATTCATGGGCCAAATGGCGTAGCATACTTACGTGAGCCACACATAAAATTCAAGCACCGCATGCGGTCAACGAAGGTGAACACTAGCACTACGGTGAGATAGCCAGATGCGAGGGAAAGAGAGGGCCATAGATAGTCCGAAAGAGACGGAGCGAGATGCCCTAGCAATGTGTGACAGGATTAATTAAGTGGCGGCAATGGAATCGTGTCCATAACGAATTGTGAGATTAATATGGCCAAAACTGGGGATGAGAAAAACTGCAGGAGATTACTCCTTAAAGCTCACATATCTTAAAGGTGAAGCAAAGAAATTAGGAAAGTAATACGAGAAATCTAGACGAAACGATAGTAAGAAGCTTTATTTTGTACCTTCGCAAGAACATTTTAAATTAAAACTTGAGATTTATTAACATTTATTTAAAATTTCATTTATCAATTATTAAAAAATCAATTAAAAGTTCTTAAAAAATTAACTCATTTCTCGATCCACGACCTATAAATATTAAATGTAACAATGTGTTTTTAATCAATATAAAAAAATCGGTTATAAAAAAATATTCACTAAACGCTTTCCTTTTATCAGCACTAAAAACTTTCATTGGGGAAAAGCTCGAATTGAGGTCAAACGGATATTTTACAGATTTTTTTTCGCTCTCGCAGGGTTATCTTATTTATGGTGTTTATCGCGAATTAACTATCGCTTAAAATAATCCGTTTTATTGTGTGTAGAAATCGTTTATGCAATGCCAGTGTCCTTTTTTACTGCCCATAATTTTTGGGGGGGAATAAAAAATTGCACTCACTCTGTGAACTCTTCTCGCAAATTGTGTAGGGATTGAATAACGTTTGGCCAAAAAACCAAATCGAATATGCCCATTTTGGCCAAATCCAATGGCCATCAAAGTATAATAACCAACAAACCGAAATCGCATTTACAGATATAGATTTTCCCGAAATTTATCGCCCCTGGGGAACCAATATATATATATATATATTCTTTCCAGTGTGTCTGCTCATGTGTGTGTAATTTAATCAATAAGAAAATCGTCTTTTCACTTACATACACATCATTACATTTGGGCGCATAAATTGATGATGCTCCGGGGGGAAGGGGAGAAATTCACGTGGGCTTACCTGGAAAAAAGGGAGGAAAATGAGGAAAAGTTTGCAAGTTTTAGTAAGCGATTTGCGGCAGTAAATGGTACATTTAGTAGAGATATGCGGGCTTTGTGTTACATAAAGAAAATACATTATATTTAAATACCGTTGCAGGCAAAGATGTGCAAGACCCCAGAGGAAATTAAGAACATAAAACAATAAGCGTCCATCAATTTATGTGTATCAATGTTTTAAATTATTACATTCTGTATTAAGTCACTGGAAATATGCCGATTAAATATGAATTTAATTGAGTATATAAAACTTGTCCCATTGTCTTTTATTAACAAAAGAGGATTTAAATAAAACTTGAACTTGAATTCTTGTATATTTTTCGATCTTATCAATGAAATGTCTAATATTTAATTTTCCGTTCTACTTTTGTGGAGTGTATGGCCCATGCATGACTTGATCTGAGGAATGTCCAACACGCAGCCGCCTTACACTCCCGAAACCCACTGTACACGTGCATATTCGGATCTCATTTTAAATTCAATTTGCGGTCGAGTGTGAGATTTTTGCCATTCTGCCGAGATGGACGCACGTGCGACAATTGTTTGAGCTGTTTAATCACAATGCGGTTGGATTTACCCGGTTCAGTTCGGTGCGAATCGGTTTGAGGTTGGGGCTTGGGGTTTTAGGGCCGGGTTTCGGGTTTCGGGTCATATTTAATTCATTTTATTATTATGGTTATTGTCCTTGTTGCGGGATTGTCGAGAAGGAAATGGTTATGGTTATTGGTCCAGAATAAGGGAGTTGGGGGTGTGCGGAAACTAAGCACAATTTACAATGATGGCGAGAATTTTCCAATTTAACAAACAATTCAATTAATGCAAATTACAATAGGAATCGGCACTAATGAATATTTTATGACGAAACTAATTTCATTTTCATATATACTTGTATTATGCGGACATCGCAGCAGCTGGGACATCGATTGTAAATTGTTTACACGCCGCGGGGCCCATAAAATGATGAAATCAACTCCGCCCTTATGTCCCCCATTTCCCCGATTTCCCCGCATTCCCCCTGTAAATTTCCCGGGCTCCACACCCTTGAAATCTCCGCTTATAATTGCCACAAATGTTGCTGCGACAACACAAACGACAGAGGGGTGAAGTTAAACAATCCCAGGTTCGGTATAGTCCTGCTGGAAAAGGGGGAATTGTCCAGAAGAATGGGACACAGGAGCGTCCACAAAATGCTAATTGTCCTGGGTGCCGATAACAATGTTGCCCACCAGCGAGGTGATTCAGAAATTTACCAACATATCCGTACCGACCACAGTTTCAACCGCACATCACATTAATATTACAGTTTTGATAGACTTTTTGACATGGAAAATATAAATTCCCTTTGAATATTTTGGCTACCTCATTTCATTTTTTATTTAAGCCTCTTAAAAATAATGTAATATTTGTACTCTTGTTTCCATTCTCATTCACTTGTAATGCAGCAAAATAAGATTATCTATTTGGGAACTGCAACTTTAAAGTTTTAAATTTTAAATTTTATAACAAAATATATATTTATTTTTAAGTGTTGTACAAAAATATAAAAAAAAAAGAAGTTTAAATTGTTTCTATTTAGTTTAGTAATAAGTATAAATATCGTTAAGTCTTCAGTAAGTTTACTTTTTAAGGCTTCTATTATAATGTGCTTTTACTGCATTTCTGGTGCTTCAGCCAATAAATAAATACATTTTTGGATGTAATAGCGTGTTAGTTTTTAGACTCAAAATTGGTTAGGGCTATATGCCAGTGTTATTTCCACCTGGTTGCCACTGTACTCCAGGTTTTTCCCTATTTTGGCGCTTCGATTGTTTGCTGCACTCCTTGTTTTCCAGCCTGCCTGCCTGCCTCATTGTTGCAACTTGCTGGTGTTGCTGGTGTGCTGGGAATGTTGCTGTTGTGCGGCTGATGTTGCTGCTGGGCTTTATGAAAACAGTTTCGCAATTATGACGCCCGAATGGTTTCGTTTTTGGTGTTGCTGCTGTAGTTGATGTTGCCGTTGCTGTTGCCTCTATAGTTGCCTCTATAGTTGCTCCTGTTATCCTTATTTTCGTGGTGTTGCTCCTGTTGTTGCTGCTGATGCTGATGTTGCTCCTGTTGTTGTTGCTGCTGCTGATGTTGCTCCTCTTGTTTTTGTTGTTGCTGCCGTGAATGTTGCTCCTTTAGTTGGTGCCGCTTTTGTTGTTATTGCCTTTGCACTGGCTTTTCCTCAATTTTTCGTTTCCCTTGTTGGCCCGTTTTGCTTTCGTACCAACTTTGCCAATTTGGATGTCGTTTGGAGTTTTGGGGGGTCAATGGGGGTCGAAAGGGGGTGGCGAAAAAAGGAGGGGGGCGGGGGGAGACTAGTGCCTTGTTGTTGTCGTCATAACGTTTATTAATAAGTTTCCCGACCGGCTCAGTTGTTGCCATGCTGATTGTTGCTCCTGCTGTGTGTTTTCTCCTTGATTTCCCATTTTCTCGATACTGTTTCTTTTTTATTTTTTTTTTGGTGGGAGGAAGGGGTCATAGGTCATAGCATGACTTGTCAGGAAAATGGGGGAAAAATAAATAAGGAAAGCCTGAGGAGAGTGAGCAGGAGAGCGCGAAAGAGACAGGGAATTAGAGCAAAGTGCACTTTTTGATGACTTTTGATTTGTTTTACGATTCAGCCTCGGCTATGAATATTTATTGTCGTGCCGGGCGGCCATTTTCCGCTTTTCCGCTCTTCCACTTTTCCGCCCTCTCCGTTCATGTCTTTAAAATGCACGAAATATGTTAGCATGGCAACAACTTTTTAATTGATGTTTATTTAACGTTCAACATAATTAACTTGTGCTCGAGCATAATATTTAAGGGATCGTAAACGGGCATTATACGAGCCATTAAATTGAATTTGTAAACGCTCGAATGCCACTAAATATATACATATCTATATGTACTATATAGATTTGCTAGGAATTTTTATGCCAAGTCCTGTGATTTTCGTGGCTTTAAACAATGCCATAAACGTGGCCAAAGATCGCATTAACACTGCCGCAAGCGCGGAGTTTTCCCCAATTTTCCGCCCACTTTTCCGTGACAGCCCCATCTAGTTTCGTCTCCAGTTCTGGTATTTGCCTTTACGACTTTGGGTCATAAAAACCAGAGAAAGACGTCGGCGGAAAAAAAAACAGCGAGAAGGAAATGTCGTGAAGGAAAATAGAATTATGTGCGGGAGAGGGGGGGGATCGGGGAAAATCGGGAAAGGAGGTGCCAAAGGAAGGAAGGACTTGGGGCTAATGATAATAATACGCATAATAATGTAACCAGCCACAAACAAATTTGATTTGCTGCCTCTCTATGGCGACTACAGTGCGTTTCAGGGCCATAAATCAATTAGGGAACGTTTAAGGGTACATTATCAGCATTTTGTTTTCCAAGGCAAGAAAGCAATATAGTATTTATGGTATTAAGTTGATTTTCCTGAATTCTCATTACTAAGAAAATATAATTTGCAAAGACCACATTTGTTTGTATCTATTTCTGACTCAACATTGAGTATATAATAATAAAGGGTAACAAATAATCCCTATTACTTAAATATGTACACATTTATCCTTATATAATTTACAATTTGTGGAGACTGCTGGGGAAGTAAACAAAATATCTGCTTTCAAATTAGAAACTGGATGCCATGATGTTCCATCAATCACCGGGCAGCAGCTTCCCCCATCTTTCTTCTTCCCGATTAATAAATTGCACTTCACAACGTTCACTTATTAATTTCTTTACAAAGTGCACAAGTCAACCGTTTTGTGTGGCTTTTCCGCCAGCCCTTGTTTCCCGGCTTTTCCGGCTGTACGTGACCAATAACAGGGAATTCATCAGTGCCCCCGTCTCCGGTTTTTCCGGATTGTCAGAGCAAGTCATCGTGGAGTCAGTGGCCTAAAAACGACCATTATGGAGCTGCTCACTTGATCGTGCAATGTACTTTTCTTGTTGCTGCCCAGCACTTAGCACGTTCCCAGGAAAATCAAGAAAATCAAGAAAGGCAAGAAAAGCCAGTCTGCCTGCCTGCAACAATGCATCAAATTAGCACAGGGCAAAAATTGAGCTGGGAAAATCGGCACGGGACAGATGGAAAAAATCGAGCTGGGCAAAATCGAGCGGGAGGAGCCAACTTGATGTTGTCCCGCGTCTGGCATTGATTGCCATTTTCCAGCTAATGATGTGTGGAAAAGTTTATTTGGCTAGTAAACAGCACGGAAAATGCTAAATAAATACCCAGATAAACAAGACAAAAAATAAAAGCCAGCGAAACAAAAGCAAATGCAGACGCACAATAGCACAAGCAACTAACAATGGCAAATTTATGAGTAAGTTTGACGAACGACAGATATCCAGTACTTTTTGGTAAAAATACAATCTCTTAAACAAATACCCTTTCAAAAAAAAAATGTACATAAAATTTCTTTTATCTTAAAAAGGGCTTATGCCCACTGCGAAACTACTGTACAAACTAAAGCTAAAGTTATTTTAAAATAATATAATAAAATGTATATATACCCTTGCCTACTAAACTTTTAGGTATTAAAAATACTTGAACATTGCAGAAGCACAACTGCATCATTCGAATCTTTTTGATGCGTTGATTTTCACACGCCAAAACAACGAACAGACAAATGGAATTTATGATGGTCGAGGGGAAAATCATGTCAGGTTGAAAATGAGCAGCAACCCCGAGCGTTAAATGCACAAATTTCACAGAAATTGGCACAAAAAGTGAAGGCGACTGACAGCTATTTAAGGCCAGCGTTTCCAAAGATAGTATAGTATCTCAAACAAAAATTAATATTGTATAAATACAGTTAAGAAGATAATCCAGAGGATTTGGTGGCCATAAAACCGATTTGGTTTGGAATCAAAGCCTCAAAGCCACAAAGATACAAGGGCACACATGGCGCATACGCAATTTTTCTTTGATTTGTCAGCGGTATAAAAATCAAATGTTTTATCTGAACATACATGCATATTTATTAGCCATAAATGTTAGCAACTTCATAAAGACTTTTGGCCTACACAGTGGCCCCACATAAATCTGCTGCCAAACTGCTTAATTTGCCATTTGGTGCAGTTTTTGCCAAGCGAATTTAATAAATTCATAACCACAGAATGTGCCATGCAGCCAGAATTAATTTTATAAAATCACATTCACACATGTAGAAAATTTAAATTAATGATGCGCAGCTCCCCACCGCCCCTCTTCGGAATAGAAATCATTTGAAGCTTTGTGAACTCATTTCCGCACGGGAGGATTTATTTAGATATATTTGAATATCACAAACGGCAAATCTTTTGCAAATACTCTCTTCTAAAATACATTGAATATTATCTACACATTTATTCAATTCGAAGCTTAACCAATTAAATAGAAAACTCAATTATTGCATTCTTCCTTGCATTTAAATGAGCCATGTAAATTAATATTAAGGAAAGCCAGTCATTTGTATATATTATAATAAAATCAAATTTAGATAGCAACCAAGTAACCAATAAAGATGTAAAAAAAACATAATTGAAATCATTAATATAAAGACAGCATTTAATTGAAGTAAAAAATGCAATATTGTAAGTATCTACAATAAAGTATTCAGTCTATTATAAAAAGTTAGGATGTTATTTAAATCGAATAAAAATGATAAACAATAATTTATTTATCGCGCCACGTTTATCTATTAAAAACTATACTATCGGAAAAATAAAAGGAAACCGGATAGCGACCTCAATAAATTCTGCATTAATGTGCATATAAATTATGAAATTATTTTGGCATATAATTAAACTGTGAATTTGTAAACACAGTAAAAAAAATTGATTTTCAATATAAAGCAATGTTAGATTTTCTCAAATATCTGGAAAACAGTGGGATTCTTGAGCTGCCCACCAAAGAAAATTGGAAAATATTTTTCCAGCTTTTCTTGGTGCAATTTTTAATTAACTGCAGAGATGTGCGGCATGTCAAACTTTATCAGTGTATGTGTGTTTTCGTCTGCTATTTATTTATTTATTAAATTTTGCACAGTTTTCGGTGGAAGATCTCCGGAAAACCTCCTCCTTTTCCACCCAGGCATTTTTAATTATTTATTTCTGGTACAAATAAATTCTGATTTCCGTTGTCTGTGTGTTTTATGGGTGTGTGTGTATGTGTATGCTGCAACTAATTATGTGAGCTCACACACACATGGTCGCGTGCGTATTAAATATGAATTATATTTTTGGGAGCCACTTCCACTTCCGTTCTGGCGCTCAACCAACTGCCAAGTCAACAACAATGGCTCGCAGCGTCAATCAGGCCACGTCGACGTCTCATCAACATCAACATCTACGTCATCACTTTATCACTGTGTGTGTAGCTGTGTGTGTGTGTGTGTAAGTGCCCACAAGTATGCAATACTTTTTCGTTGAGCCGGAATTCGGTTTCGGGAAGAAAAAAGTGTGCAACGAAGAGATGCAGAAATAAATTAAATTGCCATTGCAGCTATTGCGAAAATTATATATTTAAATTTGTAAATTTGTAAAAATGTTTAAGCCAAAATCCGAAAAAATCACCTCTATTTTTCGGTTTTTAAATAAAAACCCTGGGAAATATTGGTCGAATGGTACAATGTCAAATATCGCTGAATTACTTATAAAATTTCAAATCAAGTGGCATTCTTAGCTAAAAAATTGTATTTTTCAAAAATAATCACGATTTTGCCCCTTATAAAAAATACAAAAATTGGCACAAAAAAAATTGGCAAAGCTTGAACAAAGAAAACTAGAAAATAGTTAGTTCTAAAAATGTTTGTCCCTTAACTTGGAACTACTTAGAACCAATGATTAAGTTATCATATTATCTTAAGTTTGTTTTCAAACTAACTTTTTAATTAGAGTTTCTTAAAATTCGTATTATTATACCTAAATATTTCATTTTACTATAGTAAAATAGTAGCACTAATAAATGGAAAACTTGGTATATGCAATCAGAGCTGTGTAACATTTCTTCGCCTACATGAGTGCAATTTATCTCGGCTGCTAACGATACGATGGGCACACAATCACTCCGAGCTAGACCTTCCCATATGGAGACCTATTAACCCAGCTTTTACCCGCCCCATTCTGCCTTTTATTCGCCAAGCTCGCTTTTTGCCCGTATTTATTCGTTGGTCGTTGTCGTGGTTTCCGGATTTTGTTTTGTTGCAAATGTTCGCTGTTCCATAAGCATTGTCAGGCCACGCCCACTGGCCCCATTTGTCCGCATTTTCCCGCCCACTTTTCCTAAGCGGCTACATCATGCGCTCAACGATGCGACAACGTTTTATTAATAATACTTGAAGGGCTGATGGGGTTACGAGGAAATGTTGCAGGCAGTCGGCGCTTTTAATGCCCCACATAAAGCCAGTGAGTGAAGAAAAGGCGAGGGGGGGAGAAGAAAGTGCAGAAAGGAGAAAGGAGTGTGGCAAGTGGAAAGTGGAGCGGTTCATCTGACGTTACTCATACGCCTCGTGGATTGCATTTGATATTTTTTTGTTTTTATGTCATTGCTAGTTGCAGCTGCTGCAGCGCCCATGAAATAAGGATAAAAAGGAAACTCTTATAAATAAATAATAAGGCAGGCAGCAGAACATAAGCATTGACCCATACTTAAGGTGGGCTTGTACATTCTCCAAACTCAGAGGACAGCAGGGATTAGTGAACTTTCTGAAATTTAGAGCAGACAAAAAGCGGAAGCTTAAAATCAGCTTAAGATGGATTTAAATATTTTGCCTTTGGCTTATAAAGTTTATGATATAAAAGCTTTTTTCAGCAATATACAAATTAGTTTTCCTAGATGTTGCTTTTCAAAATCACCAATATATAATTCATGCGCCCTTAGTGATTAGTAATTGTTAGTAGTTTTATTCAATGTTTATTTATTTTTTTGCTTTGGAGAGTAATAATTAGCATCAAAACAAAAAAACGCGTTTGTAGAGTGATTTTCTATGAGAAGTAATTATATTTTTTTTTCTTGTATGGAACAAACTTTGCGATAAGTTTTTTAAAATGATGAGTATTTTCTTTTTGTGTACGAATTTACCTCGTCACCCCACCAGCCGCTGCATTAACATACATCCATAAGTAAGTACATATCCCCCGGCTACATCATTCAACTTTCATTTTGGGCTGCTAACGATGCTTCTGATACATACTAATAACTTCTTTCATTAAAAATTCCTATGGGCCGCCGTCAAAAGCCATAACCGCTAAAAAGGGGCGTGGGCGCAAAATGATGACAGGCGGTGGAAATATGGGCGGGGGCATGGTGGAAAATGGGGGGCGGGGCAAAGCACACACTTGAGCGACGCTAAACTCGTCCAATTAGTAGCATTTAATTTGGTAAACAGCGGCATTTTCGTGCTTTTGCATTTTTTTGTAATTAACAACAACAAGATGATGATGAAAATGATAAACATGATGATGATGACGAAGAAATATGATTAAGATGATGATGATGAAGAAGGAAAGCAACAAATGTGTTAAAGAAAACTGGAAGGCGTTGGTAACCTGATGAGTAGTGTGAGTTTTTCGCAGGTTTTATGTGTCAGCAATCTCCAGAGCTTGTTCTACCTCCATCTCTTTCCTTTTTTATATAGCCCTCTCTTTTTCCAAAACTTTATAATACACTAAGAATTTTTCGAGTTGTTTTTAATCCTTTCTTGAAGAAATTTTTGTCGTTTTATATGTTGCATTTTTAAAGAGTCTTTCAAGAGTCAATTAAAATAAGTTACATATTTCTTAGAATACTTTATGATAATAAACCTTCAATAAAGGTAATTTTAACTTCAAGAGCTATTAAAACAAATGTTGAATAACATTATAAAACATGTTTCAATCAATGCCAAAATAATTATCTGCTGTCATATATTGAGTGAACTTTATAAATTATTTTTCCCAGTGAGTATCCTCCTAAAAGTATGTGTTTCTGGGTGTTTCCTGAGCATATGTTTGCCTTGCTGCCGCATAACGCCTTCCATTTTTTGGAGCATTTCCACCGCACCATCCCCCCATTTTCCAACTGCCCCCCCTCCACACGAAAGTCATTATTTTGATGTCAACAACGTGCCAGGCGGATGATTGCCCCGGAAAATCCGACACCCTCCGCCCCGAAATTTTCCCATCATCCGCTTGTCCAATGACCAACACTTTCGCTTAATTTTTTTTGCACCTGACCATCCAGTAAAGCTTATTAAAAAAGGAAAACCCCACACACATCTCGAATAAAAAGAAGGGAAAAATGGAAAAAAGTGGAATATTTCGGACTCTGTTTTTTTTCGGCAAACTTTGTCAGTGAAACCCAAACAACGAGAACAAACAGATTAACCGCAATAATGAACACGGACAAACGCACAAGAGTGGTGGGGGGTGTGGAAAACCGGGGGGTGGGGGAGGTGGAAAATAAAAAAGGACGATGCTGGGAGGAGCGAGTGACCTTTTTTGGAGTACCTCTTGTTGTGCTGAGAACACAGTTTTGTTATTCTACAAATTTAAACACCAAATATGCTGCAGCTAACATAAAACTGCCTACTCTTTTTCATTGGAATTTAATCTTATAGTCAAAAGTTAAAAGGATTGAAAGATACAATTTCAGGCACACCATATATATATTATATTTTAAAAGTACAATTTTAAGAATTTAAGTAGAGTTTTCTTGCAATCAAAATATATTTTTGTAAACTTTTATATTATATATTTTGGTGTATATTTTCATATTTTCTAATATATCGTGCTTTAACTTTTTTATATTTTAAACACGGCACACCCCGAATTTTAATTACTTCACCCTGCAATTTCTGCTGTGGCCATAGATTGGTCAAGTTTTGTCGCAAGCTCAAGGAAATGGGGACGGAAAATGGTCCTACAGCTGTGGTCATTTTCCGAGTCACAGGTTTTTTGTGGGCTAAGAAGGGGGGGAAAGCGGAAAAGCAAACGGAAAACTGGCACACAAACACACGTGTAAGCATTTAAAGAGCTTGGTAAATTATGCAGAGCCACAGAGCGAGAAAAACCAAAGCAGAGGAAAAGCGGAAAAGCGGGGGGCAAAAAACACACACACACACACAGCGTCACCGTCATCTCAGCGCGACTAATAAACTCAACTTAGCTGGCATAAAAAATATCCATGCAAATTAATTAAATATTTACAGTTTACTGACATAAGCCGAGGACACAAAGCTGGAGAAGAAAAGCGTCGGCGACGGCGACAGTGGAAAAGCGGAAAAGCGAGAGGAAGTGGCGAGGAGCGCGAGAGCGAAGTGAACTTTCCGCTGAATTGCAAAAATATGCAAAGGTATGCAGGAAGTGTACGAATGAATGACTGAATGACTGAGTGAGTGAGTGAATGACTCAGCCTAGAAGAGCAGACAGACGGATTAGGACGAAAAACGGGGCAACAGAGATCAACTCAGCTATTTGATACCCCTTGTTTATTTTTCTATTATTATTAAATTAAAATATAAAATGTGGTTTTACCTAAGATTTACTCTGAAACTACATTTAAAATGCTTTGTTTATTTTTATATAAGCTTTAACAAACTTCGTTTAACAATGTTTTAATACTGAGAAAAGCATACCCCACTAGCTTTAAGTTCGAGGGGTATTTCTACAAGTCAACCAAGGCAGAAATGCTCTGCTACTCTTTTTCTCTGAATAGTTGAGCAGCTTCGCCTGCAAAATGAAATTAGTGTTAAGGCAAGGTGAGGACAAGAAGCCTGTTTCATTTCGAAGTTGGCAACAACGGCAAACTAACCAACAGAAAAAGAATTGAGGGAAACAAATAAACTTTTATGTTTGTAATCAAATTTTTGCCACGCTGCTGACGTTGGGCATAATAAATTTAAATCAATGCAGTTTACAAACCAGAGAAACGGAGAAAGTCCCTGGATTCCCTAGAGAATCCGATCAAAAAAAAATTATCAAGAAGCACTCGTGTTCTAAAATGTAGAACCCACATTATTTTTTAGGTTTCAAATATACCTTTGCAAGCTATTTTTATACCCTTGCAGAGGGTATTATAATTTTGGTCAAAAGTGTGCAACGCAGTGAAGGAGACATCTCCGACCCTATAAAGTATATATATTCGTGATCAGGATCACCTCCTGAGTTGATATAGCCATGTCCGTCTGTCCGTCTGTCCGTCTGTCCGTCTGTCTGTCCGTCTGTCTGTCCGTCTGTCTGTTTCTACGCGAACTAGTCTGTCAGTTTTAAAGATATCGAATTGAAACTTTGCACACACCCTTCTTTCCTTTGCACGCAGTATATAAGTCGGAACGGCCGGGATCGGCCGACTATATCCTATAGCTGCCATATAACTGATTGATCGGAAATGCCATAACTCTGCTGTTTGTTAAGTTAGGAAGTTGGGACTCTCTATGGGTATTATATTTGGCCAATTAATCCGACCTACCAAATTTCATAAGGATCGGCCGACTATATCTTATAGCTGCCATATAACTGATTGATCGGAAATGCCATAACTTTAGTGTTTGTTAAGTTAGGAAGTTGGGATTTTCTATGGGTTTTATTTTTGCCCAATCAATCCGACGTACTAAATTTCATAAGAATCGGCCGACTATATCCTATAGCTGCCATATAACTGATTGATCGGAAATGCCATAACTCTGCTGTTTGTTAAGTTAGGAAGTTGGGATTTTCTATGGGTTTTATATTTGGCCAATTAATCCGACCTACCAAATTTCAAAAGGATCGGCCGACTATATCTTATAGCTGCCATATAACTGATTGATCGGAAATGCCATAACTTTAGTGTTTGTTAAGTTAGGAAGTTGGGATTTTCTATGGGTTTTATTTTTGCCCAATCAATCCGACATATCAAATTTCATAAGGATCGGCCGACTATATTTTATAGCTGCCATATACATAACTGAACGATTGGAAATGCCATAACTTTGGTGTTTTTAAAGTTAGGAAGTTGGGATTTTTTATGAGTATTAAGAATTCATCATATGAATAATTTTGGAGAATATAATTTGCAGAATATTCTGCAAGGGTATTTCAACTTCGGCTCCGCCCGAAGTTAGCTTTCCTTTCTTGTTAGATGTATTTTTTGCGCTCACACTTATTGATGCTATTTTAAAACAATGAGAGCATTAATACTATATATAAAATATATATATATATAATTGCCTAGAAAACCGTTTTAATCTAAATGTCCTTCGCAATTTTCCTATTTGATAATTAATTTCTCAGCCTTATACCCGACTCTCGAATGAATATTATATCCATCTCAATGCTGACCTAATTGTGCTACTCGATATGTTAATTAGTCCCCGAAGCCTGACACTTAAGTTACGGCCAGCAAAGTTTTCCTTCCATTTTTTGCCATGTCACCTACTTATCACTCACGACCCCATTTCCCCCCTCCCCCCAACAAATTCAGCCCCAAATGCAGCCCCAAAATGTTGCACTTGACAACGGGAATTGTAAGAACAAATAAAGAGGGAAGACAACGTAAATGAAATACCAAAGTAAAATACCGAAAATACTTGAACAATGAAAAACCGAAAAGGAAAAGCTGGAAAAGTGGGGGCTGGATGGGTGGATGGGTGGATGGCTGGTTGGCTGGTTAGCAGGGCTAAGCGTTTTTGGAGAAAACTTTCGCCCTGCAGGGCTCAACTTTTAATGGCAAGAGCAAAGAGAACAGGGCCGAAAGACAGAAGCGTGTGCATGGTACACATGTTCCGGCTGCGGGTTCCAAAAATAAGACCAGGAAAACCGGGGGGGGATTTTCCGGCGCGGGTGGTGTGGGTGTGGCATACTTAAGTGCATGTTACCCGAACAATTTACTAGCGTAAGTTGGAAATTTTTGAATTGGCTAAGAAGCACAAGGAGCTCTGTGAAAAAAAAGACAGTAAAAAAATAAAAGACAAAAAGGGAAGGAAACGAAACGCAAAACTTAAAAGGCATGAGGCGGTGTAGCATCACTGAACAGCTGAGAAAAAGTTAAGAAAGCCTCACAAGAAGTTGAAATGAAGATTTATTTGCCTATTTGCTTATTTATCTTTGGCTCAACTAGAGGCTCCATCAACATGAGACGAGCCACCCCGACCACCCACGAAAAAAAAGAGCCACCCAACCACCCGAAAAGTGGGTGGAAAAGTTGCCAGCAAAAGGAAATTACGTTAAGTACCGTAAACTTAAACGTCGAGTGGGTGGCTGCAGAAAGTCCCAGCCGTGTGTTGTGTATAGTTAGCATGTTATAAATGTTGTAAAACATCTTCACACACTGAGAGACATAAAAGGGATATCAAAATGGCCACGTACGTATACTGTTTCACAAATAGAGTTTATTGGACTTACAGTTTATAAAAATTTGACTTAGCAATCTCATTTTATTGGAACATCAGAGTTATATGGCTTTCAAAGATTAGTGTTAACATTTTAGGACCTATCTTGGCAGTTGTTATGATAGATGTATTTCCAAGCCATTAGTAAGATTCTATAAAAATGTAAGTTCAATTACAGTTATCCCAAAAAGGAGTTGGGAATTATAAGGTCACACAGAAAAACACTCAAAGCTACTTAATAATATTTAAATTACAATCTTTAAGATAATAAATTTGGCATCTATCACATTTTACGATGGAAACTTGCAGAACTTTTCCCCTTTATTCCAACTGTCTTCACCTAAACATTAAAGTTGCCTTCTTTTTTAGAAATCAAGCATCTTTCCGCTGAATAAAACCAACCACTCCACTCGACTCCACTCAAATGGGCAATTTAATTATACGGAAATCACACAGAATTCATCTAATTAGTTTGGCGTTTTAATTGCCCAGGGGGAAGACCGCTGGAGGACACTTGTCTCCACTCCACTAGCTGCCATAAATTATGTCATCTCGGTCTGGAGCCGGAACTGAAACTGAAACAGAAACTGAAACAGAAACAGAAACAGGAGCCAAAGGACACGGAGGTGGCTCACTCCTCTTGTCTGCGCTTCAATTGCATTTGTGCCCTGTAAATATTTCAATAATAATTCCTTCCATTTGTGATATTAAAAAATATATATCTCCTGGCATTCGTAGCCGTATCTGCAGCTCTGCCGATCTGAATGGAAATCCGAGTCTGTAGCTGCATTCTTTATCTGGCAACCAATTGGCATTCGTTTCGTTTGCTTTTGTCCCACGTAATTGGCCAATGCAGAAGGCATAAAAACAAGTAGAAAAAAGCAGGGCAAGTGCACATAAAAAGTTGAAGGAAATATGCGAGAAATGTAAAAGGATAAATATAATATGCTGGGGACACAGAAATAATAACGAGATATCTACAAGAGATGTTTTCATTTAATAGTTGCAGATTTTCAAGCATTTTCAAATAGGAAAAAATATATAAGCCAAAAGAAATCATACCAAAAAATGTTTGGGCAATAATTTCGGTCTGAATAAATGAAATACGAAAGCCAATTAAGAGTGGCAAAATTTATTAGATTTAATTTAAAGGCCTGCATCCATAAACATTAAGTCTTGTCAATCAAAAGTCTATTCCCCTGATCCGTAGCCATACAAAAATATACTGAAAAATAAATGATAATCGCTTTGGGAGGACACAACGCTTTGATGTTGCTCTCTGGCTTAAGGAATGAAATTCCACAGAGCTTAAAATTTATTTATAGAAATATGAATTTCATTTCACATCAAATAAATGCGTCGCAACTAAATCAAAGTCTGGAAATTGATGAGAAATATAGTAGTTTAACGATGGCTGGCGAATG
Organism: Drosophila rhopaloa; assembly: GCF_018152115.1. Classification (NCBI taxonomy): domain Eukaryota; kingdom Metazoa; phylum Arthropoda; class Insecta; order Diptera; family Drosophilidae; genus Drosophila; species Drosophila rhopaloa. The sequence goes on along the minus strand of NW_025335123.1, from coordinate 12,619,566 downwards.
GCTACACTTTTCTCGAGCAAAAGATTCATGACGAGTGGGTAATAACTTTGACATGTGATGAGCCTTAAAAGTAAAAGATGTTTTTTAATATTTTAGCGCGCACTCACACACACACAAGTACTTTACAGTTTTCAGTTTAGTTAAAAGTTTCGTAAAGACCGAGAAACGCCACTCAAAGTGCCAAATTTCACGCCACTTGAAGGATCCGAAGATGAGGGCTGAGTGGGATGACTTTTAATCCTTTTTGCATTTCGCGCTCTGTGTGTGCAGCGTAAAAAGCATCGTTAAATAAACATGAGGATATGAATGTATGATTGCCCCAGACTCCGCCAGTCCGCCAGTCCGCAATTCCAGACGAGAATCTCCATCTCCGGCAGATGCGCCCGTTTCTGCTCCGGCGATAAAGTTTATGGCCAAGCTGGAACTGCCGCTCATGAATCTCCATCCCGCTTCATTCAGTGCACTCTTTTTAATTTAGCCAACCTGCCTTCTTGGATTGAAAACTTCCCCGTTGCCAGGATGCCAAACAAAACAGGCTAAGGGAAAGTTTAGTTGTGCCCGAACTCTCAAATACACTTGACGGTGATCAACAGATAGGGCTTAAATTGAATCGAACTAAGTTTAAGTTATATTTATCACATCAACAATTAAAAAATTGGATACATTTTAAATCCCATTTAGTTCAACGTATTGACAGATGGGTGCCATTTCAGTTTTAAATATATTTTAAACTTTTCTTATTTTTATTTGAGTGCCATTTAAATTCATCAGAATTCATATAAAATTTAAAAATATTTAATACTGCTGAGCTCTTTTTAATTGCCAAGGCAAACTTAAGCATCTACTTTTTTGGTTTTCTTTTTTGGCCAATAATAACACCAGCTTTTATTCACGAATAAACATTGTCAGGAAAATCTGCAGAAATCATTCGACCAATTCTAAGTTGCACGTCATAATTGCCATGCCAGCACAACAAAAGGGTATTGGAATACAATGAAGATGCGACAGCATAAGAACAAGTAAAGGAAACTGCAAAAACAGAAACTGCAGCGAATGAAGAAGGGAATCAAGTTTTCAGCCTCAACTTCGACTCGGTTCCGACTTCAAAACTTCAAGTTTGTTTGGCCAATTAAAATTGTGAAATATATATTTGTCACGACTACCCGTCTTCCATCTTCTTTGTCTCTCGCCTGGCTTTTAATAAGCAAATGCAAATGTCGCCTGCTGCCTGCTGCCTGCTGCTAAATAAATGGCCAAATTGATTTATGTAGCAAGTCAGGCGGGGAAACCAAAGGCACTCAAACACAGTGGGTTTGTTCGATGGGGCAGGGATTATGGCAGGGATTCCAGGATTCGAGGATTGGAAGACCGTGGAACAGCATCTAATTTGTTGCCAATTTATGCAGGAAGCCACGACTTAAAACCCAGAATAGCTCGTACTACAAATTATCAGTTAAATAAAATACCTACTGATTATCATTGCAAGATGATATGGGAAAACTTTAATTTGCATAAGGTAAACAATGTTAAGTGGCAATCGAATAAAGCTAATTTGGTGATGAGAGAGCACGATTCCCAATATCGCATGAAGTCCAAAAAAAAGAATTTAAAATCCAAACATTCCAAAGAATCAGACATATTTCCCAGCTGAATGAAGTGAAGTAACTTGAAATAGAATCAAATATCGGTGTTATATAACCACCATCTCTCTCCTCCGGAAAACTATCTGTGTGCCCTTTCTACCATCTTTTTCCACTGCCGTTACCATTTTTTGTATCAGTTTTTTCCAGGGCTAGATAAATGCCGTCTGTGTGTGTCCTTATTTATGGTCCCTGGCTTGTGATGGTTTCCGCATTTCCATGAGTTCGTGTGACGCTCACATCTTTATTAAAGAGACGGCCATAGTTTTTAATAAAAATTCATCCAACCCGCACCGAAGGAAACTCCATCGTTTCGTTTTTTTTTTCATTTTTCCTTTTTGGGGGGGATAATGTGTGTGGGTTCACCTAATTTATGTACTACGAAAGTGGGTGGCTTTTTGGGTGCCTCCTAATAGTTTTTAACTTAAATGGGGAAAGCGGTGGGGGGGTTGCCATATACCTTGGCCAAAAAGGACGTAGGCGAATCTGATGACGACAAAGATGCCGAGGACAATGTTTCTGCGTATTTTCCCCACCTCCCCCCAACTATCTCCCACTCTCTCTGGCCATTTCTTCTCTTCATTTTTTTTCCTCTTTTGGTGGCGTCTTGAAGGCGGCTTCTTTTTGGACCACAAGCAGGCTATTGAGTCGTGTATCTTGGCAGCATCTCACTTAGTCCTTGCCGCCCAACGCCACCCAGCTCCTTATGGTAGATGGCTTATTTTATCTGTCTGACTCTCGGGTGATGGTGGTGTGATGGTGGTGGTGGCTCCCCATTCGTGTGTCGATATTTTATTTTTATTTGAAAAAATCAATTTATGGGCTCTTTTGCAATAAACGATTTCTCTTTTATTTGTCTTCCCCTGGCGTCGTTCGATGTCGCTGGTCGTTGTTCTTGGTCTCCTTTTGCTTTATGGTCGCATATCCTTATAATATTTTCTATAGTTGTCATCGCTTCAGCTACGGCATCTCGTTCTCGGAACCCCCAGCCTCCATTATTCATTGTATGCCATATAGGCGACCCCCCGTTTCCCTGTATTTATATATATATATATATATACGTGTGTGTATGTGAGGGGCCTGATTCATTTTTTACCCTATGAGATAATAAAGGAGCAGCAAGAAAAATTGGGCGCAAGAAGTTTGCTTTGCCTCCAAGAAAAATGACCTTAAAAATATCGGTATGTATGGGATGGGGTTGCAAACGACAAAGAAAAAAAAAAAAAAAAGATGCCCTGGCCAAGGGGGCAAATGCATTTCACTTGAAAGGCTTTTGACCAGGCCCCCCAGAAGCAAACGCAAAACACATTAAAAAATATTCACTTAGGGCAAACTATTTGCATATGAAGTCAGCCAAGTGCAACGGGGCGGATGATTGATAAATGAAGAAGTCGAGCGGGCACAAAATTGAGAAAGGAGATGGCAGATTTACAAGATGAAGGAGTTGAAAAATAGCTGCAGACTATGTGGATAAGAAATTAGAGGAATCATATATCTTAGAACCATATTATTTATAATTGTTACATTAATAGCTATTTTATTCAAATTAAAACGTTTGGCTATTTTAACGGCTAACATTTATTGCAATGTTTAAAAAAATTAGTGATGAATGGTCAAGGAAAACAATTTAATTTTTCAACATAGGCAATTAATTAATTAATTTTTAAAAACTTCAAAATCCAGCCAGGAAATAAAATATAATACGGGTTGCACTCTTTCGTCTTCATTATTTATTACCAACATAAAACGATTTATAGATTCTCTTTTCCTTCCTGCTTATTTTAAATCCATGCCGTTTCCATAGAATCTTTTTATAATCTATTGCCTGTGTTTTCCTCCCCTTCGCCAGACATCTTTTGTATAATTTAAAGCCCTGCTCAGCCCGCTTTTCTCCCCCACTTTTTTTTTTGCATTGGCAGACTGAAAATGAAAAATTTAAATCGCGCATACGCCGCGTTGGCCATTATTTCCACTTACAACTCTTCTCCTCAATCGCCTTCTTCCAGCTCTGTTTGTACTATATATATCAGGGGGTTTTCCCCCTTATAGAGAACTGGATAACTAGACTTGGCGATAGTTTTGGTGGCTGTGAGACACTTTGTTGGGTTTTTATTGTTGCTTTTTATGCTCCATACACAAGTTTTTATTCTCTGCTATACTTTGTTTTTTACACCAACGAAACTTTTCTTTTATTTATTTCCTGCCTTGCAAGTGCCTGCCACGCCCCATTTAAAATGAAAATATTCTCAACCATTTTATATTGTGTTTAATACATTTTAAAGGAGGATAGGTAGGGGGTCGGCGAATGGCTTTCAATGAAAAATTTGCGGCAATCAAAAAAATTACACACATTTTTTTGCCATGTCTGATAATTTATGAACTTGTCAAATGTGTCTCAGTTTTCCCACCCATTCAACCATTCGCTGTGTAAAATTTATTCATGCCTCTGCCGTTGGAAAAAGAGTTTTATTTATTGTGATCGCTGTGGCGCAAAAAAAATGAGAGTTAAACTTTATGCGAGACAAAAAAGCAAATGCATTCCGTAGCAACTGCACTCCCCTTTGTGCCCCTTCCACATATGGCAAATATTTGTATGTGCTGCTGACGCCCTTCAGCTCTGTTTGGGGCTCAAATTAAATTTACAATTTGTTTGGTGAAAGCCAAAAAGTTGAACAAAATAATTCTCGTATCAGGACAAAGAGAAATGGCTGAAATAAAGCTTTCAAAGGAAGGGAGGAAGCTGCTAAAAAAATAATAGAATTTTCTGATTTAAAGCCGATTTTCAAAGGCAAAATGAAAAGCATAGATTTGTAATTTGAAATATTGTTTGTAAGTTCTTTTAATAGCAAATGGAAAAAATTAGTTCAAAATTAAAGATATAATGTAATTTTACCAAAATGAAGTGAGTTGTGGTTTTATTATTATTTTTATAAATAATTAAAATTTTAAAAATATATATTTTAAAACACAGTTTTCTCCCATTAAATGGACTTTCCTCCACACAGATAGTAATTTATTTTGCCACCACTGCAGTTATGGTATTTGTAATTTTTTTATTTGTGGGCTTAGTTTGCGTAATGAGGTTAATCCAATTTGAGTTGCCGTTGTGCCATTTTTGCGCTTCATAAACCAAATTTCTTTTCTATTTTCGTTTGTTTCTTTTTTTTTTATTGAATTTCCATTTCGATTTCCATTTGGTCGGCCCGAGAACAACGAACAATGAACTGGGACCGACTTGTCCCCTTTCACCCCCGCTGACATATTTGTGATCTATCAAAAAGCAATTCACTCAACCGAACCATCAGCATTCATTTGGATTCATACCCGTCCCTTTGCCACCATGCCACGATTCCACCATTCAGCCATCCATCAATCAATCAATCATTATGCTCATAAAAATTAGCAACATCAAGCGGTAAACGGGAACAAATGAAATGCCGCCTCAAGCCGCAAAAATGTTTGCATTAAAATTAATTACAACTGAAATCGTAGCCCAGAAATCTACGGCTGATGAATACAAATTGTGTGGGCGATGTAAAATATGGAAGCGCATTAAAAGGGTTATGGCATCCAATGGGGCGTATGCGCAACGCCCATAGGAACGGCCCTCGTCCAACGTAACAACTAAAAATCCATCAACACTCTTTTCCACGCCCCTTCCAAAATGGGACACATGCTCGGGATCTTTACACAACATTGAAAGGTGTTTCCCCGGCGGACAAATTGGAGGGCAAACACACAAAACTGAGATCCAAAGTCGAATTTTGGATGACCTTTCCAGTGTTAATATTATTTAAAAATAAACCCTGAAGAACAAATATTTTAAACTAAAAATTTTGATAAAACAACTATTATTTAGACTTTTAAAAATATATAAAATGTAAAAAATAAGTTATCGAAAAAGTGAAAACAAAATATTTTCCAAAGGCTTCAAACGACAACTTTATACAAATTAAAATGTTTTTTAATTAAAAGATATTTTGGGAAGTCAGAGGAAAATCAAGACTGAAATATTATAAATACAACAAGAGAGAACGCTATAGTCGGGTGCCCCGACTATCAGATACCCGTTACTCAGCTAAAGGGAGTGCGAGGGAGATGGAGATAGAAACTTTGATCACGCATAACTTTTTAACGAATGGTCCGATTTGAAAAATTTCTTCTACATTTCGATAGGTATTGATAAACACAATAAAACTGCATTTTTACTTTTCCGAAATATTTAAATTTTTAAAATCGTATATAAGCGATTGTGGGCGTTAAAGGGGGCGTGGCACCTTTTTGAAACAAACTTGCGCTGCGTAGGAACTCCTGGAATCTGCATGCAAAATGCCAATCTTCTATATTTTATAGTTTCCGAGATCTCAGCGTTCATACGGACAGACAGACGGACAGACGGACAGACGGACAGACGGACAGACAGACGGACAGACGGACATGGCTAGATCGACTCGGCTAGTGATCCTGAGCAAGAATATATATACTTTATAGGGTCGGAAACGCTTCCTTCTACCTGTTACATACTTTTGCACGAATACAATATACCCTTTTACTCTACGAGTAACGGGTATAAAAATAATGTCAACTTAAAAGCAAATTCAAAACTTTATTATAGAGTACAAAATAGTATCAATAAAAACTTTTAATTGTATTCAAAAATAATCGAAAAAAGAAATTGCAATAAAATTCACCAGATACAATTTTGAAGAAGCAAATCTAAGAATTTTCAGTTATAATAGATATGAGCACATATTGAAGTAATCAGAAAAATTGGGAAATAAAGTTATTTCCAAGAAATGTAATCAAGTGCCCATAAAATCCATAAACTCACAAATCAGCCAATCTTATTTAATTTATCTGTGCGCCACTTCATTCCTGGAATTTGCTTCAAAGCTCGAACAAAATGTGTTGTTCTCGAAAGAAGGGATTTTTATTGTATTTATTGCCGCCCAAGACAAGTGAAAAAAAAAATGTGTGGGGCGATGGTGGGAAAAGTGGGCGTGGTGCCGTTGGAAAATCTTACAAGCCGCCGAGTGACAAGGCAAGGGAAAACATGGCTGGCATGTTTGTTTTATAAATGAATTTTTTTATTGCCTGCCAAAAAGGTGGGACGACCACTCGATTGGCAAATATTTTTAAATATTTACTTATATATTTTAAATTTAAAAATTGAATATTACCGATATTATTTAATTCCTAATTTATGTTCGACTTTTTTCGGTTGGCTGGCTGAAGAAAAAGCTTCTATGGCTCCTCATTTCCTGTCTCGTATTTGTTTGTTTGCCTTCCCCTTCGGAAGTGTTTTTTTTTTCCCAGCTCCTTCGAACTCTTTGATTTGATTAGTGATAGACCCCCCGCAATCCTTCGTCTGATTGCTCTATGAATGAATCCCAATAAATGGCCACAAAGAAGAGAAATCATTCCCTCATTTTTTTTATGATTTTTTCCCTCAATTTTTCAGCTCTGAAATTGGTTTGGCTTCGTCAGCGTTTTCCCCTATATATATATATATGTGTTGGATTCTGATTCTGATTCTGGAATTAGCTTGTTTCCTGAGCTGTCGCACATGTGCCACGAATTTTCAGCTCCCAAATTGAGTTACGAAAGTGGAATGATATTAATGAAGCGCCGGCTGCTCTTCGGAATGTGGGAATTTTTTTTTTTTGATTTTTCACTTATATTTGTCGAAAATGTCTCTAGGTTATCAGCTTTTTCGACTTTCTGATTTTTTGGCCAACAAGCTTTTATGGCTGCAACCGACATTTTTACTGATTGTGCACACTTTTCTAGTTGGCTTGTGATCGAATTTAATACAAATCAAATAAATAAACGAACAATTTTTAAGCATTTCCAATTTGTAACTTTAAATTTGTGAAAATTGGATTTGATGTGCATTCAAATTATTTATTTAAAGTTATAAAGGACTTTATTATTTATGTGTCTATGAAGTTACTATTAAGTAAATTGATATTCTCTGCTCTGTTCGTTCGAATCTCTGTCTGTGGCAAATTTCATGGGCATTTTTCACTTCTTCCACTCATTAGACGCCCATTAGTCAGCGTAATACTCACGATGATCTATGCCAATCTATTCCGAAAATCTTTTTTCGGAGGCCTTTTTCTGTTCAATCTACCGCACAGTTGCGACTCATTAAGAAATCATTTTTCACAAGGAGCCAAACAAACAAACGGGCAGCAACAACAAATAAATAAAGACAATTTGAATGGAGAAACCGAAAAAAAAAAAAACAAAAAATAGCATTTGTCTAAGAATAGAAACTTCGGGGCGCAGGCACTTGTTGAAAATAAAACGAGTGAGAGGCAAGATAGCGGGCAATGCCATGACCTCTCATACATTTTCCGGAAAATCTCCCCCTATTGCATATCTTAAATTCCAGAAAATTACCACAAATAATGCCGCAGATCTTATGGGTATTTCAATTTATTTACCTTGATTTCTTTTGCGGTCTCCTCTACGATTGATGTTCCATTTATGTCGCCGGTCTTTTCGCTGTTGGGTTTAACATTAAAATTTATTGAACTTAATTGGAACGCGAACTAAACGTGGAATTTAAAAATCAATTTAATTATACAGTATTATGGGTTATTGGTTCTGCGCGATGGAGCCACCACACACTTTTTGCACTTTGATCTTTTTTGTTCACTTAATTCTCGTTTTTATTTCGTGTTTATTTTTTACTTTTGTTCATTGCTTTTATACAGCTCTTTGTTTTTGTGTAATTATTAAACGCCTGTTTTGTTTTTGCTTTGTTAATAACTTAAATGCAATTTGTTCTAATTAATTTATATGATATGTTGAATTAATTGCATTTTACTTTCGTAATATATTTGGACTCTATTTCAGTCTATTTGAGCTTTGTTTACTATTATGTAATTAATTATCAATTAGTTTATTAAGAATAAAGTTATTTAAATTTGAATTTGAAAATATTTCAAATATAGAAGATTCTCGTAATAATTCGAAAGTTTTTTTTATTAGTTTCTCTAGGCTTTTGTCTTAAAAAAGGTCTTCGTGCTGAAATGAGAAAATGGTTAAAGGAATTTAGTAAGTAAGTCAGATAAATGTAGGTCTCTTATTAAGTTAATTATAATATCAAAGCAGTCATTAATTCCCTTTGTAATAATAGCTTGTTTACGTTCTCCATGACACATTTAATATTTTAATCATCATGTTGGTGGGTGATAGTTTGGGAACTTCTTGTAATCATATTATTTTCCCATTTTTATTGCACTCTGGTTGACCCAAAGACAAAAGAAAGAGATGGCAGAGTGCGAAAGAGAGGGCGCGATCGTTGCCGTTTTCCATTGAATTATGCTGCAATAAATTTCACCTCATAAGCCAATAATGACGAAAACTTTTGTGTTGCACACTTCGTGCCATGCGGCTGGCCTACTCCTGCTTGCCACTCCCCCCATACCGCCTTGCCGTCCACTAGCCCCGTCTCTGTCGCACTTATATTACTCTTCCTTTGTGCCGACTGCCTGCATAACAATGTCCTACATTCCCAACACGTACCATCGAACAACAACAACAACAACAGCAGCAGCAACTTTGGATGCTATTTAACAAGCGGGCAAAGGGGCGTGGCTGCCGCCCACCGCCCGCCACCCCATTTTTACCGCCCATCCGGCGTGCGAGCGAGATAGACAAATGCGAAAATTGCATACGAAACGTAACGAAAATGCAAAGCCCAAAGTTATTGAGACAGAAGAGTGGCGGAGAAGTGGAAAATCGGGCTTGTCAGACTTGTAGGTACACATCTATATATATATACACATTTATATATATATATATACCCATAGATATATATATGAGCCATATGCATATGGCCGCGTCTGTGTGCCAGTGCATATACCAATATGCATATGCGGGCCGTGATTAAAGCCAACTTAAAGCGAAACTGCAAAAAGGCAAGCGAAAAGTTGGTAAAAGATAGCGCAAAAGGAGCGGCAAGGAAAATGTAAAAAAAAAAATAATTGCAGATTGAGACAGTTCACTGGGCGAAAAAAGAGTTCAGTCCGAATCATGAAATATAAAGTATAGGTTTAACTGTGGTGAAGATTGAAAGACACCCCAGTTTGGATGTTATCACAAATTAAAAAGATCATTTAGATCTTAAAAAATTGCTTTTTAACAAACTAAAAATACATACATAACTTCCTCAGTTTTAACCCTTTATCATTGGTTTTTGTATACATTTTAAGCTAATACTCTTAAACATAATTAATATTTAAAATGCCTACAAGATCTTTGTTTATTTTCCTGCAATTACTGAATTCTTCTCTCATTTCGACAAAGATACTCCACATTTTTCAGGTGTTCCGTCGAGGTGACTGCATAATATATGCCCACATCGCGCCTTCCACTGCCATTCTGCCATTCTGCCCATTCCCCAGCGTTTGATATACGGTCTAGTACGGTTCGGTTAAGTAGTTACTATATGCGATGTGGGGCCAGCACAAACATTTCCGGGCTGCTTTCGTTTTCAAGACAAAGCCAAAAGTCGAACTTCTTGTTGGCCAGAAAGGGGTTGAGGCCTCATCGCCATCGTCGTCATCGCAGCTCCGAATCTCGGTCACGGGGCGGCAGTGATGGCGGAGAACTCTGGGCGACATAAATTGGCGACGGTTCTATGTGTATGAAAAGGCATGCCATTAAATAAATATTGTGTAATGCGCCGTCTGTCCATGTCTCGCTGTATGCCAAAGTACCCCTCTCTCCCTCTGCCAAACTATGTAATTAAATTTGGTGTTTTTCCTTGTCTGATTTAGTTAGTTTTACCAATTTGCATATGGGCACGGACAAGAGAGAAGCAACCCCATTTGCGCGACCCTTTCACGCGGTTTTTGGCCTGGCGAAAATTTCGGGGTTTCCATTTGGACTTTATGGAAGCCACTTGCAGAAGTTAATGGAGATAAATTTCATTTTGGGAGTTTCCACAGTCGAACTACTTTAAGTGGAAGTTGCAGCTTGTGGTATAAATGTTGATGCCATTTATTCAACGTTTTTTGAAAAAGTTCCAGGGAATATTCTGGAAGTTTGTTATATTCAATATTTTGCTTGGGAAAACTAATCAATTACTAATTCTTTGTAAAAGACGAAGAATAAATGAAAGTTTTATTATTTGTATGGACTTTTATTATCGTTTTTATGATTAATGATTTATGACTTTCGTAGTTAATTAGCCTTACTTTAATATCTTTCCATATCACACGATAAAACTATTCACAAATTTAACTAATATATCCAAATAAATTTTTGCTGAATAGAAATATAATAGAAAGTCTTAAGATATATAAACTTATTTGCTGCACTTAATCCATCCTATGCATTTTTCTATATCCATTAGCTTTCCTCTCCTTTAATATATGTATAAGTACATTGTGTATTCTATTTTTAGCTAGACAATTTTTCATCTTCATTCAAGCACTTTAACTGAGTTAGTGCATCGTTATGTACTCTTCTCTTTAGCCACCCATTTTTCCTCGCTATTCATCGTCATCACGAGGCACGCTTATTCACACTTATCGAAGCATACTTATGGGCGCAGGCGAAGCTTAAGTGCAACATTGTTGCTGTTGTCTTGCAGCACGGCAAAAAATAGGTAACTCTTAACCTAAGCCCAAAAAAATAATTAAATTTAATATAATTATAATTATTTATTTTACTAATTAAAAAATTTTGAGCTAGCAATAACTTTGTTGAATAATAAATTAAGGTTTCTTTGGTAATATGTTTATAAAAATTAAACAAAGTTTTCAAATATTATTTGAGTTACTATTATTATTTTTATATTATTATAATTATATATTTTACTAATTAAAAGCTTTTGAGCTAGCAATAACTTCGCTTAATAACAACTTAAGGATTTTTTGGTAATATGTGTATAAAAATTAAACAAAGATTTAAAAGATCAAGGACAGAATACAATTACTGGTTGCGAGCAAATGAAGTTCACAACTGGTTTTAAAATCAAAATTTGTATGTATAAATATTTATATTTAGACCTTGGAACGTAAAATATAAATGTTTGACCCAAATAAATATTTTGTTTTGCTGCAATTAAAGCCAGAACTTTTTTCAAGTGTACCCCAGCTGGTGTTGTTGTTTGGCAAGTGTAAAAATGGTGTTTTTGTTGTTTTTTGTGTGCTGCCTCATTGCATTTTCGTTTTTGGGGGCATTCGCTTGATTATGTATATTTACCCTAACACATTGAGCGACGATGGGCGAGGGGCGAAGGGCGGGAGGGGGGCGCGGATAGTTGGCCTGTAATTGCTATTTACACTAGCACATGCACACAGATACACACTCATACAGCGAGTGAAGATCCTGACACACACACACACACACAGGGACAATTATGTTTGTGTGTCTGATTTGATGGCGATAGCAGGCCAGGCCAGAAACCAAATCAAAGCCAACAGCAAACAAATAAATACAAACACAAAGGAAGACACACACACACACACACACACACAGATACTCACCCATACAAAAGCAGCTGGCTGTGTGCATGTATGCAAAATTTTGCAATGGTTTAATGCGCGACCTAAAGACCATTTAAACTAGGACAAATGAGGCCAGGCGCAGGACCCAAAACCCAAAACCCAGAACCAACAATCCAAAGCCCAAATCCGTAGCTGAAACTCAGCCCAACAATGGAAGGATATGTCGAGACGACAATAAAGGAAGTCACTTTTGTTTTCAGTCCGCATTATTTGCCATTATGCAGTGTGCTCCTATATGGATTTTTAGCTGGCTTAAAAAAAAAGATAGCGACAAATATGCGACACGTTCGTTTCACGTCCCTTTTCCCTTATTATCCTGCCATCTGATTTTTTCCTCCTGCAATTTTGTTTCCTTTTTCCTGCTCATAAATTAGGTCAGGCGAGGCATGACAATAACTAAAATGAAATCTATCACAAGAAGACGACTTATTGGTTACCAAAAATAAAAATACAAAACAGAAAAACTATAAACTTCAGATGATCAATAATAATTTAATAGTTAATAGAACTAACAAAAAGTATATCTAAAACATAACCGTTAAATATTTATTCGCAAGGAAAAGATATTGAAGTAAATATTTTCAATACAATAATTTAATGGGTAAAGAATGAAACCTATGAGTATCTATATGTTACACAAAACTACAAGTCTCTAAAATAAACTCATGGCCATTACAATATAGTACAAATAATAAAGTATTTAATTGTTTAGCATATATACCCTGGATTACCCTGTACCGGAACATTTTTATTATAATTCTGACAATTTCTCTTCTGCTCGCCTGACCAATTGATGATGCTGGCTCTGAGTAAATTTATTTTATTTTAATTTATTTATTTTATTTTCCATCCATTTAGTTATACGGCGTTTTTATATTTTATTTTATTTGCACTACTGCCTTTGTTGTTCATTTCGTGTGAGTTTGGGTTTTTTTTTCTTCCATGTCAATTTTCAGTTTATGGACATGATTTCCTCTGCGCTGCTGTTTCGGTTTATATAAATAAATATAAAGATGCAAAAACAAAATTGAAATGAAATTTCATATGTCATTATATTGCACAATTATTCCAATTGTTTTTTCCTTTCAACTTTGGTCCGCTAGTGTTTTTTACCCTATCAACCGTTTTTTGTTATTTCTGCATATTAAATGCGAAAGCGCCAACATTTGCATTAATTTTTTGTGGCCATTTTGATGTGACTGTTTTTTTCTCCATTTTGATGATTTAATATGGCAAATGTGCGGAACCAATTTCGAAACATATATACGTGGAAATGAAATATGAAGGGGAAAAAGGCCCCTGATACAATAATTATTTGTGATGGAGGAAGCCAAGTGGCCATTTCTTTGCGAAATTCTGAATAATTTTACGATTGAGCATTAATGGATGTGACAGCATTGTTTTTAATATCAACGAATTGAATAAATAAAATGTGAAATCATGTTTTTAAATATAACAAAAATATGCTTATGGCTGAATTGACAATTATTTTGCTTTGTGGAGAGGCTTTGTGCAGCTGTGTTAAAATAATAAAATAAATTATAATGAGAAACGTACCTTTATTTCTTTTAGTTAAAAGGAGATTAAATATTCAAACATACTTTTACTGTGGCTTTGCATTCAAAGCGATTATGTTTATTTCATTAAAAACTGTTATAAGAGTTGAGTTGTATAAAATATTTTTGATAATATTTATTTTTTAAAGCAATATTCTGCTTGGTCGGAAGGCTTTTTGATATTTAGTTTTTATGAGCATTTTTTAAGTATTCCATGAAGTATGTTTTTTTGTGGTATTCCATTTTATGGCTTGCAAGAACTATATAGAAATTCAGCTTTGATCAGCATAATAAATCTCTTAAGATTTCTGTTAATTTAACTCTCCGCCAGCAAAGATAAAAGAATTTGTCTAATTTGCAATAAATGTCGAAAAAATCGTATATCAAAGGCCCAAAGCCCTCTAAAGTTAGCATAAGAACGATCTGGACAATAGGAAAAACCAGAGGGAGATGGCAATGCATCAAAATTATTAATAGACCGTTAGTAAAAGAACGTCGAGATCGCGAGATGTTTTTCCCGTTGCGGTTCGTTGGGTTTTCAATGAGCGATGGCCTGGCAAAGATGCCGAAAGACATGAACAAATCATCAAATCAACTCGTTATTTGTTTAAGAAAATATTGTAACTTTTCCCCATTTCGCTTATATGTTTTTTGATTTTGTTTATGTTTGTCTAGCGGCGGCAGCTGACTGCAGAGATTGTTTATAAAATTGATTTATTTTTGAAAAAGAAGAACTAAAAGGGGATAGTTTTTAAAGTAGTCTTCTTATATTTTTGTAGTTTTGTTTCTATCAATTTATCATTGTTATTCGTGGATAAAATATATGATAAACAATATTGCTTCTAATATTTTACGAAAAAGGCCAAAGTTGTTGTTTTTATACATAAGATTAAGGTCACGAAACCATATATAAAAATGTTTATTATTTTCATATAAGACTAATCGTAGATGGACTGTATTAACAACGGAAAATATTTAAAAACATTTCGATTATGGGATCTCAAATTTAATAATCCTTAAAATTGTACAAATAACAATTTGATAATATTGTTGAGAGAACGACCAGAAATTGCCCATGAAACGTTTGGTTTAATAATATCATGCAGTAAACAAAGCAGTGAAACTAAAACCAAAGAAAAAACTTGTACGATGAGCAATTGCGTTTTTTAAGTATTTTTGGCTTATTTAATTATTCATTTTCTATTATTGAACAATAGACAAACAAATGGGGAATTAAAAAAAAATCATTGCCTCATTCGCACTTCATCACTGCGATGGAATTTCATTATTTGAATACTTTTGTTTTGGCTAAGCCAGCGAACAAATTTCGCAGTCTTAATATTTATTTATCTCAAATATTCTTTGATTTCGCCCGGTGAAATATTTCATTCAGAAACGGAAGTGTTCGGCCAAAAAATGGGCCACAAATCAGCGTACAGAGCTCATTAAAAATCACAAGAAAAATACACAAAAAAATTATGGATAAACACTGGTGTATTCCTTATATTTTTTAAATACAAAATATGTATGTAGATAAAACACACACCTTGAGCCACTCACTCAGCCTCAAAGGCAGCCACTTTGGCTGCCAAACATTTTGTCCGGTTTTCCAGCGATTTTCTCTGCGTATGCTGTGTTGATTTTTCCTTCGATTTTCACTGGTGTTTGAGGGAGTTTTCACTTGTCCAAAGTACTTTACCCTGTGGCCGCTGTATATCTGGTTTTTCTATGCACACGCACTGCATATTGCCACTTAAGTAGACTTTCTCTTTGCTTTACTTTGCGGTTGGACTTTCATTTGATTTTTGCGGCAAGCTCACAACACCGCACGTTGTTGTTCTCGCTGCTGTTTTGAGTTGTTGTTTATATGTTTATATTTTATGTTTTATATATTTTTTGTTTATTTTTTTTTTGTATTTGTTGTATATAGAAAGAGAGCACGTTAAAAAAATTTGCAAAAAAAATCGCACGTTTGCACGCGTTTTTGTAAAAAATAGAAGGTGAAACACAAACAATATAATGGGGAACCCCGCCAAACGCACGTGTGTGTGTGCGTGCGATTTCGCTTGAGAGTGTGTGTGTGCGAGTGTGCGTGTGTGCGTGCCAAGCACTAAGTGGGAATACTGCTCCAGCTTCCGTTTCCGCTTTGCACTGCACTTCCGTTCAGTTCCGTTCGTTCCGTTCCGTTCGGCGCTTCGATCTCGACACGACTCCACTTTTCTCCTCGACTTTTCTTCGTCTGGTTCAGCTCTGCCCAGTCCGCAGTCGACGTCTCAGCCGCCGTCGACGCTAGCCGCAGCAGCGACGCCGACTGCGGCGCCGGCAGCGAGAGAGTCATGGTCGCTCTGCGGAGTGGAGTTGCAACTTTTCGAAAGTTTCGCTTCTCTCCAAACTGCAATGCCTCGGAACTCTGCTTAAAACTAATGTACATTTTCGAAAACAAAATTTTTAACTTTAGCGCCAAAGAATATGAGCTTTTCTAAAAATGTTGGCTTTAAGTAGTAATTAACTTCAGAAACTGATTAAAATATTGCATTAGATTGATAGAACATGTTATAACAAATTGGAAAGAAATTCTGGGAAATTAGAAATTGAAAATTATTCTAATGCTTCATATTTTCACATTTAACTTTTTTTAAATTTCTTTGCACAAACAAATTTTAAAAACATAGTAATCATTGAAATCCCTTTTTAAAAATTGATTTTAAAAAAAGTTCACCAAAGCTGCAGGATTTTTAAAAATGAAATATATGGTTAATGTTGCCTTTACAGTTTTAAAATAAAAATTGATAAATTTATTATTTTATTTTATTTATCTTCAATTCCTGTTGTGTGAAGTTGCCCAACTTTTTCTTCTTTATCTTAAATTCGTTTGAAGTGACGAAATCTATTTGAGATAAGTTTTTAACTTGCATTTTCATATATTCCTTAGACCTAACATATTCCATGATTTGGAAACATATTTAATACAACTCTTTTAAGGCAAATTTAAGATGATTAATTTGTACAAGATATTAGAGATATTTTATGTTCTTCAACTGCAAACTATTCTAGATTTTCTTTTACCCCAAATTCATAAATACCTGTAAAGCTATTAATTCCTACTCAATTCTAAGATAACAAAAATAACAAACTTTAATAGTAAAATAGAATATACTGCTCAATAAATTAGAACACAGGTTTATAACCACACACTTTTTAGAGTAGTTTCTAAAATTATCCTTGAAATAACTCAATGCTAAAACCATTTTTGCTGGGATTAAACCCCGAAAAGGAATTTCTTAAATTTCTTAGCCAAAAAATGATTTTAAAAATTTTCACATTTGTAAAAATAAAGATATTAAATTATCCTTGCAACTTAGCTCATTTTGCAAATTGAAAAATTACTAAACTCCCATTCAAAATCCTCAAGAAACTCGAAAATAACCTCAAAAACCAGGTAATCCCAAGTGTAGTTTTTCGAATCCTTCACACACATAAACACACACACTGGCACACTCACACACGCGGTGCAATAACGGGATTCGGCTGCCAAAAAAAAGCCGCAAGAAGAGAGTTGTGGAGAATTTGGATGGAAGTGGGGATGTGTGGCAGGTGGAGAATGTGAGATTCTGAGAAGACAAAACTAAAACGCAGACCCGTGAACGTGTGCGAACACGCGGAAAAACAAATGCAAACTGTTTTTGCTGCAGGGAAATTCGGAAAAACGAAATTCAGCTGAAAAGCCGACGGCGCCGTCAACGTCGGCAGCGCAGCCGAAGTTGCACCCGAAGTTTCCCGAAGTAGTCGGCAGACAGACAATTGCGGCAAGTGCGCGTGGGTGCGAGCGGGAGAGCAGTATGTTCGGCTGCGACACGAACGCACACGATGCCACTTCGTGTCCCTCTGCCGACGTCGCTGCCGAGCTCTCTCCTGCGAGAGAGAGCAGAGCTTTTCCGAAGAGAAAGCGCGAGAGAGAAAGTCGAGCTCCTGCTGCAGCTATTTTATCTTGTTCTTGTGCGTCTGCTGCATTGCCATCAGTAATTGACAAATTGCCTACATTGAAGCGCTAATTTTTTACTAGAAAGAGTAAGACAACGAGGCAGAGGGAGATAGAAAAAGAACATACGTAGAACAAAAACTACAACAAAAAAATTCGGCATTTGCAAATTTGCCTCCTATTATAATTAAATTAAATCAAAGAAACTTACAAATTGATTTTGTTAAGAAATGATTTTATATCAAATTTAATTGGATCATATGAAGTTAAGCAAAGGGATAGAAATATTAGTAAAGAACAAAGGAAAAATTTGTTTTTTTTGCAAGATAATTTTTAAGAAAATAGTGTAACCAAGAAAGTAAAGAAAGACTGGTTGAATGGAGATACCAAATATTTTAAACAATTAGATAAAATATACTCTTATAGTAGTCAAATATATACAAAAAAAAGCAATTGGCAATGCATTTAAAACAAATTGTGGTATGTATAAAAAAGACAATAATACAAAAATTTGTATTTCCCTATCATTATTGATCCGTTGTCAATTGTAGGGACTAAATAATTAAAATATATAGTTTTAGAAAAAAGAGGTTACATTAAACAAATTAAACATTAATATATAATAAACATAAATAATAATTTCATCAACTTTTTTTTAGAGATTTTTTGATTATTTTCAAGCATATTCCTCCTGGAAAAACACACTTAGAGTCCTGAGCTCCTGAGGATATGCAACAGAAGCTGGAAATGCTGCTTGCCAACATTTTGGTCTTAAGCATTTTGGCCCAATTAACATTTGCCGCATAACAGAGATCGCTCGCAGCTGCAGCGCTGTTAGCGCCGACAGAGCAGTCGACGTCGCCATCGACGCTGGCCGAAAAAAACACGTTTTTGTGTCTGTGCAGAAGGCATTCACACCGAAAAGTTTTCGCCGCTTTTCCGTCGCTTTTCGTGCTGCACGTGCTTTTCACGTTTTCCAAACGGAGCCTTCCCGCTCTCTCTTCCCCCTCACTCTCCCACTCTTTCGCTCACTGCCCCTCTCTCGCTCGCTCTTTCGCCCTTTGTGAGGTGTTTGGCCCAGCCGGTTTTGGCCTTTTTTTGCGGTTAACAAAAATATTGCATATTTATGTGGGTTAATGCAAGGAAAATATGGTTTTAAATTGAGTCAAAAACTCAAAAAATCTAAAAAAGTTAATATTACTTAAAATCACCCTTCAATATGTGGGCTCTTTCAAATATTTACCTTCTTAAAAAGATCATAGTTAAACAATCAATTGCTAACAATAAAATTTAAAGGAATTTCATGATTATTGTAATTAAACCCCATTCCTAACACTTTTCTGAAGCCTAACAAATTTAGCAGCACACTTTTACAAACAAAAAAGTATAAAAATAGTTTACAAATAACCATATATACCATCCATAGATTTATTCAACTTTATAGGCTTTAATAATTTCAACAAACCAGCAGCACCAAAAATAATTTGTAAAAAAATTGCAAAAAACTCCCAACATAAATTTAAAATTGTTTTAACAAATGCACAAAAGAAATTGACGAGATTTTATCTCACACAAACACACACACACAAATGCACACTCACAAAAAAACACACACTTAATTTGTTGTTGTTGTTTCTGCTTTATTTAGGTGATGCAATCGAATGCCGCATTCAACACACACACATACGCCACCTCTCCCACACACACACACACATACAAAGGCTCTAAAATATTTTTGTGGTTTACTGTTACGCGAAGTTTTCCACTTTTCTTTTTTGTGTTGATTTTAGCACGAATTTTCGAGGTGAAAAGCGGCGCGTGTTAATGCACCACTTCCTGTTGGGCTACTGTACCGTTATTATTTTGTGTGGCATGCCGGCAAAAGAACGGCACTTCTTTCTCTCACTCTGTCCCTCTCCCTCTCCCTCTCTCTCTGTGTGCAGTTTTCCGATTTTGCCGCTCTCGATTCGCTCAGCAGCGCCGCATTTTCGCCGACTTGCAGCCGGAAAACTGCAATGTGCAAAACTCCGGGCATGCGATTTGAAAATTGTGTCGTCAGCATGACACAATTTTCCAGAAAATGCGCCTGGAACGGAGCGGAGGGAAAAAGCCGAAAAGCAGTAACAAAAACGGGAGCAATGATATGGGGTTTCCTCGGGGAAATCGGGGCAGTCGGGGCATAGCTTTGCAGCGGCGCATTACGAGTTTTTTGGCTTCGGGAATCGGGATTCCTGAATCGGGACTCGGTTCTCATACGGTTGATGGCTAGGGGGGTGAGGGGGGGGTTCAGCTTTTGTTGATGTAGGTCTGGATTTTCAGGACACGTGTCCCCGGTGGTCCTGCGTTGGGAGGTCCTGCTGTGGGTTGTCCCTATAGTTAGACCGATTTTCGGCTTATCCCGAAATCGTCATTATAATTTTTTCAAATTTCTCCAGAATACCGTTTAAATGTATTATTTTTTTGTTTTTGGCAATTTAAATATTTGAGTATTGCCTACCCCACTCCTCTTCATGTGTGTGTGTGTGTGACTCTGGCTGTGTGTGTGAGTCCGCCCGTGTGTGTTGGTGTGTGTGCGTGTGAGTTCAATAGCATTTTGGGCTGGCAAATAAAAAATAAATAAAACCAGAAGCTTGCAGCTGCTGCAGTGAGAGAGAGAAAATGCCTCGACCGAAAAAGAGAGAAGCCGTCAGAGGCGAGACAGATAGCTTAACAGTCTGTTAACATTTAGGGAAATTAAAGGAAAAGCTTTTAAGAGCCAAAAATAATGAGCAAGAGGCATTAGCCCTGCAAAGCGATCATCCACTCTTAAGCGATCTGAAAACATAAAGCTCACCAAAAAAGTCTTTAACACTGACAGTTATTAGGTAATATGAACATTATTAACCAAATAAATAATAAATAAAATGTATTATTTTTAATCAATATTAAAGAGCGCATAAAATACACTTAATATACTTAAGTGGACATTACTTAACTGAATTGTATTCTTTCAATTCAATCAAAAATGGCATTAATAATCCATTAAATATATAACAAAAATGCTTCCACCATTGTAAAATTATAAGTAGAAAGACCATTAAAAAATTTTAAATTCTATTTTAAATGAAAGCCACTCGGCGAAGGCAACTTTGTTGTGATCTACGGTTGAGGGTCTGTGGCACCGATAAGATAAGGAGTCGGAAACGATTTTGGCTTAGCCCTGCAGATGGTTAGCCGTGTTATCGAAGGTGTTACTAACTGATAAGCATGAGTAAGCGAAACAAAATTAGTAATTGTTTTCCCCAGACAATAAAATATGCGATTGAGAAATGGGGCTTAAATAGTTTTCGGAAGAAAAAAGCCTGCAAATTACAGGTGTTAATAACTGATTATTAACGACTATGTGGGCTATTAAATCATAAATAAACTAGCCCATCTATGGGTTTATATATAACGATTTGTGTATCTTTACGAAAATGTCTAAAATTGAAATTCAAAGTTTCATTATAAATGAAATACTGACCATCTTAATATTTAATATTTTATTGACTAGCCGAAAATTGCTATAAGATAGTATAAAGGTATTTTAGCTATATGCAAGCATAGGAATGGGATTAAAGTGTATATCTAATAATCATTTCCTTTTCAGTTGACTCCTTTGCTGGGTAGTGAGTGCCGGCAGGGAAATATTCCGGCATACTCCTTCACAGTGATCTCCATGTAAAGCGGTTCCGTGTGATCGTTGGTGAGGACCCGCAGGTCCTGATCGCTGAGTCGCATATACTGCTTGCTCGACGGCATGAACTCCTGGCAATCGTGCGACTTGTGGATTCCCCTCACCTTCATGATCGAACTCCGGGTGATGTCCAGTCGGCGGTTGAGTACGGTCATCACCACATGTATGGGCTGCGGCAGATCCATGCTGGCCATCCACAGGGCCACGGCATCCTTGTCGTCCACTCCCTCGAATCGCACCTTCCTGCCCTCCAGGCTGCTCAATCGATTCCGGCAGATCATCACGAACAGCGGCAGGTGTCCAGAGTAACGGACGTAGGGCTCCGGCAACTGGACATTCTGGGTGGGCATAAATCTGGCCGCAGGCAGGGTGCATGGCTTATTCCGTACTCCACCGTACACAATCACCGACATGCAGGTGTTCTTGCCCAACTGAAAGGCTCGGGGACTGAAGATAATCAGCATGCGTTCGCTTTCGAAAATCTCACGTAGTTCGATGCCGGGCTCGTTCAAATGCTGGTTCACAAAGTGACTCAGTAGAGTGGCATTCATTACGGCCGGACAGTCGTCGTGATTCAAAGGACATCCGAACTTAACGGAGTTCGTCAACACGGGCCTGAATATATTCTTCTGCTCCCTGAAATGCCGGCGATACTCCCGATCCGAGGTGGACTGCAGCAAACGCAATTGACCCATCCGCAATTCAAGGTCCTGCACTCTCTCCGCTCGACTCAGTTTATCGAACTCGGTGACAAAGTACTGGGTCCTCTCCAGCGTTTCATCGGATTCCCTGAAAAGTGGCGTGCCCGCACATCCGGCATCTAGTCGATCTATTGGCTGGAACTTTAGCTTCGCCCCCCGACTATAAAGTCCACCCATCCGCAGCTTTTCGTCCCTATAGCCATTGCCCAAACCCGTCTTTCGCCACACCTCCGCAAAGGTATCCGTGGAGTGCAGGGGAACCAGTCGCTCGGCATCGTCCGACTTCTTCAGGCACGATTTCTTGGGCTCACTTCTCAGCAGGGTCTTCAAGCGTTCATCGAAATTCTCCAAAGAAGAACTCTTCACCGGATCGGGGGTTTTCGCACCCTTGAAACCAATCAGTTGACTCCTGTTCTTGAACCCCTCACTGCCACTGCTATGGCAGTCTTTCAGTGGCCTGGGCGATAAAAGGGTCTTCAAAGTCAAGGTTTTGGGTCGTTTTAGTCTGGGAGATTCATTAGTTCGGCAATCATTGCGAGAAATCGATCGATGAAGCTTGCTTTCCCGCCTACAAGGTATCCAGCGTGGACTTAATGATGCTTTCGATAAATTTCTTCTATTAATTGTGACATTCTTCTTGGATTCTTCGTTTTGCTTGATGAGTATGGGGGATTTTATAGAGCCACTGGGTTCCATATCCCTGTTTTTTTTGCAGTCAACGGGTTTCTTTTTCGCACTTTGATTGGAATGAAATGGATCACCAGACTGACGTTTGCTGGGCAATTTTAGTTTCCCTAGAATTTTGCTTGGACTTTGAACAGGAAATTTAGCACACCTTCGAGATGGTATAGAATATCGAGCTTGAGTTTGCTCTGGAAATTTAACAGAGGCTCGGGATGTCGTCTTAACAATTGGATTTTGGATTGGATCTTTTCCTGGCAATCGAAAGGAGTCAAGAGCAGATTTAAAAAATGGTTCAGGAAATTTTTGTAGATTTTGGGAAGAACATCTCTTGACTAGTTTTTTTGCCATATTTTGATTGGGATATTTTCCATAAAATCGACTCTGAAACTTGGGCGAATACTTTGCTAACTCTATGCTTGAACAATTTAACGACTTATTTCCATCTTCAAGTATACCTTCTGGGTCACTTTTATGCTGAGGGGTTTCCATGTTATTTTTTACAGGATTTCTCGTTTCGGGTGGAGGAGACACTCTGCGAAGTATGGGAATAGCTGTATTAGATAGATCTTCTTTAGGTTTCTTCAACTCTTTCTGTGATATTTTCGATGGATTCCGATCCTCTGAGCCAGATGCAAATCTACCCTTCAATTCCTCCCTTCTCCGACATTCCATGGAGAACAGTTCCAAGGGAGTGAGGGGTATCCCCAAGCACTCGAAATGAAGACTGCGCCGAAACAGATCCACAAAGCCAATGCAAGGTCGAGTGGTATCCTCCGAAGACTCTGAGATTTCCTCTTCCACGAGTGGATTTTCAGGGATCTCTCCACCCACCTCGCGTTTTTCTTCGACCTGGACTTCGACTACAGGAGGCGGTGGAGGGCAGAGACGAGCCTGGATTTGGTCGACCAACTTCAAGTAGCCATTGGCCAGGTTACCCACCACTCCTCCATTTACTAATTAAAATATTCAAAATAGACAGTTGGTTATTTTATTAGATAGATAGGGCATACCCTGCTGTGGCTGCTCTGGATTTTCCATGTCCTCATCGCCCTCATCCTCCTTCTTCTCCTCCTCGGCATCCGGATCCTTCTCCAATTGATCCCGATTTCCCTGGCGGTAACTCTTTCTATTTGCAATCCGCGGTTTCGCCTGAGTTGCTGCCTTTTGCTCTGAATAGCAGAATTTCTTACCCATTGCTTTATAAATAATTTATTTACCAAACTTGAAATTTGACAGGATTTTCACATAGATCAAGCAAAAGAATTGCTTGCTATTTGACGCGTACACCAAAAACCACATGATTTAATTTAAGTTTTTATCTAGTACCCATTGACCTAACCAATGTTTACACCTTAAAGGAAACTATTATGAATTATTATAAAAAACTAGCATTGCTATAATCTTTTCATAAAAGGTAACATTTATCAGCGATTTTGAATAAATCGGAGCCAGTGGACAAGCAAACTAAAATTCGAATCAGAAAAAATGTTAAACGACCTAATCTAAATAATCTTCCAGTTCTAAGAACGAAGGCACTATTTCTCTGGAAACTTATAACCGATTTGCCACTAGTTTGATTAATATTTTGGCTACTTCTATTGATTGGCATTTCTCAATGAATCACTCATCCGGCTGCGTGTTGGTTTTCAAGACCTAAGTTGCCGAGCCATATAACTTTTACGGCAGTCGAGGGTCTCTTGTTTTACTTATCAATCAAGGGAACAGGTGTTCCAAAAAAGAGGCGATCGCGATTTTATTGTGCCGGCCAGCTGAGCCAATTGCTCTTGACCGGGCCAATTGGCCACACGATAAACCCACTAAACAAGCTCAGGTGTCGGAACAGGTGTTGTTTCAACTAACAATTTCCGTAGAAAATACTGAGCAAGAAATGTTGCCGTAAGGGTTATTGTGCACCTTTTCTTCGGTTCACAGAATGATAACATTTTTAAACATAAAAGTATAGCTAATAAATACAAATATAACTAATAATAAACCAATGAACCATCTCAAAAACGATAACTTACGTAGAATATATATACTCTATAAGTTTGGAAATTTCTGCTTCAATTATAAAAGGGAATTGTATACCCTAACAAAGGTACTAATAACTAAACTATTGCAATATATATTAAGAACCGAAAGCAGAACAAAAGCTATCATACACTTTTTATGGCCAAAATCCGGAAAAAAACAACTAGTTCTTCAGTTTCTCGATCAAAACCCTGGAAAATAGTGGACGAATGGTGGAATGTCATACAACGCTGAATTCGTTATTAAATTTTCAATCAAATTCTTAGCTAAAAAATTGTATTTTTATACCCTTGCAGAGGGTATTATAATTTTGGTCAAAAGTGTGCAACGCAGTGAAGGAGACATCTCCGACCCTATAAAGTATATATATTCTTGATCAGGATCACCTCCTGAGTTGATATAGCCATGTCCGTCTGTCCGTCTGTCCGTCTGTCCGTCTGTCCGTCTGTCTGTTTCTACGCAAACTAGTCTCTCAGTTTTAAAGCTATCGAGTTGAAACTTTGCACACAGCCTTCTTTCCTTTGCACGCAGTATATAAGTCGGAACGGCCGGAATCGGCCGACTATATCCTATAGCTGCCATATAACTGATTGATCGGAAATGCCATAACTTTGGTGTTTGTAAAGTTAGGAAGTTGGAATTTTCTATGGGCCCTATATTTGGCCAATCAATCCGACCTACCAAATTTCATAAGGATCGGCCGACTATATCTTATAGCTGCCATATAACTGATTGATCGGAAATGCCATAACTTTGGTGTTTGTAAAGTTAGGAAGTTGGGATTTTCTATCGGTTTTATATTTGGTCAATCAATCCGACCTACCAAATTTCATAAGGATCGGCCGACTATATCCTATAGCCGCCATATAACTGATTGATCTGAAATGCCATAACTTTGGTGTTTGTTAAGTTAGGAAGTTGGGATTTTCTATGGGTTTTATTTTTGGCCAATCAATCCGACCTACCAAAGTTCATAAGGATCGGCCGACTATATCTTATAGCTGCCATATAACTGAACGATTGGAAATGCTATAACTTTGGTGTTTTTAAAGTTAGGATGTTGGGATTTTTTATGAGTATTAAGAATGCATCATATGAATAATTTTGGAGAATATAATTTACAGAGTATTCTGCAAGGGTATATCAACTTCGGCTCCGCCCGAAGTTAGCTTGCCTTTCTTGTTTTAAATAAATTATGAGGTACCCCTTGGCCTTAAAGTCTGTATCAAGAATACATATATTTAAAATGGTCGGAAATGTCTTCTTCACTGCGTTGCAAGCTTTTGACTGCAATTATAACACCCTCTTTAAGGGTATAAAAATATGTAATAAATATATATATAATATAATATAATATAATAATATCTAATCGTTTTCGGATCGCCAGTCGCTGGGTGAGCGCCCACGTTAATCCCCGTAAAGATAAGAGCCCCTTATTTGCCCATTAGGTCTGCTCCAACACGAAATCCTACCGAATTCAGAAGCTTATCGCCGGGTGATAAAGGCGGGTGAAAAAAAATAAACCGAGAAAGAAAACCCAAAAAGGTGGAAATCTAATCGGCGGGGTACTCCAGCCGATTTTTGATACAACCTGCCCACCATTTAATGTGTTAATGGTCAGTGGATTTGGTTGGGTTTGCTTCAGTTAGTGGCGTGCTGCCGGCGCGAATTGTTTTCCCACTCGGCGCGAAGTCGAGTTTTCCCTTAGACTTATTTATTTATATTTTTTTTTTATTGGTGTGACAATGAAAGTGACTTCATCGTTGATCATCCTGTGGCTGGTGGCCGGAGTTTGGTCGCAGAGCGAAGAGGAGCTGGGCTGTATTTGGTATGGCCAGAGTCACATGATAGGCGCCTTCTGGCAGAATCTGGCGGATACGCGACCGGCCAGACCACTGAACAGTCCATCGGCGGAGGCGCTCTTCGCCAAGAGATGCCCACTGCTGTACAAGGAGTACAAGGGCGAGAGTGGCCAGGACGAGCTGAGCCTCTGCTGCGATGCGGCCCAAATCGAGACCATGGAGTCGGGATTGTCGCAGGCGGATGGTGTCTTCTCCCGATGTCCCACCTGCACGAGGAACATGGCCCAGACCGTTTGTGCCATGACCTGTGCCAAGAACCACACGCTCTTTCTCACCGGCTACAATGCCACGAATCCGAGTGGTCAGGATTTCGTGGAGTCCATTGACTATCGGATATCGGACGATTCGGTATCGCGAATCTACAACAGCTGCATTGGCATTCAGCACACCCAAACCGGACGACCGGCCATGGATCTGGGATGTGGTGCGTACAATGCCAAGACCTGCACCTACCGCCGATGGTATCAGTTCATGGGCGATGTGAGCGGCGACTATGTGCCGTTCCAGATCAATTATATGTGGTCGGAGGATGCGGAGGAGGGTTCGGAGGAGATCTATCTGGAGGTGAGTCCACTGCAGTGTGGCGAGAGTTACGAGGACAGCTATGCGTGTGCCTGCATTGACTGTGAGGAGTCCTGTCCGCTGACCGATGCACCCACCGGTCCCGAGGAGCTCTGGAAGATTGCCGGCCTGTACGGGGTGACCTTCATCCTGGCCCTGGTCATCGCCGTCCTTTTGTCGGGCTTCATTTTCTGGGGAGCCTTTGGAAGGAGCTCGGCACCCAGCGTCTGCATGCCCACCTTGTTCGGGGAGTTCTTCTATCATGGCTTCCGGATTTGGGGCACCTTCTGCGCCAAGCATCCCGTCCTCGTCCTGGCCCTCTGCTCCTGGGCCATCGCTGGGTTGGCCTACGGCATCCGGTTCATGAGCATCACCACCGATCCCGTGGAGCTGTGGGCGGGCGAGCAGAGCCAGACGAGGATCGAGAAGGACTACTTCGATCAGCACTTCGGACCCTTCTATCGCAACAACCAGATCTTCATCAAGGCCATCAATCAGACCTATGTGAGTAGTAGCCTTATCAAAAGCAAACATTTATAAGTTAAAAGGGCAGAGAAAAAGCATTAACAGTCTCGAATGAATGAATAATTTTTTTTATTTATTTATAAGAAATTTGTCTCATTGAAATCGCATTCCGAGTTTTTTAAGCTATGAATCTTAAACTTGGAAATACTTAACAGAACCATTGGTAAACAAATCTACCAATCTGGAATGGAACTATTATAATGCAGAATTTTTAAAACAAACTGTGGAACTGCAGTTTGGGGTCACCTTTATAATATTGCATCAATTTAATCATTTCAATTCTGATTATTGGGGTCTTAACTCATAATCTATTTTAGGTACTTTGAAATCGTTCTCAGTTAGGCTATGCAAATGCAGTTTGGGGACACATTTTTGCAAGTCATCAAATGTTAGGTATCATAAAACTAACCAATATTTGAAGTAAATAATTACAAAGCAAGTTTTGAAGGAAACCAATTTGAAATGTTAGCACGATAAGCAAAATGAATAGCTATAGAAATAAAGTTTGGGTCTTTCTGCAAGCTGAATATTCAAAAGTAGCTTAAATAAATGGAACCAAAATATATTATATTAAATAATAGTATTAATTAACTAATCATATATATTAAATACAAAATACCACATATCTAACAAATTTCAATATATGTTTTATTTAATCTTCAGTTCACTCACGAGGCTCCCAGTGGCAATCTTACTTTTGGTCCTGCCTTCGAGTACAACTTCCTGAAGGAAGTCTTCGAGCTGCAGAACTCCATTTTGAAACTGGGAATGGACGATAACGAGGGATTCGATAAGATCTGCTATGCACCCGTTTTAATGGCCGGAGAAACAGCCACAGTGGACCACTGTGTTGTCCAGTCGGTCTACGGGTATTTCCAGCACGATATGGATCGATTTGAGAACTCCTATGTGGACAGCAGCAACTTCACCATCAACTATCTGAATCAATTGGAGGATTGCCTTCGGTGAGGAATTAGATAGACGATTCCTTGTTAATCCTCGATAATCATAAGTGCTTTTTCCCATCTTTCAGAGTCCCCATGCTGGAGGATTGCTTTGGAACCTATGGCGGACCCATTGAGCCTGGCATCGCGGTGGGTGGCATGCCCAAGGTCGCGGTGGGCGAGGATCCCGACTACATGTTGGCCACCGGCCTCGTGGTCACCTTCCTGGGTAAGAATCAAAACGACGACACCAAACTGGAGCCCAGCCTGAAGTGGGAGCAGCTGTTCGTGGACTTTTTGCGTGACTACCAGAGCGATCGACTGGACATTGCCTATATGGCCGAAAGATCCATCCAGGATGCGGTGGTAGAGCTGTCCGAGGGCGAAGTGGGCACAGTGGTCATCAGCTATGTGGTGATGTTCGTCTACGTGGCCATTGCCCTGGGTCACATCCGCAGCTGTCGTGGATTCCTGAGGGAATCCCGCATCATGCTGGCCATCGGCGGCATTGTCATCGTTTTGGCCTCGGTGGTCTGCAGTCTGGGTTTCTGGGGCTATCTGGATGTGACCACCACCATGCTGGCCATCGAAGTGATCCCGTTCTTGGTCCTGGCCGTCGGCGTGGACAATATCTTCATCATGGTGCACACGTACCAGCGGTTGGACCACTCGAAATTCAGGACCACCCATGAGGCGATTGGCGAGGCCATCGGCCAAGTGGGTCCTTCGATCCTCCAGACGGCGGGCAGTGAGATGGCCTGCTTTGCCATCGGATGTCTGTCTGATATGCCGGCGGTGAAGACCTTTGCCATGTACGCCGCCATCGCCATCCTGATGGACTTCCTGCTCCAGATCACCGCCTTCGTGGCACTGATGGCCATCGATGAGAGGCGCTACTTGGACGGCAGACTGGACATGTTGTGCTGTGTGAGGAGTGGTGGCAAGGTGACCAGGAACGAGGACGGGGACAATGGCGATAGGCCCAAGGAGGTGGGAGTGCTGGAGACCATGTTCAAGAACTTCTACTCACCCTTCCTGCTGTCCAAGTAAGTGGATTGCCAATCATAACAATTATATTAGGAATTGTGGAGTTTGTGGATTGAAAAACATCTGCTAACTGATGCATTTTCCTTCTACAGTAGTGTTAAATTAAACATTTTTATAGTATTTAGTTTCTATTACTCACACAAGAAGCCATATCCGGTTTTTTCACAATGCCATATATATAGTGATTATCATTCGTGTATATATACGATACCATTTTGTTTCCTATTAGTTCCATTTCCAAACCATTTTGTTGCTATAAATCCCATCTCTATACCATTTTAGGCCCGTAAAAGTGTCCGTTCTGCTGATCTTCACTGTGATCACCTGCCTTTCGCTGATGGTGACGCCCTCGATTGAGAAGGGCCTCGACCAGGAGATGTCCATGCCGACGAACTCGCATGTGGTGAAGTACTTCCGCTACATGGTCGACCTGCTGGCGATGGGAGCTCCGGTGTACTGGGTCCTCAAGCCCGGACTCAACTACGCGGAGCCACTGCAGCAGAATCTCATCTGCGGCGGAGTCGAGTGCAACAACAACTCGCTCTCGGTGCAACTGTATACCCAATCACGATATCCGGAAATCACGGCTTTGGCCCGACCAGCTTCCTCCTGGCTGGACGACTACATCGATTGGTTGGCCATCACTGATTGCTGCAAGTACAACATCACCACCGGCGGATTCTGTTCCAGCAGTGAGTATACTTATTTGCAAACAAATCGAAGTCATAACATCAATTAAACAGAAGAAAATAGGCAAAATAATAATAGTAAGACGTGAGAAAAAGTCTTCGCAGTTTAGTTATCTTGAAACATTTTATTTTTGCATTAGTTTAATCGTTTCTTGATCACAAGTAAAGACTGTTTTAAAAGAGTTGAAATGCTTTTTGACTATAGTTTTATTTTGTATTATGATTCTTTACTGAATTTTAACAATTAAATATTACCAATGTTTTTCTTTTTTTATCTATTTACATATGCAATAATACTAATAATTTAAATGTCATTTGCTTCTTTTTAAAGACTCAAAGAGCGAAGATTGTCTGCCCTGCGAACGTGGATTTACAGAAAATGGTCTTCGACCTGATGCCGATACCTTCAACAAGTATATTCCTTACTTCCTGTTCGATCTGCCAGATGCCGAGTGTGCCAAGGCTGGAAGAGCCTCCTATGCTGATGTGAGTACATTTTTGATTGCTGAAACCATTTATGAAATATTTATAGAAAAAAATTATATTAAGGTGGTAAAAGTTAAAAGATAACCAATTTTGGTCCACAATGAAGGAACAGAGAACAATTAGCATTCACTTACTGATACAAAAAACATATCTTTTAATAAAAAATAACCAACATGAAAATGGGTCAAAAAGTCGGTCAACGCTAAAATGAAAATTTTGAATGCAGATTTTTAGAGAATGCAACCAAAAGTCTTTAGAGATATGCCACTTTGAAATCGGATTATATTTGGTAAAGTTATGGAATCTAGGAGTCTAAATGTGGGTCACTTTTGGGCAACTCATCGAAAACTTAGAAATAACCAACATGAAAATGGGTCAAAAAGTCGGTTAACGCTAAAATGAAAATTTTGAATGCAGATTTTTAGAGAATGCAACCAAAAGTCTTTAGAGATATGCCACTTTGAAATCGGATTATATTTGGTAAAGTTATGGAATCTAGGAGTCTAAATGTGGGTCACTTTTGGGCAACTCATCGGAAACTAAACAAATAACCATCATGAAAATGGGTCAAAAAGTCGGTTAACGCTAAAATGAAAATTTTGAATGCAGATTTTTAGAGGATCCAACCACAAGTCTTTAGAGGTATGCCACTTTGAAATCTGATTATATTTGGTAATGTTATGGAATATAGAAGTCCAATTGTAGGTCAACATGCAAATGGGTCGAAAAGTCGGTCAACGCTAAATTTTACATTTTCTTAACAGGTTAAAAACATGTTAAGAAGTAAAACACAACACTTTAAAATGTTTAAGTTAAACAAAAATAGTATCAAGTTAAAAAACTTTTAACCAAGTTTTTGCACATAACACTTTTGCTAGTTTTGTCGGGGTTATAAGATAGTTCCTCAAATGACTAAACCCTGTTTACCTTCGATTTGCAGGCTGTGATCTACACCATCGACGATGAGGGAATGTCCACTGTACAGGACACCTATTTCATGCAGTATTCGACGACATCGACGACCTCGGAGGAATTCTACTCGCAGCTGCGTGAAGTGCGCAGAATTGCGGGGGAGATCAACTCCATGTTCGCGGAGAATGGTGTGGATGCGGAGATATTCGCCTACTGTGTGTTCTACATCTACTACGAACAGTATCTGACGATCTGGGAGGACGCCATGTTTTCGCTGGGGATGTCGCTTCTGGCCATCTTCCTGGTCACCCTGTTGATTACCGGCCTGGACATCACCTCCACACTGATCGTGCTCTTCATGGTGATCTGCATATTGATCAACATGCTGGGCATGATGTGGGCGTGGAGCATCTACCTGAATGCCATATCGCTGGTGAATCTAGTGGTTTGTGTGGGCATCGGCGTGGAGTTCGTGGCGCATATTGTGAGGTCCTTCAAGAGGGCGGAGGGATCAGCCCAGGAGCGGGCTCTCCACTCCCTAAATGTGACAGGAAGCAGTGTCCTTTCGGGCATCACACTCACCAAATTCGCGGGCATCGCCGTTTTGGGCTTCTCCAAGTCGCAGATCTTCCAGGTCTTCTACTTCCGAATGTATCTGGGCATTGTCCTGATCGGAGCTGCCCACGGATTGATCCTGCTGCCCGTTCTCCTCAGTTTAATGGGACCGCTCCACAAGTCGACCAGAAGCTCGAGTGCCACGTCCACCACGCCCATTACGCCCACCAACTGATCGGGATATATCCCATAAAATTAAACATATATATATATATATCTGTAGTCCTTAGAGTATGCCTGATTGTGTGTGCCTGAATTATTGTGTGTGCCTCTTTTTTTTAAAGTCTGATTGTTGAAACTAAATTGAAACAGACAATTACACCTTTAATTAAATTATGTATCTTAACCTAAATTAACGAGTTTTTATTGATTGTCAACTTTTCCAAAAAAAAACAAAATACAAAACAAATGTATAAGCCATTAGTTACTTGAGGATTTTTTAAGATTTTTATTTCTAAAAACCACTGCGATTTCTTAAATCTTGTTTCCAATTTAGCTAATTTTGATATACACTTTGGGGGTAAGAGTTATACATTTGTGCCCACAGATCAAAAAGAGTTTTATTTGTGACGTTTATAAATTACAATTACAGCAGTCCTCTAAAAAATAAAGTGACAAATAAATAATATTCTTGGTCCCTGCAGATAACCATTCTTCTGTTACAAACTTTTCAAAGGAATTGACAAAATCTTTGCTTAATGAAATATTTAAATTTTTGTTAAGTAATTCAAGTAACCCAGCCATCAGGTCTTGAAAATGGAGTTAACCCACATTTTTGTTTGTCTATTTGAAAATATATTAATAAAGATAATTTCTTTTTTAAGCTGTACATTTCTCGCAAGACAATTGACGGTGGGGGGTTGAGCCTGGGCCCATTGTTTATCGCCGTGGCACCTTTGCTTTTTATGGCTTAAAGCGACCAATTGCCGCGTGCGGCGTCAAAACAATAAACAAAAAGCGGGCCGCGGTTGTAAGTCGCACAAACCAACGATTTCCCGGGCCCCGGGCTTCTGGGCCATCCCCGACCCCCGTGTTTATCCTGACTCCTTGGTGTCCTGGTCTCTGGACTCTCGGAATACACAAAACGTCTTACGCCTTTTGGGCAAAAGTTTAGCTCAGATTTTTTAATGATATTTCCTGCCTCCTTGGGAAAAGCCTGAATACCCTTACCCCATTAATTTATGATTACTAAACATTTCAGTGGGGTCTTCAAATATTTTTGCTGAGATTGCGATTAAATTTATAGAAGATTTAGTAATATATTAAAGTCATAATCTAAAAAAAGTATTCTTCCTTGAAAAATATATTGGTTAGAATAGCGTAATGATAATCTCTGGTAATATGTTCTTTTAATTTTTTTTTAAACATTAAATAGCCATAAAACTGAAAACAAATTCATATATATATTTGTACATCAAGACTTGAATTTAGTTGATTTAGATGTACCTAAACTAGAAAAAGAAGCTGAAAGAAACCAGTTTATTGCCATTTCAGGAGTAGGTCTCTCGGGTAAGGATATTCGCCACTTCGGCAGGACTCGAAGCGGACGAAAGGAGTAAGTTTGCCTGATGATGGCTTCCTTGTTTTTAACTGCTCTCACCGCCTGCTGGCCAGTGGAGTGCTCTGCGGCTTATGGAAACCAGAAACACACACAGAGAAAAGCTGGAAGAAAAGCGTTTAACCCTCAAAATGAGTCGAGTGTTTTTAATTAAAATTAATAAAGTTTAGAGTGGTTTTTCCGCATGCACCGTGGTCACTGGACCAACGCTTTTCCCGCCCCCGCCCCCTTCCCCCAATCTTAATCACCGAATGAGAAATGTGTGCGGCATTAAGATTCATGCCTCATCGAGTCGCCGGCACTTCAAACGGCCGACAATTGAAAAGCATAATTATAAATGTATCAACTAATGCGTATGGCAAAATCAATTAGCAATTACCAGCACTTCCACCCATCCAGATGAAGTGCAAATTGAGTTGTCCATGTGTGTTTGCACTCGTATTTACGCATATTTCCGTGACTGTACGTGTGCGTGTGCGTGTGCGGGCCAGAAACTGAATGTTTTTCATCCTCCACTTAATTGCCATTCAAAGTGCTTAACAATGCCAAGTGCTAATGCCAAAAATGAACCCAATGAGCCGGAACATCTCGGCCAGAAAATAAACACGTGAATACCACCCATCGAATGCCGAAATAATCTTTAAGTATTTTCAGATGCGAAATGCAGAGCAAGTGCGTTCGGTGGAGTTCGTAAATTCTGTATTTTAATTATACTTCACAATGCGAGGAGTTACATTTTTCAATGGAAAAATCATGTAATTAATTCAGGACCAATTAATGCTCTGTTACTATTTAATCCTGTCTACAATAACTAATTTTATATACAAATAATGTTTTTTAAGTTTTATATTTTATTGATTTTTGTAATTTCCTTAAAATGTAAAACCATTTCTTGAAGCGTTAATTTATAAAAGTTATAGAATTTGCTTTGATCATTTATGTTTTTCTCTAACTATATAAGTATAATTATAAATTTTGACCTATATATTAAACAATTAGGAACTTTTCAAATAATAAAAACCATTATATTTCATATACACATGTTTATTGAATAAAGATCTTTCCTCCACCACTTTAATGAGTGCCTGAAAATTAAAAATATTTTATTATAAATATTGTTCAATATTCTGTATGCCATAGGACTCTCTGTGGGCCATGTTTTTCATCGAAATTTCCAATGGCATCCACTTGGCCGATTCGGAATCATTTAACACCGGTTATGATCTCTCCCGAGAAGCGTCACTGGAAGAATAACATAAACACCATGCAAATGAATAATCCATTAGGAGCATCTTGGCAGACTCGCATAAATCATCCGTGTGAGCAGGCAACACATTTCGCACAGAAATTGAGGCGAATCAACGAATTAATGTGGCAAGTGTGGCAATAAAAATTTAAATTAATTGATTTCGTACTGCTAGCGGCATGTGCAAAAGGCCGAAAAAATGCAAAAGCGAAACAGAAGCAGATACTCTCGAGTGTGTTTTTCTATTTTCGCACGATTTGTGGCCAATTTAGGCGGCTTGCCATGGCCATAGCCATAAAAGGCCAAAAGGCCGCGGCCAGGACTCTTAACCAGGTCATAACTCACGTGCCGACGAGGATGGCATTAAAATAAAATTTGCGCATATTTATTAATCGGTTATTGGATGCGTGGAAAGGCCGGAAAAGCGTATTTATCTGTATCTCTGTATCTGCAATCTGGCCATAAAAGCGCTGGCCAAACAAAAACCTGATTTCCAAAAAGGGAAACTCACTTCGCTGCCCTTGGGTATTGCCTTTCAGTTTCCATATTTTTTGTGGCACTTTGAATAATGCGTTTTTTAATTAGTTGGGGAATTTCGGGATTCGTTCGAGAGTGAAACGGAAATTGGAATGAGATAAGTAGGTTTTTTTTTTGGTTTTAACGAATTTACAGAACACAAAGTTGAATCAAAGGCTTTTAGCTTATGCAAAAGGCCTTGTGAATACCGAAAAAATGAAATAAAACTAATTAAGACACATTAAAGTTTTTGGTATACAAAGTAAAAGATATTTTTAATTTAAGTTATTACTTAATGCGTCAAGATTTTCCCCTCCAATCAGTTTAAATATACTCTTAGCATTTCACTGCTTTGTAACCCTTCATTCTGCATTAAGAACTCACTTTGTTTAAGCCAGTGAAAATATGCCTTATACTAAATTCCGTGCCATGAATTCCAACTGAAGTTTGCTGTTAACATATTCAACTTTTGATTTCATAATCCCCGCATTTTTGAGTTCGTTGGGGGGAAACTTTTCAATTATTTTTCAATTAGCATTTGTATTTGCTTTGGATTATATACTTTCGTGCATATCTATGTATGTATATATTGATATATATTTTTTGTTCGAGCTTAATTAATGCAATCAACCAAAGGGGCAAAGTCAGTTGTTGCATTAGGGTCAAATGACAAGGCCTAAGCCGGACTAATCCGTAGTTTTTTTGGGCCGGGAATGCCACAGTGGCCCCCTTCTAAAATTGGGTTTTAATACAAATTAATTACGAAAGAGAAAATTCAATTTTTAGGAGTTCACAATCTGCCAAAACCAAACGCGAAAAAAGTTAATTAAAGCCGAGAGCGCGCGCACATAAACACACGGCCACATTTTCAATGATGGAGATGGAATATTTAATTTATTCATTCGCTGACATAAGCCCGGGTCCAGCTTTGGGACTATGGACTATGGACTACAAACTACGGAATAGGACTACTATATGGACTATGGACCATGGCTAACCTAGTCCATAGACGAATCAGTAATTTATAAACGTGCTTATAAGCCGCAATCCAATTCGCAATTCCCGTTTTCGCTAAAATTACACTTGCAGCAGGCCAAAAACCCATTTTCAACAGTTTTCCCCCAAACACCCCGCTGCATTTTGGCCATTTCCCTCGTTTTTCACTAGTCCAAAATGTTATCAACACTGACAAAACTCAAAACTGCCCAACTGGCCATGGCCATGGCCGTGGAACTGGCCCAGAGAGTAGGATTTCAGGGGGGCTGGGTAACCCCCAGTCAAAAAAGGGGGGGTTTCTGCCAAACTGAAAGCTAAAACTGCAAACTGAAACTGAAGCCAAGCGAAAACGCGTGAGCGAATGAGCTTGGTTTCCATTTTTTTCGCAGCTTTTTCTGTTTTTTTATTTGCCTCTGAAATTAAATTGAAAGTTTTTGCAATTTAACCCCAAGCAATCATAAAAACAATAATTATTATGATTAATTAAACAATGAATTTAATTATTAAGGACTTAGGCTCTAATAAAGTTAAAGTGAATTTAAATTATACTAAGCCACGAAGATAATGTTAATTGGACATTTATTTATTAATTAATTTGTTGCTTAGAAATGTGTTAAATGATTCAAAATAATGCAAAAAAGACTCTGCAATGCAAAAAAATACAAAAAGGAATGTAACAATATAAATAAAGTAAAAATAAATGCTTAGGTTTTGAGCTGAAAAAATGTTTGAAATATTTAAACAAGAATATCCATTATGACCAAAAAACGGACCCAAGTAAATACTAAATGAAATGAAATTCATCATTTAGACGGAAATCTAATTTGTCCAATTAAATTCAAGATACTGCACTTTTAAATACTGAGTAATTAATAAAATTGTGGCCAGCCTGGAAAATGTAAAGAAAAATAAAGGGAAATTCCCCGACCGTTGAAAACTTGTGGTAAATGTTGGCCGGATTTCCTTGTGGCCGGCAGTCGAGTGACAGGCCAATAACAGAAATCAAACAAAT
Organism: Drosophila rhopaloa; assembly: GCF_018152115.1. NCBI lineage: Eukaryota > Metazoa > Arthropoda > Insecta > Diptera > Drosophilidae > Drosophila > Drosophila rhopaloa. The sequence continues at coordinate 12,581,762 of NW_025335123.1, read as the reverse complement.
TACTGCAGATTAAATCCGAGTTGAGATGACACAGCCGCCTCAGTGGGTTAATGTTTTGCGAGTGTGCGTGTGTGTGAGTGAGTGTGTGTGGGGGAGCGATTGTGTGGGTGTGACAGCAATTTCCAACTAAATTATAACAACAACCTCAACAAATGCGCACAATTTTGAGAAATTTCATGCAAAATGCAGGAGCCAGGACGCAGGACATGCCGCAAAAAGCGGCAGCAACAAAAGCATCAGCATCAGCAGCTGGTTGCATTAAATGGCGCACGTTTTCCCCCTCCCCCCCCCTCCACCCCTTTGAAAATGTTATCCACCCCCACCACCCTATTTACCCACCCGCTTTCCACCGAACATAACGAAAATGTCAAACACACATCTGACCAACACATGGAAATGCCTGCACAGCATGAGTTCAACAGCAGCCCGGAAAATTATCCCCCCTCCCACCATCTAACTGCATTGTCGTCGGGTGGCGGGTGGATGGGTGGTTGGGTGGAAAATGGGTGGAAAAGCATGGATGGTGATGGCTCATAAATGCCATGCAAAATGGCAGCCAAGATGGCAATGCAGCTATCGATTGATTGGCCTTCGATAGATCGCCACACGCAAGATAATAACTTTTAATTAATTTTTTTCCCAAGTGCAGCTATGAATGTATGCGAAAATAAAATTTAAAATAATTATAATTATTTTGTTGTGGTGCCACGAAGCGCTAGATAATCAAATTAATGGCATGGTAAACACCGAAAGACACGTGCGCATACACATACAAAAAAAGGGCTAGGAAGGATGTTCTGGGTCTCAAAATATATAGTCAGTAGTCTATATTTAAAGCAGAGATAATAGTTATTAGAACTTTTCTTAAGCTAGCATAACAACTTCACAAGAAACTAATTAGATTTGACTCTTATAGATTTAAGAAACTCTAACTAAATTAAAATTAAAATTAAATGAAATGTTCCTTAGTTCTTTCATGGTATTTTTGTATTCCACAAAAATAAAGTAGTATAAAAACAGAAAATAAATCGAAATTATAACATTTCAAAAACAGCTACGCCCAGATATTGCAATTTACGTTTTTCAAGATTTATAATACTGCTTTGGTTTGTTTATTACACCAAATTATTGTGTTAATAAACAAATTAATCGTTAAATAACTGCAGCTACACCCATGAAATTTCCCAAAATGTTTACCAAAGTTTTCCGGTTGAATTCGTTTTATGGAATACGACTGAGCAAGGATAATTTTTACTGGTTTATGGCCAGCCACTGTTCAATTAAAATCATGGCCAATGATATCAATTAAAAGCACGGAGAACACTGATTGCGGTGAGAGCAGCTCTTATCCCTGGGCCACTGATGTTGTTTGGAACTGATTTTTCCCCCCGGTTGTTTTCCGGCATTTTCTCACCACCTCCCCTCCCCTCCCCTCCCCTCCCCACCAAGCTTTCCCCCTTTATTTCTCAGCATTTTTATGGCCCCGCCAAGACGATGGAGGCATCCCCCAGTGATTTATCACAAAGCAGCAGCCAACGTGAGGCAACAAAAAGGAAACCTCAACCAGGGGAGCATTTGCTTATCTCCACTGCTGTTTGGCCCCCAACATTTTCCCACCCACCCACTGACACCCCACCACCGCACTGGACCCCCCACCCGGTTTCTCTCAGTGCTGCGTTGTTTATCGTAATTATGAATCTTTGCTATCCAAAAAGCACTGCTCAGCTCCTCTGTGCGTTCATGTGTGTGTGCGTGTATGTGTGTGTGTGTGTGTTCAATCAAAATAGTTGATTTCCTTTATGCAAGTCTATGTTTCTTTTCTCCCCCCGGACTTTCCGCTTTTCTTTCGAATTGGTGAAGATTGCAGGGGGGCGGAGGGGGGGATGAAGAAAGTGGTGAAAGCGGAGAAAGCACGCAAGCGAGCAACTATTTTTGATATGGCACAAATTATGCCGCTCTTTTGTTGCTGCCTCTTTATTATTTAAGTTTTTTTTTTTTTTTGCTTTTCGGGTCCATTGTGGTAGGCCACTAAAATCTTGGCCGAGAACATCGCAAAAGTCGAAGGTCTTGATTTGGTTAGACCCACTTAAGTTAGGGTTAATTAACAGGCCCTAATTCAAGGAAAATTCTGGCTTAAATTGAGTGCAATTGTGGCATCCTTGGATTTTATTTCTAGATTTCTAAGCATACTTAGTTGGCTTGGGTATGTTTTCCCTTTTAATATTCAAGCAATTCAAATCCACTTAATTTGTTTTTGAATTGATATGTATATTTTACCATATTTTACCTTACTTATTACTACTTTTGCATTCCGAAATGGCTGGCCAGTTTTTTGGCTGTGTGGGGAAGTCCCCCTTTCACAAATTTAGGGCTGCCTACTTTTGGGCCTTCTCTATATATACATTTTCGGACCGATCTGCGGCATATGCTGTACCAGTGCATAAAACTTCCATTCACGTCCATCAATGTCCATCATCGGCGAGTGCAAAAATGGTGTAATATGTGCTGGCAGCACCTGCACATTAAATCACACTTCCCCCAGCCTTCAGCCCGTTCCCCCTTAATTAATATGCCCACCACCCACTTACGGGGCAGACAATTCGTCATAAATCTTTGACTGGCAAGCCCTGCGTTTAATCAGGTGAGACGGGGGGTCCTGGTCCTGGTTTCGTCCTGTTCCTGTTCCTGGTGAGTGGCAATGGGAATGAGAATGGGAATGGGAATCCTGCTGCACAAACAAGCCCTCGAACAAGTTTAATAACTTTGGGAGCAAGCTTAACCCCCTGTTGCCATCGGTTGTTGTTGTTGTTGTTTCTGTGGTACGTTCAGGTGATGTGGCTCCGCCGGATATTTTGACTGTGGTAAGCAGGGCATGCTTTGAGCCAGGCTTTTCACCTGCAGCTTCTGCCTTTGCCCTTGCCACCTGGAAATGCTGAAATTTCCATCTATTTTGGAAATATAATGTTGCATTCATTACTTACAAAATATTTACAAAGCCAAAACTAAAGCTTCAAATGATTTAAAATCATAATCTTAGCTTATAAAATCATTGAATTAGTTTTTACTTGATCTTCTATGTTCCTGTATTATTCCTAAAAATATAAAAACGTATTCATTATATATATCAGATTTATGGTCAAGAATATTATTAGTAGTATTTTTTGTTTATGTAGTTTTAATTTTGTATTTACACACATTCGTCAATAAAAAATAAAGCAAAAAGAATAAGCATTATTATTACCTATTGTAAAACCTTACCTATTGATAAAATTAAATTTTTCTTTAATAACAATTAATATAAGACTTTTGTTTTGTTAATAATATTAATTGAAGCTCATTTTCTTATTTAAATTTAATTATAATCTTATGTTAAATCAAAGGGCATCTGAATGTCTAGCATTCGCTTTACTCATTTCAGTGGCAGGATTTTGGTTGCCACCTCGATTCTGATTTTTATCGCTTTAATGAAGTTTCATGCCGTTTATGCTGCCAGCTGCCAAACATTAATGTTCCTGCTGCTGTGCGGGATTTTTGTTAAAAACTTTTTCGTCAATCCCATGGCGCACAGTTCCTCTACGGTTCCTCACTTTCCGTATACCCCGTATCCCCCGTATTCCCCATATCCCCCCGTACTCCCCGTTTATCCCATCCTGACCGAGCAATGTTATGGGGCGTTTGAGGCGCTATTGATGCACGTCTTTCCAGTCTATTACTATCAGCACTTTTTTCACTTTGGCGCATTTTGTTTTTCCTGGTTTATACCCTTCATCAGAATCTTGCGGAGTATTATATTTTTAGGACAAAAAAACTATGAAAGGCTTACAAGTGCTTTTATTAAACAAAATACACAATTTTAATATAAGTTTTTCTTCTTTAAATGAAAAAAATAAATCTTGTTTTATTTTATAAGACATATTAACATTTAATTCAATAAGACTACCAGCATTTGATAAAACGTAGTAAACCATAAATTAAAATTGAAGAATTACTTATAAGATATTTTTTATTCAAGATATTGGAAATCTCAAGAAAAACGAATGTAATGGGTATCGCTAAGTTCGACAACTTGACCTTTCAGCTTTTTTTTCCTATTACTATGTTTTTTTTTTTTGTGATATTTTGTTGTTCAGTTTCAGTTAACAGTTTATTGACTTCGCTCAACTTGTCGCCGTTATAATGTCAGCAAATTGTTAAAATGCTTTGTTAGGAATTTCAAACAATTTTTTCCCACTCTTTCGGCTTCTTGTGCTGCTGCCGTGTATTTTTTTTTTTATTATTTTGATTTTTTTTTTCTATATATTTTCCCAGCCCACCCCGCATTTCTTCTCAGTTTTTCCCCGTGTGTGCACTATGTTGCTGTTGTTGTTGTCCCTTTGTTTCGCAGGAGCAGGACCAAAAATATGCCATGCCATAGTTGTTGCTACTCTGGCCGGGAAATAGTTGCTGCTGCTGTGGGTAATTTGCCGGCAACAACAAAAGAACAAAAAAAAAAGAAGCAGGTCCAAGAACAATGTTGCCACATTTAAGCGTTTGAACTTCGGAGTCATAAAATATTTGTTAAGCATTTTGCGCTCAATTTTCTTTTTAGCCATTTGCGCTCTGCAGGTCAACAGGCAGCCAAAAAAGCAAACACAGAGCCAGCAAACAGCAAACAAACAGAGAGCTGTGTGTCCTTCGCCTCCGGTTTATCCCGGTTTTGTGTCCAGCAAGTCCATGCCCCCAAGAATATAATGACCAATTCGTAAGCACATTCATTATGCTCTGTAAGCAGAGTCCTCAGTCCGAAAATAGGTATGGCAGTGGATCGGGGGGCTGAATGGCTGGATACCTTCAAAAATGTTGTCACCATCAAATGGTCAGCAGAAATGGTCTTAAAGTTTCAATGGAAAATTCCGACGTTTTTTAACTTATATACTATTAAAATATTTTAAACTTAGAAGAAAAGACTTACAACATTTTGAGGTTTTTCTAAGGGTTATAATAACTATTTAAATAGATTTCAATATTGTTGTAAAGTTAAACAATAAAGTAAAGAAGAGTAGTTTAGTTTGGCAGAAGTATCCGCCTCAAAGGACCAGTAGTACGGACCTGTGATTTTAATAACCTTTTCTTGCACATAATTTTGTGGCTTAGTATTATTTGTAATTTTAAGATACTAGAAATATTGAAAACAAAGTCTTTCGACGTCTTTTAAAGAGCATTCTACAGCTTTAAACTCTCTGATCAAATTCTGGTAAAGCCCCGCCCACGTTTCGTCTTTCACACTTTGACCAAAAATTAAAACACATTAGTGGTGAGCGCGGGTTTTCCTTTTCCTCGCAGCATCCCCCCAATTCCCGTTTATTAGTATTTGTGCTTGATTTTCTTTCCCCCCCCCTACCCCCGCTTCTTTAGTTTTTTCTTCCCCCCCGTCATTTTTTCGTACATCCCCGGTTTTTCGTGGCCTCCTTGCTGTGCTCGTCTTTGTTGTTGTTGTCAGCGTATTATGGCAAAATGACAAGCAAACAAATTATGTTTTTGTGTGCTTAGCGTGGGCCCAAAAAAAAAAATGGAAAAGAAGAAAAAGAGGGGAAAATCCAGAGCACTTGGCACAAGGTAGCACAGCGGGCGATTTTGGGGGGTTGGAAAATAGGCAGCGGGATGAACATGCTCCTGGTAACATATCTATCGATGACCTGGGGAAATTCTCTACGCCTCAAGCCCGAAAATGTGCAATTTATGATCTGCTTCTATTGGTTTTATTATTTTCAATTGGGATTTGTTACAATTTTTATTTTGGTCATGGGAAAAATACTTGCAAATCTTAGGTTTTATTAGCTTCAATTGGTTATAAATTTTGTGCATTTTTCATTAACAAACTATCCTTTAAGAAGTAGACAGTTACGAATTTATTTATCATGTCTGATTTCGGATTTTTTAGTCATCTCAATTTTAACATTTTCCTTTGCATTGGCTTTAGTTCTCCCTTCGTTTCAAGCCGGCAAAAACTGACAGAACGTGGACAAGAAGATATATATATATATATATACAAAAAAATGAAAACAAAAAGTAAACAATGAAAAGTTTTCCACCCCTTCGCCGAGGCGCTTTTCTTTGTGTTTCGCACACTTCACACACAAATCGCAGCTCCTCCAACACCGCAATGCAAATATTCCAGCAAGTTCTGAAACAAAACGCAGACATGGCCCACACTTTTGGCCCAAAATCGCTGGCGGCGCCTCCTAGACGAACCAAAAACGCAAGCTGGCCAAGAGATTGGCGGGGAAAATGGGTGAAAAGGAGCTGCTAGAATTGGAAAATCCAGGCAGGAGTTATCCAACCAAAGGTTACCTGGTAATACCAAAAATGCATTAGCTTACATGGTCTCAAAATGTGTCGAAATTGATGATTTAGGAACAAATTATGACTCTTAACTCGTTACTATTTAATTTATACAAATATGTATGGCACACATTGGAAAAATCTGAAATAATTAAAATTTACTGTAATTGGAATTGAAACTTATACTTTTAAAAAATCGATGGTTACCCTTTATCACACTTATTATTGGTATTAGGGAATTAAAAAGTTCATATCTTGAAATAGTATTAAATAGAATTTACAAAGTAAATAGCCTTAAAATATAAATATGAAGAAAGTAAATATTACCGAAGATAAAAATATTTTTTTATTACACAAGCTGTTTATTACTTAATGCATTTCATCATTTATCAACATTTCACCGTAAAAATGACAAACATGTGCATTTCCACCAAATCTTCCACAGTTTTTAACAAATCTTAAATCGGAATACCCTGGAAAAACCGGAGTGCTGTGTGCAAAAAAGGAGTTCCAAAAAAGGAGATGGGGAAAAGGCGGTTCAGGACAGCTGCCCGGTGGAGCCGCACCCATTTACGTGCCCCAAAATGACAGTCATAACAAATTAAGAAGGTTACCTTTATTGCCATGGCCCAGAGCTGCTGCTGCAGCTCTCCAGCACCGGCCACAGATTCAGAGGTTCAGATTCGGGTTCAGATTCTGCTCCGAGACGAGCTCAACTCCATTTCCCCGTCCAAACTGGCTGCTTGCCTAAGTACTTTTGCTAAATCTTTGCACGTTCCCAGTAGCGCAACAAAAAGCAACCTGAACAAATGGATAAACTTTGCCAGCGGCTTTTAAAAACGAATTGGTAAGTGCACTATATGATATAAAATATATTGAATAGTGGATATAGATTTGCTTAATATTAATTAGGAAACGTACTAAATAAGTTGGTTTTTTTTTAAGTAACATAAAAAAATTTAACAAGAAACTCTAATCACACCAGTTGTGAAACTTTAACTTTTAAACTTTAAAACCCTTTTTAAAAATCAGATATTTAAAATATCTTTACAAGATGAATTATTAGGTAACCTTGCCTAAGAAGTTTTATATTTTACTTACACTTTTTCCGTTTAAAAGAGTCTTTGGTCAGACCAAACGTTGGCTTATTAAACTTTAAAATCATTTCTCAAAAATCGCACTTTATTCCACCTTCAACTATTTTCTTAGGCTTAAGTGTCTTAGTTTAATTTTTTTTCAACAAGCAATGGGATTTTTTTTTTATATTTAGATGTTGAACTTAATTTCCTTATCGTTTTCTCAGAGCCTTCAGCTGCAGGTGACATTCCCTAGGTTAGTGTAGGCCAAACAACAACATCCTGGAAATTATGGGACCCAAACATTGCTGCGGTCAAAATTGTTGTAGTTGTAGTTGTAGTTGCATTTGCTGATGGTTGTTGCTGCTGTTGCTTTTGTTTTTGTTGGTCCTGGGTAGGCGTGCCCAAATGTTGGAGCCCCAAAAATATATGTTTACTTTTTGCGATACTCATAACCAACATCGATGCGAATTTTCAATGTTTGGTTGCTTGGGGAATTTGCAACGTGATCTGCTCGTTGTACCTGGTTTGTTGTCCTTGGCAATCATCCTGTTTGCTTTTGGGATAATGCTCAATCAAGCAAATTGAAAAGCTAAAGCCGAAACCATTTTTTGAGATTTTCAATTTTCATGAGCATTTTATTTGGGTGTCTAAATCAACAAATTGCGAATTCAATACGCTTGAATATGACTGACTAGATGGGTTTTTGAATTATTTTCCTATTACCACTTCTATTGAACTAGTTGTCATTTGTACATTTAAGACCACCATATTGCTTTCCTTTTTGGAAAACTAAACCACATTGTGACCAGATCACGTGAAATGCGCAGTGATATGTGTCCTTTTGTCGTCCTTCACAATCGTTCGCACTTTTCACTGCATTTCATTTTGCGGTGCCCCCCTCATTAGCCTCTCATCAATCGCTTAATTTCGATATTGCCAAACGCTGGAAAGCCCCCTTTTTAGTCTATTTCAGTTCTCTTTTACCCCCTTTTAGCCCATTTTAGCCCCTTTTACCCCCCTTTACCCCCCTTGACCCCCCGCAAAAGACACAGTGAGTATCTGTGTGTCAATGCCACACAATAGCACCTATGATATGCCACCTGAGCGAACGTTGTGCCAGTGCTGCATTCAACGCATTCATTTGTCATACATTTATGCAATTTCCCCCATTGTGCCACGCCCACTGCGTGGGGCGGGGGAGGAGGGGGTAGGGGCGGTGAGGAGAGACTGGGCCGGAAGGGGAGTGGCACTGCACCGGGCACTGAGCATTTATTGAATTTTGTGACTTGAAGCATTTTACATTTTAAACATAAAACAAGCCAGAACAAATGTGTTGACATAGTCGACCGGGAGATACCCTATATTAAAATAAGAAACTTTTGAATATAATAAAATAAAGTTTTTATACATATATATATTAATTAAATTTCATAAAAATAATATCTCAGACATTATCTTTATCTTTTTGATCTACAAATATCAGTATCAGCAAAAAATATTTTAATATAAGTTCAATGCACATCACATTTAAGGAGTGATACCTTTATTTTGTTATCCTTTCAGAACAGAATAAATAAATATTAATATTTAAGTTTAATTTAATAAGAAAAACAATTTAAAAATGTTTTTTTGTTATTATATCTTTTAAATTCAGAATAAATCAGATATTAAGTTTCAGTCCAAAAATCGATGTCTTAAGCTTAATATTTAAAGATATTGGAAACAACACAGTTACCTATAAAAAGTTAAAAATTTTTTAAGAATCAGAGAGTACAATTTCTAGCTGATCATGATGATGGATCAGTTAGATGTGTTTTCTTTCACCCAACTAATTATCCAACCTCATTTCAATGCTCATTGCAGACCAACTGCGATTCGAACCCAAACGGGAACGGCAATGGAATCCTCGATGGCTCCTACTGTTTGCAAAGGGGGAGGAGGGGGGGGTTTTGATGGGGCTCCATGTACTTCTGGGGTTTTGGGAGTTTCGGGGGTGATGGGGGGATCTCCGGTAACAGGCCTCAGGTTCGTTTCTGTTTGGCCTTTTCGGCACATAAATTGCCCTGGCCAGACCAGAAAGGACCCGCTGTTGTTGTTGTTATTCTTGTTTTTGGTCCTGTCTGCCATTTAGCCGCATTTTGTTTTTCATTTTTTGTTTTTTTTTTCTCCCCCCTTTATTTTTGCCAGTGCGTGTGCCCTTATGCGTGTGTATTGTCGGCCGACTGTTGTAGCGTATACGTACACGTAAATACATACGTATACGTATACGGTATGCACAACGGAAATGAATTGAAATTTTAAAACCCACAGCTGCGACCGCTTCCTGCGGCAAAAGTAGCACCAACCGACGACACTTCCCAATATACACAGCTGTATGTACTTACACATGTCTGTCGCCCTCGCATTGTGAGTGTGTGTGTGTGTGTGTGCGTGTGAGAGTGTGTGTGTAGGTGTAGGTGTAGGTGGGCTTATTTATGAGTCCGTTCCAAAGAGGTATTTCTATTATTCTTATTTAACAATATTTAACAAAAAAAGCAGGAAAAACATTTGAAATCGAAAAATTATTAATAATTACATATTTGATTTTCAGAAACCGATATTTTTTTTATTTTTTTAACATTTTTTTAGAGTCTTATTTATGTTAAATGCTTGGTAAGCCAATTACCTAACTTAATCAAAAGAAAACAAAGATAAGTGGAATTATGGGTTAGAACTATAGAACTAATATATATATATATATATATATATAAGATATATCTTAATCGGTAAATCATTTATTTAACTGTTTAATGTTTTTAATGTCAACCTATTCGTAAGATCCATTTTTTACCTATTTATAGTTTGTACATTTATTTATAATTTAAATAATTTTAAATAATCGTTTGTGTAAGAGCAAAAAATGCTTAAGAAACATAATCCCTATTCAATTTATTACAAGAAAATTAACAATGTTTCACTAACCGATTTAAATGAATATAAAATGTAATAAAGCAATACACAGAATTAAGGCTTGCCAGGACCTAATGAAATAACTTAATTAGAAATGTGCCAAAACAAACTGCTAAACAAACAAATATAGCATTTTCCTTATTGCATTGGCCTTTTCTCCTGCCGAAATCAATTTTTGGAATTGCTGCTGCGTGCAATTCATTTTAAATAAAACAACACATATATGCACAGATATGTGCACGAACACGGATATATGTCTATGTGGGCGTAGAAGTTTATATCGTTGATACACTTGGACGCATTCTTATGCCAAACACACACTCTGCCGAGTATTTAAATTTAAGCTCTATGCTCCTTTTTATTTAAAAATTCCAATGTGCGTGCACAACATATAGTTGAGCCCCTCAATTCCATCGATACAGAATGATGACACATCGCAAAATGTCAGTCCAAACCGAAGTTCCAGTGCCTCGTCCGTTCTTGTTTATTATTTCCGCTTCGAACTTGTTCAATTTGCAGCAAATAACAGAAAAATAATGATCAAAATGGTTTTATTTTTGTGGAATTTAATAACTCCTGACTTGGAAACCAATATTGAAATTGCATATGTGTAAGGATAGATTGATAGATGGTCAACAATTTGATGGCCACTTCCGGCTCACTCCACTGGAAATCAAACGAACTTGCATCAAATCAAATGATACAAATATTTCCGACACAAGTTTACTGCATTTTTGATGGGGTTCGAACAATTTAAAAAGGTTTTTTAATGATGTACTCAAACATTTGTTTGGTCTATATTTAAGTTTAAAATGTTTGTCATTTTAAGGACAGAGTTACTTTATAAGATCATTTAATGGAACTAAATTGCAAGTTAAATAAATATTTGGAGTTGGGACCGAAATCACTTTAGTCGTGGCCACAAAATATAGTCAAACTACGTTCAAAGGACTTTTATTAATAATAAAACAAGGCACGATATATCAGATTGCTTAAAAATAAATAACTATACGAGTGCCTCTTTCATTGCTTTCCACATATTTACGAACTGAAATATTTCTTCTTCATTTCCCGTGTCGCACTCCTCTCCGTGCAATTTTCCCCCCCACTTCTGTGGCCTTCCACTCGCGATAATTTAAGAGGGAAATTATGAAGAGCGACACGCGACAAGGTTCATCGGAAATTCCGGCATTTTATCGCCACCGCCACAACTGCTGCAGTCATCTTCTTCGACAGACTGCGTCAAAAAAGAATTACACTCGTTCCTTTTATTTTACGATTATTTTCTATTTTAATTATTTACATAAAAATGCTGCTACAAATGATTGATGGCATTGACATAGAGCTGCGGAGAGTGGGGGGAAAAGGGAGTGAAGGGATTCGCAGTCGAAGCCAAATAAAGATGCCGATGATGACTATGATGATGACAACACACATACACTCGATGGCAAATATTACGTATACGTACTGTGAGTGCATGTGTGACCGAGCATGTATAAATTGTAAATCAATAAATAAAATAAGAAAACAAAAAACCAAAAACGAACGAGGCTCACGCAAAAATCGTAAATAAATAAAGCGCGCAAAGTGACGCAAAGTACGGCGTACAGAAAATGCAACAAAAAGGGTTAAGGCAGGGGGTTAAGGGCGGAGTTTTTTTTGTTTTTTTTTTTTTTTTTTTTTTTGTATGGGACTAACATTGAACGGGCATGTTGTTATTGCTATTGTTCCTGCGCAGCGGCCCATTGTTTATTGTATTTTGTATTTGGTATTTCGTGCCGAGCGCAGCGATAAAAATGCTGCTAAAGTATAAATTATGCCAATATAAGTTTGAAAATGCGCGAGATCGCAGCAACAACATGGCCAATAAGTGAGACAAAAAGAGACACCAAAGATGAGCGAGGGTGGGAGAAAGAGTAAGCATTAAATACTATAATCAATTAAAATTACAAACAAAAAGACTTTAATGGAAAGACTATCCATGCTATTCTTTAAATACTAATTCAAATAATTAATTAAATTTTGGCATCCCCCAAAGTATGCTATCAATTATAACTAGCAACTAGACCCAAACTTAAAAAACAGTCATTTAAAAAAATAAATTATGATTTATTAAAAAACATTTATATTACTATTCAAGTATTTTAAATGCTTTAAAGTTTAAAGGAATAAACAATAATAAATAGTTACAAATATAATATATAAATTTAAAATAAACTTCTTACACATTGTTCTTCTTAAATAAATATTTTGTTTTTTAACATATTTTTCCTATTTTCCCTTAACTTTGCACTATTTTATTAAATATTACCTAGCTACCCTCGCTTAAAACAATGGCCAGGAGACAATGTAGCCAAAGCGATAAAAGGCTATATTCCCCATACACACACACGAGTGTAAATCCGTATCGGTATGCGTTTTTTCGGATGGGTATTGGTGGCCATTCGGGTCACGCTCAAAAAATGCGCATAATTGGCAAATTTAGAGTAAAATTGCTTGACAAATATGCAAAAAATGTGTAGCACACAAAAAGGGGCGGGCGATAAAGGGAGCAAACACTTTAATGGAAAAGGGCTGCCAAAAATGTCCACAATTTGGCGGTGTGAATTTTACAAAACACATGTAAGTTATTAGGTATACATTTAAAATGCTTAGACCAGTTAACACATGCTATCTTTTTAACATCATTTATATATATATATACCATGAGTAATCACTTACCAATATTAATTTATTGCCGAGATTAAAACAGATACACGAGGTAGCACTCGAATTCCAGCTTATCTTTTAAAAGGACAGAAAAAAAACTGATTTCTTACAATTTATTGATAGTAAGCCCAGAGTGCCTAACTTATTTGTTTTTGCTGGCAAATTAAAATCACTTCGAGAGGTTTATGATTATAAATATGATAGCAAATGCCAATTTCTTTTTTAAATAAGCATATATATGTAATTTTGTATATTAGTAGAAATATTAACAATTAATATTACAAACAAAAATACAAAATATACAACAGTTAATTATCTTTACAACTAACAAAAAAAAAAGTTGCTTTTTCCTTTGATATCCTCAGACATCCGAGTGCTTCTTGATCCAGTCCTTGAAATAGAAGACCCTGGCATAACCATCCGGATAGGTGGACCCACAGCCGCCCACAACGAATCCGGCCACGCCCACCAGCTGGTTGTTGTAGGTGGCCGGACCGCCGGAATCGCCGTTACATGCCCCATTGTCCACCTTGTGGAGCAGGCACAGCTCGCCCTCGAATCCGAACTCAATGAGCTCGTCACACTTCTCGGTGGAAATCGACGTCAAGGTGTTGTACTGCAGGTATCGCGGCAGATCACCCTGGTGCTTGATCCTTCCCCAACCGGAAATGACGACGTCCACGTCCGCCGGCGTATCCGCGCTGGGCAGACTGATGGGCTGGATGCTGCTGGACAGGATCAGTGGGGACTCCAGTAGGAGCAGGGCCACGTCGTTGAGGAAATTGCCGTACTCCTCGTGGACAATCACTTGGGCCACCTGAGCCAAGACTCCGCCACTGAAGCGATCGTTGGAGCCAGCTCGAATGGTCAAACGCTCCGCGGCAATGGGAATGTGGTTGCCACTCGCATCCTCGTTGGTCACACAATGGGCGGCGGTCAGGATGTAGTTCCTGGACAAGATCGAACCGCCACAGCTGTGGGAACCCCCGTTCCGCAGGGAGACTTGGTGGGGGAACTGGGCCTTGGCCGCATCCTCGCCACCCACCACTCGACCGTTCAGCTTACCGGGGGCCGACTGTACCGGCAGCACCACGAGCAGCAAACAGCTGCCGAGCAGAATCGCCACGTTAACGCCTGTCATTTTCACAAATGGGCAAAGCCCAACCAGCCGAACCTCCTTATATACAGCCGTGGATTAGACCTCCTGATTTGCAACGCGCACTATCTTATCGTATCTTATCATTGTCCGGTGAGATTTATTATATGGTAGTGGTTTAATCTAATCGAAGGGTCGCGGCGATTGGGAATTATGTCATTGCTAATTGTTTTATGGCTTGTTGGCCAATCTTGATGTCAGTTTTGCTTGTTTTTAAAGACATTTCAATTCCAATCGAGTGGCTCGCTTTTTGGCAGTTTGAAAAATTAACTTTCCTTGGCACAAACCGTCCACCGATTTACTTTGTGCAGAATAACATGCAAAATGATTTTAGAATTTTAGTAAAAAATATTTTAAGGTAATTATACTTTGCGGGGATCGACTTTATAGAGGAAGGTATATTATAAAAGCAAATAATAATACAGTCTGGTGTTATTAACGATAAAAATATTGTAGGTTTCAATTATTAATTTTAAGCCGAAGTTTACTATTGAGAGCTCTCAGATCTATTAAAGAAAAAAATTATGATATTTTTGAAGGTAGTTTTATCGATTTAATTTGTGCCTCGTGACGGTTTATAATAAATACAATTTTTTTAAACGAACATTAAAGAACTTGCTGTAATAAGCATGAAAGGAACTACGAAACACATACTTTTTATTCAATGGGATATATACTATATATTTCCGAAAATATTATAATTGACTTTCATTTTCCGCAAACGATATATAAAATATTTTATTTAAGAACCAATTCTTGTTAGACAAAATTGATTCAATTTGTATTTTCAAGTCGGCCATGAACCTAACGAGCCACGTCGAAGAGCGTTCCCGCGAAGAAAGGGGGCACTAAAGTCGTTAGCAATGACGAGTTCGTTTGTAGTGATGTTCCCAGGCATCGCGGATCGAATACAAGGCGTGTTGGCAGGAAAACCCTTAGTCTGCGGTCTGAAGTTGCCGCCTTACAGGCTTCTGACGTAGTGCGCCCACTACCTAGAATTCGCAACCGCAAGCAACCGGAAACAAAATCAAAATTCGAGAAGACTAAAACCCCGATTGGCAGGAAGAAGAAGCTACCTTCTCCAAAGGTCTCCGCCGCCAAAAAGCGGGTCGCCAAGAAAACCCATCGTCCATAATCCACTGTAGTCCTCGAGCCCAGTGAGAAATGCTGATGGGACCAGCGAAAAGCCCTGAAGGAAGTCCATCCTGAAGATGTCGAAGGACCCTTCAGGAAGTTCAAGAAGACGAGTGGATCAAGCCTACCAAAAACCGGCAGTCTGCGCAATACTCTTGACCTGAACATCAATACACTATAATAACAAGATCTTAAAACCGCATTTTCATTTAAATGGATAGTTAATAGATTAAGCCTGTATTGGATTGGGCTTAGTACATTTACAAGCTGTTTATTTGGTCTACATTTGGCAATGAAGTCCTAATCTTCTGCAACCCTGAATTATGTGTAAAACTTGTGGTAGCCCTCGAATTTTGTACCTTATAATCAACTACAAGGGCGGCAACCCTGCAAGTTGAACAACCCTACACTTATATCGATTCCGTTAAAAGGATAATCGAAATGGCCTGCAGGGAAAAACAACTTGGGAATTGTAAGATTTCGGAAATTTGAAGTGGAAATTTGAAGTGGAAAAACATCTAGTAGGCTGGTTGGGATTTAAGTTGACGTTTGGAAGCCTTCCATTCGCCGCCGGTGGCAGCCGAGTGAGTAGACGGACCTCCTCGAGCAAAGTGTGTTGTATCGCCACCGGTCCGGGTTCGAATCCCGGTAAGAAGTAAGAAGCATGGTACACGAACAGACTAGGGACCACAGACGAACAAAAACAGACACTATAACCGATTAAAAACATTTGGGTCAACCATACTTACAAGTTATAGAAATTGCCAGCCGGGAGACAGAGGAATAAAGAGTGGCCTGGCCCGGCCGGCTGACAGCTGTGCAAAACAACTAGAATTAAGTAAAAAGTTATGGTGTTAATCACCTGAAAAAAAAAAAAAAAAAAAAATATTTTGATCGAAAAAATCCGCAATTTTGTTTTTTTTTTTACTCAACTTTATAAAAACATTTGGGGGACAAAATAATTAGATGTTTTACTTAAAATTGTATTCCAACTATGTTTTTTTGTTAATAAAATTTCTTACATAATCTTGAAAATAATTTACCTAACTAATGTTAGATTAAACCTTTATTAGATCAGGTCTACAATTTTTGTCCTTCGTTCCGTCCGCCCGTCTGTCCGTTTTAACGATAACTAGTCTCTTTGTTGTAAAGCTATCTGGATGGATCTTTAACAAAGGTCTTTTGCATTGCACGTAGTATATAAAAATCAATGGATCGGATAGGATAACTATATGATACAGTTCCTCAGGGTTTTTTATTCGGAATTCTGGTTTTAACTGGTGTTGTTTAATCAAACGATTATGGCTATAGTTGTTAAACAAATGACATGCTCTACAGGTCCGAGTTCTTCCTGATCCAATCATTGTGGAAGTGCACCCTGGCATATCCGTCCGGATAGCTGGTGCCACAGGCGGACCACACGAACCCGGCCACGCCCACCAGCTGGTTGTTGTAGGTGGCCGGACCACCGGAATCGCCGTTGCATGCCCCATTGTTCGCCTCGTGGATAAGGCACAGTTCGCTCTGGACTCCCCAGCCGATCAGCTCGTCGCACCTGTCCAGGGAAATCGACCGCAAGGTGTTGTACTGCAGGTATCGCGGCAGATCACCCTGGTGCTTGATCCTGCCCCAGCCGGAAATGATGATGTCCGCATCCGCTGGCGTATCCGCGGTGGGCAGACTGATGGGCTGGATGCTGCTGGACAGGATCAGCGGGGACTCCAGTCGGAGCAGGGCCACGTCGTTGAGGAAACTGCCGTACTCCTCGTGGACAATCACTTGGGCCACCTGGGCCAAGACTCCGCCACTGAAACGATCATTGGTGCCAGCTCGAATGGTGAAACGCTCCGCGGCAATGGGAATGTGGTTGCCACTCGCATCCTCGTTGGTCACACAATGGGCGGCGGTCAGGATGTAGTTCCTGGACAAGATCGAACCGCCACAACTGTGGGAACCCCCGTTCCGCAGGGACACTTGGTGGGGGAACTGGGCCTTGGCCGCATCCTCGCCACCCACCACTCGACCGTTCAGCTTACCGGGGGCCGACTGTACCGGCAGCACCAGGAGCAGCAGACTGCTGACAAACAGAGTCCCAAAGGCACTTACTTGAGCAGATTTCATTTTCTAAATGGGCAAAGCCCAAGTACGTGTACCTCTTTATATAGAGTGAAAGACTCTACTTAATTTATTACCTCGCACTATCCACACTTAACCGCTATGTTAACAAATGATTTGAAAACATTTGTATTGTTTTTCATGATTATGGTGTAATTATGGCCAGTACCCATTTTAGTATTCTCCAAGTATTATTTTTTATTTCTGCAAAAAATAAACTTTGCTTTTTACTCTTCAAAATACCTATTGCTGATTTTATTATTCACTCTAAAAATGAACTAATTTTAACCCCTCTGCTAACTTTACCGTTAAGCCTATAATATCTTATCGCCCAAAGCTATTTATTTTGAGGCCTTATGTGAGAACCAATCTTATCGAAATGGCCAACTATCGTGGAGATTCGGCGATTGCTAGCGGCAGACAAGCGATTTATGGACTAATCTTGATGGGGAAATTCATTCAGCAGTTTGACCTTGCCAAACTAATAATAAGTTTTCTCGATCAGCATGTTGCATACTTTGAGGCACTAATATTATTGTAATGTTTGTAGATTGTAAGAGAAAATCAAGACTGACATGGGGTCTTAATGAGAAATATTGATGTTACTATCTTTTATGGAACTCTAAAGCCACAAGGACTATTAACTATCAAAATTCGTATATTCAGACAAAGCCAAAGGACCCAGAAGAATTAGCAAAAAAGAAGGAGAGAGAGACAGAGAGAGAGGGAGAGGGAAGACTGCCACCTGAAGGACAATGGCAAAGGATGTGGCGCAAGAACAATAACGGTAACGGACTGTGAAACGATTCATGATAAATCTATTAGCCCATCCAAAGCTGCATTGTTGGCGGCGCGAAAGAGAGGTCCTTTGGCCGGCAGAAAGGGACGGCAACAATTGATGGCTGAAGACACAATTAGAGGACGTGGCAGCAACAGGATGAGCGAGCGAGAGGTCAGAGCGGTGGAAAAGAGAAAGGACGAAAGGAATTCTCCTCACTTATTTGTTTGTTTGTCTGCATTTGTATGCGTGTTTGCTTGTTTGTGTTTGTGGGCGACTGAGACTGTGGTAACTTTTTAATTTAATCAAAACGAAGCGAATGCAAAGAGAGAAGAGCCTTCGAAAGGATAAACGCAGACAGACTAAAAGAAAAGGACGAATCAGAAGTGCACAGAAAGAAATGTGATATTATATATCTCTAGCATTAAGCTGCAAGCAACCATTCAGAAAAATTAAGTGATTTTCAAGACCTTGTAAGCCTTAAACAATATGTGAGATTAATAAAATATTCTTCTGCCAACAGCATTGCAAATAAAACTTCCCATAATTTGTAAAGAATATTTTCGCTATAATAACATTGTTTTAACATTAGGATAAAAAAAATGAATAACAATTTAATTACTGATCAAAAGCATTAATGTTGAAAATGTTTAACTTACAATACTTTTTTAAAGTTAATTTATTTTTATATTATTTTCCTATTTTCCTGACTTTTACTTTTATCGTAAAGAATTAATCTAAATTGATTTCCGAAATTCCAATTTTCGTGAACTTTCTGTCAGTGCAGCGAGTGCAAATACAAAAAAGAAAAAACGCCGGCCGTCAACGGAGTTGGCGTAAAGTTTATATCAAGGTTCGCACTTAATTATTGACAGTGGCAGGCCGGATGCTTGAGGTATTCCCTCTTAATAAGGGTATATGCGGGGGTATTTTGATTTTGTAAATCAGTTAACAAGTTTTACCTCAGATTCGCCTTAGGAAATAAATAAATCAGTAGCAATACATTTAGAAACTTTCAACTCCAAAAGATTTTATTGCTGACTTGAGTTACCATTAAAAAAAATGCACATAACAAAACGTTAAGCCGAAACCCATTGAACCCCTAAGGCATTTTTATAAAATAACATTTAATTCATTCGAAATTTATGTGAAACATATTTTAATTAATTTGCATTTATCTAATAAATAAGTTGAAAACTTACAAGTTACAAGTTAGCTCGAAAAAAGATTTTTTAATAACAGTAAGTGTATATAAACTTTGGTTTACAAGACGAAGCTTCCTTTCCTGCATTTTTTTTGTGCATTTTCTTGCCCTTTTCCCGGTTTCCACCCAATTCCACGACCTGCGGTCAGCGCAGGTTGGAAAAAGAGGGACCTTCGGGGCAGCGGGATGGGGTCTAGACATTTAAATTATGCACGGCTTTCGTTCGTCCGGTTAGAGAACTTACGGTTGTTCAATCAACCGATTTTTGTTTGCAAACACATTACAAAAATAAAGGGGGAGGAAAATGCAAGACTTAAACTTAAATTTAACACAACAAACCTAAAAAAAAGGTCACACTGTATAAGGATTTTATACTTAAGAATTCTAGAGGTGCCCATTTATGTAATTTACTAGGTATCGGGGCAAAGCGAAAAACAATTAAATAAAATTCAAACTGGCAATATTCAATATTCTATCCTTTCGTTATTTAGG
This sequence comes from Drosophila rhopaloa, assembly GCF_018152115.1. Lineage (NCBI taxonomy): Eukaryota > Metazoa > Arthropoda > Insecta > Diptera > Drosophilidae > Drosophila > Drosophila rhopaloa. The sequence continues at coordinate 12,561,825 of NW_025335123.1, read as the reverse complement.
TAAAAATGTATTTCACTGACATGGCAGACGGATTATTGTTTTATACGCCACACTGAACCAGTAGTTTTTAATAAATCGTTTTTCATTATTAATGTTTGGTTTGTTATATTATTATATTGTTCAACAAAGAAACAACAAAATCGTTATGAAAACTATTACACAAAATATTACCCTTCAACTTAATTAAAGAACTGAATATATATACTGAAAAGTATAAATGAATCATTTGAATTTTGTGTATTATTTAAGCAGGCACAATGAATTTCTTTAAGTGTGGCAAAACTCCATTTTTTGATTAAATTTTTTAAAGCTATGCAAAAATGAGCATTGCCTTTTGCGCTGCCATTTGCTTTTTTGGATTTATCTTTCATCTTTGGCAAAGTGTTTCACAACTATTTCACTGCACTTGAGAGTGCAATGCTTGTGGGAGGGCCGTGGAAAGTGGGCAGAAAATAGGTGGGTGGAGTTGGGTAAAAATCTTTCGAACAACTCCCCTTACCGTTGGCGCTGTTATCGAATTAAATACATATAGACAGACGACATATATAGAGGCAGCGCCACAGGGCGATCAATGTGCAAATTTATGGACCGAAAGGCGGTACCAAGGGGGCGGTCCGCAGTGGGGGGGGTCTACTATGGAGGGGGGGCTTGGGTGGTACAGAGGCCAGGCAACAATTTTGGCAGCCGAGCACGTGAATTGAGTCCAAAATTTTGCGCACTTGTGCAATGATAGCGAACCACCGAAAGCCAAAACCAGCAGCATCAATCCTCGGAACCCCCTTTTCTGGACCCTCGTACTCCGCATTTCCATTCCGCATCCCCTCCTCCTGCGACTCCAAAAACCCGAAGCCAGGTAAACCATGTACTCCACCAATTGCATGTATGTATGTGTGTCTGGATAGTTCCCTTAAATATGCACATGGGTGTGGGCAGAGCGGGGGATCTGTGGAAATCGGGGAAGGGGGCTAGGAGATTTCCCAGGGGCGGCGAGCATTGGCCATTTGGCGCCGCTGATAGCCAAAAATATTAGTCATTGCCTTTAAGTTCTTTGGCTTTTGATTAATGCAACGGATATTTCTCAGGATGTTAGTTCAAAAAATACTGGAAATCTGCAAGTCTCATGGCACAGCTAGTTGTTATAAATTAAGGGGGCTAAATTAACATTTAAAGAAGATAATTAAAAATTAAAACAATTAAAATATTAAAAATATTATACAAATAATAACTATATTTTGGCGCTCTAAATAATAAGTATATTGTATATTAGTAGCGCTAGGATGAAGAAAAACTAGAGAAATAAATAAATATTAAATTTCCGCTTCACAACATTGAAATCAAGAATATTGATAATTTACAAATCACCTCAGCGGATGTATAAAAGACTCATGACAGAATCAAAGGGCCATTGAAAATCAGCGAAGCAGAGATAAGTCGACTGAGAAAATATTAAAAATAAAAAAAACAACTAATAGAAAGCATAAAAAACCCGTAAACTTGAACTATTTTTATCGTCTGCCTCCAACAAAAGAGTCGCAAACGAATCAATTCCCGTAATATCCGAACATGACAACTCATTAGATCTATAATAGATAATTGAAGCATCATCATCGGTGTGATGGCCATCATCTTCAGCCTGCAATGGAATCCCATGGAGAATGGCCAAAAAGTTATTGAACTGTTGCCATTACGCTTCAATTGATTGTGGAGTGCCATGGGCGGGGTGACAGACTGGCCAATTATGCTCCCGAAAAAGGGGGTTTTTGCGAATGGGAATGGGCATGGAATTGGGGTTGGGAATGGGAATGCTGGCCATGTCCGTTGCGAGAGCTCCTCCTTATCGCCATTGCACATTGCTCATGTCCATGTCCACGTTAGCGACGCCTCGCGACTCGCGACATTTGCCAAAAAAGGAGGCGTAGAACTCCCTCCCCCTCGCCGTCCTTCAAGCCCAGCAGATTTTCCCGCTTTTCCGGCACAGTGATGAAAATATCTCATATTTATATTGTTCATTCTTTCGATTTACTTAAACTCAACTCAAAAGTCTTAAAGTTAAAAAAGGGTAACTTTTAATTTATATTAAGAAGTTACAGAAATTTGTTTGTCTAACTTACATATATTTTTGACTAATGACAAATTTTAGTAATCACTATTTTTAAATTTTTAAAAATTGAAAATACAAAAGAGGTATTTTTTTCCTGATTAGTTGTTATATACTCTAAAGAACTAACTTTGTACAAAATATATAAACTTTAAATAGTAGGTATAATAATAATAATCTAGTTCTATTGTTCTCTTGTTATTTACCATTAAACAACAAAATACCAATTAAGTGTTACTATTTTTATTTTATTATTTTTATTTTTATTACTATTTTTATTTTGAGTGTGCCCAAACAGCGATAACAGAGCATCAACCTCGCTCGAGACAGGGAGCAAAGAAAGAGGTTGAGGATTAAGAGGCAAGAGGTTGGCAAAAGGGCGGAAAAGAAAGGAGAAATGAAGAAAGAGGAAGGGACGGGAATGTGCTGGGGAGGGGGAGGGGAGGAGTGGCCCAGTGCATCTGCCACGTGCAGCACTTGATTTAGTTGCGGCAAGGAGTCAACGACATGCGACCAAGGACCATGCACCAGGCAATTGAAATTAACATTGGCCTGGCCAGGGGTCACACGGTGACCCCCCAGTTCCTCCTCCCCTCCCTCCTTCCTCCTGCCATCACTCCAACCACCCCACCTCCTCCCCACCCATTCCGCTGAAAGCTCATTTCACTTTCTCACTACTTGCGAGGGATTCCCCTTTGGAGATTCGACTCCATAATGAAAACATAAAAATCCTCACATATATGTGTTTTTGTGTGCAACCGAAATTAATTTCCATTTCGTACATTTAATGGAATTTACTTGTTGTTGTCTGTCAGGCCGAAAGGATTGGCCAGTACCCAGTCCTCGGTGGTCGATCCTGCCCAGTCCTGAAGTCCTGCATCCTGCAGTCCATATACCCCTCGAAGGCCTGCAATCCACTGCACTTGGTTATTTTGGTTTGGGGCTGTTTGTTTGATGGCTGTCTGTCAGATGTGGCCCAATTTGCAAGTGGCAATAGATTGTGGAATAGAGTGCGGTAAAAAGTTTGTCGGCGGTGAGGCTAAAAATCTGGCAGGTGTTATTTTGGGTAAATGAAAAATTAGAAACTGTTTAGACTATTTTCATTCGGGCAGATCTGGGTTGTTAGATACTGTTTTCAAAAATTGAATAATTGCGAAATGTCAAAGACAACACAAACAGAAATAAATCCTATTTATTGCTACTATGGTTTGCATCAAGTCTTTAAGTTCAGTCTTAACCTTTATTTTTGTATAATATGTTACCTTTTTAATGAATAAGAAATATTCGTGGTATAATTAGTTTTATTGTCTAAACAAAATCTGATGTAGCAATAATAAGAATCAAAGAATTTACAATCCATGTATTGTTACCCATTATCTAGATTCGTATCGCATCTATTTATAACACATTTCTTCAGGATCAACTAAAATTTAACCAGAATCGGTATTAGCATTTTAAAACTCTTCTTTCTGGCCGCCTCTTTATTCCACAATTTTATTTGTGAAATTAATTAATTCAATAAAAGGGAAATATGCAATTTATGGTGGCCATAAATTTCCACACACACACTGAGTGGGTGGCGAAAATGGGATGAAATGGATGGGGAAACTCGAACTCGGGCAGGATTCGAGCCTTGTCTTGCACTTGGCCAATATGTCTGTGCATAATTTATGCGCCATCTTTTAAATATGTTTGAAATTTTCCCCAACATTCAATGCGAAGTTTTGTGCACTCAAAGGAGGAAATATACACACATACATATATTTATCCTCACAGGCGTGTGCATATTGAAATCATTAGATCCAGCAGAGAAAGCAATTTGATTTAATTTACCTATTTATTTTATTGGAGTGTCACTTGAAAGCTTTCTATTTAAAAGGAATTGCATGGCAAACTTCTTTTTTTGGGATAATCTGCTTTTGAAATTCTGTTTATTTATTTTGTTAATATAATTGAATTTTGCAAATCGCAAATTCAGGTGTCGTTGCGATGTGACATTTTATCTTTTTTCTTTTCAAAAGCTTTTTCACACAGTCAGCCATGCATAAAAATGATTAATTCTTGGTTTAGTGAGCTCTGAGACATATTTAAACGTTATGACCTGGTTTTTCGACCATTTTTGGTGATATTTGTTGTCGTAAGCGCTGGATTACCTCCCCCAGAGTTGCCTCCTTTTGGGATTATCATTTCCTTACCACCCACTGGCTTCTGCTCGAGATGGGACTGGAAAACTGGGACTTAGCCAACCTTCCCTGATGCGTGCCAGGCAGAAAACCAAATGACTGATGGCTGGTTAATTGTCTGGCCATGGCTTTTGTTCTTTTTTCGCCCTATGTACCCCTTTCTTTTTTTTTCCTGCTCCAAGTGTGTGTGTGTGTTGTTTTTTGTGCAGCACTCCTGCTGCTGACGCTTGAAACATTAGACTTAGACGTGGCACAGATATAGTACGACTGCGACTGCGAATGGGGAGCTGTAACTGCAGCTGAAGATGAAGCCGAACGTACAACAACATCAAAGACAATGCACACATGCAGCACCACATGATTGGAGGAGGGGGGGGGTCAACTCGATGCAAGCCCATCCAGCAGCACCAGACTTTGGTAACTGCGTTTGGCTCAAATAAAGAAGATGGGCCCGGCCGGAAGAGACCTCAACTCCAGGCCATTCATGACTGGGAATTTCAGAGCTGAAATTTCAGTTCCCCTAATTCCGGGTGTTGTATCAAAAGTGGATAATCTGTAAGCTGTATTTGACTTTTAGCCATCAGAATTTCTTTGTCTCTTGGAGCCATAAGAACTGGGGAAATCTAAATGGAGACAGAATTTCATTGGAATTGATTTAACTTTACCCAAGTGGTTTATCTTTAGATTTCCAGTGTTAGTATCTGTGTAGTTTATATTTTCAGGTGCCATGGAATGTAAGATGATTGTTCTAAAGGTATAGGATAGGATAGTATTAACAGAAGCACCTTCTTCATCAGCGGCCCCACGCTGGGCGCCAAAAACATAAGGCCACAGCTTTTAGTTTGTATTAGTATAATATTTCAAGTCGTTTAGTTTTTTAAGTAACTGTTTTCGATCTGCATCACTTCATCTTTGTTTTAAGGATATTCCAGAGTTCGTCTTAGCCTTTTCTGGACTCTGGAATATCGCCTCCACTGTGGGATGTTTGTACTTTTTGTTGGCCACGTTTCACTCGGATGTTCTAGCTGTTATTGTTGTTGTTGTTGTTGCGCTTTCATTTGGTTGGTTCTATGCGTGCTGAAGCGAGAGGGGGGAAGGTTGAGGAAGAGAGATAGCCAGAGGAGTGAGCGAAAGAGTTTCGGGAAACAAATGGCAAGAAAACACCGCATGGCGATGATTGTGATGACGACGATGTTTTCATTGTTTTGTTACGCTCGCTTTTCATACAAAACTAGCCCCAGTCCTCAGCGTTTTTCCTCTTTTGGAGCCTTCGCGCAGCTGCCAGCTACAATATTTTACTGACTGTTTGCTGGCTTTTCTTTGCAATTTTGATGCTATTGCTGAACGCAAAAAAGAGAAAACAAAAAGTGGAGCCCGACTTCAAAATAAACGAAGTTTCTAACACCCTTTAAAAATAGCTTTGTTCAAAATTTGCAATGACATTTTGACGTATCGTAAATATCATAAAACAATTTTTAATCTTAGCTGCGGTAAATATTTTAAAGAAATTTAATTCATCGTTTAATTTTCGTTACTAAAAATTGTAAAAAAAACTTCAAATATTATTATATATTATATTCTAACATCCAATTATCTAATCATGTTGTTTTCTTAAAAATGTAATTCATGGTCTATTTTTCACTTTTTAATTTATATAAGTCTTGGGCCAGCTCTTTGTAATGTTTCCAGGATTTGGTATTGTATTTGATTTAAGGAGCCTCTTAAAAAATTATTATACCCCCATTTAGGGCATTCAAAACAACCGAATGAAGCGAAGAAGGGGCGTGGAATCGGAGAAGGGGGCTGAGAGAATAGAAGGGGCGGAGTGCGAGGGGGTGGGAGCTTTGCAAGGCTTTTTAAACAGGAGCAGGAACAGCAGGAAGCTATGAGGTTGTGGGGTGGGGGGGGTAGATATATATGGACCAGGAGGTATACGATGGAAGATGGAGCTGGCAATAACGATGACTGGGAACGATGCAGCGGCAACAGTGGCAACAACAACTTTTCAAGCACTTCCGAATGTTGCAATAGAAATCTGCATTTTTAATTTGTATGTGTGTGTGTGTGTGTGTGTGACAGCATGTGTGTGAGTGTGCTTGTGGTGAGTATATGTTACTGTTGATTTCTTCTCCTTCTTCGTTTTGCAGTTGTTTGTTTGCTGTTGTTGTGTTTTCTTAGGCTTCGGCTTTCAAGCCACTACATTTGGTGTGCAGTGAAAACAATTTCAGTTTTATATTTTCAAATATAAAATATTGATTAAAATATATTAATCACACAACTTCTTATTATTTTTCAGACTAAGCTTTTGAAAATCGATATCTAATTTGCAACAAGGTGATCTGCTTATTAACAATTTTCATATATGTATATAGGAAGTTTTCATAAAAAAAAATTTTTTTTTTAACTTATTCTTAAATAAAATTTTAAAAAATATGTATTTTACCTATTGGGAAACTAGTAGTCCTTTTATGTACCGATTTCATTTCAGTGTATTTGCTCCCTGGTCCAACGCCACCTAGCGGACATGTGTATAGGTCCAGCTTATGCATGTGTGTGTGTGCGAGTCCTTGCATTTGGTTGTGTGTGTGTGTGTGTGCATGTGTGTGAGCGTCCCAGTTCTTCTAGCGTTTGATGTGCCTGCTGTTGTTGTAACTTTTGTTGCTGGTATGCTGCGCCATGTTGTTTGTAACTTCCTCATGCTCGGCACATGACCCCCTGCCCCCTGAACCCCTGCCCCCAGCCACGCCCCCCGCCTTGAGTCCATTTTGGGTGAAATTGTTGGTGAAATATGGCTGAGAGTTGCAATTCTGGTTAATGATCTACGAAGCACTTTGCGGGGGTGGATATAAAAGTATTGCTCATTACATGTGAAGATCGCCTTCGTTCACAGTTAAAACTCCAGAGAAAAAATTAACTCATACAAATAAAAATTAGTCTATTTCATATAACATAATTTATAAATTGAATATATTTAATAATTTTGCATTTATAATTTTTTATTTACCTTAAATAAAAAATACTACAATTTTTTGAAAAAAAAGGACAAGAACCATTTAGAAATTAATTTCTTAAATAAAGACTTTTTTCTGTTCTTTTCTTGCATATTTTTTTCTCCAATTTGCTGTTTTTCAAAAGTTTTGAGTATGTGCCTTCCCAAAATCCCTCAAGAAACCCCAAATGAAGTTGCTTTAATTCCAAATCGCCAAGACCAAGAGAAGTTAGCACTTGAGGTGGCATCATCAGGTATTTTTTTTTTTTTGGGAACAAAACTCTGAATCCTTTGGGTGCCATCTCAGAAATAACAAACTTACTGTCGACGATAAGCCGATTTTTTTTTCAACTTTAGCGTTCATTTTGTCATTCGTATTTATTTTGTATTTCTCTTCCTTTTTTTTGGGTGGAGAAGAGGATGGCTGGTGCGTTTGGTGGTTAGCATTTGATTGTGATATGCACACAAAAGCGGATTATTCTTGACTCTTTAGCAGCATCATTTATGACATGCAACAATAACAGTGGAAAGAGCAGACCGGGGAAATGGTTGCAAAATGGTGGAGTGTGCAGCAAATGCAATTTCGGTTAGTGGCCACAATTTTGTTTAGAATTTTTGGCCCCAGCATTTGGTATTGTCTCGCATTCTGTTCCACGCTCCCCTGCATTGTAGTTACATTATGCTTAAATATTTGTGCATTTTACCCCCGCTCATCCAGAAATCAAAAAAAAGAAGGAAAATAAAAAACCAAATTTAGAAATTGCAACCGCAAAAGCTGCTTAAGTTATTAGTTATTGTTATCAATAATATATACAACTAACTATTCATCGATAAAGCCAGTTTGTGTGCGCACACTTTCATTACAGCACATTTGTGTTGAATAAATTGAATTGTTTTTCCATCATAAATTATCGTACCGCGTTTTCTCGTTAATAAAAATGGAATTGCATTCTAATTGCGAAACGAAATCAAATTTCGTGCTGAAATTAATTGGCAAATGTGCGTAAATTGTTTAGGTGTTTAGGGATTTCTTGCCATTGATCGGGGCGATTTTCATTTTGATTACCAATACCAACGTCCAAATGAAGGTAAATGTGTGTTAATTGGCTAGCAAATTAGGTATCTAAATATACTTCAATTTATTAATTAAAATAATTTGTTCATCCCCATGGAACTATTTAATACTTTTTGCCAAAAAATAAAATTCTATATATTCTATTCTTTACTATAGAGTTTTAATATAGTTTAAAAGCTCATTGCTAAATAGCTAATTAAAGTCGATTTGTAGTCTCTATAAATCCTTGGTAGTTCAAGCCTCCAACTCAGGTGTAAACGAAGCGGATAGGGCAACTGGATATATAAGGTCGGATGTGGGGGACAAATGGGTCCGGGTGAGGGGGAAATTGGGAGACAGAAAGTAGACATAGATCCAACAGGCGACGTCGGCACTTTTGGTCCACTTGCCCGGCAATTGGACCATTTCGTTGGGCGCTTCACAGCGCTCAAGTTGCCTTGGTTTTGGGCTTGGGATTTAAATTGGGATTGGGGCTGGTGCTGCAAGGAGGCCAAAAGAGGTAGAGATCCCAGCTGGGCTGCCAGCCGACTGCCAACGACATTTAGCCCACTTTTTACGCAGCAGCGGGCACCCCAGGAATCAGGGAACGGGATTGCCACCACATCCTACTTATGTACCCGCTTCATGCACTCAAAAAAATATAGAGAAACTGGCTCATTTTCTTTGCTTTCGATTTAAAAACATACTCACTTTAATTAAAAACCTAACGAAATGATTAATTAACAAGTTACAATTAAACAATTACTATTTAAATGAATAACGATCAATCAAAAATATACTTTTTAAATACATCAATCTTAAAGAATATTTTTCTATAAGACGGCAAAAATATAATGTATAAATAAATTGTCTGCATTTAAAATACTATCTTACTTTTAATCTCCTTAATACGATTTTTCCCAGTGGATGTTCCATATTTTTTTTTTTGTGTGTTAAGGGGTAAAGTCTCCCGGAGTTCGGCCGTTCAAGTAGTCAGTCAAACTGGGATTCGGTTGCGGCTTTTTGGGGTCACCTCGCCCAATTGCACTGCAATCCACCTCGGCGATGGCCGCTTTTGCCTGTTTCCCCGCTCAAGTGGCAGATAATGCTAATTAATTGTATTGATTAGCTCATTATATCATTAGCTGGCAGCGACCAACTTGCCCCGGGCGCCTTTTCAATGTGCCATGCGACGACAATAAGTTCCGACCGCAGCAACAATGCAGATCCTGATGTGCGTATCCTGCCCAGGATGCAGATCCTTGTGTGTTGTGTGCTGTGTATTGTATATTGTATGTGTTGCCCGGGGCCGCACATTCATATAAATAAACTTGTCTAAATTGCAGTTACCGCCCCAGGGCCATGGCCAAAATTGTGTGCAACACCGAAAACTTAAACGAGGGGGGATTGGATATGAATATTCCGGTGGCATGGCGAAAATCTTCGGGGCAGGCTGTGTGTCCTGGAGCTTTGTTCTTGGTTCGGAACCAAGTAAAATCCAATACAGTTGTACAGGGATTAGGTGACCTGCAGAAATGACCCTTTCGCCGGGTAAGATACCAATTGGGTTCAGTAATCGCCACTAAGCTTTAACCGGAACTGGAATTTACTCCATTTGGTTACATTTAGATGCAGCTTAAAAATATTTTTTATTTTTGTTTACGAAAACAGTTTTATTTTCATCGGTTTTTTTGTAAATGCCAATTTGTTGGAAATTTTGTTACGAATTTAACGAGATATGACATTTCATTATTCGACCACCATTTGTGGGAAAAATCAAGCTATTTTTTTCCCGATTTTGGGCAAAATATTTTTTATAAGGGTAACATCATGATTTTTTTTTCGAAAAATACAATTTTTTAGCTGAGAATCCCACTTGATTGGACATTTTATAACGAATTCCCAGGGTTTTCATTAAAAAACTGAAGCAGATTATGATTACCATCATTACTTAGGCATTTATTGTGATATATATTTCTCATGTATAAAATTTTTTTTGTTTATAAAAGCAAAATCTTAAAAAAATTGTTGTATTGAACGCGAAAAAGAAACTGACTCAAAAATTTGTTAAAATGACCTCAATTTAGGTAATTATTCTTAATTTTCCAAAATGATTTATTAAAAAGAAAATATATAATAAACACTTTTAACCAGAGCCACCTGTAATCTATATTGCTCATTTCATTTATAAGATTCTAACTCAAGTGTTTTCTTTTTATTTTCTTAGCTGCCTTTCTGACTCTTTCGGGATTGTCAGGTGTTCGTCGCCCGCTCCTTCGACTTGGCCATAAAGTTTTGGCCAACTTTTTGGGAACAAGCTGCATCGTTCTTCGTCCTTCGTCCTTCCTCCTTCAGTCCCCGTTGTCGTCGGCAGCATCGTTAAGGCGTATCCATCATAATATCTATCAGGCGGCGAGGGGTATACGGTATACTGGCTCATCCGAATAATTCATTTATATTAATACATCCTGCAGCGCAACAGTCAAACTCACTGCGAAAGAGACGGCGATAGATATAGAAGGAGCTGAAGAAGAAGTATTTCAATTTGTATTGCCAAGTGTCTGGCTCTATCTGTCTCTTTCTGTGGATATCTCCCTGTCTCCCTCCCCCGCACTAACGGCAGTTGCAGTGCTCGACTTTGCCTCGTCGACAGCTTAAAGTTTGAATTGCTGCACTCGGAGTCACTAATGCACTGAAAAAAAGTATTGGTTTGTAGGTAAATAAAATAAAATTTAATTTAAAAGAATGGCTATCGCTTAATCTTAATAAAAACTATACAAAAATAATGAGCGAAATTTGTATTTTCAATTAATTTCAATACTCAATTTGAAAACCACTTCACGTTCTTTTTTTGCAGAGCTCTAAATTTTTTCAATATTTACTTGTTTTTGAAAATGGAAAAATTTCAACATGATTTTTTAAAGCCATCCCAATGGAATTTGAAAATATTTTCAATGCAACTTATTAACGAAAATAATAAGAAAGTTATTTAGCCCTGCAATTATTGTGGTCATCAATTTTTGAAGCTAAAATCATAGGTTTATAGTATTATATATATATTTTTTGAATTTAAGTATAATTGTTAAAAGGTTCCTATTTTTTTTGCAGTGCCTTTTCGCCTGGACAACCTGGACGAAGGTTGGAAGTGGGGTGCAGCTGGGTGGTCTAAAATTGGGGCCGTCGAGGGGAGGGGGGATTACAGGATGCAGGACGCCACCTTTTGCAGCTGCTTCCATGTGTTCATGGCGCAAATAATCGCCGTCATCAACAACAACAAAAACAAGATGGCAGGACAGGATCAGGACGACAGGATTGGGTCTTGCGGAGGGGCAAACGGGGCTCTAAAGATGAGTTGAGAGACGTTGACGCTGACGCCATTAGCACCGAGTTTTGCAGCATCAACGACAAACTTTAAATTGTTGCGTCATTACAATTCGAGTTGGCTTGCTTGGCAAAAGGGGGGGGTGTCTTTTGCAGAGAATTATGGGGGCAGGGGGATGGGGGATCTGGTGAAATGTTGAGCAACAGGAAGCCATGATATATATTCTGGGCCTAGCCAAGGCATAAATGCTCCTTGCCAAAAGGCGAGAAAAGAAGAAGTCTTGTCCCCGTTTGCACCAGTGATTGATGTTGCACTTTAAATTTCAGTTGTGTCAGTCGGATGCGCACACACATGCTCCCTAATGACCAGGTGCCACAAATGGTTGCATTAAAAAAAAAATAAGTGCTTATATTCCAGTCAAATGCTGCACTCCCCTAAGACGTTAACTTATATTTCCTCTAAGTCGCCACGAATGTCATCTCACTGTACTCGTATGTAACATGCGATGATAAACGTATGCTCCCCAATGATCAGTTGTTTTGCCTTTTTAGTAATCACAAAAAATGAACATTACATTTTCAATTTTCTAAGTATCCACAATGACTCTACCAAAATGTAACAGATTTTCAAATCAGTTATACAGCTAACAAACGTTTCCTCTTGATTTTAAAATTTATTTCATAAAATTTATTTAGTTTCCAGAAAGCTAAGTTTACAAATAGGTATTGTTCTTTTTTACTTTTAATATATTTAACAATAAATTGTATAATTAAAAAAAAATTATATAAAATTACAATTTACCTCAAGATTTATCTGTTCCTAATACAATTTAATTAGGGCAATTGACAGCAAAGATCTATGAAGTGGAATATGCAGTAATAGTTCACAAAAATTGATGACTGAGTGTCAACAGTTACTAAGGCAATCTGGAATGGAAGAAACGCCATAACAATATAATAAATCATTTGAAACGAAAAGAACATGTCTAACTTTAAGCAAAACACATTATTTTTCTTGGCCACAATTTAAATAAAACTCCTCTTGGTGGTAATAAAAAAGGGCCATACATTTTTATAGTTCCAAGTACATATACGTAAATGTGCGGTCCGATCTGTCTTGCTGCTGCCCTCTGCCTTTGTAATCATTTAAATGAACAAATTATAAATTACCCCAATAATGGGCTCGGGAGCAGGACAAGGAAACTGGCCAGGATACGGAGACAGGAGTCAGGAGTCACGTCCAGGCACACATATATTTTATATGCATGCACTCATATATGCTGATATATGTATATACGATGCTATATGCGCCATATATTATATATTGCGGCGATTGCATTGCAACGACAATTTTGGCTCATTATAAATTTGCCTTAATTTTAATGCAAAATGTCTCTGCCGCAGTCCGTCTGCCTGTCCATCTGTCTATCTCTTTCTGCCCGTATATTGCCATCTCTTTCGGCGTGTGTCTGGCACAGTGCCTTACATTTAACCAAACCAAACTCCAGCTGGCATCGGACTGCGATTTCTGAGTCGGAACTGGGTACTGGGTTGTGAGAACTGAACACTGAATACTGAATACTGGGAACTCCAACTGAACTCCTCGCCACGAATTGCATACAACTGCAGTCTGCAGACCGAGTCATCCATCTACACCTCTCTTTCGCCCCCCGGATCTGCATCTGCCCTCTCTTTCTTTCGCTGTAGGTAATCATGTTGCTGACAGCATTGTTGCCGCACAAGTCCACTGTTCCTGACACCCTGCAAAAATATTAAGGAAGAGGAGTATTTTATTCCACCTTACAATAAATTAGTTTTCTTAATTTCATTATTATTTTTCTTCAAAAATTCATAGCATTTCAAAGTTAGCCAGTGTAGTCTAAATATATTTTAAAATAAAAAAGTTATTTAAGATTATTCATATATGTGTAATAAAAAATAAAAACGTTTTATATTAAATTTCACACATACTTAATGAAACTTTTGGTAGGGATATTGCATTATTTGTTAACTTAAGAGACTTTTCTAATAATAAACTTTGCTATAATTGGTAATGTCAGATGGTAAATAATACAACATTTTAAAATTATCTACTTTAATATATACATATATATATTTAAATCTATCAAGAAAAGAATATTATTAATGTAATTTATCAGACCTTTTCCTGGGTATTTCCAGTTTCGCAATAACTTAAAAATATTCTCCGCGTTTTATGTTAAATTGTTGCACGACAATGAGCAGGCAGCCGCCAAAAAAAAGGAACAAAGATGGGGAGAAGAAAAGAAAAGCCAGCAAAATGCACATGCCACGTAGTTATGCATATGTCGTTGTCCCAGGACCCCCGATTCCCCGATCCCCCGATCCCTCAATCCCCCCAAGCCCTCCGCCACTGTACGTGTGTTCCAGGCAATTCACAAATTGAACGTACGAAATCACATTAGCCCCAACGTCAGCCTCAGCCCTCAGCTCCAGATCCTGTCTGTCCTTTCAGCATCTTCGCTTGTTGCAGCGGCTCCTTGGGGAAAATGCCCCATACTCAAAATCTCCCAGGCCCAGAGCCCAGATCCTTAAACGGAACACTACACTTTAAATATATTCATTAGTGATTTTTAGCCTTTTAGCATAAGCCATATCTACTTTACAGTAAGTGCTTGACAGTACTAAGATTGCAAATCGAAAAGTAACCATTGCGAAAACAAAATTATTCACTACTTTAGCTATCGAAATGTAAAAATATCACACATTCTTTAGTTTCGATTAGTTTGCAGTCTAACAAACAAAAAGTTTTAGGAATCAGTTTAAATTTAATTAAATTATTATATTTTGTATATAAGTTTTTCATTAAGATAATTCTTTAAATAACGTTCTTTAAAATAATTTATTAAAATTTGAATATGTATTTTTTTATGAAACAAACATTGAATGTAGAAGTGAAGAACAAATATAACAATTACTTGAAACATTTTAAACTCTCATACTTCTAAGATAAGTAAATCATAATTTATTTAATACCAAAATGTGGGAAGGTAATGGATTTGTGCCTTAAACGTAATTTTAAAGTAACTAACATTATTTCAGATAAATATTGCACTAAAATAGATATGTTTAAATATATACAACTTATAGGTCACAATTATGGTTTTGTATTTATAAAGCACCAAACAATTAATCGAATAAAATAGTTTATTTAAAATATTCCACTATTGATTTGAAACTATTGTTTAGTGTGTACCGGAATTATTTTGGCCGAACACGTACGGAGCCGCTGGCATTGGCCAATTGGCCTGGTCTGGGTCCTTCTTGGTCCTGCACCCCTATATATCCTATATATATTCCATATGCCCCTCTGCTGTGACGACGTGCTGCAGCAAAAGTTTTCCTTGTCTATTGATTTGAATTTGAATTTTTCGCCTAATTGCAAAAAGTGAACATAAAGTGAAACAAGCGAAAGAAGTGATGGAAGGCAAATGAAAAGAGGAGCTCGTGGGGGATGTTACAACTCCTCAAATGTAAACATTTTACTTATACGCTTTAAGATCCTTTGGTTTTTGATCCAACCGAAAATTTAAATGATTTATTTTATGTTTTCTCCTTTTTGTCAATCCATATGGACAGCTTTTCATTCACATATCATGCTGCGGGCAATATTTACCCAAGGCAAGAAATAATTCCCCATAAATTCAAATATTAATTGATTAAAAAATAAATGTCTAGGCCTGAGCAAATTGCCCCAGGGAAATTACAAATAAATTTTTACACTTTCAGGGCTTATGCAAAGTGTTTCCCTGGGCGAAGTAAATTAGTCAAATATCTGATTGGTTGCAGCAAATATATTGACAAATATTCAAATGAAAAATTCATTTAAATTTGTCTTCTACCATGTTTGCTAATAACTATATCTTGTTTTTTCTATTACATTTGAATTGTATTTTTTTAACTTTCTCTTTATACCCGTTACTCGTAGAGTAAAAGGGTATATTGTATTCGTGCAAAAGTATGAACCAGCTAGAAGGAAGCGTTTCCGACCCTATAAAGTATATATATTCTTGATCAGGGTCACTAGCCGAGTCGATATAGCCATGTCCGTCTGTCCGTCTGTCCGTCTGTCCGTCTGTCTGTCCGTCTGTCTGTCCGTATGAACGCTGAGATCTCGGAAACTATAAAAGCTAGAAGATTGGCATTTTGCATGCAGATTCTAGGAGTTCCTACGCAGCGCAAGTTTGTTTCAAAAAGGTGCCACGCCCCCTTTAACGCCCACAATCGCTTATATACGATAAATTTAAATATTTCGGAAAAGTAAAAATGCAGTTTTATTGTGTTTATAAATACCTATCGAAATGTAGAAGAAATTTTTCAAATCGGACCATTCGTTAAAAAGTTATGCGTGATCAAAGTTTCTATCTCCATCTCCCTCGCACTCCCTTTACCTGAGTAACGGGTATCTGATAGTCGGGGCACCCGACTATAGCGTTCTCTCTTGTTTTTATCTTAAAATTCTTGTTGTTGTGCACCAACTATTGTTATTTCGGTTCTTTTTGTATTTTTGAAAAACATATTTATTTAGCTTGAGGTATAAACAAAAACAAAATGTTGTACCCTATCTAAGAGTTTGTCTACGGATGCGGTCAAAATAAAAGTAACTGATTGAAAAACATTATAAAATGATTACGCAAAAGTCACAAAGTAAACAGAGCCATTTTGATATACATAATCAAATGGTTATTATACTGCAAATGTGTAGTTTTGTATTGTATTTTCTATTCTTATATTTGTATTTTTTGTATTTTTCGCTGCAGTGCAAACTTTTTCTTAAGTAACAAGTTCAAGAATATATATATATATATATTTAAATTTAAAAATCTTAGCATTATAAAGAGATAAATTGGCATAAAGTAAATTAAAATAAGTAGTATTTAGAGGATGGGGTCTAGTAAAAAATCAGACTGAAAATTCTATTATTTTGACCCCGGCTGTAATTGAGGTCGGTGCACAATGCAAATATTTGCATCTGTTTCCGTGTTCATTTGGATGTTTGCTTGGATCACGGCGGTGTAAAGCAAAACTTAAATATAATACGCATAACGGGCAAAATTGTTGTATATGGAATTTGTTATATTTTTTAGCAAATGTGCCGAGCAAACATTAAACGCATAGACAGATGTATAAATGTAATAATAATAAAAAAGGAAATAATAAGAGATGGGGAATATTTTCCATGGGCTCGCATAGTTTTCGAATTGATTTCACAAGTGGTAGCCAAACAACTCCCGAAAGTGGGCGTTACGATTTGAGTTTATTGAAAAGAGGGGGGGGCCCACGGCAAAGGAAAGAGATAGAGACAGAAGGAGAAAGAGAAAGAGAGAGCAACAAGCGGAGTGTCCGCCCACGCAACAAGGTAATCAAATGCAATTGAAAAACCAGCGCAAAAAGTTTATCCTTTGGCTTGCCTTGAACACAAGCGTTCCCGGTTCTCCTTCCGCAACCGGTCCACCCCTTTTTTTCTACCCGGTCCACTCCGTTATTCCCGTTCCCGCTTCACAGCCGTTCCCTTCGATTTTTCACCCGGTTGCCATTGCAACGAATTTAATCAAAAGTTACAATTCCAATTGTCCGCAAGCGGGTCACTCGTGTTGCGTATTAAAAAAGTTCCACTGCGGTGAGACAGAGATGGCTGATGTCCGTGAAGCGAGGCGGACATAGATACACTCAGCCTAAATTTAAGAAATTACACATTTAAAATATATTTATTACAAATTCCAGAAGATATAACTATGTTATCGATAATGTATTTTTAAAAAAGATATTTTTTTTTAATAAATTATTCAAGGTGTGAAATTTTAGCAACTCTTTATTTTAAAACTAAAACAAATAAGTAAGACAATTTATTTAAAAATCCGTATTTTTAAAAATCATTAAAAATATTTAAACATTTTTCTGTTTACAATAAAAAGGGCTTGCTTTAAACATTTTTTTGTATTATAAAATGAAGTCACATTAAGCAAGTCATTTGGAATCTTGATTAGGAGGTTAGCTTTTTTCTAAGTGCAGTGGGCAAGAGATATAGCTATAGATAGAGTCGGCGTTTCATATCCGTGTTCTATGTAGGCCAAAAACAAAAAGAGCGAAAAGAAGCAGCAGGAATCGAAGCGAAGTGAGCCAAAAAGTTTGCCCGCTTAAATTGCAGCGATTGCAATGAACCGGACGGACAATCAATGCCGATTTTTGCCACATCTATCTCTCCCTGTCACTCCCGGCAGCCCTCTCTGTCGCACCAGAGAAAGCGAAACGGTATCGAAGTATCGATAAAATCGAATCATTTGCGGGCATCTACAAGTGCGTTTTGAGTGCAATGGCAAAAAAGGAGAAGTTCATTCCCATTTTGATTATTTTTTGCAATGGCATTTTTTTTACTGTTTAAATTGTCCCAAATGTTAAACATGCTCGATTCTTGGCTTAGGTTAAAGCCACACTCAGAAAAATAACGTTATAGATGAACCGAAAACGTGTCTGTTTGTATCTAGACTGCATTTAAAAATTTGAAAAAACTTTCTTCAAACTTGAGCTTTGGGTCAAAAGGTTTTAAAAAATTTAATTTAAAAAAAGCCATAATTTTGTAATTTAAAAAAAAATTGTCTTTAAAATATTAAGACAACAATGTGTAATGAAGTAAGAATATCGATCTTACTTCTTTTTTTTGCATATATCCAATAAAGTCATATGATAAATCTTATTGTTCAGATAAGCCTTTCATCGTCAGTTGACTCAGAAATAAACGAAATACCCAACCTTAAATGGTTGCAATTTTCTTGTCCACACTGGTTGCATTGGCCATTTCCCCTGCCAGTCCCTTAACCCACCGACGGCTGTCCATCAGCGTCATCAGCATGGCCACCAGCTAGCCTTAACCCTCTGGGTCCCTTCGTCCTCCGCACTGCCATATGTGCCAGATCCAAAGTCGGGACGACTTTCCCTCTGCCGATAATGATGGGCCAGCCGAACAATCAATTAACGCACTGCCAGCCATCAAGGTTTCTGGCCCGGGGGCGGCTGGGCAGTCTGGCCTGTGGGCGTGGCATTTGACAAGTGGTGGAAGAGGGAGTGGAAGGGAATAGGTCGGATATTGGGTAAAGACGAGGAATAGCTGGAGGCGGCTCCTTCATGGTCAGCCGCATGCAAAAGCGATTTAGAGACGCAGCCTCCATTTATCCACTTTGCTTTTCATCAGCATTCACCCATTCCACCGAAAAAATGGCTAAACGACAACTTTAAAAAGATTAGAAAATAGGTTTTCATATTTGTTTTCAATTTAAATAACTTTTTTTTTTAAATTGCAAAATAAAATACAAATTTAAACATTTTTTCCAATGCTAAACTATAATATTATAATTTGCACATGATAATTGTTTTAAAATTAAAAAAATATACCTAACATGTATACATTCAATAGTCTAAATATTTTTAAAATGTGGAAAATATCTGAAATGGATCAAAGTATTAACCATAGTTTGAATGCAGATAATAAGAGAATTTAACCACAACCTTTCTGCAAGCCTATACAAAATTTGCACCTTAAGCCCTTTTAATAATTTCCACCCCGTCAACGGTTTTAGATTTTTGCATATTTACTAGTAAATAAATAAAATCTGTATAATTTGCCATCAAATAGTCGTTGAAAAGTAGGTTAAACTTTATTTTGAATTCCGATTGGGCATGATTTTGTAGTTAGAAATTCAAAAAAAAAGTAAGGTCAGAATGGATGTGAAGCAGCAGTTGGAGCGGCAGGACGTGAATCAGGATGGTGGCGAGGTGGCCACGGGCAGCAAGGACCTCGAGCTGGTGGAGCACGGCGATGACTTGAGCAGGAACTCCAGTCTGACGACCGTCTGCAGCACTTTTCCATTGACCGCAAGAATTGACAGCTATCACTGCTGGCAGCCGATGGACTCGAAGATCGGGGAAAAGGACACCATGGATCGCGAATTGGATTCGGAGAAAGAGCGAAAGATGCAACTGGCCATGTCCATGCCGCTCACCTTTGAAGTCACACAACCTTGATTTGACGAAAATTAAAAATACTAGTATTTACGATAAATAATCCTATTATTAAAGTGGAAAAATTGGCTCAAAATAAATTTATTTATAACTTTAATATGTGTTCCTTTTTATCATTAGTATTTTTAGGCTTTGAGACAACGCTGCGTATGATTAATATGACAAGCAGACCGTTTGAAAAATCTGTCTTTTACTTTTGAGACTGTCACTTCACTAATGCACCACCAAAAGTATTTGAAACATTTAAGCTTGCTACCAATTTTTCAAATTTTAAGTTTTATGACAACATTGCGTATGAGTAATACTCAGAAAAATACTCATACGACATGTGGTCCTCACCTTACCTTAATTTAAAATACCGTTATTGGGCTTTAAATGTGCTTTTCAATGGTCAAGTATTGCCCTAATAAAGGACACAAATTGAAGCCAGTAAGGGATCAACAAGCTGCATAAATTCCCCATCGCTCCTTCTAACACCTCTCGCATAATTGAAGGTAAATTAAGTTTGCTCTCCTCCACATTTGACGTTTGAGCTCGATTGACGCACATCGTTTGCTTTTCGGCATCGACGGCGGCGGCCTCAAAAACGAAATTGCTATTTACAAACAATTTTACATATTTACGCGGCAACTGTTGACATTTTGCTATAAATTCACCCGGCCCTGGTCTACCTCAGGCCCTGCCCCGCCCCCCTTGGACAAAGACCAATGCAAACAAAAATACACTGAGAAGTATTAAGTACACTAGACTGAGAGAACAATCCATATTTTGAACTTTTTCTTGAAAAAATATAACAAAACAAGAAAGGAAAGCTAACTTCGGGCGGAGCCGAAGTTGATATACCCTTGCAGAATACTCTGTAAATTATATTCTCCAAAATTATTCATATGATGCATTCTTAATACTCATAAAAAATCCCAACTTCCTAACTTTAAAAACACCAAAGTTATGGCATTTCCAATCGTTCAGTTATATGGCAGCTATAGGATATAGTCGGCCGATCCATATGGAATTTGGTAGGTCGGATTAATTGGCCAAAAATAAAAACCATAGGAAATCCCAACTTTCTAACTTTACAAACACCAAAGTTATGGCATTTCCGATCAATCAGTTATATGGCAGCTTTAGAATATAGTCGGCCGATCCTTATAAAATTTGGTAGGTCGGATTGATTGGCCAAATATAAAACCCATAGGAAATCCCAGCTTCCTAACTTTACAAACACCAAAGTTATGGCATTTCCGATCAATCAGTTATATGGCAGCTATAGGATATAGTCGGCCGATCCTTATAAAATTTGGTAGGTCGGATTGATTGGCCAAATATAAAACCCATAGGAAATCCCAACTTCCTAACTTTACAAACACCAAAGTTATGGCATTTCCGATCAATCAGTTATATGGCAGCTATAGGATATAGTCGGCCGATCCCGGCCGTTCCGACATATATACTGCGTGCAAAGGAAAGAAGGGTGTGTGCAAAGTTTGAATTCGATATCTTTAAAACTGAGAGACTAGTTTGCGTAGAAACAGACAGACGGACAGACGGACAGACGGACAGACGGACATGGCTATATCGACTCAGGAGGTGATCCTGATCAAGAATATATATACTTTATAGGGTCGGAGATGTCTCCTTCACTGCGTTGCACACTTTTGACCAAAATTATAATACCCTCTGCAAGGGTATAAAAATGTATTAAAAAATTTTAAATTAATACATTTATAAGAAAAATGTTACCTTGATGATTATTTATCATTTAAATAAGCTACATAAAAATACAATTTTTGCAAAAATATAATTCATAGCATACTTTTTGGGGCCAAAATTATAATTTTTAATAATCCTTCCTTCCACGAATAAAAATAATTTTATGAAATCCTAAAACTTATTGTTAATAAATTATTTAAAAAGTAATACAAAAGATAGAAGTAAAAGTACCAAACTTTATTGCTGAGGAATGCAGAAGATAATAATATAATTATAGTAAAAACTTAAAAATAACCTACGTTTTTTTGGGGTTTTTATGTCCCTTACGAAATAAAATTCTCAATTTACCACAGCACATATTTTGGCCCAGTGTAGCCCCAACTTGCGATGCAAAAACTGCCCCGAACTGACTGATGGCTGCCTAGATGGATGGCTCCGCTCCGTTCCTCCGCTCCTTGGCCTGAAGTAGGAGCTGTTGCTGGACGCTTATTGTTAGATGGATGGATGGATGATGTGTAGCTGTTGCTCCTGCCACGCCCCTTGGCCCCCAATGCCCCCCTCTCCCTCCACCCATCAGAAGTGCAGGGTTGTTGCAATCTATATAGTATCTGGTGGAAGTCCATGGCCAGGGACAGAGGGCCAGATAGAGTTGATGATTTGTGGCGCAAAATGCGAAACTGACAGCGCGCTTCCGCTTAAAGGAAATTGAAATCCTTCTTTGCACAAAATTGTTGACGTATTTACACATACCCCCGCACACACGCACACACACTCACATGCCGAGATAAACACACACACGGTGTGCGTGTTCCATCTCGGTTTCTCCACTTTCTGTTTTTTTGGCAGTTGGTTTACTCACTGGTCGAGGACATGTGAACCTTGGCCTAAGAAACTTTCCACCTGGGATCAGGATGCTTTAGTTGTTTTACTTGATGTTTAACATGTTGGGCACCACAATAGATCATAGAAGTCCGTAACATTATTATGTATATTTATAATAATATTGTTTTAAAAATTATAATTATTATTTTTAATATATGTAAAATATTTTAGAACTTTATTCTATTATTATATTTCTTAATTTTTGAATATTAATGTACATCTATTTAACTGGCATTTCTTGAAACTTGCGTTGTTTGATTAATAGTTTAAAATAAATTAAATGACAATTGGAGGAAACCAATTCACCTCACTCATATATGTATCAAGTATTATTGAAGTGCTTTAACATTTGAGAAAGGACTACTCAAAAAGCATTTGTTTTTCTCAACCGGTTTTGTATGGATAATGGACAACGGCATTAGGGACTGGGAAATCGGGGAGCAACAGGAGCAGCTCCATTTCCGGCGGACATATGCTGATTATTTGGTCGATGTTGCCACCGATGCTACGTGCCGCATTACCGCCCATCCTCATTAGGCGCACAGCTGCAGCAACAATCGCAGCAACAACTGCGGCAGATGTTGCGCCTGCAACTGGCCATCTGCAACATGCAAAAATCAGCACCTGGTGGCAACAACCAGTCACTGACAAAAATTACATTACTCTGGCAAACTATATTCACAAGCTTTCATTTAACTAAAATTTTTTACATTTTTTTTTGTTAACTTTCAATCTATAGTCTTATAGTCTTAAAAATGTATTTATTGCCATATGAATTCTTACCATATTTATTATCAAAAGTATCAATTTGTATGAGTTTGTAGTGGATATTGCTATCAAGAGTATTAAAATACTACAAATTAAAATCAAATAAATTTATATAAATTTGTTGTATTACTTGCTATGGCTTTTCTTTTTCATCAGTGCATCAGCGGAGTTCAAGTGCATCTATATCATCGTGTGCGACTAAGTGAGTGGCAAGCCGAATGGCCACCGCAAATGTGCGTTCAACTCTGGCCAGCCAGAAATGGAAACTGAAGTATGCAGTGTAAAAACCAAACAAATTTCAGATTTTAGGCACTAAACTACCCTATTGTGTTTACTTATTGTACATTATAAAGAACCACCTTTATATTATATATTATAATTATTATTTTGATAAACATAGGATGAGAGAAATATTGATTAGTTTAATACAACATCATAAGCCATATTATTGATATTATTATTATTATTATTATTATTTTTGCAATATTAACAACCAAGAAGTGGACTGAAACAAAGAGGGCAACTTCTCAGCGTTGCTCATAAGTTTTAATTTGTATTAAATTGTTATTATTATTATTATCAAATATCGCTTATTTAAATTCAATGATCAGCATAAGTTTCAACGTAATATACTCCCTAAATAAAGGGAATGATAAAAAAGCTTGCATTTTCACTGACATTTTTGAACCCTGTCAAAAGGACTGGTGGGTGGTTAGAGCGGTGGGCGTGGCAGGTGGGTGAGTGTCATACAGGGTCACCTAATTGGTTGCCCTGCCATACGGATCGAGGGAAAGAGAGAGAGAGAGAGAGAGGGAGGGAGAGAGAGGGTGGGCAATCAACGAATGACCAACGGCTTACCCGTGTGTATACAAATGTGTCGGCATCATAGGTTCGTCTCACGTTTGCGGTATTTGTTTGCTTGTCCCCTTGAAAAACCTACCCCCCGCCACCCCCCTGGAAAATCCACTCCCCTTCGGCATGCCCCTGGTATGCATCTGTATTTTGACAGTTGCCAAAACTCCGGGGACGGGATAAAAGGCGACTGTCATTCGACTGTAACTAAACATTTTTGTTCTGCCTTGTCTCGGCCTGCTAAGCGCCTTTCAAACAAGATCCCCTCCTCCCCATATATACCCCCCCTTGTAGCCCACACTTTGCCCTGCCATTTGCACCGGAGTTCAATTAGAATTTGTCAGTGGCTGATGTCATACCTCCCAAATCTGTACCGAAACAAACAAAAAGAAAAAATCGTCAGCAAACCAAAATACTAGGAGATCGAAAAAATAGATGAAATAAACAAATCGAAAATCAAACACAAAACAAATACAAACACAAGCACAACAGAAAATGTTTCCAAAAAGAGAGCTAAATTGTGGATATAGTTAAACAACACATTTATTTCTCTAACTTGTCACAATAAACCATAAAATGAATTTAAGATATTTAACAATAATTATAAAACTGGAAGAATGTTCATTTTATTTTTAAATTAATTTGTAGGCCAAGTTAAATTTAACAAACAAAAACATTTCTTAAAACCTTTAAAAGCAGTTATCTGGCGAAAAATAGATACTGTATATTTTAAACTGTTTTTATAAATAAATAATTTGGAAATGATTTGTGATACGAACAAAACTTTCTGAATTTAATGCCCAGTTTTAATTATTACCATTTTTTGCCTTTTCTAAAATGGGAAACCACACGGACAAGCTGACGTACCCCGGCGGGCCTAATTCCATTTGGAAAAGGTATTAAAAACCATATCGGAAAATAGTTGTACGATTGGGTAAAAGGCTTTTTTCCAGACCGAACAGCATAAAAATCCAGTCAAACCCCAAAAAGAGTGAGGTTCATTTTGGTTGGGGGCTTTGGCAGTGATTTTGCCTTGGGCCATCGTTTGGCCATTGAGCTTTTGCGGTGGTTTTGCCATTGCAACAGAAAAATATGAAATGCATTGGGCTAATACTACGTCCCTCTCTTTCCTCCAACATCTGGCTGTCTTTTTCTATCAGTCCTCTTTGCACCTTAACCGCAGTTTACTGTGGCTCCATGCACCATCTAGTCATCGATGGTCATTCATCTAACTGCTGTCTCTCGCTCCGTAGAGCCACCACCCACCACCCACTCCACCTCCAGGAAGTCCTCGCCCGGAACATCCCATTCCTGGACATGCCTGGTCATAAGGACCATTCTAATCCACTTTGTTGAAAATACACCGGTGCATATTGAAGAGTCTGAAAGCATCCACAGAGTTCAGAGGTGTCGGTGATAGAATGTGGTAAATAAATAACGTTTCTGAAATGAGGCAACTAAGTCGTGATTCTCCAGTAAATAATGGTTAGGGATTTAAATGATGAGGGTTAAAAAATATATTATAGAAGAAGTACAAGACAAAACTTGATAAAAATATTATATTATCCATGAAGTCATTAAAACACTTAGCAAAAATGGGTCAAAATGGATGTAAAAAAATATAAAATGTAAGCAGATTTCCGTCCTAAGAAAAAAAACAAAACTTAATTACTTATAATGAGTACAAATTTAGATCTAAATATAATCATTACATTATTTTAATTAGTATAATTTAAAAAAAAACCTATAATGAAATGTATATAAAAATCTTGCAACAACAGGATTTAAAATGCAAATTCGCTGAGAAATGGTGATAAACCTATTAGTGATCCCTTTTGGCTACGCCTCTGGAAATCAGGGAAAGGACTGCGTTTTGTGGAGCGTTTCAAGTTTGGCGCGATGGCGACATGGCCAGGATGCGAGGGGCGCTCCGCTGATGGCTTAAAGGGCCTCGTCCTGTGCATATCGATTTGATGTGATTTTCATTAAAAACTCAGCACGGGTTTTTTTTCTTTTAACCCAGGTATTGAAAAGAAAATCGTTATAAAATCAGCTTTGCGATGCTATAAAAAAAAACCAAGAGAAACTCAAACCAAAAACAAACCGAATCAACAACAAAAAAGGAAGTGAGAATATTTTTTAAAACTGTTTCTGTGTTTTTAAAATACCCCTTATTTTAGTTTTAACATTTTCAGGAAAGTTTTGATCCATTTTGGTGATTATTTCCAAATGATTTGTTTTTATTTCACATAACATCATTATTTTTTTGTAGGACCTTGTTTTAATAATACACTTATTTAGGCATACCCTTGCCTCTACGCAAATTTACTGGGTATCAAAAATGACAAATAGAAAAACGATGAATGGTCCAAAAAGCGGAAGCAGCTGCACATTAGCCAAAGAGTTTGGGATCGGGATTTGGGTTTTGAGGACCGAGGATTGCCATTGATGGTTGGTTGGTGTCCTACGTGAGCAGTCAAAGTTCGGCCCTCTAAAGAAATTAAAAACAAACAAACAAATCGATTATTAGCACGCACACCGAAAAGGGTTCCAGGATATGGTTTTTAGAGGATGGATTTATTCCCCTTTTTTCTGTTTTCTTTTTCTTCTGCTTTTCGTTTTTTGTCATCTTGAGCAGTCCGAAATTCGGACACGGATTGCGTATTGGCCAAAAAGTGTCGCTGCATCAGCTTGAGCCGCTCTTCATTGTTTGTTGGTGGGGCGTTGGGCGGAAAAGGGGGCGGGGCAGCAGGGAAATCTGTTTTCCGTTCGATATTTTCACGCATGATTTATGACCCCGTTAACAAGTAAAAGTCTCAACGTGCAGCAGCATCCGACCAGGCCGGTCTACAACTTGAAAAATGAATTTCTCGTTTTCAACCGCCCACCAAACCCCCACGCCCCCCGTCACGCCCCCTGGCTTTCCCGCTTTTCCACGGAATATGAAGTGGCAGCGTGGCACGTAGAATTCGGGCGGAAGGGACTGAAAAACAGGGACAGGCCGCATAAAGTTGCCGAAATGAAGCTTAATTTAAAGACAAACATTTGTGCATAACAGCGACAAGAACAAGGGTTTTTCCCGAGGACAATGGGGGGGGTGGGCTTTTCCAGCAGGCAGCAGGAGGAGTCCATTAGCTAGACACCCACACCAACAACACATCTCTGGCGAAACAACTTTAAGGAGACAGTTATTTCAAGACCAACTGCATTTAGTTATCCTTTTTTACACGAAGTAACTGGGATAATAAATAAAACAATTTAATATTGGTTAAAAGTTAAAAGTGAGTTTTGATATGGCAAATACTGTACAGGCGATTGCTTTATTTATTCCTTGCTTTTATTATGATCTATTTTTTAAAGTTTAATAAGATGTTTTTTACATTTAATGCTACTTATTCAATATTATTAATGTACCAACTACTTGTTATTGATTCCTGCCAAAAGATAGCATAAGTCTTACATTTTCCGTAAACAAATTGTTTATCAAGCGAAGTTCATCAATCGCGGTTTCTCTCAATTCAATTCTCACATTTAGCCGTTTACGACTGACATTCTTGCTAGAACATTGCACACTAAAAAATATTTCCGGCAAGTTAAACCAACTTTTAAATTACTAATTTTTTAATACAAAAAAGGACATGTGTAAAATAATTTTCCTTAGTATAAGCTAAGAATATGCTGCATCAAACTATAAAAACAAATTAAACCAGAAAATAACCTAAAAATAATAGGGCTATATAGGTAAGTTTCTTCTGTTTAAAGATCTGGTGTGACCAACTTCTCCGTTTTCCCTCAGTGTGGCCTTGCGTGCATGCGTGCCTCAAAAGCAACCAAATAGCAACTGGGATGCTGGACGAAAAAATGGACTGGTGTAAAAAAAACAATGAAAAGAAAAAGGACAAAGACAAAGACTGGCCGAGAAAGCAGTCCTTTTACCGTTTGTATTTGCCTTGGCCATGGCCAAAATGTTTGCCCGATGCTTCAACTGCGGATCAAAAGGGGGAAGTCCCCAACTGTAAAAGGGAAAAGTTACTCCGTCGCTTTATGAATTTTACATATGTTTCTCCGGCTGAAACTGAAACCAAAAAGACAGGGGCATAACCAAAATGAAATAAACATTAGAAAGAAAAAACCCACGCGAAAAGAGGGGAAAAGAGCCAGTCGGAAATCCATACAAATCAGAAAAGTAAAAGGAATAACAACAACAGCCATAACGAAACTTAGCAGGTGTGCCTCCAAACGTAATGGTTCAACTCCACGGAAAAGAATGAAGACATACCTGAATGATAAACAGCGTACTATAATATATTTATACATTTTATTTAGTAAAAATATTTAAGCAAGTATTCATTTCACAACAACAACTGTACAAATATTATTAATTGTTTTTTCTTTTAATTTCATTAGCCTGAAAAATTGTGTTTAAATAATTTAAATATATTTCATTTAGGTGAACAAGATTCAGGCCAACAATAGTTTAACATTGTATTAGTGTTTAAAATCTTTAGGATTTTGAAAGAGTGATTTGTTGATGGTATTTGGAATTTCATTTAATTTAAATTAAAATATTTAGGGCAGTGGCTGTCAGGGGTAAAATCATTTTATTTCTTTCAGTGTTTTGAAGGGGGGAAGTGAAAGGCCGGGATAAGCGACTCCCCGACATTGTCATCAATCATCGCAACTCGCGCCCACGCAGGAAAAAGGAGTACAGGGGTGGGAAAACTGAAGGGGGGTCTCGGAAAATGGGTAAATGGAAAATGGTAAAAGGAAAAACGAACTGGGCTGCTGTTTGGACTCTTTTGGCCACTCACGAATCATGGCTTCATGGTTTTCAAGCCTCAACTGTTTCAATAGGTCAATGGGTAGCGCCATGGGGTATGCCCACAATCTTAAATCCTTAAGTTTTTCAGGCTGCAAACTAAGGGTTAACACATGTAAATCCACATCCTAAAGTTGCAATTCATTTTTGGATATTATGTACTATATATCGTATTATTGCCAGAAAGATATACTTTGATTTAATAGCAACAACATATTCGCTAACTAAATATTTCTGTTTTATTGAGAGTTTATTTGTTCTAGAAATTTCTCATGGGCAGATTGTAAAAACTTTGATGGCAATAAAATGTAAAAATCTTGCTTCAAATTTGATACATTTTCTATTGGCAAGAGCAGATGTGTTGCCTACGAGGTTACCACACGGGAAATTAAAAAACTTCACAGTATTCCTAGTGCTGGGTAGCCCACTGATCGAGTGTCCCAGTTAGCTAACCCCACATCTAACCCCTATATCTTTTCGGTTCTTTGTAACAGTTGTGGAAAATGATAGCAAAAGCGGCAAACCAATTGCCAAGGGACTACGAATGTTCCTTAACTCCTGCTCCTGTTTTCTAGCAGTGTTGTCAAGAAATTTATAAAAATCAATATCTAGCTATTTTTTACTTAAATAATCAATCTATGATAGAAATTAAATAAACTCTAAGTCTAATTTTAATGTTCTTAAGCAAAATAAATTTTAAAAAATCCACTTTTTATGGTTGTAAGACCATCGCAAATAATTCAATCAATAAGAACCCACACTTTAAAATAATGTAATGCATTCGTAATATAAATAAATAAGTTCCCATCTGGCTATTTTTTAAATTTTTAAATTTGTATCTTATAAACTTATATAAGTTTTAAGGCGAAAATATAACAAATAATAAATCAAACTTAAAAATTGTATACGCCGTATTTAATTTCGTAATTCTGTTGGCAATTAATAAATATTAGATAAACACAGTCTTTAAATAAATGAGCATTGAATTCCTATAGTATTAAGACCATAGTAAGCAATAAAAAATAAAATATTACACATTTTTCTAAAAAATGATTTTTCCAAGTAGATAGCTGGCAACTCTGGTTTGCAGCTGCTCCACACGCGTGTATTTGATGGGCCAGTGGGAATCCATGGACGTGGGCATTCGGGGGCGTTCGGGAGGGGGCGTGGCACCTGTTTGTTTGCGCTTAATTCGCACCGCTCCGCGTCAGGGGCACTCAACCATGTTCGGCAACCGGTACGCGTACCTGTGGCAGGCCGTTAACTAAGCGCACGGCAAATGTTTGCCAGCCGGGAAGACGTTTAACCACACTGCCACAAAAACTTGGCCAAATAAAAATAAACTGAAAAAAAATATTTTAAAAAATCAGGAACCAAAAGTATCTTAATAGTAAACGTTTTCTTTTACCAGATTGATCAAGACCATGAGAGAAATGAATACCAAGTGAGGATACACTTGAAATAACATTTAAATTTATGTTTTACCAGCAAACGATTTATTATTACCTTATTTTTTGAACATCAATTGTTCGGATGTATACCTTGACAAAAGTTGGCTTTCCTTGGGTATTTATACGATTTTATCAATTTATTATTTATTTATTTATTTCTTTCGTCAATTAGTATAAGATAGTATAGAATTAGTACTTAATTGGCTACTTAACATAAATACTAGAATACTTTTTTCTAACACATTAAATGTGTTAATTATTTATATTAAGAGATTAAAAATGATCGTTAGAAGAAACTAGTCCTGTAAATTATTTATTTGATTGTATTAACCTCTTCAATGTAACAAATTTTGCGTTTTCCCTGCGTTTCTCTCAGTGCATGCTTATTAAAACCAGTCAGTGAACCCAGTGGCGTTGTAAAGGCCACAGGGGGCATGTCATACTTTTTGCTTTCCCTTTCGCCTCGCGATTAGGTTAAGGGGGGCGTGGTCGGGGGTGTTCCGGCCCCATCAATATTTATAATGTTAGTTTTAAATTAGCGCAAAATAAACGACTGGCAAATATTGAAACAATCTCAGGCCCCCATTCATCCCCGGACTCGTGGCTCATTGTGCTAAATATGATTTAATCTTTGGCGAGGTGCAGCCGGTGAACTGTGTGTGTCTGTGTGTGTGTGTGTGTGCCGCAGGCCCACCTGTATTAACCCCCCACAGCCCCACAGCCTCTTAACCCCATGGGGGCCCTCCGCTCACAAAAGCCGCCGCAAATCCCTCAATCAAAAGCACACAGTGCAAATGGGTGAAAGCTGCGAAAAAAGGGAAATAAATGGTGGGTGAAGTTAACTAACGTTAACAGGCGAGCAATTAATTCAAATATAATATTGATGAGCGTGGGAAGTGAAAACCAGCTGTTTGATAATGGGAAAATGTCAGTAAATGAAAACGATTAGAAAATCAGTGAACGCAGCAATGTGATCAATTTCACACCAGATTTATGAAACTTGCGTATTTTATTCTACCATCCTCTAATTATCTCAACACTCATGATTTCTTTGGTCAAAGCAGCTGCCATAAGCATCAAGAAAATCCACCGCAAAATTATTAATTTTCCAGGGATGCCAGCGAATTAATTGGCATCCGATTTGAGGTCAGCACAATTTTCGTTCGGCTTGTGGGAAATCCCGGCAAACCCCAGAATCCTTAGAATCGGTTGCCAATCCGAAAAGGGGAATTTCCTGCACATGGGTGTTGTGTGCACAAAATGTTTGGAACTGGCATTTTCTTCTGGTTGAGGTACCGTTGCGGTTTCTGCGGTCCAACCGCAAAGCGAGTTACAAAGCCCAAAACAGGTCCACCCCAATGTCGACAACTGCCCGCATAATTTTTACCTGGATTTCCCTTTAATTTCAATACCCCGCAGCCAAAGGTCAAAGTATTTTGTCACATTTTTGTCCAAGCAAATTTAAAAATAGCTTTTATTAAATAAAATATCCATACAAATGTTGGATACTTTTTTCAGATAGATCAAATAACAAATAATAATTTGTTGTGCTCTATCTTTAAAAGTTTTTTTAAATAGTCATAAGGCATTGAAATTAATTTTAGACTTATAATTCTACAACTTAATTAAACTTTAAGAGAAACTATATTTACTATAGTTTTATTTCATATAATTTCATATTTTATTTTGTTTAAATAATGTAAATATTTTATTATAAGTGTATTCTCCTTTCGATGTTTCTATCTCACCGTACATCGCGCTATTTAAACATTTGCAGCATGTTATTGATACGTTTGCGATGCGCACTACAAATCACAGTCCAATTAAATGTCCAGTCGGACTCCAATTAAAGCTGCCAGAGCCAGAGGGACGCTCCAATTGGAAAACCCTTTCCAGGGGCGGTGGGGAAATGGAAAAAAAAAAAGAAGCAGCTGCCGTTGCAAGCTGAAAACGTTGCAGAAACTTTTTCGACTGGCGAAAGTTTCGATGTCGCTTTGTCGAGCGCCAAATAAACCAGTTGCAGTTACCCAAACCCAAACCCAAACCCAAACTTAAACCCGAAAAAACCCCATGTCCCAATTCCTGGAGCTGGGGTATATACATATAGGTATATATAGAGCATATATATTGTATGTGCCAAGGATGGCACTCGCAACGTACCAAATAAATTTACGACTTGTACGTGAAAATTATTTGCCACACAAAAATTAAAACAGTCAAGTGTTAAATTTCATTTGCGCATTTATTAGCCACGATGACCTCTAACATTAAATTTGTATTACCTCTCAAAAAGTAGTTCACTCATATGTAAATTAAATATAAAAAGCACTTGGTAAATTAACAATATGAAACTAATAAAAAAAAATAATTTTAATTGGCAATAGAGATTTATATCTTATCATTTCACTTGCTCTTTAAATTGATAAATTTGCATAAAAACACAAGGTAAAATTATCTATGTTATATTTTAGAATTTAGACATTTATTTATGGTTTTTATATATGATACGTGACCCATATTTTTTCTTATCAACATAAAATTATTAATTGTAGAAAATTTTATTTATTTTGTCATTAATGAGAATGAAGACGAATGTTGCATTATTATAATATTAATTTGTTTGTATTTATTTATGTTTTTATACATAATGTAGTGTGTGACATATATATTTTTTCTTGTTTTAGAAGGTTATTTATTGATAAATTTAATTAGTTTCGGTTTTGCTCAATTACTCCATCTAAAATCACCAGCAGTCATCGTAATTGGGTAAAATCATTTAGTTTGTGTTTATGGCTCCCTGAACTTAACTTTCATTTAACTTGGGCGAAAACAAAAACCGAAAATTAGCAGGGCTGCACCCTCCCCCCCTTCCCCCATCCAATTCTCGACCTCCTTAAAATTTAAACTAAACTATTTAAATGTTTGTTGTTGCTCTTTCGCATTTTCCTTCGATGTTGTTGCTGAGGCGATTTTTAGACAGTTTTCGGGAAACGTCAAAGTCAACAGCGCTGCCTCTGCCACTGCCTCAGTCGACGTCCTTGCACCTCCTGATGTTGTTGTTGTTGTTGCTTTTAGTCCTGTTTCCCGATGTTGTTGTTGCTTTAAGTCCCTTTTCCCTATGTTGTTTTTGCACGACGGTCCGTTTAAGAGCGTAAAATGCATGGAGTTTATATAAAGTTTATTGTAACACAAAAACGTAGAACTTTTTGATGTTTTATTAATTAACTTTTTGCATTCTACAGAGGCGGTGGCGGAGGGGGCGGAAAATGGTGGGAGGGGGGGGCTTGGGGAAGTAAAAATAGTTGCTAGCATGTGGTTAAAATTTTGATGCCTGCTCCTGTGACGTACACTCACACATATCCTTTGAGCATATTAAAATATTTATGATTGTGTGAAGGAGAGTATGTTACGGAGAAAGCAAGCGAGGGGTATTTCCTCAGTCTAGGCAACTTTTCCACACTAATATATGTGCACCCAGAAAAAACGAAAATAACCATAGGTTAATATTTTATTAATTTAGCAGCTTTATATTATATCAAAAATAATTAAGACAAAATAATGATTGAAGTCCAATTTTTGCGATGGGCGAACATAACCATGATACAAATTTTAGTTTTCAATCTATATATTTACGATTTTTAAATTGGATTAAATAATGTTGAGGTGCATAATACATAAAATACAGTCGTATAATGACCTACTTTTACATCGGCTATTTTCAGTGTAAGCACACACTTTTTTGGCCAAGTACTTTTACCATCTTTCGCTTAATTGCTCGTAAAATGTGAAAAAGTAGGAAGTTTTCAAAGAGAAATTGGATGGGGCAAAATAGCCAAACACTTGGCTCAAACAACAAAACTTTCGTCAAAAGCAAAGAAGCTGGAAAAAAATCAAGCCAAAGATGGTAAAAAATGGTAAATAATAATACAAAAGTAAATAAAATAAATAAAAATGGCTACTCAAAGAAATCTGGGGAAATGATTTGATCGAATATATAATAAGGTAGCCAGGGCCAATACTCATTAATATATGATTGAGTGTGGAGCGAGAGCAGGCCTCTCGGCTGCGACTCCATTATAAATCTTCGAAAATATGCCATAAATAATGCAAACAATTTGCCAGCATAGAAAACCCAACTGGCAAAGGAAAACTCTCTGTGAAAAGCCCGAGCACAAAGCGAACTGCAAAACGAAAACGAAACAAAAGCCCCACAAAGAAAATTCTGGGTGGAAATGGGCCGGTGAAAGTATAGACAACAACAAACAGCAAACGCAGAAAAGTAGAATTCACTTTAGGTCAGTTGGCATATGGAATTATTGACACTCTTTTATAGTGTAACTCTTTTCTAATGCTTATTGTTTCGGGGAAAATTAAAAATTATTGCCATGTAATAACTCCGTTAAAAAAAATCCTGAAATTATTAAGCAATGCCTTTAAGTAATATTTATAAAATATTATCCAAATAATTAAAGCTTAAAAATGAACTAAATAACACTTTTTAATAATTTTTTCCTCATAGGCTGAGTATAATATTATTTTTTGAGTTTTGTTATTTCCAAATTTTACCATGAAAAATAAATGCAGTCCGTAAAGTTCTTATGACTAGATTTTCAGCAGTCGTAACACCCAGTTTCGCAGAGTAACACCATGCACACCATGCAAAAACAATTGCCGAGACAGTCAAACTTGTATTTTTGCGCGGCAATAAAAAATAAAAACAACAGCAGCAGCAGCAGAACTTGGCTTGTTTTTCCTTTTTCCAGCAGAGCAGAGAAGTGCTGGATTAACACAGGACCAAAGATGGAAAATCCGTGAAGGGGGGGAGGGGAGGGGAAAGGGCATAACGTAACAACAAAGCGCACCAGGCACGAGTACAAAAGTACAATAAAATTGCATACGAAAGCAGTTTACTGCAGACGAAAAAATTAAATTAATGAAGAAAAATGGTAATAAAGCGTTAGTCACGTGTGTGTCCCCCTCTCCCCTCCAATCCCCTCACCCTCCCCTCCTTTTCTTTTCCTTTTTTATCCCCCATCCTTCTCGTCTGACTGTTTGTCTGTCTCTTTCGTAGACGAGTGTTAGACACAAGAACTTAAGCCAACAAATCTGTGAGTAGTCGTAAAAAAGGACGAGGAGCTGCAAATTAAGTATGCGCCCTGTAAAGGGCATAAACATAGGAATTTTGACTGGAAATAAACAGTAAGAGCTGCTCCAAAATGGACATGACTTTTAATTCGCCAGCTTCCCCAGCACTGCGAAAAAAAAGGTTGTTTAGATAGCGATAATAAAAATAAGTAAGGAAACTATAATATTTAGTAGGCAAGAGAATTATTGAAAAAATGCAAATACATTTTCATTGACATATGTATATTGATTCTTGCCCAATATAGACCATAAACAATTAGTAAATTAATATTTATATCTCAAATAAATTGAAAATATAGAAAAGAATTTCCAAAAAATGCCATAAATATTACAATATTGAATAATAGACTGCCTTGAGCCATGATTTGCATTGGTTTATAAAATTAAAACGCATTAGCAAACATTTTGAAACTTACCTTACATTTTTTAAGCACACACACAAAAGTGTTCATTAACAGCTAATTAATTGGCGAAGCTTTATGGTCTCATAAATAAGATCCTCTTATGAATAAAGCGAGAGGATAAAGAAATTTCGCTTTAATTGAAATGCCATTAAATTGATGAAACCTTTTCAAATTAGATTAAATACATATAAACACATGTACAGCATACTTTGAGGCTTTTCGACGGCCGCTCATTAATTTTGCAGGATTAGCAATTAAACACATGTAGATATGGCCGGGAAACTGCTGCAATTTGTGTGTATGTGTGTGTGTGTGTGTGTGTGTGTGTTGGGGACTTAATCCCATTATTAACACTTTACATGGCCAGCGATTTGGCGGGCAAATCGTGTGACTCGGAAAATCATTCGAGTGCACAGCGCATCGCGTAAATTGACAATTAAATATCAACTTGGTTAACTTTTATGTGGCATTTTGGCAATGGCCCAGTGTTGCACTGTGTGTTTGTTGGCCAGTGTTGATTAACAGCTAATTAATGGGCAGGGCTTTAAAGTCGCATAAATTATGAGCATTAAGTCAATGAAATGGGTATTCTTCTCCTGCGTGTGTGTACTGATATACGGGGATATGGGGTTATACGGGGAGCTTTTCCACTGTTTACACCACAAATATGCCTCAAAAGCAAATCAAGCATAATCAAATTATTTCCAGTCGATTGGTGTTTATTGATAAATTACGCCACAAACAATATTTTGATAACATCAATTATAGTCACCACTGGCAATGCCAAACAAATTTCCCCCCTTTTCCACCCATTTTTCCGCCACCCTCCACAAAGAAATATCAATGCTGAAACTGAGACCCAACAATTTTTCTTTTGTCGGCAAGGGAGGCAATATAACAAGAAGGGAAAAAAGTGTCATTGATATGGAAAGGTCTTTCTTTTGTCATGAGGGTGGCAAAATGCCCACCCCCTCCCCCGACGAATTTCCCGGCCGAGGGTTAGTAGGTGCTAAACGAAGACACATGCATGGCTCAAGTCAATAATTATAAAAAGAAACCGCCTTGGAGAAAGACTCGATTTCCCACACTCAATTGGCGAATATTTATGGCGGCATAACAGACTACGTATAAATAAAATTTGGGAGCGCTTAAAAAAGAATTCCATTTTTCCCTGCATTAAAAAGTATTTTGTTTTATTATATTAATAAATACTTTCTAAGCTTTTTTAAATATAAATAAATTATTAAAGGGAAGATTATCTAACTTATCATACTCAACGAAAGAAAATGTAAAGGTAAGTACTTTATTTATTCTTTATTCTTTTTATATTACAAACATGAATATTGGAATGGAATGTATACAATTATTTTCCAATGTTGCCATAAAACAAAATAATGTTGGGGAATTTATTAAAATTAATGAATTGTTTGCACTAACTATGTCTTTTTACTTCGTAACAATCTAAAAAGTATATTCGATTTATTTAACAAAAATGTCTACTATCTGCTAAGCATTGAATAAAATCATAAATATTTGCTGGCGCTATGAAAATGTATCAATCTCGTTGTAACTATCTTTTTGCTAAAGCCAAAACAAATTACCTATACAAAATCATCTTTCCAAATTTTAAGGACTTACCGATGGTGTGTCGAAAAAAGAATATTGGGTTCTACCCCTCGCCAAATGCCACATAATACCCTCATCACTGATAGAGCAACAAAAAGCAGGGAAGTGGGGGTGTATTTCGGGGGTGTGGGACCACATGTGTTTTTATTTCCTGGCCACAATTGATTTGTAATCTTGGTAAACAGGATTTAACAGATTAGACGTGTAACAAGCAACGGGCGACCGATAATCGCACACACACGCACACCACCAAACAAAAAAAAAGGCTCCACCCCCCTCCCCTTACGCACACACACGCACACGTGTCCTGCTGTTTGGGCCCTCTTCAAAAAAGGAACAACTGAAATATTGTATACCCCAGGATTTTGGAAGCATTTCGTTTTTAGGCTTTCTTTTACACAAAAGTGGATAACAGTATTTCCTACCACCTTCAAAATTGTAATGGTAATTTTTAAAGTACATCGAAATAAAATAGTACTTTCAATAAATTATGGAATGCAATAAATTATCGTAAGGGTATAAATCATTAATGGAAGTGTCCCTAAATCGTTAGATTTTTAAATAGATGTTTACAATTGCAACAAAATAGAAAATGCTTTCAAAATATTTCACAAAAAAATAATAAAATGTATTACAATATCTTTACTTTATTTATCAAAGGGACTTAATTATTTTAACTTGATTTTGATTCACCACAGAAAAAAATTAATTTATATCATATATAAAATATGTTTAATAATAATATTGTTATTGGCATATTAATTTAATAATTCCCTTAGCACATTTTATAAGCTGATAAAAAACATAAACAATAGTATTAAGTAATACAAATATTTAGTTTTTAGAGAACAAATCGCAGGGTAAATGAAAGAACGACTCTGTCCTTTTTGGCCGCCTTGCGTGTTCCTTTATTTGCGCTCGCTCGACTCACATGGCCGGTTTGGGCTGTATGATTGATACTTAATGCCGCTTTTAGCCTCGTTAGTATATCGTTGGCCGTATCCTGCAACCGTGTTGATGTGTGTATGTGTGTGTGTGTGTGTGTCGCCATCCTAATCGTCCAGTTTTATTGTCATTTCTTTGGCTTTTGTTTGAGCCTCAGCCGGGCGCCAATTAGCTGCCCGTTGTCATCGAATTCTCGCCTACCCAATTCCCCAATCCTCCAATCACCCAGTCCCCCAAATCCCGATTCCCGATGTCCTTTCCCACACCCAATTCCCCAATCTCGTCCATTTTTCCATTTGTCAACGTTAATTGATGGTGAGCACTCATTTAGCAGATCCCTGGCTAGTACGTCAATCCATCAGTTGGTCAATGAGTCAGTTGGCCAGCGAGTCGGTCGTCGGCTTTCTGACTTTCAATTAATTTATGCCAGTGCCTAATTTTGATAACTAGCCACACACGGCTGGTTGGGATGATATAACAGGTTGCACATCTCCCTAATGAAGCGGCCACACGGCGGATGATCAATGTGCGGGTGCTCGGACCACGATGACCATTAACAATTCAGATGATTTCCTTTTATTTCAATTACAGGACTTTGCTTTGGGCTATTTAAATTAGGTGAATAATAAACACACAGCAAGAGATTAGTTTTTTTTGTTTGCCTATTATTTGGTTTTTCTAATTGGTAATAACAGTTTATTGAACAGTTGCTCGATGTCATAATTAAACACAGCAATGAAATTTATATTATTTCCTAATAACCAAACTCAAAAATTAGAATTTTTAATTCTAAAAAGGTTTAATACTTTTTCTATTTAAATATATTTAGTTTTGCTTAATTTTTGGTGACAATGTTTTTAAGTAAAACAACAAGAAAACATAGGTCCCCAAATGTTTGCGGTGGTCCAATTTTTGACCCATTTTCATGTCATTTATTTCCAAGTTTAACAACTAAAACTGCAATTTTTCAAGTCCTTAACTTACCAAATTTTATCCGATTTTAAACTGGCATACCTCTATAGACTCTTAATTCAATTCTCAAAAAATCGGCATCAAAATTTTTCATTTTAGAGTTGGTCCAATTTTTGACCCATTTTCATGTCATTTATTTCCAAGTTTCCGATGTGTTGTTAAAAAGGTGGCCCATAACTGGACTTCCGAAGTCCATAACTTTACCAAATTGTATCCGATTTCAAAGTGGCATACCTCTAAAGACTCGTAATTTGATTCTCAAAAAATCTGCATCATTTTTCATTTTAGAGTTGGTCCAATTTTTGACCCATTTTCATGTCATTTATTTCCAAGTTTCCGATGAGTTGTTAAAAGGTGGCCCATAACTGGCCTTCCGAAATCCATAACTTTAACAAATTTTTTCCGATTTCAAAGTGGCATACCTCTAAAGTCTCGTAATTTGATTCTCAAAAAATCTGCATCAAAATTTTTCATTTTAGCGTTGGTCCAATTTTTGACCCATTTTCATGTGATTTATTTCCAAGTTTCCGATGTGTTGTTAAAAGGTGGCCCAAAACTGGCCTTCTGAAGTCCATAACTTTACCAAATTTTATCCGATTTTAAAGTAGCATACCTCTAAAGACTCGTAATTTGATTCTCAAAAAATCTGCATCAAAATTTTTCATTTTAGAGTTGGTCCAATTTAGACCAAATAAACAGCTTGTAAATGTACTAAGCCCAATCCAATACAGGCTTAGTCTATTAACTATCCATTTAAATGAAAATGCGGTTTAAAGATCTTGTTTTATAGTGTATTGTGTATTTATAGTGTTCAGGTCAAGAGTATTGCGCAGACTGCCGGTTTTTGGTAGGCTGGATCCTCTCGTCGTCTTGAACTTCCTGAAGGGTCCTTCGACATCTTGATTCTCGCAAGGGCAGGACTTCCTCCAGGGCTTTTCGCTGGTCCCATCAGCATTTCTCACTGGGCTCGAGGACTACAGTGGATTATGGACGATGGGTTTTCTTGGCGACCCGCTTTTTGGCGGCGGAGACCTTTGGAGAAGGTAGCTTCTTCTTCCTGCCAATCGGGGTTTTAGTCTTCTCGAATTTAGATTTTGTTTCCGGTTGCTTGCGCTTGCGAATTCCAGGGAGTGGGCGCACTACTTCGGCGGCAACTTCAGACCGCAGACTAAGGGTTTTTTTGCCAACACGCCTTGTATTCGATCCGCGATGCCTGGGAACATCACTTCCAACGAAATCGTCTTTCTTCGCGGGTACGCTTTTTGATGTGGCACGCTTATGTTTGTCTTTTGTTTCCATATCGTTTTGTCAGTATTTCACAATTTGATAAAAATAAAAACGTATCGAAACTGATCACAAAAAAAATTTTGATTTTTTTCTAGCAGTAAATTGTTGGAAAAATACGTGTGATCGGGTTGGCAGTAAAAATAAAACTGAAAAATAATGTGAGCCATTCCTCATCAAACACATTTGAAATATACGACTTTAGAGTCATGGCCGACTTGAA
Source organism: Drosophila rhopaloa (assembly GCF_018152115.1). Classification (NCBI taxonomy): domain Eukaryota; kingdom Metazoa; phylum Arthropoda; class Insecta; order Diptera; family Drosophilidae; genus Drosophila; species Drosophila rhopaloa. The sequence continues at coordinate 12,521,044 of NW_025335123.1, read as the reverse complement.
AATACAAATTGAATAAATTTTGAATAACAAGAATTGGTTTTTATATAAAACAAGAAAGGAAGCAAACTTCGGAAAGCCGAAGTGTATATTTTCATTTTTCATTTTAGCGTTGGTCCATATTTTGACTCATTTTCATGTCATTTATTTCCAAGCTTCCGATGTGTTGTTAAAAGGTGGCCCATAACTGGCCTTCCGAAGTCCATAACTTTACCAAATTTTATCCGATTTTAAAGTAGCATACCTCTAAAGACTCTTAATTTGATTCTCACAAAATCTTCATCAAAATTTTTCATTTTAGAGTTGGTCCAATTTTTGACCCATTTTCATGTCATTTATTTTCAAGTTTCCGATGTGTTGTTAAAAGGTGGCCCATAACTGGACTTCCGAAGGCCATAACATTACCAAATTTTATCCGATTTCAAAGTGGCATACCTCTAAAGACTCTTAATTTGATTCTCAAAAAATCTGCATCAAAATTTTTCATTTTAGAGTTGGTCCAATTTTTGACCCATTTTCATGTCATTTATTTCCAAGTTTCCGATGTGTTGTTAAAAGGTGGCCCATAACTGGACTTCCGAAGTCCATAACTTTACCAAATTTTATCCGATTTCAAAGTGGCATACCTCTAAAGACTCTTAATTTGATTCTCAAAAAATCTGCATCAAAATTTTTCATTTTAGAGTTGGTCCAATTTTTGACCCATTTTCATGTCATTTATTTCCAAGTTTCCGATGTGTTGTTAAAAGGTGGCCCATAACTGGCCTTCCGAAATCCATAACTTTAACAAATTTTTTCCGATTTCAAAGTGGCATACCTCTAAAGTCTCGTAATTTGATTCTCAAAAAATCTGCATCAAAATTTTTCATTTTAGCGTTGGTCCAATTTTTGACCCATTTTCATGTCATTTATTTCCAAGTTTCCGATGTGTTGTTAAAAGGTGGCCCAAAACTGGCCTTCTGAAGTCCATAACTTTACCAAATTTTATCCGATTTTAAAGTAGCATACCTCTAAAGACTCGTAATTTGATTCTCAAAAAATCTGCATCAAAATTTTTCATTTTAGAGTTGGTTCAATTTTTGACCCATTATCAGGTCATTTATTTCCAAGTTTCCGATGTGTTGTTAAAAGGTGGCCCATAACTGGACTTCCGAAGTCCATAACTTTACCAAATTTTATCCGATTTCAAAGTGGCATACCTCTAAAGACTCTTAATTTGATTCTCAAAAAATCTGCATTAAAATTTTTCATTTTAGAGTTGGTCCAATTTAGACCAAATAAACAGCTTGTAAATGTACTAAGCCCAATCCAATACAGGCTTAATCTATTAACTATCCATTTAAATGAAAATGCGGTTTAAAGATCTTGTTTTATAGTGTATTGTGTATTTATAGTGTTCAGGTCAAGAGTATTGCGCAGACTGCCGGTTTTTGGTAGGCTGGATCCTCTCGTCGTCTTGAACTTCCTGAAGGGTCCTTCGACATCTTGATTCTCGCAAGGGCAGGACTTCCTCCAGGGCTTTTCGCTGGTCCCATCAGCATTTCTCACTGGGCTCGAGGACTACAGTGGATTATGGACGATGGGTTTTCTTGGCGACCCGCTTTTTGGCGGCGGAGACCTTTGGAGAAGGTAGCTTCTTCTTCCTGCCAATCGGGGTTTTAGTCTTCTCGAATTTAGATTTTGTTTCCGGTTGCTTGCGCTTGCGAATTCTAGGGAGTGGGCGCACTACTTCGGCGGCAACTTCAGACCGCAGACTAAGGGTTTTTTTGCCAACACGCCTTGTATTCGATCCGCGATGCCTGGGAACATCACTTCCAACGAAATCGTCTTTCTTCGCGGGTACGCTTTTTGATGTGGCACGCTTATGTTTGTCTTTTGTTTCCATATCGTTTTGTCAGTATTTCACAATTTGATAAAAATAAAAACGTATCGAAACTGATCACAAAAAAAATTTTGACTTTTTCTAGCTGTAAATTGTTGGAAAAATACGTGTGATCGGGTTGAAAGTAAAAATAAAACTGAAAAATAATGTGAGCCATTCCTCATCAAACACATTTGAAATATACGACTTTAGAGTCATGGCCGACTTGAAAATACAAATTGAATAAATTTTGAATAACAAGAATTGGTTTTTATATAAAACAAGAAAGGAAGCAAACTTCGGAAAGCCGAAGTGTATATTTTCATTTTTTTATTTTAGCGTTGGTCCATATTTTGACTCATTTTCATGTCATTTATTTCCAAGCTTCCGATGTGTTGTTAAAAGGTAGCCCATAACTGGCCTTCCGAAGTCCATAACTTTACCAAATTTTATCCGATTTTAAAGTAGCATACCTCTAAAGACTCTTAATTTGATTCTCACAAAATCTTCATCAAAATTTTTCATTTTAGAGTTGGTCCAATTTTTGACCCATTTTCATGTCATTTATTTTCAAGTTTCCGATGTGTTGTTAAAAGGTGGCCCATAACTGGACTTCCGAAGGCCATAACATTACCAAATTTTATCCGATTTCAAAGTGGCATACCTCTAAAGACTCTTAATTTGATTCTCAAAAAATCTGCATCAAAATTTTTCATTTTAGAGTTGGTCCAATTTTTGACCCATTTTCATGTCATTTATTTCCAAGTTTCCGATGTGTTGTTAAAAGGTGGCCCATAACTGGACTTCCGAAGTCCATAACTTTACCAAATTTTATCCGATTTCAAAGTGGCATACCTCTAAAGACTCTTAATTTGATTCTCAAAAAATCTGCATCAAAATTTTTCATTTTAGAGTTGGTCCAATTTTTGACCCATTTTCATGTCATTTATTTCCAAGTTTCCGATGTGTTGTTAAAAGGTGGCCCATAACTGGCCTTCCGAAATCCATAACTTTAACAAATTTTTTCCGATTTCAAAGTGGCATACCTCTAAAGTCTCGTAATTTGATTCTCAAAAAATCTGCATCAAAATTTTTCATTTTAGCGTTGGTCCAATTTTTGACCCATTTTCATGTCATTTATTTCCAAGTTTCCGATGTGTTGTTAAAAGGTGGCCCAAAACTGGCCTTCTGAAGTCCATAACTTTACCAAATTTTATCCGATTTTAAAGTAGCATACCTCTAAAGACTCGTAATTTGATTCTCAAAAAATCTGCATCAAAATTTTTCATTTTAGAGTTGGTTCAATTTTTGACCCATTATCAGGTCATTTATTTCCAAGTTTCCGATGTGTTGTTAAAAGGTGGCCCATAACTGGACTTCCGAAGTCCATAACTTTACCAAATTTTATCCGATTTCAAAGTGGCATACCTCTAAAGACTCTTAATTTGATTCTCAAAAAATCTGCATTAAAATTTTTCATTTTAGAGTTGGTCCAATTTAGACCAAATAAACAGCTTGTAAATGTACTAAGCCCAATCCAATACAGGCTTAATCTATTAACTATCCATTTAAATGAAAATGCGGTTTAAAGATCTTGTTTTATAGTGTATTGTGTATTTATAGTGTTCAGGTCAAGAGTATTGCGCAGACTGCCGGTTTTTGGTAGGCTGGATCCTCTCGTCGTCTTGAACTTCCTGAAGGGTCCTTCGACATCTTGATTCTCGCAAGGGCAGGACTTCCTCCAGGGCTTTTCGCTGGTCCCATCAGCATTTCTCACTGGGCTCGAGGACTACAGTGGATTATGGACGATGGGTTTTCTTGGCGACCCGCTTTTTGGCGGCGGAGACCTTTGGAGAAGGTAGCTTCTTCTTCCTGCCAATCGGGGTTTTAGTCTTCTCGAATTTAGATTTTGTTTCCGGTTGCTTGCGCCTGCGAATTCCAGGGAGTGGGCGCACTACTTCGGCGGCAACTTCAGACCGCAGACGAAGGGTTTTTTTGCCAACACGCCTTGTATTCGATCCGCGATGCCTGGGAACATCACTTCCAACGAAATCGTCTTTCTTCGCGGGTACGCTTTTTGATGTGGCACGCTTATGTTTGTCTTTTGTTTCCATATCGTTTTGTCAGTATTTCACAATTTGATAAAAATAAAAACGTATCGAAACTGATCACAAAAAAAATTTGATTTTTTTCTAGCAGTAAATTGTTGGAAAAATACGTGTGATCGGGTTGGCAGTAAAAATAAAACTGAAAAATAATGTGAGCCATTCCTCATCAAACACATTTGAAATATACGACTTTAGAGTCATGGCCGACTTGAAAATACAAATTGAATAAATTTTGAATAACAAGAATTGGTTTTTATATAAAACAAGAAAGGAAGCAAACTTCGGAAAGCCGAAGTGTATATACCCTTGCAGTTGTTACAACACAACTACATTTCGATTTCTATGCCTCTATTACTAAATACAATGAAGCTATGTCGATTTTGCGCTGAATGTAGCAAAAATGTAAATAGCTTAATTAAAATCGTAATTCTAAAATATATTTAAATATTACCAAATCCCAAGAAAAAAAAAATGTAAAACAACAACGTTTTAGTTTTTATACCCTTGCAGAGGGTATTATAATTTCAGTCAAAAGTTTGCAACGCAGTGAAGGAGACATTTCCGACCCAATAAAGTATATATATTCTTGATCAGGATCACCTCCTGAGTTGATATAGCCATGTCCGTCTGTCCGTCCGTCTGTCCGTCTGTCCGTCTGTCCGTCCGTCCGTCCGTTTCTACGCAAACTAGTCCCTCAGTTTTAAAGCTATCTGCTTGAAACTTTCCCAAAAGTTGTCTTTCTATTGCAGGTAGTATATAAGTCGGAACGAGCCAGATCGGCCGACTATATCTTATAGCTGCCATATAACTGAACGATTGGAAATGTCATAACTTTGGTGTTTTTTTAAGTTAGGAAGTTGGGACTTTTTATGAGTATTAAGAATGCATCATATGAATCATTTTGGAGAATATAATTTATAGAATATTCTGCAAGGGTATATCAACTTCGGCTCCGCCCGAAGCTAGCTTTCCTTTCTTGTTTTAAATTCTTTTTTCCGATTGTTCCTATGGGAGCTATATGATATAGTCAACCGATCTGGCTCGTTCCGACTTATATACTACCTGCAAAGAAAAACTAGAAAAACTATTTAATAAACTTGTTTTGTTACTGGATACTTTTTTCTAACCCAGCACTTTTTTTGATTACATTTAAAACTAATGATACTTTATATTACAATCATAAAACCTATAACCAGATAAGATAAACATTTTTTTCTGTCCCCTAAGAGTTACAAATTAGCATACAACTATCATGGTTAACTAATTTCGGATGTGGGCGAATGGTAAAGCGACAAAACAAAGCGCAAAAATTATGGGAAATCCATTAAATTAACGCGTCAGCCGGTCAAAAGGGGGGAGGGCGGTGTATTGATGTGGAAATGGGTAAAATTGGGTGGCGAAAATGGGGGCGGGGGGAAAGTGGACGGCGGAGAGTGGGGAAACGCACATAAACAGAGGCGCATAAGCGGCCATATAATCACTTCAATCACGTTTGCATAATTGTTCAATTATGAAGCAATTACCGCAAGCGATGGCCGGCTTCTCAATCGCTGTCTCTTTCTCCCCCCTCTATAGCCATCTCTTTCTCTGCTGCGTATTGCCCGTCTCTTTTCAACGAACCTCTGTTCCGTCTCTTTCGCACGTTTTTCGGGCAGGCGACCGCGAGTGTTATCAGTAATATGCCAAAAACCGAAAAACGATGCCTGGCCACCAAAAATCATCAGCCACATGCGATGTCCTTTGGACCTCCCTCTGTAATCCTGCCACATTCTCAGACCCCTTCCCCCCCTCCCCTCACTCCACCTCCCCTGCTTTACCAACCCCACCCACGAAGCTTTCAGCTTGTATTGGTGTGTCATATTAATTAAGCGTTTGATTACCTACCAAACGAATGCTGGGAAATCCATTCGGGTTTGGTTCGATTTTCTTTTTTTTTTACAATCCCCTCAACCGCCCCTCCCCCCACCCCTGGACTTTTGGGGATTTTTGGGGTTTTCTGAAAAGTAGCAGGGATCCCAGGGATTCGGGGGATTTGGGAGTGGGTGTAGAAGACTGGGCATAATTGCATGCAATTTTTATCGCCGCGAGGACAGATGCCCAGGATGACGATTGGTATTGGGATGATGATGACCATTCCGGAATGCAGAATGTTCGGGTATGTTGGCATATAACTGGCCAGTGGCCGCACTTAACTGGTTGGTAATCGGTTATGCAGCAGTTGATAAACTTAATAATTGCAACAGTTGAAAATGGGAGACTGCCATTTCGGGCATTAGGCAATGAATCAAGTGTTAAATGGTTGTAGCGAGTGCTTGGGCAAATTATTATGGCTGGCCGCTTTGCAATATGAGTTCGGAAAACAAGTGCTGTTTTTAAAATTGGATCCCAAGAAAATAGTACCCATAATATATAACAATGTTTTTACATGAAACAACAAAAAAACATAGTTGGAATTCAATTTTAAGTAAAACATCTAATTATTTTGTCCCCCAAATGTTTTTATAAAGTTTAGTAAAAAAATTGCGGATTTTTTCGATCAAAATATTTTTTTTTTTTTTTTTTTTTTTTCAGGTGATTAACACCATAACTTTTTACTTAATTCTAGTTGTTTTGCACAGCTGTCAGCCGGCCGGGCCAGGCCACTCTATATTCCTCTGTCTCCCGGCTGGCAATTTCTATAACTTGTAAGTATGGTTGACCCAAATGTTTTTCATCGCTTCTAGTTGTCTGTTTTTGTTCGTCTGTGGTTCCTAGTCTGTTCGTGTACCATGCTTCTTACTTCTTACCGGGATTCGAACCCGGACCGGTGGCGATACAACACACTTTGCTCGAGGAGGTCCGTCTACTCACTCGGCTGCCACCGGCGGCGAATGGAAGGCTTCCAAACGTCAACTTAAATCCCAACCAGCCTACTAGATGTTTTTCCACTTCAAATTTCCGAAATCTTAGAATTCCCAAGTTGTTTTTCCCTGCAGGCCATTTCGATTGTCCTCTTAACGGAATCGATATAAGTGTAGGGTTGTTCAACTTGCAGGGTTGCCGCCCTTAAAAGGTACGAAATTCGAGGGCTACCACAAGTTTTTCACATAATTCGGGCTTGCAGAAGATTTGGTCAAACAAAATCAGGGATGCCATTCTAAGGGCGGTAACAAATAATCATTAATTTTAGTTCATAAAGCCTAGTATCCAGATCGACAAACGATTACGATAGCGTAAAAACTTTAATCTTTCCAGTGTGACCAAAAGTTTGAGAGTTCATCAGATTTAAGCGTTCTACGGTCGTACTGTCAATCAGCTGGGTTTGTTGACAAGCAGTTAAAATTCAAATATCGTATTTGCGGGAAAGAGCCTTTAAAAGATATTAAAATCAAATACCTTGGCAAGACAAGTCTGCCGCTGTACAAAGAAATTAAAAAACAATACAATTTAAATTTAACAGTTGTTTTTTTTAATTTACTGATAATTATTTACTAATTTAAAGTTCATAGCTGCACTTTTATTGTGTTTTTTCGTACGTTCTGGACCTAAAAAAACATTTTGCTCTGACAAGACGCACCCCAGATAGTATTAATGTTATTTTGTCCTCACATGTAAACACCTGCAATCGACTTTTGTGAGTTTTTTGAGTTTTTCCCTCCATTTCTTATAATGTTCAGTGAGAAGCGGACGCCCAAAGATTAAATTTTTTAATCTTTTCGCTAGGGTTCACCCAAAGTTTATTTCCGCAGACCGGCAACGCTATGGAATTTTCTGTTATTTTTTTCGTCGATCAGGGGACCGACGTGAAAGAAAGGCCCGACGAAAAGTGAACGCCAGCTGTTTGCCTCTCGCTCTCTCTCATGACTGGCGTACGGTTTACGTCGAAGTGGATACTAGGCTTAAAACAAAAACATCAAGAAAGGCTTTAAAGACAGTGTTTCTTGGTGGATTTTTTAAAGTGCAGAAAGAATTAATAAAACAAGGGTATAACAATACATTGTGAAACAAGTTCAAACGAAAATAAAATTATAAACAAAACAATAGCCGATTTATAAATACTTTTGTATTGTAAAACACTCTGAAGGTTCTTAATTTTATAACTTTATCGGGACTTCCCATTTCAAAATCTAAATGCACTGGTGCCATTTTATTCAATTAATTTGTGAAGCGTGATTTCGGTTTTAATGACTGTCATTATTATCTGAAACGCAATCATGGCGAAAGTTAGATTGTCTTTTGCCAGGTGGCAAGTGAATGCCAATACAGCCCTTTTCCCCGATTTACCCTATACCTTTTCTGGCCGTGTTATCTTGTTAATTGTGCTTGCCTCCGATTGCAATTTTGAAGTGGGTCTTCGCTGAAGTTTTCGCACCTCGAGGTGGTGCCCGGGAATCCGAGGAAGTGAAGTTTGAAGTTTCTCTGGAGAACACAGAGAATCTTCCCTATTTTTAGCCCCGCTTTTTACCCTCTCAAAGGAGCGGCAACCAAGTTGGGCCACCTTTGCAGTTTGCCGTCGACTTAATTAGTTTGTTATCCACCCCCTTTTCCGCCATCCATGTGGTTGTGTTTCTACGTCTATGTCTCGTCTAGTCCTTGTTCCTTGGTGCTTGGTGCTTGGTCCTTCGTCCTTCGTCCTGGATCCTGGGTCCCCTCGCTACTCTATGACTCCTCAACGGAAGTGGTTTGACAATGGAACTTAATGAGTATAAGCGGAAATTTAATCAGCAGTATAAATAATGAAATGACAGCTGAATGGCTCGGCAACGTTTTCCGCTTTTCCCCCGATTTTCCCCCGCCCTTACCCACTCACCGCTTTGGGTTTCATTTTACGCTAAATGAATCAAAACTCATTTGCTTCGCTTGTTGAGTGTGAATTGTTTGTTGTTTGCTCCACGTTGTTTGTCAGTGGTTGGTCAATCCGGATCGGGGATTAGTTACGTGTTCATCTATATACACAAGCTATAGGTTTGTATTCGAAACTTTGATATGGCGGGGGGAAAAGCAGGAAAATGGTGGCAGAATTTTCAAAACTTTGAACGGGTTACAGTTGCATTTTGCACCAATTGACAAAAATTGTTTGTGAATGGTAAATAAATTGATGAATTTCTGTGCCTATATTTTGTATGAAAATAAAACTAACCAAGTGCAAGAGTAATATTAAATATAATTTTTTTAAATTTAAAAGTATATCAATTAATGGAAATACAAATTTTTTCTTTGACAAAGTTTTTTACCGAAACCAAATCCTTTTTTTTAACTTATTTGTTGATTCGTTTTTTTTACTATTTTATTTATTTTATATTTATTTATTACAGTGCCTTGTAGACCTTAATATTACCCGACACCCAAAAAAATTCTATAACATTTCAAACTAAATCCCATTTCCATAACCATTCCAAGAAGGCGAAACTCTTCTTGGTTGTTTGGAAACGAATGAAAAGTAGAAGCTGGCAATGAAGTCGCCAAGGAAATAAGGAAAATGTGGGCGGGAAAATGGAGGAGTGGCATATTCGCGTTTATATTGTATGTGTGTGCGACGGAGCATGCAATTTGAATTGAACTTTCTGCATGCAAATAAACTTTCTACATTCCACCACCCCCACTAAAAAAAGGGGGATGGATCGGAAAAGGGGTGGGAAACTGTGAAGAATTTAATTTTCCAATTCATAAACAATTTCTGCAATAAAAGCCAAAACCAAAGTAGCAGTAATAACACTGAAAATAATCCAAATAAGCAAAAACAATGAAATTCAATTTAGATTAGAATAAGACGAAGGGTTAATACACTATATTTTTATTAGATGATGGATAAAAATTAATAAATTATATAAACACTTTTTAAGTATTTAAAAATATTTAAACAAAAATAAAGTATTATTGATTTTGTTTAATATAAAAAAATAGTATATTTTTTATTATAAAAATCGTTAAGTTTTAAATGTTTTTTAAATATATAGATCATAATCATTCAATTAGAATTTAAAATTTAAAAAGATCAAGGAGAACAAACCTACGATGAAGGCCACAATTGCCTATTTTTAACAAAAGAGTGTGCCAAACCAACTTTATTTCAGCTCCCATGTGATGGGTGGGCGTGGCAGTCATTGCCGCCTTCCGATGAGCTTTGATTTGAATTTTTTCGTCCTCTGGTGCAGACAAATTTCCACTTCATTGTTGCCCCTGCTGATTTTACCACCTCTCCGGCATCCGGACAAAAAAGGGTTATTCTTCTCCGTTTTTGGTGTTGCAAGTTTATGTTGCCTCACTTGAGTGTGGGTTTTTTTCTTTTTGTGGGTGTATGTGTGTGCTTGCCACATGATGACACTTAGGATCGGCAACGACCGAAAGTTATGCGAATTTTTTCGCAAGTTTTATTTGTCTGATTTTCACGTCGTAAACTTTGCAACTTTTCATCACCAAAAAAAAAGTTACAACCGAAAATCAACCACAAAGCTATTTAAAAAATAAAAACGATTGTGGAAAAAATCATTTATAATTAAAGAAATATTTGACCCAAAGTGGAGTCGAACCCGTTCCCTTTTGATTACTAACACAAACTATACGAAAATAAAGGAGTCTTTCTTAAACAAGTCTAAAAGATAAAAAATTACCATGTTTTCACATCTTATTTTTAATTTTAATTGTAATTACAGAATAGCAACAATGTTTCTTAGTTAATGAAACAATGGTTCTATTTAAAATTATCTTTACACAATTATATATATATATATATATATATGCCAAGCTCTTTTGATTGTTATTTTCATTGTTCACAAATACTCCTGGCCATTTTCCTTCGCCGTTGGACTTTTTCAAGTTTTCGCCGACAATTATCAAGAGCCGAAAAATAAAGGAGCATTCCTTGAACATTTGTCTATAGACTGAAGGATCTTATCAGGGTTATCGCATCGCAATGACAACTCCAACTTCCTCGAACACACATACACACAGCCATAGGTTAGTTGCCAACTAACGGTAAATGCGCGCCAAGTGTCATTATCCTTTTGGCTGGCACTCTATGCCTGTGTGTGTGTGTGTGTGTGTGAGTGTGAGAGCTTGTGGCATATTAACGCTCGCAACCTGGCCACACACACACAGACACACACAAGGACGCATGCAAACACTCATGAAGTGCACGTGGCCATTGCCAAAAAGACAGATGTGTCTGTGTGTGTGTGTGTGAGTGTTTGTAGTATATCACCAACTTCCCCCTCCTCCCCCTTGAAGCCACCCCTTTTTTGGGAAAACCCATGGGAGGCGAAGCCAAGTTTTAACCGCCAGCATCGTCATCGTCTTGCCCTTCCTTAGCTGTTTGCAGGATAGCAAATGCATTCTGATTTTCATGGCAAGTCAATGCATCTTTTTCGATTTTCAGTTCAAGTTACAATTGCAATTTTAACTTAAAAGTCGCATGCAAATTCTAAAATAATTATAGCAGGTAAACATCTTATAAAGGTTATCTATATTTTGCTAACCGTTTCATAGCATGTTATATTTAAAAACCCACTAAAGTATTTCCACATAATTAATTTTTATATTTTCATATTTTTAAATCATTTTCTAAACATTAAAATTTATATTTGCATTAAAAACATTTCCCAAGATTGCTCATACGCCATGTAGCCATTGTTTAGTTTCAAAATATATTACTCATACGCCATGTACTCATATATTAGCTGACTATTTTTTTTTACTTTAAAAACTAAATGTATACGAAGAAGAAGATTACCTTCTCGTTTTTCTTGAGTTTAGTAAAAAGTATTAATAGTTTTTTAATTTTAATTTTTAAAATGAAATATAGGTGTATTTAATGAATTGCATCCTGCGAAGTGAAGAATTGATATGACTATGTATTCCCTGGTTGCTCTTCCTCTTCTTGGGCCACCTTTTCTTCTTCTTCTTGTGCCCCTGGTGACATTAGCCAAAAAGGTGCAACGATGTCGTCGTCGTCTCCTAATTTCTGTGTTTGTGCTGCTTCATTGGATTCCCTGGGAAGCCCCCTTTATAGCCCCTCTCTTTCGCCCACTCCATCTCTCGGTCCCTCTCTTTCTGTCTTTCTCGCTGTCTCTCCCTCTCTCTTTCCCTCCCATTTGCTATCCTTCTTTCGTCTGTCGTCGATTTATTTTTCATTTAGTTTTGTTTTGATTTGCCGCCTTATTCATTGCGACAGCATTGCAGTAGTCCTAGTATTGCAATCCCCCTGCGCCACTGCCGCCCTCGTCTCTCTCTCTCTCTTTCTCTCTCTCACTGACGTGTCCTTTGACCCCCCTTTTCTCTCTTCTTCTTCTCCAAACTCTTCAACCCCCTCTGCAAACTCCGTTCCCTGCGCTGCTTACGTAATTTCCAGGATAAGCTGCAAAGTTACAACATTTTCAACCTGCAGCAGCAACAGAAGAGGAAGAAATAGCAGCAGTAGAAGAAGCAGAAGATGCACTGAGAAAAATGCCAATCCAATAAAAAGCGTTGTTGTGTTTCAAAGGTTTTGCCTTTTAAAAACTTGAAAGAAATAATAAGCGTTATTCATTATAGAAATTAGAGCCATAAACTTAATTCTACCAAAATTCACGAAAAAATAAATCTATTTCATTTTAAACTTAAGTTATCTTCTTAATTTTTAATTACATCTTTGTGAGTAAAACTCTCTAATGAATAGATCGGGTTCATAGACAACCGCTGGAAGAAAGAATATATTTCTCTTTCGATAAAAAAAATTATCAAATTTTAGTTGCTGATGATGTTTAATACATACAACTTACATATTTTCTGTAAGCATGTCTGAAAGTAAGTTTTTAAAAATATTTTCCGATTTAATAGAAAATATTATTAACAGGCTTGAAATTAAGAAATGTTTATTCTATTAGCAGCACCGCTTTTGAAAACTTTTTGTGAGCCCTTTTTTTTTATTGCGTAGCAGCAGCAGCAGCAACAGCAGCAGTATAGGTTGCAGCTGCAGCAGCAACATCGGCGGCATTTGCTGCAACAACCGGAAACAAATGTGCAGCAACAGCATCCAGGAAAATTGAGCTTTTCCCCGACAGTGAGAGAGAAAGAGAGTGCGATTGGGAAAATGCAGAAGAGAGCGTCGTCTGTTTGGCGGAAAAGCTTTCTCTGCCGTTGCCTCTGCCGGCGCTGACTGCGCAGCTCGCGTCAGCAGAGGCGTCACTGTTAAGTTTGCAGTTTTCGGTTTGTTGCCGGCTTTGCGGCATGTTGCAAGCCGAGGTGTTTCCCCAAAATCAACCAGAACCTGCATCACTCCACCACCCCATTTACCCGGCCATGTACCACCCCTTTGGCAGAGAAATCGTTAGGCCTTAAATTTAAATAAATGCAAAAGATCGGCCTACCAATATTGCATTAAAAATAACGACAAATATGCTATTATTAAAAAAATATATATCAATATTTATAGTTTGTATTAAAATAAATAAACAAGATCGAGCTACATCAAAAATGGTTTTAAAATAAAATTATAGTTTCGCAAAATTTTGACATTATTATTTAAAACATAGAAATAAATAGTTAGAGTAGTAAAAGCATTTAACAAATTATATTCATTATTGACAAATTGAAGCTTTATTAGTTATTTTGCTGTAAGTCAAAGTTATTGTGTTAAATAGCAATTTAAGATTTTACTTCTTAATCTATATATATATTATTTTTAAGCTGTTCTATTATCTGAACCTGCACCTTCAACCAGCTGAAAAGCAGCCTTTCCCGGGGCGCCATACCTTCCCCCATCTTCCCTGCCGTTGTCCCCGAATTTATCCCGTAGCCTTTGGCTTAATGGGGATTTGATGTTTTCGGTCAAGTGTCAAGCGTTTGGCCTACCGATAGCCCTGCGGACAGGCGAATCAACGAATCCTGCCGCAGGTAAAGCCTGACACTCCAAGTAGCCATCAATCCCAGCTATGTTTAAAACACGAGGACGCTGGCTTCGTCTTTAAGGGTTAAATAAAGTCTCGAACGTGTATAGCCATTGTTTGCCCTTCAATTGGGATCGGATTGTGCATGTATGCAAATTGTGTCTAGCAATTTGTTCGACTCAATAAATATGGCCAGCCCCCGTGGCAGTCTCAGCAGGACACCGAACGCACTAAAAATTTACAAAGAATAAATAAAAAAAAAACTAGGAAAAAAAAAACACAAACTGGTAAAGAATATTGAGCAACTCCGGCCCCAAAAACTATAAAAGTGATTTATTTGATGTCACAGAAAAGCAGTCATGCATAAATATTTAGCATAACCCTCAGACTCCGCACAAACTCCGGATAACGGACAAACGGACAAACGTACGAACGGACAAAAGGACAGCGGACAAAAACGGACACCGATGCCGTCTGCGACTACGAGGAGATATTTAAATCAGGCGAACAGACCAAGGAGCAGATATATGCTTTATAACTGTGTGCCAGCCGTAAGCAGGCGCAATCTGAATCCGAGTGTGTGTGTTCTGGCCCTTTTTTATTGGCAGAAAACGCCGATGGAGATGGAGACGGAGACGAGGACATTATGGACAGACTCGGACACACGCCTACTTCAATATGCTGGCTCAATGCTCAAGGATGCGGCAGCCGAAGTCGAAGAAGGAGCACCCCAAACAAGGCACATAAAAACCCATAAGCATCCTGCAGCCGAGAGTGGAGTGGAGTGAAGTGAAGTGGCCAGGACCCCAGCCGAAAACTCTTTCCCTCCATACACTCACAAAGGGACCTTCTAATTCGGACCAGAAGCTTGTCCTTCTTGTTAAGCAATCCTTGGACAGCTTGACTTGTGCTCCCCTTAATTTAATTCCTTGCGATTTACACCAAAATAGTTTTAGTTAAAGTTGAGTTTGGAGTAGTAGTTAGCTTAAGTCATGATTAAAGTTACAAAACAATATAAGTTACAAATTAATGTGTAAGCTAATGTTTAAGACATTTTTGTAAAATTTGTATACATTACATAATTAATTGAACATGTTTTTAAGAGGTGGAAATGTCGGGCTCAATAGGATGCTAAAGAATTCGCGTTTTTAATTTACAAGAAAATTTGTTCTGGTTTTGTTTTTTCTCCGACTTTTTTTTTTTGGTTTTTTCAAAAAACAACAAACTCTTAATTTAATTTAAAGACACAGCTTAGTCGTCACTTTTAAGTTTTTAAATTCTGGATGTATACATATGTAGTACTAGAACTAATCAGAACTTAACTATAACTCTAAAGAGCATGTCAAGAGTCGTCCAACTTTTACGAACTTCTTTTTGCTTGGACCAAATCAAATATGCGCAAATAAATAAAAATGAAAATTCAAGAAGGTCTGGAAAAAAATGAATTTCTTTTTTAACTGTTGATGCCGATAAGCATTAGCGTGGGAGATAAAGGGGCCGATGGATTCTCAAGGTAAACTGGTGGGCAAAAGAAAACACTTTGCGGCATTTTTATAGTTGTTTGATATATTCATTGAAATTGGTTGCCATGTTCCCATTCAGTTCGATGTGTATTGAAATATTTATGAATCAATAACAAAAACGTATTCCACTCAACCTCAACATTGGCATCCCCATCCACATTGCCCATAATCCAAGGATTGGCTGTGGGTTTTGCCCAGCCATGTGATCCTGTGTGTGTGGCATCTGTCCAGGCCGAATAAGTGAGTGTTTGGTTAAGCAATTGTTTATGTGAAGTTGAAGTTGTCGCATTGGGTATAAAGACAGACGCCTTCGCATAGATCAAGTCCCAACTTATAGCAGTCGGAGAGAAAATGGGAAAGGGGCGATTTCTGGTTCGATTCTCGGCATAATTGGCTGGGAGACGTTGCGAAAGTAAGTCCTTGGGCTAAACCTCTCAGTTCGGATTGTTGGGAGAGCTTAGAATGAGATAATCTATCAAGTAACCAGTGGTTTATTATTGTTTTAGGTTATTCACAGCCAGTAAAACCAATAAACACATTTATTACACATCTCAATGTTTGAGACTGGAATCCCTTTATTAATGTGAAGTGGCGCCCAACGAAGGGGCGATACAAATAAAGAAACAGTAGTAATACATATAACTGTCACTTATTTAATTAAATTTAGTTGACCTGAAATTATTCTATATAATTGTTTACTTTCTTATTTTTAGAAAGAACTGTTTTAAACATTCATGAATTTATTACACATCTCAATGTTTGAGACCGGAATCCCTTTATTAATGTGAAGTGGCGCCCAACGAAGGGGCGATACAAATAAAGAAACAGTAGTAATACATATAATTGTCACTTATTTAATTAAATTTAGTTGACCTGAAATTATTCTATATACTTGTTCACTTTCTTATTTTTAGAAAACACTAAGTTTTAAACATTCATAAATTTATTATTTCCTATTTAAATCCAAACTTCTAGCCTTTCCTTTCTGAGGTCGGTTGTCAATGAAGAGTGAAAGAAGCAAATGGAATGAGGCGTCAACGTTGCTGCACTCTCCTTCTTCATTTCCCCGTGTTGCATGCGAGGAGTTTCCCTGCCACATTGCTCCACTTTGAATTAGGCCCAACAATTTCTCCTGCTTTATTTTTTTTTTTGTGGGGCAACCTCAGCTCCGCTTTCCCAGCCCTTTCACCTTCCCGCATCGCTAGCTGCACAAATTTGAATCATTTACGAAATATGCACCACAGAAGAAAACGGAAGTCAAAGAGTGAAATAATACAACGACAAGAACAGCGATATCTTCATGAGTGTGTGCACCAGTGGTTTGGATTCTATAACGTAGCTAAAGAGCGACGACTTAGAGATACTCTATTCACTTAATTGTACTCATTTATTACTTTTAATCTACATACAAAAACCTATCGTTTATAATCGTTTTTGTGGACACGCTAAAACACAGACAGAAAACAGTTTTATATCTACTTTTAAAATTATTTAGATTTCACTGACTTGAATGTTAAACCGTTTAGTCTAGTAAAAACTCACACCTATCCCAAAAAGTTCGCCTTGAAGGCTAACCCTTGCCAGGTTCCCCAAGGTTTTTAAGAAATTAATCAATAATAGAGCTATTGTGGTGGTGAAATTATAACAGTCAAATCAAAACGAGCTCGCATCCCAAAAAGTTCGGCTTCATCACAAGTAGTTCCCAAGATCAGTAAAACATTTGGATGGAAAAGGGCATATATGAGACTAAGACATGAACGGCGCGCATCGTTAGTTGTTGGTTAGGGTTAGGGTCCCCATTTCCCTTTCTCTCTCCTTCTCTCCTTCTCGCCATCTCGATTGCTCCTTCTCTGGAGTCCTGGGCGATGGCTGCTCCTTGGCTTGTCCCGACTGTGACTGTCATGTGCCACAAACCCACTAAACTAATGAAAAATGTGAAGCGACGGCACAAAAGGAAGCACAATTTCCCTTCCCCCACACACACACACACACTTACACCTTATGCAAAAAAAAAATATAAAAAAAGAAAGGAGCAACACAAAGAAATGTTAATTCCGTAATACTTTAAATGCGGCAGGCATCGAATGACATTTGCACTTTGCTTCTGTTGTGCCTGCACAGTGGGACGAACTTTTGGGTCCGTTCCTGAGTGTTATGTTTGCCGTACGTGATGGCCAAGTGAAAGCGCTTTCTCCCCCACCATCCCCTCCCCTGACGGAATCTCTGTGTGCTCTAATATGTATTTGCTTGCAGGTGAAAAAATAGATATATATATATATATACATATAACAAAAGGTGGAAAAACGGGCACAAGAATTGCAAGGGGCACAAGGTGTGGACCGCGCTGGGAAAGTGGGGAAACTGGGGAGAAGATTGGGGTGCCATGCTGACCGCACTGGCCAAAACAACAAGCAACAAAACCGAACAGAACAGGACTTTCAACAAAAAAAAAAGAAAGACAACGAACACGAACAAACATCAGAAGCAGGCCTGGCTTAGATATGAGCTCGTGTCACGAAATGGTTTTCTAAAGGATCATAACAAAATTCTACAATACGAGAAATAAGTTATCTATAAGTTTTTGATGATCTACATTTTTCACGGAACTCAAGATTATATGCTTATCAATATACCTAATAATTATATTCTTAGTAGTTATTAAGTTTTTTACAGTAGAGACGATTATAATCTAAGAATTATGTGCAGATTTTCAGTGTGTTTCTGTGTTCATAGGAAAATATCCTAGTTATACTTTTCTTATGCGAAAAAGGTGCCTTACTAAATGTTTGTGACTTTTTCCCAATAATTACCAAGTTGATAAAAGGGGTTTACTCATTAGTTGTTTAAGGAAGCAATAAAAGGTTTATAAATTGGTTTTAAACTATAAAGTGTTTTAATGATGGTAGCTTTAAGCATACCAAAGTTTTTTGATTTTTTCCCAACAGTTCCCGAGTTACCTGGGGCTAATGAACGGTTTATTTTCATTAAACTTATTTAATTTCGTATGCATCAACTCCGGCAAGGCCTTCTGAGGCCAAAAAGGGGGTTCCCCGAAAGAGACGGGAACACAGGGAGCAAGGGAGATGGGTAGATGGGGAAACCTCGGCCTGGGTCAGTTCGCACGTTCATTTGCGCGCTCGTTTGCTCTTTAACAAATGTGCGCTGCTTTTCATTACGTATGACAGCAAATAGTACAATGGAATATGGAATATGACATGCAGGCGATAAAGTTATGCCGGAGACACACCAAAAGAGCGAAAATGGGTGGTGTGGGGCGGTGTTTGAGTTCGCCAGTGAAAGGTGAGGCTGAAAGGTGAGCAAATGGGTGTTAGTGTGCCACTTTGCCACAGCCAACACACACATTCAAAGGGAGCGAAAGGAGCATGGAGAAAGGGAGCAACACCTCCTGGAGAAATGGAGAAAGGTGGAGCAGCAGGCCACAAATGCTACTGCGGTAGTTGTGCTAATTTGTTTGTTTGTCGTTATCATTTTCCACCGCCCACTTCGCCCATATCCTTTGTCCCAGACAGCCGCACAAAGGCACAAAAGCGAAACGACAGCCAGAGGAAGAGGTCAGCGAAAACAGAGAAAGCCAGTGTCAGAGGAAGTCGACCAGAAGGACATGGAGCAGCAGGAGAAAGGTGGGCTAAAATTGTTAATAGCCGGATTAAACTCTTGACCCAAACCACATAAATATATCGCGTTGTTTGCAATCAACTATGTGATTTATAAATCCTTCATTTTTTGTACTTTGCCTACAATTCCTATGTTTTGCTACAAATTAGTCACTCATCAAACTTTACATTATTAATCCTAAGTTAAATTACTCCAAACCTTTATTTTTAATTTAAGAAATTTAAGACTAGCAAGTTCATTTTTAAACAGGTTTTAAATTCTTAAAGCAATACCATTAGTCTTTCCAAATTTTTTCTTAGAGTAGCCTAACTAATTTAATCCCATTTTGACTTTGAATGATTAAAAATGTATAGCATTTATAGCATTGTTAACATTATAAAAATAAACTAACATAACATTTTTAGTCAAGCCAAGAAAGGTTATATTTTTAATGGGTCACGAACATTTCTACCTCTGCCTCTTTTTCGTTAACTAATCGTTATAAATTGACATTCAGGACTTTATCATCTTTATAAACTAATACAGACAGTTTCCATTCACTTTCACCAATGGCACGCACTTGTTTTTCCCGAATTTCCCGCCTTCCCTAGCGAAAAATCCCCAAAACAGTGCAATGCCAAATATGCGGAAAAAGCTGGGAAAAGTCCTTGCTTGCCAACTGGTCATCAGATCTGATGGAGTGGGTCAGAAAAGGGGGAGGGGATGGAGAGTGCGGGTGTCTATGTCTGGGCATTGTGTTTCCCATTTTCCGTTTCCCGTTAGTTCGTCTTTAGCTTTGGCTGCGTGTCAAACGGTAAATTTGTGCAGCGTCCTCCCTCCCAACCTGCCACTTACAGTAGTCATTCGAGTGGTTCAACTTTTTTTTAAGAATTCACTATTTTCACATTCTAGAAAATAATAAGCTTAAAATTAAATAAGTCTTGTAAAAACACATGCCCATCCCAAGGGGTTCGGCTATATCGACAAGTTTTCTTATGTTCCTTAAGGATATTAACACTTTTCTTAAATACAAAACCGTCATGATGGTACATGTTTTCTAATCAAGTTAAAATAATGCTGTATCCCAAAAAGTTCAGCTCTATCTCAAGTACCGAACGAGATCTATGAGGTTTTAAGTGCGATAGGAAGTTGAATCTATTAGCGATAAATATATTTTTGCTTATAATATGGTAATATTTTAACTGAATAAATTTTAGTTTGAATATCGATTGAATATTGTTATATATATTTTTTCAATTATTAAAGGAAGTGGCCGTCATATCGAACGATCCCTGTTCCGTGCATTTTGTGTTTTGTCGCGCATATTAATCATAAAGCGGACACGCGTCGCTTTACGCACGTCTGCCGGCTGCGGATGCGGACGCGGATGCGGATGCGGAAGACAAGAGACTCCAGCAAGTAACCCGACACCCCCCTCATCCCCCATCCCCATCCCCCATTCCCATACCCAACCATCGCCCCATCTTGAGTACTGTCCGCGTATTAGATTTAAGCGCGTTATAAATGAGCCAGGCCAATACACAAGCACACATAATTTCTGGCTCCTCTTTTACTTTAGCTTTCGTCTGCTCATAAATCAAAATTTTCGTTTTTGGCATTTTTAAAGGCCAGATAACTAACAGTGGCGTTGGGTAGTTTTCGGGGGTTTTTTTTCGGTTGTTTTTTCTCCGTAGACCAGGGAATGGACAGCCCTTTGCTGCTTTTACTGTCCATGACGGATGATTGGATTTTATGTTGATTACGAAAATGTCGGCGACTGTATTTGTGTGTGCAAGTCGAATATTTGGCTCTGCCTTTCATGGATATCTTTTATTTCCCCCTAAAAAAATTAGACAAAAGTATCGAAAGGGGTAGCAAAACGAGGTATTTATGGCGAATTCCCCATAAACAATGTTGCTTTGTACGCTTTTGCTAAATACATTGATTAATATATCAGTATATATCAGATTATATATCAGTAAAACAAATGGAAAAACTTCATATAATAAAATATAGAATTTAAAAAATTTTTTTTTTATGTACAAACAAATATTTAGAAGTAGGTGTTAAAAGTGAAACGAAAAAAACATTAAATTAATTAATAAATATATAAATAAGTACTTTACTCTTACGTGTGTCCAACAAATGTATTTGATAACTAAGTTATATTTTTAAAAATAAATAAAACTGATAGAAATGCGAATGTTATTACTTTTTCAGGAATTTGTAAATGAACTTAAGGTAATACTATTATAGATAACCCATAAACTGAGTAGCAACCCGTCCAGATCCTGGAATTTGCTGGCTCCTCCTTAGTTTCACCTCCATCTCCTTGCTCCCAACTCGTATTACCAATTTTGGTCGCAGCATTATGTTTGGAGGGTTGGTTGGAGTTTGGGGGGAACTGGGATATATCACATGGATATTTCGGTTATTATTGGCCATATTTTAATGCTCTCGCTGCTCCGTCTGTTTTTGGGCCAACCGAGATTTGTCGTAGTCCATTTTTGATTTATTTATGTGTTTATTTGCCTTGTTTTTGGCTTTGCGTCTGTGATTACTCATGGCTCCATCGCTCCCTGTTCGCCTGTTGGGGTGGCTCGTATTCGATTTGCATATTATTTTATTTGCATTTTACATAATAATTTAATTTTATTAGTTTTGCTGCATCATCGACATGAACGGTGCGGCTCAAGTTTTGCCAATCCTGAAATTGGCCCTAATGGCACCTTGGTGGCTCGATTTTCCCCCAACATCGATATTGTGTACACTTTGAGGTCATCGGCCGACATTTCATCGTCGTTTAATTTATTTTATTTTGTATTTTTTTCTTTTGCTCTTTTGGGGACACTTAATGCGAGCTACGCCTACTCGCCATTCGCTGCTGGGTGTGGTGTATACTATAATTTCTAGTTGCATTTTTGGGCATTTATTTTCATGGTTTACTTGTAGCATATTTCGCTGGCCACCACATTCATTTAACTTTGCGGTGCAGGGTGTTAAGAGTGGCAGTAGGCGAGCTAAGGAGGGGGATGGGGGGGTGTTGGTCAGGGGTCAGGGGTCAGCGGGTCAGCGGGTTGCTGCAGGGATTGCCCAACAATTGCCGCAGTCTTTGGAGAGTCTTCCCAGCGCGACGGGCAGTCGTAAATTAGTTGCGAATGGCAGTAGTAACACCATCAACAACAACACCACAAAACAACAATCACACCAACAACCACAACAACAACAAGCACAACGACAACAACAACTAGGATAACTACATCTGAAAAGTTCCACCGTGCAGAGGGAGAAAAGTTCAAAAAGTCGAAAGGAAAAGTTCAGGAAAAGTGTGAGGTGAAATTATTATCAAGTGCTTGCCACGAAAATTGCGGTAGCCTTAAATTGGTGCACCTGTTTGCGTTCAAGCGAGAGTGTTCTAATTTAACATATCCACATGGCGGTATAGTTTCCAGAACCAATTAATTCAATTTAAAAGTTGGCCACTAATTTATGCTGGAAGCCCAAACAGTAGCTTAAACTAATTAGCATGCACAACAATTTCACCAACACAATTACACTAACAACAGAAATATCAATCAAATTAAAATAAATAGAAAAATAAATTTAAAAATTGAATTTAAAAACATTAATATTAACTAAAGGAATACTAAGTGCAATAATTAAAAACCGCAACTATTTCACCAATAAATTATCCAATAAGAGATCTAAATAACAAATAAAATACACCAACAATATAACAATGTTTTACAAATAAAACGCAGAGTTTAAGAATATTTGAATTAAGAAATACTAACAGCAATGCTCTCATATTAATTTACATAAAAAAAAAATTAATACAAATTTACCAATATCCATTAAAGTAATGAAATTTAAATGTAGAAAAGGGAAACAAATAAGAAAATTAAACTAATTAAACTCCAATCAAAGCAACCATCATATTAAAAACAATTAAACAAACGCTGGTGGCATTCACAAAGAAATAGGTATAAATAAATAACCACAAGTACAATGCAAATAGATAAAGACAAAAGGCAATCAATCCAAGGCTATTTTCCACACACATTACAAAGTTGACAAAAATACCCAGAAAGAATATAAATACTCATTCCATCAGTTCGATTCCGAATGACTTGCAGACAAACCCGAAATCTGACTCAGAAACCTTAACGTTCGATGCAATTTGGGTGGTTTCTGGTGGCGCTGCCATTACCAATTATTTGCGCTGTTATCGCGACCTTCTTGCGCTGACCCCAATTTGGCCAATAAGGTTTCCTTGTCGAAAAACCTCCACAGGCAAAAAAAAAAGCCAAAAGGAAAAAGTCAAAAGTAAAAAGTAAATACAAAGGAAAAGGGAGCCGCAAGCTTCGAGTTTCGAGCTTGTTGATTGCCTTCGCGTCTTGGCGATGGCAGCTGATTGAAGTGCAAGGTGAGCGGGGAATGGGGGGCGGGGGGTGCTGGACGCCTCTGACAATTTCTCTCAGTGATCGAGGGGGGGTCTCCTTGGGCAGGTTTCTCTTTCACTTTTAATGGCAACTGGCATAATGAGCTGCTATGTGTGCCATGTGCCACCAGGCCAAACTCGAACTTGCTGCATTTGTTTTGGCCACTTGGGACCTGGCTAAAAAACCCCCATACCCTCAACCCCCCCTCCTCTCTACGCCCTTTTGGCCAGCATTGACACAATAAAATATTTGTTGTCGTTGCATTTATTGACGCATTCGCTCTTTTGCATATTTTGAATGTTTCCATACCCTGTGAGAAGGTATGTCCATTATAATCCATCAAATGGTATCTCTAATGAACCCTTAAATATTTTAAGCCATTATGAAAAACCGAAAATACAATACGGGAAATAAAAGAAGGAGAAACCATGATTAAATGTGATCAAATTACGAAATAAAAATAAAAAAAATATTTTACTATTTTAATTTTATTTATTTGAGCTACTTTCTACTCAAGAATTCTCGTTTTTATTTGACTTTTTAGGTCTATTAGCTAATAATTTGATAAACAACCTGAAATTCTTTAAAAAATAATGAGTCCAGACAGTTGGAAATTCTGAAATCCAAAAATGGAAACATTTAAGGACATGATAAAAATTAATAAACTAACCATTTATTTCCCTAGTTTTTTTATATTTTATTCTTCCTAACTGTGTGGTTTCTGTTTTTATACATTTTAAATAATTCCTTATATTTTTATTATAAATTTTTTTTTAATACCAAAAGCAAAGTAATTTAAATATGGAGAGCATCCAGTATTTCCGAGCCTCGTATCACCGATTTTACTCCGCTTTTTGCTGTTGTTGTTGGGGCTCCGCGACATGCGACAAAATAAAATGTAATTTCTCTTTCAGGCCCAGTTCCAGTTTGCAGTTCCCAACCCTGGCCAACATGCGACAATTCAATGCTGACAACAACGAGGAAAAATGGCAAAAATAACAACGATAGTAACAACAAAATATGCAAATCGTAGTTTCTAGTTGGGCGAGGTCAGGCATACGGGGTTTGGGTTATTGGCCAAATTGGAGTCAAGTGCAATCGTATTCCCGCCCCATCGAACATAAATAATTTAAGAGTGTGAAAACCAATTTTTTTTTTTTGTTTGTTCCCCGTCCGGAATTTTGTTTAGATTGTATTTCGGTTGACTGAAAATAATTACAGCAAAAAAGAATTTCGTTATTGTTATAATCTCGTTGAAATGCGATATTGGGATTTTTAATTGTTATGCCTTTTAAATGATTTTATTTTGACTTTAATGTGTCATTGCCATTGATTTTGTTAGCTCATTTAATAGGTTTTACAAAGGCTGCACTTTGTTTATTTTATTTATGCCGCGTATTTATATATTCAAATGTGGGCCAGTGACATTTTAATTTTTATGCCAAAGCGTTCAGTTGTTTGATTTTAAACTTTTAAACTTCTCAAAGGTCTTTATTAAATTGAACATTAGTTGGATAAACATTAGATTTTTCTCAGTAATTGCTAATTGCAGCATGTAAATAAAGTCTAGCAAGAAAATTAAGCTAAACATTTTTATTGACTTTTAAATATATTATTTATTTTATATATTTCCTGAATTAAAATGTTCATATAAATATTATATTTTTAAATCATATATTTATACAAATTTTGTATTCTGTGTAGACTAAACATTTAATTCTATATATATTTTTACAATTTTGCATGTTAAACATATTTTGATGATTTTTTGCATTATAAAATGTTATATTTTTACATTACAGAAAATTCTTGGTATATTTTTATAATTTTGTTCAGTTTTCTACAATTTTTTTAGCTTGCACTAACATTGTTTTATAGGATTTTGTGGCATTTACTAAGATTCTGTGTCTGAGACTGATATTTTGATTAACCGAAGCCGAAAGATCGAATAAAGGGCAGTGCAAATGAATCATTGCCCCGACATCCAATCCCTCGAATCAGATAGTCAAAAGATCAACCTCCTCCTTTTTACTTTCCCTGCTTTCCAATAAGTTGGGCGAATAGTTGGGTGAGGTGAAGAAACTGGACCTATTGGAGATCTTGGTGCGCAGTCGCTTGCTGGTCACCAACTGGGACATCTTGCGGAGCGTTATGTAGTCCTTGTTCAGCATGCGGCACAGTTCGATGAAGGTGCACAGTTGGGGCGATTTCAGTTCGGTGGCCAGATCGTAGGCGGAATTGAGGACCTCCGTTTGCCGTTCGTATTTGTGGAGCACTGCATGCGACTTGGCCATCAGCATGGTACTCAAAAACTCCCAAATCCGACTATTGCATATCTTGGCCTCGTCTATGGCCTTCTGGGCGTAGGACAGACTCTGGATGAAATGGTTCTTCTGCATGTGCCGATCCGCCAGTTCGTGGAGCAAGTAGCTCCTTTCAATCGGGAGGCGGGCGAAAAATAGACGTTTCTCCAGATACTCGATGAAATTTCTGGGGGCAAAGGTAAATTTATCACAAATTTAATAAAATCTTCTTACATTTTTTATATTTAATAAAAAATACTGAAAATCTTAATAACATGTGCGTTATTGGGATTTTCCTTCATCTTGAGAAAGTTAAAAAACGTCGAAAAATTCTAAAAAATTTAATTATTTAATTTTAATGGGGACGAAAATGACTGGAAAGTTAAATTGGTCAAATGTTAATGTAATGTTAATGTAGTGTTAATGTAATGTTAATGTCATGTTAATGTAATGTTAATGTTATAGTAATGTAATTTTAATGTAATGTAGTGTTAATGTAATGTTAATGTACTGTTAATGTAATGTTAATGTAATGTTAATGTAATGTTAATGTAATGTTAATGTAATGTTAATGTAATGTTAACGTAATGTTAATGTAATGTTAATGTAATGTAATGTAAGTTAATGTAGTGTAACAAAGACGATGACGTGGCCAGCTTTAGCCTCGTCATCGTCTCTTGGTCATTTTTACGCGCCCTCGGTGTTTATAATTCCCAACTGGTTCTGGCCAAAAAATTACGACCTAGTGGTTGTTGGCCGCCCATAAATCAGTTTACTCGGATGTCTGAAAGTGTGAGTGTGTGTTTCTTGAGGGGTTCCAGATGATCAATGGTAATACCATCTGACTTGGATTGTACACCAGGATGCAGGATCAAGGACCTCTTAAAATTTTATTATTATAAATTAATTAATTAAACTCACTGATCTGCCAATCGGTCGGTGCTCTGTTTGTCGGGACCCGCATAGGAGTAGGTGGACCGGTCCCCGAAGATGAACTCCGTGTGCTCCAGAGGCTTGGCTGTGGGAATGTTGAGCAGGTGGCACATGGCGCTCTTGTCGTAGGGCGTCACCCTCGTGGACGGCAGGCGGTATCCCTCGCACAGGCTCATGGCTAGGTTGTTGTACACCTCGTTCATGAACTCCACCTTCCAGGGCATCAGGCGGTTCGTCTTGATGACCACATAGTTGCCCATCACATCCTCCACGAATTTACGAAGGCGCTAATCGATTAAAAAGTAGACAGTTAATATTTAATCACCCAACCTGCTTCGGCTCCCAATTTCGAAATCTAACGATTCAGTTAACTAATCAATACTAAAAATGGATTTTTTTGGAACAGGTAAAAGGTAAATAAGGTTGATTGTATCAGTTTTTCCATCTACTTTAGATCTATAAAACATCGATTCCAATATTTATTTCCGTAACTCACCTTGATGTCATTATTTTTCCTGAGGACCTGAATGGTTCGCAGGATGCTGAGCATATTGCGTCTGGTCTGGTATTGGATCCTGAACAGATTCGACTCCCTTATGCGAGCCTCCATGCGGGGATTGCGCTGGAAGTACTCGTTGTACATGGGACTTCTGGCCTGAAGCATTTTCGTGAAGGTCGTCAGCCGCTGAAACGAACTCTCCAGATACTCGGTTCGGGCTGGTGAAGAGCCAAAATTATGATCCAGCAGACAACTTTGGTTTCGGCGAAGCGTCTTCAGAAAGATGAAATCGGTCCAGTTGCGACCCAGGTAGTTTTGGTAGTAGATCTTGTTCTTGCGACGCCTGCGTTCACTCTCCAGCGGAGAGAGCATCACCTCCTTGCGATCCATGATGCTCTGGACATCGCACTCCCTCCGCTCCTTGAGGATCTTCCACAACGGCCGCTTGTCCGCCTTCCGCAGCTCCTCCTGCTGGTGCTCATAGAAGCCCGGCAACTGGGACGAGTGCTCCATGAAGAAGTTCGCCAGGCTGTAGCCCGTGCAATCCTTGAGATTCTCATCGACGACCAGGAGGCGATTCTCGAAGGCTTTCATCGCGGTGCCCGCATGCCGACGCACGTTGTCGTGCAGCAGACCCTTGTTGTCCTCGAAACGATTCAGATCGTACATGGCATCGGCCAGTTCCATGGATATGTTGGCATTCCACACCTCACGCGCCTCCGAGGCCTTCAGACTGTCCTCCAAGGCGCCCTGCGTGAGGGCCACCGATCTCTGGAACTTGCTGCGCAGGTAGTAGGCCTTGTGGTCCACGCCCTCGTGCTCGTTGATGCACTTGTCGAAATACCGCTGGGCGAAGATGTTCTTCCGCATCCTGGCGAAGTACTGACCCCAGCTGCGGTGGATCCAATGCTGCTGCTCCGCCGGCCAGTCGATGGTCTCCCACGGCTTCAGATTCGCCACCAAAACGCCCGCCGGTGCCGATAGATTGTTGTCCTTCATCCTGCTTCCAAATCTCCTCGTCGGTCAAGTAAAAAATAAGTAAAAAAAAAACTAACTACAGGAAGAACCCTTAAAATAAATGGTACAAAAAGTGGAAACGAAACGAATTTGTCTCTCCTAAAACTGAAATGAAAATGAACGAAAAGTCATGAGTCTACAAAAAAAACTTAAAATCAAAAAAGTTTAAAAAATTAAACTAATAAACATTAATTGTCCAAACATATTTCCTAAACGTCAATAATTATTCTACAAAGTGAAAACCAAATAAGTATTCGATTAAATGTAGATTCGTTAAAAAAAATTAACTAATACAAATTACATCCTTTGACAAACTATGAGACGGTTCAAAAATATTTCATATAACAAGGAACAGTTAAGAATCAATTATAAAGTTTATCGGCAGTTAAAACAATTAGGGAATCTTTTCTTATCCCCATATTAAGCTAAAATGATTTTAGCTTACCAAAAAGTCAAAAAGGATAGAATCCAGGTGTATAATATTATATATTACATTTTAAATGTATAATTTATCTCCCGTAAACCCAACCAATAACTTTAACAGCAATAAAAAAATTCCAAATACAAAGTGATGTGTACAAATATCAGTGCTCAGGATTCCTGGGATGATCACTTTTGCTGGAAGGGATCCTTCTCGATGTACTTGTCCAGCCGCTGAGAGCCATCTGGCTCCACCTGCGACAGCGGTCCGAATCCCTCCTCGTCGACGAAGCAGATCTCGTGGCCATCGGGATCGCCGAGGATGACGACCGAAACGGTGGCCTTGCCGGGCGTATCCAGGGTGATCAGGGGCGTTAGGATTGTCCCGCCGGCGGCTTTAACCGCCTCCTGAAGCGGCGGCTGCTTGGCCGCCGGAATGGCAAAGGCAATCCGTCCATAAGCCTTGGCTCGGTTCAGCGGCTCTGCGATCTGGGTGATCTGCAGCGAGGCCTGCTCACCGCCGTAACTCAAACGCAGGCTTCCTTCGCTCTCCTCGAGCACCCGCATCTGGAGCAGGTTGTGCCAGTACTTTCTGGAGTTCTTTAAGTTGCTCACATTCAGCTCCACGGACTGGACGGGATCGGAGCCAGCGGACGGCTGATCGATCACATAGAACTTATAGCCATCGGGCGAGGTGAGCAGACTGCCTTCTCTTCCAGCCACCTGCGTCACAGGATACGAGTGCTCGGCGGCCCGGGAAAGGATGTCCTTGGAATGTATGGTCACGCCGGCAAAGTCGTTTCCTAAATGAAATAGAAAATATGAGGATTAGGAGGGGATTTCAAATTTCTTATGTTCCTTTAAAAAGGATTATTATTTTTATTATCATATTGCTTTTTATATTAAATACCTTAGCTTCAAGTTTTGTTAAACTAGTTTCAAAATTACTTTTTTATTTTGTATTAAATTGGACGAATATATCATATAGATAAGAAAGAGCTTCATTGTTTTTATAAACATATACGCATTTAAATGGAAATAAAGTCGTTTGCCAAAGTTTGCTTCCTTTCTTATTTTACATTTATACATATCAAACAAAAGAAATGAACATACAGCTCATCGCCATTATCAGTTAATGATTAACAGAAATGTTTAAGTAGGTTTTTAAATAGCTTCACTGATTAATCGACTGTCTGATAGATTTCAGCCTCTCTAAAGATAACTATTTGCTTTGTCATAAAACAAAAGATTATTAACCTATTATTTGCACGAAAATATGCCCAGTCACTTATCAAATAGGTATTTTCAGTGGAGCACTTAATTATAAAGTTGTCGAAGGTAGATCCAATCATTTGTACGTGAATTATACAAGTGCTTACTCGATACGATTTAAAATAATCAAAAACAACTTTGTTAAAATCTAGAGAATTAAATAATCAAAGCAATTAATTCAATAATTAAAAAAAGAAACCTTTATCAAACTCATTTTTATGTTTTAATTTTATGCACCTAATAATGATCAAATTAAATACACATTTTAAATGAAAGAACTACACTGTTATTTATATGACCTATTTGACCTATTTTCCCATTTATAAATATCTTTTAATTGAACTATAATTTTTAATAACACAAATATGTTTTAAATGTTGATAATTTTCGATGAAAAAGAAAAGATTTTATAAAGATCTCATTTCTAGTTTATGTTTTAGTCTTGAATTATGGTAGTAAGGGTTAAGGTTTCTTTTTATTTGTTTCATCCAAGGGTTAACCTCAACTTTTATATTTCTCACCCATTTCGTAGCTGCTCACTCCATAGTTATATGTGAGTTCGATGACAAAATAGGAACTTTCGGGTCCATAACCGACCATCGTTTTGCTCCACCGGTTGTCGTAGGGCCTGCCAAGGGTTAACGATTACTTTTTAGTCCTGCCACACGACTTTATATATAGTCATCTCCCTTGAACTCACCCGTTGCAGGCGGCATCGCATCCCTCCTTGAACTCCTCATGCCGCAGCACCTGTTCACGTGGGGCAGAGCGAGAAAGCAATAAGAAACAAAAACAAAACAAACTAATTTCTTAACATCGTCATTATATGAAGTTATCAGGCATCTGGGCTTTTTAATTAGCGGCTGTGCGTCGTTGACACGTTGTTCAGATAAAACCGGAGCCAGACACAACAAGCGCGATAAGAGAGTCTACCGATTTTGGGAGATATCCCCCACTTTTCCTCACATCTTACCGTCATTCCCAAGATTTGGCGAAAGAAAAAGGCGTTTTTCGCCCGATCTCCAATCTTAAACACGTAGTGGAGTGCACGTCCCGGAATCGCTGACATTTTGAAATTTGTTATTTTCTTATGGACTATTAGCTGCGTCTGAATTTTGAAGACAAATGATCAACTACTTTTTTTCGGCCTTGTTTATGTAGTTAAAGATGGAGAAATATCGATAAGTTTCATAACCTCGGTGATATCGATGTTTAGCTTTCGATAAGACATAAGTGTGACCGTAGACAGTGCGCCAAAAAATACCAATTGTGTGGAGCTTTTGGAAATATCGATAGTCTGATATTTTTTAAAATAAGAAACAGTTTTTTAAAACCATTATCTTGAACACTATTATTAATCTCAAATATAATTTAAACCTGTTTGCTTTTGACTTTGTACTCTTTAAATAAAACCAGCCAAAATAATTCTCGAATATTTATGTAAACAGGCTATATAAAAACTATTTAATACATTGTAATAGCAAACGCGCGTCAAAAAATGTTTAGTAAAAAAATGATTTAACAAATTTTGCTAAAGTGTGGTACATCGTGGAATATTCAGGCATGATCTTAATGATTATTTTGGGGATTGATATGATGAATGGGTGTGGATTATCATGAGGTATAGTCATGGATGTGGTCGTCTAACTGCTCCACTTTTAGATCATTTTCTGGCTCTGTGTCCTGCTCTAATTTGTGCTCCCATTCGGGATCCTCCTGCTCTTGTTTGTGCTGCCATTCCTCCTGCAGATCCTGGCTCAGTTCCTGCTCCTCCGCCTGGAACTCTTGATCTTGTTGTCTCTCCTGTTGCTGCTCATTTGTTTGGTTAGCCAGCAAGTGATCCGTACGCCTCTTCCTAAGCTTCCTCTTCTTGCGCATGTGCTCCTGCTGCTCCTGCTCAGCCTCCAGATCCTGATCCTCCTCATCCTGATCCTGGTCCTTTGGCCTCTTCCTGTGAGTCTTCCTCCCGCTGTGCCTTCTCAGGTGCACCTCCAGATTCTGCCGCGAAACGCATGGCTTCTGGCAGTGCATGCAGGCGAATGGCCACTCCCCGGCAGCATCTCCTCCTCCCGAAGATTCCGCGTGCAGCCGCTCGTGCCGCACCTGCGAGGCGTGGGTGCCGAACTTCTTCTCGCAATGGCCGCACTGGAACCGCCGCTGACCCTCGTGCACCACGCGCACATGCCGACTGATGGCGCTCTTGTGACGGAAGAGCTGCGGACACTGCTCGCACTTGAAGCGCTCCCAGGTGGGATTGTGGGTGCGCAGGTGGGTCAACAGCTCCGTCCTCGTCACCTTGGCCACGCCACAGTGTTCGCACACGTGCTCCTTGTGCTGCGCATGCCGCTTGAGATGCTCGCCCAGGGCATTTTTCGTGCTATACTGCCGGTTGCACAGCTCACAGATCAGTTCGCGCAGCTCCTGCTGCAGTTGCTCCAGCTGGGGATGGGCGTTGCGCATGTGGGAGCGCAGCTGCTCGTAGCGGGTGAAGCACTTGTCGCAGCTGCGGCACAGGAAGGGCTTCGAGTAGCCCTGGTGGACGCTGCGGATGTGGGCCTCGAGGTAGGGCAGCTTGTACACCTGCTTGCCGCACTGATCGCAGGCAAGGCCGGCGCGTCTTTTGTTCCCGCTGGGCTGATCCACCTGCCCCTGGCTGTCCTGGTAGTCCTCCTGGTATTCCGGATCCTCCTGCTCCTCCCGATCATCCTGCTTTTCCGGCAACTCCTCGGGTAGGCCATCCTCCAGGCTTTCCTGCTCCTCCTCCTCCACTTCCTGTTGGTTTTCCTGCAGATCCTCACTGAGATATTCCTCCAGCGGCTCCTCCTTCACCTGCGGAAGCCCTAAGAAAGTATTAATCCTGGTTTAACCAGCCCAAAAGGCCACCGTATATCCACCCTGTCGACGGGAATGTCCTTGGGCTGCCACTCATTGAGTGTCCGGCTGGATTCCCTGGCCACCTGGCCCAGCTCCTCGAAGTAGGAGACCGCGTGGTGGCACAGGTTGCAGATCTGCGTGGGGAAGCCCTGCGGCTGCTGCAGAAGGTCGATGTCGAGGAACTTCTGGAGGATCGCGATCAGGCGGGGATCGGGACACTGCGATTCCCGGTCGCGCAGCTGGCGCAGGCAGATCCTGCAGAGGCGGGCCAAGTCCGTGAAGGCGGTGAACATCGCTGCGGATCGAAATGCGCCGAATGCAACGCCCCAAGTGATAAATCAACCTTTTTATCAACTTAACAATTTTCCTTTGCTGCCGCCAGTGTGACCAGAGCCGAGCGCCACCTGTTGCGTCCCAACGGTCACTGTTACGGTCACTCTTTTCGATATCGTTATTTTTGATTTGTTATAGTTTTAAATATTTTAAAAGCCATGAATTCAATACTGTTATTGAAAAATATATCTAATTTTAACGATTGTTATAAAAATTGTTCAATTAACATTAAAAACTGGGAACATTTTTGTATTCATTCACTTTAAACCATTTTTTAATTAAAAAATACAAACATTTTTAAAAACGAGTTATTTATTCACAGTTTACAATTTATTATTATTTATAAAGTTTAATATTTAAAAATGACAAGTTGAATAGGCTCAAGTGTTATAAAAACGAATAATAGTCCAAATTAAAAGTTGTTAAAATTCAGCAATTTGTTGCATATTTATTTTGATCTTTGCAGTGTAGTAATTGATTTATACAATATCCCCTTCATGGGAATTCGTGGCAGGCAGATTCAGGAACCCCCTTTTATTTATTCTTTGCCATCTATAAACAATGGTCGTGTAGAAATTGTGCAAAAGAAGCATTTCCCTGGGAACGAAAAAGTTGGAACGAAATTAAAAACGATATGTGTCAGCAATTTGATAAGATAAAGATAAACGTCGCACATGAGTTTTAATTCCCGATCCTTTTTATTTTAAACGGAAATTGTCCGGCTTAAAAATTACGTTTTTATTTTATTGTTTGGGTTAAATGGTGTAAATCTGATGTTTTTGTGTGATGGTATGACAATCTTACAAATAACATAGATTTAGCAAGATAATTGGCTTTAAGTTCAGATATCAATTTTTTAAGGAAAATATAATTTTTCTGTGTACGTCTGCTAGCTTATGGAATGTCAATTTTTTATTTTCTGACAGTGCTTAACATCAATTTATAAATATAAATTGTCATCATATGCACTCGTATGTTTTGAATTTCCCGCGCTTTTACTGTAATCATCTGCTCAACCATTCTCACATAGCGCACACACCCATCACAGTTGGTATTTACTTTGGGACTGTGTGGTATTTTCAATCGTTATAGGTGCGGTCACATTGCTTCGCACTCGCTGTCGAATTCGGTTGTCTTTTTTTTGGGTATTATTTTAAATAAATCGTGTCGCAGCGATCGGATTCCCTTATAATACTTGGCCGCCAATCCGGAAAGAGAAATGTCGCTGAATCCGCAGTACGAGGAAATTGGCAAGGGATTTGTGCAGCAGTACTATGCGATATTCGATGACCCGGCGAATCGGGCGAACGTGGTTAATTTCTACAGCGTAAGTGTTGTTGTCTTCTGCTGATTCTGTTTCCTTTGTATCCTTTCTTTTGGCCACTTTCTACCTTTTGCTGCTCTCCTTTATCCGCGTCTCCTCCTTCGTCCATCTGTTGCTGTCCCGCTCGCACATGCGGTGACGCGCGTCGCGCCCTTGAAAAAGTCCGCCTCCTTTTCGGAAAATGGGCGCAAAACCAAAAAGAGCGCGAAAAATGGGCCAAGAAGATATAGAAATATAGGCGGGATATCGGGAGAATAGGATGTTTAAGGTGGTATGGCGAGGCTGCGTTGGATTCTCGAAGTTTCGAGTGACACATTACGCCCATGCTCGCATAAATAAATACACACATACAAAATATATGGCCAACATACAGCCGAGGTCAACGCAATAGCACCCAGAAATTGTAAAAATAATTAGGCGAAAAAAATAGTAAAAAAAAGTCGAAAGTTCAGTATTTAAAAGCACCATACATAATTATTGTTCAAAATATATATTTGAACAAACACAATAGCAGCAAGAAAATAGTACTATCTAACAAACTCAATAGCAGCTAGAAAATAAAAACTAAAAAATAACCAAATTTCTGGCTATTTCAAAGTATTTTTCAAAATCCTTTATATGAACAATACCTGACCAATTCGTAAATATAAATCTATAAACATATAACTACCTACAAGTAATGAGTTAGAAATTTTTCATTCCAGGCTACCGATTCCTTCATGACTTTTGAAGGTCACCAAATACAGGGTGCGCCCAAGATCCTCGAGAAAGTTCAGGTTAGTTCGAGTATATACGGTTCCTCGAGCATAATTTAATCAATTGAATTCTTGCAGAGCCTGAGTTTTCAGAAGATTACCCGTGTGATAACCACAGTAGACTCGCAGCCCACATTCGACGGCGGAGTGCTGATCAATGTCCTCGGAAGACTACAGGTAAGCAGATCGATCCCCAAAAGAAAAGCGAACAAGATACCCCAAAGCATTCAAAAATTGTTCCAACAACTTGCTGTCGACTAGGAAATTGAATGACTGCCTGTTGTACAGCGGCGGCTAGGATAATAGGACTGTCTATCAAATCAAATCACTTGTTTTTTCTTTTAATACGTATGATTCTCCATTTAAATGCTTGCTTATTAATTAAATTATACATTTTTATTCGCACTGCAGGTCATATTTATTTTCTGTATTTGTTTATCTGTATTTTATAAACTTGCTTTAGTCCGCCACATTTTATGGTTTATACA
Organism: Drosophila rhopaloa; assembly: GCF_018152115.1. Taxonomy (NCBI): domain Eukaryota; kingdom Metazoa; phylum Arthropoda; class Insecta; order Diptera; family Drosophilidae; genus Drosophila; species Drosophila rhopaloa. The sequence continues at coordinate 12,485,438 of NW_025335123.1, read as the reverse complement.
TATCACTTTAAAATTATAAAAATAAAATTTACCTAGAATGTAAACCGAAACACAGGGATATTAATATTGTCAACAAATACAAATACTCAGAAATGAAAGAAAAGGTCCCAACAATAATTAAGGTAAAACTCCTTTATAGTTATAAATGAAAACATATTTTTAGCTAGAAAAAAGGTGCCAATAAAGCATTTATAAAATATCACCTTACCCAATAACACAGAAAACTTAATTTATCAATTAAAGTGCTGTAGGTCAAAGCAAATATATTTGGAATATCTGATTTATCAATATAAATTTTGATAACTAGAATTTGTTTAGAGCAGAACAAAAAATCATCATTTAAGGTAGAAACTCATTGTTCGTATTCCTTAAAATTCCACATTGGGCAGTGCTATTAATCGACCGCCGCTGCTGCTGCTTTGAATATACCATATGTACCACCTGTATATTGTATATCTCAACTCTGGTTATTATAAAACAAAAAACAAATCGAATCCGATGAAGACCGATGAGGATCAGCCGCATGCCTACATTCAGACCTTCGTACTGAAGCCGGTTGGTGGGAGTTACTTTGTGCAGCACGATATATTTCGGCTATCGTTGCACGATGTGTAGCACCACCCCCGATCTGCCACGCCCAGTCAACAGACTCCAGCGCCCGGCCATATATATCAAAATCGAGATCGAGAAAAGCAGCCAATTGATCAGCCAGCAGCGTGGAGACAAGACCCAGTTCAAAAACGAATGAAAACTATATCTAAGCGATGAGATAGTTATGCTGTTAGTCGACCTTCTGCCGCCCAGCCCCGCCCACTCCGCCCATAAGACCAAAAACCAATATATCCTTGGCGTCTCGTCGTCGTCCAACTTCTTCTAATTGTCCTCACAGTACGTGAGTTTTCCAACGACAATTAACCGAAACAAAATATTGCGCCTTTAATTTCGTGCATGGTTTTCGTTAGTTTTGTGTTGGATTGTATTCTTCTTAACAGAAGGTCGCTGGGAAATTGGAACATTTGAATATTAACATTTAAAAGCTAAAACGCAAACTAATTTTCTTAATAAATTATAATTGTGTTGCTAACTGAAATGCTAAACTACTAGTTGCATCTGTTTCGCTCTACAATTTTCAGGTTTTCAATCATTTTCTTGAGATATTTGTGGTTTAATAAGTGTTTAGATGTTATTCATTGGAAAATGTTTAAGAAACGTTTTATATTAGCATTTTTCAAATTATATCTTTGAGTATTCTTCAACACCAAAAGCTACAAAAAAAAAAACACAAATTACATTTATTATTTAAAGAAAATTACACAAAACTATTTTTTATTTCAAAAAGACTGCTATAAAATTGTACAGTGAATTGTTTATTTAATGTAATCGTTGATTCTATACACCTGTTTCTCGGGAGTTTAGTTTTGGTCATCCAATTTGCAAGCGACCACTGTACAGTAAACACGCACCTGCACACGAACAATCGGCTAACAGTTTTACAATACCTTTCCTCCGACTCCGTCTTGAAATTGTGTGCTTTTTCCATATTCCATTTTCTATTTCCAACTGCAAAACTCGAAATTGGTTCTTCGCACGCTTGTTAATGAATGAAAACAAATATTATTGAAATGTGTATTTGACTAATAAATGTTTGATTTAATTATTTTGCAGTGCGATGACGATCCCCCGCACGCCTTCTCGCAGGTGTTTATGCTGAAGGCCAACGCGGGCACCTTCTTCGTGGCCCACGACATCTTCCGTCTTAACATCCACAACTCGGCCTAGGAGCCCTCCACTCTGCTGGACATATATCCCATATATATCTGCACCACTCAACAACAACACACACCCGTCATCCAAAGATGACCAGCGCGTAAAGACGACAATGGCTAGCAGTGGAACTCAATAAACTCAACAACAAAAATAACAACACAACAGCGGTCAACAAGTTCAGTTCTCACGTCTATCAACAAATGAAAAAAAAGCAAAAAAAAAAAACAAACAATAAAAAAATGAAATCAAATGCTAACTACTATTACGATGTAAACAAAATGGGCCACCAGCTCACCTTTATTTATGTCGCATTGCGCCCGGTACTCTCGATTAACGGGCACCCATCGAATTGTATATTCTGTGAACACCTGCATCTCGGGATCTAATTTAGCTAGTGCTATCAAATTTGGTATGTGGGCAGCTTACAGTTCTGCTTACAATTTTACCGGAAAATAATCCTCAACTACTTTACCCAAAATTAATCTTTTTGTTCAAGAGATCTAAAATTCCCAAAGAGTTATAATCATTTTTTTACTGTACTTATTGAAATTATTTTAGATAGTCTTATTGCAAATGTTTTAAATCGAACAAAATCTGAGTACCGGGATCATTAGATGGTCGAGAATGACGACTCTAGCTTTCTTGTATGACTAATTGAGTGATGGCGAATTACTTTTTATTGAGACAAAAAAAAAGAATACTTAAATATAAAGATTAACGTTAACAGTTTGTTTTGTTGTGTCATTGGTGGAATTTGAAGCAGGAAGAAAAATATGTATCCTTACAACTATTAAATGCAAAAAATGAAGCTCCATAGGATTAGACGAAGTGGTTTCCAGCTGAAAATGAATCACTTGTCGCGAAATGTGAAGACGGCATCGAATCCGAACAGCACCCCATTGACGATCGACAGTGAGGCCTTGATAAGTGCGAGATCCCGAGTTCGGGTCCGGAAGGAGAACTCCCAGGCTTCGATGATAAACACACCGCTGGCCACGAACAAAGTGCAGCCCAGTACACTGAAGAATATATCGATGCGCTTGTGAATGGGGGCCCGCATCAGAACACCTGTAAATTTGTATATTTAAATTAGATTTAAATTTAAAAAGGTATTTTTAAGAACTTTATAGAGGAAGATAGCATTTCTGGCTTTATATTAAAGTTCCTAACGTCTAGGTACTTCAAAACTCACCTGCAAAGACCCCGATGACCACGATTATATAGCCCGTAAAGGTGCCAGTGGCCAAAAACGATGTCATTATATCCCGATCATTAAAGCTGTAGAAATGAAGCACAAGACACGCTACTGCAAACCCCTAAAAAGTGAAGTAAAAGGAATTTTAATTCTTAATCCGTGAAAAATATTTTTCTAGAACCTGTCATAGTTCTTAATTTGGGTTAGCCAATGTTCCGAAAGTGGTAAATATTTTTTTGTGGAAATTTACAGATGAATGCTTTTTTATCTGTAACGTTTTGAGTATTTCCTTATAATTCCCAAGTTGTTTTTTAGAAGAATGTTTGATTAATCATTCCGCAAACATTGTTAAACTTAAGAATTGTGATTTGATGTGAATAAATTGTCTTCACTTAGCTATTTTTGATCGTAATACAAAGTTTTTTTTATCACAATTTCTTATAGAGGATCACTTGAAAAAAAAATTCCTTTTACCAATTCCAGAAACTTGACCACATTGAGGCGGCCTTTCCGCTCGCCATGTGACATTTTGTGAAACTGCTGCCGATGACAGTCCTCGAAAATGTGGTCCAGTTTGAAATAATATTTTCCGTAAGTCGGACAATTTTTGAATTATTCCGTTTGGCTTTTTTTGAACGTGCTCCCGACGACAGAGCGTTGGATAAACTGATTCGAATGGATGCGGCTGGATGTCGGATGCCATGCAAATATGCTGATGCAGTCGGGCGCAGTCACAGTCACAGCCACCGAAATTAATTAATTACACTTAGGAAATAGGCTTTTCATTTCTGTTCCCATCTCTGTTTATCTGCTTATCCGTTCACTCGGGCCTCTCGGGTCTGTCTGTGAAGTGGACACCACCGTCTGGGTTTTCCGCTGTAAACTGCACTCGAGCCCCCATCCCTTCCAACTTGATTGAGTGGAGCATAATGAGTGCATATATGGTCGGGTTCGGGTTCGGGTACCCGCCCTATGGAATCATTGTGTTTGCATTACCATTACCCCAAATCCGCTGGCATTAAGGTTAGGCCCAAGATCGGAGCGATTTCGCGGAATTGGGGCCAGCGGGCTAGGTCGCTAATTTCCAGATGGCAACCAAGTGGATAATGGAAAACAGATCGTTTTGGAAAACATTTGGGAAATCACTTCCTCAAATTATGATTAATGTGCGACTATTAGTTTTATAAGCTATTATGGAGAATCTATGAGATTTTGTAAGATATTACTAGCATGTAAGGAGTTAAGTTCTTATGATATTAAAATGAATTTAATCATTCTTTATATAGAATCATTTTGAATTACTAATTTCGAAATTCAAATTTAATGGCCAGTTTACGTAAAAGTTGCGCTACTTTGCAAACACAGGTATTTAAGTGACAGATTAAACGTGTTTGTAATAAAAGTTTTCTAGTTTATCCAAATGAAAAATGAATCTATTTTTTTTAGACTTATAATTTCGACAGTGTGTTGTACTATTTCATTTGAAAACCCAGCGATTCTATGGGATTTTCAATAATGTATTATCAGTTCAGTTCCGGCACCTTCTGATATGATTCAACGAATACAGGTGCACCTCTAATCTATATATAGAGCCGTTCTTATCGCTTGACTTGTCCGATTAATCTACATTTTATTCTGTCAATAATGTTGAGAATTTCAATTTAATTGTTCAAATTTGAAAATTCAATTTTTTTTAAAATAACTAGAACGAAATCTTATTGAGCTCTGTCCAGCTTTTTGTTTTTGCAATTTGACGGTAATTACCGGCAATTCGTTTGCTTTTGTAGTTCCATTTAATGTTAATCGCCGGCACTTGACAGCGACGTCAACAAAACGAGTTATAGTAAGGTTTTATAGAATGATGATCGAAAAATATACCCTCTAACCCACTTAATACATTGTACACTTAATACATACAACACGCATAGATCTTGTTATCCAAAAAGTGACTTGGGAATTACAAAGATATCTGAAATACATTGCATCCTTTAAAAGAAACATTGCAATCTTCAGAATTTACCAGATATCGGAAATAACCATTCCTATTATCAGTTTTAATGTTTTAATTTGTTAGAATATTCTGAATAAAGAAAAAATCCTTATAAATATAAGAAAGCATATTTTTAATGGAGATTTAAAGGACAAGCTGAATTTAATGAAATCTATATACCCTACTTTTAAGCCGCTGGGGTATCGAAGGCTTCTGTTTACAAACCGATTACAACCGATTTCAGTATAGAAGTGCACCTGTAGCTCTCAAAATGCTGAATCCCGAGCTTATTTCGCTGGAAAATCAGGTGTTCCGATGCTATCTGGGATGGTCGGCTATATTGGTGCTCAAGATCTTCGCCACGGGCATTTATACGGGTCTGATGCGCTTCTTCACAGCCGTAAGTTATATTTTTAAGACCTTTGGACTGTATCCTACATTATGCACATACTATTTCCATACATAAAACAAGTTTTAGATTCATGTTTCTACACAAACAACTTGGGTAAGTCACCTGTTACATGTATTCGTTCTAAAGTGAAATCTCCATTAGGGAATTCCACAATCATTTATTTTTTAACGATTTAAAACAATACAAGATTGAACTAACTGATGCTTAGCACTTGAACTAGTAGAAAAAAAGGGATTACATGGATCATTTAGAGATTTACATATTCAATTTTTTTTATTCCTTAAAACTATGATTTTTTTCAGCTTGTTTTTATTAATAAAATCATCTCTTGTAAAATTAAATGTTTAAATCTTAAAAAAAAACATTCATAATTGTCAATTTTAAGATGAAAATATTCACTTAAGAGAATATTATTTTTTGAATTCATGTTTTTTGACCGCTGCTGTGGCTCTCTGGCTCTCTCGATCTCACATTCGCTGTCTCAGAATGACTCAACGGAATAAAATAAAAGCTCTCTCTTGCTTGCCGGTATATAAAATAAAAACAAGTGCGTTCGGCTCTCATTTGATTTTTTAACGGCGTGCGAACAGGCTGGAGAATCTGAAGCTTTAAATTTTATTTAATAGAGTCAACAAATTAAGAAAGAAAAACATTGAAAATGGCCAGCCCCGTGGAACTGCTCAGCCTCTCCAATCCCGTCTTCAAAAGCTTCACCTTTTGGGTCGGAGTTTTGGTTATCAAAATTTTTCTCATGAGCCTTTTGACCGCCGTCCAGCGATTCAAGACGAAGGTGAGAGGGGGTGAAAGTACATAAATATAATCATAAAATAAATAACTATAAATATAAATATAAAAATCTCCGAAACTGCTGAACACTGGAAACAGTGAGCTGATAAAAAAAAAACGAGGCTGGGTGAAGAGAAAGAGAACGAGTGGGGGTCGCACAGTGGGGTCAAAGTCTCACGCCAGTGAAAGTTTAAACGAATCAAGCTAAATAAGTTAACTAATTCAAACTACAGTGAATGCTCGAGACTGTAAACTAATGACAATCACTGTATTTTGTCTTTTACAAATAATATAAAAGTTAATAAATACATAGAGAGAATTTGTTTTATCGGAGATTGTTATCTTGTTTATTGGATTTTAAGAGACATTATGTCTGCAATATCAACATAATAGCAGTGTAAAATTTGGATTACAAAATTATAAGTTTTTTTTATTTGAATTGCTTTAAAATCTAGTTTTGAAGCTTTGTTATCAATGAAATTTAATCATACGACTTACAGAACACTTTTTCTTCATTAATCTAAAGAATGTTTTAGAATTTAACAATTTTATTAAATACCATTTAACATAAAAAACTTTCTATTAATATTTGATATTGGAATGCTTTTAGCTGGAACTTAAAGTACAAAAATCATTCACAACAAAGTTATATATTTTATGAAACTGTATTTAAATAAATCCATATTCTTTTGGTCAAGTAGTTAGAGAAATTCTGAAAAAATATTATAATCTTCCAATCGTTATCTTCGTTTTCAGACCTTCGCCAACCCCGAGGATCTGATGTCCCCCAAGCTGAAGGTCAAGTTCGACGATCCGAATGTGGAGCGAGTGCGTCGTGCCCATCGCAACGATCTGGAGAACATCCTGCCCTTCTTTGCCATCGGCCTGCTCTACGTGCTGACCAACCCGGCCGCCTTCGTGGCCATCAACCTGTTCCGGGCCGTGGGAATCGCCCGCATCGTCCACACGATCGTCTACGCCGTGGTCGTGGTGCCCCAGCCATCCCGCGCCCTCGCCTTCTTCGTGGCCCTGGGCGCCACCGTCTACATGGCGCTGCAGGTCGTCCTCGCGGCCGCCTTCTAGGCACCTAGATCTAGTCTTTCATGTTTTTTTTCAACCATTTTTGAATTAATTTCTTAAATATAAAAATACACCTGCCTGGGTAGCGGTGCTTTTGGATCACAGTTTGTGACAGATTTTTTTCTGAACTATTTACAAGGTAAACGATCTTGTTAGCACCTCTAAAAAGTAACAAACAAATTAGGCAAATTTAAATATCCTTTGTTTAAGGGTTTTATATCATGTAAGAAATCTTATAATTCCTCTAAGCTTTAAGAACGCTTAAACAATTTTGTATATGTTTTTTTTTCATTGGCATGTAAATTAAACGCATATTCTTTAGTTCAGCAAAGCTCAGAGTGCCTTTTTGCACTTTTATTTTTATACCCTTGCAGAGGGTATTATAATTTCACGCAAAAGTTTGCAACATGAGACATTTGAGACATTTCCGACCCTATAAAGTATATTATTGATCAGCTTGCCGAAGTTTGCATCCTTTCTTGTTAAAAAAACATTTTAGATGCCAATAGAATTAACTTAATGTGGTCAACGCAAGTTCTTGAGCTGAAATGTATGAAATTTGGGTTTATTAAAAGTTAAGTTCCGAGTTCTTTTTATTTATTGTTAACAAACAAAAAGTTTGTTGAATTTGTTTACTGTTTTAGATTCATTGTCTGACAGTTTTGAGAGTATTACTTGGCGGCATTTGTATTACGGTTTGACAATATATGTACTCGTACAGTTTTAGAAAAACTGGTTCTTGCTTTACAGTTTTAAAACATTAAAGTAAGAAAAGTTAAAAGCTTTTCGCTTTAAATTTTTAGATCATTTAACTTACATTTTTGTTAGACTGCTTACTATTTGTATTAGAGCTAAGTATTATTTATCGGCACTACACTCAAAACAAAACTTTTGTAATATGATCATTTTTTATTAATTATGAAATTTAAATTTATTTCGTGGCATATTAATTTTATTCCACTGTGCGCTGACGCGGCCTCTGCCGACGTCGCAGTCGACCGTTACAGCACGTTGCTCGCGTTGGTTGGACCTTTGTTAGATTTTGTTCAATTGCCTTCGTTGGCAGCATCGTGGCGGTCCCTTCTCGCAGTTCTCGCTCCGTTAGTTGCTCCTTAATCACACCATCTACACTAGTAAGTAACTACCACTAAAACTAAAACTGAACACAGGGCAAAGTTCATTTTCCTGCCAAGTTTACTTCTCTCTACGCACTTAAAAAAAAAAAATTCCAACCGGCAACAAATACAAATACAAAAAAAGCGAAGAGAAAAACATGTGCTTGTCTATTTTTATGTGTTGTATTTCGCATTTGTTCGCTGTTTTTGTTTATTTTTTTGAAGTTACTCGTGAAACAAATATACAAATACATATGGAAACTTGCACATGTGTAGGTGTACATGGGGGAGATAGCAAGAAAGAGCAATAAAAAAGTCCTCTCTTTCAGACTCTCCGGAAAAAAAAATTGTGTATGAACATTAGGCGACATTCAAAATATGCTAGCTTGAAATCTATAAAATGTCCTTTTGTTTTGCCACTAGCTCTAAAAACTGAAAATGTTCTTTAAAAAAATCTTTTATTTGACTCTCAAATTGAAGGTTTGCTATTAAATTTTATAAATAAAAAAACTAAGTTAGAGTAACAAATACAGATGTTATTTATCAATGAATTCTTAATTATTTTTAAAGTCTTTAACATTAGCCATTTAGAAATATCTATTGATCTTTTGGAAACCCAACCTATTCAGATTGAATCCTTGATTCAACAGTTACCCATAAAACGTGCCCTCAGATACCAAGCTTTCCATATAATAATCGAATATACTTTCCCTTATTTGAGTTTGCTTAGTGGGTGATAGAATTCGAGTGGCGTGTCGAGTACAATCAATCACTACCACCTGGAAATCTTATCTACGAAATACAACCCACCTTGAACCGGCAGCCACTGTAATTTATTTACCGACTTGGCAGGGGCTTCCATCTAAAAAGGGAGCCATCAAGATAGATTCATAGTAAAAAGATACTTTATTTGGGGTTTGTCTATTTTTAATTGTCTTACTTTTTATTTTGCAACTAGAAACAATCAGTAGGGAAACCTTTAGATTTCAATCTCTAAGTATTTATACATTATACATTATAGATGACTCTTTATTTTGAAATTAAAAACATTTGATAAGGCGTACTTCCTGTTTTTTAATGGCTTTTTATACCCGTTACTCGTAAACTAAAAGGCTATATTGTATTCGTTAAAAGGTATGGAACAATACGTTTTTCCGGCCCTATAAAGGATATATTCTTGATCAGAATCAATAGCCGAGTCAATCTAAACTTGTCTGTCCGTCTGTATAAACTTCAAGATATTTTCAAATAAATATTTCAATTTCAAAAGCGTACCACACCCACTGTAAGGTCATGGTATATACAAGTTGTTAGGTCGCTCCAAGAACAAGTTATTTGGAATTTTAGTGTTAATTATAACGTCACGGAGTTCATATATTTAAGAGAGCGGAAGAGAGCGAAAGAACTGTTAGTCCGTTTGAAATTGGTTAGCTATGTAAAGGGTATCAAATAGTCGAGGCACTCGACTTTAGCGATTCGCCTTGAGTTCCTATCCACTTATGTCTTGTCATCGTCCGATTTTGATTGAATAATAATCTCACAAAATTTCGCAATTTACAGAATGAGACAACAAGAAATATATTTTGATTCAGCTCTATTTCGCATTCCCCTACGTTGGCCCACCGGAACCTGGGTTGATAAGGTCTGGGGTCATCAGGGGTCGATCAGCTCCATCTGGCATTTTAAAAATCAAAAAATGTTATCAATTTCTGTCAGCAGATTTCTATTTTTGAAGTAGTAACCAATCCCGGTTATCAGTTGTCTATGCAATATTACTTTCCCTAACAAGATAAGCCCATATTCGATATATCGTATTTTGGCTATGATAGACATAAACTGTTTAAAGTTTAATGTTTGTATCCTTAAGTGAAGAACTTTAGATTCGATTTTATGACCATGGCTTTAATTCATCCCTTGTAGAGATGCCACAACCGAAGCCGTACGAAAGGCCCGCGGACTTCATCGATCCCGGAAAGCCGTCCAAGTGCAAATGGCATCTGGGAACCACCGAGAAGTCCCCTCACACGCAGCGGGGCATCGCCCACCGCCAGCAGATCACACCGAACATCCTCGAGGTGATCGGATGCACTCCGCTGGTTAAATTGAATCACATTCCCGCCAGCGAGGGAATCAAGTGCGAGATGTGTAAGTAAACCCATTAAAGCAGTAGATATTTAAAAAAAAATAATTTAATCTCCATGATAATATTTAAATGATCCATAGATCCTAACTAAGAAGTTTGTTTGATTAACAAATAATTGAAACAGTATTTGGTATATGCTTGTAATATAAAATAAAGGGACTTTAAGTTATAAAATAACAAGTTTTATCTTTTTTTATAATGCTGTAATACCAAATCATTTTTAAATACTTAATCAAAAAAGTAACAAAGGACACTCAAGATCTAAGTTATAAAGATAACGATAAGAAATACAATGACATTGATATTTTTAAATTATTTAATTAGATAGTAGTTTAAAAACATTATAATTGTCTTCTACCCGTTTTACAGATGCCAAGTGCGAGTTCCTTAATCCCGGAGGATCGGTGAAGGACCGCATCGGCTATCGCATGGTGCAGGATGCTGAGGAGCAGGGTCTCCTGAAGCCAGGCTTCACAATTATCGAACCGACGTCGGGGAATACGGGAATCGGACTGGCGATGGCTTGTGCCGTCAAGGGCTACAAGTGCATCATCGTGATGCCGGAGAAGATGTCCAACGAGAAGGTATCGGCGCTGCGAACTCTGGGGGCCAAGATCATCCGTACGCCAACGGAAGCAGCCTACGATTCGCCAGAGGGATTGATCTACGTGGCCCAGCAACTGCAGCGGGAAACGCCCAACTCGATTGTGTTGGATCAGTATCGAAATGCTGGCAATCCGCTGGCCCACTATGATGGCACAGCCGCCGAAATCCTGTGGCAGCTGGACAACCAAGTGGATATGATTGTGGTGTCGGCGGGAACGGCGGGCACGATCAGTGGTATTGGCCGGAAGATCAAGGAGCAGGCTCCAAATTGCCAAATTGTGGGCGTGGATCCCTATGGCTCGATCCTGGCCCGTCCCGAGGAGCTCAACAAGAGCGATGTGCAATTCTACGAGGTGGAGGGCATTGGCTATGACTTCCCGCCCACCGTCTTCGATGACTCCGTGGTGGATGTGTGGACGAAGATCGGCGATCCGGACTGTTTCCCCATGAGCAGACGCCTGAATGCGGAGGAGGGTCTGCTTTGTGGCGGTTCCAGCGGCGGAGCGATGCACGCTGCCCTCCAGCATGCTCGCAAGCTGAAACAGGGCCAGCGGTGCGTGGTCATCCTGCCCGATGGCATACGCAACTACATGACCAAGTTCGTCTCGGACAACTGGATGGAGGCGCGTGGCTTCAAGGAGCCGGTGAACGAGCACGCTCACTGGTGGTGGAGTCTGACCATCGATCAGCTGCAGCTCCCTGCTCCTCCGGCGGTGCTCAAGTCGGATGCCACAGTCGGCGAGGCTATTGGCCTGATGAAAAAGCATCGCGTGGACCAACTGGTCGTTGTGGATCAGGATGATGGGTAGGCTTAACAAAATTTCTTCCCCTTCCATATCGTTTATAACTCCTTCTTCTCCGCTACTTAGTTCCATTCTGGGCGTGGTGGGCCAGGAGACGCTGATCACCCAGATCGTAAGCATGAACCGCCAACAATCCGATCCCGCCATCAAGGCTATCAACAAGCGCGTGATCCGATTGAATGAATCCGAGATCCTGGGCAAGCTGGCCCGCGTCCTCGAGGTGGACCCCAGCGTGCTAATCCTGGGCAAGAACTCTGCCGGCAAGGAGGAGCTAAAAGCGTTGGCCGTTAAGCTGGATGTGACCACTTTCATTGCCGCGGGCCCGCAGAAACCCAAAGCCAATGGTACCACCAACGGCAGCAGCCACTAAAGCAGGCAGTTTTTAACTTACAATTCTGTGTCCTAGAAATCTAACCACCTACCGATTATACGTACCCTCATGCATTTTGCTTATTTGCAATAAAACACTTTAATATAAACGAATCGTGCAAGTTTTATCCTACAATTCCATCTTAAGTTTGGGTGAATTGTAAATCTTTTGAATACCAAATCATCAATTGATCATTTACATTTTATGCATATTTTTACCCGCTACTCGTATAAAGTATATGTAAATTTTTTTATCAGGATCGTCATACCTTCCGTACAAACGTGGAGATCTCAGAACGATAGAAACTAGAGATTTAAGATTAAATATGCAGATAGATACAAGAGGTAGAAAGGTTATGCTGCCGATCGGCAGATGGCGCCACCTAAAACGTGATTGTCGAAATGTGTCTGATCAGTTGGGGGCATATATACATAATTCCACTCAAATATAAGTATTTATAACTTAAGGACAGGCCAACAAAATATGACGAAATATTGCGTTATATTTATATAACTTCCCATTTCAAATTCACTTAGTCGGACTTACAATAAAATTAAGTCCGAGTTTTTTTTTAGAGCTTTTTCTGGCGGTTTCGGTCTTGGAGTGGAATCTCTTGAAGGCAATGTAAATTGATCGGTGGACAATATGCAAACCAATTGCAAAAGATACTTTTCTTTAGTCCTCATTAAAAAAAATACATAAAAAAACTGAACACCTAATGCAAAAACAACCTAATATTTATACAAATTATGCAGCTTGTATAAAAAAACACCCAGTTCCAATAAATACATCTTATTAATTTTGACAGTTTTTCACATATATATATATATTTCGTTCGATTCGCTTATATGCTGTTTTCTTGTTTAAGGAGCTAACACGCATCTGGTACACTTGGAACATTGGTAAAAGTATAAAAAAAATACATGGTTTTTATGGTTTAGGTGCAAGTGTAACACTAAATGCATGACGGTGAAAGCGTGGAAAAGCAGCAATTAATACTCGTTGAGCGAGAGAGATTACCAAATGTTCGAGATAGACAGGGATAGAGAGAGCTAATGTACAGAACACAGAATAGAGCGGAATGATGGCGACGGCTTGGTCTTCGTCTTCAGACACCGCGATTTGGCAGATCCTTGACCTTGTAGATGCGCACCAGCCAGTGCTCCGTGGTGTAGGCCTCCTCAAGGACATCCAACTCGAAGTCCTTGTTGCCGATTTCGGCCGCCCGAACTCGATCGTAGCCCTGGGCCTTGCCACCTTCAGTGTACATTTGGCCGAAACGATAATAGCACATCTTGTACATCAAACAGTTGAGCAATGTGGGTGAACCCTCCTTGTCCACCCGGAACTCGCCATTGGCCGCATAGTAATCCTTTTCACGAATGTGCGCCCCACGATCCGTACTGCCGCCAATGCGCACCATCCACAGGAACTTGTTGATATCGTCCGAGGAGTAGCCCGTGAGTCCTCCGAATATCACAAGGACATAATCCACATCCAGTTCACGCATTATCTCGTAGGCTTTCTCCTCCGACGAAGCCATCGCTTGGCCAACGCGCGATATGTGCGTGTTATTCCAGGTGTTGTTGTCCACCAATATCGTTCGATTGGCCATGGCTGTTATTTGGTAGCCATAATCCCACCAGGACATTATGCGCGCATTCTGAAAAATACAATTAGATCAATAGATTAGTTCGGCTACTTATGCAAATTTGCAAAAGAAAAGTAATGTTGTGTTTAGTCAGCTTGGTTGTTTTAGTACTCATTATGTTTCATACTCTTCCTATCAAGAATTTACAATGTAGTCATCATGAAAAGGTGGAAATCCAGTGCCGCCAACTTAGCCAGATGAAAATGCTATTTTTAAAATGACTAGCATTTTATTTAAGCAAATGATGGCTAAGTAGGCGTAAGCTGGATGGAAAGGCAATCGAAACCAGAAACATACCTCCGGGGTGTTCATCTGCAGCCAGTAGTAAGCCTCGCGGAAGTCATCGAAGATGATCCGTCCACCGTCGTGCGACCTGGCACTCAGCACAATGCTGGGCGAGGAGTACGCCTCCGAGGTGACCCAGGTGCAGTGCAGCGTGTAGACGATCAGCATCAGTGTGATGACACCCACAAATCCTATGGCCACCTCGCTCTTCACGCCGCCTGTCTGCTGTTCCAGCTTCTTGTGCTGCCGCTTGCTCTCCGCACCCTGCTTCGCCGATCCGCCCGCATCCACGCTCTTGACATACTTGGCCAGTAGATGCGATATGGCGATTCCGGACAATACACACATCACGGGCGCCAGGACCAACATCAGACGGACCATCACACCGGCGAAATAAATACTGGTAACGCCATACAAAATAATGAAGATATTCGAGTCGGTCAGCTTGGAGAAGCAGAAATACAGGCCGGCGGGAAAGAGGAACACCAGGATCTGCAAGGTATGTATAAGTTAATAAATTAGTTTTTACTGGATGGGTTAAGTGAAAAAAGATTATATATTACTGCCTCAGCGATCAAAGTGCAAGGTAATCATTCAAATGCATTAAGGCGCATCTCATTCGCATCGTGGTTAAGTTTTCATCTTCAGCAGATAATTTTTTTTAGATTATTTTTATTAATATGCAAGCTTTTTCAATTAAATTGAAGACTTTCTAAACAGTGTTAAATTGTATTGGCTTTAAAGATTTCAAAAATTGTATAAGCTTTTTACTCGTTATATTTGGTATTTTAGCGAAATGTAAAACAACACGAATTTCAATTAAAGGTATACTTCAAAATTTTTAAAATTTTACGTACAAAACTAGTAATTTTTACAAAATTTTAAATTCGGTAATACTTAATAGAAAGCTCACTTTAACAGTTCTCGAAAATGTTGTCTTACAAAACTAATGTTTCGCAACAAAACCCACCTGCAGATCAAAGTAGAAAGACGACCATGATGTCGGCTGGTGTTCCGACACCGAGGCAATGATTGGAATGTGATTCTTGGCATAGGACGGATCTAGCAGCGAGTAAAACCTGCCAGTCCAGGGCGAGACTTTCCCTGTAAGTGTGAGCAGGGTGCCCACAACAAACACCACAGTCAGCACGCTGGACACCAGCGTCTTGAAGAGCAGATCGAAGTGATCCTTGGGAATGCGAGAGCGCAGATAGTCTACAAAGGCGTGAATTTGGCACAATCCAAAGGTTCCCAATGCCTAAAAAAGAAAGAAAAGCTATTAATTACAGTCTTAACTAAGTTTAACAAGTAAATTAACATGATTTTTAACTAGAGATCAAATCAGCTTGTTTTTGTCGTACTCATTATGTTTCATACTCTTCCTATCAAGAATTTATAAAATATTCATCACAAAAGATCACTAGCATTACAAATTTTTGAAGTATAAGGCAGAAGTGAAAACTCACCAGCATGTGTTCCGAACTCTGGATAGGTTGGAATCCCACAAAAGAGATCTGCATGGACAAAATGGTGCCAACACAGTAGAGCGTACTGTACGCTATGTAAATCCTGTGCGAGAAGCGACCGGTGATCATCAGCGCCAGCACGTGCAGCGGTATTAGGTTAATCAGGAAGACATAGCCTCCCCACGAGGATACCATATAAAAGTAGGCCAAAGCCGACATGGCTGACCAAAAGATCGTGCCCGTCTTTACGGCCTTTATCCACAAATAGTAGGTGAACAGCATGCAGAAGATGGCGATGCCCTCATTGTCGTACGATCCTGCCACAGATCGCGAGATGTATCCAGGAACGATGGAGATCAAGGCGGCGGCCACCAGACCAGCTCCAGTGCTCTAAAATAAAAGGAGGGAAAAATTAGAACCACGTGTGCGACGTAACCTCGAAGTGAAAAACACTGTGTCCCACTTTTATTATCATTTCTCGGGCATTCTTAACATAAAAGAAAGTCTTAAAATTTGTAATGCGTTACAAAAAGCTTTTGTATTCTTGCAGATTTCTCATGTATAGACTATACAAACAAGTAAAACAAAAGCGTTGGTATTTGAATTGTTTTATAGGATTTCAAAACTGCTTAATACATCTTTGGTAATCTTGAATTTCTTGATTAGAAAGTACACATTACATAAAAATTAATTTCTTTCCAATATTTTTGAAGTTCTATCCGAAATACAAGAAAGTTGTAGTTAAGTGGTAGCAGTATAATCTTTGGTTATAAATACTTGGGAATTTATTGGCCTAACCTGTTTATTCTTTGCATTAATATAAAGATCGTGCGAACAGGAATAAATTAAGTTTATTATCTGGTGTCCCTAGTCATTATTGTGACTTACGTGGATCTCCTTCGTGAGGGCGTAGGTCACCAGTGTGGTCAGCGAGGAGAAGAAGGGCGCCAGGAAGACGCACACGTTCCGGATGTCGATGGTCACGTTGAGCAGCCACATCAGGCGATATAGAGCCGCCGAGGTGAGCATCAGTCCGGGGTAAATGGTGCCGCCGATGATGCGGCCCAAAGGATACCAGGCGCGGTCATCGAACCAGTTGTGGAACTTGTAGAAACCCTGCTCCGCCAGGAACCGCGTGGTGCGGTAGTTGAAGTACGGGTCGAACTCATGGATCACGCTCTCGAATCGCAGCACGGAAAACAAGCGTGTGGCGAATGCTATTCAATCCACGTTCAAATAAAAAGAGGAAAAGGAAGTCAATTCGGCGTCGATGAAGAGGAAGACGCGCGGCTGGTGGTGGCACACGCACGTTTATCGGCTAAGGCTATCGATATATTTTTCAGGGCTGGCGAAACATTGCCTTTTATATTCTGGCGATACTTTACTTTATGAAATGGTCAAGAATGGGTTTTTGGAATCATATATATATATAATGTATTGAAGAATTATATCCAAATTTTTACTATAAAATAAAACTTTACTATAATAAACATCTTATATGGTTCTGGCATCCCTAGTCTCTAGCGATGCACCGCCACCAACTATCGTGCTATCGATAGAAAGGAAGCTTCAACCAGATGCGAATGTTTGATTTTTTTCAGCACGCCCACTCGTATTATATACCGAAAATCCGTCCAATTTACTCACATAGAACCGCCGCTAGGATGAGAATGGCCAGTTTAACTAGGTGCTCCTGCTTTTCCCAGGTGAGCAGTCCCCGGGCGACGCCGCCCACGTCCAGCGTCATTTTCTCCCTCTTCCGCCTGCCGGCGTTTTTCGGCGTTGTTTATTTCGGTTTATAAACTGCAAAGTCACCGGTACGTGGAGTTTATTGAATTCCGGGTGTCCAGGACTACTTATGCCGCACTAGGGGATCAACTATTATTGATGTTTTTGCACAAAATAAAAGCTAAAACTTTAATGCGACGGAATTGCAAACTTGCAATTCGTGGCAAACAGCGAAGAGTGCTATCGTTATCGCGTACTATCGTCTGGTTATCGGCGGCGTTGGTGACAACTCTGCCAGCTGGGCTCTTTTTTGTATTATTTCCTTTTTAGCCGCGCTTTCTTTTCTGCCCAGTCATTGTGGTCTTTCGACAGTTTATTCTTGACTTATGGTTAGTTACTATTAGTGAGTCACTTAAAAGCATAGCTGGTATTTAAATCGGTAATTTATAACCGGCTGTTCCTGCGCTCATTTGCCAGCTGTTTTTGGCTCTCAGGGAGCGCGAGAGAGGATTACTGTGCTCTCGCGAGAGCGCGAGAACCGTTTATATTGCCATATTTTTCCAGTTCCCATATAAAAGCACCGCTGCTCGTGTTTTCGTTACGTTTTAAAAAAATCTCGAACAAAATATGACAAGAAAACATCGGATAAATCGCCGGGCAGAAAAACCACGGTATCCAGTGAAAAACAACTGATATTTATCAGATTTTCAAATATATATATTTTCAACAAAGAAAATAGAGCAAACCCCCAAAAAAACGCAGAGCGGAGTAAATACAAGTTGACTTCTGCTGGTAAATAGAAGAAAATGTTCTCCCTTAAACTACCCAAAACATAAAAAAAGCATAGAACTCACGTGTTAAATATTTAACAACAAATTGTTCTCACTAACACATGGGCCCACCTATCTGCGTGTACATGTGTTTGATCTGCTAGTTAAATTTTTTTTTGAGTGGCAGCTTTGTTATGTGCAATATACAAATGTGTGTATGTGTGTATATATACTTGCGGCGTTGTTGTTGTTAGTTTTATTAATTGAAGTCGCGCCAAAAAATAATTAAATAATAACCAACGTGAATGTGTGTTTTTGTGTGTAATATGCAGCAAGAATGGTGAAAAATCGAACATCAACACGCTTTTAAAAATGCATGTGTTATGTATATGTGTATATTGGGATGTATGAAAGTGTGTGCGTGAGGGTGGTGGTGGCAGCGAAGTCGGCAGAGGGCAGCGATTGCAGTTGCCAGCACGCATCAAAGTAGAAGAAGATGGTGGGTGGGGGAAGGGGGAAGCAAAGGAAATCAAACTCCAACTTCTTTTTACCCCCCACACTCATACACACACCCACAACCACCCCATCCCCACAATGTTTGTGTGAGTGTGTGGGTGTTTTTGTATTTGCATCTGCATGGCATTTCTAGCATGCAACTCTCTCGAGTGTGTGTATTTATGGAAGTTTGTGTGCCTAGACGAGCGAAAGAGAGGGAGGATCGGGGGGTCACATATTTATAAGTATTCAAGTTCCCAAAAAGTAGTAAATTAATTTGCATCACTCAAATAATATTTACAAAACCAATTGGAAAAATCAAATAGGTTCAGAAAAATATATGTTAAACAGATCTAGATATAATCAAAGCATTTGTAGTAATAATAATAGTATTTAAAAAATAACTTAAAGATTGCCTTTAGCTTTTTTTTATAACTTTAAATTTATATGCAAATCAAATCACTTCTGATAATGAAAACTGAATGTGTTCCTAAAACAGAAAAAAATATCATATAATAGTTTAATGACATATTTTGTATGCAAAGATTTAAAATTGGATAAATATTTAATGATTTTATTTATTAATAACCTTAAAATTCCTACAAAAAAGTAAGTTCACAATTATTTTCACACACTATCTTATCCATAAAGTCGGATAACTGCCTGCTACTTTATATTGCATCTTTAAAAGTATGCAGATAAGATAAGAGGCCTTTTGTGCCAAAAAACAGAGCTATGTATATTTGCAGTATGGAAATACTTCCTTATCAGTTGTCCGTCTCTAGATGAAAATTGTAATTTAAAAGTTGATAATTGTTTTTCATAATTGAAAATTTCCTATTACCAAGAGTTATGAAGCAGCCGAAAATTGACTGAAGACCCCATTAGTCTGGTAATCCATCAATTTTATATGTATGTATTTTTATGACGGCCATTTCCTAACCCATTTACATAGCCGATGAATGATTAAGTTAGTTTTTTTGGTATTTCTGCTTTCGCTCGTAAGTAATTTAAGAAATTTGATTTTGTTTTGCTCGTTTTCGACCATAAAAACAATGTAAAATTTAATATGCCATATAGGGAGACAATGTAGCTGCTGTCTCGTTATTGTTATTATTATTTTTGTTTACACGTGGGAAACGGAAATTGGCGAGAGAAAAGACAAACTATTTGCCGCCGTTTCACACTCACTCCATTCTCCACTTGCTGCCTCACCAAAATTGTTAAAAAATTACAAATAACAAAGGGGAACACTCGAAATGCTTCCAGCGCTGTGTTTTTTACACCATTAATTTCGTGTAATTAAACCTTTACTACGCTTACGACTCTAATGTCGATTCTTTCATTTTTATACCCTTGCAGAGGGTATTATAATTTCAGTTAAAAGTTTGTTTCATGTTATTTCTTTCTAAGTTTTCGATGCTTTGTATAAAGGTGACCCACACTTCGGCTTCTATAGTCCATAACTTTACCAAACTTAAGCAGATTACAAAGTGGCATATTTCTAAAGACTTCTGATTCGATTCTCTAAAAATCTGCATTCAAAATTTTCATTTTAGCGTTGACCGACTTTTGAACCCATTTTCATGTTGGTTATTTCTAAGTTTCCGATGAGTTGCCCAAAGGAGACCCACATTTGGACTCCTAGATTCCATAACTTTTCCAAATATAATCCGATTTCAAAGTGGCATACCTCTAAAGACTTGTGGTTGCAATCTCTAAAAATCTGCATTCAAAATTTTCATTTTAGCGTTGACCGACTTTTTGACCGATTTTCATGTTGGTTATTTCTAAGTTCCCGATAAGTTGCCCATAGGTGACCCACAATTGGACTCCTAGATTCCATAACTTTACCAAATATAATTCGATTTCAACGTGGCATACCTCTAAAGACTTGTGGTTGGATTCTCTAAAAATCTGCATTCAAAATTTTCAACTTAGGGTTGATCAAATTTTTTACCCATTTTCATGTTGGTTATTTCTAAGTTTCCGATGAGTTGCCCAAAGGTGACCCACAATTGGACTCCTAGATTTCATAACTTTACTAAATATAATCCGATTTCAAAGTGGCATACCTCTAAAGACTTGTGGTTGGATTCTCTAAAAATCTGCATTCAAAGTTTTCGTTTTAGCGTTGATCGACTTTTTGACCCATTTTCATGTTGGTTATTTCTAAGTTTCCGATAAGTTGCCCATAGGTGACCCACAATTGGACTCCTAGATTCCATAACTTTACCAAATATAATTCGATTTCAACGTGGCATACCTCTAAAGACTTGTGGTTGGATTCTCTAAAAATCTGCATTAAAAATGTTCAATTTTGGGTTTTTCAAATTTTTGACCCATTTTCATGTTAGTTATTTCTAAGTTTCCGATGAGTTTCCCAAAGGTGACCCACAATTGGACTCCCAGATTCCATAACCTTACCAAATATAATCCGATTTCAAAGTGGCATACCTCTAAAGACTTGTGGTTGGATTCTCTAAAAATCTGCATTCAAAATTTTCAATTTTGGGTTGATCAAATTTTTGACCCATTTTCATGTTAGTTATTTCTAAGTTTCCGATGAGTTGCCCAAAGGTGACCCACAATTGGACTCCTAGATTCCATAACTTTACCAAATATAATCCGATTTCAAAGTGGCATACCTCTAAAGACTTGTGGTTGGATTCTCTAAAAATCTGCATTCAAAGTTTTCGTTTTAGCGTTGATCGACTTTTTGACCCATTTTCATGTTGGTTATTTCTAAGTTTCCGATGAGTTGCCCAAAGGAGACCCACATTTGGACTCCTAGATTCCATAACTTTACCAAATATAATCCGATTTCAACGTGGCATACCTCTAAAGACTTGTGGTTGGATTCTCTAAAAATTTGCATTCAAAGTTTTCGTTTTAGCGTTGATCGACTTTTTGACCGATTTTCATGTTGGTTATTTATAAGTTTCCGATGAGTTGCCCAAAGGTGACCCACATTTGGGCTCCTAGATTCCATAACTTTACCAAATATAATCCGATTTCAACGTGGCATACCTCTAAAGATTTGTGATTGGATTCTCTAAAAATCTGCATTCAAAATTTTCATTTTAGGGTTGATCAAATTTTTGACCCATTTTCATGTTGGTTATTTTTGTGTTTCCGATGAATAAGTAATCTCCAGAATAAGTAATCTCTCTCAAATGTAAGGGTATATAAACTTTGCTTTGTTTCATGTTCTCTCTGTTTTTTGTATTTTCCTTTCAATCGACGGTTCCATTTCCAATTGTTGTCATACAAGTTCCGCTTCCAATTGGATTACGACCATAATATGTCTGCGGGCCAAATACCAATTAGAATTGAGCAAGATATGAAACTCTGCGGGTCGCTTATAACTTCCTAACGATATTGTAATACCCTAAGATAAGCGGAATCGACTAGTTCGAAATAGGTTTATCCGATTTAATCACTTATAATGCAATTATGTATTTTCAAATTATACAACAAATAACATTTTAAACAGAGAATTTCAAAATTGAGGAATATTTAACTTTAATTGCATGTTTTATTTTAGACCAAAATAGTTTTGAAACGGAAATAGCATATTGCTCATGAAATCATTATTCAAGATTAGGCAAAGAAACCACAAATTCGGTTATGAATCGGGACTTTCTCTTCAACATGATTCAATCGATTTGTAGGAAAATGCAAACAAACTCAAATCGCTTATATGTAATAGCTATACGCGATATCTCATTAGATGCCCCCCACGACGATTTTACGTTGATTGCGACTGAGCAAACAGCAATTGCTGGACAAAGGCAATCGATTACTTCGATACGAAATTACCACGAACAAAAAATGAACGGAAAAAATAGGGGAAAAAGCGCGGAGATGGACCCCATATCGCACATTAACCCCCCACTTTTCCAATATTGTCACCGGGCATTGACATGCCAGTCTATTCAACCCGCCCTTTTCACCTATTTTCACCCAACGACTTTTCCCTTTCTTCTGGCAATTATCAGTAAACGCTCGGCCACAACTTATTGGCGTTTTCGCATTAAAAGTTTCCCAGTCTGCATTTCTACTCTCCAGTTTTTCCTTTGTTCTGTTAAAATTTTTTGAAGTGTTTTACCAGCATTGTTGATATAAATTAACTGCGTGGTCGCTTTAATTGTCTTAATGGTTTTTATAGCTACAAATACTCTAATTTTGATGTGAGTTAACAACTTTGTGAGTTATCCTAAGGGGTTTTAAAATTTGGTGATTGCACTTAGTGATTATTTTATTTTAATATCTTATTTGGGAATATATTTAAACATTAAACAAATAAAATTTAATTTAACATTTTGAAAAGAGCATCTTACAGTTGGTTAAACTTTCATTTATTAGTACTTCTTTTTGTGGATTTCTTGTAGTACACATTTTTTTAAATTTTACATTTTTGGATCTCGCCCCGATATTTATTTTTATTTTTTTTTTCTAGTTTTTTGCTTGCTTCGTTCGCGTTGTACCCATTTTACTTTTGGTTATGGACTTTAATTTCTGGTCTTTTAAGCCAAGTCGCGCTTAGTTGTATTTGCATTTGGTTTTCGTGTTGTGTGTGTTTTTTTTTCAAGGCAAGAAACCGATGACTTCATCTTCTCTGCCCACATTTTTGTTGTTGCTAACAGTGTGTGTGCGTGCGTTGGTGTGGGTATACCCTTTACAGAAGGTATTTATAGTTTTCGAATTTGGCCACGCTTCAGAGAAAGCATTTCCGACCCTTTAAACCAATTAAGCAAACCATAATTGGTGGTAATAGTTAGCAATTACTAGCTACGTTTTATGTTTTATAAAAAAAGTTCAAAAGAAATACCTTATTTTAGTACTCAATCGGTATTTAAATTTAATAGATTTTAATTTTATAAAGAACAATTTTTAAGAAAAATTAAAATTCTTTAAAAGTTATTTTATATTTTGAAATAATAAAACTACAATTATTGGTAATATGACTCATCAACCTGAGGTATTTGATAATAATAACTGATTAACATATTTAAGATCGCTTGTAAAACTAGTTTTAGTTAGAATAACATGTTTATTTGTTGACATGATTTTACCAAACTTCTCAACGAAATTAACATCTTTACATAATTTTATAGAACAGTTTTTGTAAAAGAATGGGCATAGTTTTGTAAAACTAATTTTACTGAGCAAAACATGTTTATTTGAAACCTTTAACTTGATTTTATTAGAATCAGTCTTTGTTATTAAGATTTAAATGAACATTTTTTTTTACAAGTATTTAGCACTATTAAATATAAATAATACATTTTTTTTGTACTATAATTTTGGTGACTTTTGCAATCTTTGGCTTATTATTTTTTTTGTGTTTCGAGGGTATTCGCTTTCGTGGTAATCAAAGTTAATTTGCATTGCTTTGTTTTGTTGCACACCCCCAAGCGTTGATGATAATGACGAGGAAGCGTTGGCCTTGTTTGTTTTTGTGGCTGATGTGTGCCACAATCATCATCATTATCATTATTATTATCAACCACACGCCGAAGACATTGTTGCAGTGCACCCAATATGCAAAGTGTTGAGTAACGCAGTCAACACAGTCGACATCACTTGTGCATCATGATCATTATTATCATTAGCAGACTGTCTGTCAACGGTTGGCTGACCACTTTCAATACCCACACTGAGGAAAAATATATATAGTTTTATAGGACCATTTTTACCATACAAAATTTATTCATTATTTATTTAATTACTGTTTAAAAATAATCATTTCAATAGCAATGCATATGTTTTAGGACTAAAATGTTTTATAGATGGTTTATAATGAGATAGAACAGGGTTTAAATATGAATAAACCTGCAAGGTGCATGGTCACATTATTTCCGTAATAGCTTTTTTAAGTATAAAATATTAAATAAGTATTAAATATTTGATAAATATCTTATTTGCTAAATATCTAATTTGCTAAATATCTTTTTTTATGCTTTGCATACAAACATTTAAGGTAAATATATATATACATATATGCATTTTCTCTCTGTGCATTGCTGACCACAAACTTTGCGACATCAAATTGATTATTTTGATGCCCTTCCTTGACGCTCTTTTGCCCTCCGTTTCTCTATTGTCTCCCTTTTCCTTCCACACTATCTTTCCTACTCGCTGGCTTTGTTTTATTATTCAAGTCCAGGCCGGAAATGTTTCGTTTTCCAGTCGCACTCACCAGACCAACCCCAACACTATAAAATATACATAGACCGCAGACCATATAGACCATACCCTCACCCACTTTTGGCCACTTTCCCAGTGTTTTTTGTTTTTATTTTAGTTTTTCGTTGCCGTTCTCTATTGAGGTCAGCAAACAAAACTCGCACCCGTTGTTTGCTTTGTTCTTTATGTGTATATACCCTCTGGAGAGTTTTGACCAAGTTTTGTTGGCCTGGCCGAGTCGGGAACAGGTTGTGCGGATCTCTATCGCCCAACAAAAAATTGCAGATAGTCTTTGGTTCCGTGAATTTCTGTGGATTTTCGTATGATTTATTTCGGATTACCATGATTTTGTGTAGATATTCGTATGATATATGTATTTTGGGATTTCCGTGAATTCATGCAGATTTGCAGATACGAAACGAGGAGGTCAGTGGAGTGCTAGAGATTGTCTGGGGAGTAATAGATTTCCTAAACAAAAGCAAAACATGCCACGATTTGTAAGCCTAGCTCAATATAAAACATTTCTCATAGTAATATGACTACATATTTCCCTTTAATCCGCTGACTAATTCTTATCAGATTGTTGCATTAAATTCCAATGGGGAAATGCAATACTCGGATGACAAGGGATCGTTTTACAAATAACAATCACAATCAAGAATGTGCATTGAATAACCGACTTCCTACTTCCCAAATGTAGTTGATTAATTATTTATTTTTTACTTATAAAATAGATAAAAGTAAGTTGAGATTGAATGATAGTTTTTATACATGTATATAATATCTTCTATAAACTCCAAAACTTAAATTTACTTTATTTTTCTATGGAAATATTTAATAGTTAAATACTATTTGAATGTGCAATTCATTGAATTTTTGAGGGAGTGGCTTAATTACTGCGATCTCTAAGAATTGGGGCATTTGCTAACACCTGAAAAAGTTCCCAAAGGTGTTTAACTAACTGCGTTGCAGTATTGATTAACAATTTATTAATGAATTCCGCCATCTAATTGCCACCGATTTTATGGCGTATTACTGCTGCAATATGGAAGTCTCTTTATTTATTGGGAGAGTGGTGCTGTTTTAAAAAGGTTTTTTTTTTATTACATTTCAATTACATTTTAATGGCTAATTCGTATTTTATTGGATTTTACTGACAATGTTTTTGTTACATTTCTTTCAGCAGCTGCCTCAACGACGCTACAATGTGACAGGCGGCAGCAGCAGCAGCAGCAGTAGCAGCAGCAACAGTGCCAGGAGCAACATCAGCTAGAAATTCAGTGGCAGCAACAAGAATTACAGGAGCAATAACAATAGTCCAAGCATAATTTTACAAAAATTGAAAACAGAAGAACGCCAGCAATAACAAAAATTTAAACGGCAGGAATAACAGAATATCAACTAGCAGCTAAAACCACAATCTAAACGGCTTATAAACCATAATAATTAAATTACATTTAATTTAATCTTGTATTACCGAGGACATCAACCGCTGACAACTATCTATTCGAGACACTAACCGCTCATCACAACATTTTCGAAAAGGGCAGCAGAAATAACAATACCACCACAGAAATGATAGAAAACTTCGAGTAAACCATACAAATTAAAGGTAAAGGAAAAACGCAATACTTTTTTTAAACGCAAATACCGGAAAACAAGTGTTTTTGGACTGAGAGGAGACAACAACCAAACGGTGAAGCCAGCGGATACACCAACCCTTTGGGGAAACAGAGTGATTAAAAAGAGGTGTTTCAAAAACTAGCTTAAAGATCAGGCTGAGGAGAGCGACAGACTGAAACGAAGGTAGCTAAGGGGAGAGCAGGATCAGGAGGATCAGCAGGAGGAGCAGGATTAGCAGGAGGAGCAGGAGGAGCAGGATCAGCAGGAGGCGCAGGGTCAGCAGGAGGAGCAGTATCATTGGAATGCCCAGCACGGCGGGCAGTGCAGCGGGCGTTGGGATGGGCGCTCTGATCAACAGTGCCGGTAGTAGTGCCAGTAGTGTCATGGGCATCGGACTAGGCGGAGCAGCTGTATCTGGATCTGGAGCAGAGGCCTCCGCCGGCACCTTGATTGCCCAGAGCACGGCGGGTACGAGTGCCGCCAGCAGCGGTACGATCACCTGGGACAACAATGGCACCCTGCGATCGATCAATCCCGGCGACTGGTCCATCGAACAGTGCTTCGGATGGCAGCAGCCGCATCACCTGTACTTTCAGCTCGGCTGGGCCTTCCTCTTCCTGGCCTTCCTGGCCCCCCACGGTCCCTACGGATCGCTGTGGATGCGGGCCACGCTGCTCATTGGCTGCCTGATGATGGGCATGCACGGCTATCTGGTCGCCTGCACCCCGGACTTAGTTTTGTGGTCGAGCATGGGCCTGTTCGTCAACTTTGTCTATCTCGTCGTGGTGCTGTGCCGGCTGAGACCCGTGATATTTGAGCAGGAAATCGAGGCGGTAAGTGGCACACTTATTTATTAATTCATTTAGCTATCTGAGTACTTCTAAACAAAAATAAAAATATTTCAATTCGAGTACTACTTAGAAGAAGAACTCTAAAACAAGTATATATATAATTTACGTATTTCTGGTATCAGTTAGGAATATAGAAAATATTTTAGGGGCAAAAGATTGGTATGTTTTTTTATACCCTTGCAGAGGGTATTATAATTTTGGTCAGAAGTTTGTAACGCAGTGAAGGAGACGTTTCCGACCCCATAAAGTATATATATTCTTGATCAGGATCAATAGGGGAGTCGATATAGCCATGTCCGTCTGTCCGTCTGTCCGTCTGTCCGTCTGTCCGTCTGTCCGTCTGTTTCAATACCGTTTGCGAGCTCAGTTTAAAAGCTAGCGATCTGAAACTTTCACAATCGTCCTAAAACATGTGTACGCAGATCAAGTTTGAAAATCGCCCCGATCGGACGTCTATATCCTATAGCTCCCATAGGAACAATTGGATATATCTTGCAAGAATTTATGATATTTCGCGCAGTGTAAAAGCTATTGACATTAATCTTTACAAATCGTATTTTTTATGCATACCTTGATCAGGGTAAAAGCGCGTGGCGATCGGACGTCTATATCCTATAGCTCCCATAGGAACAATAGGGTAAAATCGGTTAAAATTTAATGATTTTTAGGATATTTCGCGCAGTGTAAAATCTATTGACATAAATCTTTCCAAATCTTATTTTTTTATGCGTACCTTGATCAGGGTAAAAGCGCGTGACGATCGGACGTCTATATCCTATAGCTCCCATAGGAACAATAGGGTAAAATCGGTCCAAATTCGATGTTTTTCAGAATATTTCGCGATGTGTAAAAGCTATTGCTGTACATTTTTTCAAATCGTATTTTTTTATGCATTCCTTCATCAAGGTAAAAGCGCGTGCTGATCGGACGTCTATATCCTATAGCTCCAATAGGAACAATACGGTGAAATCGGTCAAAATTTCATGTTTTTTAGAATATTTCGCGCAGTGTATAAGCTATTGACATACGTCTATATCCTATAGCTCCCATAAGAACAATAGGGTGAAATCGGTCCAAATTTGATGATTATCAGAATATTTCGCGCAGTGTGTAAGCTACTAACATAAAATTTTCCAATTCTTATTTATTTACGCATATCTTGATTAGGGTAAAAGCGCTTGCCGCTCGGAAGTCTATATCTTAAAGGAGATAGTAAAAATTGTTAAAGGCTGCGAAAGTATCCCTTTTGTATATGACATTTTTGCAGTATAAAAGCAATTGACTTGAAACGATGCAAATCTAGTTTACTTATGTATACCTTATTCCTTTCGCTACTTTTTCACTTTTAGCAATTTCGTCAAAGTCTGCAAGGGTATTAAAACTTCGGCTTGCCGAAGTTAGCTTCCGTCCTCGTTTTTGTTTAAAACAAAGACTTTTTAATTAAGACTTACAAAATGTAAATTTTGTTTACATTATGTATTGCTCATAGCTATTATAACATTTTCATCTTAAACCTTTTAATAAAATAAACAGAATTCAATATTTGATAACATTTTAAAAGCTTACAAAAACTTCTGTTATTTTAAATATGAATATTAATACATTTTAAAAACAATAAAAAACAGTTTAAATACGAGAAACCTATTCATTTAAACAGAAGAAAAAAACCAAATTCTAACATTAATCAATAAAATTGTATAAATTTTCCATATAGTGTGTACAGCTAATAAATTAAAGTTTTACCAAGTGAGCACTCTGTAAAATATTAATTCAATTCTGAGGCCCCTAACCCCATTAACTTCAGTCATCCGAAAAGTAGGCAGCTCAATCAATATCACTTAATTCGAGTAAATTGATTTCCAGACAACAAAATGACCCATACTTTTTGTGGAATCGCCAATCGAATCAAAGAACCAAAAGAAAAACAATCATTTGAATTGTACACATTGACTTTGCTGGGATATTTTTATTTATTTTATTTAATTTAATTTTTTTTTTGTTTTTTGTGTTTAATTTTTGACTTTTTTAGTTTTTGTTTTGCTTTCTTTTGTTGTTTTTTGTTTGTTTTTATATAAATTATATTCACTAAAACATCCGCACTTAAATCAGAGAAAAACATAGTTTCAATGGATTAATAAATAACAGAAGAAAATTAATGAATTTGCGTGCTGTTGCTCGAAAAAAAAAAACCGTATAATTAATTATCAATAGGCTATTATTTAATAATTCTGTGTAAATTATTGGCTATCGACTATGGGCTAAATGTGCTGGGGTTCGCGTGTGGTGGGTGGTGGTGGGTGGTGTAGTGGGAGTTGGGCTGAGCTTATCACAGGAAATCAGATTGCAAGGTCGCAGAAAACGAGGCGTCCTCGGGATAAATTAAATATTTTTGTGTGTGGGTGTGCGTGGGGCGGAGGAAGGGCATTCAAAAGTCTGATGTAAACGATGCAGATGCTGCCGCTTGATCGTTTACAACCAGCTCGATAGATCAATGGTTCAATAAGCAATATAAATTTGAGACAATTATCGAACATTGAAATACGGTGTGTGTGAGAAGTGATTGTTACAATGATGTGAGCCTTAATCTATAAATTCTTCACTCCGGTTTTTGCCTTAGCTGAGGCGTATTTTCGATGCCAGAAAATACAGCTGCAGGCAGGTGGTCAGCATGACCGTCATGTTGCCAATGGCGATTGTCATGTGGATGCGCCGGAATCCCTTGTGGATGCGCTGATAATGCGGACAGTCGACAAGGTCGCCCTGGACGAGGCTGCCCACCTCCTGTCCACTGCCGATCGCATCCTCGATCCTGTACTTCTCGTGCATCAGTTGCAGCATCGGTGGCACCAGATAGAGCCGCACCACCACCTCGATGCCCGCCGCCAAGGCCAGCGATCCCATCTGGATGCCCGCCGCTGTCGTCCATCCGGTGAGGAAATACTTGGCATACACCACCAGCATCGTCAGACTGAGAATGGCGTTCAGGGCGAAGTAGCGCGGGAACAGGATCTGCTGGCACTGTCCGAAAACGTGGCGGGGCAGGGAGAAATATAGCGAGAGACCTGCAAGGATATGGGCAAAAGAAGGTCCATTAGTCATTTGATTCGCTTAGCAAGGGGCTCTACCAAAAGTAATTACGATTTTTGTATGGCTGACCTAAATGAATACAGCGAAGTGTAGTTTAATGGCATGGATCTGTTTATTTTGGAGATTTCTATCCTGATCGTGGATCTTAGATGATGAACATGTTCCTTTTTTTTCGGTTAATACTTATTTTTTAAGTATTTCGGTTTCCAATATATGCTACCAAAGTTGGCAAATTGATGACGGATGATCTGAGATCATTAAGAAAGCACTGATGGCTGAATTAAAATTATTAAACTAAATTCCAGTTGTTGGATTGATTAGCAATGATCACTGAATCCTGATCCTGAATGAATCCTGAGTTTTAATCTTCCTAAAGTTAGATGGTTTCTCAAAAGCTTGATGACGATGGCTTAAAAAGGCACAATGAACCGCTGACGGATGACGAATGCTCATGGATGTTTCCCGAAGATCCTGCGATTGGAGGACACTTACCCGAGACAAATGTCATCCAGATCTGCGACCCAAAGTGGGTGGCAAAGGCGCCCAGGAAAACTAGGGCTGCCAGTACGCCACCTGTTGCTGTTCTCGTCGTTTCCGTTTCTATTTCTGTTGCCGGTTGTGGTGCTACAGATGTCGTTGGGTCGATGAGGTCGCGTCCCACAGTCATCAGCACAAAGGCCAATATGCAAACGGCTATCAAGTGTGCTGGTTGTGTTGTACGCGTCAGAATTCTGTAATAAAATAGCAAAGTGTTCGATAAGTAAATGACAATCGTCGATTTAACATAGCTGAGAAGATATAAAGGTGGATAATGGGTGTTTTGCAATTATAATTATTTTCAAAAATCATTTAAACAATTGAATAAATATTGTGTTTATCAATAAACTGAATTGCAATTAAAGGTTATTATTATTTAAAATGTTGATTATTACCACTTATATTCGTTGATTTTTTAATTAAATTTGATAAATTGTTAATTGATGCTTAATAAAGTTAAACTTTATCAAAAGATAATGCCGTTATGAAGAAGAAATCGTAAACTTTGAATTATCAATATATTTAAACCTATGCAGTTTCTCTCGACCCATTTAGTACAAGATTGTACAATATCTGATTTTGGGGTACAAGTGCTGTCGCAACGATTTCTGTATTGTCTAGCCAGTAGATTTATATTTGCAGTTGGTACGCAATCGCCATTGGTCCAAACTCCAAAAAGATATAGCCGCCCGATCCGCGGGCGAAGTGGTGTTGTATGGCGTATGGGTATTACGTACCCACGTGGCCCTCATGTCTGATTAGATTTGATTTGCGGCGAACATTTGCACCGACTACGATCGTTCGAATTCGCCGTCCCTCCGATGTGTCTCTCTCTCTCTCTTTCCCTCGTTCTAGCTCTGCCTCTTTCTTTTCGTGTCTACGCATTTGTTGCGTCTCGCCCCCATCTCTTTCGTCTGTCATTTTTGCATATCCGTCTGTTACGTTTTTTTAATGTCTTTTTTGCACTCTTTTTCGCCATTCGTGTTTTTTTTTTTCGTACGGCGAATAGAGCCAAAGTGGCGTACGTGCGAAAACGCATGCAACCGAATATTGTACATTTTCGCCGCCCCCCACTATCCCCCTCTCTGTTGCTCTCGCGGAGACCAGAACTAATGCTAGAAACTGGCAAATACGAAACATAAGGCGTGCATAATGCAATTTTACACTTGCACTTGGGGCGAATTCGGACGAATCAGCTGGCAACCAGCTGGCACGATAAAATGCGGCGAAACCAGCTGATTTATGGAGAAAAGAAAGAGAGAGAAAGAAGGTACAGTTGTGTTCAAAATAATAAAGACAAACGATTAATTCTTTTAAAAAATATATATAATACAAATTTAATTAATATGCATACAATTTGGGGTTAACGACAATAGAGAAAGAAGAGATTTCAAATGAAAACACCAGTTAAGACTCTTCCAATTATTTAAAAAGTATTTGTAATACATTTTAAAATGTGTGTATACTGCTATTGTGACCGCCACTGTACGCCATCGTAAGCTCTCCCAGATGACGTAGGACCCGATCGCACTTTGCACTCCAGCAGGTGGTTGCGGATCGTCGGGTGATTCGGGGGGTCTTAGGGAACTCTATTGACTCGCCAATTGTCGTCATATCGCTGCGATCGCAAGATAACGACCGAGCCCAGACACACCCCCGCGCCCACCTAGGGGTTAACTTATCGCTTGACATTGAGTCAGCATTACGGCCAAGGCGAATATCACTTGATCGTATTTTTAGATTCGCACACTTCTCGTTAGTAATGCTGCCCTACTGGCCCAAATCCCAGTGAATCACCCAGAACGTTGGGGTTTCCTTTGGGTTTAAGGTTTATAGGCTGATAGGTTGGGGCTTCACTGTACCGATCGATATCGTGCAGGTCACGAGTTTGAGTTTCGCGTCTGCTGCCAGGCATTATCAATGGGGTGCTAACAATCATACATATGATAGCGGGTTGTTTATTCAATCGCTTTGGTAATTTCGCTATCGACAAACAAATTTGCAAAGCCAGTCAAAAATTTGGCTTAAATGGGCATTGTGTTAGAAATCAATTATAAATCGACGACATATAATTTTTTATAAATAAACTGTTACTATTTTGTCGTCTTCATTAGGTTAAGAACCTAAGACCTCTAAAACCAGTTCTTTCACCTAGTCTTATAATAGAGCAATGTCTTGAGTTCGTTGTTTGCATAACGATTTGCGCCCTAGACAACAGGAACACACAGCAGACTGTGGAAAAATTATACGACTCTATGTATTTGCATTTATAAATATCAATAAAGAGCCGTGATCATCATGATCCACAGCCGTGACAATAACTGATAAGAAGTGATAGTGCCACCTGCTTGTAGGGTTTCCCTTATGTCATCTGATGAATTTATAGCTATTTAATATGGGGGGCGTGAACATCATTAAATGCTTTAGCTATAAATTGCAAATTGTAAAATATATTTTACATACTTTTAAATAAATAAAATTATCACTCTAGCTAAATTCTGAAATATAATTAGTTTGTGCTAAAAATACTAAATACTACCAAACTTAATTGGTTTTGCGACTTTGTTGTTAGGCAAATAATGGAATACCTCAGTATTTCCTGTCATTTAGTTTAAATGCATTTTGCGGCATGTGTGGAAACGGCAGTAAATGTCATAAATTAAATTATTAGTGGCCTTATTGGTCGAAAAACTAACAATTACAAATGCAAATATTACAATACAGAATTCTCATTTAATGAAAGTGATATATTTGTTAAAACCGGAAATATTTGGTTAGTGGTATTTAGTGGGGAATTATATTGTTAAGGTTAAGTCAGGACAGATTTAAAGTTCTTCAATGTTATTTGGACTATGCGATAATAAGTTAATAATATTTTTGTATTAAATGATTTATTGCTGGGAAAATAATTATAGCTGGGAAGTTTGCTTCTGTTGCGATGATAATGAAATTCAAAAGAGAGACTCACGTGTAAAGGCGACTGGCCTGCAGCTGGGCCACCAGGCAGGTGATTCTCTCGGACACCTGGCGCGTCATCTGGGTGCCAATGGCCAGGGCGTCGTCCATAGATGGCTCCATGGAGCTCAGCTTGCGCTGCTGTTGGGCCTTCAAAGTGCTGGCCGGTATCTCCTCCTCCTGCAGTTCCATCTCCTTGAGCAATTGCTGCTGCTGCTCCTGCTGCAGTTTGCGGAAGCGAGGGCAGAACCTCAAGAGGTCGCTCTTGGATGACGCTTTGGTGGAGCTGACCTTTGGAGTGACCGCCTCGACCGGTGTTGGGGATTTCAGGGTCTCGGTAACGCCGCTATCCTCGCTGTCACTGCCGGCGGTGGAGGAATCACAGCTGCTGCTGCTGCTGCTCAGCTCGAGATCCTCGAGGAACTGCTGCTCCTTGTGCTCCAGCAGATCCTTCCTCTGCTGCTCCTTCTTCTCGCGCTTCTTCAGCGTGTACTGGACACTTCTCACCGCCTTCGATGGCATTCCACAGGCCATGTAGCGTTCGATCTGCTGCTCGTTGTTTTTCTCCACGATCCCTGAATTGTGACACATCTTTGCATTGGTTTCTTTAGCTCCTTTTTTGTGTTTGTTAATCCTCTTTTCGCTCTCTTTTTGGCACTCTTCTTTGTCTCGCTTCGCACAGCAAAAAAAAATGTTATTGGGGGTTACTAGATTTTGCGTCGGGTTCTTAACTTTGGATTTGGATTATTTTTTTGACACCGCGTTTTTATTTTTGGGTAAATTATTGTGGGTTTTGGGTTTTTGATTTTGGTGTGGGGTTGGGTTAATTTCTGGGGTGGTTATTTTTGTTGATTCCGGGGGAAACCAAGAGCGACACGCGGCGCGCTGAGGTGTGCGATTTTGAATGGGAAGTCGGCGCTGGCATTAGGTTTTATATATGCCGCCGCCAACGCCAGTTCTTGCGCCGACGTCGCCGTCCGCTCTGCTTCCGCTCTCTTCGGAGCGTTCTCCACGCTCTTCGGGATCCACTTTTGCACTCGGATCCGATTGGATCGGATGGGATCGGCTGGGATCGGATTGGAACGGGACGGTGAAGCTGATGCAACAGTGGGTCCAATTTCGATTCGGGTTGTCCGTAATCTAGTTCATCATGATCGCGTGTTTTCTTATCCAAAAAGTGCATATTCTGTCTACCACTGTACTTGGTAAATCCTCCTTTTTACCCCAATCATTGTTATTGAGTATTAATATAAGTTCAAAACAAGTGATTAGATTGACTCAAACTCAAACTGTAAATCAAATAATCGCAAATAGCATTCTTCTTTTAAAATAGACATATCGACAAATCAAATAAATAATTTTGAAGTCAAAAATATATTAACTTTTTAAGATATTTTATAAAAATGGTTTAACCATATTTTTAACCGTCAGTTCTCAGGGTGTATAATTTACAATAGAAGCAAAAAGATAAGATAAACCAAACACTTTACGATTATAATAAATTATCTCTTTTTATTAACCAAATCAGTATATTTAAAAAACCTTATTTTCTTTTTTTCGCAATGGTCTTAAGATGGAAAACTCCTCAGTTTTATATTATATATTATTATTATAAATGTAGTGAGGGGATTCTATAAAATTTGTAAATTAATTCTATAATTATTGCTGAAATTGAAACGTGACCCTTTATAAATGTTATAATAAGTATTCGTAATAAGTACGTTAAAAAGCCCACTGTGCGATGCATTTGAACATTTAAACGAGAGGAATGTGTGAAAAGTGAAAATAGTAGGACGCTGCAGCTGGTCTCTTAATTCATCCGAATATTTAAGAGAATTCACCGCTTATCACCAGGGAATCTCAATTAACGGCGGCTGTCACGCTGCGATCGTTTGGCATTTTACCACCTTATAAGCACCTGACAAATGGGCGCCACATGTGAATAGTTTTCGGCCTAACCTTCAGGGGGCCCTTCGCCTCTCCTTTCGCCTTTCTTTCGCAAACAAAAACTTTCCTACAATGTTGCGTCGAAAAGTTTGCAGTTCTCCAAAAATTTGCACATGGCGTAAATTCCTCCAACGTCACCAGCGGATCGAGCAATCCCCCTTTTATATATTCTTTGGATCCACCAATTCTGGTTTACCGGGTGTGAGTCGTCCGCTTAAATTCCGGCGAATGAATTTCGATCACTGACGTCGTCCAGTGTATCGTACTTTTCTTGATTCTGCGAAACTACCAAACAATATTTAATACTAGTATGTCTGGGAAATATCTGTTACCTATTCCAGGGGAAAACATTTATAAACTTACCATAGTGGTTAGAAGTCATTTGGTAAATCACTTTTAAATTCTTCGAAAAGGTACAATAATCATTTTTAAGATGATATAAATTTGAAGTGATTATTTTTATTTTATGCCTCAGATATTTAATAATTAAATAGATTATTCTTTATGTTTTACCCAAACCTGACCTGATTCATATTAAAAGGTTTTGGTTTATTAGTATAAAAGGGATAAACATAAATGATTTATGAACCATTTAGTATTCTATTCAATGAAAATGGCTGTTAGTTTATAAACTAATCGAAAGAAACTTCGGACTGCAGAAATGGTGCTCAATCTAAATGAAATTAGCCCGATAGGAAATGCTAATGATAAGGATTGTTTGTCTGGGTGAATCACCCAGTGATTCAGGGCGGCTCGTCGAGGATCAACCACTGACCAGACCAAAGTTCCGCCAAAAACTGACCACTTCTTGCGATCTCCCAGATCTTTCACCCACATAATGCGCAGAAATAAACGAGCTGGCGAATAAATAAAAATAGAATAAACAAACTGATTCTGATTACTTGATTAAAGGTCAGTTGATTAAGCTGGGCGGCAAAGGCTAATCATGGCCAATCAGCGGACCCTGACATTATCCCCGATCCACCCCAGCCCCCTGCGATATATCCGCAGACCCCACCGATTCTTGATTCTTGAGAGCCACGATGAGTGGGCAAGAAATGACGACCGATGTCACGATGTCCAGCCAAATTGGGTGACCAAATGCGGAGTTAATCGCATTATTTGTATGCACCTTAAGGAGGCGACCGCCCAAAAGCGATCGTCTCGATCGGAGAGACTTACGTCCGGCCAAAACAAATCGAAACAGAACGAACGGAATGGATATGGATGGGATATGGGATATGGGATTGGGGGACCGCAATTAGATAATGAGCAGTTTGTGGGCAGCCATCGATCGGCGATCGGCGCGATCAGCAATGTTAGGGATCGTATATAGAAAGCACTCTCCATGTACATCTTATCGATTCGCTGAGATCCCCTTGTCATTTGGGGCACGTTCTACGACTTGGCGGCCCCAAAACAAAATTATAAATGAATGAATCTCGAAATCGAAAATCTGCAAATGGCAGTCATTCGATCAATCAGTCAGTCGAACAAATGCAACGATCGATAATGAATGGGGAAAAGTTTTCAGAGATCAAAGGTTGTTAGGCAAGAAAGTTAAAAAAAAAAGTAATACATTTTATCAATTGTAAGGATTTTTAATTTGCGGAGGAATCTAAAAGATTGATTGATTATTAAATAAATATTTGCAATCGAATATATAATACAATAAATGAATTGCTTAAATAGTCTGTAGTTTCGTAAGAAAATAACAATCGTATTATTATAAGATGTTTAAAAAGGCATATAATCAAGAAATTCCTAGCATTCCCATAGATATATCATTTCGACATTAATTTGTCTGGCTTGCGCACTAATAAATCAATCATTTGATTGGATAATTATATGCGATATATATGGCATAACGATTAAGTAAAACTATTCATAGAATGTTGACATTAACTACATTATAAATTATTTTCGTAAATTTCATTGTAGCCAATATTTAAAGCGATAATAAACTAATACAAAAAAGGATTAATTGAATTTTTACAAATAATTAATTACAAATTAATTGATTTCACCACATGACCAAGTTTGCATTAAAATGAAGAGTTATTGAATTATAAAAATATGGCTAAATGAAAGTAATCGTATTTAGAACAAGTTGACATCAATAGCAATAAATAATTTATTCATTGTTGTGTTAAATTATAATGAAGAAATATAGTTTTGAAATTGTCTTATAAAAACTATTTAAATTTTGTGTTTTTATTTAAGTTTAATGATTTGATATATCTTGGCGTAGTCTGTTAAAGATCACCGAGATTTTAGAGGTTTGTTGTCATAATTTCAAGTCGCCCAATCTTATTATTCGTTGAATGTTTTAACCTTGTGCTTATCATCTTGTCATTCGCTTAGTTTTTTTATAGTTTTTCTTGATAATTTTTGGATGGGATGGTACGTGGGCCAAGTCTGGTTTTGTTATTTCTTAGTTGGCGCTGTGGCAAAGTCCACTTCATTTTGCCTCAAATGCGGACGTGCCGGCCGGCTTTCACGTCATATTTCCAACAAATGTGGATGGTAAAAGTAGCCCAGAAATTGGGGAGGGGACTCAATATTTTAGGGGGACACTCGGCGATGTTTTCTTGTTTTCTTTTAGCACCTGACGCACACCGAAGATTTTGTTGAGGAGAGCTGATGAAAGACGTCTGCGTCAGCATCAGCTGTCCATTGTGGCATTGATCCAATAGATGAGGAATGTATATTTCCACAAAACCACACCCTCTGCCGCCCTCCACAACCACCCCTTTTTCCACACCCACCCACGCGCCTGCACTCAATCATCGTCCAAATTGCGGCGTAATCCCTTCATGGGGTAAAAAACAAAAACACCAGCCCACGTGAGAGTCTAAGTAGATCCAAATATAAATGGGGCATAACCTACTGGGTGCAGATACGCCCACCGCCTCCTTTCCTGGAGTCACATGAGTCACCTAAATCACCTGGAAATTAAAGCGTAGATTATTGACAACTCAATTTGCACTAAAAGTCAATCAATTTGGAGAGCAGAAGAAAAATAGATAGCATTGAATTACATAATACATACAAATATTTTTTTTTAATAAAATTCTTTGTAAATTAAGGCTATTTTTCGTACGAAAAGAAAATATATTTTCTAAAAGACCATCATAATCAACGATATTATTTATTATTGCATTAGTATAAGAACAGTATATTTAAGTATATTTAGTTTGGAGTTAAATTAAAGCATATATTACCCCCAACGTAGGGTATCAGAATTTCAGTAATCGGTGAAAATGACCATTTTTGGTATTTCACCATGAGCTAAACGGTTTTAGCGGATGATAAGCGACTAGAAAGAGCCGGAAAAAGTTCCACAGAAAGAGAAACTTGGCTGCAGTTTTGCTTCTGTTATCAGTACACAAGATGGTTGTTGACGGCAATCGATTTTGTTTACAAGCTCCATTGTTCACACAATACCGACGTGTGCAGCGATCGACATTTATTATTTGTATTTATTTAATTTTTTTTTTTACGGCCCACTGTTGCCGACAGACCGACCGCCCATCGTTTTCTGGGTCTCTCTCTCTTAAAATGTAAGAAAGAGAATCACTCTTCGGGTGGCGGCTTATCATAAAAGCAACAGGTTCAATGGCTCTTTTCGCACCGATCTTCATCGATCTCTCGCTCTCTCTGTGATCTACATGCGTATTTGGGCAGGTCAGTTAAGAGCAAATAAGAAGCGGAAGAAGACATAAAACAGGGGTAATAAAAATCGTCGATCGAGCAGGGAAATAATTAAACCCGATCAGTGCTAATTAAACCGCATAAGTATGTGCCTGCCATAATGGATCGATCGTCATTTGTGGCATGCACCACGAGAATTGCAATTAAGTGATTGTGATCCATACTATGTATGTACATATGTTTTGCAGAAGAATGTTCTGAGGAGTGATCTTTGACTGGGTGGGCAGATTAACACAATCAGTTAGAAAAATTCCAGGAGAAGCAATCTATTTCCGAATAACCTAATAGATAAGTCTAAAAATGATTTAAAGAGAGTTTCCCAGGGATTAAATATAATCAAAATAATTTTACCGATTTGTACACAAATCAAAAGGAAAGTTAATATATATAATATATATTTACGTATATAACAATTATAAATCGTATAACAGATAGCGAAGAGGTTTATTAAAGTATATAAAGTAATAAGATTATGTTGTAAGTGGATAATTAGTATATCATTAAATTTTAATTCGCTTTTTACGGTTCTCCTTTTGGCAATCACTTAAAATCAAAACGTAGATCTCGATGATAAAATACTTGAACTGATTAAGTTAAATTGCTCACTTAAAAAAATGCCAATTCATCTTTAAGGAAGGGTATCCCTAAGCCAATTAATTTGATTTATGGCTTAAAGCCCAGTAAACCCTTTTTTGGCCATTGCGTTTTTTTTCCTGAAGATTTCTCTGATCCGATCGGATTCAGAGATTGGCCAAAGTAGAGCGAATATTATCTGTGGCCGACGATCGCTCGCAAATTGCTCTGTTTCGGTTTTAATATACCTTTTTTTCGTGGAATTATTTCGCTTACATTGATTTCAATTTGCAAATTGCGAGCGGTACAACGGAATTGCGCTTTGTTTCCCACAGCAAAGGAATAACGACCCCATCCCCGTTCCGAGTTCCCGGGTTCCCATTCGATGGCAGTCCATCATGTATATGTGGCAGTTCAGCCAGCAGTTCATCATCATCAAGAGTCCGCTAATCTGCCGTATCTGGATCTATACACAGAGAGTAATTTCCTATCTTCTTTCATCATATGTTCTATATGATATTTATACAAAGAAAAATCTTTAAAAAATCAGAAGCTTACATATATTATTTTATATGTAATTAAAACCGTATACAAGGTATATTATTTTTATACTATATTAGGATTGTTAAAAATAATATACTTGTTAAAAACCTAGATATTTAAAATATTTTAAAATTTCGGCTAATGCAAAATCCAAACTATTAATAGGGAATTTCGATTGTTTATTAAAAACTCTTATTGTTTGCCTATTGAACTGCTGATCCACAAAACTGATTCGATTGTCATGAAGTTAATGAGGATATTTCTCTCCGTGTATCCGCATCTGTCTGTGCCTGCGACTCTTTCTTCTCACTGCCTTCGTGGATTTTGTTTTAATTTTAATGCTTTTTTTTGTGGCTCTCTGAGCTGCGCTTGGTGGCTCAGTGGTTTAGTGGCTATGTGGCTCTGTGGAGAGTGGCCTACGTGACTCGGGAATCCGCGGCAATGTCCGACGACCGACTGGCGACCGGCGACTGTTGCAAATCGAAACGATTCGCTGGATCCGCTGGATCCGCCACCAAAACCTGCCCCGTATCACAATTTGTCCGCCGCCCGGACAAACCTCTTGATTATGTTATTTATTTATTTAGCCATGCTCGTTAATGTTTAATGTTATTGCCTTGCGTCGCCTCAGTAAAAAAAAACGCTATGAAATCCCATCAGCCTGATATGAAAGTCCTTTGTCTTTAGTCGACATTGTTAGACTCTGACTCAACTATTAATACATTCAGTTTACCTTAGATTAATACTATATTTAGTAGATTTCACTTTAGTTAACATATTAATAATCTTTTTAGAAAAGTCTCCCCTTTATTTAATAAAAGGTTGCTTTTAATTTAGCCGCTCAAAAATTTTATTACAAAGCAGTATATTTTTTTTCTGTGTTAAAAAACGAATATACCCTAAAATTAGGGTAGCGGAAAACTAAAAACTGCTAGCGTTTCATGTTGCTCGGCGCAATGTGATCGCCTCTGATGTTGCTGTTGTTGGTGTTGCTGCTGTTGGTGTTGCTGCTGTTGCTGCTGTTGATGTTGCTACTGCCCCGATCTATAGACGCCCCCCTGGTGAGCAGGTGCGGCTCGGGGGCCATCGCCTGGCTTGCTGGTCCGTCTAACGGCTGCGTCAGCAAAACTCACATTATTTTGGCATGGCAACAACTTTGCTTTGGCGTGTGGCTGTTGCCACCACGAGTCTTACATTTTGGCCATGTGATCGCTGTCTTGGCTTTTTGGCTTGCGAAGGTGTGGGGGAGGGAATGGGGAAGGGGAAGGGGAAGGGTGGCCCCAGCGAATGCCCCCAAAATACTAGCTGGCCTCTGGTCGAAAACTCATCGACGCCTACGCTGCGTGAAGACATGAAGAAAAATCGAAGTAACAAAATATTCTATAAATTCTAAAATCGATAGATATTAGTGTTTAAGGTCAATTTCAGAATTTAGAAAAAAACAAAATGTATGCCGATATAAATCTGTGTAATCTATTTAATATAGTTACAGAGTTATACAACAAATGGTACTCCAATAAATAAATTTAAGTATATTTAAATTACAAAATGCAATTTAATTCCTTTAAAATTGAATCACATTTCGTTTTAAGACTTTAGATTAGTATGCACACATATTATATTTTTTTTATGAAAAGTAAAAACCGTTTTTACCTGTGTAGTTCCAACGTAATAGGAACAGGTAAACAGGTTGAAAAAGGGGGCGTGCTCTTGTTATACTTAACGCAATGCAAATCAGTTAACACCTCCGATCAGCGATAATATTTGCCTATTTCAGTTGTTTGTCAAACGCTGAGTGTAACATCTACTTGGCAACAGAGATTGTTGACCGATTGATCTCAATGGGAGTTTTTTGGCCAAATTACTTGGGAGTTTCCGTTGCCCTGAAGTGTCGATTATTTATCTATTTAATTTATTTCATTGAGCACACAGACTTGCAAATTATGCACGCATAATGTTGTTATTTGATTGGTCAAAAACTATACAAGTTTTCTTGGAAGCGGTGGAAAGTTTTTAGAGAAAGGGAAGTTCAAATAGAATTGGGAAATTCTGATTTGCGGTTCTTAATGGAATTTTTACTAATCATGAAAAAGCTTCATTTTCCTGATAAGGGATAAGTAATTATTTCTAAGTAAATATTTATTTTATGGTGAATAAACATAAACACGTTAAGTGAACATTTAGAATTGGGTTATTTGTATGTAATTATTTAATTAACTTATCAGAAACGGAAACAGATATTTATGTATACATCGAACTCAAATCAGTGGTGTATTTATTGATCCATAGCTGTCACATCATCATCATTAACTTAATGCTTTCTTTGTGGATTGTGTTTTTGCAGGTGTACCTGGCACTTTTTCAGCCGCTGCACGTGACTCGTCATCAGTTCAAGAAGGTGCTCAACTGCATGAAGGTGATACGCGCCCTGAAATACCAGGAGGTCTATGCCCAGGAGAAGGTCACCAAGGTCGACAGCCTGTCGCTGGTGCTGAGTGGCAAGTGAGTGCTGTCGAAGATTCGTTTCTGATGGATATTAATTGTGTTGCTTTATCCACAGATTGGTGGTGTCCCAGCATCAGCGAGCCCTGCACATTGTGTTTCCCCATCAGTTCCTAGACTCGCCGGAGTGGTTTGGCGTCTCGACCGATGACTACTTTCAGGTGGGAGTGCCCATATTCCACTCGATCGCCTCATTTATTGATATTGTTCTTTTTTTTTTTTGTTTTGGACGAGAACAGGTCTCCATTATGGCCATGGAGGAGTCGCGGGTGCTGATCTGGCATCGCGACAAGCTCAAACTGTCTATTATGGCCGAGCCCTTCTTGCAAACCGTCTTCGATCACATTCTCGGCCGAGATGTGGTCAAGAAGCTGATGCAGGTCACCCAGGTTTGTTTTTAAATGGTTTCATATATATTGTTTTTTTTGTTTTTAATGAATTTAAATATAAAAACCCAAATAAATGAAAAAAATTTTGACAGCATGTAAGAGTATCTGTTACTTATCTTATCAAACCTTTAGTCAAAAACATTTATGTGTTCAAAAGTAGCTAAAAATCACTTTGATATGGCAGTATTATATTTTTGAAATGAATTTATGTTAACCATCAATCTGATGTTTTATAATTTATTTGTAAAATATATTTAAAGACCTTATAAAAGCTTAATGATCGATGTATGTACTATGTTTTTATTTTCGCATCCAGGTGAGCGAATCGATAGCCAGTAATGGCTTTTTGCCCTCGGGAGGATATGCGGAGGATGCGGAGGACAAGCCCATGTTGATACTGAAGAAGAGTGTGGATGTGGGTCACGGACTGACGGCCTTGATCAACCGGCAGTTACAGGGTGAGTGAGGCCCCTTGACCCTTGGCCCCTTTGTTCTCTCTCAACTATCTATCCACTATCTACCTAGTATTGTACAGCAGCGGTTAGAAAAATAATAATTTCCAAAAAAGAAAACTT
This sequence comes from Drosophila rhopaloa, assembly GCF_018152115.1. NCBI lineage: Eukaryota > Metazoa > Arthropoda > Insecta > Diptera > Drosophilidae > Drosophila > Drosophila rhopaloa. The sequence continues at coordinate 12,441,288 of NW_025335123.1, read as the reverse complement.
CACCCAAGGACAATTTTGAAATAAGAAATATAATTAGATAGAAAATGTATTGGGAAAACTTGTTTATAATTTTAATATATATGAATTATATTAAATGTACTAAAAGATTTTTACTGTACAATCTTTGAAACGTACACAATTTTTAATTACAATCAATTTAACTCTCTCAAAATGCACAAGCCGGAGGGGCTTGATTTATGTAAAAATATAGATTTTCAAAATATATATGTCTTCCAGTTTTATGATCTGTTTATTAATAATCAGTGAACAATTTAAATAGGTTTAAATTTAATTCTAAGATAGGGCCTCACTTCTATTTTTCCGACCGCTGCTGTTGTTAGCTCTTCCCCATGCTTTCATTAACTTTCTTGGTGTTTGGGGATCTTGATTTCTTCACCTTCGACCTTTGTGTACCTCTCTTTCCCCCGTGTCTCTATCTCTCTCTCTGTTTGCACGCTTTCTGCATGGCAAAAAAAAAAACTAACCTCACTTGTATTGAACCCGTAATATAGTTTAATTTATGCTTTTCTTTTGGATTATATTTTTTGTGTATTTTATGTGCATTTTTGATTTTTGTTTTCGTTTTCTTTTTACCTTTTCTACGCCAAAACTCTAATTTTAGAAGAGCATGTTCCTTTACTTGGTCGCACGTACAAACAACAACTACTGCAACAACAACTAGAACAACAACTACAACAACGACAATCCGTACAAGAAGCAACAACAAGCGCCAACAACATCGAGCAAAGTGCAATGTGAATTTATGCAATCGGCCCGCTGCTGCTCAACTTGCCACCAACAATCAGAGCACTCCACCGTCCCTTCACCTTTGACCTGCACAACAACAACAAGAACAACAACAACAATACCACCCACAAATAATCACAACAATCATCAGTCATCAGTCAGCCATCAATCAATCAATCATACGCCGCAACATCCAAGAAAGCACTGTCGAAGAAATCTGGAAGCTCTCCATCTAAATAATCCCCATCTAGAATCCCCTATATACAATCATCTCATATCTAGCATAGCAACTAGCACTAGAACTAAACACTAAACAAACATCTAACACAACTAATCGTTCTAATAGCCAACTTTTGTATCACCTCACAAAGTCAAACAATCAGACAAGATTTTTTGTAAACTTCACGTCTTGGGAAACGTAAACTTTCCATCCCAGCGGAAATGTTCTAAAAAAAACAGTGCTGACAGGTCATGGCCTATTAAAAACCTAGAAAAAACTTACTTTAAAGTCCCTTCATTTGTTACCTGCCCTAAATTCATTCTAAAATATCTAAATGGAGCGTTTTTTCACTGAAATTATGTAAGCATGCTAAACTGATGCAATTATAAAAGTTTAAAAACTGTTCACAATAATTTGAATCCACGTAAAAACATAGTATCTTCGAAAAAACATTGAAATCAAGTAGGAAACTTAATAGCCTGGCAACACTGTTTAAACACTGGATCCTTAGAAAAAAGAAAAAAAAACAAATCGTCGCTGTAGTCAAACCAGTTGTAGACGTTGTAATTTATTTTGACTGATCATGGTTGTATGTTGAGTTGTAGTCAAACAAGACACTTGATTGCTCATGAATTAGTTTCGTTTTGAGTGGGCTTTTCAATTGAACACGATCAGACAGTCAACCAAGGTTTAGATTTTAAATTAATTGATTATGGTTTTGATTTGGAATTGCATTTCGTATTATTTGCTATGAAATACATTTGAAAAATTATTTTTATAGAAGTGATAAATCATGAATGGAATTAGGTCTTAAATATATGTATTTATAATAAGGACAATTTAGGCGATCTTTTGATCCCAAAAATCTACAATAAAATCCCACAGTGGTGATCGCTATTTTTTGTGCTATATTTGCAATATTATTATTATTTTTTAGGGTATATCTGAGCAATCTTCATATTTGTAATAAATTAAGCATTCATAGGGAGATGACATTTATCAATGATTTTATAATGAGTATTAACTAGTTCTCTGACATGGTATTAAATAAATAAACAAGCATGCAAACCGATTAGATCAACAGCACTTTAGTTGCAGTTACAGATTTAAGAACTCAGAAACGATCGGTTTAGTGACAGGTGATAAATGAACTTTTCCGCTGGCCCAACAATTTCCTTCACTTGATTTGATTTAATTAATTTGATACCGCTTGGCATTTAATGGAAATGTACTGTGCTGGCATATCCATCAAGTCGCTATATCTTCCATTAACACATTATAATTTTTTGTTTGTATTTCTTTATGCATATGTTGTTTTTTTTCATTTGATTTGTTGATTGATTCGCATACAAATTGAGCTTGAAGAAAGCGTGAAAACTAATTAGAATTAATAACGAATAATATTTTATAATGTTAAGCAATACATAGCCTAAGTCGTTGTACATACACTATATACATATATTTGCTGTACATAACCCCGATTATCCATGAATCCGAGAACCCCCCATCCAATGCTCCCCCAAGAAAGTGTAATAATCGAAAAGGAATCAATGTGAATGTAAACAAGCCAAAAACGAAAGCTAATAAAAAAACACATATAATACCAAGATGAAGATGATTCGGAGATCGGGAGTCGAGTTTTGTTTTGAAAAAGCGACGTAGGCACGCGCTCAGCCATTTGACATCATTAACATTATTTTGGCGCAAATGGCATTGATTTTTGTTTTTCTATCATTTTAATTTACATTATTTGGCCTGCTGCCACGAGGCAAAACAAAACAATAGTTATTATTTAATTAAACAATTTGTCTGTTGTCGCGATCGCCGTCGTCGCTGCTTGTTGATTGCGATCGTTTGCATAGGGTATATACTTTTGTGCAGGGCATGCATTCATCGTTCGGCTTTGCAAACAATCATAGAAAATGGAAAACAAAATAGCACCATGCCCATAAACTTATAAACAAAGTGCAGCCGACAACAGTACGCACATGCCACGCCCCTCCGCCCGGCCACGCCCCCTGCCCAGATCACTTCCGCACATTTACAATATCTGTTTAAGAGTGTTGTATGGAAAAGTAGTTGCAGCTAAAGGAAAAGAGTTAAGATTAAATGCAGAAACTTATGAGAAAACTTATAGAAAATTATGGGATTATTACAAAATTTGTAATCGTAGGTAGTTAGTTTTAATATTATTATAAATTGATTTACACATTTAGTTGTTTGTGTGTTAAATTCAGTAAAAAGTGAATGTGGTTATTTGTTAAACACTTAAAAATTAGTTTGAAGTTTTTAAAAATTTCAAAAAGGAGAATTTATAGTCAAATGGTTTACATTTTCGTTGTGTATCACTTTGTATTTATTATCACCGAAGATCAACATCCGAGAGTAAACTTGAAACCTAAAAATAGTCACAATTTGATTAGAGTCTCTGAAAATAGCGTTCATATTAGATAAGATGACATGAGTTAAAAACAAATATTTAGCCACGTGATAGAGTAATCACAAAATCGTTTTAATAGTGGCCCCTTTGTAATGTTTCTATGTGTTCCATATATTTCTCACCACCCCTTTATGCTAATCACGATCTACTGATTTTTCACCATCAACGACAATAGTTATATATCTATGTTTGATTTGTGATGAAATTTATGTATTTGATTTTCTATTTTTTCGGTGCCTATAATTTTGTTGTATGTCTAACGTAAACGTTCCAAACAAAAAAAAAAAAAAAACTCCATCATAAACGTTAATCAACAACAACAAAACTACAACAACAACACCTACAATCCAAACCAACAACAACTACCACGAAAACAGCCCTGCCCAGGATATCGAAGTACTACGATTGCGGTAAGTTAAAAGACTTATATAGGAAAAGGATCTGTAGTTTCGGGCACCGAAACCTCAATTGCCCTTGCAGACTGATTGCTATTTTGCATAGGAATTATATAAATTGGTGGTCCGATTAGAGTACACTATTTACTGTTACTTTAATTTTGAATAGAACTTGAATTCTTTTTGATAAGATTTAAATCCTAAAATATAATAATTTATAATAAGTTCCATAAATTTTTTCTTTGTTACCCGTTTTAGAATTTTTGAGATACGAAAACACTTTTAAGATTAAAACTGAGAGATAAATTGATTTGTTTTATTGTCCGATCCTAGGAGCATTTCCATCCAAAAATAATCCTAATCCCTCTGCAAGGGTCTAGAAACAACAACAGCAGCCCACCGCGTATGTATGTATGCTAGTCTGTGTGTGTCTTCGTCTCTTTCTCTGTCTATACAGCCATCTCTCTCTTTCTCTCTCAGTCGGTGTTCAAATTTCTGTAGTGTGACCGTTCGTGTGCCTGCTTTTAGATTTGTGCATGCAAAACATTTTAAATTGTTAATTCCCATGTCTTGGATAAATTTAAATTTTAAATGCAAAATGTATTTATAAAGTGTTTGTTAAATATGGGAATTTTTACCCCTGTAGTCCTGGGATCTATAAAAACAGTACTTTGAATTGTGTCATTAATTTTTTCCCCCTTTTCTCTATCTGTATCTTTCAGCTGGGGATCCTAACTCTTGGCGCCTTGGGAGGATCGATGAGACGGACCATGAAACGGCCGTTTGAGAGGGATCGAGACGAAATGTTTAGACTTGTGTTTTTGAGTATTATTAGATGTATATTTTAGGCAATACTAAGGAACGAAAACCGTGGAATACCAACAGAAAGGATCTAAGGAAACCAAATGCCATGAGTCGTTATACAGAATTATTTATATATATACTATATCGAGAAGGTAACAATTTGATTAAGGGTAATTCTCTCTTGTAATCGCGGAAATTATTTAAGATTTATCCTGTACATTTATTTAAAAAAAAATGTAGAGGTCATATTGAAGCCAAAATTATGGTTAAGTATTACATTCGGCTTATACAATTGTATTTTTTTACATGTAGCCAAAATTATAAATCTTCTTTATTTCAATTTATGTTCTTTTTTAAGTCACCACGAGAGGAATACCCCCCAAAAAGAGAATGAAAATATATATGTATACACAAATTATATATTAATTAAATCTAGTCTAGTTGCAAATTGTATTACGCTATAACTACGGATTAGACGAATGACAAACAAGAATGAATATTAGAAGGAGAACAACTGAAATGAAATGTTTATTAATTAAATGGAGAAAAATGTATTTTTTTATTACCCTAAAGTTAAGAGATTATAAACGAAAAGAAATCGGGAAAAAAAACTAAATCGTTGAGTGTGCAATATACAGCTATAAATACACGATATGTACAAGAATATATATGAGTAGTTAACGAGAAATTTGTTTGTGGCTACTCCCTGCTAGATACAAAACAAGAATACATTCCATCGTTGATTAAACCTATTAAAACCTATAGCAATCACAACATTTTTTACATACAGTTCCCGCCTAAATTGTCACCACAATCATTACTAATTCATGTCAAATGATTTTGAATCAAAATGTTTATTAAACAACAGCGGAATTCTGTAATTTACTCATAGAATTTAATAGCCCCTTTTGCTTTTGTATCTATGTGCCTGAATTTATGCAAGTGCATTAATTAAAAGTTTAAAAATATGGAAGCCCGAAAGGGAATTCAAATGAACCATGAACTTTAGCTAGGTATAAAATAACGCAACCAAAATACATAACGATTACATATAAATGAGCGCCTGCATGGAAATATATAATTAAATGCGAAATATAATGTATGGACTTGGTTAAATTCTAATAACAACCTTCAGTGGGAGGTTTCAAGCTGACCCCCCTTAAATTTAACCCATTGCCCCTACGCATAGAACAGGAATTTGGTTTCACTCCCACAGAACTACCCCTTGAATTGCAACGCATTGTATTGTATCGATCCCAACGTTCGTCTCGTGTAAGTTAATGGTTAGAAACAACAGATCCCCAGACCCACATAGAGCATACACACAACTACAACTACAACCAAACAGAACTAAACCAAACCAAAACAAATAGTTCAATGTATTTCGTACCTTTGAGCATAATTAAAAATAAAGTAAAATGGACATGAAATAAAAACAAACAAAACATAGATTTATTGTAGAATGTTACAATACAGATTTGAAATCATCTGATTAGGTATCTGAAATTGTGGAATGATTTTGGAAAATATTTTAATTTATTATTCAATTACAGTTTTCTGCTAATTTTAAGAAAGGTAAGTTAAGTTAATATTAAGTTTTAAACAGCTTTTAAAGAGATGTTAAATAAATGAACTGCCCCCAAATCTATTTTGATTTCAGCAAGAGAGTTAACCTCCTGTAAGGGGGATATCGAAATATGAAACCTAATATTTTTGCCTTGTTGTACTATATATAAATTGAGCCAATTACAGTTCTCCCTTGAATAAAATACCCAACCTGCAACGTTTTCTCGTCAGCTTTAAGAAAATAGACAGTGAGGTGAAGGGTTGAGCATTCCGGCATATTCAGTTTCATTTTTAGCCTTGGGTGCAGAGCTGTTGGAGGAGGGACTGCAATTAATGCATTCAAGTGGCCACAGATCTGGACCCAACTTTTGGCCAACCACGAGCACAATGTCCAGTTGGCCAGGCTAAAACTCTCGCAAAGTTGGCCCAACGACATTTTTAATATTTGATGCGGTTTTTTCTGCTGTCTGCGATGACAACGGAAAAGAAAAATACACTTTAGAAAATAATCCACTCGTTTAAAGCATAGGTTTTCAAAGAAATTTAAAATTTTGTTTGATGATTTGGAAGAAATCCTTAATTAGAAAAATCATTTTGAAAAAACGTTAAATAAGTTGGTCATAAATTGTTTATGTCTTTCAATAATTATATTTATTTAAAGCAAATTATTATTTATTATAATTCCATAAATTTGTATTTATATCTATATGTAACGATTCCTTCTCTAATATTTTTCTCAGTGCCTTTCAGGGCTCATCGCCTTATTTATATGTACATATATTCAGATTGTTTGGGCCACCTTTTCACCCCCTTTCTAACTTTGTTCATCTATCCACCCCCGGAATGCCGGCTAATGTGGGTGAACAAGTTTTTCAGCCATGGAATTTTCGTTGCAAACTTTTATTACATGTATCGCTCAGACAAGCAGTCGTCAAGCAGTGCGACAAGCCGTCAATTGCAGGCCGCGTGGAAAACTGTTGCATATTTAGGAGGGCCACAGGTTTAATTAACTAGGCGGGACTTCAAAGCGTCCTGTAAAGTCCTTTGCGTGTCTGTGTGTGTGTCACACACAACATAAATAGGTGGACTTCATCCCAGTTTGAAAAGTCCTCTATTTATTTTTAAATCGTCGCCTGGTCACGTGTCCTGGGGTATGCGAACATACAGTAGGACTGCTGTAAATAAATATTTAATTTTGTGATTCAATGAAATACTAAATAAAGCTAAAGGGTTATCAAAAAAGACCTGAAAGTCATTTTAATTCTCAATTAAAAATGTATGTTTAAACTTGTACGGAAAGAACAGGCTAACTTTTATCAAAAACAAAATTTCCCAATTTGTTTTTTGTTGGATTTCTGGTCTTAAATATTTTATTAAAGCTCTAAAAATAAATTTTAAGTCACAACCAGCTGACTAATTATCGATTGAATAAAACAATAGAATAAGGATATAAAATCTTAATAATAAATACAAATTACATGTTATTTGGGAAAAATAAATAGATTAAATATCACAAATGGCCTCAAATTTTGAAAACGACTTTACGGACTTAGGTTAGCCACGTTGCACTGTACTTCTTTAATGCAAAGCATGGCAGAATGATTGAGTCCTGAAGTTGGGGTAAATATTGACTTATTTTTTACCCTGTTATTTTTGCAATGGAATTGGTTTTACCCATATTTGTAACGAAAGGCAAATCGAATAAATCGCTTTCTTTTTGCCGACCGCAGCTACCTTTTTATTGGACTGTGTGCCGACAATTATATGCTCAATTTTGTTGACTTAATTTATGGACCAGTCGTTGTGGGCTGTGTGTTGTGGGTGGGGGGGGGGCGGATGGGTAAGGTGAATGGAAGTGGGCGTGGCGAATGCATGCGCAAAATTAATTGCAAGTCCTTTGCTCATTTCGTTTGTTGGCTACATTCTCCTTCCGCTCCACTTGCTCCTGAAGTTGCGGCTCCGTTGCCACCGGAGTTGCTTCGGATTTAGGTTAGTCGTTCACCTTAAATCAGTTAATGTTAATCAGGGTGTTGGTGGTGTTTTGAGGGGCGGAGGACCTGTCACTCAGTCAATTGCTTCCGTTTCCGTTTGACGCTTCCCATCCGGCGCAGGATGAGCAAGTGGTCTGGTTATGGCTGCTGTCGGCATTGTTGTCGCTTCGATGGATCTGCGACTATGAAGCCACTGAGCGAAATAGTAATAGCATTGTATTTTGAAACTCAAAATACACTTATAGCGGCACTAACACCTGGCACTAAAAGAATATTAAAATGAGATAAACTGGTAAATTTAAGCTTAATTTGAATTACTTATGAATTTGTAAATATTTTTTTCTGTGCTCTTTATTATGTACTTGCACTTAAAAACAGAACAATAATACTAATTCCTTTCAAGTTGAGTTAGAAATGTATTGATGTATACTTTCACTCCTTTTCTCCCCTTAAGTTCTTTAATTGTGGTTAATTACGAATTAAGAGTGGATTGCTCTCAGTGCCCATCCACATACTATATGTACTCGTATATATGTGATTGGGTCAGTCGGGAAGGCAGCGAAGCGTTTCAACCCCGACCCCTGAAAGCAACCCTTCGCCAAGCGATTGGTCAATAACCTTAATTGCTCATCAATTTTCACAGCAACAGCAACAGCAGCAACAGCAGCGACACCAGCGACAATAGCAACACCAGTGACAACAGCAACATCGCAAAGGCGCTAATCAGTCAGCACAACAGCAACAAATCTATCCCTGCGGTCGATGTGTGTCACTATGCTAGATATCCGAGTCTTTGGGTCTTGTGCATTTAATCAATATTTGGAAAACGACAACAGCAGCAGCAGCAACATCATCAGCATCAGCAACAGCAACAGCAGCAGCAACACTAATCCCAGCGCAAATTGAAGTTGACAAAGTGTCGGAAAAATATACCAAAAGCGGACAGTTTTAAAGCATCAATACAAATGTATACAACTTATTTCCCGGAAGAAATAAAAACCCATCTTGTTCGGAAAGTAAATGCTGTAGTGCATATAAAGTTTTGCCTTGGCCTTGTCAGATGTTGATGTTGATGTTGCTGTTGTCGTGGCCAAAATAGAATTGTTGGGCTTACTACTCTGGCAAACAGTGTCTTTGGTTGAATGACAAAAAGCGCCTGCAGAAAAGCGTGGTAAGAAACTGAGCCGACCAAACTTGCAACAACACGAGGCTGCCACAACAGCAACACCAGCAATAATAGTTCATATTGCAGCTGCAACACAACTCACTGAGCATCTAAAAGCGAAAGCATCCAAGCCAATTTAAGAGTAATAGAAATTTATTTATTTTAGGTCTAAGCTGCAGCAACACAGCAAAAACCTAATCCAAACTAAGTTGATAAGAACTCATTAAGATTAAATTTGTACAAGCATAAATAATAAACACAGTCAGCTGTAATATTTCAAATAGCTTCATTAAGAAATTAATGCATTAAGGGCAGTAATTGTTTGCATTGCCCCTGCAACATTTGGCAGTGGTATAAGTAGCTTAGCAACGCCAAATGTTTTTCCCATTTAATTATTTACGGCTTAAACAGAGATACAACATTTACTTGGTTTTTCAACAGCAACACCATTAAAAATTATTGTTAAAACAAAAACGGACTTACAACAAGGCTTCAATATAAGTAGATTATATTCACCTGATATTTTCGTAATTGAATAATAAATGGTTTAATTAATGTGTTTTATTTTGCTTTATATAATTTAATATACATTTAAAATTGCCATTATTTGTAGATGAAACAATAGCTGGTCCTATTAAAATGACTTAAATAGCCAACCAGAAGGAAAGTAATCTGCTTTTTGAATGTTATACAAATGTATAATAAATAAGTCATCAAAAAATGTTTCGTTTTTGTATGTTTAACAAATCCACTACTAATTTCTTTGTTGACTCAGTTAATTAAATGAAACAACACAGAAAGATAGGAGAAAAAGGTATAAGAATGTGGGCAAAAATTAAGAGACTACAGCCATACATATAAAAGAATAAAAGTACATACACACTGGCACTCTTTAATTCCACAAGCACACGCATACTCGAGAATTTACATATTGCCAGCAACACTAACAACATGGACGCGTCTGTGTCTGTGTGCATTAGCAAACATTTGACTGTTGCAACAGCAACAAAATGCTACTCAAAAAATGACAAAAAAATTAATAAAAAAAAAAGAAAAACAAACTAGAAAAAAAAGGACAAAGTAAACTTCCAAAAGGCACAACACAAACAAAAAAAAAACGGGGGAAAAATAAAAGAAACAGAGAAAAGTGTTGCCAGCATTTGCAGCGCATTTAGATAAAAAAGTTTTGCGAAAGTTGTAAACTCTGTTCTATGTATTTATATGCTCAGATAGAATGGGCAAAAAGGATTTAATTCTATGGCAAATTAATGGACCGTCCAACAACTTGTTGGCATTAAATTAGCACATTTTTGTTTCCTAACAGAACGAGATTTAATTAAGATTGAATTTAATTTGTTTGCTTGTCAAACAAATTGGTTACCAAATACTTCATATATACGTAATGCAAATATAATTATATTTAATTAAACGTTTCCGGTTTAGCTTTGTTTTTTGCTAGTTTATTAAAACGTTTTGTTGAGCTAACCAAATGATTTAATTACAATAGTATGGCTAAAAAGTACTGTATGGAAGTTGATTTTCCGGACGTTTTGTTGTAATTTATTTTTGAACAATTTATTTGAAAGTCACCAAAAGAAAGTTAAAGTTTTTATAAGCAATGGCTTAAAGAGCAGCAGCTTTTTTTTTCAAATTAATTAAACAAGGCTTAAAATGACTTGACAACGGCGGCTATTTTGTCAGTTTGAATATTTTTTCATTTGAAGCCAAATAAAAACCTTCCTTCATACATTTCCTGTCCTGATTACTTGGATAATTGTTCGTTTCTCGTGCATTGCCATTCAAATCTATATCATACGATTTTGTAATCCCAGGCAGGTGGCTTAATTGCCATTCAAATGAACAGGGATTTTTGGCTTATTGATCTGAATAGGACGACTCTTGCCATAGTCTACAGCTTTTGTTTTCCATTGACTAGATTACACATGTCTCCCATATGCATACTGTACACCACAGTCAAAATTTTGATGAAATACCCTTTCTCGGAACTCGGAATTTGTCCAAATACAAAATGAATAGACTGCTAGAAAGAGCCATAAATGAAGTGCACAGTAAATATTGCATAATTTTAATATTAATATTGGTAAAACGAGAAAACGTATCAACAAAAAAAAAACGTGTTTGATTTGTTCTGCATCGTAAATGTAAATTAATTTTAATATTTCTAATTGGACCATTAAATTAAGTAGTGTATTTAACAATTTTTTTATTCTTTTATGATATATTTATTACTGATTGTTTCCAACAGCAAGCAATATAGTTATACAATCTCTTAATGTTTTAAGCTATTTGTGTAATTTTAAAGCATAAAAATAGATTGTTCTGAGATAACAATGAACAGACTCGCTTTTCTTTCAGTGCGGATTTTGGCGCTTAATCTTCAGCTTTTGTTCTGGACTGCTCTTATGCCTGAGACTCTGCAATTCCACACTTTCACAAGGTGAATTTAACAAGGAGCTCCAAGGCAAAAATGAGTTTAGAGGAGTGGGCTGAGTATTTTTGGTGGGCGGTGAGCGGTGGGCGGTGGGTGGTTGGGGGGATTCGGGCATTGTTGGCCATACCCTTTTAATGTGGCACAATCATGGCACGAACTTACCTCAATCACATGTGGGAATTCAATTAAATAAACGAGAGATGCAGCGAAACGAACTGGGGCTGTGCTTTTGGGGCGTCTGCAATAAGTGCTTAGATTTGCAGGCAAGTGCAACAACAACTCCATTAGCTATATCCCATATCCCTGTCTATATATATATCTATATATATATATATCCACAGGCTCTTGCACGCACACACATAGACAGTGTGGATTCCCTAGCGACCGGAAGTCACTTTTAGCTAACAACGGAAGTTGCAAACGTCTGCTGGTTGTTGTTATTGCTACTCCTGCCCGCCGTTGGGCTACACTGCGAACAATTGTATACAAATATAACTTTTTTAAGCAATCATAATGCAAATTAAATAAATATAATAACATTTGTGAATGAATGTTTAAGCAAAGAATATTTATTAATATACAAAAATAGTTCAATTTATTATAATACAAAATATTAATATTAATATTATTAATACAAAATATTGAAAAAAAAAAAATATTTCATAAGCTTACAAATTATTTTGTATTATTCTGTTTTTCTCAAAACCATGGATAGTCCTTTAATGCTTAAAAAACAGGCACAATTTAAATTCCAGTGCATATATTTCTGGCACATGTTGTTTGTAATTTTCATATTCAGAATAATTAATAAAAGCTGCACAATCCCAAGCTGTAATTCGAGATCCTTGCGTTTTTGTGGCTGTGCAAATGAAAACGTTAATTTTCCATCGGTCATAGCCGGTGTATTGAGGTTTGGCAAGGAAGCGACGAATCAAGGATTGGCGATGACCATCAGGCGTAGCTTGCTGCTGAATGGAGACCATCAAAAGCGGAGATAAAATATGGCTGCTGTGTTTTATAATCGCCAGTGAGCAGCAGCAGCACCAGCAGCAACAGCAGCAACAGCGACATCATCACCACGGCAGCAACATCATCATCATCCGCAGAAGCCGAAGTTACTCGTTTCGGTTCGTTTTACATGGCCGAGTTGAGTCCTTTGGCCAGGACCAAAGTTTCCCTTAGTCGAGTGAAAGTTCTTCAGCGCAACGGACGTGCCAGCCAGGAATTTCAACCAAAAACCTTTTTTTTTTGGCGCGCTTTCAAAGTGTTGAATATTTTAGTTTTGTTTTTTTTTTTTTTTTTGATTCGGTTGAGTGTAGTTGGTTTAACGTAAAAATGAGGGATTATCCTTCGGTGCCCAATGTGTTCCGGGTGGCCTCAACGCACAGCATCAATAGCGAGAATCCCTACAATAACATCCGTCCAGCGAACGCCAACTGCAACACCATCGAAAGGCAGCCGCTGGCCATCCACCAGTTGACCACCAGTGCATCCATTGAGCACAGTCACCCATCGCAGCAGCAACAGAAGCAACAGCAGCAGCAGCAACAGTTGCTGCGCCCCCAACAGCAGCAGCAACACCAACCCCACTCGCCATATGCAACATTGCCGCGGGGCCAGCGATTTGCACCGCAGCAACATCAGCAAACTGGCCTGATCAACACGATCTCGGGGAGCATACCAGCCACGGGATTTGGTTCTCTGGCCAGCAGTTTTAGTGATCTGCAGCTGAACAACATCACCAGCATCAGCAATCACACTAGCAACATCACGAGCAACCACAACAACCGACGACAGCAGCAGCAGCAGCAGCAACAGCATAGGCAGCAGCAACAGCAGCAGCGACAGGTGGCCTCTTTGAGTCGCCATCAGACTGCCAAAGAGGTGCAGCAGCAACACCAACAGCTTCAGACACAGCAGCAACATGTCCAGCGCCAGCAGCAACATCGCCTGACTGGTGGTGTTGCTGGTGCTACCGATCCGCAATGTGACACCAGCAACATAACCACCATCAACGGGAGTTACCTGTGGCTCCTCACACCTGTTGCAGCCAGGTTAGTACGAATTTGTACTTGTATATAATATATTTACCATGTTTCAAATAAACATATTTATGGGTAATAAGCTAAATAAATAATAGCTACTTTCTCAACAGAAAAGGAAAAGTTAATAAAAATAATGTTTAATATTTTTTTCAAAATAAAAGCACTTGCTCATTTGTAAATGATTTCAGATTAGGGAGAGCAGATTCTATAATTGACATTGATTTCTTTTCAATGCAATTTAATTATTTAAATTCAACAAATCTTAATTGAAAAAGTTTCCCAAGGTTTTACCCAGTTATTATGTTTTACTACCAGCCAACTAATAAGTGTTGTTTATTATTCAGCAAAGCCCTTTTTGAATTTGTGGGCTACATTTTGAAATTATTTTCCGCAGGATAACTTTTGGGGTCCAACGTAACGGTTTTTTGCAAAGGAAAATGCTGTAAATTCCTGTTGGGAAGGAATTAAATAGTCGAATCCTTTAAAACGAATACCAGCAGCTTAAATTCCTGCACACACAGACAATTTCCGTCCGTCCTGTTTGTATTTAAAGGAACCTAGGAAACAGGTTTCACGTACTCCGCAACAACATCCACGGAGCGACTGGAAAAGGCAGCTCGTCCTTGTCACAGGAGCAACCAGGACGTCCACAACCAGACATCTTTTCGCCTCCTTCGTCCTTGTTGCTTGACAAATAATTGTGTTAGCGGCACAAATCACTGCAAAGTGGTCTTAATTTGTTCGCAAACTATTTTGCACGAAAGTGCACAGCGAAAAACTACCACACATTTACTTTGGCTCCTTTGAAATCATTATTTAATAATTATTTTTATATAGAATTTTAAACTTGTTTGGAAATCCCTCTAATTATATTGCTACTAATTTTTAATATTCTATATATATTTTTTTAACCTTTCAATGTATTATAAAAAAAGTGCTCATAACTATCAATTCGAAGCATAACAAAATCAATTTTATTATCAATAATATTTAAATGTTACATCGAAATTTTTTTTTTCCTGTGTAAGGGAATGGAAGAACAAATGAGATAGGTGGGATGGATTTATTCTGGCATTGTTCCCGCACAAGTTCCTTAATTTCATTTGGTTTTGAGTTTCTTCTTCTGCAAATTCCGTTCGCAGGCCTTATCGGCATGCATGCGCTTGAAGCCCGCAGTGCGGAAGATCTGGCCACACTTCTCGCACTTGTGTGACCAGTTGTGGTGCCCGGCGTCGCGCTGATGCTTGTATAAATCGCGGCTTTAAAGAGATATATATATATATAGATTATCAAATATATTAAAGATATTTTTATAAAAGAATTCAAAAAAAGTATAAATCGAAATGTAGTCGTTTTGTAATAACTGCAAGGGTATATAAACTTCGGATTGCAGAAGTTTTCTACCTTTCTTGTTTGATATTAAATTGTTTTAAGATATTTTTTGTTTTGAATTTTTCAAATACTTTTCATATTCCTAATCCTATCTGTTCTCTTTGCTGGTATACGGTTTTAATAAAATTGATAAAATAAAATAATTGATAAAAGCTATAAAATGCACTACAAAATCTTACAATGATAGAAATTGTGAATTTTTCCAAGTAAAGAAAGCAGTTAATAACGCTTAAATTGAATACACTTATCTTCAAAACTGGCTGTTTGGAAAAAAAATTTTCAAAAATTATACATGCGTTGTTTTATAATTTAAAATTACGGTTCTAATTAAAAAAAAAATCGGACAAATATAATGTGTAGTAAAATGTTTCATTCGTTGTTTTTAAACAAATACTTATATAAATCGTATAGCTTTCCGAAGTTATCAAATAATACATTTTCCTTCTAGGTGCAACACGCGAATCGTTTTTTTAAACACAAATAGTTGTATATATATTAATTGTATATATATTAGATATTAGAAAATTTGGCAACTCACCGCACATCAAAGATCTGCTGGCAGTTTTGCTCCGGGCAAATGAAACAGCGATTCGGTGGTCGGTGGGCACCCAAGAATGTCCTTACCGAGAGATTGGGTGGGATGTTTTCATCCTCGTCGTCGGTGAAAATGACCGGAGAATAGTGCTGATTCTGTTGCTGGTTCGGATTTTGATCCTGGGGCGTGTTTTGAATCGAGTTCGGGTTCAAACTGTCGTTTGAGTTCATGGCAACATTATGACCTGAGTTCATGGCCAAGTTCTGGCTGGGAGTGACCAAGTTATTCTGGCCCACCTCTGGCTGGCCAAGATCTGTGTTCAAATGGAGGCCAGTTTCCGTTTCCGATTCCGTGTCGGGATACTCGTCGGCATCTATGATTTCTTGTACCGGGGACTGCGGATCGGAGTCCGACTCCTGCGCCTCCTCCCCGCCGCCAACGGGACGGGGCAAACCGCCGACTTGAACGGCGAAATCGGATGCGGATCTGGCCAAAGTGGCGGCGGCCGGAGGACGACCACGACGTGGCCGGCCATTGTGGCTGAACTCATGGGTGGCCAAGGCCGGATTGTAGCGAGGCATCAGCAGTCTATTGGTTCGCCGCTCGATACTGCGGCGCATCACAATGGGCAGTCGGTCGGTGGACAGCCAGGAGTCACTGAGGAGCTGCTCCCTGGAAATGTTGGCCATCTGCCGATAGGATTTGTAGCGCCTGCCCGCGGCACGCTCGTAAATGGGCAAACTTGGCTGGTCTTCCCTAGCTTCTACAAAAAAAAAAAAGAAAAGAAAACGAGCAGGAAATTATTCCATAAAGCTCGGCACTCTTTTTCTTAAAATACTAACCTTCGTTATTATCGTACAACTCACGGCGTTTATTATTGTAGCGATTCGAAAACAGGCTGCGCATAGCTTTCAATAACGTGTTCACTTACTAAGTCACAGCAAAAAAAGAAAGAGAACACAAAACTCCGAGCAGAAAGTGAGGAAAGTGAAAGAACAGCAAAGTCATCCAAATTTGACACTTGTCGTGACGATAGAAAAGGCCAACTGTGAAAACCCTATTTACGCTTAGTGTTTCCACAGTACCGATACATTTGGGCCCGATTTTTCTCCTCGTGATAACCTAAAAATTGAATTTGAATTGAGAAACCTCACGGGATTCCGGAGAAGTCAGATTTTAATTAAATTCCATTCAATTTAAGCTTGTTATGCGATCTTTTTCGTGTAAACTATTGTTATTTAAAGCAAGAAAGGAAGAAAAGGAAATTCAAATGGTACAAAACAATTTGTTTAGAAAAATATTGTGGCAATACTGTTTGCCAATACTGTTATTCAAATAAAATTGATATATAATTTGGTATTAAACCTTTAAAAAGGATCAAACATTTACCAACTCTTAGCCGAAATGTAAATTATGAAAGTATAAGCTGTAATTGCTTAAAATAGCCATAATAAAAGACTTTTTAAAACGTTAATTGAAAGCATATAAATATTCTGTATTTTATTCGTTTCAAAAAAAACGGCCAGGATTGTGTTAAAAAACCATTGTTGTCGCACAAATCAATTGGCAATTTTTTAAAACAATATTGAGTATTATAACAACACATAAAATCCATCTCGGCACTTGTGACTACACTCACTGCCGAACTGAGCAAATATTGGCATTCGAGTGCACTCATGACTGTATTCACAAATACCTGGGCGACGAGGTGACGACTTTCTGCAGCGATCTCTCTAAAAAAAAAAGAAAATACCCCACCATCCATCTTTTTTTTTCGCAATTTCAATGCTTTTCCTTTTTTTTTTTTTGCACATTTTTCAGCGCCAACAATTTTATTTGTGCTTCTCGTTTTTGGGTAGCGACATTTATTTGCATATCACTGAGAGTGTGTGTGTGCGCGTGTGTGTGTGCGTGGGTGGGTGTGTGTGTGTGTGTGTGTGTGTGTGTTTGGGTGTACGGGAGGACTTGCACACATTAACTTTCTTTTTGTTTTTGTGGATTGTGTTGGCCTCGTTTTTGGCAAATTCCCCCCAACCACAAAACAGGTTGAAGTATTTTTTAATCAGCAGCCTCACTCAATTTTTGGAGAACCCGGAAAACCTGGGATAGGCATTTCCCATGATTACACTCTGACCGCCCAACTTACCGCCCACATTGATTCTGATTTGGAGAATGCAACTTTCACCGCTCTTTAAAAGCACTGCAAAAAATAGTCAACAAAAAATGGGATTTTGATCAGCCGAAATGTTTATTTTAATATTTTTTAAAAATTCCTTGCCAAAATATTGTATCATTTATTTTAAACGGCCTTTTAAATCGAGTAAAACCTTAAGATTAAATAACAACATGTCAACATACTAAATGCAATTTTCGTATTTAGTAAATTCCATAAAATGTAAAAATAAAAGGATCAGATTACATTGTGTTTTTCTTCTATTTTACAATATTAAGAAATTGATTTTAATAATTAAATTCTGGAATAAAAACTTTTATTTTAAATAGATTTAATTTTTTATTATTATTACACTGCAAAAACATAAGGAAACTTTTTCTGATGATATGTATATTTGTATTTAGTTATATATTAATATTTAAACGATGTATAGAAATTGTTAAATGATTTATTAAACGATTTGTAAAAATACCAACAAAGTTTAATATGTTTCGTAAAAAGCAGAGAAAGTGGGCAGCCCTTTATTTGGGGAAACAATGACTTGCAGTTTCGCCCAGTGTCTAATTTCCACTCCGTTCACTTCCTGCAGCATATCGGTGGCCATTGTCATCGCTGCTTTGGCAGGACCCCAGTGGCTCTTCACGGAGGAGAAGCTGCCCAACGCCAACTACAACGGGACGGCCAACTTCAATGCCCTGGACGACGGCGCCTACATCACCAAGTTCACCAAGTCCAGTCTCTGGATATTGTGCACCACGCTGTCAGGTGAGCTCCTGCACCACATTCTGATCCAGTCGAAAGACCCACTGACCCACACACACATGGCGAAATGAGGACAAAGGTGACATAGTCCGGTGGTGAAAGTGGATGGGGTTTTCGGTATTTTTTGGCCAGCATGTGGTGCACCTGGATTTTTGCGGATTTAATAAATTTGGGGCGGCGGCAGACCGAATTAAACTGCAGTCTGTCAGCTGGCCAATCAATCAATCAATCAATCAGTCAGTACGTCACTCAATTAGGGCCCACGCTGACATTTGTCCTTTTATTGCATTTTTCAGAGAAGGTTAAGGTAATTAAAGCCACATTTTGGGATGTTTGCATTCACTTTATAATAAACTAGTTTTTATTTTATTTTTATATATAAACATTTACATCTAAACTTTATTTATTATTTAATTTATTTCATTTAATTGCTTGTTAAAAATGCATGTTTTAAAACAATAATACATTTTGTGTACATACAATATTCCTTACAATATTATAAAAATAATTAAGTATTTTGAAATACAAAACATCCAAACAACATTTAAAAAAGACATATTTGATTAACTTTTGCAACAACAAATATAAAATGTTCCATCTGATGCTAGAAAAAAAATCAAAAACTCCTTTAGGGCCCAAAACATTTTCAATTTGTTCAGATATTTTTTATTTTATCTTTAAATATTAAAAATATTTATATTTGATTTAAAATTAACAAAACATAATTTTTCTTAACATTTTTATTTAATTTTTTGTAACTTGCTTAGATTTTTGTAATTTATATTTGATTTGGCAAAAACGATTGAAAGTCGGGCGAATGCGGGGCAACGGAGAGGGGATTCAGTGGCTCCTCTTGGGGGGCAGGATCCCGCCGAGCGAAAGGATCAACTCGAGGAGGTGGGCGCGCATCGCGGAGATCTGTTCCCAGGCGATGAGCAGGGAACTGGAGGCGTAGCCACACCTGGACACGTAGTCCGCCACGTGCTCGGTCATGCACATCAGGTGGATCCCGGAGGTGGGGTCCTTGTTGCCCGATAGGCGCTGCTGCTGGAGACAGCGACCGGTGACCAGGACGAACTTCCAGGCCTCGAGGGGCGCTCGCAAAGTTTCCGAAACCGAGGAGGCCAGCAGCGAGTGGCAGTTGTCCAGCGAATCGAAGTGGTAGAACTTGCCATCCGGACGAGAAACCACCAGAAGGGACCAGTGTCCATGGGCTCTGCGGAGTTTAGGTTTATTTTGAGGTCTCTATCTTTGAACTAACAAATTGCAAATACGTTTTTAAAGCCCCATCAAAAGTAGTTTTTAGTATAAAATTGGGTTCGGGAACAATTTAATAGCTTCTAAGCACAAACTTAAATTTTGAACGAAGTATATATATCAATATTTTATTTTATTTAAATATGCCTAGATTATATTCTCCAAATTTTATTTGGGGGTTCAGGTATTGAAGGCTTGTTTTTAGCCTATTTCACTGCCATTTCAATATGTTGTAAAATTCTCAAATGAGAACTTCTATAAAATGCAATGTTAAAGACAAAATTCAGCAAGCTCAAAGTATGAAAGCCATTTTCGCCAAGCCGATGTCTATATACCCTTTCAGCTATTATAAAACAACATGCTCAAAGACAATATTTCGATTTTTATACGTATATGCTTAGAAACATGCCGATCAAGGACAATAACTATTTTACATGATCGGAAATGGTCTACGTTTTGAAGTTTTCAGAACTCCCTAATAGGTTTTGAAAAAATACAAATAAAAACATATTTTAGGAACAGTTTTTTTGTGTTGAACGGTAAAATAGGTCAAGATAAAAGATACATTTTTGGAATGTAGTTAATATTGATATTAATATTGAATTTTTAATTATTTTTATATTTTTTTTTACCGACCTTGGGTGGGTGGCCAGCGGCAGCAAGATGAACTGCTTCTCGTGGAGGCGGCGGTCGCGGACCAGGGTCCACAGCTGGCGCATGTCCATGTGGCGGAGGCGGGCGACCAGGGCCGGATTGAGGAAGTGCAGGTCCGGCTCGGAGCGGTACCGCCGGTGCTGGAGGTGGGCGTAGTGGAAGGCCACCAGCCGCTCGTTGACGCCCTCGTGGGCGGACTGGAGCAGCTGGACGTCGGAGTGGCGCAGCGAGATGTCCATGAAGTGGAGCGCCACCAGGCTGGGCTGGGCGGCCACCTGGGTGGGTCCATCACCACTGCCCCGTTCCGCCAGCGAGGTGCTCGATCCCGATCCCCCCACCTTGCCCTTGCCCTTCACCTTGACCTTTACCTTGACCTTGGTCTTAGTCTTGACCTTGGGCTTCTTAACCTTGGGCTTCTTAGCCTGGGGCTGCTCCACCTGGAGCTTCGATGGGTTCTTCGTTTTCATCATCTTCTTGGGCAATGGCATCGTGATCTTGGGATTCTTGGGGAATCCAATATATTGTTTTGCTGACTGCGAGTATGGAGTATGTTGTCTACATCTGGGTTGGGAATTGTGTGGCAGGGAGTTCTATATTAACATTTGAATTAGGTTATTATTATTTGAATTTCAGTTAAATATACTGGGGATAGGTTCTACACTAAAGAACCCTTTTCTCTCTATATTTTTTAAGCTTTAAATGATATTTTTAGCCGAAATAGCCTTATAAATTTTAGGTATAGAAATGTTTATTAAACCTAACGTTTAATACTAAAGTATTTTCCGTTTTCAGGTGTTGACTCGTACAATTGCGTTAAGATCGACTACTTTCCCAATGAGGGCTACCAACCGGATCCACACGACTCAACAGCGGCAATACCCTGTAAGTGCCTATCATTACTAACTTATAAATCAGATACACATTAATCTAATTTGTAATATTAACAATAGTTTTTAAAGTACAGTTCTGCTTTTTGATTCTTTAATACCTGGTTTATTGCTTAATTTTTCATCCCTGCTACCAAACTATTTTTCTCTGTGCACAATTGCACTTGATGGCCTTCGGTTTTGGCCTGCTTTTCGCATCCATCTTAACTGCCGCGTTTTAAGACGCAAATAAACCTTAATAAGCTTAACTGGCATTTGGCATTTAGCCAGGTGAATGCCTTCACCCTTTTCCCTCCACCACTTTCTCCTCAGATGACTGGGTCAAATTAAAATTGATTTATTGTTGTTAGTTGGCCCACAGTACGCACATGCACATAATACAACTTTAGTTTGGATGTATTTTAATTAAAGGCCTTTGGCCTCCGTCGGCAAAGTTTTGTCCCAGTGATTTGTGGTCTTCCCAAGGATGGGGTGTGGAATGTGTGGACTGGGTGTTGGACATTTTCAATGGCCATTATACGATTTTCACCCACATTTCACAGCCGGCCAAATAAACTGGACGGCTCTTTGCCAAAATACCAATATCCAGAGACGGTTGAAATTCCATTAATTTTCACACAATTGGCCATCGAATTGAAATATTTCCATTAATTTTGTTTTGTTCCAGCGCTCAAAACTAATTTCAAACTGGCCGCAGGGTGACAATTTCGAAAAATAAAAATATTTAACAGTCGGCCAAAAAAGGGAGTGGCTTTTAGTGGATTTTTGGTTTTTCCACAGTTTTCCCGTTTTCTATCTCAACGTGTTTTTGCTAAGCCGCAGGATATTTTGTCACCTGCTGACAGGACAATGAAAACAAAAAGAAAAAGGGAAAGGGCATAGGTCAAAAGTCGGGCCAAAAGTGGAACATTTAATAAAAGAAACACGGAACTGAGGGATAAGCGTTATTTTACATTGTTAAAGCCCATGTGACTTAAGGCATTTTAATTGCAAACAATAATTCATTTATTAATTAAGATTTAACGAAATTCTATTCCACAGATACGGTCACCAAGTCCTGCCCAATTTTCCTGGCTGCCGGGGTCTTTTTGGTGATCAGTTTTATTGTTTTCCTGATACCCACATGCTCGCATCAAAACAATCTGTATTATTTCAGTGCCGGGATTCTATTTATTGTTAGCGGTAAGTTGGTGCAACAGGATAATTTACAGGATAATATGCACGTAAATATCCCTGATTTCAGGACTCGTGATGCTGATCGGCCTGATTGCCTATATATCAATACTGAAGGCGGAAATCGGCTCCAAGTTGCGACCCCGCTCCACCCTCCAGCCCGCCCTCATCAAGGTCTCCTACGGCCAGAGCTTCTTCCTCTTCGTCTTTGGATTCATCATCACGGAATTCGTCGGAGTCCTCAACATTTTCCTCTTCATCAATTTGCAGGAGATAAGATACTATAGTGTGAGTACTCTGCATAATCAAATGGTGATATTTAAAAATGATCTAATACTAAATCGACAATTTACTCCAGAGACGAAAGTTTGGTTTTCAGCTCATTTAGACTCCATGAATGAAATCATTTTGTTTTTAAATAAATTACGTTTTTCGCCTGTTTTCCCCCTATTTTAGACACAAGTATATATATACTTGTTAATTGCTTTGCTGGAAATCTGCTCTTTTCTTCAAAAATGTATTTTATTTAAAGACTTTGATCTTAAATCCGTAAAAAAAAGCATTTACTTTTAATTGTAATTCTCTACTCTATTATTAACTAGCACAAGTAAACGTGCTATCAGTGATTAACAGGCACTTTGCTTCGGAATAGAAGTCTTTGTTAAGGGATCAAGTGAACCGGCATCTTAAGTAACTTAATGTTAATTATTGTAGACAACTCCTTACCTGATATCAAAAGCAAAACAGGCACATGGCCTCGAATGCAATGTCTCGAAATCAATGAAGCTAATAATTAATTGCAAGTCTACTAAGTTCCCAAACATTGTCTTTGATTCAAAAGCAAGGTGCCTGTTTTGGTTCTGATAACATACATATAATAAAAGAAAATTGAAGTTTCTGTGTATACTTGAACTTTATAATCTTAGGTTGTTTATGTTTGAACCTTGAAGAACATATTTGCAAAAATGTTTGAATTATTATTTATGTAAAATATTTCTGTTATTTATGTCCATTAGTTTTTTGTTAGTGCATCCCTGAATCCTGGGGGTCATGGTGCACGTCCGCCTGACTGCAGAAACCTTTCAGCTCAAATGCATCCGACACCGGATGGGTTTCCCGGGGATTAGCTAATCTAATCTACTTTACTTTCCTATATATTCTTTATATATAATATATATGATATATATTTCTTTAGCGCCTGCCCTGCTTTAGTTTGGCAATCATCAATGCCAAGTTGAAGGAAGGTCAGCATCCGCTGAGCGATTCCTACAAGCGATACAAGCAACCTGGCACCATCACCGCCAGCCAGGAGGGACTCAGCAGTGGAGGTCACCAGGGGCGTCAGGGTCACCAAGCGACGCACCACCCACAGCCGGCAGCGCAGCCAACACACGGAATCCTGAGGAGCGCCAATGCCCGACTCCACCAAGTCCACGATGCGGCACGGGCTCACCCCGGGAATGCCGCACTCATGGGTCATCCTGGACAGACGCAGACTCTGCCTGGAGCATGTCGCAAACATCCGAATGCCGGATCGAACTTAAACCTCTATCTACACAACGACCTGGAGAGGCGGTAAGAATCGAATGTCCCCAAACATATTCACTTTTAAACTTCTTATCAACTCTTTTATTTCATTTTTGTTTTTAATAAAGATACAAAGTATGTGGAATTATTACATATGTATTATTTTATTGACATTAGACAATGTATTTTAAGAACATTATATATATTTTTTCGAAATTCTTTAGTGTCTAATATATTTTTATATTTATTAAGATTGGAGAATGTGTTTACTAATATACATATATATGAATATATATGTATGTCTAACATATTTTTATAATCTATTAACATTAGAGAATGTTATTACTCATAAGCTTTATGATCTAAATTTAAGTTTTTACTTTGAAAAGCCGGTTTATTTCATTTTGGTTTTGATGAAAAACAAATTTGTATCCATTTTTATATGTATGAATTTTAAATTTGTTAGTGTATTTTATTTTTGTATTCTATTTAAATTAGAGAATGTACTAATAAGCTTTTTAATCTACACTTAAGTTTCTACTTTGAGAAGCCAGCGGTGTCCAAGTGCAATCTGCACTCGCGCAGTTTCGCAAAGTCGCTGAATGAGCTCTGCACGGAGGCGTCGGTGTCCACCGGTCCTGTTCCTGTTCCCGTTCCCTTTCCAGCTCCCGTTCCTCCCCTGCCTCTGCCCCTTCCCGCTCCCCTTCCCCTTCCGCTACCCCTTCCCAATCCCGATCCAAATCCCCTTCCTGCTCCAGCTCTCTTCGCTGATCTGCCCCAGGAATTTCCACTCACCCGATCGGTATCCACTGCCACGGAGATATATCCGGGTGCAACGGGGGCACCACCCTCCTCCCAGATGAAACGCAAGCAGCAACGGAACATGGCCACCAATACGAACACCAAGATATCCAACCATCCGCCATCCAAGACGCAGCTGGAGGATCAGCCGCGACTGTGTGGCCTGAAGCGGGGATTGCGGAAGACCAAGGACGAGCTGTTCCAGGAGTTCTGCCGCCGGGCCGGAATGCGTAGTAAGCCCAAGAACATATACTACATCAGTGGCGGCGAGGAGGCGGAGGAGGAGGAGGAGGAGCACCAGGAGCAGGTGCAGCAGGCCAAGCGGGAGGAGCTCCAGGAGGTTCCCCATCGCGACGATGACGATGACGCGGACGGGGATGACAACGGCTTCCTCCGCTTGGAGGAGGATCACCTCTATGTGGTGGGAGGTAGGATTTGGAAAATGAAATATGTACATATGTAACCTTTTGACCTTTGCAATGAAATTATACCATAATGTTATTGAGTGTACCTATAGTAGACAGCATTAAAGTAATAGTGGAATTTGAACTGTTTTAATAGCACTTAGCAAATCTTAATTTATTTATTTCTAGTAATGTAAAAACAATCCATATTATTCCACATTATCATAATAAGTTTAAAGATATTTCATTAAATGCTAGTTTTTCTATTGGGTGAAATACAAATACTCTTTTTTGTTTTTAAATATTCTGAACTGTGATATTATATGTTACTTACCAGTTCAATGGACACTTAAAGTGGGTGAAATGCACAACCAAAAAAAAACAAAATGACCTACAAATTTAAGTTCATTTAACTTCAAATTTAGAAATAATGACCAAAGCTCAATTTGTAGGTCATTATTCCTTAATTTTAGGTAATAATCAGCTCATGTTAGGTCATCTTCTTTTTGGGTGTAGTAGTCTTTAGTAAATATTTAGTATTTTGTAATTATTTTTAATGGTTTTGAGACTAATATTAATTATTTTTTGTTAGGAGACTCAGAATCTTTTAAGTTTTAGTAGATTAAATGAAAGAAACATTCTCGATACTTTCGGTTTAAATTAAATTATATGCTTTATGAATTTAAAAGTAAAATGTATCCTTTTATCTGTGAATTAACCAGCCTTATTAATTTGAAAATAAAATGTAGAATTAACCCGAGACCCTTTGCAGACCACGCCCAGTTGGTGGTGCCGCGTCGCTCGTCCATGTGCGTGGACTCCTTTGGCCAGCCCCTCCGGCGACTCAACTCCAACCTGTCGCTGCACACGGATGGCAGCTATCCGGGAGTGGGCGGCTATCCGGGGATGCGGATGCCCTTTCCGCCGCCCGCCGATCTCGACCAGAGTCGCACCCTGCCGCGCTGCTTCTTGCGGCAGTCGTCGGACTCCTTGGCCTCCCAGGGATTCCCCTCCAGCGCCAGCCAGCAGAGGTTCTCCCAGTTGATGCTGAACCAGCAGCAGCAGTTGCAGTTGCAGTCCCAGAACCGGTTCGTGTCCTCCACATTGACCTTGCAACAGGCGGCGCCCAAGGGGCAGGTGCAGTGGCCCACGGCGATTCCCTCGTCGCCGTCCAACTACTCCAATAGCTACCAGCAGCATCCCCAGCCGCTTTATCCCACACCCACTTCGGCGGCCGGAGGAACTGGACAAGCTGGAGGATCCGTCTCAGGTCCACCGAAATTCCAGCGCGGACTCGCCTTCGACGATCCGCAGAGGAGGACCAGTTTCGTGAGCGACGCCTTCGATCTGGACGAGATCGAGCGGGAGCGACGGCGCTCCCATGCCAATCTCTTCGGCATCGGTCAGAATAGGGACATGACCAGGGATCCCTACGACATCATCAATGGCACCGCCGTCTAAGCTTTCCACATACTCGGATTTATCAAAGTCAGCAAAAAACAAAAACCAAAATCTAGTGTTTTTTTTTTCGGAAGTAAGGTGACACACAAAAAAAAAATAAATATATCTATATCTATTGCAAACAAAAAGAACTATTTAGAAAAAACATATTTACAACAAAACATATAGATGGTCTCAACAGCAGGTTAAACAAAAATTCATAAATGTAAGCGCACAATTTTGGCCACATTAAATTTATCCAAAATATACACAAGTGTAAGGTAGTTTAATCGGAAATATGTAGGTCTTTAAAATTTAATAAAAGCGCACACTTTTGGCCGGAAAAATCTCAATAGTTTTTTTTTAAATTATATATATGTGTTTGATCCACACATTTATAGGTGTATGCCACTTTATGGTCTTTGGAATTTTGGGCCACCTTTAAATTGCTAACTAAAAAATTGGTAACAAAATTAATGTTAAAATAAAATAAATTATTTAATGCGGAATATTAGATCAAGAGGCCATAAGCCTTTTAAGATCTGATACTTGGAACTGGTCAAGTAATTGACTCTTGAAAGTCAATTTTGGTTAACCTTTCTGAAAGCCATTTGAAATTTGGAATAAGCAAATGTAAGAATGGGAAATTAAATTCCCCAATGTAAAAATTATAAATTGTAATACCGATTATCAACTTTAAGAGGTCAAAGGTAAAATGGAAATCGGGATTCGATTGGCTAAGTTATGGACTCTTGAAGAGGAGTTTGGGGTCACCTTTTTTGCCGGCCGTACTTAAAATTTGAAAATACGAATTAAAGGTATTCTTTTAAAACATATTTATTGAGTATTTTCGTTGATTATTTCACAGATTCATGCGTTTCCAGAAGGCCTGGCTGTAGGAGACCTCCGGACTGGATTGGGGGTGTTGGCCACCAGCCACCACAGCGCCCGTGACCAGATCCTCAAAAGCTGCGCCCGCCGATCTCAGTGAGGAGCTGGATGTGGAGCTGTCCAGGCTTAGAATGGTTGGTTCCTGCTCGTTGATTGCGTGGAGGACTGTGGGCGCCGTGTGGGGTCGTGGTGGTAGCACCACACCCTCCCCCATTCCACCCGATCCCAATTCCGATCCTGGGGTGGGTGCACTCAGAGGTCTTGTGGTGCGCCTTTGTGGAATGGGGACTACGACTGGTTTCACTGGCTCTCCGCCTCCAAAGAGCAACTGCATCTTGGCCATGGACTGCTGGAGCTTTGAGCTCGTCGATCTGCCCGCCTCCAAGGGGGGCAGTTCCAGAGTGGAGCTGCTGCTGCTGCTGGTGTCCAGGAGCGGATGAGGGATCTCCAGGCGGCCCAGGGGTTCCTTCGCCCGCCGAAGGAGCAGGCTCATCTCGCCATTGCTGCTCCTCCGCTTAATTGGATTGAGGACTTCTGGGTTCGCCGGTGGCAAATCCGGCAGCCAATTCCCCTGACCCTCCACCTCCTCCTCCGCCGCCGTCCTCCTGGCCGGCATGATCTCGCCCAGCAGCTTGCTCCTCGCCTCGGTGATGGCATTCGTAAAGGGATAGCTATCCTGCTCTTCCTGTTCCGACATCCACAGCGGCGAGGACAACTTGGAGTCCAGCACGGAGCCGGGGACAACTCGCTGCCCCTGCAGATCCTCCAGCTGGGCCAGACTCACTGCATCCTCCTTGCGAACGCGTCGGTGCCAGTCCCGAAAGCCGTCCAGAGTGCGATTCATCTGGTCACGTTCCCGCTGGCAACTGGAACGCATCCGCCGGCTCTTCGAGGACTCCTCCGTGGACTTCGGAGCGGAGGGCTGCGTAGACTTGGCCTTCTCCAGGTAGCTGAGGAAGCTCTGCTCCAGCAGGTCGCTCTCCCGCTCCAGCTGCAGCATGCGGCTCCTAATTAAATTGGGTGAATAAATTTCAAAATTCAGTTTATAATTATTTCCCCTTTTCGTGGGACCAAATTACATTTTTAATTAAATTCATAATGCAAATTTTAAATTACCCTTTAAATGGATGTGCATAAAAGTGACCAAAAATGTGCACATTTAAGTCCATAACTTTTCTTTTGACATTTTCATGATGGTTACATCATTATCCTAATTTTCGAAAAACGGCTTTGCAAAAAACTGTCCAAAAACTTCACTTCTAAGTTTATAACTTTTCTTACAGACATCCGATTTTAAAGTGGCATACCCTAAATTGTTTTTGTTTTAATTCCCTAAAAATCTGTGTTCTCAACTTTTTTTGTAATTTCTGATCGATTTTTTATCATTTTTTATGATTTTCGGAAAATGACTTTGCCGAAAAGTGACCTAAACCCTGCACTTCTCAGGCCATAACTTTTCTCACAGACTTCCAATTTCCAAGTGGCATACTTCTAAATGATCTTGGTTTGATTCTCTAAAAATCTGTGTTTTTGGTTAAATTTTTTTTTTGGGTCAATTTTTTGTCATTTTTAATGATGTTACCCCTTTCCAAATTTTCGAAAAATCGGTTTGCAGAAAAGGGCCCAAAATCTGCACTTCCAAGCTCATAACTTTTCTTACAGACATCCAATTTTGAAGTGGCATACCTCAAAATGTTTGTGGTTTAATTCTCTGAAAATCTGTGTTTTTAGTTAAATTTTTTTTTTTGGGTCGGTATTTCGTCATTTTTAATGATGTTACCCCTTTCCAAATTTTCGAAAAATGAGTTTGTTTTTTTATTTTTGGATTGATTTTTCGTAATTTTTATGCATTTGTTTTGGACTATATTGAAAATGGGTTGCTTGTTTTTCAAAGTATAACAAAATATATATTCAGAAATGGAAATTTAAAAACGTACTTGGCACTTAGTAGAGCCTCCTCGAAGCTGGGACCTTGCGAGGATTTGCCGGCAGATGGTTTTAGTGGTGTCAATTGAAGTGGCAGTGGTGCTATCGTATTGGTGGCCACCGAGTGCATTGAAGGCTTCGGGGGATCAGGAGGAGGAGGTCCTGGTGGCACAGGCACAGTGTCTCTGGAAACACATCATTAGTTTCAGCATAAGAGATATATCGAATCAAATAACCTACCTGGGAATATTTTCCGGAGGTAGTGAATCAATGGATGCAGGAACTTCACGGGCATAATCCCAGGATATGGCCACTTCCGCAGCTTGAGGATTGCTATTGCTGGGGATTGGATGAGCCACAGTGGCTTCTGCAGCAGGAACAGATCTGGCTACAGTTGGTGGATCATTATTGGTCCTGGAAGTGGTCACCAGCGGGAGAGGAAGACCAGGATCCTTGGGGAAAGTACCAGAAAGTCGGGGAATCACGGACACCAAGGTGCCTGCCACTGGAATTCCACCTGGAGGAGCCAGGGCCAGCAATTGACAGGGATAGCCTAGACCGGGATATGGGTGCTCCACCAATGCCCTATCCTCCTGGGGCCTATCCACCTCCACTGCAGCCGCTTCGATGGCGATTCGATCTGGAACCGGGGTGCAGATCCCACTGGAAGTGAGCGTGGACGACATGGCGGAGTTCCAGTTGCCAGGAGCAGTGCCCTTCACCGATCCCTCCGTCCACATGGGCAGAATGCGGGCCGCCTGCTCCGCCGCGATCTCCGTCTGCTGGATCTTCTCCGCCAGCTGGTGGTGGTGCGACTCGTAGTGCTCCAGCAGCCGGAATATCTTCTGCACCAGATCCCGCGCCTCCACCGACGACTGCGAGTCCCGCTCCACGCGTTTGCACAGTGTCTGAAAAAGCACACATCGATTATTTACTTAGATATATCACTTGGAATGATATAAAATCATGTGTGTAAAAATATGAAGCGGAATATGACCAAATATGTTTAAAATATGTTAAAAATTGGGTAACAAAAAAATATAATACTTTGAAGAAGAGTTATTAAGAGCAGTAAAAATAATTGGAAATTAAATTTCTTTACAATTTGGGATCTATAGGGAAATTATTATTTAAGAACAAGACATATATAAATATATGTATATGTAATATAGTATATATATATTACTATTAATTTTTGTATAACTCTATTAACACTATGTTGAAATAGTTTAGCTTTTATGGGAGATGCCAGCCTTAAGGTGGAATTTAAATAATTAACCAATAATTCTGCACTATACATCTGTATTTTTAATTAATATTAATTAATTTTTGAATTCGCTATTCCAAATGTTTAATAGTCCAACTTTTTTGTTTGATTTTGGCGTATTTTTGGTTACATTAAAACAGTTAATGGCTCAAACAGAATGCCTATTTGGATAATATTTCTCTATTTGCGGAGGATATGTAAACTATGTTAAATATTCTTTAATATTTTAACATAAATCGGAATTGGTTTTCAGCCATCCGGACATAATCCCATGAAATCCGAGGTCAATGGTACATTAGCAATCCCCCAGAGACTCACCCGCCAGGAGTTCTGCCGCCTGCTGAGCCGCAGCATCTCGGCCTGGTGGCGCAGCTTCACCTGGTAGAGCTCGTCCAGCCGCTCCTTCTGCAGCTCCAGAGCCTTGTTCAGCGATAGCTCCACCCGCTCGAGGAACACCTGGCCACTGGAGCTGTTCAGCATCTCGTGGATCCACTGTTCGTAGGACTTTGGCTGCGACTCCGTCCGCAGGTCCGCCTGACTCCATGCGTCCACCAGGTGCTTCCGATCCGTTTGGGTGTGGACACTCGTCCTGGTCGATGACTGCGTCGTGGTTTGGATGGCCCTACTTGTCGTGGGCAGCTGTTCCACCTGGACGGAGCAATCCTCCCGCTCCGGCGGTGGCCGTTCCCGCTTCTTCCGCTCGAACTGCTCCTGCTGCTGGCCCTCCTGCAGACCCATGAAGTGGCCATGGGCGAAGCCCTCGCGATAGCCCCTCTGGAAGCCCTTGTGCAGACCGACGGCGTGCTCCTGCTCCATGGAGAGATTGAGCACGTTGCCCAGCAGCTGGACGCAGCCGCAGACGTCGCCCACCAGGGTCTCCATTCGCTCCACGGACACGTACATCCTGCCCTGCGGCCGGCGGGCCTTCCTCTGGACCTTTTCGAGGGATTGCCGGATGACGGCCAGGCTGGCCAGCTGCTCCGGATGGAGGCGCGGCAGGCGGGGAATGGCCACGCCCAGCACGGGCAACTGGATGGGCCCCAAATCGGAGTAGACCACATCGTCCCCCGCCACCGGCTCCTCCTCCTCCTCCTCCACCTCCCTCTCGTCGACGCCTCCTGCCAGCTTGGTGACCGTCTCGCCGGGATTGAAGGCCTGTCCCGCCTTCGTGAGGCGCTCCCGTTCGCGCAGCTCCCGTTTCAGCAGCTCCTCGAAGCCTGTGGAGGATATCACCTCGACGGGCGGGGCACAGGACTTGGCCAGCTGGCGGACGTTCTTCATCAGCTGGCCCAGTTGCTGCTCCACGGAGTGCAGCGACTGGGAGACGCGGGCGCCCACGAAGACACTCCGGCCGTCAGCGCCCAGGACCAGCTCGTGCTCCTCCGTCTGGTAGAGGTCACTGGTGTCCACCTCGGGACGGGCTTCCAGGCAGGCAGCCGGGTCGGTTTGACAGGAGGAATCTTGCAGGATCACTGGAATGGGGGGCTCCTCCTTCACCTGCTCCTTCTCCTGCTCCTTCTTCTGCTCCTTCTGCTGCTCCTTCACTGGTTCCCTTTCTTGGTCCTTCTCCCCCTCCTGCTCCTCCCTCCTCTGAACGGGAAAGGACCTCCTGATCTCCACCAGCGATCGCACTAGAGCCAGCAGCAAGCACTGCGTCTGGCCGGCCAGATCCTCCTCGTAGTGGGCCACCACTATCTGTTCCAGTTCCGGATCCTGTATTGGCTCCTCCCCTTCCCCTTCCCCCTCCCCATCCCCCTGTCCACCTAGCACGGCGGTGAGGACCTGCTGCAGTTCCTCCGTCTGAAATCGGAACTCCGGACGACTGCCAAAGTCGGGCAACTTGTGGCGATGCGGCGTCTCGCTGCAGAAGACCGACAGGGTGAAGTGGCAGTTCTGGGAGTGCAGGAACTCCGCCACCAGAGTGTGCAGCATCATCGCCAGCGGAGAGAGGAGCAGGGAGTGCGAGTGGGCCATCTGGACTCCGGCGGCCTTGCTCAGCAACTGGCCTGGCAAAATGGCAAAATAAGGGATTTCATTAAAGGAAACCGATCGAATGGGGCATTTATCCCCATGATCATACATGGTGGTAAAAATATTGAGAAAAAGCTGGGAAACAAAGTCTATATTATATCCTGGCAGATGTTGCAAACATTAAATAATCTATAAAAGGACTATCTCAAAACTATTTTCGATTGTTTCTATAACAGACATATGGTAAAGTCATCCGATTTGTATAAAATTAAATCCGTTCTTTTGAAACTCTAAGAAACTAATGTGTTTTGAAACACTCTTGGCAAAGTTTCATCCAAATGACTTTAAAACTGAGAGACCAGTTTGGGAAGAAACTGACAAACGGACAAACCGACAAACGGACAAACGAACAAACGGACAAAAGGATAAACGGACAGACGGACAAACGAACAAACGGACAAACGGACATGATAAAGAATATATGCTGATATAGAATATATTCTTCTTTAAATATTTTAATTTAATTAATAATTTATTCGTTTAAAATGTTTAAAAATATTTCAAGACCATTCAATTGAATGATATCAGATCCTAAAAACTTTTAGACCAGATAGTCTGTTCCATTCTTAATTAAACTTTACCCAGAGCCGTGTTGTTGAAGCAGTGAATGAGTTCCACCCGCAGATGAGAGTGCATTTCCCGAGCAATCCCCTCCTGGTCGAGCCACTGCCGGAATTTCACCTCGAATTCGTGTTCCGACATCGCGGCCAGCTCCTCCAGTTGATTCTTCAGCTGCTCGGCCTTGGCATCATAGGCATCATCCTGGTCGTTCTCCGGATCCTGATCCTGATCGTGCTGCTCCACGAACTTCGGTGTAAGTGCCTCTCTTTTTGGTCCTCTTCCTGTGCGATTTCCGACTGCTTCGATTAAAAATATATACAATATAAAATTTGTTTAAGTCCTTATTGGAACACTATTTTCATATCAATTCTGTTTTTAAGTTTCTTTAAAAACAAGAAAGAAAGCTAACTTCGGGCGGAGCCGAAGTTGATATACCCTTGCAGAATATTCTGTAAATTATATTCTCCAAAACCGGATCGGTTATTCATATGATGCATTCTTAATACTCATAAAAAATCCCAACTTCCTAACTTTAAAAACACCAAAGTTATGTCATTTCCAATCGTTCAGTTATATGGCAGCTTTAGGATATAGTCGGCCGATCCTTATGAAATTTGGTAGGTCGGATTGATTGGCCAAAAATAAAACCCATAGAAAATCCCAACTTCCTAACTTAAAAAACATCAAAGTTATGGCATTTCCGATCGTTCAGTTATATGGCAGCTATATGATATAGTGGCCCGATCCGGCTCGTTCCGACTTATATACTACCTGCAATAGAAAGACAACTTTTGGGAAAGTTTCAAGCAGATAGCTTTAAAACTGAGGGACTAGTTTGCGTAGAAACGGACGGACGGACAGACGGACAGACGGACAGACGGACGGACAGACGGACGGACAGACGGACAAGGCTAGATCGACTCTCCTGGTGATGCTGATCAAGAATATATATACTTTATGGGGTCGGAAATGTCTCCTTCACTGCGTTGCAAACTTTTGACTGAAATTATAATACCCTCTGCAAGGGTATAATAAAACAATTGAATGGAAATAAACAAATAATTTTTAATAGATTTTTTTTTGGGTTTTTCCAAAAATTTGTTGTTTGTTTTTTAATAAAAAATACTGGTTTATATTTTAAGAGTTTATATTTTAGGACGAGAAGGAAAGAAAGGAAATTGGGCCCATTAGCTCACCTGCAGCTGCACCTGATGCTCCTCCGGGTCCGTATGCTCTGCCGAGTGCCTGTTGTCGCTCCCTGGGATGCGATGTCCTCCGCTTGGCGGGATCCTTGTCCGCTCCCATCCGCTGGCGCACCCGCTGTGCCGCTGTGGCCACCGCCGCCGATGCTGCCGCTGAAGCCGCTGCCGTGGCCCGTTCCCTCTCCCGCTCCCGCTTCAGCTGCTCCTCCCGCTCCCTCTTGGCCGCCTCGTGCTTCCGCTCCCGCTCGCAGGGCATCCCGCCCAGCCGGCCGCCCACATCCCGCTGCTTCGCCCGGAACGAGGCCGTCGTCGTCGTCGGCAGCGGCAGTTGGCGGGTCTTCATCGGGATCGGAATCGGAATCGGATCGAATCGCTATATACGTATTGATATATATTATTTATCGCGGCTATATCCTTGTGACCGCCGCGTGCTTTCGCAGTGTGCGAGTAACTGAAATTTCAGGGGCGAGACAAGCGCGAGACACACTCACCACCGGCGAAATTGTGACAGGTGCGACGAGGCCTGCCCTGCCACCTGGAAAGTACCTGGAAAATAAGGGAGGAGGTCGACCCACCGGGGGTTGGTCCTCCAAGGAGTCAGCTGTCGCGGTGAAGGATCACCCGGCTATTGCCTATTTCACAACTAGGTGTATTAAACAAACAAAAGGGATTTTTCTATAGATAGACAATTATCACTAAAAATTTATAAGTGACAACATTTTATTAATAAAAATAATTACTATTTCACAATTAGCTTATTTAAATATTTCAGTGAGGAAATACTATTAAAAAATTATATTACTTAGAAGTTAAGTTTTTATTTCATTCCAATTTAAATAATTCAAGAAACATAACAAAATAGTCAGTTCTAAGAAATTTAACTGCCATATAATTACAGATATGAAAATTAATTTGTATATAAGTACCACGTTCTTAATCAAATCGTTATAAATGTAATTTTCTTAAGTTTGAATTTAAATTTAAAATAGAATATCATCCAAATCGGGTATGATTATCGATAGCATGCTTACAAAACTTAAAGTGCTATGTAACTCCTACCCGCACTATCGGACAAATTATTAAAATATAAGATTATGGCTAAGTAAAATTATAAAAAAAACCCCAAATAGTTAGTACATGTTAGAAAAAAAAATCAATAAAAAAACAAGTAAACAATTACCCCTGGACAATATTTAGTTAGTTATATTAACAATTAATACATTTTTAAATGAATTCGCTTTACTACTTAATACATATCAGTCAGCCTTTGCGAGTGTTTCGTTCGATATTTTCCAGCCGGCATTAAGCTGGCTGCGATGAGGCTCGATACGTTTGTATCGATAGTCCACATTTTGATAACCACTCGCCTTGCATTTGCCTTCTCGCATATTAAATTTATTTAGAATACTGTTGAGAAAAGTGCACACGTTAAATTATGCTCGTTTTTCATACATATACATATTAAAGTTACAGGCCGTTTATTGGCATTTAAGTACAGTGAGACCAGCAAAAGAGGCAAACATCGCTGATTGCGCATCTTTCTTTGTTGTTGCGCTCAAAAAACACATGTGCGCCGTGGAAGAAGAAGAACAATAACATATCGAAGGTAAATATTATGACTTTCTTTGTGACGTGGGTCGAAAAAGCTATATATACTTGATTTATTTCACCAGAATTTTTGCATCGTCATCGGGGATGTCGCATCTGGACAACATCTTCATCCATGTGCGGGCACGCCTCCAAAACGAGGGCGTAAAGCTCTGGGAGGAACCGTACTACTCGGAGGATCTCGGCAGCATTGAGGGCGCCCTGGAGGTACGAATTTCGACCAAATCTGATTTATTTGATTCGTCACATGTCGAGCTTCCACCATTCGAACCGCCGAAAATGAATTCTAGTTCTGGAATCTGCTCCAAAAATATTTTTTCTTAGAAAAATATCCTTTACGTTTTAAAAATTGATTCGGTATTCAGTTGGCAGATTTGATAATATTCCAAAAATCTTTAACTCAAATATTGTGACTTCAAATTTATATTCCATCGTAATTTAAAGCTATAGGGTGTAAAATAACAAATTCGAATGGCTTACAACCCTAATGGGAGTACTTATACTCGGCTAACAAATATTCATTATTTTAGATACAGGTACATTTTTAGGAACCATAGATAATATGACTGACTAATCAATATTGTGTGAAGGTTTTTCTAACTCAGAAAATTCTGACATCAATATTGAGTCATTTTAAATCTATTTTACAATACACTAATATATTTGCAAAATGTTCTTAAAATTCGAAGCAGTTGTTTCAGAATTCATAATTTTATTTATTAGCAATTTGACAAACGTACAATAATTACATATAAAGAAATAAATACTATATATGTTAATAATGATCAGTAAGCAAATAGGCGGTTTCCAGGTGTACGATTTATTACCTAGTATGATTTAAAAGGTGAAAATACATACTTATGTGAAGTATTTTTGAGAGGCGTTAAAATAAATATTTAGTAATATTTATGATTTATTAGGTAAGAAACTCAAGTGCAGAAATACGTGCGAGAATCATTTTATATTAATTTCCTTATTTTCAATAGCAAAAAGTATTCAAAATTGTAATAATAAGTATAAATGCGCCACAAATGAAAATGAATCAATATTGTAAAAACCTTATTTTATTATAGAACCTGGCCAAGGAGTACTCCCGCTTTCTGGGCTTCGATTTGAGCCGCTGCAAGTTTATTTTGACGGAGCTGCAGGAGAATGCACTGCGTAAGCTGGCCGCCCGCCGTGAGTTCTCCGCTACCGGAATGGCCACGTTCAAGGTTCGTCGGATTGACAACCGCAGCGGTACCACCAACATGCTGGACATCAAGTGTGACCTGAATTGCCTGGGCTCCGATCTGCAAGCGGCTATAGCCGAGAAACTCCAGCTGCCGGATCGGAACCACGTAAAGTGTATCGCTGCCGGGAGGATGGTGGCCGCCAATGCCACTCTGGCTGCTCAACAGCTGAAGAACAACCAGCAGTTGATTGTGATCGTGGGCGATGGGAATAATCGCAGTGAAGCCCTCTACGAAAGGATCAATCGGGTCAAGGCCGATGTGGAGGCTGTGGTGTCCTCGCAAAATCGTCTCGTTGAGGTGAGTGGATCGGAAAACCAATTGATTTTGATTGAACTTTCATTACTAAAAACACTATCCTTTCCAAAAAAAACTTTAACAAAAGTTTTACAGATTTGAAGTAAGAGAACAAATATTTAAAACAATAACGTTAATAACAATGAATAATCTTCAACATTAGTTGCAAAACTTTTGCCAAATATTGATAACGAGATCTTGACAATAAAATTGAAGATATAAACCTACATAGAACTTTTTATAATTCATTTAAACAAAATAAAGTCTATCG
Source organism: Drosophila rhopaloa (assembly GCF_018152115.1). Taxonomy (NCBI): domain Eukaryota; kingdom Metazoa; phylum Arthropoda; class Insecta; order Diptera; family Drosophilidae; genus Drosophila; species Drosophila rhopaloa. The sequence goes on along the minus strand of NW_025335123.1, from coordinate 12,403,172 downwards.
TAAACAGTTTTACAGCACAGTTAGAGCTATGAATGTTCATATTAGGTTAATAACTTAAAATGAAAATTAGAAAATTAAATATTGTTTCTTTGCCCCTTAGATGGAGGACCAGAATGGCAGCCCCGTCTTTCTGCCGCCCGCCGAGAATCGGGCCCTGCTCATCGGTTTGGGATTCTGCGAGAAAGCGCGGGCGGCCATGCTGCGCGAGGATTTCGAAGAGGCTCTGCTCCTGCTCCTGGAGGCCGATGAGTCCTTTGCCACCTGCGATTCGCAGTTCCTCGAGTCGGTGGATAACTATGCCCTGCTCAACCTGGACATAGTGTGGTGCTATCTCTGCCTGAAGAACGTGACCCAGCTGCCGGATGCCGAGCGACGTCTGGCCGTCTGCGGTCGCAATTTCCGTCGCAGCTATGGCGAGAGTTTCGAGAGGCTGTATTCGCTGAAGGGCAAGGCCTGCCCCGAAAGAGCCTTGATCTTGCGCCTGCAGCTGCTCCAGGGCGTGGTGATGTTCCACCAGAACCGTCGTGATGAGGCCTTCGAGCGTTTCGAAGCGGCCAACATGCTGCTGAGGGAGCTCAAGGTCAACGCCGATCAACTGGCTCTTCTCGTGGAGATGGGCTTCGAGGAGAGGGAGGCTCGGCTGGCTCTGCGCTCCTGCCAGGGCAACGGCAACGTGGAGCAAGCGGTGCAGTTCATTCAGGAGCGTCGTCAGCAGCTCAAGGATGCCCGCAAGCAATCGAAGGCGGAGCGGGCTCTGCAGCGCCGTTTGATGCGCTCCAATGCCAACGAAAGCGACTGGGTTAATCCCCGCAGTGTCTGCACCCTCACCGAAATGGGATTCGAGAGGGGACTGGCTACTCTAGCCTTGCAGCGTTCCAAAAACGATGTACCCAAAGCGGTGAGTAGGTCAAAATATTTCTTTCTATTTTAAAAGATTTAAGCAAGTTTATTTCTTTTTTTGTTTGGCTATATTTAATTCAATTCTTGTCCGAATATTGTGGCATTTTCCCAGGTGGAACTGCTGCAGACCGAGTCCGAAGAGCTGCGTGCCGCTTTGCCCCAGACGCGTGCATCTGCCGACACGGCGAAGTTGGATCATCTCCTCCAGCTGGGATTCAACGAGGACAATGTTCGCGTGGCCCTCGAGAACTCATCGAATGACATTGAGCGGGCCATCGAATGCCTGCTGCGCGCATTTCAGAGCGAAGATGAGCTAAAGCAGACAATGGAGCGTGTTAGCCGTATGATTGGCGCTAAAGGCCAGGATTTGGATGGTCCGTCCACTTCGAGTGCATCCAACCAGGCGCAGTTGGCTCCTCCGTCACCCATCATCGATGCGGTTTTGAAACGTGCACGCTCCGAAATTGAGACCTACAAGGCATATGAGCGGTTCAACTCCGACCTCAGCCAGAATGATATGGACTACTTGGATTTGCCCCTAATTCAGGAGGAAAAAATCCTGGAAGAATATCTCAACCTGCTGCAGCAGTGATATGCATTCGCCTTTACCTTGTTATACACCACTAAATATATAGAAAAACGAAAACCGGTTGTGGAGATAACTGTAATCATGACTTGTCTATATTGCAAATCGTAGTCTTATAATGGCACTTAAGTGGCATTCACTCCCCCTCCCGTGTGTTGTTTGTCCAACTCGGCAAATAGTAACATATAAAGATTTATAAGTACATGCCTGCCCCTTCTATTGACAACTGCGAAATGTGATTACGCCGAGACAGCGGCAGAATCTACAGAGCCACCTGAAACTTGTTAGCGCCTCTGGCAATTACCTTTTTTTTTTGTCGCTTGACTCTCGACCCCGGCTCGAACGGCAGCGCTTGATTGGCTGCAGTCGTGACCTTGCCGGGGCCAAAGGGCACCGCCCACTAAGCTCATCCCCCCGCTAATTTAAACAGAATTTCACGATCTTCAATATGATAAAAGTGCTTAACTAAGGTTTATTCTAACGATTTTTATCCATATATATATAATTTAGCAAGACTTATTTTTCTATAGAGAAGGGGAAATATTTTATAAACGATTGCAACGATTTTTATACATTTCTATAATGTACCATGGCCTTTAGATAATGTCTACAGAAAGCAAACTTAAATAATAAAACGATTTTTTATACAGATAGCCATAAAGTTGACATACCATACAATACAGGGCCTTGAACAATTTAAGGAATATAAATGGACTTAAAAAAACTAAGTGCCTTTGTGAACGGTGTGACTAACATTTAAGGTAATTGCTAGATAACGGCGAGATTATTTTTATTTTCCAACCGGATTAAGGGAATACAAGAGACTTGCTAAAAACTTGATAATAATTAAATATTTAATTTAAAAACAATGCAGACTAATTTTAAAGTCACTCAATTTTTTTGTGATTGCACAATATCTTATGTTTAACAAGGTTCAAATGGATGCTTATTTTTTTTTATACCCTTGCAGAGGGTATTATAATTTTGGTCAGAAGTTTGTAACGCAGTGAAGGAGACGTTTCCGACCCTATAAAGTATATATATTCTTGATCAGGATCACCTCCTGAGTTGATATAGCCATGTCCGTCTGTCCGTCTGTCCGTCTGTCCGTCTGTTTCAATACCGTTTGCGAGCTCAGTTTAAAAGCTAGCGATCTGAAACTTTCACACTCGTCCTAAAACATGTGTACGCAGATCAAGTTTGAAAATCGCCCCGATCGGACGTCTATATCCTATGGCTCCCATAGGAACAATCGGATATATCTTTCAAGAATTGATGATATTTCGCGCAGTGTAAAAGCTATTGACATGAATCTTTCCAAATCGAATTTTTTTATGCATACCTTGATCAGGGTAAAAGCGCGTGGCGATCGGACGTCTATATCCTATAGCTCCCATAGGAACAATCGGATATAACTTTCAAGAATGGAAGATATTTCGCGCAGTGTAAAAGCTATTAACATAAATCTTTCCAAATCTTATTTTTTTATGCATACCTTGATCAGGGTAAAAGCGCTTGGCGATCGGACGTCTATATCCTATAGCTCCCATAGGAACAATACGGTGAAATCGGTTAAAATTTAATGATTTTTAGGATATTTCGCACAGTATATAAGCAATTGACATGAATCTTTCCAAATCGTATTTTTTTATGCATACCTTGATTAGGGTAAAAGCACGTGACGATCGGACGTCTATATCCTACAGCACCCATAGGAACAACAGGGTGAAATCGGTCCAAATTTGTTGGTTTTCTGAATTTTTCGCGTAGTGTGTAAGCTACTGACATACATTTTTCCAAGTCTTATTTATTTACGCATATCTTGATTAGGGTAAAAGCGCTTGCCGATCGGACGTCTATTTCTTATAGCTTCCGTAGGAAAAATAATTAAAGGCTGCGAAAGTATCCCTTTTTTTCCTTTTTTATATGACATTTTTGCAGTATAAAAGCAATTGACATCAAACGACGCAAATCTAGTTTATTTATGTATATCTTATTCCTTTCGCTACTTTTTCAGTTTTAGCAACTTCGGCAAAGTCTGCAAGGGTATTAAAACTTCGGCTTGCCGAAGTTAGCTTCCGTCCTCGTTTTAGAATAAAGTTAAGACATGTGATATAAAAATATATGAATGAGAAGATTTCTTATAAAATACATTTCATGTAAAGAACAAAATGACCTTTACATGTCCAAAGAAAATATGTCTCCACAATTTTATACTTTGAATAAATTATATAAAAACAGTTATATATAAGTTATTGTATCTTAATAAATTCCTTTAAGTAGTTTAGTTCCGCATGGAAAAGGTGTGCAAATAGTATAAAGATAGTTTCTGAATAACTAGTTACAGACTTTAAATAATGCTTGATTGAAAAGCAGCTAAGTACAGATTGAAGTTAGCGAACGACACTTGAACCTCCCATTTCCCCCATTAACCCTTCTCTATTTCAAGGGGGTCGCATGCGTGCCTTAAGTGGGAGTTGACGTCGGGTGCTGCGGTAACACAGGGAACCCAGAAGCTGAGTCAACCGACTTGCTACCTATATTTATTTCGGAGAAGTCTATAATAATGGCTTCGTCTTAATGGAAATCGACTGTGAATGAACCTAGCCATTGAACCCGGAATAATATTAAGGAGATTTCCAGCCGAAGGTGTAAAAAATCACTTATTTTTTAGTTCTTAAAATTGTTTAGAAATATAATTTTTCAAAATTCAGCTGAAACATGTAATATATATGCATTTTATTTATTTTTAAAAGAAAAAGAGTTAAAGGGAAAATGATTTGTTTATTACTCCTCTACCTTACCATCATGATTTTTAATTTCGAAAAAATACTTTTTTTTGAGGATACCACTTGATTGGAAATTTTATAACGAGTTTAACGAGGTATGCCATTCCAACATTCGACAATTATTTTCTAGGGCTTTGACTGAAAAACCGAAAAATCGGGCTGATTTTTCCTTTTTGTTTGCAAAAATATTTTTCCTAAGGAATGTTTTTGAGATAAAATTTGTTATATTGTTTTTGTTTGGCTGTGGATCATAGTTTTGCGTTCTTTGTTTCGGGCTTGTTTATGACTTATAATTACTTTGGCTTAACTCTTTGCCATTTAGGTTTCCAGATTGCCATCGTTAGTTTGCCGTTTTTGTTCTGGGCCTCGCTTAATTCCGATAAACAATTTCATAATTCAGATATATAATTTTAATTTCAGCATTTTAAGCGTTTAGTTTTTTTTTTTACGATTTTTGCCATAATGACTTTGGGCATTATGAGCAACTGATACGCAGCCAAGCGCAACTTTTGGACATTTTAACGTGGTCTGGGTCCGTGGACATGGACATGGAGTACCGACTGAAAATGAGAACGGTTCTGGTTGGCATAATTCCGGGGGGGAGGCGGGGGCACCTGGACGTGGTCCAAACGAGTGGGCGGTGACGCAGATCACTGGGGTTCTTGATTTTAGATTTAAAAGCACTTGACAATTGTTTGCTTGCTCCCTCAGGAATTTCCATATGTGATTTAAATTCTGCGATAAATGCGGTTCAGATGCACTGGCACTGCACTGCCCGTTTTAGTTTTATATATTCTATATCTATCATAGTTAGTTTCTTGAAATCTGATTGAATTTGGTGTTTTGCTAATGAACAACATTTTCCAATATTGTTTACCCATATATTATTTAAGCGTTGCAAATTATACTGTGATTGCTAGCCGATTTTTGCAAGCAAGTTTAATAATTCTGATTATCAATTTAATTGCATTTTTAAATAGAATAATGTTATATTTGTTGAATATTTTTCATATTTATATTAACCCTTTGAATCTTTGAATTGCATTATTAAAAATATTTTTAAAACCCAATTAAGTTTAAACAATAATTTAGAAAACGCCACAAAATGTTTTCGGATAGCAAAATGTTCAAAAAAAGCGTATATGCATTAGGTGTGTTTTAAACGGAAGTACCAGTTTAAAACACACCTAATCCATATACTTAAAATTAATATTTTAAAATAAATGTTTATGTCGAAGGGTAATCCCTGGATTTCATTAATTCTGTCAACTCATTGGCGTGTTTATATCATTCTTGGGTTCCGAACCATTACCGTAGGCACCGGAATCGCTCCAATCCAGGTACAAAGTGCGCCCGTTTACACGGCCGACTGGCTCTCGAAATTGGCACTAATTCGGGGATTCAGTGTTTGGGGAAGGGTTTTTATATACATTTTGGCATTTCATTGGATATAAGTACAGTTGTCCGATGGTACAGGGCTGCAATTAGTTCTTGCCGAAAAGATAGGCTAATTAAATCTTTTATCTGCGTGTCACGCACTCTTAACTCGAAAATAAAGCCACAGACAAAGGAACAGTTAGGAGCAGGAGAGTGTAAGGTTATTTTTTAAAGGGGGTCTATTTACCTTGATAAATATACCTGTCTTTTTAAATAACTGTTTAATTGTGCTTTAACGTAAACTATTAACTAATAAGTTCTGTCAACTCGAGGTCAAATAATGGTTGTATTTTTAAGCAGCACTCATAGACTTTAGTTCAAGATGCCAGTTACTGGTACTTCAATTTGTTAAGTGTAATTTCTTATATAAAATAAAGTCTCAGTTTAATGAATATTTTATTATAGTTTAAGTATATTTGATGTGTTACAGTTTCTAGAGGGTTACGTTTAAGTCTTAACCCCCTTGCGTACGCCCATGAGCTAAGCGGGCAACATGTTGCTGGTGTGACGACCGGCAGCAACATGATGCCGCCCACATGCAACAACAACGAAGTTGGAAGTTGGCGATCGACGTCGACGATCGACGGCGACGTCGGCAGCGGCAGCGGCGGCAAAACTGGGAGCGGAATTAAATTATTTTCCGTAAGCGCGTTTAGTCAAGCTCAGTTCAATTGCGGCCAGCTTTGTTGGCGGACGTCTCAGGCGGCATTTACTGTACCATACCAAAAACTAAACCGAAATCTTCTTGAATTTTTTTATACCTGTGCTAACTGTGCGATAGAGAAAAAAACACCTAGAAAAAGCGGAACAAGAAGTGAGGAGAAAAATCGTAAAATAAAAAACGGTGTGTAAAGTAAACAATTGCAGTGACCGAAAAACCTTTAAAAGAAAAGAAAAAAACAAAAGAAATACCAGCGCAGAAGAACCAGAAGCGGCGGCAATAAAAACAATAACAACACGTTTATCGTGGTTAGTAAGTCACCAAGTTATTTCCTATTTTTGCTATTTTAGTTGTTTCTTGGTTGCTTTTTCCCACCTTTATTGGCACTGCAGCAACTTGCAACATCAAAGCAGCAACAGCTGTTTTCAATCGCTGTTGTTTTCTTATTTTTGTTCACCAAATAGAATACTAACCAATTTCAATTATACATTGGTTAGTAACCCTTTATAATTTTTAATAAGTTTTTGAAATAAAGTTATATTTCGTAATGTCCCAAGTCGACTGAAACTAATTCCCTATTCGAAAATATTCATAAAAATAAATGGGTTTAAAGATTGGTTATAAGGTAAAAAGTTCATAAAAATTTCTTCGTCAGAATTAAGTTAACATTTGATTCTGAAATTATAATACCCAATTAAGTTTCTAAACATCAAATCGATCATAATTTCTTTCTGTGCTTTTTGGGTTTTTGTTTGGTACGTTTCTGGTTTTTGAGGTTTCTTGGCACGTTTTTTGACGTAGTCATTAATGGTGTTCAAAAAGGGCTGGTTAAAATAAAAAGGACGGAGCAAAACAAAAGCGCTGGACAAATTTTCCATACAAAATACTATATTTCTCACAACACAGTTGTAAAGCCGAATGGGAAACACAAAAAGAGTTGGCAAAAGCAGCCACAACAACCGATGAAAGTGAAAACGCAAAGAAAAAACAAACAAAAGGAAGTGTAAATACCCTAAATTATAATAAATCATTTGAACAGCACACAATTGTAAGTTCAGTACTTTCAAAAAAAAACTTAACATATAAATTATGATTTAACAAGTTCAACAAAAATTATGTCTACTGAAATACTTTTAATATATTTTTGGAGCACGCAAAGCAAAATGGGATGATTTATTTTTGTTTAAAATAAACTTTAAAATAAATAGTTTTTGTATACTTTCTTTAATATAGCTTTAAATGCCTAACCATTAATTATATTTAGCGACTATTTTGGATTTTAAAATTGGAAGGTGTTGGTGCTTGAAATATGCCCTCTTTTTGCAGGGGATATGTATCTGTAATTTGCATAGCCAAGTAATTATCACGTGTGAGTGTTATACGGACAAATTTTCCTGGCGAATATCTGTCATGGTCTGTTCTCCATCGACCGCATCTAAAGTTTATAAGTTACAAAACCTCGATGTGTGAAATTTCTAACAATTAGCCATGTGAAACAAGAAGGGGGAAATATGCATTAGCATCTAAGTATCTTTTGGGTAATTATTTGATATATAGATATGAGAATATTATAGATAAAAAAGCTTTGTTAAGTAAACAAGTTTTATTGAATTATTTTTACTGAAGTTACCGCTCATTTTAAAATTTTGACTTATATCAGCAATTTAAAAAACTGCCATAATTACTTTTTTTTATTGCGAGGCAAGAGTTATAGGCTTAAAACAATTGTTATCTCAAAAGTGTAAACAAATATGCTGTTATATGCCGTATCTGTGTTATGATAAATATAATTGGTTTGGTGATTGACCTTTTCTTCTTTCTGCATTAGTTCAATTAATCATTTTAAACAAAATAAAAAGCATAATTTTATAAAGATTATGATACAGCATTTCGTGATAGGTGGCCATAAATAAATGTGTTAAATGAATAAAATGAATATTTCAGGTATTCTTATTGCTTTCCGTATTGTGCATTGTTTCGCCAGGATAGTAAATTAAATAAATAAATTGTCTAGAATTTTAGTTAGAATTCTAGCTTCGTCTTCCGTTTCCTGAGCGTCTGGCGATTATCGCTGGCATTACCATAAAATCTTTTAGCATACCGCTTGCCAAGGCCCTGAGTGTTATTATCAGACTGGTTTCTGGCTATTTATCCAGACTTAATTGCATTGCAAGTTTTTGCACATGTAAGCAGCGACCTTGCTGTGTGCTGATCAGGCTTAAAAAGCGAAAAAGCAACAAGTTGCCGCCGCATATAAATAAATAAATAAAAAGTGAGCAGCATTTCCTATGGCCAGCCGAATGGGTTTTATAAATAAAATATGCGGCAGAATCTACATGCGACTGGAAATATAATTATATCCAACTCTGCGCCGGTTCTTGCCGACTCATGCTGATCGGTTGATCGAGCGATTCGATGTGATCCCAAACGATTCCGAGTTGAAGTTGAAGTTGAATCAGAAGTCCGAACAGGAAAACGCGTGCGTTTTTAAACGCTTCACTGCAGGCAATCGCGTTTTTAACATTTGAAGAGAAACTACCGTTGCATCTACTGCAATATTATTATTTTATTTTATACTTTAAGTTAAGGACATTTTCTTAAAAAGAGGAAATAATTATTCTATTTTTAATTTAATGTATTCCTTATTCACAAGAGGAAGTATAGTTTAAGTAAATTCATTGTATTCGTTAGACTATATAACTTTTAAATTAAAAAGGAAAGTTCGAGCTAAATAAAATAGGAAACTAAATACCATTAAATTTATAATAAATATGTTGATCAGATGGAAAGCAGTTATAGTGTTCAGAAAAAAAGATGTGTGTACATAAATTTTACTATAATCAAAAACCTCACTACCAAAACGATTAAAATTAGTACAAAGAAAAATGTCAGCATATAAGTGAATTAAAAGAAGAAAAAAAACACAATAAGTTTATTTATGATATGGAATGCAGTTAAAATACCTGGAAATAAATTGGTGCATAAATTGCACTATAAACCCGGCAAAAACGCGTGCGATTTTAAACGCTTGGTCACACGCGATTTAATCAGATTCCCCGAATGGGTGGTTGGGGGGATAAATACTAAAAGATCTCCATGTAAAATTTAAGTGGGATAATCATCAAAACAAAATGCATTACACAAAACCATTTAAAGGGTGAGCGGATCACGGTGGCGATCACACAACAAACTAGTTTCTCCTTATTTATATTTACTTTGATACCACTATTTTCGTTTCGTTAGCGCGACTTGCTAGTTTTTGCGATTAGTGAAGACTCATGGTCAAGGTCTCGCTGAATTTCGAGTTAGCCAATAGATCGATGATAAATTGAGGCTAGAATCCACTCAAGCCGGCAGCCGTCTGGCCGGAGTTTTATGTCTATGCTGATTGTGAAGCACAGTGAGAAAAACTAGATACTAGTTATTTTTATTCTCGTAAAAATAACAAAATATGTACATTTAAAAAGTGCCTTATAAAATAAGTTAGCATAAAAGCTTAAGCAAATTTAAAAGATTAATAGCTTATTATATTTGTATAAATTAACTTATGATAATTGATTTGTTTTCAGTGTTCACTTGATTGGTTATTAGTGGTTTTCAGGGAGGAGAAGCTTTAAAGGTGACCAAGGTGGGTCGAGTTCTCACCTGAATTAGTGGGTCTGTCAGTTAAGGCCAGCTATAATGTAAATATGCAAATAACATAAAACTTCACACTTCAAAAAAACTGTGGAATTTATTTATAAAAAAAATAGTATATACAGAATTTATAGCTGAAATAAAAACAGATAATGATGTAGCAATATCATAGAAAGTAAAAGGTCAAAAAATATTTATGGGAAAAATTTGTAAGATTTTTTTTTTTTTTTGTTTCGCGTTAAAAAGTATAAATTGATGGTCTATAATGTTAGCTTTCTTGTTCAAATTTAACATATCAAGTTTAATTGACTGAAACAACAAACCAGTTGAAAGATATATTTTTAATTCCAGATGCGGTTTGTTGTGTTGTTATAACACATTTTGAATCTAATCAAATTGAAAGGCTTAAATAGGTATCTCCATTGGGACTTAGAACGAACTTTCGATTAAGCAGCACTTAAGTGATGCCTTGGGTAATTCCAGGAATTCATTTGCATTTTGAGTAACTAAACGTGATCTAAACGAGTTTTAATACAATAATATAATGGAAATTGCCACGAAATCCCGTTTCGCAACTGCATCAGATTCGCAGCTTTATTTTAATTAGCCCAAAAGCTGTAAGTATTAGTTTCGGTTTGCAGGTACCCGAAAAGTACTCGAAAAACATCTGGTTATTATGACCGGGGGGTAAAATACCCACTGATTGCTGGTTACTGGTTTCTGCGGGGAATACGTGCCGCGGTGTCTTTTTGCCTCTGGAATCGCAGGAATTAACACATTTGCATTCGGTCGGTATTTCTTCCTCGAACTGGAATGGAGTGGCAAAGTTGTAGGTGCTTTTACCTGCTAATTGAAGCCACTGCAATGCAACATTTGTCCTATTCAAAAACTACCTTGTAATTATCAACTACAAATTCCCGACTGACTTGCAAAGCGGGAACGGAGCTGATAAGTCGATCGTAAATAAACATATACTATATATGCACATATAACACATATATTGTTGGCCCAGTTTTCCAGCGGTGGGAAACTGGAGCGATCGGTTCACGCAACATTAGCCGGGGATCAATCAAGTATTAGATAATCCCCGGCGATGATGACATTGGCGCGACTGCAACATTATGCTATAGGCCGTTGACTAATCAGCAAATGCAATCGAAAGTGGGCTTGGAACTGGAACTAAATCTGGTATTTTGCTAGATCTGGTGCCATAGGCTTTGGCAAACAAGTTGCCGGTTGACTAACTAGAAACTAAATGAACTACTTTAAAATAATTGTAAAAACTTTAAAATGGCTTTTAACTCCTTTACTTTTAACATTTCGTTTAGTACTTTAAAGAATGTATTCTTTTTAACAATTGTAGTATTATTTTTTATGACTTTTTGTTATAAGAAAATCTGTTTTAAATAAGTAAGTTTGGATGTTACAAAATTTAATCATTTAAATTATATCTACTGTAGCTTTATAGCGTTTTACATATTTTGTTTTACTAGGTTTTTTTGAAATCATAACAACCAAAGTTTACGCAATAAGTTAGCTAGTTAACCAAGTTAGTCGAAGTACCCTGAGCCAGATTTTAGATTTTTCTGTTTATATTTCCACACATCTTAATATTCTTTTGTCTCGCCTCTCGAGATTTTCCCACTTTGATTGAAGTCTCCAGCCAAAAGTCAAAAGTCACAGTGTTCTCAGTGGCAATCTCAATGTATGTATGTATACAGAATATATATATTTAAACGAGCCGGAGTTGATTGGCATCTTGGCAGCAAGTTGGCAAGATCAGCGGGTGGTGTTCATCAAAACTCACTGGCCGAGCTTTGCATACCAAATAACATACAAAAAAAAAAATAACCAGAATAAACGCTCTTTTACTGCCTGGCTGTACGTCTATTTGATTTGTAACTGGTTTCGCGAAGTTCGACATTGTCCGGGTCATAAATCGGCCCGCCATTTGCCCGCCGGGTAATGGATGCGGCTCATCTTTCATCCGCACTTGACTCAAATGGACAGTTGAACAGGCGCCATAACGCCATTACGATCTGAGGCACCTTCACCTCCTGGTTAAGCCATAACTCTTTGCCCGATCGCCCAGTTTACGAGGGTCTAAACCTTGGACGGGGCCACATGGGAACTTCTCGAACTCAGGGAGCACATCATTTAAAGAACCAATTTCCGTTGACATTTGATTGAAATAAATTACAGAAAAGTGGTTAAGAATAGGTTGTGCTTGTCGTGTTTTAAGAGGTCTTGCATTCGAAAAGATTTAGTGAACAATACTAAGCTATAAATTAAGATATTGAAATTTAAGTTTAATTTCTTGTTATGATATACTAAATAGTTTAGTATATAAGCTTAGTGGAGTCTAGTGATTTTAAGCTATATAGAATTGTAAACCAATACTGCACTTCTAGAGCCCATAACTTGAGTCAACGATTCCCGTTTTCAAAATGGTCAATTACTGAAAAATGGCACGATGTAACCCCTTCAAAAATGTCAAAAAAAATGTACATCCAAATTTTGATGTCAGATTAAAGTGCTCAATGAGATGAGATGCGGAAATAAATGGATTCTATTCTTACGAATATAGATATGAGTTTTTGGTATAATTTTTACTTAATACTGGAACAAAGGAAATCAAAAACTTTTAGTTACTCTCTATCGGCTTGTGTTTCCTGATGATTGGTTGCCAACAAAGCTGTTGTGACTGGTTGGTCAGTGGTTCATACTTAACAGGCAATTAATTTAATTGAAATTACAGAATCACGCTTTTTAAATAATTGTCAACAAATGGAATTTACTGGCGCAGGTGAATTGTAGGATTAAGTGGAAAAGGGGGGAAAGGGGCACTTGACTCTTCGATTGCCACCGGGAAGTATTTTGCCGACAAGGCGAGCCACTAAATAGCCTGAATTAGCAATGCGGCAAACGGGACAAAGGCGGTTAACAAAGCAAACAGGGGTTAATTATGTTGGAGAAGCGATATCCGTAGATATGCGATCCTATCTGCCTCCACAATTAACACCCGACTCTCTTCCGCCGCCAAATGGACTGGGATATAATGTACATATATGATATGTTTGACAACAAAAAAACTTTGCATTTCATTACTCAGTATGTCTTAAAATCTAAAGAATCCTTTGACTAGAAAATATTTAAGAAATTTTCTAATCATTCCCATAAATTGGAAGTTATTCAATTAGTCGTTATATTTTTCTGATTAAATGTAGAATATTGTACAAGGAATTGTGTGACATCCTAAAAGAAAAAACCGTTGGGTATTTAAATCAAGCGAAATATTTTATCTGTCACACTGAAATTTGGTTAGAAGATATTTATTTAGTTCACCTTTTTTTTTGTTTTTAATTTATAATATGCTTTTGGATCAGCCATGAAGAAGAACGACGAAAATTGACCGTGTTTTTATTCTCCTTGCGCAGACGACAAAGATGCCCGAGTGATTGAGTCGAAGAAGCGATCGCCAGTGGGATAGTTCAAGAAATCGGAGAAGGAGCCGAGTTTCCGCCGCGATGAGGATGCACCTGAATGGACGCGAAGTGCGGGAGCTGTTGCGCAAGGATCTGTTGGTGCGATGGCGCCAGAAGGGGCTCAGCCTGATCCTGCTGGCCTGGCCGGTGATGATCTTCATGCTGCTCTACCTGATCCGCCTGAAGTACGGATCGAAGGAGGTGGAGGCCTGCCAGTACCCCACCCGTCTGCTGCCCACCAAGAACCAGGTGGTCCCCGCCGCCTTCTCCTACATCTGCAGCATTGAGAATCGCTGCCAGCCGGCGCAGCCCTACGAGGAGTACTCCCACTGGAAGGAGGCGCCGTAAGATCATCATCACATACTCCTCGATAATCCAGGTGGTAACCCATTTGGCTCCCATTCCAGCCTGCACTCCGTGATCGATGTGGTCAACGCCTTTGTGACCGACGAACGACTCCACAAGGCCGTCGTTGAACTGGCCGAGAAGGCCAACTTTGTGTCGGCCATAACCACGCTGATCACCAGCGATCGTCTCGACATCATACGAAGTGAGTACTGCACCTTATAATTAGTGTTAACAAGGGGTAACCGGAATCAGCAATTAGGGGCACTTACGATTACACTATTATGTCCCTGATCCTTTTCTAACTGAGAACTTGGCCTATTGAAACTCGATTTCAAAGTTGTACACCTCTAGAAGTTTGTTCCTTCTTTTTATTTATGTACAATTTTTTATAGTAAACTTTAACTTATTAAATTTGAAAAGACTCTATAGTATTTATATAACGTTTTTAAACGTTTTTATTTATCTGTTAAGCCCCGACTAAGTTTCATCAAATAACAATTTTATTTTTACGATATTACACCCTTAAATTAAAAAAAAAATCAATTACAAATGTGAAATCATTTGAAAAAAACATTTCTGATATGCGAAAGATTAATATTTCCCTAATCTAATTTTGTTTACCCAAACTATGATGTCTTATGTCTAAAGTTTTTATAAAATTCTAGCAGCTAGAGTTGTAATTCTGTTAACCATTTTCCATTTATTTGCTATACAGGTAACATAAGTGAAATCATTTCTCTGGTGCCCGAAATCGAAAGACGGATGAACTATAGCTTCGACATTAAGCATTTGTTTTCGAGTATGTTTTGAGGTAGACTCCTGTGATTCCAATAATTCCAACTGATTTCTCTGGCAGATCGGGAGACCTTCGTGAAGCTGGGCGTCCTGCTGTGTGGCCATCCATTTCCCAACACCGACACTATACCGCTGGTCAACGAAATCCTGGAATCGGAGGACTTTAGCGAGGCCAACGACGCGGAACTCGATGCGATGCCGAGTGAGTTTAAGTTCTCTGTAACGGAGGTCCCTCCCATTGAAATTGAAAAAATCAAAAACTGCAAATTGCCAACCTTGCTCTGCCTCCAGACCGTCGTCGTCGTCGATCCGAAAATAATCTCCCCACGGACTGGAGGCCAAGTGAGCATGATCAGAGATCTTAATATTAAAAAAGCTTTTCTAATCATTTTAATTATTGCTGCTTATTGGTTCAGATTGACTAAATATGGCTTATACGGTTATACTTTATTCGACTTTGGTTTCTTTCATTGTAAAGTGAGACTAACATTAAGTTTACAAGTCTTGTTTTAAGCATTAACTATTATATAAGGATTTGTAAATGTAAGGCCTGTTTGCTAATAATGCTTCTATGCTGGACAAATAGTGTCACATATATAATAATTTTTCAAGTGTGTAAAGCTTTTAACAAAGGGAACCATATATTTTTATCTTTTTTTAATATTTGTAAAACCATTGTTATTCCTAGCCAAATACTGCAAGCGTCTCTACATGGATGTGACTTCTACAAACCAGGGCAAGCTCACCTGGAACACCATCAAGCCGATTATCCAGGGCCGGATTCTCTACACCCCCGCCAATGTGGTGACCGATAGCGTGGTGAAGTTTGTAAGTTATCTTTGGGTAGCCTCCATACTGTAATGTATTAAATTGTACCCCTTTTCGAACCCAGAGTAATGCCACCTTTGAGGAGCTGGACAGGCTGAAGCAACTTTCTCGGGCAGCAGCCACTATAATGACCAAACTGCATACGAATGCCACATTCCAGGAGGCCTTCGACAATCTGCTCAAGTTGGCCAAATCGCCGCTGGTGAAAAGTTTGGTTGGCGATGACTTTGATATCGGGGAAATCGAGCGGGTGTTCCAATATATCCGCACGAATCAGCTGATCTATGACATCCTCACCACCGTGGCTGATCTAATGGATTGCGTTTCGGCGGATCGTTTCGAGGCCGTTGGCAGTGTGGAGGAGTTGCAGAGGAGGGCCTACGAACTGAATCAGAATAAGTTCTTTCTGGCCGCCCTCAATCTGGAGGATGTGGGTCTGAAGCAGTCCTCCTACCGCCTGCACATGGACACGGATAATACGCAGCCCACGTTCGAGAACCGCAATCGATTCTGGTTCCCCGGACCAGCCGACAGTATGGTGATTGATCTCAAGTACCATCGTGGTTTCGTTCAGCTCAAGCAGATGGTCGACCTGGGAATAATCAAGAGCAAACGAGATGAGGCCGGTTTTCCGGAGGAGGACCCCTTGGAAAGTGGACGATCTTTGAGTAGTCTGTTTAGCATAAAGCATGTGGAAACCGACTTGTCCGATGATGACGATGATGATGATGATCTCGATCTCAGTCTGGAGAAGAGCGGTGCAACTCAAAAGAGTCCGCCATCTGCAGATGATCAAGAGGCCACGACAATTCCTTCCGCAGCAAAAGACGAAGAGATTGATGGGGTCACCACAAAAGAAGAAGGGGTCACCACAAAAGAAGAAGAAGGGGTCACCACAGATCATCCAACGGTGAATGGTGAACCCGATCTTCTTCTGCTCAACGATGAGGATGTGCTAAAGCGTTCCAAGCGACAGGGTCTGCTGGATTTACTTGGATTATTTGGTGGATTGAATGCCAATAAAAAGAATAAGTTCGAAGTGGACAACATGCAGTTCTACACCAAGCAGTTCCCGTATCCTGCCTTTCTTAATGATGTGTGAGTGGGAACTTCCTTTTCTTTATAACTTCCTTAGCTTCTATATTGCTTATTATAATTATTTAATTTATTTCAGTTTCAAACGTGGCCTGTACTTGGCCCAAGGTGTCCAGGTGGCCTATCTATTGGGTCTGGTGGTTTTCGTGGCCCTTTGTGTGAGGGAACGCATTTGGATGCGGGAAAGCCGTAATAGCATGGTAAGTACCACATTTTCTATTACTTTTCACTTGAGTGGAGGGTTTGATCTGTGTTTATTTTAACAGCTAATCAGATTAATTAGGCTGACTTAAGGCAAATAAATGAGAATATGAACGTGTCAGTTGTAACGACAATTAAAAGCCAAGAAATACACCTCTTGTTGTCATATAACTTTACCCGAAAACCTTATACTATATAATCACCATTGTATAATCCTCAGTTGTTGCGATCGATGGGCCTGAAGGCACATTCCGAACTGGTGGCCTGGGCTCTGATGAGTTTCGTGGAGCTCTGTGTGATCTTCGTGCTGATCAGTGTTGTTCTGTACAGTGGCGGCATTTTGGGATATACCAACTGGTTCTTCATGATGTTCTACTGCCTGAGCTTTGGCGTTTGCCTGATTTCTTTCTGGTGAGCAAGGCATTATCATGGCATAGCATTATGTGGTAGACTAAATCCATTGCGCAACCCGCAGTTACATGTGTTCCAACTTCTTCAATTCGGCGAACATTGGTGCCGTGGCCTCCGCCCTGCTGTTCTTCATCAGCCTGTGTCCCTTCATCATCGTACTGAT
The DNA here is from genome assembly GCF_018152115.1 of Drosophila rhopaloa. NCBI lineage: Eukaryota > Metazoa > Arthropoda > Insecta > Diptera > Drosophilidae > Drosophila > Drosophila rhopaloa. The sequence goes on along the minus strand of NW_025335123.1, from coordinate 12,385,837 downwards.
GTTCGATGCCAAGCTGAGTGTCTTCGAGAGCTTCCTGGTGGACCTGTCCTTCACCACGGCCTTCGCCAAGGGCTGGAGCGAGCTGATGCGAATGGAGCTGCAGCAGGAGGGCCTCACCCTGGGTCACCTCGTCCAGGTGGGACCCGCCCGGAGCGAGTGCGCCATGGCGCTGCTCATGTTCCTGCTCGATTTCCTCCTGTACGCGGTCATTGGATTGACCTACCAGCGTTTCAAGAAGAGTAAGTCCCTCCACTGATTGAATACCAATGGTTATTTTGATTATTTATTGTATCTTTCAGATAACTATAGCTTTGTGAAGGTCACCCGGTCGCAATTGGACGACAAACTGGGCGCCTCGCTGGCCAATGTGACCAAATTGTATGGCAGCAAGTGTGCCGTGTCCAATTTGAGCCTGGACTTTGCCCGCAACCAGGTGAGCTGCCTCCTGGGCCGCAATGGAGCCGGGAAGAGCACGCTGATCAAGTTGCTCACGGGACAAATCCGGCAGAGCAGCGGCAAAGTATTGCTGGCCGGTGAGCACCAGGTGGGCGTTTGCTGGCAGGACAACATCCTCATACCCACGCTGACGGCTCGAGAGCACCTGCAGCTGTATGCTCAGATCAAGATGCAGCCGAGTGGTGGAAGTGATGGAGCGGAGGAGGTCCGCACGGAGGTGGCGCGAACCCTCCAGAGCCTCAACTTCGGCCAGCACGAGTCCTATCCCGCGTGGCAGCTGTCGGGTGGCTACAGACGACGCCTCTGCGTGGCCATCGCCTTCATCGCCTCGCCCAGCGTGGTCATCCTGGACGAACCCTGCAACGGGGTGGACGCCAAGGCCAGGAAGGACATCTGGCAGCTGATCGAGCGACTGCGTCAGGGCAGGGCCGTGATCTTCGCCACGCACTTCCTGGACGAGGCCAAGTACCTCAGTGACTCGCTGGTCATTATGCGGAATGTGAGTATACGGAAAAGAGACTTACCACCAGATACCAGAAGATTATTATATCAATTTGATATCTTCAATTACCAAATCAACATTTATGAGAAGATAAATATTACGTGATCATAATCGTGTTGATTTGCCAAATAAAAAATAGAACTACACTCTTTGAAATAAAATAGTAGTCAAAAAAGATAAAGAAGATCTCATAGTACTTTTCTGAAAATAAATAGCACTATTTTTGGTACCTGATTATAATATCAGATTATTTAAAAATCTGATCAAATATTAATGTAAAATGATTATAATCATCATGGAATGTATAAATATGATCAAATATTAATGTAAAGTGATTATAATCAAGAACTGCTCATCAAACATAAATTATAAATTGATATAGATATGTTATTTGTTATATATTCGCCATTATTTGCCATTATTTGCCATTAACCATTGAACCCTTTACATATACCCTTTTTAGGGTCGCATTATTGCCCAGCACAGTCGCGATTCGCTGCAGCAGTTGTGCACCTCCAGCTACAGCATTCGGATGCGTTGTGCCGATGCCACCGGAGTGGCCTACATTGTGCAGCGGGCCCAGCAGCTCCTGCCCCGGAGCCAGGTGATCCACGCCGGAGCCACTGAGCATCCGCACAGCCTGACGATCAGTGCCAGCTATGCGGAGCATCTGACACCCGGAGCCGTGGAGTTCCTGGAGCTGCTGCAAACCCAAGAGGCTGCTGGCGCAGTGGCCGATGTGGAGCTGACCAGTAGCTCCAGTTTGGAGCAGGAGTTCGAGCAGTTGAACAGGCGGAATGGACCGGATGAGCCTGCTGCCCCGCGACGATCCAATGGCGAACGGAATGGCGTGGTCGGTGGTCTTGCCACGATCTCCGAGGATCCACCCACTGCCTGCAAGCAGTTCCGACTCCTGATGGGCAAGCGACTGCGGCATCTGTCCCGCAACTACCGGCTACTGCTCTATGTGCTCCTCCTGCCCGCTCTCTTCGAGCTGTGCGCCATGTGGTTCGTCAGCTATCGACTGGAGGATGACTTTGACACTGTGCTTCCTCTAAGTCGATCGCTTTACCCGAAAACCGCACAGTTTCTGTCCGAGGAGAAGGTGACCAGCCTCACGGAGCAGTTGCATCCCCGGCTGAGGACATCCTGCGATGAACTGGGCGAGTGCCGGGAGTTCAATGACTCCGAAAGTGCCTACAACTGGGTGATGAACTCCTGGGATGAGTACCGCGAGCGGCGATATGGCGGCTATGGACTCAATGGATCGGGGGCAACAGTGTGGTACAACAATAAGGGCTACCACTCCATGGTTGCCTGGCTAAACGATCTCAATTCGGAGCTGTTGCGCACCACCCTCAACGATTCGGATTATGGTATACTAACGTTGAACGAACCGTGGAAACTGGGCTACTCCGAACTGAGTACCAGTTCGATTCTCCGCCAGGCGGGTGATGGATCCATGGTCTTTATCCTGCTGATTGCCTTTGGCCTGGTGGTGGCCGCCGGTTCGGTTTACTTGGTCAAGGAACGTGTGAATGGCGAGAAACTCCAGCAAAGATTGTGTGGAGTGAGTGCTGTGACCTACTGGCTGGTGGCCTTTGTGTGGGACTACTTGGTAATGGTCCTGGGACTGATTGTCTGCCTTGCCGTGATCCTGATGTTCGGCATGCCTGTTTTTGTCGATCGCCAACAGCTGGTGGGCATCATTGGACTATCACTGGCCTTTAGGTGAGTACAACCCTCCACCCCATTTATCATAAAGAATCTTATTACTATGATCCAATCCTTTATAGCTTCGCCTGCGTTCCGGCTGTCCATGTGGCCGAGAAGATATTCAGCGACTCGAGCATCGCCATTGTGTCGATCTTCTGCGCCAACCTCATCATCCCGCTGGTCACCATGGGCATTGTCCTGATCCTGGGCGTGGTGGGCGATGGTCCGGCGTGGGATAGCTGGCGACACGCCCTCAACCAGGTCTTCCTCATCTTTCCCATTCACGCGCTGGGCGATGGCTTCCTGGAGCTGTGCAAGAACTATATGGTGGCCCTGGTGTTCCGGCGCTACGACATCGACTCGTACAAGCATCCACTGGCCAGTGATCTGCTGGGGCGCCACTTCACCGCCCTGTTGGTGGTGGGCGTGGTGGGCCTCATCCTCAATGTCCTCATCGAGTGGCACCTGCTGCGGCGATTGTGGCAGCGTGTGGAGCGCCTGCTGGACTGCACCTATCGCCGGGAGCTGGACAAACTGGGCCAGCTGAAGCTGGTCAACATCCAGAGCATCTTCAAGAGCTGTGTGGCCGCCGGGGAGGCGGTGCGGGCGGAGAATCTCTGGCTGGCCTACCGCCGCGGAAACTATGCCGTGCGCCAGGTGCACTTCAGTGTCCAGAAGGGCGAGTGCTTCGGATTGCTGGGCAAGAACGGGGCCGGGAAGTCCACCATCTTCAAGATGCTCACCGGACAGCTGCAGCCCAATGTAGGACACATCTACTTCGAGCAGGTGGGTTCTTCCCCTTTAGGGGTTTGTATGAGTACAGTCGAACTTTCTTAACTTGGACTTTCCCAAGTAGATGTCTAACCACATAGTTTCATTGGTAATAGATTTATGTTGTGCTTGTGCTATTTCTAATGCTTATTCAATACACTAGGTACTCACAAAGTGTTAAGGGTATACAAATTCATACGTATGTGTAGGTAAACTGACTTCAATTTATAAGTTTTTATATATCATATAATTATAAGTAAGCTAGTATTTACTTTATGAACGAATCGCATTCTTAATTGTTTGTTAATGAATTATATACTTTATTGCTTTTGCAGTAAGTGAACTCAATTTTATTTACTTTATAAACAATTCGCTTATTTAAGATTTGAATACTTTGTTAAATATGTTTGTAATTAGTCCCTATTTGCGGTGTGTTTTGTAATTGATATCACTCATACGCAATGTGGCCTATTTCTTTAGTAAAAGTAAAAGAATGCTCGCTATACCAATTTGTATGTTAAAATTAAATTTTAATTTTGATAAAGGCAAACACAATAATCTTAGTTCTAAAAGTGATATTATAGTTAGAAAATATTATAAATTATATTATTTGTGATACATTACTGATTCTCAAGAGTGTCTGTTCATTGCTCTTAAAGCCTTTTAGTGATTTTAATTAATAACTTTAAACTATTTATTTTTTGCAGCCCGGGGTCTCGTACTGCCCGCAGAGCAATCCGCTGGACCCGCTGCTCACGGCGAGCGAGTGCATCCGGTTCTACGGCCGCCTGCGCGGCATCCGCGATCTGGAGCAGTTCCTGGACCGCGTGCTGGACACCTACGAGCTGCGTCCCTACAAGGACATCCAGGTGCGGAACCTGAGCGGCGGCAACCGACGCAAGCTGACGGTGGCCATCACCTGCTGCGGCTGCACACCCACCGTTCTGATGGACGAGCCGACGAGCGACATGGATCCGGTGACCCGGGACATGGTCTATGCCACCATCGAGCAGTTGCTGCTGGCCCGTCGCGCCGTTGTGCTCACCTCCCACTCGGTGTCGGAGATCGAGCACCTGTGCCACCGAGTGGCAGTGCTCCGTTCCGGCCAGGTCATCGCCAGCGACAGTCCGGAGCGGCTGAAGGCCGAGCACGGTGGCTACTATGCCGTCACCTGCTTCTGCGGCCCCGCCCACCAGGCCATCCTGTCCAGGAGCCTCGGCCAGCGGCTGCCTGGGGCACGGGATCTGCAGCACTACGGGCACAGCCTGAGGTTCCTCGTGAGGATCCGGTCGCCCGGCACACTGGGGGATGCCCCACTCCTCTCGGAACTCTTCGCCATCCTTCGGGATCTGTGCGTGGACGTGGCTCGCTTTTCGCTGACCCGCTGCCGTTTCGAAACCGTTTTCGAGCGAATCCTCGACAGCTGCGAGCCGAATGGCACTACCACCAATGGTGTCCACAAGGAGCAGCAGCAGCAGCAGCAGCGGCAGCAGGATGGACTCAGGAAGGATCTGCCCAGCAAGTCGGCTGCGGTGGAGGGATCCCTGGAAACTGGGTACATTCACTGTGGTTACGAGGAGACTAGAACCTGAGCAGTAGTCATGTTCTCATTTCCAAGCCAAAAACTACTGAATTCAAAGCCCCATTAGCTTTTGTCTGTGACATAACAACAAGTTATATCTAACATAATATCTTTATAGTATTAGTATTTTTGAACGTAAGTAAAATTAATAACTTACTGAATGGGTAGGACATAAAACAATTTTGTAATTTTTTTTTTGCTGTTCAACCAAACAAAAAATCTATTCCTAGTATTTTGTTGGCAAATTCACATTGACTTGCTACTATTTTTTTTGAGCACAACTGTACATTTATGTAAATTACTTAGGTAAAAATAACAAATTGAAGTAAAAGCTTAAATGGTTATGGTTCCATCCCCAAACAAATAAAATAGTTCTTAAGTTCAATTGAGAATATAGACATTTGATATGGTTTGTACTGGTTTCTACATATACAGAGAATAATGTGATTATAATTCTGGTAGCTTTACAGTGAGTTTTGAATAATATTGCTAAACGTAATTGTAAAAACTTTGAAAACGCCTATATGCTTTTATTCAATTTTTTTTTATAATAGGTAGACAAGTCTTATTTTGTGATAAGATCGGTTGATGCCGATCCAGTGATAATAATTCACTTAACTCCGGGTGTTCTGTTTAGCCTTTAAGAGTCCCTCCCTTGCCCCAAAATATATCCCGCTATAGCTTTTATATATTATATATTGTATGTACTTTATGCAATTTGTTTATGACCAATTTAACTATATATGTATGTATATATTGGTATGTGTATAAGTCAAGATGGAAACCTTCTGGCTAAAGATTTGTATTGCAATTTGATAACTAATAAAGACAATTATGTATATATGTGAAATATTTAATATTTAACTTCATGTTATTTTTTGTTGATTATGACTTGCCACTATATATAAAAAGAAATACGTTTTAAATCGTTTTAATACCGACATTTCAAATTGAAGAACTTATCTTAAATCGCGGATTATGCAGCGGACCAAAATGAAATCAAAAGCCAAATTCGCTAGGTAAATAATATGCTCAAATGCGGTTAAAGCTGCATAATGCGACCGAATCGGCTTATCAGCCCGATGCAATTATTAAATTATCGGCGAATGCGGCAATCGCAGGATATCGTGGATGTAGAGGGTCCAACTTGCACCCCCTTATTTAATTAAGCTGTTTGAAAATGGCCACGGAAGTGAGCAAAAAAGAGTGCAGTTATCGGGTCAAAAGCCAAAAAGTAATTAAACCAAAATGGTGTAACATTAACCAAAACGAGCCACCAAGAAAAAAAAAAAACCCCCTTTGCCATTCCCGTTATCACCGTTTGGCATTTGAATAGACGCTTTTGAAGTATTTTTTCCCAGGGAGCTGAAAAAATTCGTTGGCCGAAGCGCTTTTATAATTTGGCTTTTTCTATTTTTCCCCTCGTTTGCCATTCGGTTGCCTTTGCTGGTCGGTTTAAACAAAAAACCAAAAAAACAAAAAAATAAGGTGTGTTTTTTTTTGGGCGAAAGGATTAAATTAAATTCCATTTGGTTTGTGCTGCAAACTTAACGAACGCAGGAAAAAATTAAATCAGCGAAAAATCAACATAATTAAAAGCATTGGGTGTGCGTTTCACTCCCCGTATTTCCATTTGTCCATTTCGCACACACATTTTCACTTTTCCCATTTTCACGTTTCAAAAAGCAGAAAACAAGGCGATGCATAACCGAATTAAAAATGTTCATGTGTGGGATTTTAATGTTTTTTTTTGGGGATTTTCGGCTTGGAAAACCCACTCCTCAGGCTGCCAAAGACGACGAAAAGATATATTCGCAAATATAGCCAAATATTACCCATTTATACGGATTATATAAATTATCAGAGTCTCCAGCTTTATTTATGCCCTCTTATTAAATCGTTTTTTTCTCTTCAGAACTATTCAATTATGCGTTTATTGAGTTCGCAGTGGTGTTAAAAATTATACCCAAAAAAAAGCAACAAATTGAATTGCGGCCCTAATTAAAAGGCTAATAAATTAATATGGAATTATTTGTTTGTCCTTCCGCTGTAATTATGCACAGACATCGGATATGCAAATTTTATTGCAAAAATTAAAACAGCGAGCCGGAGACGTTTTTAAAAACCAGTTTAACTAGATTTTATTATATGAATTCCATTACGGTTCAAATTAATAAGAAAACACGTCTATAAAATTAAAAATATCAAATGTCTGCCATCGCCTTCTATTCCAGTGTAAACATTTTACTTTATTTATACCATTTTCTCGAAATCGATTTTAGGTCTAAACTGTTGCGTTGGTTTTTCAAACATATTTTGCCAACTAATCAAATCAGAATCGGCCCATTCAAACTTCGATGATTAATACGACAGCCCCTTTTGGCCCGATGTCCTTGGCCTTGTTGCCAATTTAGGGCTGATTACAATTCATCAAACGCTGGGGTCGAACTCTGGGGCCTAAACAAACGAACTGGCCACAGAACTCTGTCCGACAAAGGGCTAAATGCCTTCAACACCAATTTGTTTACATGCCAACCGCCCCTCCGCGCCCCCCGCCCCATCCATCCACGCCCCCTTTTCGGGTCCTTTTCGTCCTGATGGCGTTATTTATTGTTATCAGACACTCGAGCACATAAAACATTTTATCACTTGGTCCAACAAAACAGGGTGCAAAAAAGGGGAAAAGGTGGCGAGAGTCGAAGAGGGGGAAACAAAAAAGAAATGATTATGCCGGGGGAATAGGCCAGGCCAAAAGGGGCGTTTTCGGGGGCAGGGGGCGTGGCAGGGGCTGTTACGGTGCCTCCGAAACTTCATCACTCAATGCGCCTCGATGCGAGTGTTGAATGCTGGACCGGAAACGGAAATAACGCGTCGTTGCCCCACCCCCCGCCCCTTGACTCCAGCCACATCCTTCACCTCATCCGGTCGCTCTATCTATCTTTAAGTAATTTGTGCGCTGCCCTCTACACTCTAAACAATATTTAAAAGTGTCAAACTCAAATCTATTACCTATATAAAATTATTCAAAATGTGTTTCAATGTTTTGCAATACTTATTATTATGATCATTAGGATATTACAATGTTTTATAGCTTTTATATATAAATATGAATATTATATATGAAACAATCTTAAAATATCTTTTACAAAATAAGTTTATTGAAGCATTTATTTTTTTTTAAAGCAATAGTTTTATTGAAGCAATAATCCTAATATTTATGATTTTTAACTAATGATAAACGAACATACTGAAGCACAAATTGAACTCTTAAATGATATTCCCTGGTACTAAATTCGGTTTATTTATTTGGTTATTTTAACAATTTAGCTACTCCTAAGGAGGAGGGATTTTTCTCAGTGCAGACCAGCTAGCCGGAAACGCAGACAAAAGCAGACTGAATGGGAAAACGCAAAGAAAGCGATAAACGAAAAAGCAACGGAAAAATCACATTTATGTCTAATAGTTTTTTTTTTGCGTCCCGGACTCACTTAGCCATGATTAATTAAGCCTGCAGCGCACGCCTAATGGCCATGGAGCAGGAACAGGAGCAGGAACAGGAGCAGGACTCCCTGTCCGCTGCCATTACCGTCCGCATCCTTATCCTTATCCCGATCCTTATCCCGCTCCCATTTTTTTCTGGCCATCCTGAACGGGCCATTGACCTTGGCAGCGATGGCATTCGGACTAATTGGTAATGGGGCTAAGGAGCGATGGAAATGGATTTATGAAAACGGAAAATGGAAAATGGCGAACGGAAAATTAAAATGTTGGCGTGGAAGGGAAGGTGGGGGGGTTAGGAAGGGGGGTCAAGGTCGATCCAAGCGGTCGGCTGACAAGGGTTAATGAGTCCGGGGAGTCTCGAATGGGGTCAAAGATGATTGCACATTTTTCAGCATCGATTGCAAAATTTATAGGGGTCTGTTGAGATACTTAAATTGATTTCCTCCTGATAATTATGAATATTCTTGATTTTGTAATCATGTTTTACAAAAAAAAACGACCATTTGTTTGGCTTGCAAATCCTTTCAGCCAGATTCTGTGACCCTAATCTGTTGGTTTATTACACAAAGGTTTATCCTCTGGAGCGTTAAATAAATTTGACACAACTATTATTCAGCATTTAATTAGTTATTGGACTTCAAGTTAATTATTACGTTGAATGAAACATGACATACTAAATCTAAATATTAAACAGATTATATAAAATAAAATGGCCTATTATTGTTTTCACAGGTTCAAATTAATTACCACACATCTGCGCATCAGTACTTTTTAATTATCCCAATCTATTAATTCTTTTGATTTTATAGAAGCAATTATTGTATCAAATTTTTGGCTTAATATCAGGTACTGAAAACAACAACCATTGACAGGTATTTACAGCTAAAATCAAATTAAACCAACTGTTTTATGGCAAATTTGTATAAGCTATTTGTGTATGTAAATGTCAAAAGGAGAAATATATTTTCTTTGGGCCTTTAAAGTCATAATCTATTAGTTTGTATACATTTGAATAGCAATTTCGAGTGGGCATGGCAGGTTAATTGCTGCTTACTTGCTGCTGGCCAAGCTGCACAAATAACTCAATTAGAGCTGCCAGAATTTCACTGCCCCCCTACCGCCTCTCCCCCCCTCCCCCGCAGCCGTTGACCAATGGAGCATTTTCACCTGGCGCTAACTTCGTTTCTTCGATCCAAAACTTTGCCCTGGCTGGCGGGCGCGTTGATGAAGAAGTGCAGCTAGGTGCGAAGAACAGCGGCAGGACATGGCAAGGACATGGACCAAGGAGCTAGGACTGAAGTCGAAGCCGAACACCGGCGAACAAACAACTAACAAAAAGTAAACTCAAAGCCGGTGGAAAACCCGAGGGAAATAGTCCCACCTTCCTTCCAAAAAACCCCCTGATTTTCACTCGAGCTGCAGTTTGCAAATAAATAAAAGCATAAAAGCGCAAAAGTGCGCGGCGAAACTTGGCCCCAAAAAATAGCGTGAAAATGTAAGCGAAAAACAAAGTTAATTGTCGGCAGTCACCCCACCCACACCCCCATTTTCGCCATTTTTCACCATTTTCCAGCACACAGACACAAGTGCATAAATAATGAAATCTGTCTGCAGCTCTCAGCGATCTCGAATTAGTCGCAAGTGGCAGACTAAATGGCAATCATTCAGCGGGAGACTTTCAACTGGCAAACAAACTGCAACTGGAAAGTGGAAAGTGGGGATAGCCCGGGATCCCCATTCCCAAATGGGCATCCTTCGAAAGTCTGGCGAAAGTTTCCTCGCGGAAATCTCAGGCCGCTTTGGGTGTATAGTTGTATAGTTGTGTATATCTACGGGAGTGGCAGTGATTAAAAGATTTCCAAGGAAGCAACACAAGAAAGCCAGCAACTGCTTTGTCTAAGTTTTTCTGACTAATTTTTTAGGAATATATTTTCGTTTTTACTTACAATATATTAGTTTTTTCCAAACATTAAATAATGAGCGAAGTGTTGGTAAAATAAATACTAATCTTAATAGGCTTATTAAAAAATATTTTTTTAATTTTTGTTCAAATAGAATTATACATTTTTAAAAACTTTTTAGCCATCATTGCAAATAAATATTTATTTTATTTTAATTTAAGGTCCGAAATAATAAGGTTTAGTGGCATGGTTTATGTCTTTTGTTAAGTGTATAAAGACAATTAATTTTGGGGGTGTAATAATGTTAATAAAATAGCATATTTATCTGAAATATTAATGTAAGTTCTTCAATTTATTTTTAGTTTGTGTTTGATGATTTATTTGGTTGTCTAATTGTTGGATGTTTTTTGTTTAATTAGATATTGTTATTGCTACTTAATTTGTCAATATTTTAATTATAACTTACTTTAGGTAAGCACAATATTTTTTCGTCATGGTCATAATAATGCACTAACTTTAAAATGCTACAACAATCGGTAAATATTTTATATAATTATTTATTGGGCTGGAAACCATTGCTGTTGCATATTTAATTTCTTAAATATTACTTATTTTTGTCTTGTTGTTTTTCCTTAATCGATTTTCCCCCCAACCATTTGAGTTGTTCCTGCCAACTCCCCCTGCTGTTCCACTTTCATAGATAGCTACCAATCAATATGTCAACTCGGGAGACTTTCAAATCTCCTTAGCCTCGGCCACGCCCCCTGTCAAATCCCCTCCTTTAGCGGGCCTAAGAACCCACTGAGCAGCACCCCCTCCCCTGTAAATTCCGACGCCCCTGTTACGTGGGCAATATTTGATATATATATACATATATATTTCTTTTTCTAGCTGCAGTGTGTTGGCGTGGCATAAGCTTGCTTACTTATCATAAGGAACAGTTACAGTTAAATTTAAGTGACTGCCATTGTACATCCCCCCCCTCGCCCACTTCCATGCGATTTTGTCAATTTCGTTTTACGCGTTGCGACTTTTAAATAAAAAGGATGCTTTCCTCGGCTCCGCCCACTTCCGGTTTTCCCCCGCCCTTCCACATTTTCCGTTCGCCATATGCGCATTGATGCCAGCAGAAATCCGTGCGATGTTGCCGTCAAAATGTGTGCACACACGCGGCCACGCCTCCTTTTACACCGCTCACCGCCTTTTTCCAAGTTTTTGGGTGTGTGTGTGGGAGGGGAGAGGGTTAAGAAGTGGGGGGGGGGTTCTAGTCATAGAATGCTCGCGTAGACAAAAGAAATGCCAGAAGATGCAACTTCGATTTCAATTGAGCCAAATGCAACTTGACAACGCTGACGACGTCGCTTTGTAAGTTGCTACCCTCTTGCAACCGAACCCCCCTCCCCCTCCTTCTAGGACCCTTAACACCCTGAAGCCCCCTTTCCCGCCCGCCCACTCTAAGCCAGCCTCTTCACTCGCAGTGTGTACATCAAAGTCATCGACAAGTCGCTTCGGGGAGTGCACTCAAAGAAGTAGCCGCGCTTTCTCCACTACTCAACAAATTTTGAAATAAAGTAAGTCAAATCAAATTAAATTAAATTAATTCATAATTCCATTGCCGAAAACTGTGCATTAAAACCAAACCTTAAAAGAAAATAGACTTTTGAAACACAACTACCCGATAAATTTAAAATAATAACAAATGTTATTGATATGAAGAACAATACAATTATAAGTATTTTTGTAATGTTTTAAAATAATTATTAAAATGAATCGTATAGAGTACATTATAATATTAGTTGTAACCAATAAAATAACGCTTATTATTTAAATACTTATCAATCCAAGTCAAGTGAACTTAAAATAATAAAAAATGGTAGTAATAACAGCACTCAACCAAAAAGTATTGAAATAGTTGGAAAAGAACGAAAGATAATTAATTACTAAGCAATTAAAGTTATTCTAAAGTGCATTATCAAGTAAAAATGCTCGGAAGTCAAGGCATAATTTTTGGGAGTGTGAAACACCATGGGAGAAGTTAGAGTAGGTGACTTGCCACTTAGCTGCTTACCTTTAAATGCCAAACAAGGCGACACGGAGGGGGCGTGGCACTTGGGACAGGGTGCAAATGGATGGCTGATAGAATCCGCTGGCGGATTCAGATGGAGACGAAGGATGAGATCCAGATGGAGATGTGGATGAGGATAGCGATGAAGACATATGCTAATCTTCATCGAAGGTAAGCATCGACAATGGATTGTGATGGCAGGATCCAAATGGGTGGAAAATTCCTTTGTCTTTAATGCATGAGCATTTTCCATCAGCTAATGTGAACGAAGAGGTGGCAGTTTCAAAAATGTCAAGGCACTTAAAGGCACACTTATTTTCTTAGTGAAAGAATAAAATTAAATAATTATTTCTGGAAAGCAACCATTAAGCTTAATTCGAAAACTTAGTTATGTTTTATTTATCATTTCAATTTGTATTTACTGCTTATATGTAAGTGTATTAAAGAAAAGGAGCAATTGAGGATTGCGATTAATTATTTAAATGTTCTAACTTAAGTTCTATAAACGAATGCATTGATAAAAACTTCCCTTTACTTATTTTATTTATTCATTAGCCCCTTTATAATTTACTACTTACTACATTTAATTTGATTCATTGCTTTATTGTATATTTCCGGGTCGTGATTCGTGAATTTAATTAAAGTGTGATTAAAAACATGAATCACACCTCAATTAAATCCACGAATCACGCCTTGAACTGAAGCCTTTTGCCAAATTTGAAATTCAATCCGAATCAATGGGCTCTAGGCGTTGAATTTTGGGGTGAAACTTGCGGGTTGCGATATCCGTTTCCGGTCGCTGTTGTTGTTTGGCCTGCAAGTGTGTTTATTAACTTCATTTGTGTTTAAGCAGCAAAAACGGTTTGCGTTTCACTGGGGAGTTCGGGTGGAAAATGAAGGAAAATTCGGTGTGTAAGAAGCGAATTTACGGGTCTGAAAAGAAAAGCGGAATACGAGCAAGTTTTCGGCGAAAACTTTTACCTTTCACTGCACTTTAGCTGCTGCTTTTATCACCCCTTTTTCACCACCCCCGTTTTTCACCTGTTGTTTTTGTGTTTTATCCACCTGAGCGCCCAAAGCTGTGCTTTAAAAAATTAACTTGAGATGCTGATGATGATGGTGCTGAGGATGCGGATACGGATGCGGATGCGGATGTGGCTCCTCCCAGGACTTTTTATCCTTGGGACTGCGCACTTAATGAGCGTTTAATTGGCTTCATTGTTTACATTGTGGGCGTGTCCTTCGGGTCCGTCGCGAGTTGGCTGATTGAATTTCTTGAGGAAACTTTTTAATTACATCCCATTGTTGCTGCAACAAAGCAAACAATCAAACAAACAACAACAGCAACAATAGCAACAACAACAACAACCAGAAATGATGGAAAGTGTTTGAAGGGAAATTCACAGTGCCTCGGTGCGTTTATAAACGCGTGTGCGATTTTCATTTGGCAAATTGCTCGGGCGCCCATTAAAAATGTAGAAGGGAATGTAAAATCTGCTACAAAGACAAATCCCGCTCCCTTTTTGTTGGGCATCCCCGATTTATTTACAAATGCTGCAGCATTTTATGCGGCCATTAAAATATTTTATTGCTCTTGGCGTAAATTTTAAGCAACAATAAAACGTATAGGCAGCGGCCAGAAAAAAACCCCGAAACACAGCCACAAAAACGTGAGCCAGCCTCAATAACATCTCACCAAAAACAAAAACAACTTAGCAAATCCGGCAAGAAAAAGGAAGATATCCAAAAAGGGGGCTAGACATAGGAACTAGAGAACACTCTATTATTTTAAAAAAAAAGTCAAAATATTCAAAATCTTATTCAACTTCTAAGCTGATTTTAAAGTCTTTATCTTAGATATTGCCCAAAAACAGCTTAAGATTTAAGCTAAATAATTATTTTTTTTTTATTAGATAACAGAAATTTAGATGGGAAGATGTTTTTTTTTTAATAGTATTTAGACATTTTAATAATAAAAAAATAGTTTGAAAAAGTTATAGTCTTTAATTTTAGCTTTTCTAACTTCTTTGTAAGCCAAACCTGACAAAATTTCCTAATGCCCCTGACTTTTCGTAACGCCCACATTCTTGCGACTGGCAAGGCGTTTTTCCAGCGATTTTCCCTTTGCAATTCGGTGAAAATTTAATTTGCATTTGCGCATAAAATGCGGCTCCATCACTAGCGACCATGGGCGTGGGCAGAAGGGGGCGGTGTGGCCACGCCCGCTAGTTTGACTTACACCTTAAAGACCCCCTCATGTGCGGGTCTCCTTCGGTTCCGGTTTTCCGTTTTTCCAACGCTTTTCCCCAGCCATATTTATGGCAGCAGCTGTTCTCACCCCACCGTTCGGAAAAATGTTGAAAAAATATGGGGGCAAAAAATGAGAGGGGGGCAGCCCTCCGCCCATGTTACGCATACAAATGGCAGCCAATTGATTTACTTGTGCTGGCAGTCATTTGTTCTACTCACCCCCTTCCCCCAACCACCATCCTAAAAAGAAGCAGCTTAAATTTTACTATTGGAAAATGGAAATCGTCGTGAAAAACCGGGTCTGCATTTTATGGCAGTCCCATGTAAATTATGTTTATGATGCCCGGAATCGGGAATTGCGAGAATCGTTTGGAAAAACAGCATCCACTCGCACCAATTTCGTTTCAATTAAATATCCAGTTATTATTAAATTTGTACTTAATTTCATTTGGCGAAAACCCATTTTAAATGCGTTTTAATTTGTTTTCGCTTTATTTGCTTAATAATTCTATTTAATTTGGCGGGAAGCCGACGGTGGGGAAAAAAATGCAACATACATATTCTTTTCGTTTTTCTGTTTAATATTGAGCAATAAAAAATTTCTATTGAAAAAATGCCTGTGTGAAAATATGCAATATGCAAACGAAAGTCTCTCGCTCTTCTCACCTGTTTATGCCAGCCAATAAAGGTCTACCTGTGTGTGAGTGTGGCCCTGTGTGTGTATGTGTGTGTTTATGCAGCAATAACTGTAAATGACAAACAAATGCGCACGTTAAAATCGTTGATTAAAATCAGCATAAACACACACAGGACAAAGGCTAAAATGGCAACAGGCGGCGATGGCGGGGAAAACGGCAAAAATTATGCCCCACAAAAAGGCAAACAATCGACTAGAATTTACCCTGGAAAAATTCCTTCAATAATGTGGTAAGTCTTAAAAAAAATAAGAAAATTAATTATATACATACGGGTTATTGTGTTCAAAAATTGTTTATTAAGTAGACATTAAGTTTTTAGTATCTTTATGTTATCAGTTTTTTGTTAACTTGAATAAAAAAATATTTATTATATTCTTTAGAATATAATTTCATATATTAAAATAAGTAGGTCTTATTTATTATTACAAAATTCTTAATTTTATATAAACTGTATGAAATTGATCTAAATGCAAGGTAATAAGTTTTAGATATATAATCAAAGGTTGTTTGTTGACAATTATTTGAGCTATCCAGATTAGACTTTTGAGAAAAATCTCTTTAAATCTTCATTTGGAACTTCCGATATAACATTAAAATACATACTTTTTTTAGGATCAAGCCTACTTTTGACCAATTTTGTTAAATTTAAATTGTTATCATTTCTGAAAATTTATGGTAGTTGGGAAGATCGCTTAATGCAAGTTTAATATTTATATATCTTATACAAAAAATCCTTAAGACATGTTTTAATTAAGCTTACGATCCATAAGCTTTCCAGATCAAGGGGTATGACAAACAAGCAAGGAAAAGCCAAAGAGAGGGCGCGGAATGTGGGTGGTGGCAGCAGGACATTCTGCCAAAAGGGATCCATGCAGTGCGTCATTTATGCGGGCCCATGAGCAGGCTTTTCGAGGGGAAGGCGGCATTTCAGTTGGCCCTGCTCAGGTAAATAAGTTGCACTTTAAAGCAAACAAGCCCCAAAAGCAGCCCCTCCCTATTTTCCGCCCCCCTTCCGCCCCACGCCCCTGTGACGCCCCATCGCCGACATCAACATCAGCATCAGCCAAACAAAATGGCTTCTGTCCCCAGAACACGTGGCTGTGTGTGTGTGTCAGTGTGTGTGAGTGTGTGTTTGAGTGTTCGAGTGTCCTGTACGGACTGCTAGTTCCACAGCCTGCAAATGTCATTGGCAGACACAGACGAAAATATTTTAATAACTACTCGTTTTCGTTCTGCTCCGGCAAATGTTTTCATTAGCTGGAAATACAGAAAAAAAAAACAAAAAAATTAAAAGAACAGCGAACGAGAACTAGAACTAGAGAGCAAAGGAAAACAAAACCCAAATGAATGGAAAGTTCTGGGAAAGCCAGTCAATTAAGTTGAAGAGCGAAGAGGTCCTCGAGTAATTCCACAAATAATTGCACGACTTTAAGGCCAAGAAAAACAGATTCCTGCATTTTTAACAGCTTTTGTCATAACGACAAACCAGACCATGGTCTTCCTATTGATCTCCGGGGAGTCGTAAAGCAAGACGAACATTCCGGCAATTGGAAATGCTTAACTCGGAAAGTTAAAAGGAATTTGCATAAGGAAGCAGTGTTTTCAAATTATATGTAAGCGTACTTTTAGCACTTGGCCAAACTCACATTTTGCATATAAGTATTATGATGTACGATTTCAAGCGCTCAACTTAAAGTTCTTGAGTTTAAAAAAGCTGTATTTATAGGTAAATAATTAAAAAAGAATTGTTCTTTTAAGTCCCAGAATAAGTTAGTTTGTAAATTATATAAAAGTTAAAACTATAAATTTAGGAATACTTACATAATATGTATTCAAAATTTAAAAATATCTAAAAATAATAACATTTATAAAAAATATTTAAAGGAAAACCAATTAAAATAAGTTTTAAGTATGAAGTATTGTAGCCAAAACAATGTTGGAAAGGAAAACTATGCCTTTCTTTACAAGTTTGAACACTGTTATATAGTAAATATCAATTTCTTAATGTTTATATAAAGCCGTGACACACATTCAAAGTAGTGCTGATTACGTCTAAGGCCCTCCATTAGTCCCCACTAAATGCCTTGACCAATTTTATTAACCCCTCTTAGCTGAATTTTCACTAAAATTGCGTGGTGTAGCCGATGAGGTTCAACTGGCGGAGGTGGCGAACAACATTGTTATTATTTTTAAAAGCGATTTTCGCAGCCCTCACGCAGCTGGGCTCGTTAAAAGCACAAACAACGAAAAGATGGTTGGAATGGCGGTGGAAAGAGGGGTGAGGGCGGAAAAACAAGTATGGCGATGGGAAAGGGGGTGGAATTTACATCCCACACACACAAACATACATACGGACATGGAAAGCAGTTAGCCCCGCGGTGTATACACATAAGTCATTTATTGAAAATCCACTGCAGCAGGAAAAGCTGGAAAAACAGGAACGGCAGGAAAAGCAGGAAAAGCGACGGCAACGGCTGCCGTCCAAAGTATGACAAACAATAGCCAAATGGGTTTTTCCTACAACAACAATTTTTCAATATGCTCCAACCAAAATGACCAAGAGAGCCCCCAAACCGAAAACCGAGCCCAAAAAATACCCGGAAAAGGGTTGGACACCGGGTTTGGGGTGGTGCACAATTCGTCGTTATTGTTTGCATATCCAGTGGGTGGGGAAAAAGCCAGGGTATCTCCAATTTATAAACAGAAAAACACTTTCGAAAATTACCTGTGTTACCACTGGATTCTAAACTATTTCTTAAAAGTCTTTTTAAATATGTGGTGTACGAAGATTTGTTGACTCAATGGAAATGTAAAGAATTTTTACACAATTTAAATTGACCTTAACTCTTTTAAATAAAATACTTTTGTAGATTTTGATTAATTTATATCTTGCAAATATATTATTAAAGGGTATTTTTCTGCAGGAACTATTTCCCCATTATGTTATCCCACTTGCCATTATTGCGCATTGTGAGCTGCAGCAGCTTCTGCTTTTTTTCTGCCTGATCCTGTTCCTCCTTCCGACGCCTTTTCCCGCTCATTTTCCCTTCCCCACGTCCACATTTTTCCACCCACACACGCCCACTCACAGGATGGCCAAGGCTAAGAACATTCATAGGTCGATTGTCGCTGCCATTAAGTGTGCATAAATGTGACAAGAACAACAATAAAAAGGATAACAACGGGTTGGGATATGGAGTCAGGGTCAGGTCGAGTTTGACATGCCCTTTTCCCCGGAAAAGCGTTTCATATTTGTGTACCCAGGAACCTTGTAAGTGTGGAATGTAGGAAATGCAAAATGTTGTAAACAAGGCTTTTTTATTACCTTTAAACAAATGTAAAATAAAACCTAAATTGTAAATATAATCCAGTGAAGTAATTTTAAAGTGTAAACTTTTGGCACCAACAAAATTATAGTTGTGCTAAAAAGCATATATAATTTCGTTAAAATGTAATTATGTATTTAAAAAATTATTTCCTTGCTGAATATTTGTTGTAAAATATGTAGAATTTTTTGGAAAAATAACAAACATTTTGCCGAGCTTAATCTGCTTTCACGGATTGGGAATAAGCCCGAGCTGCAGCGCTTTCGGTGGCCTGTTTGCATTTGTTTATTTGCCGCTGCTGCAGGATGCCAGCTGCTGCCCAGACACCAGTTTCAAATATTCAGGAGCGGACGGAGTGGCCGGCAAGCCAAACCTTTAAATAAAAATTGTCAGAAAATAAATTTTAATTTGTGACATTGGCCGTGGGGCAGGCGAAAATGGATTGAACGATTCGATGGCCAGGGGGATGGCATTGCCGGAGGTGGTGGTGGAGGGGCAGAGGACTGGGCAGTTAACAAAAGGACATAAAAGTGGAAGAAGCACTGCAATGGCCATCAAGGCTAACGATATTGTGACAGGTTATCGATATTGTCGCAAACTCGAATGGCTGACAATCGAGTGGTGCTGTGGAATTGGTCAATTACTTAACTGCCAGGGAAATCGGTTCGGTTCTTGATTGCAATTCTGTAGTACACTCGTACTCGCACTCGATTGTTGTGTAGTTGTCGCTCCTCGAAATATATTTTTTCTGTAAATGTGCGAATTTTAAATGATGCCGTGTTCAGTTTTTTATATGTTTTTACAAGCTCAGATAGTTTTAAGCTTACAAACATTTTACGGATATTGTAAAGGAACAACATTTCAATTCACATCTACAAGTCATCGGAAACTTGGAAATAACTAACATGAAAATGGGTCAAAAATTTGATCATCGTTAAACTAAAAATTTTGAATGCAGATTTTTAGAGAATGATTCCACAAGTCTTTAGAGGTATGTCACTTTGAAATCGGATTAAATTTGTAAAAGTTATGGAGTCTGGAAGCCCAATAGAGGGTCACCTCATTTCAATTCATCGGAAACTTGGAAATAACTAACATGAAAATGGGTCAAAAATTTGATCATCGTTAAACTAAAAATTTTGAATGCAGATTTTTAGAGAATGATTCCACAAGTCTTTAGAGGTATGTCACTTTGAAATCGGATTAAATTTGTTAAAGTTATGGAGTCTGGAAGCCTAGTTGAGGGTCACCTCATTACAATTTATCGGAAACTTGGAAATAACTAACATGAAAATGGGTCCAAAATTTGATCATCGTTAAACTAAAAATTTTGAATGCAGATTTTTAGAGAATGATTCCACAAGTCTTTAGAGGTATGTCACTTTGAAATCGGATTAAATTTGTAAAAGTTATGGAGTCTGGAAGTCCAATTGGGGGTCACCTTATTACAATTCATTGGAAACTTGGAAATAACTGACATGAAAATGGGTCCAAAATTTGATAATCGGTAAACTAAAAATTTTGAATGCAGATTTTTAGAGAATGTTTCAACAAGTCTTTAGAGGTATGTCACTTTGAAATCGGATAAAATTTGTAAAAGTTATGGAGTCTGGAAGTCCAATTGGGGGTGACCTCATTACTAGTTATCGGGAACTTGGAAATAACTAACATGAAAATGGGTCCAACATGGGTCCATAATTAAAATTGAATATTTCCAAATCAACCTAAATCGATAGTTTAGGTCCTCTAGTTTCCGAAATTAGAAACAAATTAACTTGAGTTTAGTTTGTGATCCAAACATTTATTAGATAAAAACAACGAATCAACAAATGTCACCAACTTGCTATGGCAAACGCATAATAATACTACAATAATAGTAGTGGAGTCATCCAAAAACCAAATTCTAATAAAAAATCCAATAAATGTTTTTTAAAGGGAATCAATACTGCATTAGGTTAATATCATTAATATCAAAAAAATCAATAAAAAATATACTTCAAAAGCGGTAATAATAACGTAAGTATTTTCCAGCCAAGAGTGGCTCCAAATGGCTTTCCAACTGAGAGGAATGCAGTACGACAGTTGTGGACTCTTTCGTCTGACTTTCCCCAGCCATTGTCTGTGAAAAACTTGGTATTCAAGTCCTGACTAGTGGGAAAATTCGTTAGCCTCGGGGGCGGGGAATCGGTTGAAAATTAAACATAATCATGTGCAACATAAATATGCAAGTGGAGTGCGGCTCGCCGTTTGGGTCTCCACAGCCAGCCGTGCTATTGATATTTGGCTGGATCTGGAGGAGGATCTGGAGGAGCGGGAGTTGTAGAAGCCACCGAAGCAGCAGCGACTGGCAAACTTTGCATAGCAAACAATGTGCACTTCTGGCAACACACACCCTACACACACCCTATACACACTCTATACACACTCCACCCTCCGAACACACAGCCTGTTCGTTAGAGTGGCAAATCAAACAGTCCCCCACATCACCCGATGAATATGTTTATGCCAGTTGGCATTGCAATAACTTCATAAATATGCAGTGCAGACTGCTGACTGCAGACTGCAGACTACAGACTGCAGCAGTCGAAGCTGCTGAATTTAAA
The DNA here is from genome assembly GCF_018152115.1 of Drosophila rhopaloa. Classification (NCBI taxonomy): domain Eukaryota; kingdom Metazoa; phylum Arthropoda; class Insecta; order Diptera; family Drosophilidae; genus Drosophila; species Drosophila rhopaloa. The sequence goes on along the minus strand of NW_025335123.1, from coordinate 12,364,466 downwards.
TTCAAACTGCGGCAACATAGTCGGATTTAAATGCCGGCCAAAACAGAACAATGCAATTATGATTCGGCTGTCAATTAAATGGCAAATTTACAGCACTTCAAGTGCAGCAATAGCGGGGAATGCCACCATGCTACCATGCTACCACTCGTACTCCGATAACCGAATGGAATAAGCATAAAATAAAATCATATAAAATATCAATAAAGCACACAAATTTATTGCAGAAACATACACGGAAAAGCGAGCAGTTGAGCAGTTGAGCATCCTGCAGAGGAGCCTCCGACTGTAGACTCGCTTTTTCCGTTTCTCGTTTGTTTATACCCTTGCGAATTTTAACTTATTTAGATTTGAGCATATATAGTATTTATTTTAAAACTGAAATATTTTAATACAATATTCTTACTTTATTAATTTATTGGTTGCTACATTAATATTTAAATGTATGCTTGAAAGACAGATGCTTTAAAGTTAAACTATTAAGCTTGTGAAAACTCTTAGCTTTATTTTTATTGGCAAAATCTAAAAGAAATAAAACAATTTAGCTTGCTCTATTTTTGTTACATTTAAATATATACAACTTGTTTATTTTATATACATATCTGATAAATATTAAAAGTGGATTAAACTAGTAAGCATTACAATATGATACAAGAAAGTTTCATTCTTCCTGTCTAAATTGGCTTATATTTCGAAAATGATTTTGATTTCAATCCATTGATGAGGGTATAACCCGCTTCGCTTCTTGAGTCTGGCTTACTTGCGTTGGAGTGTGTGAGTGTTGGAAAATGCTCGTAAATAAAATACTCAGCCCCCGTTCCTGCCCCCCTGTTGGCTTTCCGCCCCTTATTTTCCCACCGCCCCCAATTTTCTTCTGGTTGGGCCAGCGGCAAAACGATGACGAGCTGACGATGTCGTTGTAAATACCATAAAGAAAATCGTTGCCGACGTGCGGTGTCCGTGTCCGTGTGTCCTGTGAGTCCTGCGACTGTGTGTGTGTGTGTGTGTGTGAGTGTGCTGCTGATGTCTGGAAGGAGATGGCCAGAAAGGAGCAACAGCAACCAGCCAGCCAGCCAGCAGGCAGGAAGCCTGCGAAATGTTATTTATTGGAATTGTGTAATAAATGTGACCGAAAGTGCACTCGACGTAAACGAAATGTTGCATGCCACATCCCCAGTACCTCAAGGTCCATTCGTCGTGGGGCTTCCATTCCAGGTCGGGTGTCAGGACACTCCGTTGCATTAGGAGCCGCCAAATGATGCAAATGAAGGTGGACCAGCAACCAGAACATATGCGCATCCAAATGACCACTATCCATTATCCTCCTGCACGTTCATGGCTCGTATGACAGGACCAGAGATCTTCATTATCCTATCGTCTGCATTGCTGTTCGCCTCAAACTCCAAATGCTTTCCACAAAAATGTCATTTTCTCTTAGTATAATAAACCATATATGCCAACAAAATACTAAAAAACAAAAATGACAATTATTCAGATCGTTAAAAATCACATTGTTTCGATAAACCAAATAACAAGTTTTACCAGAATATGTCTTATAACATTGGAACCTGAATAAAAAGCAACAATGTTTTTAGTGTAATTATTTGTAAAGGAAATCAGAGAAAGATTTTAATATAACAAATACTATATAAGATGGAGAATCAATATCTTTATCACTTATTTTCTTTTGTTATTAAAGTAATATTTATTGCTCACTTTAATAGTGCTTTAAGTTTGTAAAGGAAGTAGGTTTCACTTCCCTTTCGGTGCTCCATCCACTTAATTCGCTGAAAATAAAATACTACCCCCATCAATCAATCAGAACGTGCTGATGTAAGCAAATAATCCAGTACAAAATTGAGACGTCACGCGTGATTACCGAACGTAGTGGCAGGACATTTCGAGGACCTGCCACAGGCAGTGTGTGCGACCATTACGTATGATCGGCCGGACAGATTGGGAGCTATGCACGCTTGTGGCTACGTGATCGCCCAGTTAGGGGGCGGAATATAATAGAGGACTCCACGCGACTCCTCGCAATTTGTGTCGGGTCGGGGCATTTGCATCTGCATATATATCCACATATCCAAAAACCACAAAACACTCGGCAAAAGCAGTCTAGTCGAGCTGGCCAGAAAGCCCACCCACACCCACTGCTGGTCACTTGGCTAGGTTTTAGCTGAATATGGATATTTATAAAAATACTTATCTAAATCAATGAGAAAAGTTGTATTTCTAATATTTTTGCTATATTTTAAGCAAGGAAAAATAATACTTTCCTTTACATAATAAAATTGCTTTTATTTGTATCGAAACAAATTTTTATAAGACATCTTAAACGGAAGCATTTTCCTTACAAGTTTTTTGGTGCTGCGAAATTTAGCAAATAAAAAATGTAAGAAAATATGTTAAATTATTTAAATGCAAAATTATATATTACAAAACATAAAAATAGCTTCAATGAGTTACTCTCTGTAACTTATAGATGTATTGGCAGTGGGCATTCACTTGTCCAGCTGCATTGGCAAATCTAAACGGTCCTTCAGCGCCCCTCTTCCTGATACCCCCGTTACCCCCTTTTCCGCGCTCCTGAATCCTGAATCCTGCGGCACACACACATGGCACCTTTGCTTTGTCCCGAAAATTTCCATCGATTTGATTTATATGCAAAATATTTAAATTTTATTGCCAGTTTGCATATGGGCCAGACAGACGGACAGATGGAGAGACATGGAGAGTCAGGACCCAGGAGGCTTAAGTGAGATCGATAGTTATAGTTGGGCCCACACACACACACACACACACATACACACACACACACACACGGCCACAAACGAGAAAAGTCGGAAAAACAGCTGAGGTTGTGGAGATAATTTATGCAGCTTTCGGTAATATTGAAAACGAAATTTAAATGCAAACAAGGGAAAGTGTTGGAAAAGCCAGTTTTCCTAAACCAACCAAACCCTCTCACCTGGGTTACCCCATTGTGTTTGCTTGTTTGTTTGTTTTATTTTTGTGCTTGTGTTGGGGAAAAATTCGGTTATGGCCAAAATGGAAAATGGCCAGCGATTAAAGGCCATCGTATCTCGGATATGGCTCTTCAAATGCAGCTAATGAGTGGCCTCCGTCGTCCGCTTTTCGTGTCGCCAACTTGCAACTTTCCACATTTTTCATTATGTCGCAGACAAGGCGCAAATGAAAAGGAGCTGGAAAATGGGAAATGGGAAATGGGGAAACCAGAATGGCCGGGGGGCGTGGGAGGCGTGTCAGAAATTATGTTGATTGTTTGCTCTAGCCAAGGAAATAATTAAGCAAGACATGGCAGCAACGGAGACACGGGCAAGAAACTCGAGCATATTTCGCTGGCGCCAAGTCAAAAACATATATATATATATATATATATATACCAAATATATCTGGGCTTTTGTGCACAGCGAAAAATTTATTAGTTTAAAGACACAACAAGAGCAGAAATAAATACAATTTAAGAGAATGAAGGTAAGATTTTATATTGACTTCTAAAGAGGGTAATTTATCTAATAACTGGCAATAAAATAATTATTCCAGAACATTATTAAAATTAAGCTGATTATATTATAAAATATTAATGTAAGCTGATTGGCATCATTTCGTTTAATGTTTCTTTTAGTGTACGCACTTCCCCATCAGGCTGCAAAAACAAATTCCGAAATTGTCAACAGCTTTTTGTGACTCACTGTGTGTGCGTCGGTTTTTTGTTGCTTCTCCGAGTTAATCTAATTAGTGAGCCACTTGGAGCTGCAGTTTTGATTTACATTTCGAGCTGCCACTGGAAATTAGCCAGGGAAAAACAGTCGACGAAGAATTGTGCCGCCCCCCCTCCCCTGAAATTTGGGAACCAAAAGTTTTACTAATTTCCGTACAATTCGCTCAAAATGTACGGAATAGATCGGTGGCCATCGACGCTTTGCCTTTGAATGTCGGCATTATTCCGTTTCGATTTCGGTTCATTTTATCGCATTTCATTAGCGGCAACAGCGGTTCCAATTTCCCATTTCCAATTTCCCATTTTCATTTAGTTTTGGACTGGCATTTTACAATTTCCCAAGCCCTTCATCCCCCATTTTAGTTCCCCGTCTAATCCAGCTTCCAATGGGATTTTATTTATTTATTACGTATACGTAGAATGTCGAAACGAGGCGCGTTCCTTTGTCCTCGTCGGTCCCTTTGTTTGGGCCAACTGGGCAAATATTTGGCCACCATCAGCGGGGCCACAGCTCCCTTGATAAGCGATAAGCCTCGTCTCGCCAGGGCCATGAATAAATTAGTTGGCCAGCCCCAGAAGACTTTGCAGTTGGTCAAGAAAACATCATAATTTTTTCCACCAAAAATGCGAAATACGAAAGGAGAACTATTTTGAAAATCTTGGTAGTCGTAAAAATCTAAAAAAAATTATGGGATATTTCATATTATATTATATCGTTTGTCCTTCATACTTTAAAATTCAAACAAATTGTTTTAAATTAACATTTAACATTGTACATTTAATCTTCAAAGCATTTTGGTATTACAAAATATATTTGTTATCGTTTCTTAATGTGTTTCAGAGTAAGCTTAAAGTTCTAAACAAATGTATATTGTACCCAGAAATCTCAAGCAAATATAAAGTTGTACTGAAAGTTCAATTAATAAATAAATAATTTATGAATAAATTTATTCTTAAGCATGTATAAAGATCATTATACTGGTATTCATAAATGTATTTAATATTTGGACTTATTATTGTATATGTTTTATAAATCACAATAACATAAGACAGGGCTAAGTTATTATTTAGGGAAAAATGTAGTAACCTATAACGTCTTATAGTTTTTTAAAATCCCATTTTTAAGTAGGCCATGAGAAGTGCTTCAAACCAAAATGACAGACAAGTTCTGTGCCTATTCATTCTTTCATTTAGTTATATCTTAAACTCAAACGAAGCAACAACGAAATCAAAAATTTCTCCTCAATTATTTAGCTTGTTTTGTATTTAATTATACGAAAAGTTGTTAAGCAACTAGCACATTTAGATAGGTGATACTACTTGAATCAGATCCAGAGCCACCATGAGCGTAATTGAGAAACCAGAGGAGGTGGTGGAGGCAAAGCCGGTCACCAATCGAGCCCAAATGTACACGTTCGGTGAGTTGATTCGGGCGATGGGGGACATAACCCTGCCCGGATTTGTGTGGAAGGTGATCTTCTGCCAGGAGCCAGTGCTGAGTGTCATCTACCTGTTCGTGGGTCTCTTCGCCCTCGATCTGCTGGCCAGCTATTCCCTGGTGAAGCTGGTGGGCCTGGTGGGTCTGACCATCCTGTGCCACGGCATCGCCTACGCCACCATCCGTCCGTATGTGCGATTTGCACCGTACGAGAACCTGCTGACCTGCCGCATCGATTTGACCTTGTGCCCGGAGAAGGTCGACCGGGTGGTGGGCTGCGTCACCAACTGGATCAACCGCTGGGTGGCCACGGTGCAGTTCCTCCTCTTCGGAGACCACCTCCTGGCCAGTTTCCTGGTGGGGATCGCCCTGTTGGAGCTGCACGCCATCCTTCGCTGGGTGGAGATCTCGCTGATTAAGTTTGGTAAGTGAAACAATTAACTGAATCGGTCACTTATTTTAACAATATTGACAATATCATCTAATTTTATATGTAAAGCCTACTGCATGGCATTCGTTCTGCCACGAATTTGGCGCATTTTCCGGCTTTGGCTGGAGCTGCAGCCCCCGCACAGCCACGCCCACTGGCTGATCAGCACGGCGAGCATGGGCAAGGATCTCGTCCTGGAGGCCATTGAAAAGGCAGCCCAGGAATTGGAACTGATCAGGGAGAGGATCTTGGAGCGGGAACAGCTCGAGGGCCCAGGGGATATCTCCGTGGGTTGGATAGACAAAATCATGGAATATAAAGATTCATTCGAGAAATGGATCTCTTCGCCGAAAACTGTTGTTAAGGAGAAAGCAGACAGTCTTTAAAAATTATTTTCATATCCTTGTTCACCGTTTTTCATTCAAAACAAGACACTGATGATATCCAAAAACACAACGAACCGAGTTAAACCAGCATAACTTCCCTAAAAAATAATATATATTTACACATTACACAATTATCTCTGGTTTTAACTAATTTGCAAATTATATATTTACAAATCATAAATATAAATAATTTTACCCAAAAGTTCCTTATTGTTTTATATTTCTTTCCATTAGTTAATAATTAAATAGCTTTTCTAAGTTTAACTATTAACTTGGGTTTTATATCTTAGATATAAATTGAGTGTGTGCATTTTGGTGTGAAAATTAATTAAAGCCTTGGTTTTTCCGCGCTGCTTGCGGGCAATAAAAATCGCGCCCAGAACGTGACAAACGACGGTGAAGTTAAAGGCGCCAAAGGCAAACGAGCATGCGACCCATTGATGTGGGTGTCATGTAAAGGGGGCGGTGGGCGGTGGGCGAAAGTGGGTGGCGGATGCAATGCAGCCTTGGCGGTGGTTAATCATTAAAGCCTCCTCCTCGGGCCAGTGGCTCAAGATGGTCAGATTTATTCATTAGCCGGGTGTGAGGGACTGGGAAATCACTGCGGGCCATGGGAGGCATTAAATATTTAGTGAGCTCTCGGCAGGAAGTACACGAAAATCGAAGGAGCAGGGAGAAAGGGGGGGGGACAGGGGAGAAAGGCGACAGGAAGTGGGTGAAAATTGGGCAGAGGGACAGATGAGGGGAAAGAGCGGTGGCCCTTTTCTTCTTGCAATTTGCACTCAATTGCAATTTCCGTTCGCCGCTGCCATTTGCTACGTGGCTGCCACGTGCAACCACCCCCTCTGCCCCCTACCCCCCTGCCACGCCCCTGCCTACGTGCTGAGCGGCGCAAAACGCGCAGAAATTTGTTTTGCCATTTTGTTTAGTTGTTAGTTGTTGCTGCGGCGGCCCCAACCTCCCGTCCCTCCCCCACCCCCCTCTCACCCACCAGAACCCAACTCCCCCCCCATGTTGTTTTTTTAAATATCAATATAAAACGTGACAGAATGGACTTTTGCCTCGACAAAGCTCAGGAAGTACCGCGGATGAAAGGCAGGAGCATGCACTTGGAAAAAGGATTTAGGTCTATAAAATTAACCAAGAATTATAATTATTTTTGAAAAATATATATGAATATATTTAAATTAAAAATGTTAGGAGGTTTCTAATTATGCTGACTATTAAGGCTCAATTTGAAAATTTAAAACAATCAAGAAACTTATCTGATATTTATAAAATATTGATTTCAACATAAATATATTTTAAATGTTTCTCGTCTCTTAATTTGAAATATATATATTTTGCAAAACTTTAAGAAAGGAATGGCCTCTAAAACTAATTCAAATATAATATAATTCAATTATATGTGTCTTTAAATTAAAAACTAATCCAATTTCAATAGCTTACAGTGATAACAATTTTAGCAATACCTTTCTACATTAAATATCTAGTTTAAAAATTTAATTATTTATGCAAGATATTTTAAGACTTTTTTTCGAGTGCAACGTTTAAAGCAAATCTGGGGAACAGGGAACAGAATTTCCGTAAGCGGTTTAACTGCCCGACGATGGGCAGGCATAAGTAGGCGGCGGGTGGTTTCAAAAAGGGGGCGGGTTCACGCATTATAATCCGTTTATGGACGTCACCCCCGTCCGAAATCTCTGCTGAAATCCAAGGAAACGACCCGTTCCGAAGGAGCCGTCGACTTGGCTATTCCTCACAATTGTGGAATTAGAAGGGGATGTCGGATTACCAGAAGACGGGCAACCAACTGGGCAAAGCAGGGATCAGGTGTGGCAGGATGCTTTCTGCTCTGCTTCAGGATACGCATAATTTTACCTCTTTTGTCTTACTAATTTACCGACAAATATAATATACTTACTTTACTTTTTAAAAAACCCATCGGGCATTGTACCTTAAAGACTTTAAAATATGTTTTCAAAATTGGGAAAAGGAAAATCAATTTCAATGATCAAATACGTTTTTTAAGCTAATTGTTTGAAACTATTAAAGTTTAGAATAGAAAATGCAATCCAAAAACGGACACGTTTTAATATTTTATTAAATAATTTATTATATATAGTATAAGTGTTACAATCGCAATGAAAGTATGCCTTCTCTAGCTTACAAAAACTGCATAAAGACGTGGGAAATCGGATGTTGTTGGTCCACTGAAGTTAAAGACATCATTTGGTTGCTGTTTCTGTTGCCATTGTGCAGCGGAGCACTGGTAAGATGCCCCGGGCCAGGAGAATGATGACGAGGATGATGATTCCAAAGGCATATGCGGTTCCCACTTGGATGCCATCGGGGGTCGCTTTTTCGACTCGGCCAAATGGACTCACGGTCGATGACGCCGCCTTTCAAAAGGACACCCCACTATTCCGATTTGAATGGCGAGGGAATGGCTGTGGAAAATCAGACAGAGCTTTTCCCCCGGTTTCCATGGACCTGCCATTGTGCGCATTTGTACACACACGTATATAAGGAGAAACGGGAGGCGAATTGCGGTGGTGAAAATTGCATTCAGCGAGTGTTTTATGGCCATGTTCGGCACTCCGACTGCGACTGCTTTATGAATGTATAATTTTATTATACACAAATTCTATTTACAGCGCGACACGTTGCGTGAACGGTTCATGAGGCGCAAAATGCGAGGGTCGCTTTAGAAATTTGGCAACCAATTATGACCTCATTCAACACTGACTGCTCGATTGCACCTGGCTGCCCATTTGATTGTAATTAATATTTGCATTTCAATTGCATTTGCGATGGTCGGCAGTAAAACCGGTTTTTGTGGCCAGCGGCCAAATATTTGCAACGCCACCTGCCACGCCCCCAATTATCACATATGGCGGGACATTGATTAAACATTTAACTGTCCATAAGTATTTTAATAACTATTTCGGCGCTCCGAAAACAATTTCCCAGCGGCTAATTGTGGGTGTTTAGTGGGAAAGGTTGTTGTTTGGCAGGCCCAAACCAACCGAAAATCAACCAAATGGAAACGACCAACAAGCTTGGATTGAGTTCGGGCTTACACGGTGAGAAATTAAGAATTTAGTGGCCCCTATGTCAGAGGACTTTTGATTTATTGTGTCCTAAGTCTTAAGTCAACCCGAATTATTTTTAGAAGCATGAAAATATGCATCTCCAATATATAATATTTTTTGGAATACTTTAAACTCAAGTAAAATATTTTAAATACGTTTAATCTTCAGACGACTTGTTAAATAATATAATTGTTCTTAGTTGTCGGTGCAAATGTTGAAAATAGTTTAAAAATATTTATGTGCTTTCCAGTTATCTTCCAAAAGCACAAAATAATTTATTTGGTTGTTTAGAAATAATTATAGTAATAAGTTAAAACTTTAATTTTGAAGTCTAAGAACAGGCAATGAAATATTTTATGCTATATGTGTGGTACTGCACTTGAATATTATTATTCATGTCAGATTTTCTGTAGATTTCTTAGTCACCCCAGATTTAGGATCCTTGCAACTATTTCTACCCGTGTAGGGACTCCATGGACATCTGGTTATGGCACCCGGCGATGATTGCTTCCCTCAGGGTGCTCAGCATCGACATTGACATGGTCCAGTGCGTATAAATCAACAGCTGCAGCAGGTTTTCCGGCCCAACCAGAGTTTTGTGAAGGAGGAAAGGGAAGGGAAGGGGTGAAAACGGGGACAGCAGCAGGCGGCGGGTTAAAAATCTTTTCAAGTGGTCAACGGACGCAAATCCCTGTCCCAGTATCCCAACATCCCTACATCCCGCATCCTTGTGCCTTTGCGGTTGAATTAAGACAAACAAAAGGCACTGGCAGAAAATGGGGACTGGGAAATGGAGAGCTTTGCTTAGATTACGCATACGCCGTGTTGAGCAGTGGCTCCTCGGGGGTACGGGGAAATGGGGTCGAGAAAAGAAAGTGCAACACACATGCACGGCAACAGAAGCAGAAACAGAATGTGGAGAAGGACCTGGAGATGGAGATGGAACTGGAGTGGCAGGACAAAAACGAAAAAGGGCAAACGCAAAATGTAAATGGGCTTTTCACAAAATGAATATTAAATTGCAAGTGGGGTAAAGAAAAAAGGCAACCGGGGCAAGGGGGGCAAGGGGGGATGGCTTAGCCGAGGGGTGTTAGACATGTCTGAGCCGACATTAACATGGCCGAAACCGTAACCCAAGCCGAAGCCGAAGCCGCCAATGGGTTGGCTTAGAAACTCTTTGTGGGCTTTGATTTTCGCCTGGTCTTAGGTGCGGTTTCCCTAGTCCGCATTTTCATTTTCCACCCATTTCTTTTGTGGCCGATGTGAATATGATTATCGCTGTGATTGCCAAGCTGGGAAATCTGACAGTCCAAAGGGTGATCTATTTTGCTGCCACCTCCTTTGGCATATTTATTGGAAGTTACGCAAAGGCAATGAACGGAAATGCTAAATCTTAAATAAGCTGGTCCTAAACCTTAAGTCGTATTTATTTAACCATTTTTAAGCTTTTGGACATACATTTTTTTATATTTTCAAATTAAACTTAGTTTTATAATTTGTGAATACTTATTAAGACTTGTATTTAAATAAATATACTTAAATTCCATTTGTATATAAATAAATAGCCTTTGTGGCCATACCTGCAACTCATTTTAATATCTAGGCAGATTATAAAAAATGCATTTATTGCCCAATTAACAACAGTGAATAAATGTCTTCTGGTTTTCCTAATGAGCTTATGGCAACGAGCATTTCACGCGATTATTCTTGAAAATAGCTAAAACTTGCTCCTTCGCAAAATGCTAATCCCAATTAGAAACCGCAGCTCGACTAATTAGCATTGGAAGAGCCTCGGATATCCGACTTGTTTTGTGGTTGTGCTCAGATAGATGAGGATTTTGTTCAGTTTCCTGGAAACGCCCAGGAAAATCTCTGTCATTTTCCGCCACGCCCCCCTGCCACTCCCCGCCGCCCACTTATATGACATGGCATATGCATTGTTTTCAAAATGATTTGCGGTTCTAATTTTTCGCACAGAGGCGGCGGCCGTACTCTGTCGTCGTTTCTTATTTTTGTGGCTTTTGCTGCACAATCCCCCTTCCCCAGCCACGCCCCCATTTCCTATTACTACTCCATTTCCGCCCCCGCAGATGCCAACAAAGTGTACAGCAAGTAAGATGCCACCACAAACCGCATGCAGCACCAGTCGCTCTAAACTATTGCATCTTCTTTTGGATGCAAGGGTACTGCAAAAAATCTATGGAAAATTGAAACCCACTCATATACAAATCTTAAAGATAAAAAAAGTTCGTACTAAAATCTTTAAATCAACCTACTTTTAATGAACTACACAAAATCAATGTTTAGAAAACAGTATTGAAATTTTATTTATGTCTTCTTACAAAATGTTACTAAAAAACAGCAGTTTCTACTTTCATATTTAAATGCTGCAAATATTTTGATACTTTTAGCTATGCGTTTTTCACAGTGCACCCTTGTTCCCTGCTCATTTTGTGTGTTTCTTGAGCTGAGGCGCCAAAACAAAGCAGAAACTTCGGTTGGTTCAACATTTCAACTGCTTGGAAATTTATTCATTCCCATTCCTTCGTCTTTGCCATCTGCATCTCCGTCTTCATTTGTCTGTCGTTTTGTATTTGAGCATTTCGGTATTTGAGTTCCGCCCCCAATGCCACGCCCCTGCTAAATGCCACACAAAAACTTTGTCGAGCAAATAAGTAAATTTTTAATTGAAACTCACATGGAAGCAAGGCGCACACGAAATTTGATAATTCAAATGGCAGAACGTTTAATATTTGATGTGGCTCACACCTCTGGCGCTCCAGAATTTAATTTCATTTGTCGAAATCAATTAAAATGCCTTTCAAAATTTATCACCTGCAAAAACGGACGATTTGCAAAATTGGACTCGGCTCCTTTCGCCCTCGAGTGCCTCAATTACTCTCTGGCCAACTTCAACTGCAGGCGAATGCAAAAGTTTTCGTCCTTTCGTCCTTCTTTCGGCTAAAGTTAACAAATTTTTTTTCTTCTGCCATAGCAAAAGTTGAGGTAAGTTGTGTACTGAAGTCGAAAGTTTTCCCACACATCCGAGGAAAAGCGGGGGGTAAACTGCAGAGGACAAATATTTTTCAACAACTTCTCAATGCTGCCAGTGGGCTTTGAATGCAACTAAATTCAAGCTGCAATCGGAGACTTTTAATAGGGCGTGCACATACAGCTGAGGATAAAATAATAAAGAGTATCTTATGTTATGCAAAATTTCTTTAAAAAAGAAATTCAATTTTGATGTCAAGGTTAAATATATAAATATACATTTAAAGCTCAAAATATGGCCCATATTCATTTCACATACAAAAAATAATGGTAATGCAATGATCATTATTCCATCTTAAATAATTATGGAATAAGGAGTAAAGGAAGGACTTTGAACTAAGTAAAAAAGAAGTGCAATAAACACCAAACAACAACCAGTAAAAATGTTTTCGGAAATAGCATTGACATTATTTACAAAAATGTGTAGAAAACATTGTGCCACCACTATTATTGCAACCACACCTGTAGGGGAAAAGGGAAAAGCGAAAAAGGAAGAGTTTGTTTTGCAAATTTGCCCATGTCGTGGTTGCAGTTCTTACTTTAACAATCAACGTTGACTAAATCAGAGCTGGTCTGTTGATGCTGCAGCTGCAGTTGCAGTTGTTGCTGCTGCTGTTGCGATGTTGCTGCTGTTGTGATGTTGCTGCTGTTGTGATGTTGCTGCTGTGATGCTCTGTTGTTGCTGCTGATTTATCTGGCGAGTGCGCCAAACGCATGTAAACAAGCGTCGGGGCAGGCATGTGTTTTTCCAGTCGACCCGCTGGAAAACCCCTTCGGAAAACCCCCCGGAAAACCCCCCGGAAAAACCACCCGCACGCCATAATGCGCTGCACAATTTGGCAACGAGGTCCTCTGATGTTGCCCACATAAGTAGGCAATGGATTTTTCCCTACTGAAGCTCTCTGCCGATTGGGAATGTTTTGCGCACAGTTAAAAACTAGGTCCAACAAACTGGTACTTGTTTGTGGCAGGACCAATTAAATAAAATTGGAAAACAAATTAATGAATTGAAAATAAGTTTTTAATAAAAAACAGAGCTTGTGCTCTACTTTTAAAAGTATTAAACAGAACTAGTTGCAATTCTATAGCACAAATATTTTTAATATTTTTGTGCTTAGTTTCTATGAGACATAGTGAAAGATAAGTTTTGTACAAGCCAAACCAAAGAAAGTGAGTGTCTTTTTCTGTATTACCCTTGTTTTTCGCCATGTATATATGATTGTGTGTTAGTGTTGGCCCTTCTCTAATGGCCACAAATTAAAGACTTCGGACAAAAGCTTAACTTTCATTAATCGCGGCAAATGTCAGCGCACAGATTTTCCCGCCAAAAGAGATGGGAAAACATAGAACCAGAGAAAGGGGAGAAAGCAGGGAAGAGGCGAGGGGGTGAGGGGGCCGCAAACGAGATGGGGAGGCAATGCAGCTACAACAAACTATCAAAATAAATAACAGAACGTGACGGCAACGTAACGTGCCACATTCTCCAACCGCCCCTCCCCTGCCACGCCCCCGCAAAGCCCCCCCTCTTGTGCCACAACCCCCCTCTTTCGACCACCACACAATTGCCACACAAACGAAACTTTTCAGCCACGAAAATTGCACATAAAACTTAATTAGTTTTTTCTCTCTCTGTTTGGCGAGTGTGTGTATGTTTCGTGCTGTTTGGTCATTTTTATCATTTGCACTTAATTAATTAAGTTGTAGCATTTTTATTGCCCCACAACAATAACAAGAACAACAACTATATTATACACATGTTAAAGAATAGTTGTTGTTAGAATACAAAATGAAAGAGCCAATCAAGAAAATACCCGCAAAAAATATTTGGCCAAAAGAAATTTCATTAAGATTTCGCCAGTAATTACGAATGAAACTTGAAAAATCTTTCAAAGTTTTCGTTAAAACTTGGCAATTTACAAAGTGAGTAAGCTAAAATCTTCCAGCCTTAATTTTCTAATGCAAATCTCCAAAAAAAAAAGTCAATATGTTTTTAAAGAATTTTTTTGTTTTGTGATTATGTAACTCAAACAAGAAGTGAATGGAGTGAAAATGAAAACACTTGCAGGTCTTGATGCTTGATTATGAAAACGTAATTGGATTTGCACAAGCAGGGCGCGCATAAATATATAATACGATATATCGCGGCAAGTAAGTGCCAATAGATATAAAAAATTGATCAACTGCGGGGGCGCCATCTACCGGGCGTTTATGCGAAGCTGCCGTAAGCCGTAAGTCGTAAGCCGTAAAAATTAATAGCCAGACGATGGGAATGCGAATGGAAATGGGAGTGGGAATGGGAACGGGAACGGGGCACGGGAATGGGAATGGTGGATGGCTGTTTTCGACCTGGTCGTCGACTTCAAGTACGTGTAATATCAATAAAATTAAGCCGAGACAAGGGGCCCAAAGCCAGACGACAGTGGAGGGATGGCGGGATGGCGAACTGGAGAGCCTTGCGTGCAATCATAAAAACGCGACAGTGCCAAACAATAAGCTGAAAGCCTCTTACATGTATTTTTATGCCCCACCCACCACTCGCCACCCACCACCCACCATACACCACCCAGTGACCCACCCAAGCCAAAACCCAACCACCGCGATGACGACGCCGCCGTGTCGCTTCTAATGAGACTTGAAAAGTCAACGACATCCGCTACGGAACGAGCCCCGTGCACCAGTGATGGGTTAAGGGGGAACGGGGGGGGCAGAGGCAGCATGGGGTTAAGGACGGGGAGGGAGTGGGGGTGGTGGCATGTGGGGCACCGAGAGCGAAAGGCTTCTAAATGCGGCGCGTCATTGTTTTGCCCTGAAGGAGCTGCCAGCTGAAATCCTGGACCCGAAGTCCTGGTCCTCGATCTGCCACCCATTCGCTGCCTTTGCGTGGGAGCACAGTGGTGCACATTTAATTAACTATCCCCTTAAATGTATCTTTTTATTTGTTTACAATTTTATTTGATTAAAAATCCAGTGAAACACCAAACGACAGGGCTACAAATCTCATCATTTGATTTTATTTTATATTTATTCCAATTCCTAAAAAGGCATTTTTGTTTTGATAAATCAGTTGAGTTGGCTTTAGATATATCAACATGCTTGTTTAACCATCCCTAGTTGGGCTTATTAAAATCCATACTTTATATTCCAATAAGAAAAACATTTTTATTTCGTGACATTACATTTTGCATTTTTTTACAAATGTTATTAACTTTAGTGGCATTACAAATAATTAAGTGTTCGTGCAGATAAATTTAAAAACTGATGATTTTACTTTGAAGGCGATCTATCTAGTGCCTCAGGCGATTATCAAATAAAATAAGCTTGCAATTTGGATACATGATGTAGGTGTGCACAAAATAACCATTCAATAAATAGAAACGCAGATGACGATGAGAAATCAAACGGCCGACAGAAGTGAATCGTAGATTTAACTAGTGGCCTGTTGGGGACCTGGGAATCCGAATCCCGGTGGAGGATTAACATCACCGGATCCAGAGCCAGATCCAGATGAAGATGCAGATGCAGATGCCGTTGCCGATGCATATGCAGATGCCTCGGGTGATCCCGGTTCGGGCTGTGGTGAGGGATTGCGGAACTGCTCCGCGGAGATGCGGGTGAACAGGATGCCCACGCCCTCGATCATCGAGAGCAGGACGCCGCCCATGATCGCACTGCCGGCCATGGCGGCCACCCCGTTCCGCGATGACAGGATGCCCCCTGCTATAGCCCCACTCATGATCGAGTTCCAGGGGTCCTCCTTCTTGCGCAGATGCACCAGTGTGCAGTCCACAATGCTGAACACACAGCCCCACGAGGCGAAACTGCCGCCGATCGTCGGCGATCTGGCCTTCACGGCTGCCAATCCGCCGGCAAATCGGCGTCCAAAGCCCTGCGGCGCATTCCTGAATCCCTTGAGTCCTTGGAAGAGACCGCCTCCGAAGCAGCCCATGGTGAAGGCGCCGCCACAATCGTCGACGATGCGAAAAGGACAGGGTTCGCGCGAATACTCCTCCATTTCTATATAATCTGGCCGAAATTGAAAACTGAAAACTCAAAACTGATTTTTTCGCGTTCGTTCTACGCTCGACTTATCACAGGTTCGATCGGGTTTTGAAATAAATGTGAAATGAAATGTACGGCAGCACGATGGAGATATTCTAGACGCAGCCTACTAATTGAACAAAGCTAAAATTATTAATAAATTAAGGTACGCTACAGTTGCACTACTTTTAAATACTTTACCCATTTGAAAGCCATAAAAATACTGAACCGAATTTATCTAAACAGTTTTAAGCACAACGACCTCCTTACTTTTGCTCGATAAAAGATTTCATATTTAATTTCCAAGAAATAAATAAAAGAGTGCACTTAACAAGCTCTTCAAAAGAGGATAGTATTGTGTAGTCTACAAAGAGCTTTTATAATAGAGCAATAATTAGTAGTATAACCTCTAATAATAAATTTCCTTTTCGATCCCCGAAAGGAAAAGGACTTATGGCCTTATAAAAATGCAATCTCCCATGGGAGAAAGGCAATCCATTTTGCATAGACCACCGACCAGTGTGGGCCGCTGCCTTCGTTGTTGTTGTTGCTGGCTGAAGTGCTGCTTAAATATGAAAAACTAACTCGCAGCTGCTTTTCACATTTTCCTGCACTTGACACTAAATTCACTTTGGCCAAGTGGGTGCTTGGTGCACTTGGAGCGCACTTTCGCTTGACAACAAACCCACCGGCAGCCTCGCATCGCATCGCATCGCATCCACAGCCGCATTCACATTCAACTCCACATCTAGATACACATGCACATCCACATCCACATCCACGTGGCAATCCAGACGGGCAGGTGCGCAACGTACGTGGCACCACATAACGTACGTATATTTATTTTATTACTTAAATAAATTACAAAACGGTAGTCGGTTAACCAGAGCCAAAGCCAAAGCCAAAGCCGAAGCCAAATGGCCACCCATCCGCCGCCTGCATAGTTGAGGAGCTTAGCGCATAATATATTGTTGCAGTGCAGCAGCAACATTCCGGCCAACAAAGGCAACAAACTGTTTGCCATCTCCAGCTCCTCCTCCTCCTCCTCCTCCTCCGGTTAACTTTCGACTGCCAAGTGCAGGGCTTTCCCAGCCAAGTGCGAGTGTGCGAGTGTGCGAGTGTGGGTGTGTGGCCACGTGAAGTGCGAGGCGGCACAGGACAGGTCAGGACGGGACATAACAGGTGAATCTACAGCGGAAACGCAGCGCATTTCGAGTGCCGCCCCCGAATGCGAAACTTTTCCAGTTCGACCAACTTTTCGGGCTGGAAATCCGCTTGCCGTCAGTCAACAGCCTCTTAAAAAGTTATGATCGCGTTGATTAAAGATCTCTGTTATTTTTGCGGATTTTTTCACAAAGTTATTTACACTTTCCATTTGTCTACGGCCGCCACACAAATGTGAGCTCATCATTTTCCATGCTACAGTCGCTTTTGGCCAAGTTATAATGTGGCTTGGTGAACCGCCATAACTTTTAGATATATTTTAGAATGCTGACCGAGATCAGCTCTTTAAAAGGATGCTCCTTGTTTTTGTGTATGGTAAAAGTAATTTGGCAATCTATTGTTAAGACTTGGGAATCTCCATGTACAAGACTTACCACTTTACCATTTTTCGCCCAGTTAAACCCAAAGGCAAATAAAAACTCTCATAAACTGGCTTTCAATTCTTACGTATATTATCTTGTTCAATTTCAATTTCAGTTATTCCTCTATTTACAAATGAACTCCGAATGGGGGTTTTGTTTTTGTTTTTTTGGGGGGACTCTACGCGCACGGTATTTCAAATTACATGTGACAGCTCTCTCAAATATCGGGTATATATGTATTGTATATATGTATTGTATTTGTATAATTCGTCATTTATAGTTTCGTATAATATGCTTATATATTTCAATATTGTTTCAGTTAATTTCGTTGAAAGTTCTCCATTTGATTACATTGCCAAAGAACGAGAAAAGAAAGTTGTGTATTTGTATTTGTTGGGGGAGACCAAGATGGTTCTCCGCATTAATGGTGGTGCTACTCGTCTAGCCGTAGTAGTTGCCCGGTGCCTGGGTGGGATAGCCCTTGGCGCCGCCATCGGAGGAGCCTCCACCGCCGCCCCTGGATGAGGGATTCTCGCTGAAGAGGCCGCCAAAGTTCTTCGAGCTGAAGATGTCGCCTAGACCGCCGGAACCGCCACCGCCACCTCCTTGCTGGGCACCGCGATTGGAGTTGCCACCGCTGAGCAGGCTGCCCAGGAAGCTGCTGGCACCACCGCCGCCGCCACCTCCGCCTGCATTGGCTCCACCGCCGGATAGCACGGAGCCCAAGAGGCCTCCAAGGATGTTGCTGCCTGATCCACCGCCGCTGCTGCCTCCTGCCGGGGATCCTCCGCCGTAGCCACCACTCGGCTGATAGCCACCAGCGGGCTGGCCACCACCATTTGCTCCTCCAGCTCCGCCGCCCTGCAGTTGCTTGGCTATCTGGCCTGCAATGATACCGGATACCGCTTGACTCACCGCTGGATTCGAGAAGAAGTTGGAGAAGAAGCCGCCCTCCTTGTCCTTGGGTTTTTGGGCACCACCACCACCGTTGTGTTCATAGCCGGGTGCGGGTGGCGTGTAGCCGGGTTGTGGTTGGTAGCCGCCATTTGCTGGGGGCTGGTAGCCACCAGGAGCTTGAGGTTGATAGCCGCCGGGAGCTTGGGGTTGGTAGCCGCCGTTGTAGGGGTTGTAGCCACCGCCGCCGCCGCCGTTGCCACCAGCACCATATGGATTGTAGGGCGCTGCACCACCACCACCACCACCAGAGTTGGGTAGACTGGGGTACAGGGAGTGGCCGCCAGCCGAGAAGCCACCACCGTATCCGCCGTTGCCTCCGTCGTTGGCGCTCGCATCCGGCAGCGGGGCACTCGGAGCGTTCGGGGCATTCGGGGCGTATGCGTTATGGCTCACCTCTGATCGGTCAGCGAAGCAGTGCAAGCAGGGCAAGCAGTTTAGCCGAGGGTTAGCCACAAAAGCGGGGATTTCGAATGGAAAGTAAAAACACAAAAAACAAAGAACACAAATTAGATAACCAAAAAACAAAAAAAAAAATGAGAAAAAAAGGAAAGCAAGAACTGGTTAATGGACAATCAATGAACTTAGCTTACGTTTTCGACAAATAACCGTACCGTTTTAAATCTACACAACTTTGAGTTTGTCCGCCCGGGCTTATTCTAGTTAAGTCTTCGCTGTAGTATATTAAATATATCTCTGTCCACACACATTTATATATATTTAATGCTATGTACAACTCTTTAGTTCGTGGTTTTGATTAGTAAATACTCGAATACTTATTGTTTGCTCGTTAATTTCCTCGCCGCGTCTGAGAGTATGAGTTTGATGTGGAGTATTGTTAGTATTGGGTATCTTATCTCGATAAAATGATTTCAGTTTGGTTAATACTGGTCGTACTGTTTACATGGTTCCGGTTCAGAGATTGCAAATGAAGTTAGCAGTAGTTGATGTCCCAAATCAAGTGTGTGTGTGTGTGTTTGTGTGTGTGTGCAAATACAAACGGACGGAGTAAATATGCTCGACATGAGTGCTTTTTATCCGGAATTTACAGCGACAAAATCTTTATGTTATCTTGGGCAGTTTTGAATTTCTGGGACCTTGTTGTGTATTCGTGTTAGTGTATGTGTTTAAAATGTTTCACAATTTGTATTCTGTTTTAGGTTTTTGGTTTTTGGCTTTCGATTTTGTAGTTGTTTGTTTTTTCTGGCAGTTGGTTAGCAATGTAAATGCCTTTCTGTGACAGTTTTTCAATTTGTTTTCTTCTTTTTTGTTTTTTTTTTGTTTTTTGTCATTTCGGGAGTCTGCAGCACTTACAGCTTAGTTTTTAGTTTTTACTTTAGATTAGTTTTGAACACCTTAGGCTAGCTTAATTCTTTTGTTTTTGTTGTTGTTGTTTTTAAAATGCCATTTAACTTGCTTCAGTGATTATTTATTCATATTCGTAGACGTACAAAAAAAAAAACGAATCTGATTTGACCGCAGCGCACTTGGTGCACTTCCCTCAAATGTAGCTCATTATGCATTTTGATTGACATGCGTATCTTGTATCTACAACACTATCCATCTAAGTATCTGTATCTGTATCTGACTGCAGCAGCAGTTGCAGCATCAGTGGCAGTATCAAAAAGCCCTGAATTCGCCGGCGTCTGACCGCAAATTCGTAACATCAACAAAAATGAAATTAACATCAAAGTTGCCCAACCAGCCATGCATGTGTGTGTGTGTGTGAGTGTGTATCTGTGTGTGTGTGCGTATCTGTGTGTAAATTTGTATCCATGTGTGGTGGTTAGCCTTTGCCCCCTTTGACCAGAGGCTGGCTGTCTAAGCCCGAAATTAAATTCCAATTTAATTGAGCTGCAAAAAAGCCGGCGAGCAGTTCCCCTTGACTGATAGTCGAAAACACACACACATACACACACACAAATGAACTCACTCGCACATTCACACACTCTCGCCGGCGCTCTTCTACACAATATTAAATTGAAATTACGTATTCGCAGTGTTGGCCAGACAGCAAAGGCTGTCGAGAAAAAAGGCAAAAAACACGTGAAGCGAGGAGTAGCAAAGCCTTGTACGTTATAGTGTAATTAAAACACCACCCTTAAATTGTTGTGGAGAACTACGAAAAGTAATCATTTCTTTGTTCTCTGATAGAACTGCAAAAAAAGCACGGTACACAATTGATGAAGCAAATGCAGTTATTCAAATAGTCAAGAAATATTTGAATAGCTCTGATATTGTGTTAAAAAGATACTTGGAATTAAAAGTTCTCTAGAAATCTCTCAGAATATAAAATAAAAATTATTAAGTACTTGAAAATACACATACGCCGTATAAGCCATAAGCCCTATAAATTGCGTATACGAAGTGTTGGCCAGTCATTAAAAGCTGTAAAGTGAGTTACAATTTGTTAACAATTTATATTAACAACTTGGAAATGGACTTTTCATAAAAAATGTAGACTTCTTAAGCTCCAAAGCTTAAGGTTATTCACAATATAATATTTTTAAACAAGTACTTGTGTTTGTGACTTCATATTTTGTAAACCATCTAAACTTGCAGAAAAAAAACTAAAGTTATGAATTGCAGGCTAGCTGGCTAACTTTAAAATCTTACAGTTTTGAATTGCTTTGTCAACTGCCGCTTTTACTGCTTTTACATTTTTCTTAAGCCTACGCAAAATAAAAATATTTGAAAAAAATAGAAAATAATTCAGGAGAATAAGGGAAATAAAAAAAAACAAAAAATGAGTGTACAACCTTCAGGCGAGCTCCCATTTTCACCTAATATTTAGTCTTAAGGTGCTTTCAATCCTCCTTCTCTTTCTTTATTTATTACTTGAATCTATGGTCTTTAGTTTTTTTTGATTTTTCATCACCCTTTAATGAGGATCTTATATATTTAGTACATATATAATTTGGATTTTGGATTTTTTCTCAAATGAAAGCACCTGCTAGGTTTCAGAATCTCCAAATGTTTGATTTTTAGTTAGTAAAGTGTGGGTTCAGTGAAAATGGGTTCATTCCGTGATGGTGTTGCCTCGAACCTATAACATTCAATGGGATAATTTGCCGGGGATCGTCGTGTTGCTGCTGCCTCAGCTTATTACGTGCGTGGCAGGAGGGTCAGGAGGAGGCACGCGACCAGGATCAGCGGCTTCCCGATCCCGATCCCGCCCAGACTGCCGGCTGCCGAGGGATGCGCCTGGGTGCGCCGATTGTAGGGATTCTGTTGATTCTGGTTCTGATACTGCGGCGGCGGCTTGTTGTACATGTTCGCGTTGGAGTGCTGGCTCTGATAGCCCTGGAAGTTGCTGCCGTAGGGCGCCAGGCCGCCGCCGCCGCCGCCAAGGATGCCCAGCGTGGAGCTGGGCAGTCCCACGCCGCCGCCGACGCCGCCATTACCGCCGACGCCACCGCCGCCGCCGCCGCCAATGCCGCCGGGCGGACCGCCGGTGCCGGTCGGACCGCCGCCGCCATAGAATGGCAACTGGCCGAAGACGAAGGGCGGATTGTACGGGTTCACCGGCTGCAGGCCGTGCATGGGATAGCCCGGATTGAGGACGCTGCCTGGATGGTTGGGTTGGGGGAACTGCTGGAACGAGGGCGCCGACGTGGGCGAGTTGTACGGGAAGATGGGCATGTTGGGTATGACGGGCATGTGGTGCTTGGCCCCGAATACGTAGTGCGGATCGATGACGCCCGTTGAGGAGGCGCCCGCCGCCCCCGCATTGCCGCCCTTGTCGCGATCCCCATTTCCGGCGTTACCATTTCCGTTTCCATTCCCATTTCCGTTTCCGCCATCGCCGCCGCCGCCGCCGCCACCATCGCCGCCCTGCTGATGGTTGTAGGTGTAGGTGTTAAGCGTGGGGTTCGATGAGGCGGGTGCGAAGATGTTGTTCTCGGGTCCTTGGCCCAGACTCGATCCTGTTAGTGGTTAGTCGTTCGATGGGCACGCAGGGGGTGAGGGGGGGGAAGAGAGCGGGTGTTCTTGTTAGCGTTAGTTTTTCTTGCAGCCATGTTCCCGCCCAGCCTGCCTTCTCTCCCCAGCTCCCTCTCCGATCAGCACAGAGAGAAATATCTTTGTCTTTAGGGCACTTTAAAGAATACTCAACAGCAGCCAAACCTCTGCCAATAACAGCTTGAAAAGTTGTAATTGTAGGCTATTATTTGGTTTTATCTTTATCTAAACAATTTTATAGACACACTAAAAAGATGTCAAATTCGAATGGGAACTTAACTTTGACTTTTAAAATTTCTGAAATTGATATTTGAGATTTGTTTATTTCATAATTAAATGTAACGAACTGTAATATTCAGGAGTAAACGTTAAATCTTTTAAATCTTGTTTGGTAAAGAAGTTAGCTTGTATCTTTATAAGCACCCAAAATATTTTTTTTAAGTTTCCAGAAATTTATTTATAACAAAGCTGTAAATTGCCAGTAGTTTGACTGTTTATTGAGCGCATAGAAAAGAATGTGTTTACCATACAAACTGAAGATTGAAAATGGAATTTTTAATGTTTTGGTTGCACTTGGTGTCGGAATCTTGCAAAATCTTTAAATAGTGATATTCCAATTGAGTTTCAGTATAATTTTACATTTAATATCTGTATGGCTTTAATATAAGTGATATTTATTTGTGGCATTGATATACAAAAATCGAGCTGGCATTGCGTTGCCTTTTTCTCTCTGTGCTGTGACTTCCTAAAAACATGCAGAAGTGGGCGGCAGAGAGGGGGAGTGGCAGGGGGTGGGTGGGTTGTTTTGGTTAGCGGTCGAATATTAGGAAGCCTTGAGCGAATGAGGCGATGAATGAGCGAGCGAGCGAGTGATTGATTGATTGAGTGTTAGATTGATTGAGTCAGCAGAAGCTCTTAGTGTGTTGGTGTGGGTGTGCAGGTGTGTGTGTGTGTGTATGTGTGTTAGATCGCCATACAACATATTACATTCGGTTATATTGCATACATGTATATAGATATATATAGATGAAAACGATCACAAAACTAAATAAATACTTAAGGCCAAACATAAAAAAAACACAAAAAGAAATTCGAGAATTTGGAGAAGTAGTTATATCCTTGCAGAGTTTTCTGGATCATTTAAATTATTTAATTGAATTTATATATTTCTTTCACATTCATTCTAATGGAACTGCTTTTTTAATTACTTCTTGCGACTGGACTTTTTTTCAGTTTCATATTATAAATATGTTATTTTTGTTTTTAACCAAAAATAAAGTATAATATATACTTAAATGTTTTTACCAGACCAGACCAGCAAAAAACGAAGTTAAGATTAATATTAAATAAAATTAAATTTTGATTCTATAAAAGTCTCTGAAACCTGTTAAAATTGAATATTTGGTGAAATTCGGAGGACATCCTTTCCGTTAAGTTATAACGTTTTCTAGACTCTGCATGGATATTGTAGTCTTCGGCGGCCGAAGTCAGCTTTGTTGCCCCCATAAATCCCTGTCTTTAGCCACAATTGGTTTGGAATTCATAAGTCGTTTTGAGGAACCAAAAAAGAAGTGGCCGCCGATAGCCAATCGCCAATCGCCAATCGCCGGTCGCCAAAGCCCGAAACACGATGCCAATCGCCTGGACAACTCCCCCAGGGAAGCGCACAATGAGTAATCAAGTGGGGGATTCCAAGCTAAATACCTGACGGATTGGCCGAGGGAGCGGCCAAGTTGGGGCTGCTGTTCGAGGCGGACGATCCTCCGCCGGAGCGGCGCTTGCAGGTGGGATAGTTGCCGCACTCCTTGCCATCCCGCTGGTTGTAGCTGCACGAGTCGCTGGTGATGACGCACTCCTCGGTGGGCAGGCAGCCAATGTCCCCGCATCCACGGCCGTACTCTTCGCCCGCGGGAAATGCGGTTTAGGGTTCAAGGTTCAAGGTTCAGGGTTCAAGGTTCACGGTTCAAGGATTGCGGGTTTCGGTGTGTGTGTGTGTTTGTGGAGTGGACGGGGGTCAAAATCATACGGAAAAAAAAGGAAAAACAAATTATAAGCCTGCTCAAAATCGGGGTTATCTCCACTGGCTTCAATATGTCAATGATGGGGGGGTGGGGGTTGATGAAGGCATGAAACGTTCACCACCGATCGCACGGATCGGTGTTCATCTCGGGGAATTACTGATTACACAATACAACAAACAAACAACGGGGGCGGTGGCTTTCCAGGGGAGATGGTTTGGGGTGGTATGGTTTCCCCGAAAGCCCCCGCCGCCCGGAATATCACGTATACGTACTGGAGTAGGCGTCCACGTTGTAGCCGCAGCTGGCGAGGACCGCCAAAGTCAGCAAAGGCAGTGCCAGCATCCTGATGCTCGATGTCGATGTCGGTGCCACGCCCTTGGATCAAAAGTTGCTGCAAAGTATAGGAACAAAATACATATTTTGAGTTGGCAAAATAAAGTTTAACACAAGAGTTAGAATAAGTTTGCTATTCACAGTTATATCTGCAAAAATACGCATTCGCTTGAAATAACCAATCAAAACTGCATGGCAAGTTTACAATGCAATTTGATATTCTGTTTTGATTTCATTGCTTTATGGTTTTGAAAAATAATATCTTATGTATACTTTTAGCACACCAATTTAAATTCAACTCACTCATGGGTAATATATATCTAGAGCGTACAGTCTGAATGCAAGCAGTAACTTTGACTAAAAATACTTGATTTTAAAGGTATAATAATATATTCAAAAATTGCCTTGCAACTCTGAGACTTTCTTATCCAAAAGCATCTTTATCTAGATCTACATTTTTCATTATTTTTTTTCTGGCCACCGAGACAGGCCTTACAATTTTGAAACGCACTGTGGCGAGACAGCTGCCTGATTATTATTTATATGTTGCAGCAGAGCCAGGGGGCTGTACCCTTTTGGCAAGCCAAGTTTATTTATCACATTGACAGCTGGCTCAAGTTCATTGCGGTCCCGATGCGTCACAGAGAGAAATGGCCAAGTTGGGTAAGAGAAATGGGAAAGTGGGGAAATGGAGAAAGGCAGAGACCAAATGGCGTCGCATTTGTTTGGCAGAAAAAGTCGAAACACGAATCCCCGCATGTGATCAAAGGCGGCTGTGGGAAAACCTTTATCCCCACGAGCAATCCAACTTCATCGCGTTGAAGTCTCAGCTGTAAGCTCAGCAAATCCAAAAAAACAACGTAGGTATCCCACATAAAATAATATTATAGAAGAGTATGTATAAATAAGTAATTTGATTGAGGAACAAACCATTCAGTACGAAATATTGGTAAAAAAAAAAGTCGCCTAAGGTACCATAATTTTTAACAGCTTTAAACAGCAAACAAAAAAACATTTTAAGACATTTTTAAATTTATGGGAACTTATCACCTATAAATAATATAAATCATTCAACTACACACCATAAAATTCATGAGAAAGCGGGGAATTTCAAAATATGTTCGCCTTTCATGTCATCCTTCAAGAGCTCAGAAAATAGTCAACTCATTCCAGTCAGCCCACCTGGAGCAGTCACTCCATCACAGTCAGTCGCTGCCCTGCCACTTTTCACCTCCCGTGGCCCTTAATCAATTGCCCTCCAGTGGGTAAAAATAAATGAAAAACAGCAGCAGCAAGTCGGGAATATTTGCCGCGTTTCAATATCAAACAATTTCAAGAACTTTTTCATAATTTTCCATTCTTGGCCGCCGTCCACTCGCAACATTTCCATATTCAAATTTCGCAAATGACTTGGCAACTAATTCGGTAGACTCGAGCGGAAAATGTTGCTTGGCCGTGGAGGAAATGGATTTAACGTTCGCTCATTTTGATTAATTTCGAATTCCGTTCAAAGATTTTTGTCATTTTTTGCATGAAATGGAAATTTTTAGGGAATGACAACGGCAAATGAAAACGCATAAATTAGTAGTCTGTCTATGATTTGTCCTTTGCCTCGTGTTTTTTTCCCATTTTCCACACCCACGGAGAGATGCATGAATAGGCTCAGGAACAAGGACAAAAAACACTGACAAATCAGTGGTGTGTTGTTTCCATAATGTAATACCACATATGGAATAGGTAAATGTGCCATTAACAAAGCGAGCGCATTCAAATCCGAAGATTGCCAAAAGGAACTCTTTCCTTTAAAATGGAATCTTAATTTTTTTTGGACTTAAGGTATCTCTATTATATACCACGTTTCCAGTTTTCAGTTAAGATTCCTCAATCATCTCGGATTTAAAGTACATTTTGCAAGAGCTTTAAAAAAAAATGAAATCATTGCCTACTTTTAAGGGATTGAATAGTGCTGTGGGTAAGCAGTTCATTCAACTACCGGAAGAAGCAGTTCAGCAAGCTGTGCTTCCTCTTGGTCTTAATTGAGTAAAGTAGTTCTGAAGTCCATTTAGTGGGTTAACAAAAAGCTATAAGTTGTTATTCAAATAAATAAAATCTTAAAAATGTACTTAAATTCTAAAGTATGCCATCAAATTTACTTTCTTAATTGTTTTTATCTACCCAGGGTAGCTAAACAGCCCAATATCTTGGTTTTAAAGAGCTTGCGGCTGGCTGCCATCATTTCAGCTGTCTTGCCCGCAACTCGACTCAACCACTGTCCGTCCGGCTGTCCGATTGTCCGCTTGTCCGTCCGTCCGTCCGTCCGCCTGTCCCTGTACATTTGTCTGTGCGGGCCACGTCCCGGTCGACGGAAGCCAAAAGTGGAAATGCATGATAAATGACACAAGGTTTGCCTCTCTTTTTTTGCCACTGCTATTTTTTGTGTGTGTTGTTTCTTTTTTTCGGCAGCAGCGGGGGGCGACCGGGCGGGGGCGTGGGTGGACCTTGTACAACAACATGAAGAACGAGAGCGGCAACAACAATTTTTATTTCAAGACACAACACACACAGAAACACAAAACAACGATTCTAGGACAGCGAGAAAGTGAGCAAAAGGGGGGTCGCAACACAAAAATTGTGAAACGATGACGTCGTAAATGTTTTGTTGCAACATTTTTCTGTTGTAAGCGAAAGAAAAAAAAATATAAAATAAAAACAAAACAAAGCGAAACGAAGCCAAAAAAGGAGCAACAGAGACAGTTAGATACGGGGTGCAAAGCTGGAGAAAAATGAAGTAAAAACAGCAAAGCAAACTGTCCGCGAAACGGAAGCGCAAATAAAACAACTGCAAGGGGTGCCCAGCCAAGCGGTCAGTGGCGTCGGGAGGGGGCAGGGTGGAGTGGGCAAGCGGATGAAGTCCAAAAGCAAAAAAAACAATCTGAATAAAACCACGGTGATTCCCACTGTGCGCAGCCTTGTAAAGTACTTTTTCAAATAAAACTAACAGTCGTCATAATCAAAAAAGTTATTTTTCCAAAAACTAACATATATAAACCAGCATTATTTATAAAATTTTGTACACTAAAATATAATTTAGTTTCTATATTAACTGCTTACAAAATTAATTATCTTTAGAATTCAAAGAAAGGTTCGAGCCTAACAATAAAAAATATACAGCTTTATTCAGACCCATAATTATTGTCTACTACAACAAAAATATTATATAAATTTTAATAAGCACAAAGATAAAACATTGCTTTAATATATTGATATTGAAATTCTTGTCAGACTAGAAGTTTATATTATGCCACGATTACTTATATTATGATGCGTTAACTTAAATATTTAAACAACTTACTAAATTTAAACAACACTGCTTGCTAAATACCTACAGAGTGCTTAATACTATTAAGTTTTGTAGCAAACTGAACTCCGCCAGTGTGGCCAAGTGAAGCTATAAATCCAGACCCCACCCATTTGACCCACCGGCAACAGGAAGGAGAACAAGCCACACCAACGAGCACCGCCCGAGGGAAAGCGGAAAAGCGAGGAAAATGGGGAAAAGCGGAGGGAAAAACAGCAGCAGCAGCAGCAGCGCCGCTTCAACGCTTGGGTTCGCAAGGCATAAACCGAAAATTCACACTTGGTTACTTCCTTCATGACTTTGGATATTATTGTGGTTTATGTTAGTGCTGTCACTTGCCCGCCGGCCTGCCACGCCCCCCGTGCCCCGCTGCCGCCTCCTTAACCCTCCACTGCCGCGTGATGTATGACTCCATGAAATGCGATATATTCATGTTAAATTATACTTTTTTTTTCTTTTTTTTGCAACAAAAAACGAACAGTCGAGGACGAAAAGGACCAAAAAGGCGACATCAGAGAGCGAGAGTCGCTGAACAAGTTTAAAACAACAAAAGTGCAAAGTTTGGCGCCAGTTTGAAATTGCAATTGCAATTGAACAAACAATTAAAACTTTTAAATATTGTGACAGCATTTTCACAGTTAATTGCACAGGCCAACAAGCAGCTGCTGCCTCCGCCCAGTTCCCCAGATTCCCCAGTTTCCCCACTTCTTCACTTCTCGCCAACCCACCGCACATTCGTTCCTTCATTCATTACTTCCAATTCATTTCAAAAACTTGTCCCAGTCCCTGGGAAAATCCACAGTTTGCCCTTTTGGCCTGCCAAAATAGGTGCAAAAAAAGTTGCTCTCTTTTTATCTGCAGTTGTTGCAGCGGCCAACTGACAAACTGACAACCATTTGTCATTAGCCAGGAGGCGTGGGGGCGTGGCCAGCCATATGCTTTTACACTCGGATAAAAACAAAGCCTTGAAATACTTTTCTTTTGATTTCGTAGGATATGAAATCATTAAATGAAAAACGTTTCCAAAAGGCAAACATC
Source organism: Drosophila rhopaloa (assembly GCF_018152115.1). Classification (NCBI taxonomy): domain Eukaryota; kingdom Metazoa; phylum Arthropoda; class Insecta; order Diptera; family Drosophilidae; genus Drosophila; species Drosophila rhopaloa. The sequence continues at coordinate 12,335,036 of NW_025335123.1, read as the reverse complement.
TGGAGAAGAAAGAGTTCTCCTCAGATTGGTAATCTGGAATTTTTCAAAGTGAATTCCGAGAACCTACATTTATTCAACTCTAAGTGTAGAATTTAAAAATATATGTATGTATATCTAGCCAACGAGGGTGACTTTAATTAGCGAATGTCGCGGGTTTGCTGATTTTTCAAATTTATTTCGGTTCGGCTGGCGCATTTCTGGCTTATTAAATTCCGTCAGCTAACTACAAAAAGTGGCAAAGCGCACAAAAAAAAAAAATCGAAAAATGGGAGGGCGAAAAACGTCAAAAAAGGTGGCCTATTCCGACTCGTCCCCTGGAAAAAATGTCAATTTGTGGCCAGAACAGGCTTCGGGCCAGCAACAAATCACAAAAAGGCAGGCAACACAAATAAAAAAATGCGACAAAAAAAAAAAACGTACCGGAAGAAGGAAAATCTTTGTAAGGCAGTTAATTAAAAACTTCACATAAAGAGCCAAGGGTGGGCGGGCATGGTTCGATGGGGGCGTGGCATGTGTGCTAGGAAAAGCGGGACAAAAGAAAAGCTGCCAAAGAGTTTCCGACTGCAGCCATAATTAAAAAAGTCTGGAACCGAAATTAAAACCCATATTGAGAGCGGTTCAATGGGGCGTATGCGTGATTTGGGCTCGACATCGCTTACGCATTCAATTAGGTTACAAATTACGGGCACTGAACAATCGAATGATGTATGGCCATGTAGCATGATGGCCTCGCATTTCTTGGCACTCGCCAATTTTTATTTTATTTTTATTTCGCAGCGTGAGAGCAACGGCATGTGGCGCTTTTCTGGAAAGCATGCACTGCGAGAAATGGGTCACCGATTTGGGACTAGCAGAAAAAGGGATTTACCCACACAAGTTCTTCAATGCCACAACAATTGGTTACTGATTAACATTGATCCCTTGTTTCTATCATATTACTAGAATATAAACTATGAAGTTAGTACGATAATACGAGTTCAATTTGTACCTAGTTTCTTTCTCTGCTTAAAATGTTTACTCATTCATTTTTAATAAACTAATATATTTATAAGCACAATACATTTACTAATTGGAAAAACTCTAGAGGCGCGGAATTTCATTTTATTAATAACAACTTTAAAAATTGTACAAATATTTAACTTTCTTTCTGTGATTTTATTTGCTCCATATTTCAAATGTTTTTGTTTTATTTGAATGGACAAACATGATGGAACTGTGTGACTAGTGACAATTTCGAGTATTTGTTTTTTTGTTAGTCATGAAATTAATATACAAATACAAATATAATTTATTTGCTTTATTTTGCTCAGTATGGCAGGTGCCATACCGCCATGATGATGATGATTGATTTCGTTAATTTAGTTGAGCAGCTGAGCTCGTGGCGGGCCATGAAAAATGCATGACACTCAGAGTTGGGTGGTGTTTGGTTGGTCACTGGCCACTGCGATTGAGTTAATCTAATGGCCACAAGGGGAGTGCGAAGTGGTGGTGGTGCAGCAGCTGCCCCTGGAGTTTCCATCTCCGAATCGCTGGGCATTGAAAACTGCTGAAAGGCACCACTCACATGAATAGTTTTCAGGGGTCAAATGTTGGCGAACTGAAAGATATCAGACACCAAAGCGATTCGGGCTAGGATTTAGGGTTAATGCTTTGTTTGCTCACATAATCGGAGAATCTTATTCACATTCAATGCTCAGTTAAATTTAATTGGACTTAAATCAATGGACTTTGTGCATAATGAGCTTAAGATACTTTAAAAGATTTGTTCTTTACTAAATAAAGTTTATATTATCCATATATGAATTTATTTGGCTGTGTTTTTAAAATCTATTAAATGATCAATTTATCATTATGTACATCAGAAAATAGAAATCGGCGATAAAAAAATCACTGACTTTAAATCTCCTCGAACCACTTTTGGGTGCAATAAATATAGTTTCACCCACTTCGTTGACTTTTTGCAGACAATCAATGGCTGATTGCTGGCCCAAAAGAGTTGTCACACAACATAATGAATCGGAGTGCCGAAAGTTTGGGCCCCAGCATCCCCGATTTGCCCCATTGTTTCGCCCACTATCCGCGCTTTATATTTCGATCAACTTGAGGAAACTTTTGGAGGACTCTCCAGTCGCTCGCGCTCCATCGACTGGCAATGAGTGGGCTTGGGATTCGGTTGGGAAAACTATCAAGTGGGCGGGGCTGCCTTGTTCCGCGCTCGCTCGCTTAACCCTCGAGTGCCCCGGGGGGCCCAGAAACGGTACGGGGCGGAAATGAATGTTATTTATTTATGTCGCTGCGGCGTGGTTGTTGGCGCTGTTATTTGTTGTACTTATTAGCAGTACATAGGGATAACTATCAGCCGCCGGCGGGTGCACTTTTACCCGGCAAAAGTTTCCCTGGTAATAAAGTTTCCTTCAGCTTCAGCTTCAGCTTCGGCTTCAGTCATGTAAATTTCCCTTTAAGCAATAAAATGCACAGCAACTGGACTCGCCTCTCCTTTGGTCTTGTTTTGTAATCATTTCATTTCTTAGTCAAAGCAGCCAAGGCGGAAGCTATTATTTGCTAGGCAACTGCATAACTGCTAAAAGTACAGACACGGAAAATGAAGAAGGGCTGGCTAGAACTAAAGGCAAAAGGACGAGCCGAAGGACGAGGAGTGCAAACAATTTCTGAGCCGGCGACGTGTTGTAAGCGAAGGCAGCAAACAAAGTTTAAATTGCAGTTGGGCGAGAGTTTTAAATTATGCGACCAGCACTCTAGGAGCGCCATCTTCAACATTCTTTTCCCGGCTAATTGCTGTCTCTGGAAAATCCCCCCTTGCAACCTCCCCTCACCTCTCTCGACACACTTTATCCACCCGCATTGCGTATACGCCGCGTGTATCAATGAAGTGTGGAGTGTTTGGCAGGAGATGCGGCCAAATCCGGTGATTCGAAGAGTCGCCTGGCCCTGTGCTAAATGGAAAATCCATAAGCCCCAAAGAGCCACTGAGCTGAGGCAGATGAGCTGGAAATGGAGCTGCAGTTGTCCTCCAACGGAGCAACTCCTTGAGGCTCTGCACTCGAAAACGACACACTGCCACAAAAATGTGGGCTCGAAATTAGGCATAGAGTTCAAGGAGTGTAAGGACAATAGGTTTAATCATTTCTTGCCTTAAATACTTGCATTCAAATTACAATTAAAGGCTTTCTAAGCTTTGTTATAACCATATCTTGTTTTAATTTCTGGTGACTTATTTTCGAAACACCTTTTAATTATAATTTGGACCACAAGCAATTTAAATTTGATTACTTTATTATTGAGGGCATGTGTTATATGCATTTGTTGTTTTTTTTAAATGAAAAAAAAATCTTTTCCAATTTATAAAATTTAAAAAAGTGGAACTTCGATTACATATTATTTTTTTTCTACTCTACATTTTTGAGTTATGAACTACGCAAGTGACTTTTCAAATGTTTTCTGATCGCTTTGCCGGCATTAAAAACATTATTTCCCTGAGTGCCCGTCCTGCCGGTTATCCTGGTGGTTTCTGGGGGTGTGTTTATTGAACACTGAACCCTGAGATCTCCGGATCCTTTTACCCAGCCAACAAGTTGCCGCTGTAATCCACTTAAGTCGTTGCCATAGCTGCCAATGCAGCCGATGTTGCTGCCGTTCCGTTGGTGTTGCTGATGTTGCTGCTGTTGCTGCTGTTGCTGTTGTGCATCGACATTCCAGATGCTGGGCCGCCGCTGCCGTGCTGGGCTCTTTTGTGCCCCGGAAAGGCAAGGAGGGGGCGTGGCATTGCGATTTGCATAATGCCAACGGATGGGTGGGGGGTTCGAGGCAGGGCCAAGTGCACAATAGCGGTGGAATACGAGCACTTGAGTGCCGGAGAAAGGCCGAAGGAGCAAGGATAAAGGACCAAGGACTCGGGACAATGGGCAATGGCCTACGGCACGGTCCCATGTTAACCCCTTTGCCTTCCCTGCTTTGCCTTGTTTATATTTTACGGCATTTTATTTACTAATAAAGTCCTTATGAAGTCAATGCCAAGGACCGCGCAACAAATCCGGTCCATAAATCATGCAGGCGCAACTCCATTCCGATCATCAAATAATTTCGGTGCGTAATTGAAATCCTTTGACAGTCTCAAGCTGATTTAATTTATCGCCGCAATTTCCAATTTAATTGAAACTGAAAATTGAAATCGGAAATATTTATGCCCAACCCGCCGCAATCCCCTCAAAACGCGCTCAAAATTTAATCAAGCGCCAAAATGCGAGCCAAAACTAAACAAAGTGCGAGTCAAAGGGAGCATACACATCGGCATATGTATATGTATATGTATATATATATTTAATTTATATATATATGTGCACATACAACATGTACATGATTGGCTGGCACGAGTGTGCGTGCGTATTAGCCGGGGTAGCAGCAAAATTAATTAAGTTGAGAAAATGTCAACGCTGCTGCTTTTTGGCTTGACAACGCTGCTTACCAACCCCTCGCCCTTCCTTTTGAATATTTCCCCCATACCTTTGTATACCCTGAACAATGGAGCATATATCCCCACCGATCTTTTCACGCTCCAAACTAGACTGCATTAATTTCTTTCATAAACTTCTGGATAACGCAGGACAATTATGTCGGCTAATATTCATTCAGTTTTTACTGAATAGAGGGGTATTTGTGGATTACCTTAATGTAAACTTTCATTGTTATATTTTGTACGTGTTAAATATATATTTAAATAGCATTAAGTTACTTGGTAATAAGTCAGGAGCATTTATATTTTTAAAGCTTTCAATCTGAAACTTATACAATTTTTTATAAAGGCTTTAAATGTTTCCTAGCTGCGATCTTTTAAATAATCAATTTTTGAAGTATTTTATTAAAGTCTTTTTGAAAAGGCAACGAATAACAAATGTTACGGTTCATCAATTTACTTTTTTCAAGGCCCACAAAATTTATTAGAAGTATTTGAAGTATAAATCGTATGTTTTATTTTTAATTTGGGAATTTGGATTTTCCTAATCAGTACCTTGGGTAAATTAAAGGGTATTCCCCGTTCCTTTCCCGCCACCTTCTTCGCAGCAAATTGACTTTTCGTTCTGCTTGTTCCCATTTTCCGTTTCGTCGCAGCCATTTTGTGCAGCTGCCTGCATTTTGGCCACGTGTGTGTGCGCCCGCTTCTTCTTCCTTTTATCCTTTCTCCATTCGCCTTTCTCCTTACACCTTTCTCCTTTTTTAATATTTTGCTTTTGTTAGGTTTCCCACACAGTCTCGTACAGGTGTGCACACATATTCCCACACCTGGTGATTTAATAACGCGTCGTTGCAAAAATTTGCGGTTTGAATAGCTGCTAACTTTATTTTATGATAAGTTTATAATGCCCATTCTCCCGCCCCACATGTACATATATATATACATATATATATATATATATATGTATGTTGTGGGGGAATGGGAATTGCAGCTGGGGCACACAAAGCGAAAATCAAATCATAAAGGCAAAGCCCCTGTGGCAGCAGCCTCGCTCGTAAAATTTGTTAAAATTGCACTAAAATGCAGCTCCCGCAGCGGCAAAGGAAATCACATTAGAATTTTGTTTGCCCACGCCCACATGGCGTATGAGTGACGCGGCAGGAGCAGAAGCTGCAGAGCAGCGACTGCAAAAGGAGCACACCCTTGTCTAAACTTTCTAATTTTACTTCACGTTTTTTTTTTTTTTGGGAAAACTTCTCTCGATTTTCGTGAGTAGGGATCCGCTTTCGACTACACAAACAGCAAGTGAAAATTTTCAATTTCCCATGCAAAACTGCCGCACAGCTCGATAGTCACGCACACGAAGGCGTAAGAAAACGTGGCCAAGAAGGGGGCGGGGCATCAGGATATCGGGGCATCAGGACATCGGCGTTCGGGGGTTGGGGAAATGGAATGGAAATGATGATGTCGCCCACGGACCTGCCCCCCGGAACTGATTCTGTTTGCCCGATAGGCGACAAAAAGTCAAATTGTGGCAGCCAATTAACAGCAGCCAACCCCCGGGGACGGGGTATGGGTTAAGGGGCAGGGGCGGGGGAGGGTTAAGGCAACAGGGGTTAAGGGGCCAGCGGGTGGCCAAGAAAAGAACGCCACCAAACAAGTCAAACAAAAACGGGCAAAGTGTGCAAAGGGTCCGTGGCAGGAGGCAAATACATGACCCAGGATCAGGACGTAAGGGTTAAAGCCCACAAACCGTGACGCGAAAGCAGAGAAGACTTTAATGAAATTATCTTAGCTCGGTTAATAAATTGTTTATAAAAACTAAATATTTTACCATTCAATTAAAAACGGAGTCAATAGTATTCGACTTTAATATATTTTTATAAGAAATTATTAATATTAGTTTTACTTAACTTACATTTTAAAAGTGGTTGACTTAAGATTTATGGCAAAGAGGATTTGTTCTTTCTCTAGGTTCCCGAATTATCCTTACCTGAAAATATAAAAAATATTTTGGTTTAATACATTGGAGTTATGCAAACTCTGATACAAATTAAAAATATATTTATTTATTCTGGCTGCCAAGTCTGCTTCTTTTCTTGTTATTAATGTTTTTAAAAAGTTTTGTTTTATTTATTAAAATGTTTGTACCCTTGTTTTTGCATCTAAAACGTCGAGTTTAATATCTATTTAAATATGTTAACTAAAATATTGCAAATATGGCATGTATATGTCATCCCTTTTTAATAATTTGTAGAAAACCCGCAGAAAACATTCACAACCAATTCCATTAATTTTCCTTTGTTACTGGCTTTCCCGACTGATTTTCCCGATTTCCGCCGGACATGGCACCACTGCTCCTCAAGGCGTGTGCGTGTTTTTCAGTGTGTGCTTTGGGATGGGCCCAGTGATATGGACGTGCCTGCGTCCAAGTCCAAGTCTTTCGTCATGCCGAGATGAGCTCGTTTATAAAGTTGACAAAAGGCGTTCCCCAGTTCCGATAATCATCTGACAGTTTTTGCGCTATCAGCGACAAGACACACAGAGCGCGCGAGGGAGATGGCATTAGGCAAACAGCAAGAGACGGGGCTAGGGGGCGAGACAGAGACGGAGACAACGACGGGGAGACAAGTCCATGTGAGAGTCGCTTTCCTGTTCAACACTTTTGCTTTTGTCAGCATTGCGGACAAGATACAAAATTTCCCATTGCCAAAGATGACTAAGGGAAAATCTGTGTGAAAAAAATAAGGGGATATGAAAATAGGAAAGACGGAAATATGGGAAAGGGAAAGGGGATATGGAAATGAAAATGGAAATGGAAGTGGAGGAGATGTAGTTCTAGCCCTAGGGGACGCTGACCCGCTAATGAGCCGCCAAAGCATAAAAAATGCGACAAGGGTCGTACGCCGACCCAAAGCCCGCCCCGCCCCGCACCGCCCCCTTTTTGCAAGAAAATGGGCGCAAGGCCAGGCCAAACAACAAAAGCCAAGAAGAAGCAACAGCGGCAGCAAAAAACTATTCCTGCAGCTCATTAAAAACCCAAAGGGTTAAAAAGTGAGGGGAGCCGCCACAATGCAATATGCAAAATAAGGCAAAACAACAACAATAACTGGCGGAGCAGGAGAAATTGAAACTAGGCTGCTGCAGAAAGAGACAGCCATAGCGGTGAGCGAGCGAGACGGCACTTCTGGAGAAAGTGAACAAAGTTAAACAATTGAAATTGAAATTAGTTGGCGAGCGCAAAAATTAGTTCCGCGCCAATTAAATGAAAGTCTAGTAAATTGCAGCTGCAAAATGGGAAAATTTTGCTGAGAACATTAATTAGATGCAATAAAAAATGGGTTTAGGTTCTCAAAACAATTTCCACGAACTTATTTCTTAAATACATGTAAGATTTAAATTTTTTTTAAGAAAGAAAATAAACAGTTGTGAACTTTTCTCAAAACAAAGCATACATTTAAACCACAGATAAAACCCTAAGTTTTCTGCATAGCTGATGACCTAAGCAATCGATCCCCATCATTAAAAATAAGGAACTTTATGTTTGAATACCAATTAATTCGGAATTTTATTACCAGATTATCATTTTTGTGGGAGTAAACCCATAAGAAACCAATTGGGTGGACAATTAAGATCAGAACTTTGTGGTTAAAACATGTTGTAATGATTCATCACTTCACTAGTATTTAATTTGACACTACTGAATATTTACAGGAGTGATAACCAACTTTTTACATTTAAATGAATAAAGAAATGTTTTCCTTGGCTGATTCGAAATTCTATGCATATATGCTCCATTTGCACATATTTCTTAATGGGTCAGCGCCCCGCGGAGTCCCTTCCCGCCCATATAATGTCCTGCCAGTGACAGTTGTCAAGGGGCTGCCTGATTAAGAACTTAGTTAAATGGAAATCCTGCAAAAAAAAAAGGGAAGGAATAACAACAACAAATGGAAGCGGAGCAAAGAGCAAAGAATTTAATTTGCACAAAATGGCACACACAGAGACAAAACAAATATATATATATATTTTATATAAATGTGAACGGGAAGGATGGGGAAAGTGTCCCTAAAAAGAGCAGCGAATTTCGCCTTTTGAGCTTGGCATCATATATCTTTCAGTCAACAGCAGGCAGTCCACAGTTGGTTTGTCACACAAAAGGACAGCTCCTGCTCCTGCTCCAGCATCTGCCCGCCCCAAAAACTTGGGGAGCCCGAGCCCCCATCTCACTCCGATGTCGTATCCTTCGTCGTCCTGCGACAGCGTTGCAATTAAATGAAGGCAACGCACAAAAGTATGCAATGCAAATGGCTCACCCTGCGAAACGAGCTAAAAATTAAACAGAAAGTCCAATTTGAACAGGGAACACAGGATACGTAGACGACAGGATGTTCCTGATTTATCCGCGTGTTTCAAAACTCTTTTCAAGGCTGAACTCATTTATTAATTAACTTATTTTCACGTCTTTAAATAAATATTACAAGCTTAAAAGTTGTCAAACTATGAAAGTCTTTTTTTTTTTTTTTTTTTTTTACGGAATAAAATTATAAATTAACCAAGTTTTTTATAATATGGGCTAAACTTATGGTTGATATTAAACATCTAAAGATATTTGAAAGGTATTAAAGCAAAAGAACTTTTTTTGAATTAGGATTTTTAGAAGCAGTTTATTGCCCAAATTCGGGTTCTCCGAATAAAGTTTTTATATCACAATTGTTCCTTTTTTGAAGCGAGCCAAACGGAATAAATATAAAATATTTTTATGGCTCACTTTTAAGGCCATAAACACATTTTGGAAATCTATAAAGATTTTAGGAACAGCCCCGCTAGACGGAGACGGGAGACGAAGGACTAAGGAGTAAGGATTCTAAGCAGAGCGAGATGGGGGATGCCAGTTAGAGTGAGTGCGATGCACACGTGCAGACATAAAAGCGGCCATACCTGAGCTACGTGCACTCAACACCTGCCCAAAGCCTCTTCAATCTGGCAGCTTCACCCCGCTGAAGACCCTCTGCCGCCGCCCCTGCAGCATCCCCCTCCACCCCGCACCCACTCAATTGGCGAGTGTGTGGCAATTGCAATTGAAAGTGATAATTTCATTGCATCATGCACAAAGGGAAGGAGCACGAGTGCCGAAGGACTGGAGACGCAGGACGAGGGGTTCACCCGCATTCGGGTTCGCATCCCATCCCTCGATTTACCAGCCCCCTCCCTTCCCTCACTGTTATCAGGGCACGTCCATGGCCAGTTACACACACATACACAGACTTACAGGGACACTTACATATATTGCTGCATGCTTACACTGACAGAAATTAAGAAATTCACAGAAAGAAGCCAAATGCTGTAGCACTATGTATTTGATTTCTAAGTTATCGATTGAGTATATGTGTGCACATTTTAAAATAACAAATATAAAAAATAAAACACATTAATATTTAGTTAAATTTAGTTAAGATCTTGTAACGTGTAATTTTCCATAATTGTAATGTGAAAATTTGTATCTTTAATTTTTAGCGAAAGAATAAATTTAACTTCTTTAATAGTTTTAGTTTAATAATTTAAAACAAGAAAGGAAAGCTAACTTCGGGGGGAGCCGAAGTTGATATACCCCTGCAGAATACTCTGTAAATTATATTCTCCAAAATTATTCATATTAAATTATTCATATTACTCATAAAAAATCCCAAATTCCTAACTTTAAAAACACCAAAGTTATGGCATTTCCAATCGTTCAGCTATATGGCAGCTATAGGATATAGTCAGCCGATCCCGGCTGTTCCGACTTATATACTGCGTGCAAAGGAAAGAAGGGTGTGTGCAAAGTTTCAATTCGAAAGCTTTAAAACTGAGAGACTAGTTTGCGTAGAAACATACAGACGGACAGACGGACATGCTTATATCAACTCAGGAGGTGATCCTGATCAAGAATATATATATATATATATGGTCGGAGATGTCTCCTTCACTGCGTTGCACAATTTTGAACAAAATTATAATACCCTCTGCAAGGGTATAAAAATGTGTTTTAAGTATATGTTTTTGATGGCCAAAATCCAGAAAAAAAACAGCTAGTTTTTTCAGTTTTTTAATCAAAACCCTTGGAAATAATGGTCAGTTCTTGGAATGTCATATCTCGTTGAATTCGTTACAAAATTTCCAATCGATTGGTATACTCAGCTCAAAAAGTTTATTTTGGTCCAGATTTGGAAAAAAATCAAGTGTTACCCCTTATGAAAAATGCGAAAATCGGTCAAAAAATAAAATTTACTAAAACCTTCTGGAATCGATTGTGTAGGTTGTCAGCTACACAGAACAGTCATTTTTTTCGCTGTGCGCCTTATTTTGGCAAAGCTACAACGAAAAAACCCTTAAAAAATGCGTTTTAAATATATGTTTTTGATGGTCAAAATCCAGAAAAAAACAGCTAGTTTTTTCAGTTTTTTAATCAAAACCCTTGGAAATAATGGTCAGTTCTTGGAATGTCATACCTCGTTGAATTCGTTACAAAATTTCCAATCGATTGGTATACTCAGCTCAAAAAGTTTATTTTGGTCCAGATTTGGAAAAAAATCAAGTGTTACCCCTTATAAAAAATGCGAAAATCGGTCAAAAAATAAAATTTACTAAAACCTTCTGGAATCGATTGTGTAGGTTGTCAGCTACACAGAACAGTCATTTTTTTTCGCTGTGCGCCTTATTTTGTCAAAGCTACAACGAAAAAACCCTTAAAAAATGCGTTTTAAATATATGTTTTTGATGGTCAAAATCCAGAAAAAAACAGCTAGTTTTTTCAGTTTTTTAATCAAAACCCTTGGAAATAATGGTCAGTTCTTGGAATGTCATACCTCGTTGAATTCGTTACAAAATTTCCAATCGATTGGTATACTCAGCTCAAAAAGTTTATTTTGGCCCAAATTTGCAAAAAAATCAAGTGTTACAAGCTACAACGAAAAAACCCTTAAAAAATGCGTTTTAAATATATGTTTTTGATGGCCAAAATCCAGAAAAAAACAGCTCATTTTTTCAGTTTTTTAATCAAAACTCTGGAAATAATGGTCAGTTCTTGGAATGTCATACCTCGTTGAATTCGTTACTAAATTTCCAATCGATTGGTATACTCAGCTCAAAAAGTTTATTTTGGTCCAGATTTGGAAAAAAATCAAGTGTTACCCCTTATAAAAAATGCGAAAATCGGTCAAAAAATAAAATTTACTAAAACCTTCTGGAATCGATTGTGTAGGTTGTCAGCTACACAGAACAGTCATTTTTTTCGCTGTGCGCCTTATTTTGGCAAAGCTACAACGAAAAAACCCTTAAAAAATGCGTTTTAAATATATGTTTTTGATGGTCAAAATCCAGAAAAAAACAGCTAGTTTTTTCAGTTTTTTAATCAAAACCCTTGGAAATAATGGTCAGTTCTTGGAATGTCATACCTCGTTGAATTCGTTACAAAATTTCCAATCGATTGGTATACTCAGCTCAAAAAGTTTATTTTGGCCCAAATTTGCAAAAAAATCAAGTGTTACAAGCTACAACGAAAAAACCCTTAAAAAATGCGTTTTAAATATATGTTTTTGATGGCCAAAATCCAGAAAAAAACAGCTCATTTTTTCAGTTTTTTAATCAAAACTCTGGAAATAATGGTCAGTTCTTGGAATGTCATACCTCGTTGAATTCGTTACTAAATTTCCAATCAAATGGTATTCTCAGCTGAAAAATTTTATTTTGGGCCAGATTTGGAAAAAAATCAAGTGTTACCCCTTATGAAAAATGCGAAAATCGGTCAAAAAATGAAATTTACTAAAACCTTCTGGAATCGATTGTGTAGGTTGTCAGCTACACAGAACAGTCATTGTTTTCGCTGTGCGTCTTATTTTGGCAAAGCTACAACGAAACAAGAAAGGAAAGCTAACTTCGGGCGGAGCCGAAGTTGATATACCCTTGCAGAATACTCTGTAAATTATATTCTCCAAAATTATTCATATGATGCATTCTTAATACTCATAAAAATCGCAACTTTCTTTCTTTAAAAACACCAAAGTTATGGCATTTCCAATCGTTCAGTTATATGGCAGCTATAGGATATGGTCGGCCGATCCGTATGAAGTTTGGTAGGTCGGATTGATTGGCCATAAATAAAACCCATAGAAAATCCCAACTTCCTAACATAACAAACAGCAAAGTTATGGCATTTCCAATTGTTCAGTTATATGGCAGCTATAGGATATAGTCGGCCGATCCCGTTCCGACATATATACTGCGTGCAAAGGAAAGAAGGGTGTGTGCAAAGTTTCAATTCGATAGCTTTAAAACTGAGAGACTAGTTTGCGTAGAAACAGACAGACGGACATGGCTATATCAACTCAGGAGGTGATCCTGATCAAGAATATATATACTTTATAGGGTCGGAGATGTCTCCTTCACTGCGTTGCACACTTTTGACCAAAATTATAATACCCTCTGCAAGGGTATAAATATGTAGTTGTATTTAACACCTTCTCTAGATTCCTTGGAATGGAATTACGGTTTCTTTCAGTGGACATACATGCATAGCGGGCATGACAGTTGGGCACAAATCAGGTTAAACACACGACAAGGAGTGGGCGGTGAGGGGCGTGGATTGAAGGGAAATGCAAACCAAAGCCAAACCAATTGGGTCATAATTGCTTTACGGGCGCCAAACGCAAATGAGTCGTAAGCAGAAGGACGAAGGACGACGCAGAACGAAGGACCCTGCTTGGCAGCAGGAGGAGCCTGGCATCTGGATCAGGACAAGATTGGGGGAGGATTCGAATGCGAATTGAGAGTTAGAGGCTGGCACGATTGTCGAGGGGGCAGAACCTGTCGATTTGCATTCAGAGCCATTCAGACATATCGGTCGGGCTATGTCCCCCGGATGATAAAGGCCACACAAATCTAATTATCAATTGGTATAAGCACTGAGCATTTATCCAAGTGCAGTGTCTCAAGTGGACGAAACGAGTATGAGTTCTATGGGTGTACTCAAAAAACTGTGACTCGAAACACACAAATAAAATTGAAGAAATAGTAAAATAAATATATTTCTTTATTAGTTAAGATCAAGTAAATCAATATTTTATTAGTCTTCTGTCTTTAAATTTAAATAAAGATAACCTGATATAAGCTATTGGCTTTTATTGAAGAAAAATAAGTAAAATAAACATTTTACCTGAGTTTAAAATTTTAATAACTTTTTTCAAGACTTTTAATATTGAATTTCAAATAAAGTTTAAGCTTTGTAAGCCACATTTTAATTATGATTATTGCTTATTATATTATAGCTTCACCCAATAAAACTCTTTAGGCTTAATTTATTAACATAACTCCCTTTAAACTCAGCTTGCACTTATTTTCCCCCATTTCTCAGAGGCTCGTTAACCCATGCAGTGCAATTCTCGATACGTTAACCGCACTCATCATTAGTCCAACTGAGTTATTCATTCAAATCATTCATTCAGCGAGTGCAAATATTTGCCAGCTTTTCCGGGAGGGAAAGGGCAGAGGGGGCAAAAAAAAAAGGAAAACGGAAACAAATCAAAAAGGAAACAAGTAAAAATGATTGCGGCTCCTGTGGCGTCGTCATCGTTAATTTGTTATTTGATGTGCGCTCTAAGCACACATAACCGGAGTCCCAGCGCTTAAGACCGCCCCCTAGCACCCCCCGAAACCCCCTGCCGCAGCCACTGGGGCGCACTCAGTCATTCGCTGGAGCCAGTGACGAAGGACGAAGGACGACGACAAACGTCAACGACGCACTTAATGAGCCCCGTGCGGCCAACATGTTAATCCATCCCGGACTGAACGAAGCACACTGCCAGGAATTCAGAGTACGGTTCAAAAAAAATAATAATACTCGAGAATATTCCAAAATACAACCTGCATAACTATTTTAATAATTTAACAATTATGATTTTTTAAATGTTAAATGCTGTATATAATCTGTATAGTTCTTTAGAGGTAGCAAGATCATTATTAATATTGCATTGTTTTAATGGATAAATCTTAAACTTCATGGATTTAATAATAGTAATTCGCCAATGCAATTAAAAGTAGTCACAAGAAAAATGTACGAAATTTTTAAATGTATGGAAAATCATTATTGATTTTATTAGAATATTTTTTGGCAAGTGCACCGACTCCGGACTATGGACTCTGGACTCCGGACCAACGGACCCGGCTACAGGCGTCGTCATTCAACACGATTGCCCCCGTCACCCACACCACCGCCCGCCGGAAACACCCCATCGCATTTGTTTCGTGAGCGCATACGAATGCATTTTTGTGTTTTAATTGCCCCCCGGCTCTGTTAAATCCCCAGGCGAATTTAGCAGCAGTTTTTTTTTTATACTTTTCACGCTCATTTATCGGAGGGTGATGGCTATGGTGATGATGGTGGTGCATGGTGTTTGGTGGGTCAGAAGTGGAGTAGCATAAATCAAGAAGCTGACGAGGCGTCATTGGCAGGCGACGACGTTCAGTCCAGTCGCCACTTCATAGCCACAGGCTGCTTTTCTTTCGTTTTCTTCGAAATGGCAGCAAAAAACTACCCACCATGCACCATGCACCATGCACCACTCACAGCACCACCCACTCCTGTTTACACTTGCAATAACTTAACGATGGGGAAAATTCGCCAAAGAAAATTATAAATTAATAAGGAGCAAAATTCCATTTGAAAGGACTTGGGTATAATTGAGCACATTTCCGTTACATTAATAAATCCTTGGGAATAGGAGCATGCATAAAAAAAGTTAACAATAAAACCATTGCCTTAATTTGGAAAATAGTTTTTCAGCCATGAAATTAAAAGAGAAAGAATGAAAGCACTTAGAGTATAATTATTATTGGGACTTTGCCTTAATGTGGAAACAGAAAAAATGTAATAATTACATTTAATTGTAAAACTAATAAATGAATTTCGGCCAATCAGCAATTTGCCTTCATAAATATTGTAAAACTTTTATAAGGAATTCTGGAGAACCTCAATTGAGATTTCTCTAACTTTGCAGTGTTTATTTAGAATATTAAATTATTTCAATTAAATTAAGTTATATTTGTGACTGTAACTATAAGTTGATATAGTCAAATGAAAAGTAACTTAGCAAATTGTGGAGTATGTGAAATACAAATTAGAAACATGAAAGTTTTTAAGGATAATTGAGTTGTTTTTTGTTGAGAGGCTACAAAAAGTCAGAGTCCTGTGGGCGGTGGACAGTGGGTAATGGGCGGTGGGTGGGTGTTTCAGAAACAGAAAAAGCGGAACTATTGCGACCAGGCCAACGATAACGGCACTAACAGTGGGCTGGAACTGGCCAGTGGCCAGTGGCTATGGGCCATCAGACATCAGACATCGGGCATCAGACATCGGGTCCAATGGGGACTGGAGACCACGGACTACCGACTACGGACTACTGGCTACAGAATACAGACTAGAAACCAGAGACCAGAGACCAGGGGCCATGTCCACGATGTCGTTGTCGTTGTCGTTGTCGTCATGGCCCTGTTAGATCGCTCTTTGGGGTAAAATAAATTACCATAATTTAAGCGTAATTCAGTGCCAGTGGCAGCAAAAACTGTGGACCGTTTGGCGGTAGCGGGGGCGGGGGCGGGGCCTTCAGCGGTTCCTCTTAGCTGAAACAGGATCTGGAGTTATGGGTGGGCGGCCGACTTTGTCGTTATGTCGTCTTCTTGGCTAAGTGGACATGAAACATGCACGACCAGCCATGATTTGTTAGTGGCCATAAGTGCGAGTACGAGTATGTGTGCGGCCCTTCCGCCATATATTGTTTTTTCTTTTTTTAGCCCTTCAGAATCGGCATATGCAATTGGTCAATTGATTTATGCAGCATTTACGTATAATCCAGGGGGATTTTTTCGCAACCTTAAGCTGCCTCAATTTTGTTGCCCTCCCATAGAGTCTTTACATCAAGTAAAACATAAGCATTCAAATAATTAAGTATATATACACTTAAATATAAAATATTGAATATTTTTATAAGCACTATTATTTATTTATTAGGCTATACATGAAAAAAGATACTTAAAATCATTTCCTTAATATTTAAAAAAAATTGTGTTTAAAAATATTTTTAAAAAACACACACACATTGCTTTAAAAGTATAGCTACGTATAACCCCAATTACAATGTTTAACATTTCCGTTAATTGTCTCAGCACTTTGATATTTTTTCGGTAAGCTGACCTGTCTTAATTATTTATTACAAGTAAGGAAAGACAAGTGAATTAATGCTGTGGGGCAAGAAAATTAATTCACAACCATGGAGATTGCTATCATAAAATAACTGCCCATATATTAGGGCATTTTCTGGTCGTTTGTGTGAAAATCCCCATGGGATTTCAGCCAGGACAAATGTCCGAGCGTGTTTCAGTTAAGCTTTTTGATAAACTGCCCCCTGCCCTTGCTGTCTTTTGAGGTTCTTAAACGTTTACGGCTGCCATTTTTTTTGCCGGTTTTTTTTTTTTTTTTGGGAACATAGGACCAGCAGACCAAAACCAGCCAGACAGCGGGGGGTGAGGCCTTGGAAATCAGGGGAGGGGGAGGGGGTGTAGCTCCCAGGACGAGTACAAGGCTAATAAAGTTCAATAGCCAAGGCGACGCCTGCTAAATGTGCGCACAGCTCATTTGATGCACATTATCGTGGGGTTCAGTTCGGTTTGCTTTTTCCAACGACTTTTCATTTTGAATGTTTGCCAAAAAAAAACCATAGACAGAGAAAGGGATCAGGAGCTGAGGGGGTGAGGGTAAAAAGGAAATAAAAACATTTACAAGGCAGAGTTCCCACTGACCTGTCCCCTCTTTATGGTCCAAAGAAAATATGCTCATGTTGTTTTCGAGCGTCGGCGACGGCGCCTCCTGCAAATTGGTAGCCATGAATCGAGCCGAATGAATTGAATGGAATTGCAAGGAATCGAAGGGTGTCGGAGGAGGGTGGAGGAGGGTATCGGAGGGCCTGGGAGGGAATCGGATGATATTGACGGGTACAAGAGGGCATTGAATGGAGGGAAATGGCATGGAATCGACTACGAATCGAATTGAATCAAATGAAATGTAGCCAAATGAAAGAAAACCGAATGAATAAAGTACCGAAACGGGAAGATGCCCCTGGCCAGGCCAATCATTCCGATGATGAAGCTGCTGATTATGATGGCGATGCTGATGAGGCTGACGATTTTGCCCGTTTCCAATGTAATGTGCTTGCGATTGAACTCCATTGTGAGCCGATTGAGCAGTTGGTAGAAGTAAGTATACACACATATATAACAGAACAGAAGGGTTAAGAGCTGCAATTTCAATATCAAAAGAAATAAAAAGGAAAAAAAGTTTTTTTGTGACCCTGTTACGGTAAAAATCAGCTCTATTTCCCATGTTGGAATTTCACACCTCGTCGAAATCGTTACAATATTTCCAACAATATGGCATTTACAGAATAAAAATATTATCAAAATTATTTTGGCCAAAATCAACTCAATTTTCCCGATCTATAGGATATAGACGTCCGATCAAATTTACGTACACATACATATAAATACAGGAATGCAAAATGTTGTTGGTTTTAGGTTTAAAGCGAAGCTCGCAAATGGTGTAGAAACGGATTCGCCTAGGATTGGTGATCAAGAATATATATTCTTTATAGGTTCGGAGATGTATTCTTCTATGCATTACAAGTTTCTGACGAAAATTATAAAAAAATAATATTTAGTGGCCCATGAGGGGATCGAACCCGCGACCTTCGCGTTATTAGCACGACGCTCTAACCAACTGAGCTAATGGGCCGCTGATCCACGTCCGTCAAAAGGCCACCAAGAGCAGAGAGAGCCCCCCAGGCTAAAAATAGAACCGTGGGGATCGCAGAGAGCTGAAATAATCTTAAAGCTCTGCGATTTGCAATAATGACGTGGCACCGAAAGCTCAATCCCCCCAGTGAAAGAGAGGCTAGATGTAAGGCCACGCGACAGAGCGACATAGCGACAAGGAAACCGATGCCGGAAACTTTCCTGTTTAGCTCGCGGCAGAGACAAAAGCTACAAAAATATAAAAAAACACTAGAGTTTCCAAGTCATTTTGCACATTTTCTTGACATTTCATTTTTTATACACATTTTTCCGCCGTCTAGTTATTCTTTTTCCTTCTTTTTTTTTCCCATCTTTTTAGTTATTTCAGCACTCATTTCTTGCGTATGGAACGTGTTCTATTGTCGGTATTTGTGCTCATGAGCCAGGAAGAGGAAGCAGCTGCACCTTATTGTCCGTCCGTAAGTTCGTCACTCCTTCGTTCCCCTTAGTTTCCCATTTCCCCATTCACCCATTCCGGCATTCCTTTCCGTCAGTTGTTCATTAGAGCGTTGCTTAATTAGCGCCTCGCTTTGTTATCGCACACACACCCAAGCCCCCCATTCTCCCTCTCTTTCTTATTAGGATTCTATTTCGTCCCCTCTCTTTCTAACTCCGGACATGCCGTCTCGCTCTCGCACTCGCACACCCCGTTTGGCTTATTCGCATCTTGATCCACAGATAAAACAAGCGACCGTGTGGCCTAATGGATAAGGCGTCGGACTTCGGATCCGAAGATTGCAGGTTCGAGTCCTGTCACGGTCGATTAATATAATATTTTTTTCTTTTTGCTTTTTTGTTTGGATTTATACAATTTTCCTAAAGATAGAAAATTCAAATAGTTATATGCCACATACCAAGTTTCATATCTGTAGCCCTACGACCAACCAGTTCCTACAGCATATTCAATGTGGAGTACAGAGCTGCAATACAATAGTTGCATTGAGAAGTAGCCTGATGTCTTTTCATTGAGAATATACCAAATTGATATACCAGACGCTCAAAGTTGCCGTTTAATAACGTTATTGAGCTAACTAAATTTGAATATGCGTAGTAAATAGTTACTTAAAGCTGCCACATACCAAGTTTCAAAAGCGTATCCCCTAGACCCGAACAACCAACCTAGCACACCCAACTAAAAACACAGAAATGCACTACAATAGCGGCATTTAAAAGCAGACCGGTGCACTTTCATTGAAGTTTCCACTCCAAGTGCCGGCGATCCGATCGGATCGGGCATCAATTTCGTGCTGTGCCTGACAGCGGCTGTCGCTTATAAATTGCAGAGCCCACAAAAACAGCAAGAACAACAGTGGCCATGGCCACTATGGCAACAACGGCGACAAGCGCTCTGACATTTAACATCCGGTTGAAATTGTTCAACGCATTTCCGGTGCCCTCTGGTGCCCAGAGTCGCCCACCCGGCAAAACCCAGAACCAGCCAGAACCACCCACAATCGTGGCATCCCAGAAGACAGGACGTTGGGTCCTCGACCAGCAATTAAACGCTTATCGAGAAGTTGGCCAAAAAGAGAAAATGGCAATGTGGAGAACGGACGACAATGAGCTGCCTTGCATATAATTGAGGTTATGGCCGACTCTGGGCCACCTTTGGCCCGAACTTTTCCGGCAGCAGGAAAACAGTTTTCGCTCTCGCTGGCAAAAAGTTTCGCCCGCCGCACACAGCATAAGTTGAAATGTGTCTACCAGCTGGAACACCTGGATAGTGTACGTATTCGTGTTCGTATTTGTATTCGTATTCGTACCATTCCTGTGCATATGTATATGCGGCAAATAACTGCAGACAAAAGCCGAAGAAATTAATTAGGGTCTTCTTCACCTCCGCCATCATGGCCATCATCACCATCATTATCGTCGCAGGCAACCTGCATCAAAACTAGCAAAACGGATGTCACCCGTAAACAAGCGGCGGGACAAAGGCAACAGAGCTGGGAAAAAGGACGAGCAAGGACGAGACAGGAGCGGACTGGGATAGTGAAAGAGTCGGCAAACAAATCGAGTTGTTGGCATGGAAATTAATTGCTGCAAATTGAGTAATGGTGTTGGCCGCTGTCAGGAGTGCCCCCCAAAAAAAAATGGTAAAGACAAAACGGAGTGACGACTTCAAACTGCAATTATCCTTAACGATTTCTCTGAGCCTTAGGGGCCTACGAAAGATATCCATCAAATTAAATCTCATTTTCATGTCAATTACTTTGGAGTCTTAAAATATTTTATTTTTTATATTTGGTCAAGATCTTAGTTTTGTCTTTATATATTAGGTATATGTATATTGGTTTCCAGTTTAACTGGAGTGCCACATTTGTAAAATATTGCCTAAAAATGTTTTTATTTAATCAAATTCAATAATTCAGCTGCAAATAAGGCACCCTCAGCTTTCTAAGAAGGAAATTTGTAGAACTATATTGAGTTTTCCCCGCTCCCCAGCGCAGACATCAAAGAAAGCCAAATTCCCTGTGTCATCACATTTAAATATATGTACACTTCGTTCCCCTGATCAAATCAACCTGAAGACCCTGCCAAGTTATGATTACGCGTTTTTCGGCGCTGCCTGCAAATGAAATGTTTTGTCAACTCTGAACTGCCAAAACAGCGTCAAACGGCGGCGGGCAAACAGAGACAAACAAACACACAAACAAACAGGCGAACAAACGAACAAATAAGCAGGCAAACAAACAAACAAACGAACGAACGAACAAACATTGACGCAATTTCTGCTGCAATATGAAAAAGTTTTCCCTGCTCCTGCCACGCTTTTCCAGGCTTTTTTCCTTCTCCTCCCTTACAATTTTTTTTTTGGTTTTTTGCTGGTATTGCTCTGAGCTTCAGTCGACGCTGTAATTTGCATTTGTAATCAAAAAGTTGCACATAAACTTTGTTTTATGCTCATTTTCCTCGGCTAGTCACATGTGTGTGTGTGTGTGTGTGTGGGCCCGCTGAAAGCCTCCTTCGGTTGCTAAGACATAAAAGGGCACACAGCGCCCAGGACGAACTCTCATCATAATTTTCCTAATTTCAAATTATTTCCATTAGTGGAGTGAAGCAAAAAAAATCGGGAAGCGAACAAAATTAAAACAGACGGGTTAGCTGGCAGTGACAAAGCTTTTCAGGGAAAAAATACGTACTCTAGACTTCAGCATATATCAGGAAAAATATGACGAAAACAAAGGATTATAAACACTCAGCTCTTCACAATAATGGCAAAATGCTGTGTGATGCTTTTACCTCATCTTAGTTAAATGATTTAAGTATCCAAGTAGAAGTACATGTTTTTTATTTTGTGTGCTTAATTTAAGTGAAAAACTTAGCCATTCACATCTTTAAAAACCGAACTCTTATTAGCAAACAGATTTCAAGTTTTCTCTCTTTCAAAAACTAAAGCAAAAACTAACTAAACTAAGCATCCCAAAATATGCAATTCTTTTCCGCCTCTTAAAATGTTCAATTAAATCCATATAGAAAAATCACCAAAATTGAAAAGCTGAAAATTGCCATTTAATCAACTGATGCCGTTTCCGGCTCTATCGGTTTGGGGTGAAGCGAAAATCAAATCAAATATTTACTTGCTGTTAAATTTATGACGGAACGGAAATCGCATAAAAAGGTTGACTCTGTCTCGCTTCCACAATATGTTGCTTTTTCGCTTGCTCCCACTGTTTTGTGGTCGCATAAAAAATGCGACAAATATTTGCGTGCAGCTGCGACCCTTCAAACCTTTTCGGAAAACGGAACGGAAAATGTCGACAGTGGTGAGTGGGGTTTTTCCTGGAGGACTTTAAGCCATTTTCCCGGGCTCCTTGGCTTCGAGTAGGCCGAAAAAGCGATGCCAAAAGCCATTTAACTGCATTTATCTGGCTAGAAAGCCGGGAGGGGGGGTGACATCTGATAGATAGATAAAGGCTCTTGACTTGCTCCCCATTTTTCTACTCCTCCGGTCAATATTTAATTTGTCAAATGGAGATTTCCCTGTCGGCAGCAAAAAGTTTCCAAGGGCTTTATATCCAGTTGCAGTCGCTTGCATTTAACAATTTGTTGATAAATTAGCCAAAGCCAAAGTCGCTGACGAGGGGGACCAGTGGCTTAAAAAGTTGCTTCCCTTTTGCCCCGGCTTTTCATATCCGACCTTAGCACGTGACATTTACTTTTTCGGACACACAAACATGCTCTGGCCGTCCCGAGAATGAAGTTTTAATGCAGATTTATCACCCGGGCACCAAAGACAAAGGCGGATGACAAACACTTTCGGACCGAGCGGTGAGCTGGCTTCTTTGTCTTGTTGATAATGTCAACAAGTTTAGGGATAATACTTTGCACCGAGAAAATTTAAATTTACACAGGATCTCATTTTGAAAATCTATTTAAGTCATAAAATTAAGTGCAGATGGGAAACATATAATTTGTAAGTTTTGTACATTTTTTAATAAGATCCTTACAAAAAAAATACTTTACCGATTTACGGTTTTTATACCTAACAAAAAATAATTTTTTTTTGTAAATTGAATTTAAAGAGCTTGAAAAAAGATTCAATTGTTTTAATTACAATTTGTTAAACCTTTTTTTCATTATTAGCATTTACTGAAGCTTAAAGAATGTAATTTCAGATAACTTATTATTATTTAAGTTTAAGTCTTTAATAAAGTATTGTTACCTGAACGAAATAAATTCAAAGCTGATTGTAACTCATTTTCTTGATTAATTTTTCTCCTTTGGGAAAATTATTTGATAGATTTCGAAGTCGTCATCTTAAGTTCTTGCTCAGTCATGTTTAATTTGAACATTTCCAAGCATTTCTAAAGCAATTTTAGGGCAGTTTGCCCTTACTCTTGGAAAAACGTTTTGCCTGCCCTGGAAATTCCGCACTTTTTGCTGACCGCAAGTTGACAGAGTTTCTTCGTCCGGAGCCAGCGGCGGAGATTTAGTTAATTAAAATACAATAAAATATGCAGAAGTGCTGAAATACTTAGGCCAAGGGAGGCCGCAAAAGCCACAAAATGCCCGGGGACCCACTCGCACTGGATCAACTTCACTCAACTCTTTGCCAGTTTCAAGTTTCTCGGCTACTTTTCGGGCCAAGTCAATAGCCGGGCCAACAGAGAGAGCGAGAGAGAGAGAGAGAGAGAGTGCGGGAAAGAGAGGGAGAGTGAGTGTGAGGAGTAAGAAGTGGGTGTGCCACATGGCGTATGCGTGATGTGGAGGAGCAGGAGGAGCAGCTGGAGCACTGCAATATTCAGCAACCAACTGCCACCGAGTGGCAACTCAATTAATCCGCCCCCCCTCTCTCCTCCTCTCCCCCTCCTCACGACCACGTTAAATGCATTTACATAGATTTATTTTCAAGCGGACACCGGACACACCGAACAGCGGACATCGGCCTTTAAAGGCCTGCTTAAATTTGGATATTTTTGTAATTTTATTACCATCTGGCTTTTTACTCCTCTTTTGGTTCCCAAGTGACGTCGGTTAACTCCCGGCCCTTTCTCGATTTTTATTTTGGTGGTTTTTGAAAGCTTTTCGTGTTTCTTTTTGCGAGAAGCGAGAGGATTGCCAATTATGCAGAAGGCCGCTGAATAAATATGAAATGACATAAATGACCACACAACACAACGGCATCGGTGGCGGCCACAAAAAGTTTCAGTTTTCCAACATTTTCGAACCCTCGTCTAGGCGGCAACAATACCAAATACAACATTGACAGGACAACAAAGCCGAGCGGTATAAATATCCTTAAAAAGGGGTGTGGCCAGGCGGCAATAAATAACATTTATGACTGACCAGGGTGCTTAAATATTTACATAGAATAATATTATTTATTAATTTTTCAGAAGGGCAAAGTAAGAAAAAAGGAAGAAAAAAAAGGAAATGAAAAGCAAAGAAATGACAAAACAAACAAAATGAAAAACTTTCTATTATTTGTGGAAAAATAAAGACGAAAATGCTTTAAGCTGGCCGGAAATTAATGGTAGAAGTTAAACAAAAGTAATGAGAAAATGTTGTTATATATATTTATTTTTAAGTGCAATCAATAAATATTTTTTTCTTTGAAACACTTTTTTCTATGTTAGCAGAAGGCAACGATTAAAATATTGAAAGCTTTATGCATATTTAAAGTTATTTATAATTTCATGAAATGTAAACGGAATGTTTGCTAATTGAAATATATAGACTAGCCAGTATTTTGGTAGTTATCATTCTTGGGATAATAATTATGTTGCAGTTATTATGGTTGGCTATACAAATACCATTTTATTATTTTGTTTTCAGTCCATCTGCTTACAGCTTCCAGTTTCGTTTCGCCTTTCCTTTGCCTTGGCTAATTCACTTGGAAACTCACTAATAACTTGATTCAATTTACATTTAGTCCATAAAAAGCTGAATAGCCCCCGCTCCCCCTGCAATTGCGATTTCTTTTGGGAAAATATACGAAAAAAGCGGTGAATACAAAGCGATGAGGCCAAAGAAGAGCGGAAATCGACACAAAACGTAGCGACTTCAATGCAGACGAAGGCTAAAAAAGAAGCCCCGCTTCCGGCAGTTGGTCCTCCGGACACAGGACACCAGGCACCAGACACCAACACGGATGCGGATGCGGATGCGGATACGGACTCGGACGATGTCCGGACAAGATGGGGCAATTATTGTAAGCGGCTTTCATCGTGCGATGATTACACTTACAACAGAAATGGGGCGCGCAAAGTGAAGCGGCATTGAGGATACAAGCCAAAAAAAAAACGAAACAAGAAACAGATATAGCCACATAAAAATAATATAAAAAGGCGGTCAAGAAAACATTTCTAAGAACGCATCTGCTGGCGCTTTAGTCATGTTTGTTGGCCTAATTAGTGGCAGTGCATTTTTATAGCATAATTTTCGGCGTTGTAAGCACTTTTCGTCCCACCGCCATCCAAATTGTACAACATGGAAATATAACATTAAAATTTATGAAACTGCAGGGGGGGGTTGGGAACTGCACAAGCCGAAAAAAGCCCAGAACATGGACTTGGCTACATTACACACAGCGGGTGAGGAAATGGGGGGCCGAAATGGAGCAAAAATGGGGAATGCGGTCTGGAATTGAGGCATCTGAGGGATCTGCCAACGGGGGCAATTAGTGGCCAGTGTTTCCCCAAATCCCTCCCAGTCCGGAAAATCCCCGGCTAACCATTTTTCCTTCGCCGGCGAAACTCACCTGCAACGAGATAAGAAGAGATAAAGAGTTGAATTAATAAATAGTCCAGCGAATGAATGGGAATTACTTAGTTAAATGCAAGCCAGTTGAGGTGTAATTATATAAATGCTTAAGGCACAAAAGTAGTGGGTGAGAATGATGCTTAAAGTATTTCAAACAACGGACGAGAGTTTAGTCAAAATATAGATAGTTCTAAGGTTGATTAAAGATCGGTTAAAATAAATATTTATTGCAAAGAATAACCTCCCTTTCGATCGGTTTTAGTAAACATGTTTGAAAACAACCATTTAGCTATTTCCATTTTAACACAAGGTTTACTTTTCAATCAATCTTACGTAAGTGTTTTTTGTAATTTTATTAATGCTAACCTATTTTCAAAATTTTAAAAACAGATTTAGATTTAATAACTTTTAAAAAATTAATATAATGAGTTAGTAAACAAGAAATTAACTTATAAAGAAGACTGCCATGCCTAATTAATTGCCAGGCTAATGGGCACAAATTAAATGCCTTTACAAAAGTTAATAATGTTGCAATCACGGGACTTTAGTAATAATATTTTGTATGTAAGCCGGCAGTTGCGAACTCCTAATGAAACCCCCTCGAAGTCTGCTATCGAGAAGCTCCAGACCGGCAGTGCCAAGCCTTTGAGCAAAACTGATAAATGAAATAATAATTTCCATTCGATGAAAGTTTGTCTGCCGCTCAAAAGGACTTTTAGCAACCAACTTGCAACTTGCTACTTGCAACTCGCTGCTTGGGCCCTCGTAAATTTATGAACTTTATGGCCGGCAACTCCAGAGGCCGCCAGTCGACGGTCGACGGTCGAGGGTCGTTAGTCGGCAGTCAATATCTTGTGCATTTCAATAGTTCATATATTTCGGTGGTTACCCTTGTTGTGCACACCCCATTCCACAATCCATCCGCATTCCGCATTCCCCCGATGCCACCCATCGCTGGCTGCAATAAAAATGCATTTCATGCTCGAAACATGACTTGGCTCAATTTATTTTACTTTGCCGCATTTAACGACTTCACACAGGCGCCGCCAGACTTGGCCTAAACCAGACACTGCAAGAAAATCTATCTATCTATATATTATCTTGCTTAGATCAGCTTCCAAGAAAATTAAAAAAAGAAGGCTTCGTTTTATTTAGCATTTTTATACTCCTTAATTTGTCTGATATTGAAATTTGAAATGTACTTCCTTTTTCTAGTTAATTTAACTATTTTAGGACCTTTCTATTTTTTGTCTAGATATTTTTGTAAGAACAGAAAACACTCTAACGCTTATAATAAATCATTATAAAACTTTATAGAGCTTTATTTTGCATTTTTATTATAAATGAACACTTTTTAAAAAATTGCAACTTAATTCTGGGACTACAAAAACAAATTAAAAAATGTCTAAAGTAATTTTATAACGAGAAACGAGTAATGAACAAATTACTCTCACATAAAAGAAGACCCTTTTGGCTAGTTACATACCTTTTCTGGCAGTGTAGCCTCAGTTGAATTTGGCAACTCCATCTATCTGTGTCTGCTTGCCCCCAAACCTTAACCCCCCGTGGCCCCCTAACCCCCTGCCCACACATGGGCGCCGTCGTACATGGCCGGTGTAATGGTGTTAGACCACAATGAGCTCAATTTACGCCAATGATTGGCGGTGCTTGGCAAAGGCGGAAGCGGCGGACTTACACAGACAGAGATTTTCAGGGGCGGTGCATGGCGTATGAAAAAAAGGGGGCATGGTCTGGCGGTTTCTCCTCCGTTTCGGCTTGCAAAAGTTTCTTGTTTGCATTTGCCTATCGTCTGGGACTCAGTAGGAGTTGGCGGTGGTGGTGGCCAAAAGGATCCAGGATCCGGGATCCGGGACTCGGGACATAGTATTCGGGAAAGCAGACGTTAAACATCGCGTGCAGACATTGCCAATGTTTGCCACGCCCCCTTGGCGCTGCCAGCCGCCCCCGCAGCCAGACACGAGAATTTTTGCCACTGCACACGAAAAATGTTCGACAGTCGTGGAAAAAGCGAGAAACACAAGTTGAAGTTGAAGACTTTTTGGGCCAACACACACCAAAAAAAAAAAAAAAAACAAGCAAGAAAAAAATAAGAATTGCAAAAAAAAATCAACTGCAGGGGGATTCCCAGCTACCAAGCTGTCATGTCCCAGACACAGGGGCGTCGTGCGGCCAGGGGCTACGAACCGAGACTGCATTTCTTTGGGGCGAGCTTGATCAATAACTTGGGAAAACACAAAAAAAAGGATACAAAAAAAAATTAAGATAACATTATGGAATTTTCTTGGATTTCCTGGCTTAAACTCCCCCCGGGCTAAGCCCCTGTTTGGTCAGACAAGTTTACTTGTTACACGTAACCAGAGACAGGCAATTTTTGGTTCCAGAAAAAAAAGCCCCAACCAAAACATTGACATTTGTTTTAGATTTCTTTCACCTTTCGCGGCGAGACAGACAAAAAAAGAAAAATTATCAGACAGTTTGACTTATAACAAGAAAGGAAAGCTAACTTCGGGCGGAGCCGAAGTTGATATACCCTTGCAGAATACTCTGTAAATTATATTCTCCAAAATTATTCATATGATGCATTCTTAATACTCATAAAAAATCCGAACTTCCTAACTTTAACAACAACAAAGTTATGGCATTTCCAATCGTTCAGTTATATGGCAGCTATAGGATATAGTCGGCCGATCCTTATGAAATTTGGTAGGTCGGATTGATTGGCCAAAAATAAAATCCATAGAAAATCCCAACTTCCTAACTTTACAAACACCAAAGTTATGGCATTTCCGATCAATCAGTTATATGGCAGCTATAGGATATAGTCGGCCGATCCTTATGAAATTTGGTAGGTCGGATTGATTGGCCAAAAATAAAATCCATAGAAAATCCCAACTTCCTAACTTTACAAACACGAAAGTTATGGCATTTCCGATCAATCAGTTATATGGCAGCTATAGGATATAGTCGGCCGATCCCGGCCGTTCCGACTTATATACTGCGTGCAAAGGAAAGAAGGGTGTGTGCAAAGTTTCAATCCGATAGCTTTAAAACTGAGAGACTAGTTCGCGTAGAAACAGACAGACGGACAGACAGACGGACAGACGGACAGACGGACAGACGGACAGACGGACAGACGGACATGGCTATATCAACTCAGGAGGTGATCCTGATCAAGAATATATATACTTTATAGGGTCGGAGATGTCTCCTTCACTGCGTTGCACACTTTTGACCAAAATTATAATACCCTCTGCAAGGGTATAATTAGCCGAGGTATTCTTGGTATTTTCTGCTGGGAAAAAATATAGTCTATCAAATGGAAAACTTGGTTTTCGCGGGGAAACCTTTTGAATTTTGTATGAATAAGTTAGAATTACTTTTATATATCAAATTTTAAGTGAGTTGTTACATATAATCTTATAATAACTACATTTAAGATGAATAGCTTCTCAGTCACATTTAAGCCTATGTTTAAATAATTCCAATTTCATGACCTAGCTAAGGGTAACAAAGAAGCCAACAAGTAATTCTACTGACTCTAAAAAAAATAAGCCACCTATTAAGACATCTTAGAGACAGAAGCGCCCACATATACACATGCCGTACATGAGGCAGTAATCAAAAGAAAAGCCAGTTGCTAACACCATTTGCCATTGGCCCATTATGATAATCATTTTGAAAGGCTTTCCGCAAGAGTTTTTGAACAACAAAGGCGATTTAAATTACGCCGCTAAGCGGTTTATGCAGTCACCAGCAACAACAATACCAAATGCCAGAACAAGAAACATCCGCAGTGAGTCAAAGTTAACAAGCAAACAAGAAAGTCGACCGGCTTTTCCCCACGAAACTCGGTGGATGCCCTTCGGGCTGCGAGAAAAACGCTTGCCGGAAAACTCCTCACGATTTTCTTTTTTGAGTAATTTTATGGGGATTAAATTAGGGTTGGGTAACGAGATTGCTTCTAACATTTAAATGAGTTGCTCTATAAAACACTTACCAATACTGAAAACAAAATTTTTGTATAGGTATGAGCCCAAAAAATTTACCTATGATTTATCCCGTTTTTATAGTTTTTCAGCTTTGATAGATACAAAAAAATAAATCAAGAAACCTTAATTATATTTATTTTTATGTAAGCCAGCTGATTCTTGAGCTACTTTTCAACACTGTTCAGTACATGTTTAAATGAATAAGAAACTGAACAAGTACACATAAAAATTCGAAATTCGTACAACTGAATTGCTTTCTAAGGCACTTGTGAAAACTAAGCTTTAACATCAATTTTTTTTGTTGCTTCCCAAACACTTTTCAACACTGTCAAAAACATTGCTACGTAAATAGCAAACAGAATCATTAAGTGTAAGTGAGCAGAGCTCGAAATTCAACCTAAGCAGTGAAAAAAGACATGGAAGCAGGGCAGGGGGTATTTGAGGGGGTAGGTGTGGGTGTGGGTAAATGACAAGCTTCCATCTCTTGAGAGCAAAGGGGGCGGTGGATAAAAGGGGGCGGCGGTGGCTGGCTGGCAACTCATCAGCAGCCAAGCATCGCATTTTGAGATAAAACATAAAGAGCGCACCTAATGCGTGTCAGTGTGAGTATGTGTGTGTGTGTGAGAATGTGTGGGTGCCCGTACCGATGTTGAGTGTATGCTTGTATACAACTGCGGTCAAGAAAATAGCAATTAGGATAGTGCACAGGCAGTTAATTAATGCCGGTATATGTATGTACATAGAGAAAAAATTCAGCGAAAATAATTAGGTATTTATGAACGATATAGAATAACAGCTTTAAAGGAAAGATACATTCTAAATTAAGTTACGTTTTATTTTGTTAACCAACCAACCCTTATTTACAGATCTATTAGTTTTATAATGCTATATGTTTTTGATAAGATCCGTTCTCTATTCTTTTTATGCATTTAATAATATTTTAAAGGCTTCATCTCTTAAATATTTATTTGATTTATAACCAATACACACAACAAACATAGCAAAAAAAATTATATATAAAATTAAAAAGTTTAAAAAAGTCTTATTCAACTTACTTCAAAGCCCTCATTATTTACAAATAAAATTAAAAAATCGTAATACCCAATTTAATTAATGCCAAAAAATGGTTTTAAAACGTGTTCTTTCGAGCGAAACGCAGCTTATAAGCCCCCCTTTCTTTATAATTAATGTTTGATTTGTAAATTGATAAAAACAAAAAAAAAAGCAGAACCTGCACTATTTTTTACAACGCCACTGTGTGCGAGTGCGTGTGATTTGTTTGCGCTGTTGACTTTGGATAATGTCGTTTGTTGGCTGCCATCGCCAACCGCTTTTGTTTGTCTGCATGTTTGTTTGTCTCGGGCGTGTGTGTGTGGGTGTGTGTGTGGGTGTGTGTGTGGGTGTATATTTGTCTGTTTGTTTGACTGATTGTCTGTCATTTTGTCTGATTGTGCGCCTATTAGTACACAAATGAATGAATAAGTGCGCACACACACCGCACCCGCAATCCCCAACCAGCCACCCATCCCCATTCTCATTTCATTTTCATATTCGTTGATTGAATGGCCCTAAGCTCCCCATTTACCACCCTCTATTGGCCTGGTGGATTATTTGTGCTTTAAGCCTTTAAGTCTTTGTTAGACAATTTGCTGCCAAACTGGCAAACAAAAAGGGTGCAAAAAACCTCAAGGGAGCGTGTGTGCTTTAATTGTTGTAATGCGATTTCGTCACCTCATCGCCAGCTTTCCCACGCCCCCCCGCCCACGTACACGCCCCCTTTTCATCAGACCCCAATCGATCCACAGATTTCCCCCATTTCATTCATTCATTCCTTTTGTCGGCGGCTTTTGATTAGCTTCCCTGTGTGTTTGTGCGGTGCAATCCAAGTTTGAAGCTCTTGGTCAATTTGATTTGCCTAATTGGCCAGGCCAATGGATTGGAAATTGGACGAGGCATTAATCAAAGCGTTGAGAACTATTATCGCATCAAATTTCTAGCAATATTGTTCACAGTTAAAGATAAATGCTTCAATCAAAATCCTCTTTAAGGAGATCTCTCCTCATCACAATAATACAAATTTATACAGAAAAACAAGACTTTGAATTGACATTGTCTAACACTAAGGAACACTTTTTAGGTTTATTGCTTTTACTTAGTCTAAATATTATATTTAGAACTTTGTTTCCTTAAAAAAAAATACTAAAGAATTTGAAACAAGAAAGGAAAGCTAACTTCGGGCGGAGCCGAAGTTGATATACCCTTGCAGAATACTCTGTAAATTATATTCTCCAAAATTATTCATATGATGCATTCTTAATACTCATAAAAAATCACAACTTCCTAACTTTACAAACACCAAAGTTATGGCATTTCCAATTGTTCAGTTATATGGCAGCTATAGGATATAGTCAGCCGATCCTTATGAAGTTTGGTTGGTCGGATTGATTGGCCAAATATAAAACCCATAGAAAATCCCAACTTCCTAACCTTACAAACACCAAAGTTATGGCATTTCCGATTAATCAGTTAAATGGCAGCTATAGGATATAGTCAGACGATCCCGGCCGTTGCGACATATATACTGCGTGCAAAGGAAAGAAGGGTGTGTGCAAAGTTTCAATTCTATAGCTTTAAAACTGAGAGACTAGTTTGCGTAGAAACAGACAGACGTACAGACGGACATGGCTATATCAACCCAGGAGGTGATCCTGATCAAGAATACATATACTTTATAGGGTCGGAGATGTCTCCTTTGACCAAAATTATAATAGGGTATAAAAACCCTTAAAAATGCGTTTTAAATAATATATGATTTTAATAGCCAAAATCCAGAAAAAACAGCTAATTTTTTCAGTTTTTTAATCAAAACCCTGGGAAATAATGGTCAGTTCTTGGAATGTCATACCTCGTTGAATTCGTTACAAAATTTCCAATCGATTGGTATACTCAGCTCAAAAAGTTTATTTTGGCCCAATTTTGCAAAAAAATCAAGTGTTACCCCTTATTAAAAATGCGAAAATCGGTCAAAAAATGAAATTTACTAAAACCTTCTGGAATCGATTGTGTAGGTTGTCAGCTACACAGAACAGTCATTCTTTTCGCTGTGCGCCTTATTTTGGCAAAGCTACAACGAAAAAACCCTTAAAAAATGCGTTTTAAATATATGTTTTTGATGGCCAAAATCCAGAAAAAAACAGCTACTTTTTTCAGTTTTTTAATCAAAACCATTGGAAATAATGGTCAGTTCTTGGAATGTCATACCTCGTTGAATTCGTTACTAAATTTCCAATCAAATGGTATTCTCAGCTGAAAAATTTTATTTTGGGCCAGATTTGGAAAAAAATCAAGTGTTACCCCTTATAAAAAATGCGAAAATCGGTCAAAAAATGAAATTTACTAAAACCTTCTGGAATCGATTGTGTAGGTTGTCAGCTACACAGAACAGTCATTCTTTTCGCTGTGCGCCTTATTTTGGCAAAGCTACAACGAAAAAACCCTTAAAAAATGCGTTTTAAATATATGTTTTTGATGGCCAAAATCCAGAAAAAAACAGCTCATTTTTTTCAGTTTTTTAATCAAAACTCTGGAAATA
Organism: Drosophila rhopaloa; assembly: GCF_018152115.1. Classification (NCBI taxonomy): domain Eukaryota; kingdom Metazoa; phylum Arthropoda; class Insecta; order Diptera; family Drosophilidae; genus Drosophila; species Drosophila rhopaloa. The sequence goes on along the minus strand of NW_025335123.1, from coordinate 12,301,879 downwards.
ATGGTCAGTTCTTGGAATGTCATACCTCGTTGAATTCGTTACTAAATTTCCAATCGAATGGTATTCTCAGCTCAAAAATTTTATTTTGGGCCATATTTGGAAAAAAATCAAGTGTTACCCCTTATAAAAAATGCGAAAATCGGTCAAAAAATGAAATTTACTAAAACCTCCTGGAATCGATTGTGTAGGCTGTCAGCTACACAGAACAGTCATTCTTTTCGCTGTGCGTCTTATTTTGGCAAGCTACAAAAAAAAACCGTTAACAAGAAAGGAAAGCTAACTTCGGACGGAGCCGAAGTTGATATACCCTTGCAGAATACTCTGTAAATTATATTCTTCAAAATTATTCATATGATGCATTCTTAATACTCATAAAAAATCCCAACTTCCTAACTTTACAAACACCAAAGTTATGGCATTTCCGATCAATCAGTTATATGGCAGCTATAGGATATAGTCGGCCGATCCCGGCCGTTCCGACATATATACTGCGTGCAAAGGAAAGAAGGGTGTGTGCAAAGTTTCAATTTGATATCTTAAAAACTGAGAGACTAGTTCGCGTAGAAACAGACAGACGGACAGACAGACGGACAGACGGACATTCTTATATCAACTCAGGAGGCGATCCTGATCAAGAAAATAAATACTTTATAGGGTCGGAGATGTCTCCTTCACTGCGTTGCACACTTTTGACCAAAATTTTAATACCCTCTGCAAGGGTATACAAATGTATTATGTAGCTCTGATATGTATTACGTGAAGTATAGATTATGGATGTAATCAGCAAAGCTATAAAATAATATAGAAAATCAAGCTTAAATATTGGTAGTCTGATAACTGTATCCTAATCAGAAGTCACCTTTAGATATTCCGCAATTATTTTTAGTGCAATTTCTCACTTGAGCTCATAAAATGAAATCTAGGGGAATGGGTTATTTTTATTTTTAGAGGGGCTACCCACCCATGCTATTAACACTTAGTTACAACATGTACAGCAATTGGGAATTAAGCTCGGCCACTTGAGCCACTTAAATGTTCGTGAAAACAAACAAATTGAGTGGACATGGCTGGGGTTTGTCTACAGCTGCGACTGTAACACTATATATATATATATAAATATATATATATATGTGTGTAAGTACTTGTGTATATATAGCTGGGTATGTGTATCACACAATTTAGTTATTTGGCCCTAATGATGCGCATAAATTTGTCAGGGTCAGGAGAGTTGGGAACGCAGGGCTGGGCAGCATAATTTAGTATCCCAGCCACCCAGGATCATAAACACAGTGCGCGCAAATTGTTAATTGACACATTGCTACACTCAAGTGGTCCCCTAATGGTCCTTGCTTTCGGGCGGGGAATTCTGAGTGGCTTTCGCCCATTTCAGTTGGCTTTCAATTAGTTTCGGAGGTTGCGGAAATCGGCAAAAATCAAAGTGATAAGGGGATGCCTAAGACCAAAGTTTATGTGGTCGAAAATTAGTGCTTAAACTGGTACTTCAATCAATTGATTTGAGTGACTTTAGCCAGCAAGTTCTTGACATTTATTAGTACGTTAAATAGAACAAATTTCAGAAAAAATATAATAATACGAATACTAACAATATATTAACAATTTTAATAAAACATTTTTGTTTGAAATAATCTTGAAAATAGTTTTTCATACAAAGACATGGGTTATAATATTGAATTTTAGAAAAATCTTTAATAGATTTAAGCGTTAAATAAAAAATCTTTTCTTTTTTAACTTAACAATAGCATAACCACTTGCTCGGTACTAAGACCTTCTTATGATATCAATAAAGATAATCGGCTTAGTATGATATGGCTGCGGCACAATCATTTTAATTGAATTATTCGCCGACCAAACATTTCGATTCCGGCTTAATCGCCCACAGTGGGCAATTCATTAGGACAATCTCCGAGTTTAAATTAAATCAAATAATTGTTCTCCGACAATCAGCATCGCCATCCTTGGACCACTTGCACTCCTCTCAAAGACGCTGCCATTCTCGTCCGGCGTTGCTCATTTCGAATTCATTGAGTTTTGCGATAATTTGATTAGGCCACGCCTCCGACAATGGTTTTGAAATGGTTGGGGGGGGGGGGTTTTCTGAATTTCTGGTTTGTCATGTCAGAAATGCCTTTCTGACATAAATTGCAATTGCAGAAGTTGCAATGCTAAATTTGGAATTTACATTTAAATGCCTGACATGGCAGTGCACCATTTATCACAAGTATGTATGGTTTATCAAATAAATTAGTTAAATATTATGTTATCCAATTATGGAGGGGGTTGGGAGGGGGTAGCAGACATTCTGTCAGCATAAATTGCCAAGTCGACGCATTTGATATGACAACAATAAAGCCAAGTGAGCCGGGCTGGCATTCAAATTAAGACAAACTAAAGCCTGGGAAATTGTCAGCGACACTCGCTAGGATTTCCCAGCCCCCCGAAAACCCCTCTGCCCCCTTTCCCCCACAGAAGGTCCATCCCGCAAGTTGGCAGTTGAAAATGCTAATCACCACATGACATTCATTGTCTGTGAAACAATTGGACTCCCTAACTAACACGCCTCGCCATCATTATGAATCGCATTATGTGCCCGCTAATTCCGTGGCCTTCAAGGGGGTGTGTTTTGGGGGGTGTTTGGGGGTGTTTAAGGGTGTGTGGGGGCGACAATGGGTTAAGCAGGCCGTCAATATCAGGCTGCGCAAATAGCAAACCATCAATCGGGAACAGATTTCAATTTGCTACCGCTGAAATTCAATTACCCACGACCAAATAGCTTTTAACACCCCGATAAACCGCAGTTTAATGGTCAAGTAATGGGATACTTTCAGAGGCTAAGAAGAAAATGCTTTATCTTAAGTTTTATCTTTTAACAGCAATACATTTGTCTTGACTTTATAATACAATATAATAGAGGCAAAAAAATGTACTTCATATATGTAAATGATTTATTAAATTGCCAATATATTATCTTAGCAATACTGAATTCACAAATAAACATTTCAATCAACATTCAAAAATTAAACAGGATATCAGTAAGCTATAAAACTTGAAACGTCAATAGAAATCAGCTGTAAAATCCAATTATTCTACATAATTAAACAGAGGAGAGGTTCACAAAACACAAATAAAATCAATGATGTGAAAATTGTTCAATCAATTGATGCATTTAAATACAGTCAAAATTGAATAAACGTTTTGCCATTCGAATTAAGTTAATTGGAAACAATGCTTAACAACAAAGCTATATCATTATAACTTCAACATATACCTTTAAACATTTGTTGACTTGTAAAAAAGAATTAACAATTTAAAGAAACACTTATTATTTCAGTTTACAAATGTAAGAAAAGTGAAAACCGTCAGAAATAAAATATTTCCAATAACGTCACTTTTGAGTCCATATTTTTCACATTTTTTTGAAACTTATAAAAAAATAAACGTTACACAAAGGCCTTCCCCAAATAGTAAGCCAAAAAATGACCAATGAGAAGTTAAATAATTTATTTACAACATTCAAAATCGAAGCCTTGAACCGAAATGACTAAGAAATTGACAGCAAAGCACTTATAAATCGTTTAAAATGTAACATGACCACAAGTCAATGTTCAAGATTGTCAAGACTTTAAGAACGAAATTGGATAAGAGTCTCTTATCGCAGAAGAGAGCACTTTGCATCCATTAGTGCAACACAAGCTGCGAAATTCCTAATCGCAGAATATAAAAATGAAGTGCGGACCGCAAGCCGAAATGCAATTATTTTTGCCGTCCGTCCAAAAACCCGGTCGGTATTTGCATATTGTCAACATAATTAAACAGGCTTTTGACTTGTGGTTACACGCCCACTCGAACACACACGTGCACACGGGCACACACTGCGTATGAATATGTATGAACACCCACTCGTTCATTCAGAAAACATTCAGTCGAGTGTCCTTGACTGGCGCTGCTGAATACCGAGTGCACAACACTGAATCCTGGAAACTGGTTACTGGATACTGGAAATGCAAAATTGTTTTTGGCAAAGTGCACAATGCACTTGACGACTGTCAAAACGGACATGAAACAGGGCAAAGGGGGGGGCTGTCTGTTGTCCTGTTTTGTCCATGTCCTTGTTATTTATGTAAAATGTTGCACAACATTTATTGTCCCCCACAAATAAAATTGTCCTTAACTGAAAGAAAATGAGGACAATTGCAGCAACTTTTCCGGCAATTTTATATATTGAAACAATGCCATCGTCCTTGCTGCTTGGGTCAGCAATAAAAATTTGTCCTGCGGTAAATGAAATGGATAGCAATTGCGATTGCGATAACTGGCTGCCCAATGGTCAAGCCAGCAAGCGCGAAACTTCCCTTCGCCCATCGCCCATCGTCCATCGCCCACCAAAAAATCACGATACAAAAAAAAAGAAAAGAAAAGGGAGAAAAATCGGCAAAAACAACGGGCCACATAATACAAGTTATAGCCGGGTCGAGGTCACCACTGACGGGTGTCCTCCTTCCGTACTTGCCTACCCTATAATCGCAGTCCTTTGGGAGTCCTTCTTGTGCGTGTCATCATTAATGGATGGCAATGTTCTCAGAAATCCCATGGAAATTGCAAAAAAAAAACCAAGCCATATTAAAATAATTTCAAGGCAATTATTGCAGAAGAAAATTGCATTCAATTGCGTTCAATTATCGTTGAGAAATACACTTAAAGATAAATCACAAATAGCAATATATAATAATTTTTTGTTTTACAATAAATTTCTATTGAAAAATCTCTTGCTGAGCATTGAATTATTAAAACTATTAGTATTATTAAAAACTACAAATCAGTGCGTCATGTCTACTTAAGTTAATAAATCATTTTGGCAGAGTGTATCCCATTACTCGCTGGACTACTGGGTATCGGTTCGATCACTACTTTCTGGGTTGGTCACTCTTTTGTGTGTGGGAACAGTTTCTGTTGTTTTTGTCTAAGAGGCGATTTCGGTTTCAGTTTGCAACTTGTTGGCATTGCTTTTCGATTTCTGCACTTGTCGGCAAAGTGGGCTTTGTTTTTTAATATTGCACTTTTGTTTCGAGTATTTCGTACTCTATTTTTTTTTCGGGAAAAGTTTATCTGGCTTGGATTACTGGGTCAATTGGTTGGGTGGCCTCCGCTGTGGGGACAGGGGCTTGCCTAATTAACAAAGTCCTGCCTGAAAAGGAAAGTTAAGCACACCCCCCCACTCCACAGTTTATATCTATCCCTCTCACTCTCTATCTCTGTCTCTGTCGCTGTTTTGTTCAACTGAACTTTGACCCGTGCATTGACATCGTTTTTGCGTAAACTATAGAACTGTGTCAGGTAATTGCGTTCAATAAGCAGGTCGAATTGGGAACTGGGACTCAGAAAGAGACGGTGAGATATGGCAAAAGGGAGAGGGCTATATATGAAGATATAGATATAGAAAGAGAAACCAAGAGAGAGAGAGAGAGAGAGACAGAGACACACATGGCCGTCGAGTGTCACTTACATCCTGCATAATTGGTTTATCAATTGCTGTTGGCCCATTCAAATAACCAACTTGCATTTGTGAGTTTAACTCGAGGCATGTGAGCTAACCCCTCTTTTCACCCCCCCATCTCTGCGCCCATTTCATGCCCCATAAAGCCAGTTAAACCCAAGATGACACCATCTACAACCCCCCCTTAAACCACTGCGCCCCTGGACTTTCCCACTTTGACCGCACAAATTTGGAGCAAGGCAATGATTAATTTATGCGAAATCCGAAACGAAATCGTGCGAAAACCAAATTTGCTCACCACACACAATTTAAATGCGAAAAGAGATGACATTCGTAGGTCTCTGAAATGCTCTGATAAAAACGGTGTATATAGAAAAAGAAACGAAAAAATTGGGAAAGTACAGAAGCTACTTAAGTAAATGTTGGCAAACTGTAACTAGTGAAAATTAAATATTAACTTTTCTTTCTTCAATATTTTTAGAGAATTTTAAAAGACACATTTTTCACAGAAAGTTTATTGTTACAAAATGTACTTTTAAAAGCTTCTAAAATGTAAACCTTTGATAAAGGTTTTTGAAGACTGCTAAGCTGCTAAATTTATATCGTTACTTTATCATTTAAATTTGGTAATTCTTTTAGATAATTTTCATTGAAAATAACTATTAGTAATTCGCATTATAAAAAGTTGTAAACTGTAGTAAGCATAATGGTTCTGCGGGATAATTAAGCTTTATATCGTCTGTGTGCATCTTGGTTTATGTAAGCCATACTTAATTCATTGAATATTATGTAAGCCCGTCTCTGGAGAAGTCTATCTAATCCCACTCTAACTTCTGGATATTCAGCCGCACTTAGCCGCACAAAGAGTCTCCATTCCAATTGGCATCTTCGATGGCACCACTCTTTTTTTTTCGACCCCCATTTAAAGCCCCCTTGCTCTTCAACTTGAATGCAATCAAGGATTTTTTCGACTGGCCAAAAGTGCGCTTTCAGCCATGTTCTTTCGAGCGGACATTGGTCCTCTATCCCCTCTCCCCCCCTCAAAATCCCCACAATCCCCGACTGAATCACGGTCTGGCCACGATTATAAAGCCCGGGGCATAAATATTAGCAAAGGCGTTGCCGTTGACGTCGCTGCAGTCATTTAAATGTTGTCGGTCGTTGTGGTTTCAGATCCTCCACAGTTCTTCCTGTTCCTGCTCCTCCTTCCCCTCCTCCTTTTTTGTCCACCCCTTTCCCACTTCCCTGTTCCTGCTGATTATGCCTGTCAACGAAGTTTTCACATACACCGCGAAATAAAAATATAATAGTTGTGGAAATATATATTTTTCCCAAAAAAAAAATATAGTTACAAAACTGTACTCTACAAATCAATACCGGTTTTTAGTAACTTTTTAAAAGTAAAAGTAGTAGTAACTTTTTAACTCGTTTGTAAATATAATAAATATATGTAAGCTACTTCATCTTTATAAAATATAAATACTAAAAATATTAATTTTAATTTTAAGAACGAATTTCAAGCCACACAAATTTGTAATCTAATAATATATTTCAAGTCTTGAAAAAGAGGAAGTTAACCTTTCAGTTAATACACATTGCTGTATTTTTCCTACTCCATTGTATTCTGAAACTACATTTTTTTTTCGCCGTGTAATACACTGCTTAACCCTTTGCCACCCCAGAAATTCAGCTCGGCGCACAATGAATTAAATGAATCTCAATTTCCGTTCGGTTTGCGGTTAAAAGCCGCAGTCGTCGTCTTGGTCTTCTGGGCAAAATGCAAATTCTCTGGCGGCGAAAATGAAAACAAGCCGAAAAACTCTCTCGTTGCAACAACAACAATGGCAGCGGGAATTTTCCCATCTCCGTCGACTATTCCCCCCATCCCCCATACCACCCTCCTCCCCTTGTCCTGACCTTTCACCCATTTGAACCCGCCTGGTGTGCTGCATCAATTGCCTGGCTTCCATCTTCCATTCATTTCTCAAGTTTCTTTCCGTAAATTGCTGCAAGATGCCCCCGAAAAAAAACCGATGCCGGGGGCAAGGATTTCTGGCCCCCGAAACTTTTGTGCCGGCAAAACTTTTACAACTGCACCAGGACGATGATGAGATTGGGTGGAAGCAGGAGCAGAAGGAATCAGGAGAAATCGGGAGGAATCAGGAGGAATCAGGAGGACCAGGAACCAGGAGGCCAAGTCGCTGGGTCGCCGTCTGCAAAAGTTTTGCGATTTGTTTGCGCGAAATAAACGCGACGCAGATAATTTGCGCAAAAGTTCGCTTACTGCCCGCCGACCTCGCGGAAGCCAACCCGAAATCCAACCCAAGACCAAGACCAAGACCCAATCCCCCTCAGAAACCCATCTCCCAAAACCCATTCCCATTCCCATTCCCACTCCATCTTGTCCAACAATTTCATTTGGGAATATGTATTTCTGGTATGTCCAAATAAACCAACCGAAATGAAAATGTTTCGCGTTCGTTTGAAAGTTTGGGTAAAGAAGTTTTGTTTTTTGTTCAAAAATGCCACACTCGTTGATTACTGAATCCATTACCCATGTCGAGGGTTTCTCATATGAATTACCGGTTCAGGATAAGATTTTAATCTCGAAATGTTGCCCAAATGAGTTGAGTTTGTTTACTAATTTAATTAAATGAACTCGTTAGTTGACGCCTAATTAAAATATTTTTTCTGATGATTACAAATCAGGTTCAAGGGGATTTTACTTACTTACTACTATACTTTAAAGCCTTTTTCCTTTTTTATTTCATAATAACGACAATAAATATAAATCCTTCTAATTCACAGATAATTTATACTTGAAAATATAACATGTATATAAGTAGAGCCGCGAATCCCATTCGCCAAGTAATCATATCCTTTTGTCACTATTCACTAAATAATCGCCACTCGTCGATCGCCAAATCAATGGACAAAACTCCGGGTCTGGGGCTTCCGGTTCGCAGTCGCATACATGTTGTGGAACTCGTTGGTGGAGATGAAGTCGATGATGGGCAGTCGATTGGTCAGCGGCACCACCACATCCTTGGCGGACAGGCCCACGGAGGAGCCACCGACGATGGCCGACAGGCCGGGATTGGTTCTCTGATGCACTGATCCTGGTGGCAGAGCAGCGCCAGCCGATCTATATGGTCTTCTGGCTGCGCCTGCTACTGCTCCTACTGCTCCAGATCCTCCTGCTGCTCCACCTCCTCCTGATCCTCCTCCTGCTCCTCCTGCTCCTCCAGCTCCTCCTGCTCCTCCACCTGCTCCTCCCAATCTTCCCTCGAATCCTGCACCACCACGTAGTCGCATTTGTTGATCCTTCGGCTTCGCCTGGTGCATCCGCATGCCAAGGTTGTGGAAAAAGTCCACACCCTCGGAGGCCCTGGACTCGATCCTGGTCATCCAGCGGGAATCCATGCGGAGCACAGGTTGCTTTCCGCCGCCAGTTGAAGCCTTCTTCTTGGCGCTCTTCTGCGCCTTCGATTCCTTGACCAGAAAGAGTACCGGAGTGCCGGCCTTCTTCTGCAGACTGGCGTCTATCAGCTTGGTCCTGCGGGACATGCCCAGGGATTGCAGGGCATCCTGCGGTGGGCGTTGGGACTTCTTGAAGGTCACCTGCGTCTTGGCCGGCGGCTTCTTCTTTTGCGCACCCATTATCGTGGGTTGCAAGACGGCACGCATCAGTGGAGAACGACGCATGGGTTTCTTCAGAGGATTCTTCAGGGATTTCTGGTGCATCTTCTTCAAAGTTTGCTGCTTCGACGATTTCTGCTGCATCTTTAAGGTTTTCGGCTGTATCTTCAAGGTTTTCTGCTGTATCTTCAGGGTTCTCTGCTGTATCTTTGGTATCTTCTTGACCTTGCTGGAAATGATGGGATCTTTTGCTTTGGCCAGCGGCACAGACTTCAGCGTTTTGCCACCTTTCGTTGACGATCGCTGCTTGGACTTCATCATAATTTCGTATGTCTAGTGTTTTAGTTAAATAAATTGCAATCTCCGCTTCGATGCGTTGCACGCAGTTTTAACTGGGAATTTTGGCGTGATTTCGGGAGGGGTTTTTTATCCGGCTTGTACGGCTTTCACAGAATATTTCGAAATCGAATGTCTCGGCTTGAAGGGTTGACTCGGAATGGGGACTGGGAAACGGATTTCGTAGTGTCACAATCTGTGGAGTCGGGCCTACTTGTCCACCTCGTCTCTGTGTCTACCGAACTTGAGCACGTTCCGCCTCCTGTTTCCTGTCACCTCTTGACTTGCCCTCAGCTTGTTTGTTTGTCTTGAGTCAACTTATATTTGCTTTTCCCCCTTCCTTTCCTTTCATTTCCCTTCGCTTTTCTTTTTTCTTTCCCTCGGGCTAAAAAAAAACTTGAAATCAACTTCCGTTTTTGGCCCTTGATTTGCATATGCACATTGGCATTGCAAAAAGAACGTAACATTTAGAGTCAAATGTGTATTTATCTTACATATTGTATTAATATATTAAATTCACAATCTCCTTAAGTTTTCTTTTGTAAAACAGTTTGCCCAATTTAAATTTTGCCCTATTGATTTTTACCCCAGCAACTCATTAATAAAGTACGGACTAGCGTCATCTACTCATGTGCCCTTTTCCCTATTTTCCTCCATTTCCTTGGCTTTCGGTTTTAGTTTACTTCTTTCGCTCATTTTGGTGTCAAGCGTTGCGTATCATTTAATGTGACACACTTAACTGGGAAATGGGGGAAATGGGGGGAGTGCGGGGTGCTGGGCTTTTCCAGACTGACAGCCTAACACATGTTAGCTGAATGCTAATTTGCTGTGCTAAGCGAATGACAAAAAACAGGAATAGGACTTCAAACCAGAGAGTTAATGCACTACAAAAAACTATTTACATAAATTGTATATAATTAGATAATAAATATTTTAAATTTTATATAGTTATCAAGTACAAAAAAAAAGATATTGTTTTATAAAAAAGTATTTAAATATTATGTAAATATTAATATAGATAGAATTGTTTTTTCGCCCTGTAAAAACTTTTTACATAAACTGTATATAATTAGGTTCAATTAGATAAAAGGTATTTTAAATTTTATTTAATTATCAAATACAAAAAAAAACATTTTGTTTTATAAAAAAGTATTTAAATATTATGTAAATATTAATACAGATAGAATAGTTTTTTCGCCCTGTACTTGGTAATATTCAGTTGGGTGGACCATTATTCAGGTCCCAGGAACAGGAACCCATATACAACACACACACACACACGCACTTGAGCAGCTGGCAAGACAGGAAATCAACAGGACACCAGCACACAGACACAAACAGCTGTTGTTGGGACTTCCGCTCTCGGTCAGCTTTGATATATGATCAGGAATCAAGTCTTTGGCCCGCCACATATGTATATAACTACATCTGGGGACGAGTAAATTGCAAACTGAAGCAATCAGCTTATGTCCGTCGTGGTTTACTTCTCCTATTTTCGTCTCTTTTTGTCTTGAACTAGGCATGAATATCACGTTTCTTTGGTGTGCAGCTATATCAAGTATACGCAATATCACGTATTCGCTGCATTGGCCAAGGAGTGACCACTAAATTTCTCTCTCTCTCTCTCTCTCCATTCCTTCTTTATTCCTTTTTAAAATTCAATTTTTGAAATGATTTTCGCTTAACACCTCAATGGGTCCCCCGGATGTCAGTTGCAGCCGCCACAAATAGCAACATGCAACATGCAATCTGCAATCTGCAACCTGCAACACCAGCAGCAAAATGTTGTTTTCCGCTTAAGCACATCGCTGCAAAAATAAAAAGCAATGAAACAAAGAACACCGAGTGGAGCCAGCCCCATTCCCCAAAAACCAATCCCAGAAGTGCGTCCGTCCAAACGTTTGTTTATTTTATTTTGCCGCACAATTTTGCTCCTTCTTCGCCACCTTCTTCAATGCCCCTTTCTCCGCTTTCTCCTCATTCTTCGGCTTCGTCTTCGCCGCTTGTTTCTTAAGCAACAGCAACAACAATGGGCACAATGAAACCTCAGTCGAGGACCAGGCCAAAAAAAATGGAGTAAGAGTCCTGGTTACTCGACTTGCAAGATGCGCTGTAAATCTATCTAAAGTCCTTCTCACTTCATTAAGTATTATTTACGAATCTAACAATTGATATTATGTAATAATATCACGACTTTAGAAAATTCCTGAATTTACTTTCAAATTTCATGTGTTTTAAGAGGTGTGTTTATTAAGCTTCCCATTTAATTATGGTTTTTTTATTTTGTTATTTAAATCTCTCAGTTAAATGAACTGGCAACATTCTTCGATAATTTATATTTTAGTGGAAAATCTATTATAAGAAGATAATTTATTACGAACTCAATTATTAGGCTAGTCTTTCACAATTATTGAACTTGAATTACCTCGTAGCAATTCAGTTTTCCATTCACTGAGCAACTGCTGATATACCCTTGATACCTTTTCTTCTGTTGTTCATGGTGAAAAATGAAACAAAACAAATGAAACACAAAAAGGAGCAGAGCACCGACACAGCGTCGGCAGAAAAGGATGAAAAATAAAAAACGAAAAGAAAAAAACATACAAATGTGCACATGCTTCGTTGCCTGGAGTGCGCTATTTTGCACCTACGGGATTTTGTGCCTCACACACACACAACAGCAAGGAAACACACACACACACATACACACATGCAAAGCGTGGAAAATCCATTCGAAATCAGTCAACGCGCCAAGGCTTTCATTCAGTTAGAAAGCAGACAGCAGACAAGCAAGGGCAGGCAAAAGGGGGTGTGGATTTCAAGAGGGGCTTTTTTCAGGGGGTTTTACAGGGGTCTTTTCCGGAGGGGAAGGGGGGAGGGGACGGTAGGGGTCTGGCCTTTCCACCATGGTACCCAAGCTCCAAGCTTGAAGCGGAAGTGCGGCTTGATTTACTCAACTCGTTTGCTCGCTCGTTTGTTTCCAACTGCTGCAAACATATTTTTTTCTGCACCACCCCAGCTAAAATATTTATTAGCCCTTAAACAAACGGAATAGATGTGCGGCCCCATGGAAAACTACACACCCAACCATATATGGGACCCAACTTAAAGACTCTTCAGCCAAATGGCCCGGAAAGTAAACTACCATCTTCCTCCAAAAAAAAAAAAAAAAAAAAAACGCAGAACAAACTACCCTGTTTATTAAGGCATTTCTTACGCATCATTTGTTGCTTGGCCAACAAAAACACATGGAGAAAAAACGAAAACGAAAAGAAGAATGCAAACCAGTTGGGGCCGGAAAATGCCGATGAAAACGCAACTTCAAGTTTGATTAAGTGAAGTCTCGTTTGAGTAATGCGGATAACTCGAACCAAAGCCAGCCACTCACGTCCTCGTACGGAATGCATCAATCAAAATCGAACTAGAACAAAAGTACACCCTTAATTGGGCCGATGGACAGGAAGGGGACTAAGTAAATCGCCAAATTAATTGTGAGAAGGCAACACCAAGAAAGTAAAGAAAATCCCAGATTGAATCCAAGTCCAAGTCCAAATCCACACAATGCCGGGTCAATGGACTGGACTCAACTGAACCAAAGGCTGGTGCAAAAGAAAGATGAGGTCCTTTCGGAAAGGAAGTAAAGTAAGCGAAAGGGCAAAAAAGTCAATAGGCGGGATTAAATATACCGAAATAAAGAAACGAGAAAATGTTAAGGCCAAGTATTTGGTACCAAAAGATACCCATTAATTATTGCATCTCTAATCTTTTTAATTATTGCATTTTAGTCAATCAATCAATTAATATCTTTTTGATAGGAATTAAATTGAATATTAATACGGATTTTTAGACTGCCAGGCAATAACAAAAATAAATTGTCAAAAATTGACTGTAAAAAAATGACCGTAAATCTATATAAAATATGTATATTAAAGTTAAGAAGTGAGAGTCATGGCTTTATCGACTAAGCAAATGATCCTGATTGCGAACTTCTAACTAAAATCTTAGTAGCCTTGCAACGGATTACAAATATATAAAAGTACACATGGATAAAAATAAAAAAATCAAATTCAAGAAAGGCCAAAAAGAAACAAAGAACCGCCAATACAAACAATAATACACATTGTAAGTAGAGTCAACTGCCCTTAATGCCACCCATTTGTTTGGGGCCCTAACAAGAGTACGGATATAATTAAACCTATCGGCCTGAGAGCAGTTGGCCAAACTTCAATCAAACATTTAACCAAATTAGTAGCGTTTCTGGCAATTGGCAGTGGTTAAGAGGGGGGCGGGGGAGAGGGGTGTGGCACAAAGAGGTGGTGAAGGGGCGGACAGGAAGTCACGCAATTGTTCCGTTTGCCCGCAAAAGTAGGCAACAGATTTTTGTGCTTCAATTAAATTTGATTTGCTGCCATTCAGTGGAATGAAAATGGGTACTGAGGATGCCCATATCGCCATCGTCCTGATGAAGCTGTGCGACATTCGTGTATGCGCAATTTGATAAGACCCCGCCTTTTGGACCCTCTTTACCCATCATTAGTTTCGCAGTTTGTGGACCTTTTTTGCGCTCGCTTGCCACAAATTTAGTGCCATGTGCGTGTGTGTGTGTGGGTTGTGTGTGGGGGGAGGGGGTTGTGGGATTCAGGACCCCATATCCCCTTATCCCCTTTTGCCCATTTTTGGCCATTACCTTTGGCAGTTGCGCCTGGAAATGACATTTTCACATCATTTGCTGATGTGGCAAATGTGTCGTCTGGCTCTTCAGCTTTTTCCCAGTGTCTCTCCGTATCGCTTCTCTCTGTGTATTACCCCCTCCCCTCCCTAACCTAATCCCCTCTTAACCCACCCATAACCCTCGTTGACCTGCGGTCAGCATTGAGTGCTGGACTCTCCCCCCAACAACCTTTTTTTTGTCATTTCCGTTTGTGCGAAATTTTCGGATATCCTCGAATGCAGCCTCATCCAATGGGCACTGAACCACAGCCAACCACATCCACATAACTTGCACAATTTGAGGCAAACGACGACAGCTTCCAATCATAATGCCAATGAAATGAACTGGCCCAAAAGCCACCTCCCCCTCCCCTCCCCCCTTTTCTGCCTTGAATGTCAGGCTCAATAAACTCCAAAAGCAATCTCTCAGCATGTGTGTTAATATGGGTGCTGGTACTGGTACACTGGTGTTTTTCAGGTTTCAGGTTGCACTTGGCATTGCCCTTTTTTCTACCCTGTTAAAGAATCAAGCATTTAGTCTTATTTTTTTGTGATATAAATACCCTGCTACTATCTTAATATTTATGGAAAAATTTATCTTAAAAATGGATTTTTTAAAACATTCTTTTCTTAAAGAATTGACTTTTAATTTTGTGCAGTAATATTCAATTTGGTTTTTTTTATAAAATAACCAAAGGACATTCTTTTTGCCTAACATCATTACTTAAGATATATTTTAAAATATATATTTTAAGCTGATTTATATTTTCAACTAACTTATATTTTTAACAGATTTGATCCAATTACCAATATGCTGACTCTAGATAAAGTCCTCAAAGGGCATTCACTTTCCTTAAAATCCTTGTTCTTAGGGCATCAAAAGATGCATATATCCTGAACAATATTCGTAGCAGGGCACTGCACTTTTCACTTTGGCTGCTGCCCGACACGATTTGCACTCTCGTTGCCTTTGGCCTGCGAATCCTTTGGCTGTTTATGATGTCCCTAAGGCGGCACACCAACACACACACACACACACACACACTCACATCCTCGTCCTGCAGATTGCATATGCGCGGAAAATCTGCTGCAAATCATTTAATATTTCGCCTGCGGCTTCATCTTCTCCGACTTTGTGGATTTCTTTTCCACTTTTCCCCCCTTTTCAATTGCGCTTCTCAGCTGATTTGGCAATTTTCATGTGCTGCTAAGTGATTTCACAAAAAATCATTACTTTCGCAGCATTTGTGCTAATGTTGGTGATGGATATTCGGTCGTTATTTGTTGCATCTCACTATTAGTGTTTTTCCGGTTTTCCCAATTTTTCTTCGCTCGCCGGTGCTTGTTGGGTGCGTACTTAAAAAATCATTTCTTCCGCTGACGCAGCGCTTAAATCGTTTTTCATGTGCTCATGGGACTCCTCGCTTTTCGCAATTCCCTTTTTGTTATCTAGTTTTTGCCGCTCTACAACACTCTTTTTGCCCGAATTTTACAACCCCTTTTTTTGCTGAGAAAGTACTTGAGTATTTCTTTTTAATTTTCGCATTCGGTTGGCTGGGTTTTTAACAATATAGTTTTAAAGTTCTTTTCCGAATACAAACTAATACATATTATGTTTAAAAGGCATTGAATATTTTGTATATTTAGAATACAAAGTCTTTTCGATAGGATTAAGCTTCTGAATATAAGATATTTAATTGATTTTTTACTATTTTTATCAATATAGTTTTGAAGTTACTTTCTTTTAATACGTCCGTTTTGTTTGATTTTTTCCGTTTTAGATTAGAAGGCATTAAATATTATTTATATTTATAATACAAAGCCTTTACGGAAGAATAAAGCTTCTGAATTCAACATACTTAATTGTTTTCTTACTATTTTTTGTGAAATACGTTCATATTGTGATGGTCGACTGATGCATGTTCTTCAGTTCCTGTTTCGAAATTCTGTGAAATGTGAAAGATTTTCCTTGAAAGCTTTTCCCGTCCATCTTGCTCTGCACATTTCCCTTTCCTCCGTGGATTTATGATCATTTCATTTCCTCCGAATACCAAGCCCCATCTTCAACCCTTGTTGTGTATATCCTCTTGTCACATCTGTGCCAATCCAAAAATGATTCTTTCACGAAAGTTTCGCTTGGCCATAAGTTTGTGCAGCAGCAACAGCAACAACAACAGCAACATCCAAAGCAACGGCCATTTGGAGTCGCACATTAGGCTAGAAAAGTTGCTGTTGCTTCCCAGTTTCCCATTTTCCCTCTTTCCAATTCCTACCATTTTGGCCAAGAGCTCTCGGCCTGGCCAAAAGCGATTGCGCCCACTGCAATTGCTGTTGTTGCTGTGGTCCCAGCTGCCAAAATGCCCCGTGTTGGGGTCAGCTAACACAACTGGCCAAGCAAAGTCCAAATCCCAAAGTCCGAGTACCAGAAGTGAAGCCAAGTTTTGGAAGCGTCGACAGACAAACGACAACAGAAGGCTGGCCAAACTAAATTAATGCCATCCTCAATGAAGTGCAACGCACTGTTGATACCCTAATACTGATAAACAAAAAAAACAAATACTTTAACGAACTTTAAATCAAATTTATTAACACTCAATATTTAACCAACAATCGCAAATTAATATACATATTTGAAGGTAATTAAAATTTTAGAGACATTTTAAATCAATTCGGTTGATGTTTAAAAGTTCTGAAAAAATGTTTAGCGATGCAAGAATAACAAAGTCACTCTTTGCCTTTAAATTTTCCTGGAAATTCTGTTTCCGAAATCTAGCAAAAAATTCAACTAAAAGGTATATGAGATAAATTAACAACACAAATTTATACACGGTTTTAATTACCTAAACATTTGAATGCCGAATATTTAAACACTTAAAATTGTGATTGTAAGTCTGTAGAGATGTCAGTGTCACAAACAGCTCACGGGAGTGAATACACCCATTGAGAGGGTATGCAAGAGCACCAGGCCACAATCACGACTCCTATCTGAGGTCGAGATGTCGTCTGGGCGCTGTCATCTTGGGCGCTGCTGTCTTAGCGCTTAAGTGCGATGGCATTAAGCTATTAGCATAATTTTTGTGCATTATCATTACGCCCAGGGGGGGGGCAAACGGAGGTTTTGTGCGAGTTTGTTGTGGGCTAAAAAGATTATGCCATTTATCATTGACATATTTGGTTCAGCCACCCCCACTTCCCCCTCCCCAAAATTTCTCACACACCGGAAAATATGGCAGAAGAAAGGAAAACGCATCCGGAAAAAGGGGGGGAAACAAAAAATTTGCTTTTACTTACTTACGGCCGTGCCACAGACAAAGGACAACAAAGTTGTACGAAAAAAGTTTCGGCTTTTTTTTCTATTCTACCATCTTCCCTATTTTTCGTTTTTACTTTTTCTTTTCGGCCCGGCTTAATCCAGGGAAATGAAACGAACCGAAATGAAGATGAAAGAAACTGCACTCACCTGCAATGACAGAAAAAGAGTGGAATTTTTTGTTAGTTTTTAATGCACTTTGGGGTAGCTATGAGTAAATGTTTCCCAGCAGAGGATTTTCGTACACTTAGGAGCTAATTTAATCAGGGAATTCAAAACACAACCAATGCTTTGAATAAATGTAACGAACTTATATATTTTTAATACTTAAGTCTAAGAAATCAGGTATTTTTGTGAAAAAATTATATATTGTTGATTAAAGGAAGTGATTTAATCAGCAAAATATATTTCTTCAATTTCTCGTTCCTTAAAGTCCAATTAATGCTTAGTATTTGCAAAGTTAATCGCATAATTCCTTGCAGCACTCGTTTAATTAAAAACTGTCAAGTCTTGGGCGCATTTTGCGTCTCAGAAATGCATTGAATCAATCATCATCGATAATCCTTTGCCCCAGTTGAATGTCCTCAAAGTGTGTTGCACTTAATCAAATCAAAAGGCATCCCATTTCCTTATTTTTGATTGATTTCCTCGTACTAAAGCCTCCTTGTAAGTGTTTTAATGTGAGGATATAAGGATAATTAAAGAAAAAGGATTCCAACTCTTTTTTAAAGGCAAACTTAAAATTATAACAAATGCAGATTAATTAATAATCACTTTTCAATCAATTAACAAATAATTTAACGTATTGTTTTAGGGAAGTATTTCATTTAACATAACATAGCAGTAGTAAGGTATTTTAAATAATGGTAGTAAGCCATTTTCCTTTCTTATATTTTTCTCTGTGCAAGTTTTATGTTAGCCAATTTATTGACTTTTTCTTGGGCCCCAAATTCATAACCCAAAGTTAAGCCATAAAAATAAGTATAATAAAAATTCGTCACATGTCATAAGCGAATTTCCATAAACTGGTTGATTGATTCCCCCGCCTCCATGAAAATAGATGTTGCTTTTCCGCGACTTTTCCTGGGTATCAACAGGCCGCGAGGTTTGTTTGTTTTTTTTTTGCCGACGTTGCTGAGTGAATAGAGTGCTTGGATTTGTTTTCCCCGCCACACATTTTCACATATGGAGTGTGGGAAAATTGCGGCAGGATAATAGGGCGGTGGGCGGTGGTCGGGGGGCGTGGCGTCAAGGGGACGGAGTTCAAGTCCGGACGCATTTTGGCCTGGCCCCAGGACGGAACTCAACATTTTAATTGCCTCGATGGGTGAACGCAGAGCCGCACGACTTCCAATTTTCAACTCGAAAACTCCAATTTCGTGTGCAATTTTCTTGGGTGCAGACGAAGGAAAATGAAGAAGGTAGTTGGGCGCCATATAAAAGCACATAGAAAACGGCTAAACGACTTGCCAGATAACTCGCTAAGCCGCAAAACGTTCCGCAGTTCGTTTTAGTTTGTTCTTTTTTTTTTCCAACCCCTTACCACCATAGTTTTTGCCACCGTTTTTCCCCGAAATTTTCCTGACCCCTCCCACTCACGCCTCAGCAGTTTGTCCCCCAACTAATCCGCCTCAAAATTTATTTGCTTAATTTCATTTGTTGGCTGCAACTTTTCGGGGGTCAGATGGCGAGAACTGAACTGAACTGAACTGAAGCGGAGCTCTGCGGACGTGCGGTAATGTTTTGGCTTAAGCTCTTCTTCCATCCGTCTCTTTCTCGGCACACCATTGCCCTCTCTATCGCACAGCAATTTTCTGCAACTGGTCAGTGGCCAAAAACCAACTTGGCTTTGGATCATAAATAATCAGTGCCAGTGTATAAATCAGGTCTGCATTTTCGAGTGAAGCAAGGGATTTTCTATCTGTGTAGAATTTTATCCAAAAGGGTATTCTAAAGATCAACCAAATTGGTTTTTCTCCTTCGAAAGAAGTAGCTTATAGTTATATAAAAAGCAAAAAGTTATATAAAAAAAAACAATCAAAAAACAAGAAAGGAAGCAAACTTCGGCAACCCTTGCCACTGACAAAAATCGACCAAATTCACAAACCAAGTTTTTAATGCAGATTTTTAGAGAATTAAGACATGAGTTTTTAGAGGTATACCACTTCGAAATCGGATGTCTGTGAGAAAAGTTATGGCCTGAAAAGTGCAGGTTTTAGCTCACTTTTCTGCAAAGTCATTTTCCGAAAATTTGGAAAGGGGTAACATCATTAAAAATTACGAAATATCGATCAGAAATTACAAAAAAAGTTGAGAACACAGATTTTTAGGTAATCGAACCACAATCATTTTGAGGTATACCTCTTCGAAATCGGAAGTCTGTGAGATAAGTTATGGCCTGAAAAGTACAGGTTTTAGATCACTTTTCTGCAAAGCCATTTTCCAAAAATTTCAAAAGGGGTTTTATCATCAAAAATGACAAAAAATCGATCAAATATTACAAAAAAAGTGGAAAACACAGATTTTTAGTGAATTAAACCACAATCATTTAGAAGTATAAGTTATGGCCTAAAAAGTTCAGGGCAATATCTAAAATTTGGTAGTTTTCAATTCGTTGCAGAATACTCTTCAAATTTCCGATATATCGCGGTGCACCCGTCTAAAACCATTCTTCCGAAGTTTTCTCGCTGGCAGAGACATGAGAACGCATCTTCATTATTTCATTTTCTGCGCATCGGCTGCAGCCTTGGCCTCGCGGAAAACCCTCGGAAAAGTCCTTGCGAAAATTCCAGCCTTCATTTCAATTAATTTTCGCTACATTGATGCTCCTTGGCAGCCCGTAGAAGTTGCTACCCTCAGAGTAGATGTATGCTGTCCTTTCTCCCGTCATTTTTCCAGCATCTCTCTGCATTTTCTTCTGCAATTTTCCTAGCCCCCAGTGAATTTTCCACCCAGTGTCCCCCTCTGAGATTCCCGCGAAAATTCCTTGACGCCCGCGTTTGTTGTCATCGCAAGCTTAAAACATTTTTGCCTGGCTCTTTTTAATTAATTTAAAGTTATTTTGCCTGTCGTCACCCCGCTTTTCGTATACGCCTTTATTAAATCCGTCTGCATTGCATTTTAATTGAAATCCGCTTGTTGCTCAATAAATGTACATAAATATCGTAATGCCAATGGCTTCAAATAGCGAGAGACTGAGCAGCGGCTGGTTTATTCGGGGAAAATGCCAGGGATTCGGGATTATTTTCCATGATTTCTGATTAGCCCAGGCTATGGCGGAATCCCCAGGTTTTCGAGGGCAAAGACAGATGCAATATCCGCAGACAGGAATCCCCAGCAACTCCGGCGGCAGCAGCTGCATCTGGCATAATTAATGTTTCCTCTCGCCGACGGTGGAAAGCGAAATGGAAATGGGGGGAATAATTCTGGAGGACGGAAATAGCAGGGTTGCCAGGTCCAACAGAAATTAGCTTCCTTTAAATATTTGAACAGAATATTGGTCGGTTTAATATTGATTTCAAGCATCCTCTTGTTTATTTATCAATTGGGCTTGTTTCCAAACTCTTTCTATCCTCACCTTCTATAATTTTAACTTGATTATTTAAAAACTATGTATTATCAAAAATATTTAAATTTATCCTTACTCCTTACTTTATATTAGGATGAAATATTATTCTGTAAATACTTTAATTGTCAAAAAAACTATATTAATTAAAATATATATATATATATATAGATTAGAAAATGTAAATAATTACTTTTAATTTATATTTAAGCTAAATAAATTCTAAACATACATGTTCATCTACAAACCTGGCTTAACTTGAATGATTGAAAATAGTTCCTAATTTTGGAAATGAAACTTTTCAACTTCCGAACACGAGTTTTCCATTTCGGATTTTGGCCAAATCCGAACACATTCAGTTAATACAAATTTCATTCGGTTTGTTTTTTCCAGTTTTCAGTTTTCCGTGCTCTTTTGCTGGCCTGTATGTGTGTGTGTGTGTGTGTGTGTGTGTGTGTGTTGCTGTTTATTTGTTTGTTTGTCTGTTTGTTTGTTTGTTTGTTTGTTTGATGTCAACATGGCCTAGGCATATGAGCAGCGGCAACTGGAGCTGTGCACTGCCAAGTGGCAAGTGCATCCTGGCATGTCCTCCTCTAAATTCAGGGCTCCCCCTCCCTTACCCCTCCCTTCCGCCTTTTGCCTTCTGCCTTCATTAGCCTTTGGCAGTAAGTCAGAGGCGCTCTGTATTTACCAGTATCTGTGTGTGCTCAACAAAGAGCCTTTTGTGCGATGCACAGCCATATAGCCGTATAGCCATATAGCCTTATAGCCTTATAGCCATACAGAAATACTGCCACACGGACATGGCATTGACTTTTGTCTCGTCCTGCGAGCCTGAATTGTTGCCTTTTGCCATTGATTGCCCTGTGGCAGCTGAAAATGCAGCCAAGGCACTTTCAAAGGCAAGAACACAAAATATGGGGATAACAAGACAGGATGCTAATTAAATTAGGTGATTCACAGGAAAAGTGGTCTATCAATGAAAACCAAACTAAACATTTCCTTACACAATTATATTAATAAACATTTTAATCTAATTTTCGAGCTCAAAACTAATTTAAATACAATTCTTTGTACAACTTATGGTGTCTCCTTTAACATTATTATCTTACTATATTATTTTAAATATAAATAAAAATATATATTTTTATGAAATGTTTTTTAGAAAAATATAACTTAAAACAAATGCAAGGTATTTTTACATTGATTTAACAAAATTTTATAACAAGGAAAAAGTTTTCTTGGTAAATGCATTTTTCCAAAAAAAATGAATGTCTATAGATTAAGAAATATTTAAGGTAAAGCCAGCCGTGGATTTGGTTTTTTTTTTTAGTGAAATAAAAGTTCTACTCCAATCCGTGGCCTGCCATTTGTGTTTGTATAGGTTTAACTGAGGCTGACAGCTCGCTCTTTGCAAGTGTGTGTGGGTATTTCACTGTGTGTGTGTGTGTGTGGGTGTCTGTGAGTGGGCTTTGCATTAAAGTCATCACAAGGCAATCTAATTTGAAGAAAGCGCCGCAAAGTCTGCAACAGAAGGCAGCAGCACATGCAATGCCAACTAGCATGTCACCCAGCGAATTTCGGCCAGGAAAATTCGGTGGGGGAGGGAAAAAGGCGGAGGAAAAGTCGAGGGAAAAGCCGGGTATGCTAAGGCCCAAATGGCAGCGATGCCACACACGTTTAAACATAATAATTCTCAATTTCGTCAGCGATATCAATGGCAGCGGCAGCAGAGCGACAGGAAAAGCATGCACACATCAACATAAACTGACATTTTTTGTATGAAATTGAGCACACGAGCACCCAAAAAAAAAAGGAAAATAGACAAGCGTGTACAAATAACCGTGGACAAAGTTTTAGGAGTTATTTTTTTGTTATATACCTAACCTAAATTAATATAAAACTATTAAATAATCAATTAATTATAATTATAATCATATCCTAAATAACTTAAATTTAAGAACTTTTGTTTTTTTAAGTACTTTCTTAAAGAAACTATTACACAAAATTCGTATAATAATAGTTGGTAATTATCTTGGTTATAATTTCCCCATTATTCCGACCACAACTGTGCATTCCTACATAAAAAAGGGAACCAAAGCAAAAGCAGCGACAGAAGGAGGAAAAAAAAAAAAGAAAAACAAGCAAACGAAGAAAAAGTCGGCGGCAAGAAAAACTCAAACGACATGCGGAAATCATGTCAGATGAAGCAGCAGCAGTCGCAGCAGTCGGAAAAAAGTAAAATTACACACAGGCTCCGGCGAAATAAATGGCGGCCCACACACACATACATATGACAGTCCGCCGTCCACACACACACACACACCCTCACATGCAAAGCGGAAACGGAAGGAGTTGTACATGTTTGATGGCAGGGCTGCAACTGCAGCTGCAGTTTAGAGTGCGCATAGCGAGCAACCACTGTACAGTGGAGCACTCCCCTTTAAGCTACTTTAAGAAATTTAAACTATTTTCTAGTGAACATTAGGTTTTTGTATGAGAATTGTATTTAACTATTTTCATGTTTGTTTTCTTATTTTATTCATATATTAAATCAAATTGAATTTAATCATTTTCGAATAGTTTAATTGTCATCGATATGTTATAAAATAATTTTAAAGTTTCTTATCTTTTACTGATGCCCCACCAATCGCTGATTATCCATTTTGTGCTCGACCTAATTGCTGACATAAGAACCCCAACAATGTATCAGGTTTGCCAGCCACATTGTCTATATATTTACCACAATTTTGCCCCCTGTTTTCATAAACATTTGATATGGCAGCTAGAACACACCGCAAGCACCACATGGATTATATCGGGTAGTCGCTGTCATTAAAGTGCGCACTTGAGCTGCAATTGATCCCACTGTGCGGCACTGTCATTACTATTTGCGCTCGTTTAGGGCTTCTGATGCCACTGATGCTTCAGATGCTGCTCCTACTATAAGTGCATGGTAATGTTTTAAAAACGCGACACAGACGCCTGACGATAACAGCCAACATAGGGGAAAATTGGGGGAAATCGGCGGGTGGGGCGAACGACTGGGTGGGTCGGGAAAAACGGGGTGGTGCAGCCAACAAGCGATGCCATATCAATTTTCAATTTCCAACGCGCCAGCAACTGTCAGGGTGTCGGGCACAGACGAGCGGACCGACCAGACCCAATGCCTACACTTGGCCAAAAAACGTTGATCAAATTAAATTCCAGACAAAAAAATTCAAGAAAAACCATTTTCCTCGTTGGTTTTTTTGTACAAAAAAACAATTTACAAAGCGATTGTTAAAGAAGATTGTAATAACATTTTCAATGCAATCTTTAAGCTAATTCAATAGTTTAACTTTTGGAAAATATATTATGGCAAATTTTAGTTGTATTCAAAACAAGAATTTAGAAGCATTAACAATTAAAGCATCATTCAATTACAAATATTTTAATTCGGAGTTTTTACGAATCGAGAATTTTGTACACTGTATTTTCGTACGCATTGCTAGCGAACTCAGACCAGACCAGAGACCATTAGAGAAATATCCAAATCAACAATGAAATGCTATTTTTCCATAGCAACCCAGGCTGCACAGACAGCCAGCTAAACTATAAATTGCCCATTGTGTTAATTGGGAAAAGCGATGCTAAAATAAAAATACACGAAACATGTCCAACATTTTAAATAGAATTAGGAATATTGTCGAGAATTCCATGGTAAAGCTTAAATTGAAGCAGCCATTTGCAATTGCAACATATGTGAAAGAAGATAAATAAATTTCTTAACTAGTTTCGCTTTTTGTGTCAAATATAAAGTTATTTATATTTTAAAGGCCATTAAACACAATTAGAAAATTATATTAGACAACTGAAAGACTAAAGGTTTTCAAAAGATTTAAATCAATATTAAGGGGTAATAATATTGACCATAATATCAGAAAATATCTGCCGCCAACTAAAGGGACTGTTCAATTTAATCAAACTGAACTTCGGTGAAGAACAGATGACTCCCATAAATCCCATATTCCCACGGACATAGTTACAGGGTATGGCCAAGTGTCTGGGCAGTCGTTTATTGTCAACTCATTTGTTTTCGCTTGGCCCAATTTGGAATTTGATTTATGTCGAAAATATTTTAATTTTATTGGCACAGCAGCCCAGGTGAGAGCGGCCCCAAAATGTAGTTGTCGTTGTCGTTGTTGGTGTGAGGATAACCCAGATACTCTCTGGCACACACATACACACGCTTACACACACACAGATACACACACATTCGCCGTGTCCTGCGTCCTTGCTGCATCTGTTTTGATAAACTGCATTGTTATGGATTCTCTTGCCGAATTTCAGGTGAATTTTTCGGCCTTGTGTGCCATTTTGGCCCACATTCCACATTGCCAATACTTTGTAATCACATGAATAACAGTTTTTGGTCAGGCGTAAATCCTTTTGATATTTTTTCATCATCTCAGCATTCGTTTTATTACCCACCAGCTTTGAGCTCAAGTCTTTACTCTATTTTTGCGGACACAAATAAATACAAATTTGCAGAAATAGCATTTGAAAACTATTTATTTGCCACACCGTGTGCTTCTATCTGCCGTTTAAATCAAATTTACAGTCACAATGAAGGCAGAAATAAATATTTCAGACATTCAATTAATTTAGTTTTATTTTAAGTGAGATTTTCCATCTGGCATTTAACAATTAAGCTTTTGAAATTAAATTCTATCGGTTGAAAAGAGTGCGGCATGTTTGTCAAGTATTTAATTACATTGTCGAATATTTGCCAATAATGAATAATATAACAAAGGACAGATTAAACTCATTGACACTGTTTTACTTTTAGGAATATATTAAAATCACTTTGTTGGCATCTTTAAAAATTTCCACAGACTTATGTATTTTGTACGATATTGTTTGTCTATTTAATAGTATAAGTTGATGTTTATGACTCCAAATAAATTTCCAACACTCCTTATGAACTTAATAGTAAGTTTAATGGTATCATTTTATCTGCTTATGATTTTAATAGTTTGTTTATTTTTATCTTTGCAATCATTTATAAGCACTTCCTCTTTATCAAATATTTTCAAGCTCATCTATGCCAATTAATTATAGAGCCCCTGTAAAATAAGCAACGATTTGTAATCCCAAGATGGATTGCTCTCATGTGTTTTCGTCTATCTTCTCAATCAGATTAATTAATTGGATTTTGTCAACCCGCACCTCAATTAATCAAAATCAAATTAAAGCTAGAAAAAAGGGCAGAAAAATGTGTTGACTTGAGGTTTTCCCACCCATTTCCCGACTGTAAGTCCTCGGAGACTCATTAGGCCAAATAGATATACGTTGACACACATTGATAACCGTACATTTGTGTGTGTGTTGGTGTGTGTGTATCTGCCCCTAATTAACCCACTAATGCCATTTGCCGACTAACGTCGCTAATTAAGCTCAAAAATGAGTAAAAGAAAAAAAGGGAACAGAAAAAAAAATAAAAGGAGAACAAAACGAGAAAAATTTTCCCTGCCTGCGGAAAAGGTCAAAGCATAAATCAGTGGATGGTAGAGGGGCGGAGGGGGCGGGGCCCTGCAGGATGCAATTGCCTGGCCTGGCCCACTTTTCCTACATTTTTTTTTTTCAGCCAACACCGAAAGGGGTCACCATAAAGTTTTCCCATTTCTGGGATCCAGTTTCAAGCAATTTCATTTAGAAGTGGCTTTTCACAGGTGGAAAATGAAATGAAATCTGCCTTAACCGTGTCTATGGTGGGCATCTGGATAGCAAGTTCAGGCGGAAGTTCATATGCGATATCTTTTACGGCCATCTGGCAGCCACTAAAGAATATATATGTGTGCGCTCCATTTCGGTCATTTTTTACCGGGCCTTTTCACTGGCCTGACATTAGGAAAGTGCATTGATTTCATTGACAATACTCAAAGGAATAGATTTTTAATATTTATTCAGCAGAAAGTCTAATAATTTTTTTTATTTATTTTCTGAAATAGTCTAAAAACAAACAAAATGTTCAAAAATCTTTATGTTTAAACTGTTTTCAATGAAATAGGATAATATTGTTTTTAGCCAAACCAAATGTTGTTGATAAACAAAAAGGTAATTTGACAGATACCAAATCAATATTCGTTTTTCCATTTGCAAAAACATTTTTTTTGACAGAGATCCTGCCATTGAGCTCAAAAGAAGACTAGAAAATAAATCTGTGCGCATATTAGTCTTTCTGTCTTTGGCTTTTCGAGGAGCTTCAAATAATTTTGCAGATCTCCGCGACTCCGTGCCGGTGACACAGTTCTCCCAAAGAGCACAGCTCCTTCTCAGGGGTCAGGGGTCAGCGGTGACGCTGGCGGTGGCGCTGACGCTGACGGTGGCGATGGCAGCACAATGTATTTCAAGTGGAGCGAGTGCAAATAAAATTAAAAAACAACAAGAGCATCAACAAAGCGAAATAGAAAAAAAAAAACAAAAAAAAGGGGGCGAAAACAAAAAAATATATATGGCGCCGACCTCATTTTGGGGAAAAAAAAGGGGTGTTGGTCGGTGGAGCTGCAACGCTGACTTGTTTTGCCACTTTTGGGTGCCATCACCCCCTCTCGGATTTAACTTCCCCCCAACCCCACTGTTTGTCTGTCGACACTCGGCGACCTCTGCCACTGCGCTGCCTCTGCTGGCGTTTTGTCATTGTTTGCATTTGGCGCGCATTTTTTTTGTTTTCGCTTGTGGTTTTCCTTTTGTTTTTGCAGCATCCAGCAAGAAGCAACAACAAGAAAAAAATCGGCACATGTGATACCCTTTAAATAACAGAAAACTAAAGTTAATGCCAACATATTCGAAAAAGTTGCCAAACAACAAATTACAACAATGTATAAAAGCCAAATTAAATTGTAAAATTATTTCGGATCAATATTAAACAATGTATTTCAGCA
This sequence comes from Drosophila rhopaloa, assembly GCF_018152115.1. Classification (NCBI taxonomy): domain Eukaryota; kingdom Metazoa; phylum Arthropoda; class Insecta; order Diptera; family Drosophilidae; genus Drosophila; species Drosophila rhopaloa. Next base: position 12,273,881 of record NW_025335123.1, on the reverse strand, counting down.
ATATAATATGAAATTTTAAATAGAGTCAAAAGCTTAAATTAAATTTAATAAATAAACTATTCAGAAATGCAGATAACGTACTTGAAAAAAATGAGTAAATCAAATTTTTTATAAGGTAACACAAAATAAAATAAAATTGTTTATTTTATTTTCTCAAATGTTTACGGTGTTCTTACTTGTAAAAAGCAAATGGATTTGGTTTATTTTTCTATCACACGGTCTTTCTTAGTTATCCCATACCCTTTGTACCCTTGCGTCCAAAAGAATAAACATTTAACGTGGCTTACATTTTTCTACATATTTTTGTCGAGGACTTTGTTGTTGTTTACTTGGCTCATTGAGTCGCCTGGCGGCCATTTTGTCATATTTGCTGGCACCTTTGTCAAGGACGCGCTCCTTTTGGCCATTTTTGCTCATCCCGCATCCTTCTTTGCCACATTCCATCAAGTGTGGCCAACCGAATTTCTGTGTTTTGCAACGTTTTCGTAGTTTTTCTGTGGTAATTTTGTAGGGGTGGAGAAGAGTGGGGGGGGGGCAGAGATCTGCAGGAAGTTGTGCAAAATTTAAAACGGAAGTCAATTGCCAGACAGTCAGCGATGGCCGCCGGAAGTGGCAGCTGCATGCAGCATCAGCAGCGCCATGTTGGTTTCCCTTCTTTATTGTTTTTTTTTTCGCCATGATTTTTTTGTCATGTTCGTTTTTTTTTTTATTGAGTTATTGGCGCATTCATTTGCCATACGCCGCATGCAAGATTTATGCCCGCCATGTGTCATGTGGCTAAAAACAAACCTACCCCATTTTCTTCCCCGTTCCTCCTTTCCAGCGCCCAATTTTCCCATTTCCCCATTTAGCATTTACCATTTTCCCACCATTTCCATACGCAAACATATACACACACACACACACACACACAGGCTGGGCAAATTGTTTAAAAGCCTCGACAACAACAAACCAAAACGATTGCGAGACAAAAATATGTTCTCCACGCTGATCTCTCTCCTCTTTTGCGAAATGTTTGCATAATTTTCCCAGGCCGAAATTCGGTTTGGAGACATTCGGAACCGGAATTGGAATTCGGCAAACATGCTGCACCAAAAAATGCCTCCAATCCCACTAAAAGCCTTTGCTTTTGGTTTTTGTGCGGACTTTAAAACATTGTTTTTAAATTGCAACAAACACCAAAAGAGTTATGTGTTGATTTTGAAGACTTTTAAGCTTTTTTGGAACCACAAATTTTCACAATAAAATTGATACAAACAGGAACTTAATGTATCAATGTATTTAAGTAAAAAGGCAAATAATAAATTAAACGTAAAACTCCTAGAAAATGTTTCAAAGAAGCAACTATTTGATATATGGCCGTACAAAGCCTCTTAACTTTTTCTTTCACTTTGACAAAGTCAAATTGTCTGACAAATGGCCGTCATATTTCATTGAATTATAGGCTAAAACAAACAACCAAAAAAAAAAACGAAAACCTAATGCGAATTAAATTGACAACGGACAATTGTTGCTCGTCTCATTGTTCGCCATTGCAAAATCGAATAATAAACAAAAACCGAATCGTGTTTAGCAATTAAAACGAAATTAAAGTTAATTTTGATGCGCAATTAAATGCGGACCGGTGAGGAATGGCAATAAACAGTCCATCCAATCCGATCTCATTCAATCCCAAGCCCCCTCACCCCCCTACTCACCCCTTTCCCATCCAGCACTACATGTCAAAGTTGAAATGCTGACGCAGTCGCGGCTTTACCCCCCCAACCACCCCGCTTCCTAGGGGAAACCGACCCCTGACCTCAACGAAGTCGTTTATTATTTGCCGCCTGCTGTTGCGTCATAAATAAATTTTGCAGTGCATTTAACGAATTGTGAACTCACCAAAGGGAAATGCCTCGATATTCATACTCTGCATATATATTTTATGGTAGGGTGTATCCTCACAGGCTGGCTTTTAAAAAATTAAATGTTCTCTGATAATAATTAATCTTTAATAAATTAAAAAAAACTTAAATAAAATTAAAAAATTTTGAGGGGAGAAAGGCTCAGCCTATGAATATTATAGTTTTTTAGTTCTTTATAAATAAAGTCAATACAATAATCCACAGCTTATGTTTATTTCATACCTTCAACAAAATACATCATAAAACATAAAGAGTTTTAGTTTAACGAACAAGAGTTAGTACTGAACTTAAAAAAAAACAAATAAAAATAAAAGACAGCTAATAATACAACACTGCGTATGAGTGATATTCAAGTGCAGCAGCAGTAATTGCTTATATATTTTAAATTTTACATTTCGGTCACCCTAATGGAAACTGATATTTACTGTGTGTTTGCATCGCCATGTTCGTGTGCGTGTGAATATTTATCTCTTGATTTACTGTCCGAGTCTGAATGAAAGCCGGGAGTTTTGGGGCTCATCATTAAGGCCATTGTAGAGGTCCTTTGTTAAACAGGATATAGGCAATGGGCATGTTCGACCCAGAAGCCAAATGCATTAAATATAATACGAACAAAGGTAATGAATTACGGAAGAAATCAAGGAAGTTCCATTAATATCTAACCAGGTCTCTGCTTTACACATACATTTAATTTACTCCATTCGGTTTATTTTCAATTAATTCCGACCAATTTATTTATCTGTTTCATTACACATTTTACAGGATATGCATTTAGTTCAGCTTTAAGCATTTGCTGATTTTTATGGGCCGTCTTTACTGATGAGTTGAAAATGCAAAACTTAATGCGCTTGCAAAATTTATTCATAATTAAATATAAATTTATGCCCAATTGTGGTTTAACACGATGACGACCCACACACGTTTGCAGTTTCTTGCCCCGCCTGTGGAAATATATCATTTGTCAATTTTTCCCTGTGTGGATTTATGATAAATTCGTTCGAAGTTCACTCAATCATCGTCGTCGACATTAGTTCACAGCAATATTTTCCAGCACATTTATTTTTGCACTCAATGCAAATATTATTCAAATAAATCGAAATAAATTATTTTATAATTATTGGAGAGCAAACAAAAAACTTGATTTGAAACCGGAATGTACACTAATTTAAACTAACGGCAGAGTGAATATAAATTAAAGATACAATTTGTATAAATATATCTAATCGCCCTGATAAAATAACTATTAAAGATTTGATTTATTTTTTGCTGTGCATATTTGTTTTCGGTAGCGTTAGTCTAATAAAAAAGTGACAAATACTAATTATTTTTATGACAAATTATCTTAAAATATGCAATAACAAAATTAATATTTAATGGCTCTCTGACAACAATTGGTATAAATTATGAATTTAAATGTGTCATATATGGTCAAACCACTGAACCGTGTAAATATATCCACAAAAAAAATATAAACACTAAAAATAGCCGTTTTTAGAAATCTTTCCACTCAATCGATACAATATTGTGCTTGGCATATTAAATACATCAAATTCTGTGTATATTTATAATAAATGATTTGCGATTTCCACAGAGCTGATAAACCGCAGGGCGGAAAATGGAAAATGAGCGGGGGGATTGGAGGTTGGGGGTGGAAAATCCCAAACAACAATAAAGTTTAATAACCCAAAGGAATCCGGCGAGGAGACGCGTATAATCAGCATCATCAGCGACATCAATTTGTTTGCCCCGCCCACTTTCCCTATATATGTAGGCGCTAAGCTGTTAAAGTGTAAATGACGTGTAAATGGGCGACCCAAAAAAAAAAAAAGAAAGCATAAACGGATGATTTTGGGAAGGGAAAGTATTTTTTGCCTCCATCTTTCGCTCCCTTTCAAAGAAGGACAAACACAAAGTATATAAATATAATTCATATTTCAGTCACCGTTGATTGAACAAATTGTGAACGAAAAATACATATACATTTATATATACTTTCCTCTTTTATTTCCTATAGATTTATTCAACAATGGCAACGTAACTCAGACGCCGGGGCCACTTAAAAACTTTAGCATATAAAAACATAAAAAGGTGTGAGAAGCGTGCGAGATGAAATTTTCCCAAAGCCCTGCAAACATTTTTTGAGTTGGGTAAAGTGTGGATCATAATTTTCATAAATCAAAATGGCCTTTTCAATTGCTTTCTTTTGTGATGTAGCGGCACAGGCAGCTGCTTTTCCGATTCTTTCTAATTAAATCATAAATTATATTGGCTCAATGGATAAAAGCGGGGAAAAAATAGGAGAATTTAAGGTGACAAAGTTACGAACGAATATTTCTTCATTTTACATGATTTATTTCTGTAATTTCCCATTTGAAAATAGAATGCATTGGTGCATTGAGGTACTTTTGATTTTTTACTGCTAAAAGGATACATTTATATAAAATTGTTATGAAGCAAAATCACTAAACCTAATTTGTATTCACAAATACCCAATTAATTTTCAAAGCTTTTGATATTTCTTTTGTGCCACTAGCAAGCTTGCAAAGTTTATAATTAATGTGCAATTAAATCGTCGCTTAGCATGGAACCAATTTCCAGTGAGGTGCCGAATGCTGTGAATCCCAGGAGGTGTGCTTTATTACGCATACGTCATGTGGGCCCAATCAACCCCACACTCCGCCCACTCGTGTTGACTCTCGTCTTGATTTGATTTGATTTATGCCCTGCTGAATGCAAAGCGAGCTGGCAAATGACTTAATATTTATGGAAAACATTACCGCAATATCCTACTCGCTAGACAGGCACATGTATGCATATGTACGTACATGTTATGCCCCCCGTCCGTCCTTCCTGTTGCAGCGTTTTATGTTCTTTTAATTTGCCCACCCACCAAGGATGGGATAACGTGTTTCCTTCTCGCCTTTCTGCAGGGTGGACAAGTGGGTGATGGCTGGAGAAGCGCCTGTCTCAAGGGCGCCGCAAAAACCGCGACATACGAAAAGTGGGTGGCAAATGGTTGCGGTTGTGCTTGGATTGCAATAGCAAATTTTCGTGCAAAAATCAAAAAGTTCCACCCGGCAGCGATTCGTGAGAAATTCGCATAAGTCCTCAGATTTCCAAAAGGTCTTGTAATAAAATATTTATTACTCCACTTATAGAAATGCATATACACCACAGCTGTGCAAATCCCACAGAACATTGAACTGCATGGAAGAGGGCTTTCAAGTTAATCAAAAATGCAAGCTCCAGAAATTATAGAAATGTATAAGAGAATGAGAGAGATTCTAAAATAATTTTTATATTATATTTTTCTTCTAAAGAATAAGCTTTAATCTTTTAAAAAAGCTTAAAAAGGAGTTTACATTTTTACCAACAATTAATAAATAGTTTTTGTGTGTTTTAGGCAACATAAATAAACCGATCAACATATATACTGTCCCATTGCCTTTACAAACATACATATGATTGTGCGCATCCCATTTTCTTAAGAGCTTCATAAATAAACCAGATATTTTTGTGTGATTCCCCAAAGGTTTTTTTTTGAAATGGTGCAAAATGTGTGCTTGCATAAAAAATTTGAGAAGAGATGCAAAAATAAACACCTTGGGCGTTACTTACAATTTTCATATACTTGGGGAAATCATTAATGCACTGCAAACCCCTTTTGAATACATTAATTTCAATCGTCTTTAATCGAAGACATGGAACTCCAACTAAATATTTGCAAAAATCTTGTTCTCCTTTGAGCAACAAACAACAAACGAGAAGAAAGGCAAACAAATCAACAAACACACAATATCTGCTGTTATCTGAGCGCTTACACTCAGACTTTGTACTGGGTACAATCCCACCTCCAATCCTTAACCCACAACACACCCCTTAACCCACAAGTAGCCCAGAGTCATTTCTAATGCGAAAACTATCGACAGTCCATCGCAGTGAGTCCGAGTGAACTGTAACTGTTACAGCTACTATTTACTGGCTGGTGTTTGCTATATCTGTAAACGAATCAAATTGAAAAAGGCAAATGCGAGTGGGTTTCAGGCGGGGACACTGAGCGAAAGTCGGGGGTCTTTTCACAGGTGAAAAAAATAGAAGAGCTCTTGGTATAATTATAACTTCATCGCATTTAAACAGCCTTGCAAATGGCATACAATTTGTCATATTATGGTGAAGTTTTATTTCAAAAATGTGCACAAATAATATTAATTAACAAACTATTAGAAGTAAGTCAATTTAAAATCGGGATTCAATATTTTAAGTAATAAAGCCTTTTGAGACTTGGAAATAACTATTTTAAAATTGGGTCAAAACATGTAGCAGCATTATAAACCAAAATGGGAACATAGAGAATGAAACATAGAAAACAAGTCTAACAATGACACAATTATGAAATTTTTGTTTCTGTAAGAGAAGTAAAATCGTAATTATTTCGCTCAGTGCAGGCAACACTCGCCCCTTAAACATTGAGCTCTTGCAATCCAATCCGGCTCAGAAGTGAGCGGATGACATGACAAATTTCGCTGAGCTGCAGTCAAAGTTGAAGCTGAAACTGAAATCCTAAATCGAAAAACCGAAAATCCGAAATCTGAAATCAGGAATCAGGAGCAAGGATTCTGAATTCGGGGGATAACCAGTACGGTTGTGACAATTCAATTGTCACATCCGCTTATAAAGTTGGCAACCGTGGCTGCGAGCAAACATTTCAAGGTTAACTTTGGCCAAATCATGGCAAAATCATGGTAAAAGACCAACGGCAAAAAGCCAGACAGCTTCAATTTCATTTCGTCTCGCTGTGCTGGTGATTCAGATCCCGATTCCTACTCCGATTTCGATTCCGATTGTGGATCTGAATCTGAATCTGAGGCTGAGGTTGAATCTGATTCAGTTACTTCTGCCAATGCTATGACTGTTTCCTGTCTGTCTTCCACTTCCTGTCCTCGATTTTAATTTGGCCGCCCTTCAATTTCACAGATTCTCGACCAGCATCATCGACTGCAGATTGTGAGGGGCGATTAAGATGGGGGCCACTCAAAAATTGAAAACTTCTCTTATATTTCGTTTTTTTTTTTTTTGTATTATACGAACCACAAAATCAAGTCGAGCGTCAAATCACTCAAACAACTTTGTAGACCCCTCGCCGCATTTGATTTATTTCTTTTTCGGCTGTGTGTCGTTTATTAAATATTTAAACATAATCCCGTGGGGAAAATTAATAGCAAATAGCTTATGATAAATAAACATTGTCCTGTCAGTAAGCGACTGGAAATAAAACTCTCGATAAAGTACATTCGGAATGTTTATCTGCCCCTGGGCTATTTAATGTCGAAACAATTTATATGCATAGAACAAATACACAGCCAGCAAAGTGGCCATCAAATTACTGTTTAATAGTTGTTTAATCTGTAAAGGTTTGCATTACATACATTTTTAAACATTTTAATAGCTAACAACAAGTGCCCCTAAATGACGATTTAATAATGTGTTCTGTAAGAAATTGATTTTTCTCTAATATTTTGTACCTTATCCCTTCAGAAACCTAACACCTTTTTACTTAATATGTATAATTAAAGGAATGAAATAAATTAAGATTCCTAATAACATAATTATAGACATTTTATTCAATTGTAGATAGATACTTCTCCCACTCACGATTTATTAAATAAAATACAAATGAGCAAGTATAATAATAATCATGTAAGAAATAATCCAATAATGCCGAATATATATTATTTTTTAATTATAAAAGAGCTTTTTCCATTCATATTTCTAATGCGTATTTATTGGACACCTTAATTATATAGAATCGAGAATCTCGTCAAAGTAATGTGTTTGTTTTGCGTTTTAGGTTCTCAAAGCTTTTTATAATTATACATCAATCGTTGAGTCGCCCTTCCTCTCTCGTGGGGAAATATAGAAAATGCAAACCGAAAAGTTTTCGAGATAATAATATTCGAATGGAAATCAACAAAACGACCTGGAAACGCGGAGACTGTTTTTATAGAGATAACCCTAGGGGTCACTTCTCTATCTAAGAATGAGTGCATACATAAATATATACATTCATATATATACTATATATAGATGTATATATAGTTGGCTCCGTCTTTGTGTTTTCGGCATCTTAACCAATCTACACGTAATCCAATTTGCCCTCGTCGCCGACGAAGAAGCTCTCCAACAATTGTTTTTGATTATTTAATTTGCCAGACTTTTGCTTTGATTTAGTTTCGTTTCGTTTGGTTTGGGTTAAAGGAGGATAAGGAGAAGGAGATCCCTGTTTTCCTGCCATAGTTTTATCCCAGGGCCTTGAGGCGAGTTCAGCCGACCACAAGATGTGTCCTTAGCCCTTTTGTTTTGTCTTTGCCTATGATTTACTCCTGCCGCAGTTTGGGGACCTTGAAAATATGGCAGCGCATTGTTACCAGTTACCAAACGTTGCTTTTGGCCCACAGACCGCAGCTCACCGAATGCCACTTCCACAGTGGGCAACAAAAGGAGGTCGCCGAGTGGCGGAGGGCTGCGGAAAATGCCAATGGGTAATTCGAGTATATCCGCTGCAGATTTAACAAACAAATTCTTTTCTTCTGCGATCAAAGTTCTTGGAATACCCACTGATAATGGAAACATTCAAAATTTTATTTTATTGAACGACATATTTCAGACTTTAATAGGACAGCTTCTGATTTATAACAAAAATTTCCAAATTGAATACAAAAAAGTACAATCTTTCTATTGAGTCAGGTTTTATTTTGTAAAAAATACGAGCTTTTATTTAAGTTTTGCCTTTCTCAGCATATATTTCCTGTTTACAATTACCAGTTAAAGTGCCTTTTAAAAATACAAAAAAACTAAGATTAATGATTTGTGACTTTGCAAAGCTAAACAAAAGTAATGAAATCATTTCCTCGGTTCGATTGCAAGGTTATTTTCTGGAACTTATACATAAATTGTAGATTATGTAAAGCTTCATATGATCAATACAATAACGATTTTATATGAACAACATATTGCTTTTTACATTTAAAAGATGAAACCCATTTTGTAGGCATTTAAATTGAATTTAAAATTGAAGTTTTGAGAAAAGCTTTGCAGTACTGTCGTTGAAATACCGATAGAATAGTGAAATTATTTGATTTTTATGTTTTGGAAAATTGTTGTTAAATTTGGTTGCAGAATCGGACAATAAATTGGATACCTAATGGTCGACTCTCTAGAGTTTGGTGTTAGTTTTTCGGCCAGGACGTGCAACATGGCTGGCAACATTTCCACCTCAGATGGCTTAAACTTCTCTGTCGGCCTCCATTTCTTTTCACTTGTTCACCCCTCTTTCACCCCCTTTTAGCCTTTGTCTCTGTGCATTTGGCTTGACAGTCGCAGCAACCAAAAGTGCGCTATGAGCTTTTGTTTTTCGCCTTTCTCTCGATTTTAGTTTCGTTTTGTTTCATTTTTTTTTTTTTGTTGTCTTGTTTTTCGTTGCGCTTTGCCGATTTGTCTTGCCCCCTTTTACCCCATTTTCCTTGGCTATTTCAGCGGCTTGCGAAGCTTTGGGGAACATTTTGCTGGCTTGTATTATTAAAATACGTTTACAGCTCAGAAGAAAACCACCGAATACCTTCAGACACAATTATCTTCTCTGTGTTTTCTGGGCATAACTTTCAATCGCAGCTAATTGTTTGAGTCAGCAAAAACTTTCCGCGCACCCCCACAAACAAAAATTCTCGTTTCTCGCACACAAATTAAATTTCTCCAAGCAAAAAAAAAAAAGTTGCAAATAATTTGCGTGTGGGCCGGGGGGATAATCGAATATAACTTAGCCTCATAGAAATTATTTGTTGCGAAAGTTTCGCCTGTCTAGGCGAACTTTGTGACTCGTTTTGCATAATAGCGATATAATTTTCGAGCATTTTTCGACTCCGACATAGAAGCATTTAATTGATTTTGATCGATGGTGGAAGTCTAATTGAATTCGGTCATAGTTTTCGGACGTTTTGGATCATGGACATGAATTTGATAAATGGGTTAATTGTTAATTTGGTTATATGGGCTCGGATGGAAATAGTTGCTGCTTAAAGTGTTTAGTTAGCATCTTAAAATGTTATCACAAGTTTTTGGAAGCTAAAGTATATATTACAAATGTAACACATTGAAACTCTGAACAATATAAAACTGAACTGAACTGAACCAGTTTATTTTGGATAGGAGACTTTTAAATAAAATTGCGAACCCACTTTGTATTTATTTTACCCTTATAAATTCCTTATAAAGTTTTAAACAATGCACAGGGACCGCAAATATGTTGTTCATCCAATAAAACCTTAAACCTGAACCTGAAACTAAAAAAAACCAATTGTTTTCTCCACAAAACAATATCAAAAGTGCAACAATGAACAATCCAACTCCGTTTTTTCCTCTGAATTTTCAGCCAGGTAATAAATAATAAAAAATGTGATGTTAAGAAATAAATAAAATACAATTGTTCCTCGTTCTGAGTTGACTTAACTTTTAAGGGATTTGGCAAATATGTTTTACTAATTTTCGTAATGCTTTCAGCAAAGGTTGAAATTTCATTTCATTAGTAAAGAAAAATAATGAAAAGTTTGTAGTTTTACCGTTCACAAACAAGTTTTAGCAAAGTTAGTTAGTCTTATGCGATTGCTTTAATCAAGTTTTAAATAACAAATAACGTTAATAAATTCGTTATATTTTTCTATTGTCAAAAACGTTTCCCTGTCGCATTTCAATCAGTTTCCTTTAAGTTTCCCTGATTGATTTGTCGGCAGCCACAAGACTTCTGCCGACTTTTCCGACTTTCCCGCTGAAATGCAGCGAAACAAAAGTCGCAGTAAATTAATAAGCCTGCCGCACACGCGGGGGGCAGTCGGGCCCCCGGAACCCCCCTTATGACTAAATAGTAACACATACTGACCTGACCTACTCTCCGGTTACGGGTTGGAGTACGGGTGCGAGTACAGGATCGAGTTCGAGAACAAGAACGAGAACGGGAACGGGAGCGATGCACAGCGGTGGCAGTGGCGAAAAAAATAACATAAAGAATAAAACACAAAAAATAATATGTAGAAAAAAATATAGAAAATTTTGTTATAGAAAAAGTGTACTATATGTGGTATAGGCTTATAAGTACGAGTGCTTGAGGCTACACTGAGCGAAATTGTTACTGTTCGACAATTGAGAGCAGACACTTCTTAAATAAATCAATATGGTTATTCATAACTGACATTATTATTTCTTAAGAGTTATAAAGTTTGTGTTTGAAAAAGGAATTGACTCTACAATATTATTTTTGAACAAGTTTGACCTTTAAATTGAATTTATAAAATCTGTATCTTCAAAAAGCTCTTTTTTCAAATCACATTAAAAAACTTTACGCATTGGAATGTAAAACCTAATAAATTATCAGAATATAAAATACTGAATGCGAGTTACAATAAACTTTTAGCTGCAGCAACTTGATCAATGAAATTACAACAAAATTTGAACAAATTGAAAATCGTTTATTTGAGAGTGCTGAACTTTGTGAAATTTGATCTGCAAGCAATATCGAACTGTATCGAGTATTTTGTACTGTGTAAATTGGAGACTGGGAGACTTTTGAGCCCTCGCTGTTTGAAGCCCCTTTGCTAGCCCCTGACTCCTGGCGAGAGTCCTTCATGCTGGGGTCCCCGGAACACGCGATGTTACTGTAGGGGAATATATATGTATATATGGAAGTAAGGGCATAACATATATACATATTTATATACATATATATATATATATATTCCGGGGGATGCAAGGGGGCTCTAACGACGGTGGGCATGGCTGACTTTATTCTGACGGACTGTTGCGTGTTTTGGAGCCAACAACTGCGACGTACTCGTTGCCATTGTTGTTGTTGTTACTTTGTTGTTGTTGTTGTTGTTGCTGTAATTGTTGTTGTTGCGGCTTCCATATACTTTCTATTGTATTATATTTTATATGCTTTGACAAAGCCCCAAGCCACTTAGACAAACTGCTTCAACTTTCTGCTTGGCTCTTGTTGCTGTTTATTATTGTTATTTAATGTTTATAGTTCGCCGAACAAGACGCGATATGTGGGTGGTTTCAGGGGGTATCCCCTTCATTTTCGGAGGCGTAAGAAAAGGCATTATTAGCCATGTATATTAGATGTCGTTACACGACTCGGCCTTAAAAAAAATAGAGAACCTCAAAGAAAATTACTCGACAAAGTGGAACACTCAACACCGATCATTGCAATTATGCTCCAATTTAAAACATGGCTTATAAATGTAAGAGTTAAAGGGTTGCAAAACATTTTTTAAGCTCATATTTAAACGGGCGTTATTTAGTTAAGATCAATGGTTTACTTTGACTTTAAAAACTTGGCTTAAATAATTATAAGAAAACTGATCTTTTGAATTGTTAATACTTTAAGCTTACGATACTTTTTTAAAAAACTTGTTAGTATTTCAATTTTTCAAAACTATAATTTTTAAAAAACATTTTAAGCTAGAAATGCGTATTTGTGGATATATTAAGCAAGATTGTTGATTTATGATTCACTTTTACGTTTGTTTTACCATTTTACGATTTAAATAACCTTTACAATGCCAAAAAATGTCAAGGCATTTCAAAAATGTCAATTTAATTGTGATCTGCTTTGAAACATATTTTTTAACATTGAATTGGAAAAAGCTTATCACAAGTTTGAGAGCGTTTTAAAATTCACAAAAACTTACTAAAACATATTTTGAAATAATAAGAAAAATAAGCAGCTATCGGCATATTTTTTATAAAACTTAACCAACCACATGAAATGACTACATTAATATTTTCGTTTAAAAAGTTCAATGACTTTCTCTAAAATTCTAAAAAGGGGCTTTTAATAAAAAATCCACATTTCAAAACGTTTCCTGAATTTACTTTTGCACTTGACACATTATTTTGGAATTGGAATCAATCAATTAAATCAGCTGCAAAAACAACATTCGATTTGCTAATTAGCCAGAGAGAGAGACAAATAAATGAGAAAAAGCAAAAAAGCGGAGATGACGATCACGATCACGATCAATGCGGTCCCACACACTTGAAAAAAATATATATGCTAAATAGGTTTAAATTGAGCACAACAACAATGGCAACAACAACGGCAGCGACTCAGATTGGATTCACTTTGTTTTTAGCACTTTTTCGCTGGAAAGATGATTTAATGGCACACAAACGTAAAAAAAAAGGAACAACACAATTAAAAAAATGTTTAAGTTGTGAGAAAAAATCCCAAATCATTAACACTTTAATTGTGTTTAAGGTTTATTTTTCTTTTTTTTTTTTGTAAGGTTTATTGTGTTTTTTTGTTTTTTATTTTTTGGTTTGTTCGAAACGCGTTTTGTGAAATCACCGGTTTACGTACGTTTAAAAATTGCGTCAAAATCGCTGAGAGATGTGTTTGGTCGTGGGATCTGAAGAGTAGAACCGTCGGGAGCCCAACTGACACCTTCAGTGCTTCGTTTTGCACTGAGGCGCCAACGTAGCGCCAATGTAGCGCCAAAAACCGGTTCGGCTCCACATTGGCCGCTTCGTGCTGAATCGGAAATCTTCGGCAATTGGCCGCGTTGGCGCCGCTCTCTCTCTCTTCCTCTTGCCCTCTCTGGATTTCAATGCCAAGCCAAAGCAGCTGTTTCCAGCATGGATTTTGTTGTTTTGATTTTTTGTCGCGCTCGCACGTGCGCGTATGTGTGTGTTTTTCTTTTGTAAGCGGAAAGTGCAACGCTTTCGAATACCGTACACTATTAAGATTGCGGTGTTATTGGCTAGGTCACCGAAAAATAAATTGAGAATTATAGCCCATAATCAACATAATAAGTGTAATGGTAATCTTTCAAAACAAAGTAACTTGGGAGTTACAAAACCTTTTGATTCGGCTTTAAGCTTTATCACTCATACGTACTGTTGCCTTTGATTAAATCTTTTATTTTCATCGATACAATTAAAAAAATGTTTACGTGTCGTATGAGTAATTTTATGCAAGCTTTGGGCCCATTGCGCAACGCATATAATTGATGAGAGCAATACTTCTTGATTTCACCTAGTTCTGGACTTCTATTGTAACTCTAGGCCTTGTATATTTAGTTAACATGCGAAATGTGGTTTAAGTAGGGTCTGAGCTGTTTCTCAATATTTAATTTTTTATGATGCACGTCTCGTATGAGTAATTTTTTTTGGAATCAGTGAGAGCAATACTTCTTGATTTTACCTAATTCTGGACTTCTATTGTAACTCGAGGTCTGGTATATTATACAGTTTACAAACGAAAGGTAATTTAAGTTGGGTCTGAGTTGTTTTTTTTTATGACGTACGTGTCGTATAAGTAATTTTTATGAAATCTTTGAGACCTTTGCGCAACGCCTATAATTGATGATATATGTAAGTCTGAGAATCCATCAGACCCCTGCATACTCTGGATTTTGCCTCTAACAGCACTTACTCACGCCGAAATAAAAATAAGAAGAGCAGCTGGCAAAGAAGAAGAAACAGCAGCAATGCCAGTTGAAAGAAAGTTAGCAGCGCAATGATTTTAATTGGGAATCGTTTATGGGACAAAGATTTTTCTAATCCAAATGAGTTATTCGGCCATTAGAAAGGCTATTAGTGTTCTCTCCCCCATACAATGCCTCCCACTCTCTCGACTTCACCGCAGACTGCATTCTGTGCCATGTGCTTTTGTTTTGATACCCCACAAAAAAGTTTTATAAATATGATATGTTTTGAAACAAATTAGGATCCATTTTCGCTTATATCAGAATTTTAATATTCTTACAATTATAATGAAGTATTAGTTAGTGTGAAATTAAAATTAATATTCTAAGTCTACTATAAAGGAAGCAGTTCAAAATGTATTTTCCGAAAATCTACGCTAAGTGGCTTTAAAGAATAGCCTTTTGCTGGAATTAGTTTAGACAACCCAGGTTTCGTAGGGTATTTTAAGATGGTTCTTCCTCGTAGCTCTTGTTGCTTTTATTTTTATTGCTATTATGATAACGCTTGTTGTTTTTGTCATAAGCAACGCACAGCGAACTTTTCAAGTTCAACTTGTCCCCGCTTATTTTAATTTTAATCACACAACACAAAACATGAGCCATGGTTGCTGCTGCTGTTGTTGTGGCTTTTTGTGTTACATTTTAATGTTATGCGGCCTTTGTTTGTTTGTTTATGCACACAAAACATTCATAGAAGTGCCCCAGGGTGGACTTCAATTGTTCCTTAAATTTAAGGTCACACGGTGATTATTATGGGAAATTATTTGAAAACAAGTGTAAGAAACAGGTGCTTAAAAAGCTTCTACTTTAACTAACTAATGATCTCTAAACTTCATGAAATCAATTATTCCCAACTATTATTATACTATTTTCCCTAGAACGTTTTAAATTTTCCAATGTAAAAGTGAGAATTATTTTAAAATATTAATAAAGCTTAAAAAATATAAAGAATAAAAAAAATAAAGTGTGCACTATATAGCTAAAATAATTCTTTTTGAAAGTTTATAATATGCCCTAATTTTGTATTTTCGATGTTCACCCTAAATTACACATATTTTATGGGATATTTTTCTGGCGTTCTTTATTTAGACTTTGGGGCCGTAATGTCCTCTATGAGATATTATGTACCACACACACATAAACACACTAGCTCATATCAAAAGATAACTGTAATGTTGTAATGTAGTCCATTTGCGACAAATATGCGCACCCAAAAAATGCTTCTCGGACAATGGTTGAAATTGTTCGCATATTCATGACCGAATTACCCACATTCGGCTGCTGAGTAAGAGAGAGGGAAGATGAAAGGGGGCGGAGGGAGAGGGAAGATGGAAGATGGAAAGGGGCGGAGGGAGGGGCAGATGACTGGACACAGCAGAACAAACAAAACCATTGGCAAGGCACGCAAATCTCGGCTATGACCAAAATATTTGCCAAAGTTCGCCGAGTCCTAAAAAAACAGAAAAAATGTACACTGAAAGAAACCGAACAACGCAACCTTGAACTCCAAAGGGCTGAGTATTAGTAGCCAGAAGACTTTTTCAAATTTATTAGCTATAATCTAAACATTTAAAACCAATTTTTGTGTATGAGCCTATGTTGGTTTGCTAGACGCTCTGTAAATTCAAACAACATTTTAAAAGTTTTTCTGTTTTTTTTTAAATATTGAAAAATATTCTTTGGTTTCTTAGTTGCCACATTAGGTCTTATATATTTATAGCTTCGAATACGAAGTACCCCTGGCAAATATATTTTCAAGGTTTCAGTGCTTATAAACCATTACTTTCTTTAAGTGTGGGAGATGAGTAAAAAAAAGCGTTGCCAAGAAATCAAAGTGAGAGAGTGTGAAGAAGAGGGGTGAAGGGCGATAAAGGGGGTTAAAACCAGGCCGGATGTATTAGCCAAGACAGGACAGGGACAACATCATCGTTTCATTTTGCTGTAAGTCCCTCTCCCAAAAAAAGACTAAAAAGAGAAAAGCATATTCCCGCCATTGACGATGGGCAACTAATATTTGCCAAGCGTAAAGTAATAAAATATTTCTTCGGTCAATAAATGCAATTGAATGTGAAGCGCATAGACGAAGACACGAATGAAAATGGAAACGAGCACGAAAATCGCGAAGAGAAACGCTACAAAATTAGCTCCCAAAACCCACGAACTTCGAATGCTCTAGTTAAAACTTAATTGTTTTGAAGAGGTAAAAAATGGAAAATAAAATTAAAAATTTTATAAAATTCAAATTATATTCAATTGTACCTATTAACGTTTTAATATGTAAAATGATATATTAGCCACTTCTTTTATTTTATAATAATAATCAGTAATTGTAAAGTGTCATTTAATAACTCTTGATTATAAATATCCAATCTTTCTTAAATCAAAGCAATTTTAAGGCCCATTTTCTTGCCCTAATTTCAAGCTTAAAATAGTTTAAAATTGGGAAAATTTATGAAATTTTGTTTGTTTATGTCCCAATTTTAGCTTACCACGAAGACTACAGAAACCAGACTGAAATGCTTTAAATTGAATCCTAATACATATGTCTTAACTGTAACGATTTAGTAAAAGAACTTTGAGTTTTTTAGATAATATCCTGTCATCGCTCACTTTGCGCCTCCCCCGCAATCGTCTGGACTTTATAACTATTTTTTTTGAGCACTATTTTTTTTTTTTTGGGTTCCACTCTCGTGTCATTTTAATGCCCACTCTCTCGCTTTTCCATTCGGAGAAATACATATACGAAAAAGCTTTTATTGTCATTTGTTTGCTTTAGAATGCAATAAAAATGTTATGCCAAAGGATAAATAAATACGCCTGCATGTTGCCAAAAATCAACATGCGACCGACACGATATATCTATCGCCCTATACTAAATGTATGTATACACTTTAGAGGGCACATAAAGCAAAGATGACCGGCAAAAGGAGCCGAAAGGCAAAAAATAAAACTGCTCGAAAGCGGATATGACAATAGTCGCTGAAAAGGACTGAAAATAAATCGAACAAAATAGGATAAGACCATGAACTTCTTTTAGTTGTAATGACGATTGTTAATGCCTTAAACGTATCACATCGTAAAGGGGCTTAATTAAGCTTAATACTAATTAAAAATTTTGAATTCTTACAAAATATTTTTAGTTTTAACCGCAAATTAAATTAATTTTTGATAACAACATTGAGAATATTAATGTATTGGAATCTTTTTAATGGTAATACATCTAGCGTACTCTGCTGACATTTATTAACAGATAAAGCGAATCGCAGTAGCCTGTGGGCATTGAAAGCAAAAGTAACATTTATGGAACCGAAACCTGTCCCTAAAATCTAGAACGATGACGGTTCGGGACTATATCCGCAAGTTTTTACTGATGAACTGGAAGAACCACAAGCTGCAGCTGGCCAGTCCGTTTGAGCTGATTCTCATGGTGGCATTGCCCCCATTGTTCACCCTTTTGGCGGTGATGATGCGATTCTTTATACCGGTGGATCACCGATCCGACAAGGTGTACGAACCGATCGATTTGGACCGCAGCTGGGAGCAAATGGTGGAGAAGTTGCAGATGGCGCGACGATTCGCCGATCAGTTCAATGTGAAGGGAAATCCGTTTACACCGCATCTGATTATCGGCTGGGCACCGAATCGCTTCAATGTCTTTCAGACAATGATGCAAAGGGTGCAGGAGGAAATCGATCCGATGACCACGATGAGTTTCGATGATTGCGAGAAGCTGCGAGTGGCGATGGTCGAGGAGAATCTGTTTGCGGGCCTCTGTTTCGGTGAGCATCCGTTCAAGGAGGACTATCCATTCGAGGAGGGCACCATGGTGTCCGAGGACAGTCTCCAGCCGATGCTCAACTATACGATCATCCTGCCCAGCGAGTTGAGACTGCTGGACGGTGACTTCCTGATGGCCAACTGGATGACACTGTACAAGGAGGATCCGCACACCTTCGTCCTTATACGGCTCAATCAGCCGTACGAGGGCGGATTCGTGGGCTATGTTCGAGAGGGTTTCATTCGGCTCCAGAAGACGGTCAGCGAATCCTTTTTATCCCTGACCAGCCACAAGTCCCTGCCAATTATCCATTTGAGACGCTTCCCCGTCACCGGACGCAATCAGGATCCCCTGATGTTCAATCTCGACTACGGCATGTCCTTCATGGTCGTCATCGGATTCCTTTTTCCCATCCAGCTATTCGTTTGGGTAAGCCAAGGACCCAAAGTCCTGAAAGCTATTTTAACTTATTGTATTTTTGATTTAAATATTTCCTTTAGCAGATGGTAAATGAGAAGCAGACGCAGGTTCGCCAGTTTCTGATCAATATGAACATTAGCAATCTTATACACTTTGCTTGCTGGTATATTAAGGGTATGGTCTACATGATGCTAAGCTCGCTACTTATCGCAATGCTTCTAAAGGTAGGTCATTTAATTTTAAAATCATGATCCCTCAATCGGAAGGAAACTAACATTCTATAGATTGGCATCAGCGTGTACTCTGTTGATATTGATTTTGAGTTTTTGTAATAACAATAATGTTGAATGTATGCTACCATAAAAATGCCTAAATGCTAATTTTCGAAAAATGGCTTTGCAGAAAAGTGGCCCAAAACCTGCACTTTTCAGGTCATAACTTTTCTTACATACATTCGATTTCAAAGTGGCTTACTTCTAAATGATTGTGGTTTAATTCTTTAAAAATCTTTTTATTCAACTTGGTTTGTATTTTTGGGTCTATTTTTCATCATTTTTATAGTGTTACCCCTTTCCAAATTTTCGAAAAATGGCTTTGCTGAAAAGTCACCCAAAACCTGCACTTCTAAGCCCATAACTTTTCTAACAGACATCCGATTTCGAAGTGGTATACCTCAAAATGATTGTAGTTCAATTCCCTAAAAATCTGTGTTCTCAACTTATTATGAAATTTCTGATCGATTATTTCTCATTTGAACAGTTTGCTTCCTTTCTTGTTGTTTGTGAGATTGTTGGTGAACCAGTGGAAGAAATACATTCTTATTTTTATGTTTACTTTCTTCACATTCTAGACACGCTGGGACCAGGATCACGGAGTGCTGACCCAGACACCCTGGTACATACTGATTTTAGTGCTGTTCTGCTACAACTCCGCCTCAATTTCCTTTGCGATCCTGATTGCGTCGTTTTTCCGGAACGCCCTAAACGCGGTTCGTGTGACGACGATTATGTGGATGGTGTCCTATGTGCCCACGCTGATGCTGTGGAATAACCCGGAGCGGAATATTCTGCCCCTGCGATACGTTTGCTATGTACTGCCAAATGTGGTGCTGACTCTGGTATTCGAGTGTCTGATTGAGCGCGAATCCATATTTAATGTTTCCTGGGCCGATTCTGGCTATAATCTGAACTATCATGGCGGTCCCATAACAGTGTCCTCGAGCACCTGGATCTTCATGCTGATCTCGTTGGTCGACTGTGCCATTGGATTGTATGTGGACACGTGGCGCGGCATCGACCGATCAGGAAAGAGAATGAAGAAACCCAATCCGGTTGCCAGTGTCCATGAGGATCCCTATCAGGATCGGGCGGATAGTTTTACACATCAGGGTCAGGCTGTTGGTGTTAATTCCACGAAAATCTATGAAGTGGAACCCTCACATCGGCGCTTTAAACTGAAGATCAAGAAGCTTTGCAAACGTTTTGGGACCAACGATCGGCCGGCATTGAATCTTTTTTCGTGGAATGTGTACGAGAACGAGGTCACCGTTTTGATGGGTCACAATGGCTGCGGCAAGAGTACACTGCTGAAAATCTTAGCTGGTTTGATAGAGCCCAATCGAGGCACCGTAATGATCTCAACCTTTAATATACAGACCGAAAGGAAGGCGGCCTCCATGGAATTGGGCATCGCATTCGGGCCCGAAATGTTCTTGACCGGATTCACCGTCCTCGATTATTTGCGATTTATTTGCCGGGTTAAGGGGCTGCATAATTCCATCGAGGTCGATGGACAGGCCAACTATTTTCTCAATATCCTGCAAATAGAAAATGTGAAAGACAAACGAATCCGCAATCTCACCGGACGCGACTTGTGCTTGTTGAGCATTTGTTGTGCCTTCGTGGGCAATAGTCCCATAATCCTCATAGACGACATACACTCCGATCTGGACAAGCAGTCACAGTCGCTGGTCTGGAATCTGATCAACGAGGAGAAGTCGAAGCGCACCATTATCCTGGTCTCCAATTCGCCGGCGCTGGCCGAAAGTATTGCCGATCGGATGGCCATCATGTCGAATGGAGAACTCAAGTGCACCGGCACGAAGCCCTTTTTGAAAAATATGTACGGACATGGCTATCGATTGGTGAGGAATTGATAGCTTTTTCCAAAAATAATGTACGAATAGGTTCTATATATAGTTATTTATTTTACTTTCTATAGACCTGCGTGAAGGGGCAGAACTGCAATATTGATGAGCTGTTTGGCATGATGAATAGCTACATGCCCAACATGAGTGTCGAGCGGGACATTGGATACAAGGTCACATTCGTGCTGGAGAACAAGTACGAGGATCAGTTCCCGATGCTGATCGACGATCTGGAGCAGAACATGCAGCGATTGGGAGTGGTCAGTTTCCGGATAAGGGACACCTCGATGGAGGAGATCTTCCTGCGATTCGGATGCGAGGAGAACGACAATTTCCAGTCGAACGAGAATGTCCAAGTTCTGCTGGAAGAGTACTATGGCCATTTGGCGAAGGCCAAAGAAAAGGGTCGCCGGACGGGCTGGAAATTGGGTCTATTACATGCAAGGTATGCACAAATAATATATACATATTTGACATTATTATAGCTCTTTGATTGGGATATTTTTCCATTAATTATTTAATAATATTGATCATAAAGATTATATTAATTTCGCAATATTTTCAACAGAACGATAGCAACAGTATCATTAAATGATTTAACTTTAACAGTGTTCGATAGTTAAATAATTGTATCCAACCATTATTCTGGTTAGCAAGCAAAAGCTGGCTTAATCTACTTTTAAGAATTCCATTAAAAAATCCATAAATCGATTCAGGTTAATATTATTATTAGCTTTAATATATATATAACCTAATGCCAGGGCCATGTTCTACAAGCGATGGATCGCTGGCTTCCGGCATTGGATCGTTGTGGTATTCGAGATAATAGCCATTGCACTGGGACTGGTATGCACTTTTTCCAGCGTTTTCATCTACGGCAAGAACTACGAGCTGGTGCCGCTGACCTTTAACCTCAGCCAGCTGCACACCGTCGATGCCTTCGTGGAGCTCTTCTCCGAGGAGGAGGACGTCAAGGACATGCATGCCTACTACACGGAACTGCTCTATTGGTACGATGCCCATGTGACGATGTTGACGAGGAACCGCCATAACAGATACGCCCTGTTGCAGCACAACGAGTTCACCAAAAACGTCAACTTTCGCTATATCTTCGGGGCCACATTTGACCAGAATGTGGTCACCGCCTGGTTCAACAACATACCACTGCACTCGGCTCCTTATGCTTTAAATGTCGTCCACAATGCGGTGGCCAGGTGGGTTCTTTTAATTAATTAAGTACACACACTTCAACAAATTACTTCAAAGGGTAAACAAACTGCACCATAACTTGTAATGCACCCATTGCAATTTGATTACAAAGTGGCATACCCTTAGAAGTTTGTGATTGGTTCTATAAACACATTTTTATATTTTAATGAGCCTAAACTTCCACGTAACTTGCCACCAATTTAACGTTGATCAAATTTTTGACCCATTTTCATGTTAGTTATTTCTAATTTTTCGATGACTTGTTTAACGTTGACCCAAAATTGGACTTCGAGAAACCATAACTTTACCAAATATAATCCGATTTCAAAGTGGCATACCTCTAAAGACTTGTGGTTGGATTCTCTAAAAATCTGCATTCAAAATTTTCATTTTAGCGTTGGCCGACTTTTTGACCCATTTTCATGTTGGTTATTTCCAAGTTTCCGATGAGTTGTCCAAAGGTGACCCACCATTGGAATTCTAGATTCCATAACTTTACCAAATATAATCCGATTTCAAAGTGGCATACCTCTTAAGACTTGTGGTTGGATTCTCTAAAAATCTGCATTCAAAATTTTCATTTTAGCGTTGGCCGACTTTTTGACCCATTTTCATGTTGGTTATTTCCAAGTTTCCGATGAGTTATCCAAAAGTGACCCAAAATTGGACTTCGAGAAACCATAACTTTACCAAATATAATCCGATTTCAAAGTGGCATACCTCTAAAGACTTGTGGTTGGATTCTCTAAATATCTGCATTCAAAATTTTCATTTT
This sequence comes from Drosophila rhopaloa, assembly GCF_018152115.1. Lineage (NCBI taxonomy): Eukaryota > Metazoa > Arthropoda > Insecta > Diptera > Drosophilidae > Drosophila > Drosophila rhopaloa. The sequence goes on along the minus strand of NW_025335123.1, from coordinate 12,251,113 downwards.
AGCGTTGGCCGACTTTTTGACCCATTTTCATGTTGGTTATTTCCAAGTTTCCGATGAGTTGTCCAAAGGTGACCCACCATTGGAATTCTAGATTCCATAACTTTACCAAATATAATCCGATTTCAAAGTGGCATACCTCTAAAGACTTGTGGTTGGATTCTCTAAAAATCTGCATTCAAAATTTTCATTTTAGCGTTGGCCGACTTTTTGACCCATTTTCATGTTGGTTATTTCCAAGTTTCCGATGAGTTGTCCAAAGGTGACCCACCATTGGAATTCTAGATTCCATAACTTTACCAAATATAATCCGATTTCAAAGTGGCATACCTCTTAAGACTTGTGGTTGGATTCTCTAAAAATCTGCATTCAAAATTTTCATTTTAGCGTTGGCCGACTTTTTGACCCATTTTCATGTTGGTTATTTCCAAGTTTCCGATGAGTTATCCAAAAGTGACCCACAATTGGACTTCTAGATTCCATAACTTTACCAAATATAATCCGATTTCAAAGTGGCATACCTCTAAAGACTTGTGGTTGGATTCTCTAAAAATCTGCATTCAAAATTTTCATTTTAGCGTTGGCCGACTTTTTGACCCATTTTCATGTTGGTTATTTCCAAGTTTCCGATGAGTTATCCAAAAGTGACCCACAATTGGACTTCTAGATTCCATAACTTTACCAAATATAATCCGATTTCAAAGTGGCATACCTCTAAAGACTTGTGGTTGGATTCTCTAAATATCTGCATTCAAAATTTTCATTTTTGCGTTGGCCTACTTTTTGACCCATTTTCATGTTGGTTATTTCCAAGTTTCCGATGAGTTGTCCAAAGGTTACCCACCATTGGAATTCTAGATTCCATAACTTTACCAAATATAATCCGATTTCAAAGTGGCATACCTCTAAAGACTTGTGGTTGGGTTCTCTAAAAATCTGCATTCAAAATTTTCATTTTAGCGTTGTCCGACTTTTTGACCCATTTTCATGTTGGTTATTTCCAAGTTTCCGATGAGTTGTCCAAAGGTGACCCACCATTGGACTTCTAGATTCCATAACTTTACCAAATATAATCCGATTTCAAAGTGGCATACATCTAAAGACTTGTGATTCGATTCTCTAAATATCTGCATTCAAATTCTTCAATTTAACGTTGATCAAATTTTTGACCCATTTTCATTTTAGTTATTTCTGTAAAAGAGTGACTTAAAAGTGGTATTCGAGAGTCGATAACTTAACAAATTTAAGCTTCATTGTTTTTAATAATATAGGCATACAAATTAAAATTTAGTCGTTTTGTAATAACTGCAAGGGTATATAAACTTTGGCTTGCCGAAGCTTTGCTTGGAATAAAAATGGGAAATAAAGTATGATTTTGTCCATGGCCAAAACTCTATATTTGTTTGGCCATAAGCTCTTGGCATTATCCTTAACCTTTCTTGGATTAATGTAAATCGCAGGCACTTGTTTGACGAGGAGGCCACCATCGATGTGACCCTGCAGCCGCTGCCGTTCCAGACGAACATCAACACCTTTCCACCGAATAACCACAGTTTTGGTGGCGCCTTGGCCTTCAGCATTTGCTTCGTACTGACCTTCATATGGCCGGCATTTGCGATCTATATGATTAACGAACGCGGCAGTTTGATGAAAAAGCAGCAGTTTTTGGCAGGAGCTAGATTTTGCAGCTACTGGGCGTTCACGGCGCTATATGATGTCTTCTTCCTGCTCATCTACTGCCTCTGCGTAGTCGGAATGGTGGCCATCTACAAGAGTCCCCACCACGACGTAATGCTATACGGTGATTTGTCCTATTTAAACGCCATTAGCTGATTTTTACACTGGATTGTATATTTTGTTTAAGTGCTTCTGCCATATTAACAACTTTAATTTTTTTTAATACAAAAATCACTTTTAATAGACCTAGAAAATAATAATGAATAGCAAATGGTAGTAACATGATTTTTAAATTGTTGATTTTCCAACTTTCGTTTATTAAAAATCGTTTAAAAAAATATTGCTCAAAAATCTAACACAGATGCCTTGAAGTACTAATGAGTTTTATTTTAAATACAAAATATTAATATAAATAAATGAGTTATTTTATTTTTTGATTTTTCACCAATTTTTTTTTTCAATTACTTAAAAAGAGAGATAGTGAAACAATCACCGATTATGTAATAATCACAGCACAGTATAAAAATCACATAAGAAAATCCATCTCCATCATTATTTATGTTTATTAATACCCATAGTCTTCCTATTGATCACTTTAACAATTGCTGGACTTTGGGTGATCCTGCTCGCCTACTTTATATCCAGCATCTGCAGGAACCCGAGCTATGGATATATGTGGCTGTGCGGGATTAACAGCATGGGCATTGTCGTCTTCTCACAGATATATAGAACTGGCTTCGAGAATTTGAATCTCGAGCCGAGCTTTTTGACCATGTATTCGGTGGCCTTAATAATATGCAAGCTTTTCATGATCTATGAATACAAGCTGATCTGCACGGATCCCATAGTGAACTTCACCTCCATCGAGATCTTCAAGTGCAAGAGTATCCCCAATTGCTGCAGTTGAGCTTAAGTCCATAAAGTGCATTCGAAAGAAAATATTTCCAAAATTTTTTTTTTCTTTGAATATAGGGATTTAATATTTTAATAATATTAATATTAAGACTTTTTAAATATTAATGAATTTTTAATATTATATTAAAACTGGAAAATATTTTCTTTTGATACTCTCTTGCTTAAGACAATGCTCTAATCGATGGTTACTTACAGTTAGTTCGGACTACAGTACTCCGCATACGGGCATCTACGAGGAACTCAGTATAATGACGGCACTTTGTATTATATTGGGTATTTTCCTGTTTTTCACGGAGTACTACTCGATCGTGGGATTTGGATACTGCCGCGCTGCGAGGGCGGTCATTCCGCCGGAGGATAATCGGGATGAACTATTCCCCGGCAACACCCTGAATACAACCATCGTCGCTGAACTCCACCGGGCCAGTAATCTATCGGAGAAGGAGCGCAGTGAACACGCCGCCGTCGGGATTGGCATTGTCACCAAGTATCGCCGCACTACAGTGCTTAAGGGCCTGGACTTCACTGTGGCAAAGTAAGTACTCATTGAGAAAACGCGAATTCATCAGCTTCCAATGATCTTAAAAATGTTATATACATATTTACCTAGGGCGGATTGCGTGAGCATCACTGGGTTGAACAACTCCGGCAAGACGACGCTGCTGAAGCTGCTGGTGAGCGAGGCGAAGCTGAAGAGTGGACAGATCTGGATCATGGGCTACTCGGTGCAGCGCCACCGGCTGAAGTGCTACCGAATGGTGGGCTACTGCCCGCAGCGGGACAACCTGCCGGCGGAGTTCACGCCCCGGGAGCTGCTCTACATTCACGCCCTGCTCCAGGGACACAAGCACCGGATGGCCCGGGCGTTGTCGGAATCGCTGCTCCGGATGCTGGGACTCACCATATGCTGGAATCGATCGGTCCGCATGTGCACCTCCGGTCAGATCCGGCGATTGTACTTCGCCTACGCCGTAATGGGATCCCCGGATCTGATCTGTGTGGACGGGGTGCCGGCTGGTCTGGATCCCACTGGCAAACGGATCATCCTGATGATGACCTCCACCCTGCAGGCGATGGGCTCCAGTTTTCTGTACACCACACTGACCAGTCTGGACGCCGAGCGACTGTGCACGCGGACACCGCACCTACTGGAGGGCCAGCTTTGGATGCTGGGATCTGTGGAAGCCCAGAACGAGAACTACAGGAACGGTTATCAGCTGGAGGTTCGGTTCAAGCGCAAGGTCAATCCAAATGTCAGCATGTCACGAACCACCTGGAACCTCATCAATCACTTTCCCATGTCGCCGAACAAGAAGTTCAGCGCCTTCATGGAGATCAAGTTCCCCGACGCCACGCTCAAGTGAGTTTATCATATATAGATATTGGGTGAGCAAACAACCAGGCCAACAAGGATGATGTTTCATTTTTCAGGGCCGAAAGGGAAGACTCGATGGTTTTTCAAATGCCCTTGGGCACCACCACCTTTTCGGAGATATTTCTTACACTGCGCAAAGATGCCTTCGAAATGAACATCGAGGACTATTTCATCACGCGCAATATGCGCACAGGGTTCCAGATCTATAGCATTGATCAATATCAGGACAATCCATGAGTAGTATAGTCCTATTAAGTAATACTTTGTTTAGTTTCTTTTGTTTACAGTTCTTTTGGTGTTGTGTTAAACTTATTTTATTCCCAAATATTGTGCCCAAAAAATAAGAGTTTACATTTAGATAAAATTTAATTCAATCGTATAATATACATTTAACATAATTTGTAAATTCTCATATGTATCGTAGAGTTTGTGCCACAGTTAAATTGACTTATTTAAACGCTTTGGTTAGCCGGTCTAAGTACATCGAAATTAATACACATAGTTCTATATGCAACAAGTTTCCTTTAGGCGCTGGGAATAGTTTCCGGACCAGTCCGGTCAATACTTCTTGGGGGAATAAAACAAAACTAAAAGATTATGGGAACTTATCGTGCATGTCAAGCAGATATAACTATACATATATATATATATAGCAAACATACAATATATAGATCTCTCTTCGTTATAGTGTAAATTTTGCTAGATGATCACAATAAAAAAAGGCATGATTTCTGCTATCTATTGTCAGGTCGACCTTAGAAACTATTTGTTAGCTGTTCAGGCATCGGCGTTGTTTTTTGTTTACAACATTTTTAGCTGTGAGTGGGTAAGATCATATCAGGATCGGATCGGATCAGATCGCATAGGTAGTTGGTTCAATACTCATTAGCTAGCAGGCACTTGCACAGCTTCCTCAATTCGGAGAGTCGGCTGGATATTGATTGGAAACATTTCAGAAGGGAGGAGAAAGAACAGACATAACAGGGTTAACATTAGCTCGGGATTCAGAGTGGTGGGATGTTAGTGGCATACGCATGCAGCTGAGTTAGCTTGTATCGATCGAAGGGTTTAGCACTAGGGTTAGGATGTAAACTAAAACTACAAACATAAAATCGTTAAATAAAATTCATAAAATAACAGATGAACTACTTCGGGTGCTGTCGTGTATGGAAGTACGATGACGGTGCTGTCACAGTGTTCATTTGTGTGATGGTATGTTGTGACAAGGAGAAGATGAAGCCAGAAAGCGAGAAGCCCGTTAAAAGCCAGGTGGTGTTAGCAACTGGGTGTTTGGTCTTTTTGGGAGCTAGCTCACTGATTGGCGCGCGTATCCTCGCGCTGGTACTTGGCGAACTCCAGGAAGATCTCCTCTAGCGTTGTCTGGCTGACCGAGTAGTCCTCCACATTCAGCTGGTCGCGATTGCTTTCCATCAGGCCGAAGATGCGCGACCATTTCACCCCAGCCAATGGAATGTAGAACGTCAAAATGCCCTGGTACTCCTCCCTATGGAAAAAATAATATGATTAAAAATATTAATTTCAAATCTCTTAATAAATAAAACTCACTGCAAAATGGAGTGCGGATATTCGTTCTCCACAAACTCCTTAACGGCATCGATGTCCTTCTGGACCATTTGGGCTGGCACCGTCTGCTCATCTGGATTCCGCGCAAAGCCGCCACTCAATCGTGCCTGCCGCAACGCCTCCAGATTGCGACGCACCTTGATCTTGAGGATCAGACCCTTGGAGAACTTGTTCTTCAGGTGCTGCGTTGAGCCAATGCACTTGAATTCACCGTTCACCATAATGGCCAATCGTGTGCACAGCGCCTCGCACTCCTCCATGCTGTGTGATGTGAGGACAATGGATTTGCCAGAGTCACGAATGCGGCAAACCATGTTCCACAACTGCCGCCTGGCCGCCGGATCCATGCCCGTTGTAGGCTCATCTAGGTAAATAACGGACGGACTTCCGATCACAGCAATGGCCGTACTCAATTTTCGCTTATTTCCACCACTATAGGCGTGCGTTTCCTTATCGATGTGCTTCATGAAGCCAAAGGATTTGGCCAGCTCCTCGGATAATGGCCGAATCCGCGACTCCTGGACCCCGCGTAGCATGCAGAAAATGCGTAGCACCTCGCGACCCGTCAGATCGTCTAAAAGTGCATCGAACTGCGGACAGTAGCCGATCATCTTGTAAATGCTGTTCATGTTCGACTCCAGGCTCAGACCTTGGACGTAAGCGGCTCCCGAGCTGATCCGCTCATCGCCGGTCATCATCTTAAACGTGGTCGTCTTGCCGGCACCGTTCACGCCCAGCAGCCCAAAGCATTCGACTCTAAGGAAGAGACAAGGAAACGAGTTCCACGATTAGCGTTAATCTTTAAAATTAAGAATTAATTGCTAAAATTGATAATGATTAAATCATTACAAATTTAAAAATCATTACAAACAAGTAAAGCTAGATAACAGATCACATGTTAGAAAAATGAAATCCAACATATGTATTTTACTTACTCCTGTACGCAGAGCGACACCTGATTGACGGCCAGGAATTGACCGTAGTATTTGGTGACCCGATCCAGGACTAGATTCTTAGCGGCCAGCTCATCGGAGGTCATGTGAAGAATGCGCTCCCGTTCATTGACCACATCATCATCCAATTGGCCCTCGGCCGGTGGCGGCGGTGGTTTACTATTGTATAAGAGATTCACAAAGTTAGATGAACATAATTTCGAAGCCACAACAACGTACGATAGCATTTGACGGATCTTAAACATCAGCTCATTTATTAGTCTGAACTCCAGCACAATGATGATGAGGAAGAAAACGACGCCGGTGACGGACATGTAGACAACCTCGGGCAGAACGCCGGGTTCTTCCCAAGCAAAGAAAGGCTTGATGTCTGTAAATAATATAAATAAGTCAGCTATATGATAAAGTTAACTCAAGGGATGGATCCGAATTAATAGAAAAACATCATAATAAACAAAAAACAGCAACCAGGTTACAAACATTTTTAAGGCGTTAATATCTTTTAAATTAAAAACATACGAAAGCTTCCATATGTATAATTTAATGAAGCAGTATCGAAATTTCGCTTTGGAATAATTACTAGTCATCAATATTAGATATCTTAGAATACTCACTGCAGCATTGTGGAATCAACTCGCAGAGTAGGATGGGTGGTATTGCTCCGACCTTGGCGCACGCATTCCGCGTGGCCGTGTTGGTGTAGACCTTATTCAGACTCATGGCCAGCGAAAAGTGAGGAAAGATGCGGAAGATCCAACCCAATATATTCGCCGTATCCTTCGTGTCAAACAATTCCGAAGACATCACCACAATCACAATGAACAGGGCCATGCCGCAAAATATGTTGACAATGGAGACCCGAGCAAAGCCAGTGGCTGGTTCCTTGAAGAACAGCGACATGATGTAGACGAATGGCAACACGGCGAATCCAAAGAGCAGCAGCAGCAGGTAGTATCTGCCCAGTTCCCCGAAGCTGGACAGCCCGGGCTCCTGGAAACAGACGATCGTTATCACAACGATCAGAGCCGTCACAATGTAGGTGGCGAAATCACAAATAAATTGAGACAACCAGAAGGTCCACACTTTAACGCCGCCCACAAACTGCAGCAATTTGGCTCTGGACTCGCGCTCCTTGATCATAAACAGGATATATATGGAGCTAACGAAGCACATGCAGAAGCACAGATTGGATGCCAGCTGGGTGCCCAGATTGGTGCCCATGCTCAGCTGCGAGAGCAATGTGCTGGTGGTGTACGGCAGCGGTGCGTTGGTCACCTGGATCTTAATGTTTGGATCGAGCTGAGTGGCAATGGCATTGTGCACCATGTTGACTGTCAAGGGAGCAGTGTGCAAGGCCTGGTTGTTTAGCCAAGCAGTGATATTGGAATCGTCAATAGTGGCGGCCACCAAATAGCGCGAGTTGATTCGCACCTGGATAGTCCTTCCCAGTTTCAGGATGTAATCCTTAAATCAAATAATATCTGGTTAAAAGAGTTTGAATGGGGATTGGTCTAGGTTAGTCTTACCTCAAAGCCATCAGAGCCTGTTTGTTCGAGACCATAATTACTGCCATAGGAGCGAGCCAACTGCTCGTATTGGTTAGCTATCTCGGAGGTTTGCGTGCCGTTTGTCACCTTAGAGCGGTCGATAACGGTCACTGCCGTGGGATATTGACTCAGCGAAATGGTAATGGGACTTAGCTCCCGGAAAGTCCCCTGTGTCTCGATAATAAGGATGGTGATCACCACGAAAAACACCGGCATAATGTTCTGGATGAGCAGGAGCAACTTGTTGCGCCACGTATAGAGGAACTTCTTGAGCAGCATGGCCTTCCATTGGTTCGATAGCAGCTGCATTCCCTGGAGCAGTCGTCGATTCTCCGAGAAGATGCCGTCGGCTGCAAACAGTTAATTGAGCTTATCGGGAATCTAAGATCCAAGATCGAGTTCAAACACTGCTTACACTGTACGGATTCGCTGTCATCTTCGCCACGGAATCCGCTGCCACCGTTCATAATCTCGCTTTGGTCCTTCAGGTTGCCGGTGATGTCCTTTTCGGCGCCGACCTTCATGAACACCTCCTCCATTGAAGTGATGCCCACGCCGTAGCCATTAAGATGGAGTTCCTCGGATTGATCCTCCAGCTGGCCGAACATCTCCTCGAACTTGGCAGAGGCACTATCCGGCAATTGGTAGGACAGCTCCGCGCCAATATCGCACTCGGGCTTCAAGCCCGGAATGTACTTGTTCAGCAGGGCCGTCACCTCATTCGTCTCGCAATTGTCGCGCTTCACACATATCTTAAAGGGTTTTAGAAGTAAGCTAAAAGTACGAAAAAAGCATGACCGGCGCACTCACCAATCGGTAACCCGATCCATACTGTTTCTTCAGGAAGAAGGAGGTGCCATGGCACTTGAGTTCGCCGTCGCACATGATGGCAATCCGATCGCCCAGCACATCGGCCTCGTCCATAAAGTGAGTGGTCAGCAGCACGGTGCGTCCCACCTTCTCCTGCTCCAGCAGATCCCATAGCTGCCGCCTTGCGGATGGATCCATTCCGGAACTGGGCTCGTCGCACAGCACGACCTTTGTATCACCGCAGAGAGCACAGCAAACGGAGAGTTTGCGCTTCATGCCGCCGGACAGTTTCGATGAGGCCACATTTGCCTTGTCCTCCAGCTCGATCATCTTCAGATACTTGGCCACCTCCTGTTCGACGGCCTTGCCCTTCAGTCCCTTCATTCGGCTGAAGAATCGTATGTGATTCGACACACTCATTTCATCGAAAAGGACATTGTGTTGCGGACAGATGCCCAGGGACATGCGGGCTCCTTCGATATTGGTGCGGATGTCACTGCCGTTTATAATGGCCGTGCCGCTCGTTGGCGGGAACATGCCCGTCAGCATCGATATAGTGGTGGTTTTGCCGGCTCCATTGTGACCCAGCAGGACAGTAATCTCATCCTCGAACATGTTCATGGACAGGCCCTTCACAACCATCTTGTCGCCAAAACGCTTCTTCAGGTGTCTCATCTGCAAGCCGATGTGCTTGCCCTCCGGTTCGGCTTCGAAGGCTTTGGGATCCCGTGGCTCAACCTGGCCATTGGGTATGTCCTCCACGCCCGTGTACTCCCGTTCGCCGCACCAAAACTCCCGGGTGAATGGGAAGTTCCAGGGTCGCGGCACGCCAAAGCTGCCCGGCATCACCTGCTCCACATACAAACAGATGGTCATGCAAATAAAGCAGGATACCAGCATCATGATCATCACGGCGCCGACGGTCAATGTGTCATCCACGGAGACGGGCGTGAAGAAGTTGCTCCACTGCAGACCCTCGCCGGTGCCCTCGAAGCCCAGGATCAGCTTGATGCCAAAGCCCATGGCCGTGTTCGAGATCAAACTCCAGCCCAACTTGGCGGTCAGACTCAGGCTGTCGTACGTGTTAATCGTAAAGGAGTACGGAATGTAGGCGATGAACCAAATCAAACCCGTAACCGCGGCCGCCGTGCTGGCTCTCGAGAAGAAGGTGGCCATCATGAAGCAGAAACAGATGCTCGCCGTGATGTATATGATCAGGAAGAAGACCAGGGCACTGAAGTTGGCATATGTGAGAACGGCCACCCCATCTGACCAATTGATCTTGACCAGTATGGCAATCAGTATGGCCGATATGGTCAGCATGATGAAGGACTTGACAAACCAAGCGGTCCAGTGCAACCAATTGCTCAATCCCATGATCTTCATCACCTCCTTCAGCTGTTTCTCCTTCTCGGCGGTGATGTACTGCAAGTGAATGAAATGCCGTGAGTGGAGGAGGTGTATTAACCACAATCCCGGCATACCCACTTACCTTGGTGATGTACGTGCAGGGATAGATGAAGCTCAGCAGTATGATCAGCGACATTATCGACGACATGCCCTCGAGCAGGGGATCGAAGATGTAGGCGGGATACGGATAACGTTGCATCCACACCGTCGGCAGGTCCTGTTCGCCCGTCTTTTGCCGTATATACGCCATGGAAAGGCTGTGTTGCAGGGGCAGGAAACCCTCGCGCAAATATCCCGGCGGTATGCCACCATCATCATCCGCTTCGTTTCGCGGTCCCGTGAGATCAATTGTGGGAAACAGACGCATTGTCAGCCAGGTGTTCGCTATCGCAATTGTCGCCGTTCGCAGTTCCGATGGGAATCGCAGTGCGAAGTGAAAGTCATCGGGAAGATCGTTCGTATCGTTCAGATTGGCCCAGGCATCGTCGAACTGGATGCCGGCAAAGGCGCTCCGACCGACCGTATCCAATGCCAGCTGGCTGGCATTCTCCGATCCCCAGATCGTATCGTTCATAACGCTCATACCGAGGCTCTGCCATGCCTCCTCCACCAGGTTCTTCAGCACGGGATTTACGGGCGAGTAGCACAGCTTGAAGTTCGTGAAGACGGTATGCGACCTACAAATTTGGTATCCAACGTATTAATATGACTCTTAAGATGGTATATTTAACATACAATTTTCTGTTAATCATATGATTGAATTAGTTGATTATGGGTTAATTGGAATGTGCGATGGGAGTGCAGGCATTTCTCGGAAATAAAAGTTTCCATTGAGAAACAATTTAAACCATAAACCGTTTACCAAATTCTTAATTTGAGTCTTCTCTAACATTTTGTATTTTTTTTTTATTTAATTTTCCTCATCAACTGTGCTGATTCAGATACATTATGTTTTTGTGCACTGTTTCTGTGACTTAAAATGTAATTTTATTTAAATGAAACATTCAGAATGTTAAGAATTTGATTAGTCGTTATACCCGTTACTCGTAGAGTAAAAGGGTATATTGTATTCGTGCAAAAGTATGTAACAGCTAGAAGGAAGCGTTTCCGACCCTATAAAGTATATATATTCTTGATCAGGGTCACTAGCCGAGTCGATATAGCCATGTCCGTCTGTCCGTCTGTCTGTCCGTCTGTCCGTCTGTCCGTCTGTCTGTCCGTCTGTCTGTCCGTATGAACGCTGAGATCTCGGAAACTATAAAAGCTAGAAGATTGGCATTTTGCATGCAGATTCTAGGAGTTCCTACGCAGCGCAAGTTTGTTTCAAAAAGGTGCCACGCCCCCTTAAACGCCCACAATCGCTTATATACGATTTTAAAAATTTAAATATTTCGGAAAAGTAAAAATGCAGTTTTATTGTGTTTATCAATACATATCGAAATGTAGAAGAACTTTTTCAAGTCGGACCATTCGTTAAAAAGTTATGCGTGATCAAAGTTTCTATCTCCATCTCCCTCGCACTCCCTTTACCTGAGTAACGGGTATCTGATAGTCGGGGAACCCGACTATAGCGTTCTCTCTTGTTTTAACCTATTATTTTCCCTAGGGTGCTTTCTAGTTTTAGCTTTTGTTAAGTTGGTTAGACTTTGTATTGTGTGCTGTTATTTTGTTTTATTGGGGTTTGTTTGATTTGTTTACCTCCGTCGGTTGGGTGCAATCAGCGCTATGAGCTTGCCAAGGTAGGACGATCTATGCAACGAATGTCTTCAGGTGTTGTGGCCAGAACAAGACAAAAAACATTTACATATATTGGATTTTCGAAAATCTAAAGGGTGATTAGGAAAAACTGCATAGTGGTAGCAATAAAAGATAGGATAATATTTGCGCGTTCAATAATACAGTATTTTGAAAGAAAAACCAATAACATTTTTTAAGCAAATAAAATAGTAGCAAAATAAAATATAAAGAGCTAAGAAAGTAGGAATTGTAATAATTGTCTCTAGCATAGCATAAATTCAATAAACGAAAGCAACAAATAGATTTAAAAAATGGAAACAATGCGGTAACAAAAGTAAAATGCTGGGACAAAAAGCACAGGTATCGAGATCAAGCTAAAAACTTACTGCAACAGACTGAGATCTGTTAGGGGCAGTGCATTATACGTCCTGTCACCCTTCTGCTCCGTATCGACCAGGGTACGGACCAGGACCAAGAGCAGGGAGAATATCGCCGGCAGCACCAGCTCAATGACCATTTGCCACTTGTGGTTCCATTGGAGAGTCCAGTTCTTCCACAGTAGCAGCACAAACTTGTCCCAGTTCGTGACCTTTGCCATTTTGCAGCTTTGTTCGATTGGCTTATTAACTTTTGTATACTACATCGACATTTAAATCGGTTAAAATTTGTATCTGCAATAAACAAAAATATAATTTAAAATTTTCAATAATATTTGTAAAAGAGAAAATATTCAAGAACAAATTACAATACAAATACAAATCATTTACTTTTTACTTTCTGCGAAAAACATATGTGTTTACATATAAAAATAGAAAGAATAGTCAAACAAATAGTCAAATAGTCAACATTACATTGACTTTTATTGACCTCGATTGCTATGTTCAGTTATTCATAAGCTTTGTTGAAGTTAATCCTTTTCACAGCAAAAGTAAAGTAAAAGTGAAGGTAAACCAATACCGAAGAATATGTGCCAAGGAGAGGGTCCGTAGTTTTAAAAGTATAAATTAATATTGTATTTGTAAAAAAAAATTTCAAAAATGTTTTGAATTAAAAGACACAAAAAACAATTTCCCATATACATTTTAATTATTTTCACGCTGTGATTTTAAAGCCCATAAAATTGAACGCTATATATACCGTTTTAAAATGTATACTACATTTTAAAGGTTTATTCAAGAACGCCAATCTAGGCACCTGATATTAATTTATTTTAAGTTTATCCTGAAAAAACAACTTGTTATCATGTTTAAAATGTAACATTTATATTTATACGGAAATACGTATTACTTATAGAAGTTAACTGACCCCGTGCACGAGTGGAAATCATCCAAGTCAACAAACAACAATCCAATGTGCAATGTCAAGTGCGACTATCGATCTATGAAGTGTGTCCAATTATCTAATCATCGTCGGTTATGTTAGATTGATAAGGCTTGCACAAAGCATAATAAAAAAACATTGACCAAGGTAAATAAATCATAGCTCTTGTAACACCATCGTTACGGTTGTTTTTCGCTACGCCCTTATAAACAAACTTATCAGTTTACAAAGTCTATAACATTTTTATGATGTGTATCAAAAATTACCATAATTACCTAAATAAATGAAATATTTCCAAAGTAATCTAAAAATGTATGTTTGAACATCTATAAACAGTTACTTCTACTATAATAAACCGACTAGTGTCACATAAAAGAAATGTTAAATACTAAGATTATTTTCAAAACATCTCAAATAATCTTTTATACTTTCATTTTATATAGTTTCTTTATTTCTGACTTGTTTAAGTATTGGAAAACCCCTGATAACCTTCGTTCCCTTAAAGTTGCCTATAAGCGAAAATTTAATTGAAGCATTTATTGCTTAGATTTTAGAATTCATTATCGAATGCACTTAAATCGTCTGGTATTTTAATCTTAGCATGGCCTGATACTTTATGTGTCTAAATATAACGAGGGTTAATTCCAAAAGTTGTCTTCGTTTGTTCTCAGGGAACATAACACTCGCACAGGAACAATTATGCAACTACAATGGGAACCATTATAACACTAAACCCGACAACTGGTTCTACATTTAGTGTCTAGCCGTCAATGGGAAAAAGTTGCTGATCTAAGGATGATTCGCAAAAAATAAAGTTTAAAATCCGATAAGCGAAAATGCTTCCGAAGAAGTTCGCCCATGACTGTGGGAAATATGTGTTAGTTTAATAGATTTAATATTATAAATAGCCATTGTTATTATTATTATTAGCTTTTTTATTTTTACTTTTTTATATTTTAAGTCAGGGTTTTTCATGTGAATTTGAATATAACACAAACAAAAAAATGTTCAACGATAATACGTCATTTACATCAATATTGTAAGATTGCATTGCTATCTTTATATTTATATACCAGGCTTCGATAACCAGTTTTATATTGTTTTTTTGCTACACTTTTGATTGACAAAATGAATAGCTGTACCATACATACATATACCTATACTTTTTTCTGTGAATCATACTAAACAGAACAACTATTTATTTTGCTTTATAAAGTCTCAAATTCAATCCATATAGTTTCCATTCAGTTTTTAATGATGAATTACATATTTTTGGAGAAAACTAATATTATTGTTATATGGTTTTTTTTTTGCACCGATTGGGTTTGGTTGTCGGGAAAGTCCAAGTTATTCCGGTAATGACTATAGCGAAGCACCCATATATCCGTCAGTAGAAGCACCAACGCACAAACCCGTGTAGAACAGGAAAAAACAGAGATAAACGACATAAATCCAGAGAGCGTCAGCGACAGCTGTACTACCGATATGATAATCGGAGGGCGGGGGCAGTAGACAATGGGCGTGGCATTTCCACCTGCCAAGCACTGGCACTTACCCGAAGCTTAGCCAAACAAAAAGTGTCACACCACGGCACAAGAATAAATAAAAAAAAAAAATGAGTCGGTGTGAACTTGAATACGGATACTCGGTAAACTCGCGAACTCCGGCGGACACTCGACCGTTTCGACGGGCGGACTATTTCCAACTGAGTCGCAACGCTGGGCAATATTCCTTATTTATCAATAGAACCCAATCTAGCGCAGCTCCAATAAAGCTAATAGCATTTATTGTTTTGGCCTGGCCAAGAAATGATAAGCCCTCTCGCTCTCGGTACAAGCAGACACATGTACCCGTGTCCGCGTTCAGTTTTCGGCTTTATCGGTGCAGGGATGTCTGGGTACCCATACAGACCCACTATTGGGAGTTGACATATTAGTCATAGAGTGCCTGGTATTTCATGTCATTACTGTTAATATTGTTCAATTGATGTTCAATGGCTCTATTTAATTTCCCGCTTAAAACATATAAAGAATGGTTTATAAACATATATTACATTATACAAATATTCCCAAAAGAAGACCCATTAGGCTTTTAACAAAAACCAAAAGCTAAACTATTTATTATTAACCGTTGCCAATGGCCACTTTGATAAACATTAGTTCATTCAAAAATGTACTCGCTTTTAGAGCTTTCTAATAAAGGTAATTGCTTTTAAGTTGATATCGCTTTTGATATTGATATCGTTTTATATAATCGTTATGTAAGATTGGAAGGACACTCTAATTTGTAATAAAAATAGCAATAATTACCTAAATATGTTTACAAACAATTCATCTTAGAAAACAACCACATTAATATTATTGCAATATTATTGCATTATTGGTTTGCCTCATTTATAAATTATATAATTATTATAATTTAAGAATTAGTATTTGCATATTAATATCTCTGAAAACAACAATTGAATAAAAGGTTTAAATAAGATTTAGTTTTCTTATTCTTTCAATTTTGTGAGTAATTCTAACACATTTCTAGTATTCAAAGTTCAGTTTCATTGATCCACACCCAGAGTTGAATCATACGAGACGCGTGGCTCTTATTATTATCTATGGGTAACTTCCTTATCAAATTTGATCACTTTTGTGATTTACACTCGTCACTGGAGTAGTTGAATGATTCAGGTTAGTTAGGGTTAATTGCATGTCGGCATTATGCGAATCTTGAGTGGACATGCCACGGTGAAGGAGTTTGGCCTTGATTATTCCGATTAGACAGAACCACTTTTTGGCAATATTCTCCGAAAATTTGCTGGTAAATGTTCTTTATACGGACACCTGTTCTTCGCAGAGACCTTATCGTATGACCATTTTAACGGTAACTATGACATCGGCGATTTATATCGCCGCGTTTAATTTATATTACCAGCTCCAGAGTGCAAACACGTTTTACTTTCGTCTGGGCGATAAAAAATCTTTAAAAATTAAATTCAAAAAAATAAATTAATTCATTTTTAATATAATGACAGCTTTCATTGGATGTAACATAATTTAATATGACATAAATTAAAGGTGCAGGCGAATCAATTTCTTGTCACCTAACTCTTTGTTGCATACTGGGCACTTCGGTCTATCGCGAAGGGCAGTTGAAATGCAGTCGTTGCAGAAGACGTGTCCACAACTGGTTGCAGCTGGCTTCCGATGAAAGGCTAGCTCCAGGCATACTGGACACTCGTAGGATTTGGGTTCCTCCACTAACTTAAAATCGCTGAAAATGTCCCAAAGGAGCGATGACTCCAGCGATGACTCCAGCAATGACTCCAGCGATGACTCCGGCGATGACTTCGGCGATGCCTTCGGCGATGACTCAGGCGTGCACAAGTCTATTGTTTCAATGGGAGAACGGCTGCGGGATTGACGCGATTCCATTTTGCAGTAATGAAGTAATGCTGAGCCCAAAATCTTTCTAGATTAATTTTATTTTCTTTGACATGTACAAAAGGCTTTCGGCAAAACACTGAATGTGGCAGGCCCTATAACTTTTGACAGGAATTTTAAATCGAATCATGGCATACTGCGTTACTAGAGTTAGTCCAAGGCAATATATCGGCATCGAATAAAATACTAATTTTAAAACGCCATAAAATTAATCAACATTTCTTTTAATTCGCCATCAAATAATGAATATACAACCATATAGAAATTGGATAGATTGACCAAAGATTATCAATAAATTATCTTATTTCCCAGTATGTTGATTTTTTATTCAAAAACACATACCCAAATTTCGCGAAATATTTACCATTCAAATTAGAAAGTTTTGTAGTTAAATTAAGTAAAATATCGTCCGTATTTTCCGAAAAATTTATTTATTTATTTGGGTGTGTTCCCATACATTTTTGAAAATTATTCGCGTTTTGGATGGTGCGAACCGTAAACTAGAGTATCACCAAATATTTGAAAGTAAGAATACAAAAAAAAATGTAAATTAACTTCCTTCGAGCCGGATTTGAACCAGCGACCTATGGATCTCTGCTGTTTCCAATTACCATCTACAGTCCACCGCTCTACCAACTGAGCTATCGAAGGGGGCATTGGGGGCTGCGATTGAACAGATAAACAAGAGCTACGAAAAGCGAAGCCACACGAACTAACAAAAGTGAAAGGTAAGCTATATGATGCATATAGCATATAGTATATAGAAATTTTAAATTAAACAATGTCGGGTGCGAAGACGATGACACAACCTTCGATAGCTCAGTTGGTAGAGCGGTGGACTGTAGATGATGAGCTGCATAATAAATGCAACAATAAAACCAAGCAGAGATCCATAGGTCGCTGGTTCAAATCCGGCTCGAAGGATTACATTTTTTGCATAAACTTATTTAAGAAAACTATAAATTCTTCAAAGCGATAAAATATTTATGTAGACACGAACCCCCCGATAGGAACACAATGCGAAAAATCTGATATGGATTCTTTCTTAGAATGTACCGAAAGCAATAACACCTCCATTCATCACGAGGACCTCAACCTGCTGACTAACTTGTGAACTGTGATGAATCATCGGGTGTCGTTTATAGCGCCTGGTATTCAGACACGTGACGCGCATAAAGGAGGAACACTATACTACACTATCGCCAACTGATTGGACAATCTATCGACCAATTTAGTATTTCTCGTAGTAAGTAGGTTGCAGTGCTGATAGTGTCATTATCATGTATTCAGTACACCCACTTCACGCCACCATACAAATCCCAAGTGTTTTAAAGCAATATTTATAACAAATGGAACTATATATTTTTCTCATCTTTATTTTTAGGTAATAAGAAAAAACAGGCCCTAGATCTTTAAACTGAGAGTACCTCTTGTTATCATATGAGTCACACAAAAACTTTGCAATCTCAATGTTTTGACAAGATACTGCTGTACCATCTTGTAATAAAGAGAGTTATCATGTTATTTTTAGCAAATTGCCAATATATGTAGTACATTTTCCGATATGATTGTGAGTCATGTTATTAATTACTTTCAACCAGCCAATCTGCCCCTAGAAAATTAGATAATACTCAATTATTTTTGCACTTACCCTTTGCACGTTTTGCTGACAATAATTGAAATTGTAATTCTGTTTATCTTGTATAGTTGTTCGTGCGATTAAGTGTGGTTCCACTTAATGATATAAATTAGATCGCGCCTTGGTCGGCGATGGGCATTACTGCATAATAGCTTGGCAATCAATCGATTTGCGGGAATTGCCATTAATTATTTATGCTAAAGCGATGCCTTTTCTGCGAGTTTATATGCACTGACACTGCGATAAGAATGTAGTATATAGAAATGTAATAACAGGGCTACTATTTTTCAAACAATTATTTTTTAAGCCTTTTAAGTTTAAGTTTTTTCTTGGTTATCAGGCTATTTTATATCATTTAATTGTATCAAAAAATATTTCAAACCAAGTATTTCATGGAAGATCCATAAATTGTACTTTTTTAGGCAGATTGAAGGATGTTTGTGTTATGAAATGTCTACTCTACCTGACAGTTTTTTCTATATTATAAGTGATTTAAATTTGAATCTCTGGGATAGAAATCTTTTGAATCTTTTAAGATTGGTATATAACAAAAAAATTGTATGTGATTTTAAAAATAATGACACCAAGATGTTTTGAAAGAGACTATAAAAGTTTTTCTCATAAAAATAAATCTGTAATTTGATTTGTGTTATGAAATATCTAAAGCAGTTTCTCAAGATCGCTCAGCCCTGGAAGTAACGGTCAAAGTTCAACACCAATGCCCTCTAACTGTAAATGAAACTGCATCACTTGCAGATGCGCATGCAACACTTTACGCCCGGGAAAATGTATGTATTCACCGTTATACAGACAATTTTGGCGCCTCGCGAAAACGATGCATGTGTGTGTGCATTGTGAGCGGAAATACTCGGAAAAACTTTCATGGTTCAAGGGCAACCGCCCGCATCAACGAACCGGCAAATCTACGCCGATAACTCCGATTTCGCCCACAGTGCGGCTGTCTAAAGAATATTACGTACGAGAACCGACGGCATATATATAAACAACTTATATATGGATAATGCTGTTATTAGTTTTTATCACTCGCTGCGTCATTGAGTGTCCAAAAGTTCATAGTTTATTCGAGCCATTCATCAAAGTGCGCACTTTCATTTGTTTTTTTGTTTTTATTTTTCGAAGAAATTGTAGTGATTTTTTTTCGGGGCTAAACAGCTGTTGCCCCCACACACACACACACGGGAAAAAAATCACAATATAATAAAATAGTACTTCTAACGCCGCCGGAGATGACAAATAAAATGAATCGAAAAGAAACAACGGCAAGGCGGGCGCAATAACAACAATGAGAGAGGGAAGAGAGAATCAATGCTGGCAAGTCAGCGTCTAGCTTGCTTACAGCTAGCGGGAAATGCCAAGCAAAATAATTGGAAACATAGAAACTAGCGGGAAATTTTGTTGAGAAAATAAATCAACTTATTTTTGAAAATTTGAGAAAAACTGAGAAAAAAATAATTAAATATTATTTATACCCATAGTAGTCACGAAATGTAAAAAATTTCATCATTTTATTTTCTACTTCTGCCTCAAAATCAGCCTTTTTTTAGTCGAAAGTTCCCAGTACTGACGGAAAGAAAAAGAAGGAGATATAACTGTTACGTCAGCAGGCAAGAGAGCGCGCAAAATTCTAACGCTACAAATATGAGCAGCGATTAATCGTCTATCGATTAATGTTGGGCGCGCGGAAAAATAACTTTAAATAAAGAGCCTCATATAAGTGGTAATTCTTTTAAGCAAGTCTGAAATGTGCCTTTTAACAGTTAATAGTTAAGCCATTTTTCATCTTGAATAACCTTTTATTTGAACTATCAATATGGAAAATCAATTTTTCTTTATGAACACGCAAATGAAAAATGAATGCCGGCACGTGGAGAACTTCCCAGCGCTGTTAAATTTCCCCAGGGATTCACATTAATTATGCAACCCAACACGTGTGCAACCAGCCAGGCTATAATTTATTGAAAGCGGGAAAGCCCAGAATTCCGAGGTGTTTAGTCTGGACAGCCGAGGTCAGTCATTGACCTTCAAATCAGCACTGCCGACTTTAAATATTTTACAAAAAGTTAATGGATTACTTTGTACTAGATTAAATTATTATATCAACAACCAAAGGAAGGATTTATGTACCTATTTATATTAATATTTTGTACATACATATATACATAAAATGTAACAAACTTATTTCACTTATTCCATCTGCTAGTCATTATAGTTGATAATTAACTATTCCCATAACTAAATATAATTAAAAACTGTCAAAAATGAATATATCTTAGTTTCGCAACACTGTTTAGAAACATATAATGTACATATAAAATAAACACAGCGATAAAGTGGGCCCCCTACCCAGAAAATGGCACGGCATTACTTCTTGCCCTTGACCTTGGGCTGAGGGGTCTTTTTGGTGACCGTGGTGTCCAGAGGCAGCGGACCCTCCGTCTGGACGAGATGGTACTTCAACTGGGCCCGCGTCTCCTGCACCTGGGCCACCACATTGATCATGTCCGCCTGGTAGATGCAGTAGTCGCTCACGTTCAGGCGCAGCTTGTTCTTCTCCATGGCGCCATATAGAAAGGAATACACGATGTGACCCACGGGCACGTAGAACTTGAACCAGTTGTTCAGACGACCCCTGGAAAAAATACAAATATAATTATTGAAAAAATATATATATAATCTCTTAAATTAATTTTCTTTAAGGTCTTTAAAAATCACCAAGATATCTACATATGTGAAAAAAACCAGAACTGAATCTCAAGTAAAATATTTATTTAGCAGCAACTTACACCAGTTCGGATCTATTGTGCAAGAAGTTGACAAACTTGGCCAGATTGTCCACATCCTTACGCAAACTGGGGAATAGTAAAAAAAAAAATTGATTAAAAATAGATAAAGAAAAATCGCCAGAAGAAACCCACTTCTCCTCGGATTCCGCGAGGGTTTCGCCATCGCGGATGAGGCGCACCTCCAGGTAGAATCCATGGCTATACTTGTATCGCAAGTACTGCAGACTGCCGATCGCCAACATCTCGCTGTCCTGGAATAGGATAATAAAGTCCGCCAGGATCTTGCACTCCATCTCATCGTTGGTGGCGAAAATGATGGTCTTTCCGCAGTATCGTATGTATCGGAGGATATTCCAGATTTCCCGCCTCGTGGTTGCCGGCATCCCGCAAGTGGGCTCATCCAAAACGAGTATCTTATTGTAGGCGACCAATGCCAATGCTATTTTCAACTTGTGCCGCTTCTCCGCCGTCAGCAAACTGCACTTGCGATGCATCCAACCGGTCATGTTGAGCATCAGGCACAAGTCGTGCATCTTCTCGCCGATCTTTGCCTCCGGAACACCGCGGATCATGCACAACAGCCGGATGTGCTCCCGCGGAGTGAGCTCATTGAGCAGGCCGCGGTGCTGCGGACTGTAGCCCATGTAGGTGTGGATGCTCTCCAGATCGTACTTGAAGTCCAATCCCCGCACGAAGATCTCGCCAAAGGCGAATCCCTCCTCGCCCACCAATTGTCGCATCAAATGGCTCTTGCCGCAGTTACGGGGCCCAAAAATGCCCATGCTCATGTATCTGAAATTACACAATCAGGTTTAAACTCATATATTTAGGACTATGTTGGCATATTAACATCTGATTCATTATATCAATGCGAAATACATGTTTTTACCGGGTTTTATATCAATAGGCTATGATTTGCGTTTTTTATATCCTTTGAACTGTGTTACTCACTTATTTAGGGCAAAGGAGACAGTGTTGATCCTTTTGCCCGCAGCTGGTACCTTGGCCTCCACCTGATCCACCAAGAACACCGACTGTTTGGCCTTGGTATTATCCGCCTCGGCGATCTTTAGCTTCACGTCCGCCACATCGCCATCGTCGAAGGGGTAAGTGGCGGTCCTCATCTTACGCAGACTGCCGGAGTATCAGATATCCGTATTAAAGAGTTATGCAGATGTATACAAACACTCACTCTCTGGGGGAATGGAACTTCTTCTCCCTGCGGTGCAGCTCAATCCAGAAAATCAGCATCAAGGAAATTAGAGCGGACAATATCATGTAGACAATGGCGGGCAAAATGCCCGGAGAAGCCCATTTGAAATGGGTGTCAACTGGGGATAGTTTAAAATTATAGTAAAATAAAAATTACATTTTAAAAAAATATAAAGTTATTTAGGTCTAGTATAAATTAATGGAAATAATTGGACATCGAAAGCAATTTTAAACTCTTGTCTAAGGATATTTTATAAAATGGTTTTCAATTTAATAAATAATGAAATGACTTTGAAAATGTCTTAAATGTTTTTTTAAGCGTCAAGAAAATATGGTGGGGAACGTTAACAAATTTCAGTATAGTGTAACAATCAAAAACCAGGAAATAAGTGATAGGATCTACAAGGGGTTACCCGAATTTGGGACTCACAACGGCAATTGGGCACCACCTCGTGCATGTTGTCCGGCGTGCAGGTGGCGTGGGCCTGGCACTTGGCATTGCAGATGGCCAGCTCCAGACACTGGGTATACACATTGCTAACTCCGTCCAGCAGGGAGAATCCCGGGGATATGCAGGCGCCGTAAAAGAAGATCGTATTGCTGTTTGCCACGTCCCAGTAGATGATGTAGAGCACCAGGCCGGACACTCCCTGCAGGAGTACGGATACCAGAAAAGCCCGTACAATCGATTTGTACACAAACATGGACACCAGATAGGTGAGCGGCAGAGCAGCCAGTCCAAAGATGGTCAGCAGGAGCACCAGAATGGCATTCTCATAGAATCCAAAGCCGCCGACGCCCATCAGACCCATGATCACCACGATGATGATCGAGTAGATGAAGAAGGTGAACCAATCCCAAAACAGATTGATCCCCCAGAAGACCTTCAGTCCCAGTCCGGCCATGTGCTGCAGGAATCGTACATTGTATATCTCCTCCTCCACCAAAGGGATCACGAAAACGGACACGGTCAGCGGCAGGATGCAACCGATGGCCAGTGGGGCATGGATGTGGGCGATCTTGTTGTCCAGCAGATTGATCTTTCGCGACAGCTGCGTGGGCAGCGGATGATTCTCCACCAGGGTGACTATGTTCTCCCGCTCCGGATACGAAAGTCTGCAAATAAATATAATAAATACAAATAAAATCTATGCTGATTGTAAACGATCCATCGACTGTCTTAAATGATATACCATTTTCAAAGAGCTTAACATTAAGATTTTGAAGTATACGAATGTCTCATGAGGATAAGATAATAAAGATTAAAACAACTAAAAATTTCCAATTAAAATTTGTACCATCTGAACTGAAGTATCTAAAAGTATAGTTCTCACCTTAGAATGACATTGTGCAGCAGATTGAGCATCATGGGAGCCGAGTGAAAGATATCCTGGCTTATATAGCCGTTGAGATTCTGGTCCCCATCCGCCTCCACCGCCCCAAAACTTTTCAGTTCGCTTTTCTTTCTCAAATCATTCCGATAGCTACCCTTTTCGCAGGCAAACGATTTGTCATCAAAGGTCCTGGAGACATCGACTCGCTTTTTCTTTGACACCTTTATGGCCGCCCGGATGTCGATGTAGCCGCAATCCTTCAGATTTGGTATGCTCTTGGACACATCCGTCGGATCCATGAAGCCAATGGCAATCGAGTTCTGGCGCTCTTTCGGCATATCGAGCAGCACCGAAAGACGGGCGACGATGGCGATCAGAATAAAGCTGGTGAAGATCATGATTATGGGCCAGACATTCGGTGCGGTGTGAATCATCTTCTTGTAGAACATTGCCCGCATCCGCTGCCTGGACAGTTGCTTCTGCGACACCACCTGGTACTTGAATGTTTGGGCTGTGAAAAGAGCAATAAAACACCTTAATATGTTAGTTATAAAATCCCCATAAAAATAGATATTGCCCAGCACCACCTGACTTTTAGATAACAATACAAATCATACCAAATTGAAATAACATATTCCTTAAGATCAATTTGGTTAGCAACTTACTGACATCCGGAATCATCTGTTGCTGCAGTCGAAAGGAGGTGACCAGCTTCATATAAATATCGGAGAGTTCCGCACCCACCACTCTCACATTTTCGATGCCCAGCATCTTGCGATCGATTTCCAGATGAATCAATAATTTCTGGAGACGTGGACGGAAGAGTACCGGCAGTCTGTATGTCAGACTATCACCAATCTCATTTTCCGGCTCAATGTTAATCATAAACTGGTTGATGAAGTCCGTGATTGGCTGATCGGGCACATGTGGCTTTTTAATAATGACCTGAAAATAAATATGAAATAATAATAAATACATATTTTCAGCTGATATTATAATGATTTGATTAATAATTTATGAAACTTAATAAGATCGGTAATGTAATTACATGCAATAAAGATTTGTTTAAGAGATTAGGGATTGTAGAAATAGGGTTTCATAAATACCAGATCCACACTGCTGCTGAACTTGGCCCGCAAAAAGAAAGGTGTGCCACTGGCCTCCAGGACGCCCATGCTGAGGATTCCGATGCGATCGGCCACATGCTCCGCCTCGCCCACACTGTAGGTGGATATGATGAAGGCCCGGTTGCCCTTCTCCGCATTGACGATCGACCAAAAGACCTGCGCCTCGCGTCCCGTCAGATTGAGGGTTGGCTCCTCCAGGATAATGATGCGCGTATCTCCGGCCAGGCAACAACATAGTCCCACCAATTTCAAGGAGCCCGAACTCAGTCTTCCGATCCGTGTCCTTCGACTCTCCACATGCTGATCGAGTATGGCCAGCCACTTGCGCCTCTCGATTTCGTAGCGATCGGATTCGCTGGGCGGCAGTTTCAAACGCACATGATAGTCGATGGTCTGCTCCACGGTCAAGTGCTTATTCAGTCCGTGCTCATCGAACCGAAAGTCAATCATGCGACGGAGTTCACCTATTTTTGGTTTAAACAAGGCGAAATGCTTTAGTCAAGGGACCGCGACTTTAAGGTACCCGTTACTAAGCTAAGCAATTTAACAATTAATATGCGGCTAACAAGCTGGTTTAGGTGGCGCCATCTGCTACATCTTCTACGGACGGACAGACAGACGGACGGACAGACAGACGGACGGACAGACAAACGGACGGACAAACGGACAGACAAACGGACAGACAAACGGACAGACAAACGGACAGACAAACGGACATGTCCAAATCGACTTGACTATTGATCCAGATCACTTTAGTAGGCTTATACATATACTTTTCAACGAATACTCTACGAGTAACTAGTAAAATTAAGAACACTATGAGATGCTCCTAAAGTATCAGAAAAGTTTAAGAGCTATATAATTATTCTCACCAATAAAATAAAAAAATATATATATATATATTCCCCCATGATTTTAAATATTTGTAAAACTATACATAATCAAATAAATCTCCGCATGTTAAAAAACAAATGTTTGGGATTTGTAAAGAGTTCAGTGATTCTAGCTCAATCTAGATTTTTGTTAAGTGTGCAAACATCTTACCATTGGGTACAAAGGGCTTGCCCAAAATGGACACACTGCCGCGTAGGGGAAACTTGAGTCCGGCCAGGATCCTCAGCAGGGTGAGCTTACCGGAACCGACATGTCCGAGGATCACGTACACCTCGCCACGATAGATCCGCATGGATATGTTCTTCAGGATCTTTCGCTCCGAATCGCGATGTGTGGTGCTGACATGACGCAATCGCATCAGCTCCACGCTGCCCACATCCCCGAATTCGAAGTTCTGGAAGCTCGGAGCCCTACCCAAATACAAAATGGGCACATCCGTCTCCCTTTGTTTCCGCGGCCTGTTGTTCACTATTCGTCGACTGAGGAATGTGCCCGGCATCCGCCACTGTATCGCCAGTAGAACCAGGAAATAAATCAAGGCCGAACTAATGGCCGCCGTGAAGATCACTACGAAATCAATGGTCTGCACACTGTCCGGGTCTTCGATACAATTCCTGAACAGACTCATGCTGAAGTGCATCTGACAGTTGCAGAAGGCCACCAGGATGAAGAACACATAGTACTTGTGGATGTCCCAGTAATGTTCCAGTATAATACAGAATGCCGCGTACATGAAGAGCCACAGCACCAAGGCGAAAAGGACGGCATTGGTGGGATTGGCAAATAGTTTCGCCACCACCATTCCGGTGATAACGATCTCAACGGTGTACACAATGACGAAGCAGACAAAGGCTATCGTTCCCTTGCCGGAAAACTCACCGTCACGCCCACCAAAGGCCCAAAATGCCTAAATATATTCAAACAATGTACAACAATTTGACTATTGTAAAGTGAGGAGGACTTACCAACATCATTACCACAAATATGGCACTTAAAATGCACATTCTCAGGAAAAGCACCAGAAACTTGAAACCCCATTGCATGCCAAACGAGTACCCATAATGCCACTGATGCACCATTACGCCATCCTCCACCTGGGCAGCTACGTTCTGGAGAAGACACAAACTATTACTAAAATTATATCAAGTTTTAAATATGTGTGCATACTAAATTTCACAACCCTAACTCAAACAGATCCCGAGATCTTTTAGTCCGAATCATTGATCACTCTTATATTGATCATTTTCTGCCCATAATAATTAATGATCAATGAATGAGATATTATATCACCATAATCTTTGGAATATAGTAATAATGTTTTGATAGGTTTTAGCTATTGGTAAACTCACTCTGATAACATTGAGAAAGGGCAGTAGGTATATGAAATTGTACAAGAATGTGGGCAGCCGGGCCAGACTCATCACGGAGCAGGGTTCGTCGGAGACCTTCAGCAGGATGTTGTAGACCTCCACATTCGGTTCGGGAAAGTTGGTTTCAAATTCGATTCGCAAACGATGGTACCACTCCACGAAGATCTGATGCTGCAGCTGCAGAAATCCCTCGCGTATATATATGTCCTGCTGCTTGTCGTGCTTCACCCGATCCCGTCCCGGATTAATCCGTCCCGAGCAGCGGGTTATCCACAGGCGATCTTCGGTGAGGAACGGAGCGATGGTGCGGAATTCGCTGGGGAATCGGATCGAAACGGATAGCGTCGAGGGAGTGCCCTCACCGTTCACATTATGGAACACGATCCCCGCCAGCGTCGTCCGCTCGTCGAACTGATCCTGCATGTCGGCCTCGCTTCCGTAGCCCACCGTGGAGTTCAGTTCCAGCGTCTTGGCCACTTTTTTGGTCACTTCCGTTACGAACGGTGTTTTGGGCGTGTAGGCCAGACTAAACTTGGTCTTCTCCCGCTTCGAGTCCGCCATTCGTCTGCGAAAAATAAATTGTTTTATTGATGGGTTTGTCAAAATAATGCAATCACTAAGGTAACTACTATCAAAATTTCGTGTATGAAACTCTTTAAGCTGCTTACTTTTTTTTAACTACGGGTCTCAAAATTTGCATTAAATGGAAAAAGAATCATTTGATAATCTTATCTACCTTTACACTGATAGTTAACTATTCAATTTAATATGGGTTAAATTTTTACATATGTATGTGATATAAAAGGGATATTAATATTAACCATCTTAATACCTTTAGCTCCCAAAATCCCTGAGAACTGGAAGCTTTTTCGAAATAATTTATAATTATAATCATAAAGGAATGGAGATTAGCCGCTTACGTCAATATGTTGATATCCTGAAGCTTGTGCGATACGATGCTCTGTTCGTTTTCGTTCTCGTTGCTCATGTAGAGAAGTCTCTTAGAGTGGGCGATGGGATTGAGCAGGATCACCAGGACCATGATCACCAGGGTGATGGCCTCGAAGAGTGAGCGCCTCCACAGATTTAGCTCGATTCGAATGTAGCGCTTGAATAACAATACCTTGGTGGCCGGCATCTTGGACGAAAATTGATAACGTGCAGATCTCTCACACAAGGAAAATTAAAAATTAAAAGGTGTAAAATATTTAATTTTCGGCAGAGGATTTTGAATATATTGTTTAGTTTGTTTGAACACAAAACAGCAGTGTTCACAAAGTACATTAGATTGGAATGTTACATTTGAAATTACAAATATGACATATACTAACAAGGCTATTATATAAATATATTAATATTAATTTCTATTAATATTTTGGTTTTCATTTTAAATTCGATTTTTTATTTCAAATTCAATTACCTGTTATCGATAAGATCTAGCTATTTTTTGTGAAATACTATTTGATTAACATGTCTTAAGATTTTCCATTTACACTCTTTAGTTTAATTATAAAGATTAGCACATCAATCTCAGAATATTCGTGTAGAAGAAGTAACAAATGTTCAATTTTCTAAGTAATGTTAAACATTAATTTTAACGGTTTTTTTATCAAGTTTTTTTTGGGTTTTTATCCGCTATCCGCTGAAATTCAAGTGCGATAAAAAATATGTGTCATCTTAAAATTCAAGCGAAGAAAACAATTGACTAATTGGTTGAAATAATTTATTTGAAAAAATAAAAAAACAGAAAATTAATGCCCTCAATTTATGGTATATAAATGGTGTTTCTTGAAACTGAGATTGGTATTTATTTTTGTGCCGCAGGTATTATTTCTTGCTGTCAGCGCGGTCACACTGAAATCAGGCAAAGAATGCCGAGTCATAATTAAAGTAAAAATATAAAATTAACTCGAGAAGTATTCGTATGGTGGCAGAAACAACACAAATAATAACGAATTAAAACGCAACAAAACACACGAGAAAATGACGGTAACGAATCGGGTAAGATAAATGAATCCCAATGTTTTTTCGGCGCATAAATCGTTGCTAATATCGAAATCAATGTTTTTACAGATGGAAATCGAGTCGGCCTACCAAAAAGGTGAGGGATTCCGGTCTTACTACATCCAGAAGATCGAGGAACTGCAACTGATTGTGGCCGAGAAGAGTCAGAATTTGAGGCGTCTCCAGGCCCAGCGAAATGAGCTCAATGCCAAAGGTAATTCGGCGGGAATGGTGCCCATGTCCTTGAAGAACCATCAAACCCCTATAGTTTATGAAATGCTATTAGATATTTTTTCAACTTAATCTATAAATATCCATATACGAAGTCCCAAGAAGTCACTTAAATAACAAGGAAGATATCATAGGTACCAGTTGATAGTCATTAGATATAGGTTTACTGAGTAGTATTGCTAACAATCGTTATAAATGGCAGTATTCCTAATTTGAGCAATATTTCTTCACCAACAATATATCTATATCATATATACAAAAATCATTTCTTATCTTAACCTTCAAATCATAAGATTTAACTATTTACTTTATCCTAAAGAACTCATTTAAATCTTGGTAAGCTTGGTAAAAGCTTGCTTCTCGAAAAGCATAAGCCACAAATAGGAATTATAAAGAGAAGCCGATCCTAAAGAATACTTTTTTATTACAGTTCGCATGTTGCGGGAGGAGCTGCAGTTGCTCCAGGAACAGGGCAGCTACGTGGGCGAGGTTGTGAAGCCGATGGATAAGAAGAAGGTGCTGGTCAAAGTGCATCCGGAGGGCAAATTCGTCGTCGATCTGGACAAGAACATTGATATCAACGACGTAACCCCCAATTGCCGTGTTGCCCTGCGCAACGAAAGCTATACTCTCCATAAGATTCTGCCCAACAAAGTGGATCCGCTGGTCTCACTGATGATGGTCGAAAAGGTTCCTGATTCCACATACGAAATGGTTGGTGGCCTGGACAAGCAGATTAAGGAAATCAAGGAGGTTATTGAGTTGCCCGTAAAACATCCAGAGCTGTTTGATGCCCTGGGTATTGCCCAACCGAAGGGAGTGCTGCTCTACGGACCTCCGGGCACAGGAAAGACCCTACTGGCCAGGGCCGTTGCCCATCACACCGAATGCACCTTCATCCGAGTGTCCGGCTCGGAGCTGGTCCAGAAATTCATCGGTGAGGGTTCGCGCATGGTGCGAGAATTGTTCGTCATGGCCCGCGAGCATGCGCCTTCTATTATCTTCATGGACGAAATCGATTCAATTGGTTCGTCGCGTATTGAGTCTGGATCCGGCGGCGATTCCGAGGTGCAACGTACCATGCTGGAGCTGCTCAACCAACTGGATGGCTTCGAGGCCACCAAGAACATCAAGGTGATCATGGCCACCAATCGGATTGACATCCTTGATCCCGCCCTGTTGCGTCCCGGCCGCATTGATCGCAAGATCGAGTTCCCGCCACCAAACGAGGAGGCCCGT
Organism: Drosophila rhopaloa; assembly: GCF_018152115.1. NCBI lineage: Eukaryota > Metazoa > Arthropoda > Insecta > Diptera > Drosophilidae > Drosophila > Drosophila rhopaloa. The sequence continues at coordinate 12,220,500 of NW_025335123.1, read as the reverse complement.
CTGGACATCTTGAAGATCCACTCCCGTAAGATGAACCTTACGCGTGGCATTAATCTGCGGAAGATCGCCGAACTGATGCCAGGCGCATCGGGTGCGGAGGTCAAAGGCGTCTGCACGGAGGCCGGCATGTATGCGCTGCGAGAGCGACGCGTGCATGTCACCCAGGAGGACTTTGAGATGGCCGTGGCCAAGGTGATGCAGAAGGACTCGGAAAAGAACATGTCTATCAAGAAGCTGTGGAAGTAGACTACTCACATGCGCACGCAAACCTTATTTCATTGTCAATAAATATATCAGTTAGTAACATAAATGCGTAATAGTGGTATCTATGGGTTAAAGGAATCATGGATATGATAAAAACAGTTAACTGTGAAATACAAAATGAAGAATCTTACAATTATCCAATTGCAAAGCTTAACGTCTTAAGTTATAATAATTAAATGGAAGAACCTAATAAATTGTTGACTGTAGGATATTTTTTTGGCCGTGCATAAAAACGTAAACTAGTCATCTCTTTCATTTTCAAAACAGCCTTTTTCCATTTCGAAAAAATTATAGTTTTTTTCCCATTAGTTTTAAAGTAATTGTCAACAGTTTTATTGCATAGATTTGGGTTGTTATGCACAATAAAAATATACATATACTAATACGATGAACACATTCAATGTTAGTCTTTTGTTTGGTTGGACCAAAGCAATAAATTTCAGAGTTCATCTGGCCCAATCACACTATCACATTGGGACTAGCCTGAGTGGTATTATGGTCGGGGGATCGGTGGTACTTTAAGTACGCATCGAGGGATCCGTGCCGTGATGCTCGCGGTGATGCGGCGGCTTTGGTGGCAGCTTAAAGGGTCGAATAAACTTGATGTTCGTCTTCAGGCAATTGGGCAGTTGACGAGGGGGCAGGAGGCTGTGCAGGAAGAGGTGCGTCAAGTAGCCGGTGATGCCCCAGATGCGATGGTGGTCCACCACGAACACGGGTCCGCTGTAGCCGCTCCGGAACTGCGTGTGCCTGGTGGCCTTGGGCACCATAAGCGATTGGAGCGGTACGCTGAATGCCTCCTCCACCTCTTCGGTGTTCAGGCACAGTTCGGAGATGCTGAAGTCGGGCACCACGCCCACCACCGGCACAATGGACGAAGTCCGCGGCAGATTCAACTGGCTGGCCTCTCCCCACACCTGGATGCGGTGGCGCGGCAGACCGATCTCCTCCTCTGTCTCCCGCAGTGCGCAGTCCACGAAGCTGGTGTCCTGATCATCCCGCCTGCCACCCGGAAAAGATATCTGGAAGCTGTGGCTGCGCAGGTGCCGCGATCGTCGCGTATACAGCAGGGAGATCTCCTTTCTAAAAGTACAGATTTGAATGATATCACAATTCGATCGACTGCTGGCGAGGATTAGTGGGCTACTCACGTGCCCCGATCCTGACAGAGGGCGATAAGGACCGCGGAGGTCTGCTTCTCCCGGCGACTGGGCGTCAAGGACTTGGGCCGTGGGAATGCCGGCAGGCTGCGCATCTTCTCCATGCACCTACGCTGCGATTCCGGTCCGAGGAGCTCTACGGGATTCAGCTGAATGTCATCCGGTGGCGACGTGGCGGCGGAGGACGAGGAGCCCATGTGGCGGTTGAGGTGCCACAGGAGTTGTGACGCCCTCCGACTCGCCTGGATTAGGGACATTGCGTTTCGGATCGAAAGTGGGGGGAAACAGTGATGTAAACAAACGTGAAGGAAAAGAACTTTGGAATGGAAAGGGACCACAGATCCAAACAGAGCTGCTAACAGCAGATAGTGTGCTGTTAAGCGCCCCAGGTGCGGACTTAGTCTTTTTAGACTGTTAATAGAACCGTTACATTTTAAATAAAAACATTGGGAAATAATTGTCGAATGATGGAATGTCATACCTTGTTGAATCCTTACAAAATGTCCAACAAAGTCCCATTTACAGAAAAAAAATTTGCAAAAAGAATTATTGTTCCTCAAAAAAAACATGATTTTTACTTGAATGCCACCTGATTAAAAATTATGTAACGAATTCAAGTAGGCATGACAAATCCAAACAAATAGGAACTTTAGGGATGGATCCGATAATATAAAACCATATATTATGCAATATATTCATTGAAAACAACAAAATTGTACACGATTGTTCCATCTTTCATTTTTTAAAACGTTTTATTAAAATTTGTCGTCGTTTGAGGTTCGGCTGCACAAAAAAATATATAATATATATTGCATTTATGTAATTGTAAACGCCTGTGTTAACGCTAAATGTTGTTCCTTAGGTAATCGGTATGCAAAATGTTAGTTTGTTGTTTTTCATCAATTTTTTGTTCTTGTGGATCGCAATGGCAACGGCATAATTGTTGTTTTTGGGGTTTTTATTTTGGGGAGGGGGCTGTTTACGAGATTAACGAGAGTTACGAGTATCATCGCTCTGTCCAGGTAAAGGTACTGCTTACGACTTACAACTATTAAACATTACTTTCGTTATTGACGGCGGCCTGTTTGGCTGACGATCCTCCACCAGCCGCCACACGGTTGCGGGTAAATTTACTAATGGACGTGGGCGATGCGGTGGCAGCAGCGGAGGCGGAGGCGACGGCGGCGGCAGCGTCCAAACGGAGACTGTTCCCGGCCGGATAGACACAGCCCTTGCCACGCCTGCGTCCCGCCGGCGAGCCGCAGCTCCTATCACCGATTTGTACTAGGCTGGTGGCCACCAGATCGTCGCCCCGGGTGAAGACGAACTCCTCGGAGGAGAGCCGTTTCCTCACCCTGCCGCCCACCACATCCGGTCGCTTGCCATTGCTGAGGAGGGCGGGTGAGGCGGGGGCCACCAGCGCTGGGGTTTCTATTCCACTTTCCATGCCGCCGAGGACAGGGAAGTGGGACTCCAGGACGCCGGGTCGCATCAGTATCTCCTCCATGTGGGGCCCTCCATTTTGGCGGGCCGGCGTGGCAAATTGATCCAGCGAAGAGCTGGCACTGTAGAAACTAGTGTCCGTCGAGCCCAGGCCGCCCGTGGTGGCGCCACCTGTTACTGCCGTTCCGTTTTGCTCTGCACCACCGCCGACGCACTTGGCGTGCTCCGAGCGAGTGCAGCAGCCACGCTGGACATCCCGATCGCAGGGACAGTGGGGACACAGCCGCAGGCAGTCCGCGTCCGCCAGGATATCGCTGTCGCTGAAGGTCAACTTCTTGGCCGGCTGCGTTTGCCGCGACGCATCCTGATCCCCGTCCAGCGGGTCGGCGGACTTGGAACTCTGCACCGCATTGGATCCGTGCGGCAGTTGCAATCTCTGCAGACTGTGTGCCGAGGCAGACTCAAAGCTATCGTCGCTGGAGTCCAGACTATGGGCCACCGGCGATTGATCGGGAAAGATGCGGGGAAAGGTGATGAACACACGTCCCAGTCGCTTGTACTGATCTAGATTCCGTGTATCCTCCGCACAGCCAGCCAGATTCTCACTGAACTTGGGCGCCCGCCTCATGACCTTGGGCGTATGCAGCTGCGACTCGAAGATGTCCTCGAGTGGCACCTTCGGAGCACCCACTCCAACGCCCACGCCCATGTGCTGGAGATAGCGCTCAATGCTGTTGGCCAAACTGATGGGGACACTGGTGCGCGAGGAGACGCTGGAGATCTCGGAGAGCGTTTCGGGACTGGCCAGTGGGGCCAGGCCGTACCAGTCGTCGTGGAGGAGATCCACACCCGGCACAGCCCCAGCATCCGAGGCTCGACGGAGAGCCTGGACTTGGGCGAGGGGCAGCGAACGTGGCTTCTTCTCGGAGTGTTGGCGTCCGAGCAGATACCTCTCCGGCGGCAACGACGGTGGCGGGGTCAGGGCCATGTCGAAGGCCACCGCCTTGAGCCGGGGCATGGTGATCTCGTCCAGGTCCGTGTCCGGATTCCCAATCACCGTGGCCGTCGTCTCGGCGCTCATCAGCGAGGGACTCTGGCGCAGGGCCACCGTGGCCAGGCTGTCGTCCAGAGCGCTTGATATGTCATACGGCGTGGTGGTCGAGCTGAGGAGCGAGGAGGCCGCCGAGGTCAGGCGCTGGGTGGGCGGCAGTGGGGCGGGCTGGAGTGGTGCGGATCCGTTGGTGAAGGAGGTTTCCAGACAGAGCTTGTGCTGGGTCGTCGGCGTGAGGACGAGACAGTTGCTCAGATTTGTGTAGGAACTTTGAGAGGGCCGCTTGCAGTGATGCGAATGCGAGGTCTGCATCCGACCGGGATCTGGATATGGATCCGTTTCCGGCTCCGATCTCATGGCATCCGTCGTCTCACTGTGACCGCTGCAATGTGGCGGCTCCAGTTCCGTATCGTGGGCTTCGTTCGATCCCGTGGAGAATGCATTAGAGGTCTGGCGCTGGGGCTTGCGTGGCCCACTCGTTGTTACAACCTAGAGGCGAGTAGCGAGAGTGGAAGGGATCAGTGTTTGTTTTTGCTTAGTCATTTAGCTTAGGTGTAAATTGAAGTCCTACTGAAATGGTTAGTCGATTGATTGATTGATCAGCTCACGCTATATATATGTTTTTTTTTTGCAGGACTTATTTCCTTTCCATTGGGATTAGCGGAAGAGCGCTCATTATCAACTTTGTTGTTCTTTGCTTAGATTTAATTTAAATATTGATATATATTTTTTTTAAACAATGCTAATTGGCTTTTCTATGTTTTTTTTCTATTACTCAAGCAGATCAAGCAATCAATCATCCTGATTTATACATCTGGTAGATACATTTAAATGCAGAAAGAGACGAGTAGATGTTGCGAGCGAGAGACAGAGCGAGCGAAAGTGGGATGCATGTATGTACAGTTTCGCAGATGAGCAAGAGTGAAAAGAGACAGATGCAGATGCAAATAGCGAGTGGAATGACTAAGTACAGTTGCGTCAAAGTTTTAAGCGAGTGGGGTGTGGGTACAGTTGCTCATGGTTCGATAGTTCGCTGTGGTGAGGTGTGGTTTGAGGGTGGGTGGGAGCTTACGGGTGCGAGACACAATATCAAGATTGGTTTTCGTTGTACATACACAGCGAGTACGATTACATTTAGATAGTTTAGTTTACAAAATTGATAGGTTGTTGATTTTTGTTTGAGGTTAGGTTGAGAGCGGGAGAGAGAAATATACATAGAGAGAGATAGAAAGAGAGACTGTAATTCGGTTGACATATTTAAGAATTTTGTTTGGTTTTTTTAACGAGAGCAAAATGGAAAGTTGCTTTAGTCTTTTTTTAATGATAACATTTTTATAAAGAAGTTGACGGGCGGCTGTACCTGGTATCTGTATTTTGTGTTGTCGTAGTTGTTGTTGTAGTTGTAACTGTTGTAGTTGTAGTTATTGTCGTGTTATCATTACGTCTACGAGTGGTACATGCCTTTACGGTTCGATCTCTACAAGACACGACCTGTGCACATCATCGGAAGATCGGGTCACATATAAATCGGTAAAAACGGTATTCGTTTATCGGTTTATCGATAATCATTAATTTTCATAAAAGAAGCAAAATAAAAGGATAATTAAGTAAATCAGTAGTTACACAATTTCGTCGCATATATTATCTATCATAGATAGATAGATAGATATGATCGGATCATCAAGGGGCTGGGCGGGTTTAGAATCGATTTAGGGGATTATCCTATATTCTGATCCACTACCCTATCATTGTAACTAGCACACAGTCAGGGCCTCTTCTCAGCTCAGCAAAAGCAAATACTTTTCGTCTACCATATTTGATTTTTTTGCCATTCAATAAGCTTTACAACAACTTGACAACCATTCCCATGCAGCAGATATATCTGAAGGAGCTGTGTATTTGTTGTATGGTAGGGTTTCATAGTTTTGTTTATGTGGCCAAACGTAAGGTGAAGTCAAAATGAATAAACTTACCAAATTAAATCCACATAAAAAACTCAAATCAAAACATCAAGTGAGGCCTAATTGCTATAGGTTCAAAGCCGATACGATACGTTTTTCTATTTAATGGTGCAAAGTGTTGAACATCCTTTAATCCATCGAAATTGGGATTATCTCGACTTCCTGGTGGAGTAGGCCAACTTACAAGGTGTAAAAATACTTTGTTTGCCCCATTACAGATTTCAAAAGCAAATGAAAAACAATAAGTAAATCATATTTAAGTACATACAAGTGTGTGTATATTCATCATAAAAAAAAAACAAACAGTTTAAGCTTTAAAGTGAAAATATATAAGAGATATTTGGAGAGCGTGATAAAAACACAGAGATTTAGAAAACGAAATGCAAATAACATCGCTTCAACTTATGCAATAAAGGTTACTTAAGCAATACAAACTAAATACAAATATATAAATATAAATATAACTTAGGAGTAAATGTAAACATTCAAAGTCCATTGTCAATGCCTCACACAGCGATAAATACAATAGATTAACTGATAATTAACTATGCGTGTGTGGTGCTGGCTAAGTATCGGTTCTTTACTCTGGACATATCAAAGACAAAATTTCTCAGATATTAAACTAAAGGCAATAAATAAATACATATAAATTAATGTCAAACAATTTAGCATTATTGAAATTATAAGCGATAGTTGGCCTTAGACTAGATAACGTTAAACGTAATTGAGTTTACATATAGATAAATAGGCATCGGTGTAAATATGCTTGTCATGACTGTGGGGGTGGTGTTCGTGTTCGTGTTCAAGTGGCTCTAGTGGCTGGTGAGTTGTGGTAGGTGGATGGTGGTCTGTGGTCGTGGACTTGCGGATCTGCGACCTCCAACCTTAAGGCTAGACTAGGGTAGGCAAGGTACAGTACAGTACAGTAGACGAACCAACTAACTAGATCGGTGCTGCGTACTCTAGATATGCTAAGGGCTATAGTTAGACTATATACGGTTCTAGGACAACGACGAAGACGACGAGGGGTGTAGGGTGTCAACGATCATTCATTCCATTCAATTCGATTCCATTGCCGTCCATTCGACTGGCTCTGATCAACTGGCTGTGGAATAGCTGTGCACCGAGGAGCCGCGCTCGTCGTCGAACTCGGCAATTACCTTCTTCAGGGCGGCGAGAACCTTGTCGGGCATGTGATCCTGCAACATCACCGGCGAGATGAGCACCTCATCGAAGTCCGTGGAGTCGGCCCAGATGGCCTGGTATACGGGCTCCCGATTCTTCAGCACATTTCTGCAAAATACACAAGAGTTTTAATGAAACTATGTTCTTTTCGGGTATTATAATTAAACTGTCTATCTACTCTCTAAAGTTTTATAGGAAGTCCTTCCAATTAAATTCCAATAGAGACCGCTAAGGTCAAAGAAATCTCTTTCAATAAATCAATAGGTTGTTTTAAACTGAAACTCTATTTGTCTACTGTATATCAAAGTGTTATCTATTTGATTAATTATAGTATGATTAACTATCTACAGAACATTTATCATAGCTACATTTGTTTGTATACATTTATAACCAAACATTATTTTTATTATTTGTTAAATCTACATTTATTTTACTTTCAGTAAAACCCATTCGAATTGTACATAAGTTTGATCATTATTTCTCTTTTGCCCAAATATTTTAAAGTTGGGATTCGATTGATATCTATAGATATAATTTAAATTCAGAAATACTGAAAGGATTTCCGTGACACTGCGAAAGTAGTTTTTGCTCTAAACTTTGGGGTAATATCATGCTGGGTCTACAAATTTGAACAGAACTCATAAAGATCACAACTGATAATTCCCCGACTCATATAAGAGAGCGAGAGAGAGGGCGACAACGAGAGAAAGAGAGAGGGAGAGAGGGAGAGAGTCCAAAAGCCCCTTTACACGACTTGAGTTTTTAATATAGTTATAGATATTTATAGTGGTTATAAATATTCCTAGTTAATATATCAGATATCTTAAGAACTCGGCTCCTGTAAAGAGGCCTTGAGAGAGGAATAGGGCGATGCATGCATCGGTGATTGTCTCATGCAACAAAGATTAATCAAAACGAGGTGAGGAACGAACGGAACGATACTCTTCTAATTGAATAAATAGAACTATGGAATTCTCGGACTGCCACTAGTCAACACACAAACCAAACAAGCTAAGACACAGAGAAAGTGTGCGAAATAGAGAGATTGAGAGAGAGATAGAGAGGGCGAGCACAAACACGGGCAGAGTGGGATAGACATAGACAAAAAGAAAGAGACAGGAGAGATAGACAAAGATAGAGACAGAGATCGAGTTGAGTTACTGCAGCGCTGCTCAAGCTCTTCTTCTTCTTTCAATCTTTTGGATACGTGAACTCGCATCTGTATCTGTGTGCGATGCGGATTGTGGGTGTGGGTGTGTGTGTTTGCTGGTGTCGATGTGTGTGTGTGCCTACCTCCAACCACTGTCGTATTTTTGCCTGAAAAACATTTTTGGTAACATTATTTTCTTTTCTCATTTACGGGTTTTTGGGGACGTGGGGCAAACAGAAATCGACCAAACACGTTCATCAACACAAATCATAACAAAACAAGAAGACAAAACCAAACTCATAGAAACGATAACTAGTGAAAGTAGTCGCTCGAGAACTCCGCCGACTTGTGGGCTATCATAAAACATAAGACATTTAAACTTTCTGATAATAACTTAAAGCCTACTATTTAGAAGTTTATTATAGGATAGGAATACATTTAATTGATTTAATCATTATCCTTTGTTAATTGTCAGTTATTTCCTTTCTCAAAAAAAAAAATGGCTCACAGTTTTCTTATAGATCGGTTTAGATCTTTAAAACTTAAAGCGGAAACCAAATAGCAGTTCAAATTAATAAATTAATGTTACAATATGTATCTTTCCACATCCTTAGTCTTCATGTCTAGGAGATATCCTGAAGTGATTAGAATATAATGTATTTAATCTTTTTAATTTTGTTTAAAAAACTGGTCCAATTAAATCTTTTATATTTCCAGCTACGCCTTACAAAGAATCAAACTTTCTATATTTATTCTGCACTTAAAATTATAATAATTTCCCGCATTGGTGCTAATCAAATTTCTCTCTTCCTATGACGAATGGCATTCTTAATTGTAGTAGTCTGAGACTGTCCCAATATACCATATATGTGGGAATTCAATACTGCTCCACATTCTGTAAGTATTCAAGTTACTGCAAACGAAACGGGTGTCAATTAGAGGCTGTCACCGAGGCAACTGCGAAGGGCCCGACCTCGATGGAGAGTTTAGTGCTTCACCCGATGACGCGATCATCAGCTCAACCTATCTCTACGCACAGCCATGACGCCATTACAGATGAGTCAGTTGCGGATCAGCTTGACATTTCACTTCATCGCTCTCACTTCGGCGGCGATAAGCCCTGGCAATCGCACCTCAATTAGCACAGACCTTGGCCAGAGGCGGATCTCGAATCGCAAATCAAACAAAAAAAAAACATCAACAAATAAATCAGGACGAGGGGTCAGGAGGTCGGGTAGCGAGATCGAGTAGGAAACAAATGCGGATGCGGCCAGCTGTCGCACTTATTGCCAGCTCGATAGATTACTTGGCTCTACTCACTCGTCGGGCTTGGGATGATGTCGCACTATGTGGATGATGCGACCGGGCGGATATAAGGGCTGGTGCAGGGTTAAAGCTATCGAGCTGTCCGTGGGATGGGCGCTGGTTGAACGGGCAGTACCGCGCTCCTAAAATCAAATTGAAATAGTCACTGGTTAAAAACGCTCTAAAAGGGGATATCAATTGTGGGGTAAATACCTCCTGGTACTGATTGATGTGCGTGTCCTGACCGGACATGTTGACCACGGATGTGGGCTCCGGTCCACAGCCACAGCAGATGACCGAACAGGAAATGGTCTTCCACTGAAACGATAAAAGACATTTTATGAAATTGAGCTTTCGTACAGTATGGTATATTTTCTGAGTGCAACCCACTTTGGGATCCACGCTGCGTTGGATGGCGTTGATGAGATCCGCTCGCAAGGCTTCCATCTGGTTGAGCCCGATGCGCGGCACCACATCCTTGCCCAGCACCACCGAGGTGATGAACGTCTTAGAGTACTCCACGGCGGGCATACTGGAAAATAACCAGATTACCAGATCAAAATTTAAACGAGACAAATCTCTGGTAGTCAATCTACCTGAGCAGACCGCCGGGCGGGGAATAGCTGAAGCACTGAAGAGTCGGATAATCGGGCTTCAGGAGGATGGCGAGAATGGCCGCTGTGCCGGCGCCCAGGGAATGTCCCACCAGCACCAGGTCAAAGGTGGGCGTCTGGCGTTCCGGATTCCGCTGCAGTGCCCTCTCGATGAGGTTCTCCTCCTGCAGCTTATTGCGTATGTAGATCGCCGCCTGGACCATCCCTTTGTGACCCAACCAATCGTCGCGCGGCGGCTGCAGTGGCAGCACTTCGCCCTCCGCATTTAGATCCGTGAGGATGTCCTTCATGCTAAGGGTGCCCCGTATGCTGATCACCACCGCCCGATGGGTGTAGTCAACGGCCACGAAGAAGGGCGTCTCGCCCACGTCCACGTGGTAGGTGGCATACACAATGTCGATGTCGCCCAACTGCAGCGTCTTCTTCAGCGCCGCGTAGTTGCACAGGCAGCAATTGTCTTGGATTACCTCCGTGTCTTCATTACTTCCACAACAGCAGCCGAAGCATCTACGAGTAGAGGATTTTAAGAGGATTAGCCTTCGAAATCTACAAATCAAATTCATTAAACAATCCTTTGAATTAAATGTTTACCGTAAAATTCATTCATATTCATTAAGAGCTTTTAACTTTTTAAGATAAGATTATATACAACATTTAATAATTCATTATTGAACGATACCTACAAAATAATATGCTACTAAAATTCAAATTGAACAGTATTCTGCAGAAATATTTTTTAAATTTAAATTCCTCAGGAACGAGCACAATACGTAAAGGGATTTTTCCATTAAAAGTTTACATTGACGCAACCAAAACTCTTGTCCACGCGACAAAAAACAGCGCTACGCAAATTTCACATAGAAATGCTGTGATGCTAAAAAGTTCCATAACGCTGTATATCCTTTGAATATTGAGCTTTCATAGATGACGAAAGTATAATGGACATTTTTTTTTGACATTTTTATATATTCTTCGGAATAACGTTCACGTTTTCGTAAGACCTCCAAGTTTTTCCGTACTCACTTCAGTTCCGGCACCAGGTGCCACATCTTGCTGCGATTGATGATGACGTACATGGGCCAGCCGTAGGCGCCCTGGGCAAAGTACATGTAGTGGATGACCGTCTGAAAGAAGTCGTAGTTTTTGGCATCGTTGAGTGCTAGGAACTGGGTTCGCTCCGTAATCGGCACGCCGCTGAGGAACTCGTAGGTGCCATTTTTGCGCTGACGCACGATGGCCTCACGCTCGAGCCGCTGGAATTTGCGGAGTAGGACGAGACCGGCCACCACGTCCGATGGCACCACGTCCAGCTCCCGGAAGAAGTCACTCAGCAGGCGAGCGATGTCCGTAAACGAGTTCCGGTTGCGTTCCGAGGAGCCCATGCAGCAGAACAGCAGACGGCAGCGATGGTCCCAGCTGTCCTGGTAGGCGCGATTCACTTTTCTGTAAAAAAAAATAGATGTTTGTGATACAAATCGAATATATATATACAAATTTAGTAACTTACCTTTGCCGCCAGTTGCGATTCATGCTATTGCTCCGCTTATAATTTAACCGAGACTCCGTCTCGCGCATTGATCGCTGGTACTTCTTCATCTTTACCCAGGATCTTCCGGCTGCATCGAAGGTGCACCATATCGTGATGAGGGTGATCACCACCAGAGCCCAATTGCAGATGATGATGGCTATGGGAAGAAAGGGAAAAATATCCGAAACAAATTAAAGAATTTTACATTTTAGTAAAATTACAAATACTAATTTAATATCTATAAGTAATTAATACATTTATGTTACCAGGATTTTAGAAGTACATGTTGTCAATAGTTTTAATGTATTAATGTTTGCTAGTTCAGGGAAATTCGATTAAATCCATCATAAATTATAGAATTGATTAATGACCAAATCAAATTGCACAATATATTTATTCAAGACCGGTTCTAATAAAACATGTAAATTAAAAACTTGCTAAAACACGTAATCTCTCTTATATGCACTTTAACATGCAGCACATGTAGCAACAATGTAGCACATGTAGTTAACAATAATTAACTACAGATATAAAACGCAAATAGTTTAATGAAAAAAAATATTTACTAGGTGTGAATTCCAGCTATTGTAATGCAAATAATAATAATTTACTTTTAAACACTGAGTGAACATTAAGAAATTTGGAAAATGTTTTATAAGTTCCATAAATATTATTGTCATTATTGATAAAGCTGCCATATAACTCACCTATGTAGACCTTTTTGGGATCATCGATGGGGGCAGTGGTGTAGTAATGGCCCAGCCAAACGGAGCCCACCCCCAGCCAGGCAATATCGAACAGAATTACCACTGAAATGAAAGGAAAATATTATAAAATAATTAGATTAGATAATTAGTTAGAAGTAAGAACTTATGCAGGGATAACAACTTACAGCTCTTGAGATATATCCAGATGTTGATCGAGGTGCGCGCCTCGGCATCCAGAATACTGCCACGCATCGAGATCACACATATACCTATTTCTACACATATTGAAACTGCAAATGGATTTATCAAGATGGGTTCCTTTGATTTCGGATTTCGGAATTTTATACTTACAAAATAGAATCAACAAGTAGCCTATTAGATGATAGAACAATAATTTTACACTTAAAATTCGTGTATTATACTCAAAGATAACCAACGAGACGCTAACAATCACAAAACTGTCACAACAATCGGTTTTTTTTTTGTTGTTTTGAAGGAAAAATAAGAACATGAAATATATTTAGAAACAATTAAGGGGTGATGAGAAAAATCGGTATGCGTCTCCTCACCATATAAAATGAATCGTCAGGAGAAATGCGCCCGGCACCACGAGATCATCAGAGCCCACAGACCAGCGACGTCTGAAGACCACAAGTCCAGGCATCTGAAATCGATAAGAAAGCCAATCAAATTAGTTTTAAGTTATTATGAAAGATAATATTATCTCAAGAGACTGTACAAGTTTCAAGCTCATTACAGAAAATGTATCGCTTTTATTATCATATTACCCTATTAATAAATTAAATTTAAAAAAATAAAATTAAAATTTAATCAGTTACTAGCAACTGTTCCAGAATTCGGGCTGAGCTGTTGTTGCGAATTAAAATCCCCTTGGAAAATCATCGGGCAGCCTTAGCAGTGTGCAAATGCTAACTGGTAGTACAGTCATGCCTGCATGTAAATATGTAAAGCGAACGACTTTAGACAGCTTAAGGTTCCGGCACCACCCACTATAATCCCGCCCCAGTCCCTCCTTTCCTATTGCCCCCCAGTGCAATGCCAAGCAAAACATAATCGGGGTTAGACATGAGCAGGGCGTGCTAAAAAACCGGGGCTCGGGGGCAGATAAAACTTCACAGAAAGAAATATATATATATATATATATATATATATATATATATACTTAATCAATTAAATTCGTTTACATAAAGATTTACAACCTTTTTATACATAGTTGTTCTTGATAAATTCTAAGAAAAAAATATTACATCTTAATCATGAATCTATTAATTAATACAATCATAAAATCAACTCAAAAGAATATAATCCTTATTCTCTGAAAAAGCGGATCGCTTTTTTTTTTTTAAAGTATTTTTTGTTTTGAGATATTTTCTCTGCGTGTAACAACTTGTTGGGGTGGTGTAAGCCATCATGTTCCGATCCGCCACCATAATCGTTGACTTGACATTGCATCGGGGTCGCATAAGGCGGACCCAACATGGGAATCGTACAAGGGAATGCATACTGATATTTGCATATCCGGTCTGAGATTAACTAGACTTTTGCTAATGACGCTAAGACATGGACGCAAGGCAACGTTATCAAAGTGATTCATGGTCTAAATGTGTCATAATCAATGCATTAAATCAATTGCGATTGAAAAGTTTACTTGTGCCAAATCAACATTTGATATTACAGTTCCAATGACTTGGCCAGCGCCTTATTTATAGACTTCTAAAAGCTTCGAGGCGGAAAAATAGGTTTACGAGCTGAGATAATATAAACATAAACAGGCGCATAATAATAAACTTATTGAGTGTTTCGTCTAGAACTAAATATCTTAAGATATTTCTATAAACTATCCAGATATACAGATAATGCAAAACGTAATAAAGTTAATATCTATTAATGAGCCTTTTAGAATCTATCTATAATAATATCTTGTTTTTATAAATAAATAAAATCTAATAATAACCTTTGGATTTTTATTAGTCTTCCTCATAGTAATACAAATTTTCAGAGTTTTATAACAAAGTCATCAAGTATTCATTAAATAAACAAATTAAGCTTATCCATTAAAATGTAATTTTCTTTTTTATTACAATTACCTAGACATAGAAATCCTATGTTGATAGGAAAATCCACTACCCTTCCATCTTAATTAAAAAAGGACCTCCTCTGTGTTGATTTTAAGTGCTGACCTTTCTGGAGATATGCTAGTCTCATTTATTATTTACAGAGAACTTTTTGATGCCAGATTTTATTCCGGCTACAATTATTACCTTCCCTGCTGGCTTTAAATTCAAGGCGAGCAACCCAAGCTCCGTAATATCAAGGCCATATAGATTCGAATGACAGTTCTTATCGGCAAACATTTACCTTTTGCCAGCGAAATAGCAAAGGTGAAGTAGCAACTAAAAGCTCCAAAGACCCTGCGACATTGGCATTCGCCTCGATGAACTTTGCCCGACAATGGCCAACTGTGTCGACAACTGTGACGGTGCGGTGTCGATGTGGATGACGAGCCATGATTTTGCATTTATTTGCACACCGTTTTGCCGTATGGCCAATGAGCCCTGATACGGAACCGGGGGCACGGACGCGGATGTGGAATGCGGACACGGGGGCACGGACACGGACAGAAACGAACAATGGGGAAGAAGCCACTGGCAGAGCCATTACAATAACTGCAGGTACATATGTATGGTCATTATACCCCACTCTCTCCTTTCACTTTCTCCACTTGAAAAAAAAAATGCATACCTTAATATGAAGATCCTGAAAATGTGACGTTTTAAATAGTCTGCTTATAGCTATGCAGATTTTTCTGCAATTTTAATAGAATATTTGCATTAATAAAGGGGGGAACGAAAATGTGTTTTAAATGCTAATTCTAACTTAGATAAAAAACACTCGTTTTAAAATAATCAGAATTGCAAAAAAAATCTGACAGAATTAATGGAATATCGATTCAGATTCAGCATTTTAATTGCACTATAATTACCATAATTTAGTGCATTATCTAATCATAATTTATTCAAGTGTAGTGTGAAAAACAACACAGCTGTCGAAGAAGCCGTAATGGGGCAAGGTCAGAGTAATTGATGGCAATTACTCTTTTTTTTTCTTGTCTCCGTCACATATCGCAGCGTATTCAATTATTCAGTTATTGCCATTATAAATGATAATAATTCCTGTCATGGTTATTGGCTGAATAATGATTCGTAGCTTGCTTATTTCGCACCAATTTTTGATTAAGCACTGGTGCTGTGTTCCTGGGTCCCAATAAATCACATTCTTTTATTTTGTGAACCGGTACGATAAGATAGTTCGATGCAAGCGCACCGGCATTTGAGAAACTCACTTATCTATCTTGACAATGGGTGCGATGTACGAACAGGTGGCATGCACTCAACGACGCCACTCGAATCAACAAATTGTCACGATATCGTTTCACTGAGGGAGTTGGTAATCTCTAGTAAACAGCTTTGATGGGTGCAATTAACAACTGAATTTATGATAAGCCACTTAAATAATTTAATACAAATATGCATTTGTGTTTAAGGACAGATCTATAGATTATTTAAGGTTTAATTGAATTGTTCATTGGTTTTTATTTTAATTTCTTTCACACATTTTGTACTTTAACTATTTTTTACGAGCTCAAGTTTACCTAAAAATGAGATATTAATTTAATTATTAGCCACAACAAGTTCCTAGAATAAACGGACACATTCACTGAATCAAATTATTTCGCTGAACTCAACAAAGCTCACGTTTATATTATAACTGTCAGAAGTGCCCATATTAATTACCCTTCGTTCGTTTTTCACTTTAAAATGTCAGAATTTGTGTGATTTTAAAGCGGTATGACAAGTTAGTTGAAATGCAGGTTAAATTGTAACCAGCATGACTGCCTTGTCAAACGGATAATTTAAAGAGATGAAGGCTAAAGGTTGTTTTTATTTCTTTGATTTCCATGATTTATTCCATAAGCTATAACTTATTGATTTTATGTTGAAAAGACCCATAATATCTACTTATCTTTATATTTTTTGACAACTCTGCTGTAACACTTTCGAACAGACTTCAAAAAAGTATAAAAAAAACTTTGTACTAAATTCAAAATTAAACAAAATTCATTAATTATGGTCAAGGTTGTGGAGGACATTTTCGGGATTGCGACCAATCCGTTTACGAAGAAGGCGCAGGTAATTCGTCGCTATACAATGACCAACACCAATCGTCTATCGGTGTCCATAATCCAATTGGGAGCCACGATCCAGAGTATTCAAGCCCCAGATGCCTATCACCAGTTGTCGGATGTGGTCCTCGGATTCGACGATATTGCTGGTTACAATAAGTTTAGGAATTACAAATTTGGATGCACACTTGGAAGGGTCACGGATGTGGTGGGAAATGGTGAGTTCATAATGGATGAACGAAGGATCATTGTGTCGAAGAATCTGGGACAGAAGCACCAGATTAATGGCGGCTTTGTGGGCTTCGACCAGGTCATCTGGGATCTGCATATGAAACGACCGGATGGTATCACCTTGCGACACGTTTCACAGGATGGACACGAGGGATTTCCCGGCACCCTGAAAGTTTATATTCACTTCACCATCGACGATGACAACCGGTTCTTTATACGCATCGAGGGCACCACCGACCAGACTACGCCGGTGAACATATCCAATCACATTTACTTCAATCTCGCTGGCCAGAGCACCGGAATCAAGGGTATTTTCGATCATTCCATCACCATAGAGGCATTGGAAACGATGGACACTTCTGGTGGCGATGGATTTCCCACGGGTCAGTTTAGTGACGTTAATGATTCCGTATATGATATCCGTTTACCAGTCTCCATGGGCGATCGAGTGCGTCAGTTTGAGAAGAGATCGGTCAAGGGCTACAATGTTTGTTATGCCCTCGATAAGGAGTTCGATTCTAATATCACTCGCTATGTGGGCAGATTCCTGCATCCAGAATCGGGTCGATTCATGGAGATCTTTAGCAACCAGCCGAGTGTGAAATTTGCCACCGCCAACGATTTTCCCCAGGAACCGCTTGGTGAGGAGCCCATTTTGGGCAAAAAGTGTACTCGCTACTGGCAGCATTGTGGTTTTAGCCTGCAACTACTTAACTATCCGGATGCCGTTAATCAGCCAGATTTCCCAAGAATCTTCATCAATCCGGGAGAGCACTATTTTCACGAAACTATCTATCATTTTGGTGTTCAGGAATCGTGGAAATGTTGCGCCGATCCCGAAGAACTGGAGGCCCTGGGGGAAGAGCCAGTAAAAAAGCCTTTAATTAAATAGTTGCTGCCTAGGAAACCTTTTTGAGAAGCGCAGAGAAGGGCCATTGGCTAAATTCCAGGCATAATCAAGAATTTGTCATTGGCGTTCGATTGTGATCGATTTGGGTATATTCGAAAATAATGTTAAGAGTAATAATTTTAAGTAATATGTAATTCCAAGTAAAAAAACTTATAATCGGAAATCGGCCAGAAAATGCTTTTGATAACTGGTGCAGGGAAGCCAAAACAATAATTCAACTTGTTAACCTACGCGATGTAAGTAACCCTGTTAACGTATTAAACAGATTTCAATTTCAATTCCTTTATTAGTAGGTTTAGTCGCATTAATGATAATAAGGTATGGAATTAAAGATGAATGAAGTGCTTAGGAAAAGTTAAAAGGAAATGTACTGGAAATTGCGCTCGTGCTGATAATTGAACTGTATTATGTATATGCCACATTTCCTAGAAATTAGCAGCGTAGCAAGTGCTTATGAAGGCATAATAGGGAACTGCTTTCGACCATTCGCCAGATTATCAATTTGGCTGCGCTGACTGAGAAAAAAATAAAGTAAAATGTTTCTTAGAATTCATAAAACAATCGAAGCATTAGGAAATATCTTTGTTTTTTCCAGTAAAAGATTTGCATATATGCCAAAAAAAAGGAAAAAATCAACAACGTACTCAGCCCGCGGGAAAGTCGTTTGGTAAGCGCATAGAGCGACCCTCGAACATGAAAATGCGGCTAATGGGGCATCTGGCACGTTTTGGATCGATTTGGAAATGTAACCTGATGTTTTGTGTACCCCAGATTGTTGACTGTTTGCTTTTGGTAATACTAAATTTAGCACCTCTGCTTGCGAATCCATTTACTTAAAGTCTATAAAAAGCAAATACCATCGGACGGGGAAAATCGATCTAAATTTAGATGGACCGCGACGAACCTCCGCTGATGTTGGTATTTAGTGGCGTTATTTCCATTTTCCCCATATTTTGCCATTTGCAAATTGAATTTTTAATCTCTCGCTTCTATCGCTTTACTTCAGTTTAGAATAAATTATTCGTGTTTTAGGCCGTTTTGGGAATGCAGCACATAGGTAAAAATGGGCACACACTCATCCACGGAAACTGCAGTTGCCCTCGGGAGTTAATTGCACTGCCCCCTGTTTCCGCCCATTTTACCATTTACTTTCCACCTTTCCCCTTGTCACCGTTTATGAATTACTTTATAAACCCAGGCCGCACTCTCTGATTGCGGTTTCCACTTCCTTTTCGCCATATTATATAGTTTCAGCGTTTCGCGTGACGTGCTCCTTCCAAGCAATTAAAAAAAAACAGGCCCCGAAAAAGGAAAATGCCAACAGTTTGGCTACAAAGGGATATGCACTCCAAGAAAACCAACCCATAAACATTTGAAAAGGAATAAAAAGTTTTTTTTTTATATAATAATCGCTTGAAATTTTAATTAACGGAAATAATTAAAATATTATGTAAACTTTACCACATTTTATGAAGCAAAAGACTAATATATAATGGATGAAATTTATATATAATTTAAATATTAATAATTTAAGCTGAATAAAACTGTGTAAGTTTTCAAGCTTTTCTTTTTGCACAGACAAAATAATATTTGTACTGTTATGGAATTATATTTCTGAATGTTTGTCAAGGGTGTCGACCAGGTCGACCGGATGGAGAGGGTGGGGCAGGTCGGTGGATGGTATGGAAAACAGCGAGCCTGCGCTTTGAGAAAGGTAAACACACATTGGAACCCTGCAGGTCAGGGTACATTATAAGGGGGTTTGGCAGCGTTTTCGCCAACGAGCCGCTAATGTTGTGCCCAACCCCTCGAAATCAGTTTTTTTTTTGTGGTATTATAAGACACTCTCACAGCCGCCAGTTTAGTGGGCCAAAAAATAAAGGAAACAAGGTTTTAAACGCTTCAAATATTAAAGTTTTAATTTTTAAATGCATTACGGCAATGCTCTTTGTATAAATCCATTTATGATCAATACAAAAAATTAAAATTGATGAATACACTGTATTTGATTCGAAAATTTTAGACGAAAAGTTCCAAATCATTTATTTTTGCTGATAATATTTGTATTTTTGAAACTAAAGATTTTGTTTTGCTTTTAGCTTGCGTCATATTTTAAACTATATAGATTAAGAACTGAACTATGCTTCATGATGAGCCATTTTATTTATACCTCACATCGTAATCTCTCCCGAAATAATGCGTAAATGCTTTTAGTTGATTCATCTAGTTATTTTTTTTGTTTTAATTAATATAAACAGTTCACATCATTTTATTGGCATTGCTGTATTTTTGTCAGTTTAATTTAATCACATTGTAACTGAATGACAAGCTACCGCAAACCTCAATGCAAATGGATGTTTTCAAATCAATCAGACCTGTTTGTGATTTTTGGTCGATTACAGCAATTCATATACATGATAGTTAAGTAAATATATAAACATGAATACAAAAATTGGAAAATGTAGATTCAGCTCGTTTCATAATACTAAAATAATCACTCACAATAAATTATCTTAAAAGTTTACTTATTAAAAAGTGACTATTGCTTCTATCATAACAAAAATTAATTTATGTTAATGTCGCTCTAGAACTTATTGATATTATTATGTATTCCAAAAATAATTAATTTTCCTTCAATACTGAAATTAATTAGTAACGAAGGCAATATTTGTGTGACCTAAATGCTGCGCTTGTGTAACGGCAATCACAACGTAGATCTATGACACCGATGTCTCTGTCAATATAGCACATCGGTGGCTGATTGACAGCACAGCCATTATCCATCACTACGTCGTGGCAAAGCCTTTATGTTATTTGTTGCAATAGGATCAGAATCGCACAAAAGCCCAACCCCGACAAAGTTATGCACGACATACACACATTTACCATACATATATCTTTTATATGGCGGGCATATCCTTTTGTCTGTAGGTGAAATGAGTCGGCGGAGGAAAAGCGGTTGAGAAAACTAGTGAAACTGGGGGGTCGTGTCATAAAAACAATGTCATCACAAGGCAGCGTGTCGGACGGAAATCAACTAAAAGGCCAATGCCAGCAGCATTCAAAGACAGTGAGACAGTGCGAAAAAGACGGAAAATGAGCCGTAGAAAGAGATGGTAAATGAGTGAAAGAATAAGATGGAGATAGGGCAAGTGGCAGCGGCAAAAGTTGCGACAGGAACCACACAAGAACAAAAACCAAAAAAAAAAGTTTTATGGCAGTAATGACGAGTCCCGTTTAATGACGATAAAGATAAAGGCGATGATGTGGATGTGGAATCGGGTATAAACGCGAGCACATAAAATAAACCGTCGCATATGCCAAAGGGTACACTTCAAATCGGAGTAGAGATGTTTTTTGTAAGCTAGTATCCATGCTTACAAAACGGATCCCAAAACTATTTAACTGATTTGATTGAAAATCCAGCAGAATAGATTGAAAAGCCTTATCAGGAATTATATCCCCATTAAAATTAATTACAATATGTTGTTTTTGTTTGAGCAAATATTATTATAAATGGTCAAGGAACCTTAAAGCAAGACACACTGAGGACTCTCAAAAAATAATTAAGTGTTCAAATTAAGCTTTAATACAAAAATAATTAAGTGTCTATGTAATACTTTTGTTTTAACAGCTATTTCGTAACAATGAATACGAATCTATATCTCAATATTTTTTAATTACGTTTTGATCAAACATTAAAAAAAAGAACAAAGGACTTGTAAGCTGTTTAATTTGTATCTCTGAAGTTCTGACTGAACTGAAGTTGAGACTATAAACAAGAAAACAAATAGCTTCTCTGGCGCTTTTCAGTTCGTTTGCTTTCGGGTTGGTTTTGATGACAGGACAAAACAGCATGAGAGGAATGCTGTTCATTTGACATTTTTAAACCAATTTCTAGTGTGAGTTGTTTTACATACATACATATATGGTACTAGATTGAAGTCACAACAAACAAGCTGGGCAAATTTTGCCCTTTTCTGTATTTTTGTAGAAGCTTTACATTGCTTTGCATCTTTAATTTCTTTTGCCCGCCCTTTTTTTTTTATCGCATTTTGGTATTTATTATATCTAATGGAATGTGGCAAAAGCATGAAGGAAAAGGCGGAAAACGGAAGCGGGACAAAGATAAAGGGCAAGCAGGAAACACGCAAGGAATGCTGCTGCCAGCTTTGGATTTTTGCCCCAAAAAGAATGAGTTGCAGCGCATACATAAATTAAAACAATGTCTGAACTAGACTTACAAATTTCAAATAATTAGGGGTTTCACTATTTATAGCAGCGTAAAGATAAGTTTTCAGTGCTTTATTTTGGTAGCACTGACAACAAACAGTAGTGAATTAAAAAAGTGATAAAAAACCTGCACTTCTAAGACCATAACTTTTCTCACATAAATCCGATTTCGAAGTGGCATACTTCAAAATTATTGTGGGTTTATATCTGTTTTCAAAACTGGGTTTGTCATTTTTTTCGATTTCTTATCATATTTTATGAAATTTTCGGAAAATGACTTTGCAGAAAATTGAGAATTCGCACAGAAATTCGATTTTGAAGTGTAATTCCCTAAATATCAGAAATGCCAAATTTTCGCAAAAAGACTTGTTCTAATTTGTACTTTCAAATTAAAAGACTCAATTTCTGCACATTGTAATTAGAATGTAGTCGTTTTAAATGCATTTTTACTTTTTAGGTTTGTTTTATTTTTGACAGCGCAAATTTGATCGTTAGCTTGTTGAAAGTAACCGAAGTTTTAAATGATGGAACCACTCAACTATAATTATAAAATGTAATTAAAACATCATCACCATTGGGGGCGAACCACCCAAAAGGAAAGGAAGAGGCAGAAACTGTGCCTCCACTTTCATTTAGGAGCGAACAACAAAAAGGAGTAAACAACCATAGTGTGAATTGCATGCATCAACAAAACAATAACAAAAAGAAGGAAAAGAAACACTCACACAACCACAAGCAAACACTGAAAGAAAACAAAGGCAATAGCAAAAGCTTCTTAAAACGTCGAGGAAGCCTTTCGCACGCATTGTTTTCCGGCTACATTGTTATTGAAATTGTTTTCGCCGCCAAAGAAGGAAAGAAAATGGATATTTCCACACGGAAAAATTTTAAATATTTGTATTTTCTATGACAATGTTATGGTTTTTTTTTAAAGTAAACTTAGTGATCATAATTTTCCGTGTACAAATAGAGATGGTACTATTTGTAAGGAAGTGAAATAAAAGGACGTGTTGAGTGCAGCAATCTTCGCTTCTGCGACTTTTTCCTCTGCAGTCTTTATAAAAACAATGGAGAACATTGAGATACCCACTATGGCACCGCGAATTATGTTGCATACACAAAAAGTGTTGGCGTAAAGGACAAATTTAAAAAAAAAATTAAAACACCGATATATATCAGCCAATCTAAAACGTTTCTCCATCAGTAAACATTTTGAAGATGTTGAAAATTAAAAGATTAAAACACGATTAAGCAGTGGGACCGGTCTATTTAAAGGGCAAAAATTTCTTTAACTATAAAACTAGTTGGTATCAAATCAAGAAAAGGCATAAAACAAGAAGAACGCTCAAAAATATGCAATTGTTTGTGCCAAACAATTTGCCAAACAGAGCAAAACCGACTTCAAGTGCATAACAAAAGAAAGAAAGAACACTTAGAAAAAAATAAATTAACCTTTAACATGGAAAACTAAAAAATATTGTAAAACTAATTTTGGAACCTATATTAGCAATGCAATGCGAAAGTATTAATTTATGAGTTAAAAAAACATTTTGGACACCCTTAAAGTATTGTTAAGTTTTAGATTTACTCTCAGTTGCCTTAAGTTTTGGATTTCTATAAACGGATCTATATAAGCAAGAATTTGATTATTATAATTATATATAGCATGCAGGATTTAAAAAAAAAATCCAAATTGTTGCTTTATTTTTCCCGAGTGTGGAAGACAGTAAGAAATAAAGAAAAGAAAGAGCTCGACTGGGACCGGTTTGACAAAAAAACGGTGGTGAGTTTTCAAAGTTCACCCACCGTACACACACACCTATCTACCCACCCACTTATCGCTTTGCTCCAACAACCCTCCTCAAATTTTACTGGAGCATAGAGAAAACGCGTGGATGACACGAAATAACAACAACAAATAGCAATACAGTGTATGCCCAAAAGAGTGAACCCATGAATAATATTAAAATTTGCCATAATATATTGAGTTTTTAACAACTAAAAAAATGGCTTTGCTATTAAACCCTCCAGACGCAAATAAAAATGGATTTTTAACAACACCCAATTTGAATATTTTTTTGGGTAACTTGGAATATTTTTTTCGTCCAATTTTATTCTCTATCTCTTTAATAGTTCGTGGAAAATGTACGTTTATAACTCTTTCTTTTACCTGCTCTTTCATTTCATTTTATTTATTAATTGATATCCTAACGCTAAATTCAAGACCTTTATTTATTACCTTCAGTCAGGTAATATGTAAACAAACGAATGCCAGTTATTCAATACAAATGTTTGCTATCCTACAAATGATCACTTCCTTTTTAAATCGCTTTCGTGTGATCACACTTGTGTCTCTATAACAAATTACAAAAGTTATTACAACAGATTCGGGTGTTTACTGTAATAGAAGCAACAGCAAAGAAGACGATTTTCATTCCAGCACAAACAAAATCCGCTGAAACTCGCCGATGGCCATCGTGCTGGATGGGAAAGTGGGTGGCATGGTGAGTGGTGGGTGGATGGGTGGTGAGGTGGCACAAGTGACGCTTTCGCGTATGGCGACAGCCTGGCAGCTTTGACATTTGCATGTGTATTATGCGTGGCCCTCTGGGCATGTGTTTGTATGGGGAGTTTTCGCCAATAAACACACACACAGTCGAATGCCAGCATCCTAGATGGAAAAATCCTTCAAAGTTCAGAAACAGTATAACAGGCAACAAAATTATCGCCATCGCCAAGTTTGTGATTCTTTTTGTTCACTTTGAGAGCAAGGCATATGGACAGATGGCCAGAAGGACAGAAAGCACCCTTGACATTTTCCAATCAAGCTTTTGGCCGCTGAGATTGGGCAGCCATCTGATCCAGATAATGTTATCAATTTCCAACGGAACTTCAGTTCAAAGGAAATTACGTCAAGCAAATTATTTGATAAATGGTCATATTAATAACTTTCTTAAAAATAGTTGGTCAATTCGGTACAATTGTCTTATCTCGTATTTATTGTTGTACCTATCATAAAGTTATATTACATAGAATGACAATGTAATATAACTAAGAAAAGTCTTAAAGTATGTAATTCTATTTAATATCAAAAGTGTATAACTTTAACTTCGAATAATTTAGATTTCATTTAATCTCTGCTAAGGTATGTATTCCATCCATCTCATAATATTTTGTTGTATTTATTTGATGGCAAGGTCAGTAAAGTTTGCTTTTACAACTCATGCTTTATCACTCCTTTTATCATCCGCGCGCGAGAGATAAATAAGCTAAATTTATCCCCATTGAGATTTATGCAAATAAGATTTTACAATATTAAAGTAGGAATCAAATTTATTGCAAAATCTATTTTAAGTTATTTATGACAACCAGAACAGTTCCGCTAAATAGGTATTTGTGGTTCAGCGATGATTTATCGGCTCATTCCGTCCGCTTTCTGGCTGTAATCGCAGCCGTCGGTTGTATGTACTATCCTCCGGTTCTTGGCAGTACAGCCAACTCCAGAGACAGCGGCCCAGAAAACTGAGACCGAAACTGAAACAACACACGTTGCTACGCGCCACGGGCATCCTCTAACCTGCACATAGCACATATTCCATCCGCAAAGCGGCATCCTTCGTCGAAAATCGAGAATCCTCCTCCACAGTTCAGAGGGCTGCTGCGGTTGTCGTTCCCAAAAATAACTAACCCCCGAAGAGTTTTGTTGGGGGATAGGAAAATGGAATGCTTGGACATGGACAGCCGCAGAAGCAGCTCCATACCGGCGATGGAAAAATCAACGACTACGGCTGTGTTTTGGGCTTTGGCGTCTGCCTTGCCTTGCTGCTACTCCATGTTTCCCTTTTCCACCCCCAAAAATTTGCCACCCACCTTGCATACAGGCAGGAAAATAATGGTCCAATATGCGACCATAGCCACGTACGTTTTATTTCCACTATTTTCGATGGCCAAACGCACATATATATTTATCAAAGATAGCTGTTTGACTTTTGCTAAATACATAAATGATTTAAGGATTTTTCGAGCAATTTATGGGCAAATAAATATTCAAAATTGCAAGTGAAATGCCGGGCAGTAAAAAAAACAGACATTGCCTATCCAAAATCATTCGGTTTGTGAAGAATTTTAAAAGTTCATTCAGTTTCGGAAATTTAGTTTGAAAATCAAGCAAAAATTTTAAATATTTTAAATTGACAAATTTCCGTGATATTTATTTCTGTGCAATTTTATAGCATTGCTAGCGGCAGCCGAAAGTGGCACCAGCTATTTTATATTGTCTATTTTTGGCACTCTTTGCTCATTTTTTTTTTTAATTTACCCCCGTTTATCTCTTTTTGTTTTTTGATTTTCTATTTTTTATTGCTGTCTCATTCTGTTAAACGTTAATTTCAATTTGAAAAATCATTCACCATGAAGCAGTTCGGAGCGCTTAAATTTGGCGATGGGGATGACTTTTTATACCCTTGCAGAGGGTATTATAATTTTGGTCAGAAGTTTGTAACGCAGTGAAGGAGACGTTTCCGACCCTATAAAGTATATATATTCTTGATCAGGATCAATAGGGGAGTCGATATAGCCATGTCCGTCTGTCCGTCTGTCCGTCTGTCCGTCCGTCCGTCTGTCCGTCTGTCCGTCTGTTTCAATACCGTTTGCGAGCCCAGTTTAAAAGCTAGCGATCTGAAACTTTCACAGTCATCCTAAAACAAGTGTACGCAGATCAAGTTTGAAAACCGCCCCGATCGGATGTCTATATCCTATAGCTCCCATAGGAACAATCGGATATAACTTGCAAGAATGGAAGATATTTCGCGCAGTGTAAAAGCTATTGACATAAATCTTTCCAAATCTTATTTTTTTATGCGTACCTTGATCAGAGTAAAAGCGCGTGACGATCGGACGTCTATATCCTATAGCTCCCATAGGAACAAAAGGGTAAAATCGGTTAAAATTTAATGATTTTTAGGATATTTCACGCAGTATACAAGCTATTGACATGAATCTTTCCAAATCCTATTTTTTTATGCATACATTGATCAAGGTGAAAGCGCGTGCCGATCGGACGTCTATATCCTATAGCTCCCATAGGAACAATAGGGTGAAATCGGTCCAAATTTGATGATTATCAGAATATTTCGCGCAGAGTGTAAGCTACTAACATAAAATTTTCCAATTCTTATTTATTTACGCATATCTTGATTAGGGTAAAAGCGCTTGCCGCTCGGAAGTCTATATCTTAAAGGAGATAGGAAAAATTGTTAAAGGCTGCGAAAGTATCCCTTTTGTATATGACATTTTTGCAGTATAAAAGCAATTGACTTGAAACGATGCAAATCTAGTTTACTTATGTATACCTTATTCCTTTCGCTACTTTTTCACTTTTAGCAATTTCGTCAAAGTCTGCAAGGGTATTAAAACTTCGGCTTGCCGAAGTTAGCTTCCGTCCTCGTTATGACTTGAAATCGCTATTATCGGAAAATGTGGGGTTGGTTGTTCTCTTCAAGGTTAAAAACTTTTCAAGACGCATCTATTTTGGGGATGACATTTACCTATCATTTTATCAGGGACTAAAAAAGAAGTCAAGAACACTTAAAAAAAATGGAGTTTAAGTGTATTTAAATGCAAAATTAAATACTAATACAATACTATTTAAGACTTCTTAAAAATACAAAAAAATAACAAATCTTGTCATTTTTACCAGAAAATTGATAACTTAATATTAAATTAAATCTTTCGTCATTATATTTGTATTAATATGTGATTTGCTACACTACAATTAAATTGAATTACTAGACACTTCAATTTTATCAAGCTGTTGTGACATGTTCACTTTAATTAAATCAAATGCCACTGATCAAATGAATGTGATTTATTCCACACTAAAATGTTATCAAACGTTCACCATCCACTACAATTAATTTGGCTAATCGGTGTCTTTGGCTTTCCATTATGTAATAGATTAAAGTAAGTTATCTTCTGGAACGAGGTTCGCCCCATCCCCTTAGCTGTCAAACTGTGAACTACATTTCTAGTTTCGTTTCTTTTTTGTATTTATTATGCTGTGTCTACAATTTGGCAAAATTACAAACTAAACAGTAAAATCAGTAGTGTGTGTGTGTGTGACAGAATGAAGAAACAAGCAGTAAATATATATATATAGATTAGTGTGTTCAGATGCAAGATGAGTGTATGCACAGAAAACAAATTTCACTAATATTTTAACAATATATTTGATCGATTTTAAAAACGCAAGCCTCATAGTAAGTTTCAAAGTCACAAAATTGTAAAATTTAAAACATTCATTTCCCTCGGCTTCAGGAGCTCGTGGCCTACTTTCATAAATTACGCGGACACATAAAAAAAAGAAACACATTTGATAGGTTCTCTTTTTGGGGATCCTATGCTATAAAACATTGTAAATTTGATAAAAATCAAAAATAAACTTTTGACGTCCCAATTGCTATAAATGGCTTTATAGCTACTTGATAAGCTAAAGGATGTAAATATTATTTTTGACTCTATGGCTTTCGGTTATTTTGACATTCCAAAAAATATATTTTAAAAACGTGGTTTATATAATTTTAAAATAAGTTTATGTTCCTAAACAACAAATTGTTTTCTGTGCAAAAAACGAAAATTATATAGGGTATTTTTTATTTTGCTAGCGTATGGAAAAATGAGAATAAAATTCTTACCGCAAGTTGTTGTTGCCAGCTCGACGCTGGCTGCAGACGGGCGTCGCTGCTGACGCCGCTGCTTCTCCTCGGCTGCTGCGGTCGAAAAAAAAAGTTGGCAACTCTTGATGTTGGTTTTCAGTTGGTTTTAATTTTTGTTGGCTTCGGTTAACGCTTTTCACCGATTCTCTGCTTCTTGTTATATATTTTATGGTTTTTTTACGCTGCTTTGCTTTGGTTGCACTTTTAAACAAAAATTCCAAACATGAAAAAAAATTCGGAAAAAAAACATTTTACGGTTGGCTTCATTAACAATATTGTTTGTTGTTGTTGTTTTTTCTTAACACTTTCTCGCCCGTGAAAGGCAAATTATGGCAACATGGAGATAGATAGATTGGTAGAAAGAAAGAGCGAGGGGCACTAAGTAAATGAGTTTCCCTAGAATTTATTCGTTTACAATTTTGTGTTATTAAATTTGCTCTGTTTGCTGACTATTTAAAGGCCAGGCAAAACCTTAAACATGACCTGAAGCTACTCACGTTGTTAAATGTGTGCTTCCCTTAACCCTAGATAGACTAACTTCTTTGATTTCTATTTCATTTATTTCCCTCATTTTTCTTCATATTAAAAAAATAGCTTACAAATGGCGGTCTTCGGTATAGGGAAAGAAGTCAATGAGGGTACTAAATCTAGGTAAGTTAATCAGGAGGTTTGAGTATTTGCCAAGCAAGAAAATTGTCTTATAGCTACTTCATATTTAAATATGTTCAAGGAAACTGAGCGCAACTGTCACTGAAATCGGGGTTACCCTCAAGTATTGCTGTACAAAGCACAGTAAATTTATAGCCATATAAGACAATTTTTCATTCAACATTTAATGTCCCTATAAAAGCTCAGTATTCTTTTAACTGTTCGCAGAATTATTCAGTTTCATACTCTTTTAGCAAAAATCCCATTTTCTTTTTAGAGAGAATAGCAATATTTTAAAGCTGAAACTTCAAAATTTAAAAACACTTTTTGGTGTCTTTTTAAACTTTCCTGTTGAGGATGTTGCTAATTAGGACGCTACTGGATTCACTTAATCTCGTTTACATCATCGTCGTGCGACGGTAGCCAAGCACCGGGTATCGGGTATCGAGTACCGACTGCCGAGTACTGTTAGGCAGCTGCACTTAATGAGCCTGAACTTTCACACCGCTGCAGCAAAAGTGAAGCTATTATATACACTGAAAAAAAGAAGCTGGCTATCAAATCAAAATTAAATAGATACTTGAATATTTTCAAATCAGCAGAACTCCACACTTGTTCACGTACAAGTGTATAATTTATTACTTTAAAATTTTCCTTGAAATTTTGCAAATCATTATCATTGAGAGATTAGAATATCAATAATAATAATTAATATGTGGAAGTATATGGAGTTTCTAGAAACGAATCACATGAAAATTTAGGGGTCTCGTTTAAAATGATCTATGAAATCAATTTGATCATCTATCGTAATTTTTTTTCTTTATGCGAAGATTACGAAGTCACAGTTTCGGTTCGAATCCCTTCACTGCCCAATGCATTTTTGTAAAATTTAATCTAAAGACCTCATTATCCCTTTATATTACATGAAAATCACATAAATTGATCACCTATCGCAGGCGTGTTTCTTTCTGTGTAGCGCCGACGGCCTTGGCGGCTAATTACCGGCGACCGGTAATGCGGTCGCTGCGCCGTCGACGCTGCGTGGGCGTCGCAGTCGCGGTGATAGTAGCCTTAATCCCGCTCACACGGATTAAGTATTAAGTCGGTGATGCTGGAGGAAAGGGGAGGAGGGATTCAGGTGTGCGAGCGGATCGATAAATGGAAATCGCTACTGGCTCTCTTTTGCTCTTTCTTTCTTTTTTACTTTTTCGCCCTTCTTCTTCTCCTTTCTGTTTACACTTATTTACCATTCAGTTTTTGCTGTTTTTCCAATTTACACACACCAACAGACACGCACACACACATATACTATGAACAACCACTAAACCACCGTTAGTCCATCAGCATCCAAAGAAATTCGAATTGTCTCGACGTCTCTGCCGGCGTCGCTGTCGACGTCGGCGTTCCCATGTTGTTCTTGTGCTTGTACTTCTTGAACTGCTTTTCACATGGAATTTACACACGACTCTGTTTACGTTCTTGTGCCGCGATTTAAGTAGTAATACTTTTTCTTTCGGCTGTCATCACTTGTCTTTGGTTTTTTATCGTTTGTTTTATGCATAAATACTCGCTGCACAATATATTTTCGTTTGTTTTATTTATGCACCGTGCAATCTGCGGCTCCTTCTCGCTGTTGTTGTTGTTTCTTGCGGGAGAGACGCGCACGAAGCGTCGTCAATGGAAATGGAGAAAGGTAAAAAATAAAGAGAAAGCGTCCGCTCAGCCTCTCTCACGATGACCGCGCGCGGGGCGAGCTTTTTTGCAACTGACTTTTTGGGTTGAATTTCTTTCGTCTCGTCTCAATGGCAGCTTTTTGCGGCGGCAGCGACGCAGGCAGCACTGCCAGTGAGACCAAGTGCCGGCCAGCAGCGGAGGACCAGCGGTGAAAATACATTGTTTCCACTGGTAAATACATTGGCAAAACACGAAAAAATTAAAAGTTTTTTTAAAGTTTGAATGTATGAGGAAGGTGGGGATTCGTGAGACCTCGGAAATCTTGAGACTTATAATGTGACAACGGAAGCAGAAAACTGTGGCAAACCACCGCGAAAAATGCAACGAGTCCACTACTGAGAGAAGTGAAGGCTGGGCGCCAAATTCAAAACATCAAGAAAAAGGAAAATATCAAATTTATTGTCTATTCTTCAAACTATACTTGCGGTTTCAATTCTAGATGATCTCAAATAAAATAAATTAGTCTATTTCTTTATTTATTGCTTACTTTTCAAGAGCATTGTAAAAACTAAAACGGAAGGGCTTGTTTTGTTCTTGAAAAGGTTTAAAAAAAAACTATACAAAAAAAGCAAGGCCTCCACTAGAGTATATGTATATGTCTGTATATTTAAATTGGAGGAAAATTGTAATGTTTAAAACAAATTTTGTAATTTCTTTTTATCTATTATAATCTTCTTATGCCGTTTTGGCTCTAAAGTCTTATCCAAATCGGTTGTCTATATCGTATTTCTAGCATACCGGATGGACCTTCGTGTTTTATTCTATCTACAGCATTAAAAAATTGTAGGGATCGCTCATCAAGTAATTTCGCGACTCGGACTTCTATATCATATATCTTCATTGAACTAGCTACATTTCTCTGTTATAGAGGCGTGACTGTACCTAGTCATTCATTGCAATAAATACATAAATGGAAATATAAGTTTATATTACGCAGAATTTGGCGTTATTTACTAAACGAGCTTACTGAACTACTTATTGCTAGGACACAAGGATATCACACGTCTAGACATAGGGGTTCCAATTGCTGCCGTCCTCGGGGAGCAGATTGTTGGTGATCAGCAGGATGACGTCGATGATCCACCAGACACCCACGCCGCCCATGGTGAGCAGTTTGCCAACGGCGGTGCCCGTTTGTCCGAGACAGAAGCGATCCATTCCGAGGAAGCCAAGGAGCATGCTGTATATCAGGGTGGTTACGAAGTAATGATCCGTGTAGCGGACACAGGGCACTCCGTCGCGCAGGAAGGTGCGATCGCCAAAGCAATCGATGTCCGCGAACACGGTGCACACCACACTGGTGTGCTCCACATCCTCGTAGGTGGATCCACCGAACCTAAGGCAGCCGTGCTTCTTTTCATTCTGTGCGGTGACGTTTTCCCGGTGATCGATGGGATCCTTGCAGTCCAGAAAGTCACGAGGCAGGAATGAGCACATCACGTTCGGTCCCAGCGGGAAAAAGGCAGAGTTTGCAGCTCCGGCGCCGGAGGAGGATGACGCAGAGGATGAGGGTCCCATTCCGGAGCTAAGTTGTGCCTGCACCGGAACCACCGACTGCACCGCCGTGCCGGAAACCACCGTCTGCGGCTGCTCCTTGTCGCTGCGCGCCTGGATCGCCCGGGCGGAGGGGTTGGTGGCCACCAGGAACGCCAAAATCCCGTAGAAAATCCGCATCTTTGCGATTCGCTTGGTCAAAATATTGCCAACCAGTGTGGCCCCACCCTCGCAATGTTAACAGAGCTCTGTTATTCTTGATGACAAATAAGCACCTATCGATAGTTCGTTCGGTTCTCATGTTCGATTCTTGTACTAGTTCCCATCTATTAGAATCCAAAACAATGAATTATAGATAGTTATAATATCCAAACATTCGAAAATGAAAATTACACATATATTTAATTTTAATTTACTACAAATTGAAATTAACGGAAATTTAAGTTATGGATTTTGGGTCAATGATTAATCAAAATTGGCAACTTGCGGGCATTGCATTGAAATTCTTTTATATTTTTTTTGTTTTGCTCCCACGACGGCTGACTTAAAAAACAAATATTAATATATACTGAGTTTAATGTTCTAAGAATTTATTTACTTCCTCTTAATTCACGACCAATTACCGATCACGCGCTCATCTCTACCTTCGATAGGCGATGTATCCCTCGCATCGGTGTGCACACACTGGCGGCGTAATCAGCGGGCGCCAACCATTTTTTTTAGAACAGAACAAAAACAAGAGAAATTAGAGGCATAAAGAGCGTTCTCCGTCTGCTTTTCACGGGCAGTTCAAAAACAACGACGGAACAGTGAACCCACAACAACCGACGCGTCATTTCCCCACAATTTATTCAAGTGATATTTAATTTGTATTTTTGCTGTGTCAGCGTTGGGAATTTGAAGGAGAAAAAAGATGAAACTACTGCTCCTGGTGGCCACTGCGGTCTCCGTGGTGGCCCTGGCCTCCAGTGAGCCATCGTTGCTCTCGGATGAGTTCATCGAGGTGGTGCGCAGCAAGGCAAAAACCTGGCAGGTAAGCAAACCAACACCTACATATTCCTTTGTTGTTCCAGCTGACGTGACAGGAAAATTGCATTTTCCGTAATCTATTCACCAGGTGGGCCGTAATTTCGATGAATCCGTGACGGAGGAGCACATCCGTCGCCTGATGGGCGTCCATCCGGATGCAAATAAGTTCGCCCTGCCCGAAAAGCAAAAGGTTTTGGGTGAATTATATGCGGGAGCTGCAAGTGATATTCCGGAGGAGTTCGATTCAAGGAAGGCGTGGCCGAATTGCCCAACCATTGGTGAGATTCGCGACCAGGGATCCTGCGGCTCTTGCTGGGCCTTCGGTGCCGTGGAAGCCATGTCCGATCGGGTACGTACATACACATAGCTTATCTTATCGATTTTGTAGACCCACATATTCTCTTTGTTTAACCTGCTGATTTTTTACCGTTTTCGCAATGCATAGGTGTGCATCCATTCCGGCGGCAAGTTGAACTTCCACTTCTCGGCCGATGATCTGGTATCCTGCTGCCACACCTGCGGCTTTGGCTGCAACGGTGGCTTCCCCGGAGCCGCCTGGAGCTACTGGACGCGCAAGGGAATCGTAAGCGGAGGACCCTACGGATCCAACCAGGTTGGTGGCCTCCTCTTACTTTTTTCACCTTTATTCCTAGATCATAGAGCAGCATAACCATTCGTTTCTGACGTGAATCTTACAGGGAACAATTGCAACATCGTTTAGTTTTCCAATGTTTAAAAAAAACTGAATCTTTTTCTTTTCCAATTGAATTTGATTTTATTTGTATCACAAAATTGTTCATAGGTCTTTTTAAAAAATATTTTGTTGAGAGATTGCTACGTAAAAATGGTTTCAAAGCAATTTAATTATGTTCTTTGTTTACTAGAAGTTAGCAACGAAGTTTATGGCGCCATAAAGTAATTATATTTAGGAGATATCGCAAATACACAGGTTATGTTTTTCGGATGCACTCCATTCTGCAATTTTCTATTGTGACAAATATTTTGCCTTGATAAGTTATATTTCTTTATTCAGCAATACATGTCTATCTATATCTCTTAGGAAATTCCGTTGTTTATATATATGTCTAAGCTTTGACTTATCTCCCAGTTTAGCAACTATTGTTTTTGCATTCTATTAAATGCAGTAAGTAGAATGGCTGATAGCTGCAAATTTAAGAGGCATCGTCGAAAGAGACAGTACGTTTTTTTTTTTAAGATAAAGGCTTTGGAGCCTCTTTATAAATGCTACTAAATACATGAACTTAGTACGACTAGGTATATAGGGCTTCCATTACGCTGGCAAGAGCTTTAAATTTGAGTTTTTAGTTTGAAATACGGAATATCCACTTTAATTGGATGATTCATTGAATCTTTTTCGTTGCAGGGCTGCCGTCCATACGAGATTTCGCCCTGTGAGCACCACGTGAATGGAACCCGTCCACCATGCGCCCATGGCGGTGGAACGCCCAAGTGCCAGCACGTCTGCCAGAGCAGCTACACGGTGGATTATAAGAAGGACAAGCACTTCGGCACCAAGTCCTACTCGGTGAGCCGCAATGTGCGTGAAATCCAGACGGAGATCATGACCAATGGACCGGTTGAGGGGGCGTTCACCGTTTATGAGGATCTCATCCTGTACAAGGACGGCGTGTATCAGCACGCTCATGGCAAGGAGCTTGGCGGTCATGCCATCCGCATTTTGGGCTGGGGCGTTTGGGGCGAGGAGAAGATCCCGTACTGGCTCATTGGCAACTCGTGGAACGTCGACTGGGGCGATCATGGCTTCTTCCGCATCCTGCGTGGCGAGGATCACTGCGGCATCGAGAGCTCCATTTCGGCGGGTCTGCCCAAAGTCTAGATTTTAAAGTGTCCGTCTATATGCTGATATCAACCCTGTATTTTCCATTGCCCCCCTTTTTATTTCCATTCAAGCTCGCAAATGACGTTTGTAGTTAATGTAAACAACTAAACCTGATTGATAATAAAGTATTGTATATGACTATGGAATGGATCGTCGGCTTACTGAACTCTGTACAGTGCAACTTCTTTTAAAAGGAAGTTAATGCTCATAGAAAGTTAGGAGATAGATTGCAACACACTGAATTAAATTTTTATATTTTTGATTTATTAGATACAATAATTGGAGCTTTGATTAACGAGAAAGAAAATGTTTGGGTGAACTGTAATTATTGTTTTTTTAGGGGAACAAAAATGGAGTTTCTATTTAAAAAAAAACCCCTGAGTGTAATTTCACGGCAAAGCTAAAAATGTGTACTATTTGAGAAGTAATAATACTTAATTGTGATACATTTTAATCAACCATGTTGTCACCTAATTTCTGATCGTGATGGAGAAGTTCTACTGTGGTTTTTTATACTGCCTATGATAATCGCAACTATGTGAGCTGATCAATTCTCCGCTCTATACTATGTACATGAAATAAAATATAGATTAGCTGTCAATCATCCGAGGCCATTCTGTTTATCAGAATTAGGTTTTGCGAGCTGAAATAATTAACATCTCATTTGATTAATCAAACAATGAACACAATTTACTCATGTTCGTCATCTGGCACAATTTGGTTTTTTATTCAGAATAAAAAGTAGTTTTTTAACCACAAACCGGTTTGCTGGCCTTTCTTTCTCGCGATAACTTTTGAGAAATGATATTAAATCTGAGCTGCCCACAAATTCAATACAAAAACATGCCAGTCCCCTGGGATTTATTTCCACCCATTAATTAAATACACTAACCATTTTTTTACATAGCATGTTTTATTTATTTTTCTCATTTGCAACATCAAATAGAACATTTGTTTTTTTTTTATCTTTTCATGAACCGCTTTGTTTTCTGTGAAATTATTAACTGGTTTAGCCATATCATTCGCTGAAACTCGATCATTTTTTAACAAACAGCTTACATCGAAAAATATTTTGTTACTGCCATATGTCAATTTTTTTTTATTTTTGTTATTTGTCATAGTCCAATTTCAATCATTGGCTTAAAAATCTCTGGTTTTTGGGTAGGTATATATTATATGTGTATGTATATATATATTAATTTATATCGGGACAGCTATTTTATATTTTTTGGTTTGTCATTCTTGCTTCGCTTTATTTATGTAGGATTTTTGTAAATAGATTGCATTTGGCTTGCTCCGCGTTTTTTGTTCTTTTTTTGCTTGTAGATTTTGTTGTCAATAAATAATTTCATATTTTGTTCGCCTCGTTCTTTTTATAATTGTTTACAATCTGAATTCGTATTTGTTATTCCTGGACTTTTGCACTTAATAATTAAAATACATAACCATACGGACATATATTTACTTATGTACGTAACAATTGCATGTAGTATATTAAACCATTCCATTGTTTTTGGTTTTTGGTTTTTGTTCTTTGATTATACCCTCGGCATTAGTCATCATCATCCGGTGTTGGGGAGCTTTAGCTTATCATCTAAATGGTGGGTTCTCAAAATATCAATACAATTTTGCTAAACGCTTTATTGGCTTAGGGAGTTCTTATTCTGGTGAAAAATAGGGATGTTAGAAGTCGAATTATACAAATTGCAACTATATAAAAATAATACGTTCGGCACAAATCACCGATAAAATTTTAAAAGTGTAACCCACAATTAAAAGAAGTCTTCAAGGCAGAGAGATATTTATAAATGTGTTTAATAGAGTTGGAGTTAAAACATGTAAAATTCATGTGTGCACTCTTATTTGCAAAAAAAAAATAACGAATATATTAGGCAAAAAACAAAAGAAAATTTTCAATTTTTAAATAATAATATTAGCTGCAATTTGCTATATTAGAACTGTTTAACATTTTGATCTAAGTTTGAGAATGTTATTCAGGTACGAATAAATCTATCGCTTGAATAGGAAATCGGCATAAAAGAGAAGAACTTATAGAAAAGTTATGGCCGAAATGCCATTAATTTACCAGCTAATTAGACAGACATCAACCCTTCGACTCTATGAGTATCTGGTGTGTTATTCACTAGGACTTGCCTTTAACTTTTATACCTCATGCTTGAACCAACTTTCTACGTACTTACATAGGATAAACTCGTCATGGGTAGAGATTCATTTTACAATCTAGTAGATCTTCCATCAGTTTTTAGTTTAATACTCGCTACACAAAAATAATGGAGAGTTTGAAAGTCGACTTAAATGGAGAAGAGAGGAACGTAGAGCCGGACAATACTATGATCGGAACACTTTTGCAGTTAGTAAGCTTCAAAAGTCCTTAATGTAGTTGCGCTAGATAAATATACAGTATATATAGTCTAGGTCTATGTATCCTTACACACAATTACTCTGTTCTCTTTACAACTATTCTTTTAAACTCTTCAATTTGCATTTATATTTCAGTTTAGGAAGTATCTTACTCTCGTAACTCAACTACTCGATAGTTAACCAACTTTGGCTTAGGTTATCCTAATCAGATCGAACAGAATTCGAATATATACCGCTCTTTTAAGGTCCCTTTAGTACCTTCAATTCTTTGTTATCTGGTTTATATCTGCGATTTCTTGTGTTTACAAGTTGTGTGAGACTTTTTAGTTAACTTGTGTGGACAGCACATAACTGGGTTATGCAGAAATAGTGGTAGTAGTATATATACTATACTATATGGGTCACATTCTATGCCCGTTACAGCTTCAGGTCGCCTTGAGTTGTTTGTTTAGGTTTCTAACACGAGGAGTTTTCGGCTTGATCTCATCTCGAACTCAACTTTGGTTTCGGTTTTTAGTTTTGGTATCACAAAATCGGGTTTTACGTTTACACAATATCCAATAGTTTCTATACTTGTAACTTGAACTTCCCTCAACGTTTTTTTTTTCCAAATAACAATTTTAGTAGAGATAAATATATATATATATATATATTTTACTGTTTTCTTTTTTTTAAATTAACTTTTGGTAGCGAAAGACTATCACAATTATGGAGATTTTCAATTTCTGGGGCCAGGTAAGAGATTGTATTTGTATTCATATTTATGACGATTTTAGTTTCATGTTTCTTTTCTTTTCGTCAATTTTACACGCACGCACATATATTTATATATATTTTGTTGGTTTACGGAAGCCGTTAATTTATACTATTCGTAAGAGTTTGTAGTGGTTGTTGTTTGTCAAGAAATGCATTAAATTTGCCATTTGATTTTGAAACGCTTTCCCCGCTTTCCTCGCCTTGTCCTTGTCTTAAATTTTCATCTTTATTCATCGGGAGATCTTCGGTTTCATTAGTTTGTTCTTCAGTTGTTGCACTGCACTTGGTTTGTTGAACTTTGTTCGCTTGCATATGTTAAACGGTTCTATATTTTGAATATATCCTTGTATGTATATATCTTTCATAATTGTATTTAGTATATGGCTTGACGATCGGCTTTTGTTTCGTGTAGTTTTCAATGTTTTGTTGATGCTTTAAGTGGTTTGAAAAACCATCAAACAACAGGAGGAAACAGTCTTTCTTTCCAGGTACCTAATAAAAAACAAGTGACGGAAAATGTTGATTATACTACATTTAATTAAAAGAATTCGGGACAAAAACATGTGTACCATGGAAATCTCTATTAATGTTTTATCTTTTTTTTTTGTATTTGCAAGTTTTTTTTAAACCTTTTTTAAGATGATTTCAAAACACTAGAGATTTCTGTGGCACCGAAGTTAAGTTACTTAGATTTTATTCTATCTATTTGTTCTATTTCCGTTGAATTCAGTACTTTATTACTAATTTATTATTTTTAATATTGATAATATGAATAATAAGGTTTTTAATTTGTGCTATATATGCATACTCACCGCGTGACACATTTGACTTTGGTTAAATGTTGTACAATTGTTTTGTTCTCATTTGCAAATTTTGTTTTTTGTTTAAATATATATATTACACCACTGAACTTTCAATATATCGCGCATATAAATATATAATTATATGGTATATACACAGATGTGGCATATGGAGGCATCGGTGTTTTTGTCCATTGGCTATATATTTCATTCTATTTCGAAGGGATTACTAGTTGGGTTCGGGGTATTTGAGTTTTTTTTGTTGACTGATGATGGATCAATCTATATAGCTGCATCTCTGTTGCTCTAATGGTGGCTCAGGTAGGTCTTGCGCTTCAGGTAACCACTGCGTATGGGTGATGATAGTCCTGTCTCGTTGCTGTTTATCGATATCAAGGTCGATG
This sequence comes from Drosophila rhopaloa, assembly GCF_018152115.1. Lineage (NCBI taxonomy): Eukaryota > Metazoa > Arthropoda > Insecta > Diptera > Drosophilidae > Drosophila > Drosophila rhopaloa. Next base: position 12,180,733 of record NW_025335123.1, on the reverse strand, counting down.
GCAGTGTGTGCGTGTGAGGTGTGTGTGTGGGTGTTGTGTTTGGTTTTAAATAGTTTTTTTTTCAAGCAAATTTTGGTTTTTGGAAAAAGAGAGATAGAGTTAAAGTTGAATAAGAGTTGAATTTTGTGGCTCTACGATGGATTTGGAGGCTGAGGCATTTGTAACATCGATACTCATCGACTTTTCCTCACCTCCAATATTGGTGGTATTTTCATTGGTTTTCATAAACTTTGTTTTTTTTTTTCGTCACAACACCAATCAATCAATAAAATGCTCAGCTAGGTATGCTTTAAAATACTCAACAAAAAGAACTCAAAAAATCTGTGGGGAGTATAAGGCATATTCTAAAACGCTAAAACTAACACCAATTGTCTGTATTGTTTTGATTTTTTTTTGTTTCTATCTGTTTACAAGATGCTTTTATTGTTGTTTAATTGCTCTAAACAATTTATTTGTTGTTTGTTTAAGTTGCAATTCAATTTTCATTCGTTGCTTGTTCATGCAGCCTGATGGTGTATATTGTGAGAGGTGTAATTGTCGGCGTGGTGGGTTTTGAACAGCGTGGTGGGTTTCGAGGCCGTAAAGCGTTAAGCGTTTTTTGTATTTCGTATTATTATATATTTTTTTGTATTGGTTATCCGTAAATCAAGGAACAAACAAAGAAAAGATACAAATCGTAATCGAACATTATAAATCATATATATATGTACTATATAGATATATATTACCAAAAGGCCCATTACTGTACTGCTTTTATTTATTTGGCATTACATACGTATTTTTATGTTTTGTTGCATTTTGGCTTTTGTTCGCAATCAAAAATAATATCATACAAATACAAATAAGGAAATAGTACATGAATGCAACAATAATAATCATAATAGTAATAACTTATAGTATAAATAATACGGCATTTGTTCTACGAGAAACTTAAAACTGTAAAATATAAAATACAATACGATTCGTGGCGGACTAGTTTTGGGAGGATAAATGAGAAAAACAGATTGCTTTTTATAAATTTTTTAAAATCCCTAATGATCTCTAATGATTAACTAAAATTGATTTAATGATCTAGTTTTCCTAGGCAGCCGGAGTGTCCTTTTCAATGGCATTCTCAATCAGTTGGGCCAGTAGGATGTGGCTGCTGCTGCTGGGACTGTTGATGTTGCTGCTGCAGGGACTGATGTTGGCCAATTGCAGCTCGAAAGCGTTGCTGCGCAGGATTGGTTCGATTTACGGCGATTTACGGGCAAGGGAAGAGGGCATGATTAGGTGGATTTAATTGGAGATTCGGTTTTTGGCAAGATTTTTGGACCGGGACTTTTCACCGCCCGAAGATGGCGCACACAACAACTTTTAGTGGGATGGACGGATGGGTTATGTCATTGCATCATCTCGATGGCAAAGCAAAAATAATATCTGGTTGACAAATTAAATGGCCATGCGGACCCAAAACGAAATCATAAACAGAAAGCCACACAAAATAGGTATACACCAACAAAGCGGTTTTCGATGAAATACATGTATAATACCTTTAGCTGTATCAATATTTTTGAGAGCTTAATATTAGTAGTATCTTGGAATAGTATATGCTTTTAATATTAATTTGTATGCAATTTTTTTTCCTAGCTAATATAATCCCTGTTGTTTTTGTAAACTAATTTATTCAACTTGTAATACTTTAAAAACCATTAAACCTTAAGATTTACCAAGCTTTATAGGTTAAAATATTTAAATGAATATTTACCAACCCTAAGTAAAATTGTTCTATAAAATGTTCAGCTTGTTAATTGTATGTTATATAAATCCCTGTGTCTTTCTTGTAGTAGATTACAATAAGTAAGGTAAATATGATATGCAATGGATCCATTAAAAAATACTTGTCATAATCTTTGGACATATTATTAAAATACATTTTGTATAAAGGATGGTTCTAACCTATTCAGCTATGTATGACTAAAATCCAATATCCTGAACTACATTTTAGACTCAAACTTTGAAGCAGCTAAGGGCATTGGTACTGTGCACAAAACATATAACATTAACACACACACGAATGCGTTGGCCTATTTACACTAAACACAAACACAGATATGTATATACAGCGAGGATCGGGCGTTACAGTGGGTGCGCTCTGTACAGTGGATCGTCTCAAGCAGCGCCAGCCAGTGGCATCAGCGTCTTACCTTCTGCGCCGCGGATTGGCCGTCTGGCCGGGAAGATTGAAGCATCCACGGGGGATGACCATGCGGGCATTGCCCTTCGCCGGCCGCGAACCGCCCACCGCCTGCAATCCGGCCAGGTGGGCGGCATAGCCGTCGCTCAGCACGGTGGCGTTGGACTGCAGCTTCTTGCCCACCTGTAAAATGAAAGAAAAAGAAGAAAAATAGGTCAAAAATAGGTCTGTCACTTGGTTGTAAACGATGCAGCAATGCCTTAAATTGCAGCAATGTTAAACATAATATTTTTATTATAATTGTTAAATTGATCAGTTTTTAACTCACTTTTTTAAATAGAGGCTCTTTAACAATTTTCAAAAAATTATTAAAATTATTTGACTTTACGATTTCTGCCTTTTAAAAACAAAGAATAATTTTTGAAAAATCTCACTCAGTAAAGTTGGTTTTAAACGATGCAGCAACCACTTAAAACTCAGCAATGTTTTACATACTTATTTAATTAAAATTATAACATACCAGTTATTAAATTACACTTTAAATCACACTTTAAGTTAAAATAAAAAATAATTGACATCATGTAATCTGCATTTTAAAACCTAATAATAATTATTGAAAAATACCGATCACTAAAATCTTATGATAATCAGTCATAAACTCACATTTTTAGTAAAATAAGTTAATAATGAATTCGGCTTATCAAAACTTTATGTTTGTGAAGCATTAAACTATACTTAAGACACTTCTCAGCCATACATGTTTATCTGGCAATCGTTTGAGTGATAAAATACAAAAATATGAATTAAAAACAAGCCATCACCTTGCCCACGATGAAGATTTGATCGGTTCGCATGCCCACATTTGTGTAGACGCTGATGTCCTTGCTGCTGCCGTAGGCTGCGGTGATTGAGATTCCGTGATTCTGCACAAGGTTGTTCAGATAGGCCGTCTTGTGGCCCAATGGATCGGTGGACAGGCCGTCGGCGAACGAGATGAGGCCGTGCGGGAAGTTGTGCTGGCTCAGCCAGGACACCACCCGCTGCTGCTGCATATCGGGTCGTCCGGTGATGTAGATGAGCAGGTAGCCCAGCTCCTGCCAATGCCGGCAGACATCGACCGCACCGGCACGCACCTTTGGATCCCGACCCGTCACCGACATCGATGCGGTGAAGGAGCCATCAATGCTGAAGACGACGCATTCGGTCAATGGCGGCACCACTGCCATATAGCAATCCACCGAGGTGTGATCGCCACGAACCACCATCTTCACGGGATAGATGCCATAGCCGAGTGAGACCTGATCGGGAATGCTGTACGAGATGCGACCGTTCTTGTCCGTCACCTCGGTGCTGAGGAATGTCCATTCACCCGCCGGCGGATCCTTCATAATGTGCACATCCACCTTCTCGCCGTGCAGCGTGATCATGTCCAGGGGTCCGTACATGAATCGGGCATTCAGACGCTGCTCCCTGCCCTCCTGGACGATCACATCGTTGGCCCGATGATTGGCGGCGACATTTTTAAGCTTCACCGAGGTGCGCTTCTTGATCCACTTCTCACGCGGCTGTCCCGGATGGAAGGAGGCATTGTCCTTGTCATCGTTGGAACCCACAAAGGGTATGCCCTCGAATTTGCCAATCTGCCGCAGGATGAAGGCAATCACATCCGGACTCTCCCAGTAGCTGGCATGGAATAGGTGCGGCAAGGCGTGAGCCGGAAAGTTGCTCAATCCCTCCGGGCAATAAAGGGCGTAATCCAGGCGCTTCGTGCCCCACCATTTGTTCTGAACTGTGAATGGACAATGGAATAAGATTGGATTACTAGGTACTGATTATTTAAGTGCAATATAGCGACTAGCGGATAACGAGCTTCTTACGGGCATGGATCGTACTAAGCGAGACATTCTCAATCAGACCCGATATCGTGCTCTGCATCGAGGCATCCGACAATCTTCGGCCGGCCAACAAGTTATTGCCATCGTTAAAGTGCTGCGGATGCGACTGAATCACCTCCACTGAAAGTGATAAAAAAGGAAATATAAAAATATATATAAAAACCTTTTTATAATGTACTATACTGGCATCTATCCGATGAAGATGGTGGTTGATTTGCCTATGATATGAGTATAAAATCAATACTAAATAGTAGGCTTTATAATTTATAGTTTAGTTTTTAAATTTTCCTTCTGTTCGTGTTTTAATTTCAAAATTTTAATTTTGTTACTGTTGAAAGTATTAAGTTAATAACGTACTTATAAATAAGTCTAATTGAAAACTGAATAAACATTCAACTAGTCCCTTTTTAAATACAAATCGCAATTAAATGATTATTTTCAGACTCCATTAAAAGGTTTAGTTAATACATAGTGGAATAGTTTTTAAATTGTGGGGTGTGTGAAAAGTGTCTGCGATTAATGCTAATGCCAATGGCTTATTTTATTAAGGCCCATCTTGCTCCGCTTCATACTCACATAAATGCAATGGCTGACCATTTCCCAGCGGATACTTGGCGTACCGAGGGACATTAACCGGCGCCAGAATGGAGAACCGGGCACTGAGGAGCGGCTCCAGACGCGAGGCGATCGGATCGGTTGGATGGAACAGATTGTACACCTGATGGCAGTTGGGCCTGGCCAGGGCGGCCTTGGCATCGTGGAGTTTCCGTGCGGCCAGGACCACGGACAGCGGTGATCCGAACATGAAGAAGTCGCACACCTCAAAGTCCAGCTTGGTGGCCCGCGAATCGCTCGAGGAGCTGGAACGGCGTCTCCGTGGCGATGGAGCCACCAGCAGTCGCTTGGCATCCAAGTCGGCCTCAATGAAACGCTCGTCATCGTCCAAGCGGGAATGGCGGGCGCCCAGCGGATTGTGGGTATTAATATTGGTCGCGGCGGTGCCGCAATCTCCGCCAGAATTCGAGGCACCCGAGGCGGTGCCCGGTTGGCTGCCATTCGAACGGCACAGTGCCTCGTAGGCCAGCAACGAGCCCATCGAATCGCCCAGCATCACAATCTGTCCGGAGAAGCCGTGTCCCTCCTCCGATTTCAAGAACTCATGATAGACAATATTAGCGGCGGCCACCGTCTTGTTCACCGTCTCATGGAATTCCGGCGATGCGACGGACAGGAGGGGTATAGCCCCTATGGGTACATCGGCTATATTTGGTATATCCGCCGCCGAAGGTGAGGCATCAAAGGAGTACGGACTGAGGCTGGAGAGGATGCCCAGGGCGTCGGTGCAAATCGAGGGGCACGGCACCATCTTGATGGTCACATGGGTGAGGAGGCTGGGATAGTGCTGACGCATCACCGCCTCAAAGGAGCCGCGGAATGTGGTGACATCGGATTTCTTTGCCGTCAGCTCGCTCGCTGCATCCAAAACACTGCCCGCATGGACAACCAGGATGAGAATGGTGGTCGGGCAGGATGGTGTGCTCGGCGAACCCGGCGGCGACGAGTCGTGGCTGCGATCCACACTGGCCGATGAGCGCAACTGTCGCTTATTCCCACGCTCCGAGGCGACGCGCATCAAGAAGTCCTGGTTGAAGATACTATCCTCCTGCCGGGAGTGGCCACGTCCGCCCACGGATGCGGCGCTCGAGGGTCCACCATGTGGCGGTGGACTGTCGTCGCCCTCGCCCAACAGCTCCAGGGAGCTCCACTTGGCCAGTGAGTTCGTTTCATTGGTGTCTGTTGGCGAAAATGGGGAATAAGTTTGATTTCATCTACGTGTTATCATAATAATCTATATTCTTAGTCCTTAAATACAATTAATTACAAAGAATTTATTTAACATTCATATTTATATTTACAACTCCAAAGGGGAATAAATTAAAAAATTTAATGACTAAAAAAGAACATAAAGAATTCGCGTTCTTAGCCTCATCACTCAAAGACGCGAATCCTTTATGACATGACAGTCCTTCATGCCCTCTATTTACTTAACAGGATATTTTGGAATCTCCTATTAAATATATATAAAATAAAATAAATAATGCTTACCCAAACAATCGAAGAATTCTTCGTCCGAGTTGGACTTGGAGTCCACTTCCAACCGCTCCATTCGCCAGTTTGCCACCTGCGGTGAATTGTAAATTGATTTAATATTTATAAACAAAATAAATGCACAGGTAAACCGTTGGGTTAGTTATATTTTTCCGATTCTGTTCTACAAAAAAACGCTTTAAAAAGTTGAGATATGGGGCAGCCGTAAGCTAAGCTAAAAGAACTTTGCTAATCAAGACCTGCAACTAAGCAAATTACTAAAGGAAAGGATATTTTTACTATTAATCATGATGGGATAATGGGCTAGGCAATTACTGATATTGAAAACGAAAGAGAGGGCATATATAGGGGGTGATAGAGAGGGCATATAGAGAGTGACAGAGAGGGTATGTAAAGAGTGACTGAGAGGGCATATATAAAGAAAGACAGAAAGGGGGAGAGGAACTTACATGTCTGCGTGGCGCTGCCTTTGCATGCGGCTTTTTGGACTGATTTGTTTTTGGTTTTTGTGGATTTGTTTTTGTTTGGATTTGTTTTATTGTTGTGAATTAATTTTTTTTGTATAATTTAGTTTGGTTTTTTGTGTTGAAATCGATTGTGTTGTAGTTGTTGGCGGTAGATCGTGTTGGATGGAAGGTAAATTAAAGATTATTTTGGTAAGACGCAGCACATTTAAAGGACAAAGCGACACACAACACACAGATAATCAAAAACAGAGTCATAGACAACAAAGGTTTATATTTCCGAAAAATAATTTTGGAATTATTACAGAATTGCAATTAAAAGATAAAAAAAAGATGACACTTAAAGATCAAAACCTTTCATTAGAAGATAAACACCTATAAGGTTAAGATAAATTAAATTCAGAATCATTAATAAATATTTTTCTTAATGGCGTAACAATACAAAACAGTTCCATAAAAACGACAGTACAACCAAACCAAAAATTTAATAACTTGAAAAGTTTCAAATATTTACTTTAAAATTAACTATTAGAAAGAACACCATTATATAAAATATTTTAGAAATCATATATCTAATCCCTGGCACTTTAGTCAAATACTAGTTTCAGTATTCTGAAGTATCACATATATATAAAGAGTTAGGAAAACATTTAAGTTTAAAACACTGAACTTGTAACCATTTCCATTCCCAGAGTAAACACACGAAATGGACATCGAGAGAAAGAGCAAAGGAAACCCATGGGTCGTTCTCGCCCTGCTCACCTGAAGATCGAAGCTGTGTGCCGAGCCCACCGGCGAATGGAGGGCACCCTTGGACCCAAACTTGGCCTTCTGGGCCATCTGGATGCTCTGGGAGCGCGACCTTTGGGCGGAGCCGCCTTGGTTGGCGGACAGATCCACGCCCGTGCCAATGGCATCGTTCTCATCCTCGTCGTCCTCCTCCTCCTCCTCATCGCCCTCCTCATCCGAACTGGCCTCGGCACTTGGCGGCTGCTGGGTGACGATAGGCGGTACGGCAGGAGCGGACTTCTTCCGCTCGCTGCCCGCCGTGGAGGCGGCGGTGACCGCCGTGCTTACATACGGCTCCGAGGTGCTGTCTGCAATGGAACCATATGCAATTTAACAGGGATAAGTTACAAGGAGTGAATATAATGAATGAATGTAGTTGGGATGGTCCCTAGTTCTCATAACTATCTTATATCACCAAAGATAAATACATATAAAAACTCAAGGGCATTTCTTACTACTCTAGTTTGTACTGCTTTGCATTAAAATACATTATTTCTTAATCTAACCAACAAGGCAACCTTAAGTTAGTTTGATAAAACATAAAATACAACATAAGCATGCTTGGAAAAAACTGTCAACTAATGATTGCTCCTAATATGTTTTTTCTCCGTAGTTTAAAAGATAGCAATTTAAAATACAAAGTATCCAGAAGTGATTGCGTACACGTAATAATTAAGAAAATTTAAAGCGCAAGACATATCAACAATAAATAAATAAAAGAAATGTATTATTTTGTGAATCTATAATTATATGCATCAATTAAGAGACATGCCCTAAGCAAAACCAGAAACAACATATTAATCATCGTTAGTCAACTCAATCTTTACTATGCTATAAACTTTCGCTTGAATTCAATATCCAAATACACTCGAAAATGTTCCATTTCTATGCAATTAAAAACGTTTACAATTTGGCAAAGGCATGTGGTGATGGTGAGGTTGAAGTGGATGCTAGGATTGTGGAGGTGGCCAAATCGGACTGACCATCGCTGCACTCCTCGCCGCCGCCCATCTTTTTGGCCAGGGCCAGCTGCGTCTGACGCTCCAGCTCGCGGATATCCTCGATAGTTAGGCCGTGCCACTCGTCCTGCCACGCCCACGCCTGCCGATGGGCGCGCAGCATCATCTTGCGCAGCGCCACATCGTGAATGAACTTCTCCAGCTTCGTCTGCATGCCCCAGTAGCGGAACTCCACGCGGCAGATCTTGTAGGCGGTCATCAAGGACATGTTGCGGGGCGTCGGCTGCTTCTTGCCCTTCACCTCGCGCCAATACTCCTCCAGCCAATCCTCGCCGAGGGGACCGCGTCCCGTCTTGTCCGACACAAAGTGCTTGGGATCCTCCTCCTTCACATAGTCGCCGCCCCACAGCTGATCCTTCACAATGTCGATCACATCTGTAAAAGCCAATTAGAAATATTAGGCATCGATAATAAAATACATTAAATGCAGTATCCCTAGGCATACGGAATTTAATATATTAGCCATCTTTTCCCTAAGACAAATAATTTACAATTTGTATCTTTATCTATATCATTTTATATATAGTAGAGATATAGAAATATTAATTGAGAGTTGTTCAGTGTTTTTAGAACTTACCCACAATGCGGTTACGCAGATCACTTCCGGACAACTGAAACACATTATCCTGATAGCCATTATCCGGAAAATAGTACGTCTCAATGTCCAGCGAGAACTTCTCCACAAATGGGCAGGTGTAGCGGGTCCTGGTATAAGGATAGGCATTCCACGCCTCCTCCTCCACGGTTAATGCGCTCTTGGGCAAGAGACCTTCAGATATATTACATATAAAATAATTAGTGAATATAAATAAACAGGCTGTAATATACAACTCACTCTTGATCCAGCCTGGCAGATGATTGCCCACATGGTAGATCTTCTTCGTGTACTGCCCATTTCCGCCAGGTCCGTCCTTATATGGCTCATTTATGATTATTTCGACGCCACTGCCCTCGCCATGACTCTCCTCGCGACTCTTTTTCTGTGGATCCGAAAACAGTTTTACGAGACTATTATGATCCAAACAAATAAACTACACAGCTATAATGGCGTATTGAGGGAATTTCCGTGGAAAAAGTTTGATAAATATTGGCAATAGCAAACATTTGTAAATAAATCGAATGTGCAAAGCCGAATAAACAATTCTAGACAGCTTATTAATGGTGTGACGTCCAAAGATTATATTTGCAAATAGTTGAACTTTCACTCAGGAAACTTTTTACTTTCAACGTTTTGGTTGCTAAAACTTTACTCTAACTATCAATCAAATCTGCCTTTGAAAACTTTTTTTAAACGATTTGGTTCTAAGTGGAACTCCACTTTAAAATGTTCCATCAACTGTAATGAGCTGATTATCGATTCAATGTTACTTTGGTTTTAAAATCATGATAATTCTCAACTTTTAGTTGAAGAAAAGAAACTTAAATATCACAATCTATCATCAAAATTTAATTTGAATCTGGGATAATATGCTGTCAAGTAAATACAAAAACTTCTGGAGCCTGAATACCGAACCCTAATGATGCAGTTTTCCACTTACCGCAATCATGTAGAGCTGGGCGATGCGGTACTCCTCAACGGTGAGGGGCAGCGGAATGCGGTACTCCTTGATCAGCATGATGACCGCGTGACTTTAGTCCTTTCAATCTTTCAATCCGGGGGTATCCCCTCCGGCTATTGATGTATGTTTGAATGGCGGGCCGCAGAGTGCCTCTTCCGACGGATCCGTCCTCCTTTCCGGCTGCCTTTATTGGCTCTCGTTGGCTCAGGGAATGGCAATCATCGATTGCCGCTGGTCATGGCTGGATGATGATGGAGGCGACGCTGTCGTCCGACGCTCTTGACGGGGGGAACTCGTCGTCTATGACCTGGACCGAATACGGAATAAGGAAACGAAAAACGAGAGGCGGAAAAACGAGGCAAGGTTAGTCGGCGGGGAATATATTGATATTTTTCCGTGGCTGGAGGAGGTGTAGAGGTCTAGATGTAGGTGTGCTAGTGTTGCTATGGCTTCTCCCTTGTGCCTATGTGACATTAAACTGAATGAGCAAACCTGAAAACTAAAACCGTAAAGCCCTTTACAAAAAGTAAATTTACTTAGGAAAGTGTTCATTACAAAGCCACCTTTTTTGCCATTTTGTGATGGGATTAGTGTTCATCACAGAAATGAAAACAAAACAAAAACAGTGTACAAAATAATAAAAAGTATATATGTTTTAGGGTGTGATTATTCCAAAATTATATTTTCAGTTGTTTATTACTGAATACTACAGAAATTTTTTTAACCTGGGAGCAAATACAAAATCAGATAATAATTTCAAAACAACTATTAAAGAGCTTTAAACTGCCGTTTTTAATACATAACACATTTGCACAAAGCAAATAAACAAAGATAAACATTTTAAGGCTAATTATTGAGGTGGAATCCACAATCATTGTTTGAAAAGAACGGAAAAACAAAAGCCATGCTGCACATCTTTTTAAATAGATTATGAAAACCCATAAAAATTAGTCTAGCTAATATGGTAATGGGTTAAAAGTTATATATATATTAATTTAATAATCTAGGCATTATTTTGAAGAAGCATTGAAAACGCTATTAATTATAAAATGTAACTGAACAATAATTATGTTCGAATTTTTGAACACTCCAAATGGGTAAGAAACTTTAACAAAAAGAATTTAATTTTTAAGTGTTCGCACAACTAAGAAATAGGAAACCCAATCCAATTTTTTTAAGCTCATTATACAAATTGCTTAGTTCTATAAGTCATTTGCTTGAACTAGTTGACATTTGATGGGCCCACCATTGCTATATTTTCTAGGTCACTTTGCTGGTCCCCTGTCAAATGGGTATAGCTAGCTGGCTACTAATGCGTGAGTTCTCAAATGTAAATTACCATTTTATTTATTGATTTCGAAAGACAGCAAAATGGGGACATTGAATTAAGGAGGGGAAAGTCTTTGACAGGCACTTCAGATAATCGGATGTGACTTGAGTGGTTTGTTGGCGGGACGAGGGGCATTGTCTATAAAATGAAAACAACAAGAAGTAAGTGTCTGATGGGGTCAAGCATGGTCTCACATTTCACAACAACAGCTAGTGCTGTCAGTTGCACCTTTATTTCCCATTCCCTATTAATTAAAGTTTTCTCTGACCTTTTCAAATTTTCAATTTTTATTTTACTTCATCTAGTAATGGATTTGGTAGTCAGGTAACATTGCAACATTGCCTAAATAAATAAACACTTTATTATTACCGCTATTGTTTACAAGCAATAGCTATGAACTTGCGAAATTAACTTTGAAAACCAGTTCATAAATTTCTTTCCGCATAAACTAGCTTAAATAATTACTTTTTTTTTGTTAAATCTGATTTTATTTTATTGAAGAAACTTTGTCATTACTGACCACAACCAAAAGCTAAAATTCAGTTTATTGTGCATATTTTCGTTGCTGTTTCTTACCTTGAACCATTTCTACCTTTCCTATCTTTTTTACTAATTGGATTTATTGTTGACTGCTGACAACAGCAATTCGAGCACATGGGCGAAGGGAGATGGCGAAGGGAGATGGCGAAGGGGGGGGCAATCTAGGACGTGGACGTCTGACGCATTTGCATAGCATTTTGACCTATCGGAATGTGACTAAAACCACATGGGGAGAGGGGGGTGGAGAATGAGCTGGCAAACACGTGTTAAAGTCGAGTGCCATACGAACAGCGATAGGGAATTATCATTATGGTCGATAACAAAGTGATGGATTCCCGTGCATAAATATTAACTGGGTTCTTATTAATATAAGTAGGGGTAATTACAGTAAGTATTGACTAGCGAAAACTTTTCAAATGCATTTAAGGGGGATAATTTATGGTTTAAGAACTTCCAAAACTTGGGTTTTCATAGATAACTTAAGAAAATAAGTAAATAAGTAATTATATACATAATTAATAATTTTCTTGCAAAATATATTACTTTTAAGCTTATATATATTAACGTGATCAATTTTCTATCATTTATTTGCCTTTTTGTTATCTAATCTACCTTATTACGGTCAGCAACGTCAACAAAGTTAACTTATATAATTAAAAAGATTAAACTAACGAAATGTAAAACCTATTTAAAAAGAATACAGATTTTATTTCAGGAATCCTTATCCCTTTCTATTGTTTATAATGTGTTCTTTTGTTTCAAGCTTGCACGCTAACTCTTTGTTTTTAATCTATCTTTATTGTAGTTACAAATTGTCAACTTCCGGCGCTAATGACCTTCATTAGACTCCTAATCTGTTTAGATCCTATCTGGCATTTATCTCGACCACAAAATTAGTCCAGTTACTCATTAAATGTTAGCGTATTCCCCCTTCAAATTTATGGATCCCAAAAGAGCTTTCTTTTTAATTGGACCTTGTTGTTTGACGGTCGGGAGCTCGGGGAGGGAAATTCTAAATTAATGGAAATGGTACTACTACTACATCCATCTTTATTGTGCAATTACCATATTTGCTTTCTAACAAATAAGATTTTACACATTGGGAATTCAAAGAGGTATTTTAATAAGAAGTTATATTAATTGAATATATGTAAATCGTACAACAAATTTTGTGTTTCCTTTTTTTCCATTGATTGAAAATATATGAATTATTAAAAAATGTTTTTTAATTTAGGTTTCATTTCAGTTTAGTTGCATTATGCAAACAAATTTACAAATGTGTAGAAGTATTTAACCAAATTGGCTTCATTTTTGGCATCCATTGGTTACTTATCTAATGCAAAATAAATATAAAAGTAATACTTTTATAACTTTGAATTTATTTTAACCATGATACCATGATACATATGTTCGTAAAGTGGAATTGGCGATGCTACAACAACAGCAAGCACAACAAAGAAGGCCGTCAATCAATAATTATTGGGCACAGCGAGAAGAGGGGAAAAAAGCGAAACACAGACTTGCACATGTTTATGTCATGGCAGTTACATGGCAGGCCGTAGCACAATCGTAAGCCCCAACAATATGGCCACCACTTTCTTCTGCTGCCGCCTCCCTTTTTGCCCCAAGCTTTCTCCGTCTGCTCCACCTCCTGTTTTGCCTCCCCCATCCCTTTGCCTCTTTAGCATAATTACATTTTGTGACACAGAAAATGCGCCGACAGATTTTATTTGCAACCCTTGGTCAAAGGTTATTGAAAATGGAACACATATGGTATTTAAAAAGGCAGCACGAGATGGCTAAGGAAATCTTTGGAAAGACAATCAAATTTAAATAAAAAGAAAATTAATAGCTTTCACGACACTCATACAAAATAACTAACTATTATTTTAAGCAGCGGAAACACATTTTTATATACGCTTTTCGAAAATACCCACTTAACAAAAAGTGACATTAAAATAGGAGCAGTTCTATGTTCTATTTGTTGTATATTTCTCCAATAAAAAGTTCTTGATTTATATCTTCTTTTTAAACTTTAATTGTTGCGCTGGTATACAAAGATTAAGAGCTAAACTGAAAAGGTCATACAACAAAATGTTAACGCGCAAGTTATAGGAAATCAGCGTCTTTATCTTCCGATATTATTTCTCTACAAATAAGCAAGATTATATAAAATTCAGAACTGAAAGAGATAAGCAATATGAAAATTCATGATGAGAAAAGTCTTTGCAGTGATAAGATTTATTACTATAAAGCTTCTTATATGGGGATAATAAAGTAATCTGGTACGGTAGAAAAATAAGCAAGGCACAGCACACTTAAAGGTTGTTCCTAAAGTTTTCAAAGAAATGTACCAACAATTTAAATTTTTTCGAAAACAGCCAAAAATAATTGAAAATTGAGTCATCGTAGAGATTATTGCATTTGTTTCTGTTCATTATTAAATTTTATTATTAGCTTGGACTTGCTATTTCTCAAAGTTTTAAACATTTTCCAAATCAGTTTTTTTTCCAAAATAATAGCAAGCCATTTTATGAAGCATTCAACTTAATTATGCATTTCGTAATGTTAAAATTTATTGGGCGTGCAATTTCCCACGCATTTTGACCCACTGTGCATTAATAAACAAATTGCAAACTCACACATGTGGCTTGGCTATAAAAGAGCTGGCCAAAGTGCACGTAGCCTTCAATGTGGATGTGTTTATGATGTATTTTGTCATTTAACAATTTTTTTTATGATGTGACCAAAGGGTAAAACAAGGGTACACACAGAAAAATCACTACAAATCTTATCTCAACTTTTGTAACGTCACAAAAAAAATATTATAAAAAACATTTGAATGCCACAAAAATACTATAGTCAACTTCAGTATTTGGACACTTATTAATTTATATTTTATTTCGTATTTTCTTTAATATAATTTTTTACTGTATATAATTTAATCAAATTTTATAACCCAATTGTACCTTATCAACAATGTGGTTTTGGTGATAATAATTGATACAGAAATCGGATAGGTGAATTTTTTTCTGTGTAATGCATAAGGGCTAACAATTTCCAGTTTTTTATGCACAGGTCTTTTTACTAAGTCTGACAAACGGTACTCAAAGAGTGCACAACTAAAAAATGTCAAAAATGGGGAAAATAAATTTGCTCAATTGTGGCAACAACAGCGCCAAACTGATAAATAAATTGCCATGGTAATTGACCAAGAAATACAATACAACAAATAAAGGTGTAGAAAAAAAGAGCAAAAAAGCGGTAATAAAAGAGGAAACAAAAAATATAAAAAAAGAAACGCACTCAAGTGGAAATAAATGAAAGCGTTAGTGGGACAGAGATGGAAACAGCGGAGATGCAAAGAGAGCAAAGGTTGAAAAAAAGCCTATTTAATCCGAGTCTCAAGTTTGGCGAGCTAAGCTAAATTAGACGGAAAAGAGCAAGAAGGTCGCGCTCTCTCTCTAGCTCTCTTACTCACTCTCTCACTCTCCCCCTCTCGCAAAATCTTGGTGCACACCTGTGGCACGCTTTGTGCTTATTAATAATTTATAAATACAACAAGCAGCGAAATAAAAACACAACAAACGCATGCAGCATTCCATGCAGCAATGGATATCCATATTTACTAACTCTCAATGAATTTACTTCCTCCTGTTTAACTTTTGCAAAAGTATGTATTAGGTTTATAGTTAATGGTTTAAACTTTCATTATATTTTTTGCTTGTTAAAGTATTATCATCATTTTCTTTCTAATAAGTAGAAAAAACACAGCTCTTCTATTTGAAGGAATGTTGAATTGAGGAAATTCCTTAATAGCTAAATGAATATGATTCGTGAGGCAACTGCCTCTGGTAACAAAATACTTGGTTCAAATCTCACTTCTGATTGTTATAATTGTCACGCAGTATAATTTTGAGACTTAATATTAAAATATCGGTGATCGTTGATATAATGTTCAAAACCACAAGTAAAATAACCAGAAAAACTTCCAACTTTAAAAAAATTTTTAAATTGTGTTTGTTAAAAATAAATTTTAGAAATGGACAACCTACACTAAAGAATAGTAACTTTTAATATTCCTTTATGTAAAAGTAGATAAAAAGCCAAAAATAAAAAAGTAAATATGTCACTTCACAAAAACTAAAATCACGAAAATGCGTAAACCCAAACAAAACAAAGCTTTACGTGAAAATTATGCATGGAAAATTCTTATCACAGACTTGTTGTTGTTTGGAGAAGAGAGAAGAAAGCGTGCAAGAGAGAGAGCTAACGGGACCTTGAGACCTGGCCACAGCCAACACACACGCACACTCACGCAACGCAGCTTACGCATTTACGCAGAGCAGCTACCACCCACAAACACACACACACCCCCACCCACAATCAACTAAATTTGCGCATTTTTTGAAAAACTATTATTTCCGAAACAAAAAAAACAGAGAAGGACGCAAAATCTTTCAGTGGAAACTCACATTTTTATCATTCGCAGGCGGGCAGCTGCACAATTAACAACAAATAAATAATGCTCAAACGCAAAAAAAAAAGCACAACAACAAAATATAAATATACAGTAAATATTTGCTGGCTCGATGGGGCGATTAACACAATTTATCTATTCATTTTCTTCGGGCGCTTTTCCAGGCCGCAGATACAAAATGTTTTTTCAGCGTTCTTGCTTGCCTTCCTCTTTTGCTTATATTTTTTTGCAATCAAAACGTACACACTGAAAAACAGCACGCGCTTCGCGGCAACGATGTTGCGACTCTGCTCGAGTTCGATTCTGAACTGAAACTGAACTGAACTGAACTGGACGGGACGCCAAACACTGAACGAAATCAAACGAAGCAAAGCCAAAGCTGAGAAAAGGCAGAAAAAGAGAGAAGGCAGAGAGCAGAGAGACCAGAAAGAGAGTGGGGGCGTTCCGAAAATTTACTTCAATGCAAAATCTCTAGAGGCTTGAAACCGCTCAAAAATATATATTTATGCTGAAAGTCCTAAGGATATGAAAGATGGTTTGCTATTTTGCACAGTATACTTTTTGGGGATGAAATAAGACTTTAAACATAATTTCAGACTAGTTATCAGTATTTTAATTGTACATATGTACATATATGTTTGTAAATTAGAGAAATCCCTTCATTTCTCAATACAACAAAATTGTATTTCATTTTTTTATTTTCTTAAATGTAAAATGTAATAATGGGTGACATACGTGTCGTATGAGTAATTTAAGTAACACTCATACGACACGTATGTAATATTGGGTAACATGTCGTATGAGTAATTTTTATGAAAATGGGGCAGTCCATATTAGTGTGAAATATTTGTAAGTCCTACTCTAACAAGCTAATATTGTGCACGTTAGTGGCTTTAAAGCATACCAGAAAGAAATAATTTAATCCAACTGACATTTCGTGTCGTATGTGTAATTTTTATGAAAACTATGAAGATAAAGATTAAAAAAAAAGCAAATAATATATTTGTTGATTTTTTTGTATCTAAATAAATAAAATGGAATATCTATTTATTTTTTGTCCTATTGAATGCTTTATCAGAGGCTTTTCGGAACAGCCCTTGTTTCAAGTTGTGCGCAACAAAAGCGCGCGAGAAAGCGCCAAAGAAATGCTCGCTCTCCCTCTCTAACTTTGAGAATTCCCTGAAAAGGGGGTTTCGTAAATTGGATTTATGCATATCGGCCAATGAATAATATAAGTGAAATTCCTGCAAGAAACTTGGAGGGCTCCACGAAATGCCAACGTCCCGGCGTCCTTGTGCGGTGCGCTCTCTTTAAGATAGAGAGAAGCAGTAAGAGAAAGCATTCTGCAAGCTTTGAAAACAAAAAACAGAGGGGAAAAAGAAAGAAAAGATAGCGTGAACGAGAAAGCATTTCTAGGTGAACGGTGATAAGCTTTAGATATTACGGCGTATTCCTCTACTACGTTCAGAGTTAAAGCAAACATGTCACGACATGCACAAACAAAAGACGGCAACTGTTGTCATTCTACTCCTGTCACTTAAGCTATCTCCTTCTTTCTCTTTCGCTCTTTTCTGGCTTTGTTATTTTCACTGCCTTTTCTAGTTTGTCTATTGCATGTGATAAAGTTCAACTTTGACATTTACACCGCGCATGCCCGAAAAATAGAGGAACAATTGAGTTTGCACAGGTTGGCGAGCGATGTTTTAAAGTGTAAGCGCTAACGGTAAACTAAATGCATCTTTTAATTAAGTGCATATCAAGTGGCGGAGAGCAGAAACTAATTACCTTACTCCTACCCTACATATACAAACGTGTACATTTTATTACGCTAACTTCTATCTCAAGTTCACATACCTCATAATTAATTACTTGGTTTAATGAACACCAAGGGTGTACTTCTTTATTTACACATTGTTCACGTCTGAAAAACTACAAAGCTTTAAGCTTGTTTAGCATGATTTTAAAATAATGAATATGATTATTTCTGATTTATTATATTTAATCCATTTATTAAATTTTTTTCGGCCACTTTTATTAAGTGCACTTCGGAATCTAGCTGCTTGTCCATCTTCATTTTTCTACAAAACTTTTCCAAAAAATTTTGGATGTACGCTTTTATTAGGTGTCATAATGGTATTATAAGCAAATGATTATTTATCATGTTTTTTGGGCATCTGCTTAAGATAATTGTTTAATGCAATGTACATACTTATGTATGTACAAATTTATTTATAATTTTTAGATCAATATACATATTTGGTTGTGCGTTTATTATCCAAAAGTTGAATATTAGTATATAAGGTGTATATTATAAATATTTATTTTGGCAACTCCCAATTTTATCTTTACCTTGCGACTTACACGAGCTTTTTTAAATCAGATCTACAATTTTGGAATATATTTAGTTTTATTAATTAATTTAAAATCTTTACGAATCAATCAACTTTGTAAGCGATCACAAAATATTTTTAAAATATACGAATGATGCTGTGGTTAATCACAAAATGGGATAGGGATCCGAAAGCTGAAGATACATACATACATATATACATATGTATGTATTTACATATGTATGTATACCTTTTTAGCTGCGACTTGATAACATTAATTTTTTCCCATATTTTCTAATCTAGATCATAAAAGGGATTAGATAAATAACTTCTACATGATTGAATTTTCGTTTTATCAATGAAAGACTATGCATGTATACATATCTGACGACACACACGTGTCGTATGAGTAATTTAGTGAAAACGAATTACTTGATATTTCGTTTCATGAGCTTCTTTGCTTGGTTTAAATCCATAAATTTTATAAGTTAAACGTTTAAGTTTTTTCAGAAAATTTGCAGCTTTTATTTTTTATGGGATTTTATAAGTTTTTTTTTTATGATTGTTCAATGGAACTTCTAAACTAGACTACGTTGTTTTCCGGGTTTATCTGAGTATCAGAAGATAGGATGCCTGGGCGATACGACCTAGTTCTGGGCGTTGTGGACGCCGTGGTAGGAGGCCTGCTTCTTGGCGGGGCTGCGCTGGCCGAAGGGGCTCTTGGGGTTGACCTCCAGGATGTAGTCGCCGCGCAGATCGAAATCGGTCTGCAGACCCATGTAGGCGCGCTTGCCGAAACCGTCCTTCTCCTTGTACTGTTTCAGGGAGTTGGCCGGAACGGCGGGGAAGTTGCGCTCACTACCTGGACGCACGGACTCGGCAAAGTAGCGGGTGGCCCGAGCCACAGCCTCAATCACATTCTCCGAGCCGGGAACTCCGGTCGAGGGTCCATTCGGATAGAAGTCAACGTCACCGCAACGGATTGGGGTGCCCATGGCGTAGGCGGAGGTGTGGATGGCATCTACGAAATCGGCATCGCCGCGGGACAGACCACCCAGAGTCTGGGGACGCTTGGACAGAGCCTTGGCGGGATCCAGACCGGTGATGCGGCGCAGCTTGTGTCCAGTTTGGGCGGTGAACTTGTTGCCGGCAGCTCCGGCCACATGGGCGCTGATTCCCTGGCCAATCAGATGGATGATCTCCTGGGGCACTCCCTTGTTGCTCAGCTCGACCAGGGTCTGGCCGATCATGGCACCGGTGTTCTGCACATCCAGCATCGCGTAGCGCTTGAAGTTCGTCAGGGTGGAGCCGAGGTCGATGATCTGTAATTTTCAAATAAATCATATTTTAAAAATGCTTTCAAATTTCCTAACTAAATTAAAATTTAACAAAATCTAAAATGATTTTTTTCAAGATAATTCTGATTAAAGATAATTCTGATTATCCCTAATGTTTAAGCTGTTCATGGTTTTTAAATATGTTTTATAAGCTTTTGAGGGGTTTTAAATATGGAGTTTTAAGGAGCTTATCCCTTAAAAAATTCTTTATAGTTTTAATATAAATAACTCTGTTATTGAAGAGTAACGGATGATAGGAAGGTGGTTTAATTTGCAATTAAATTCAAATTGAACCCATTTGTAGCTTGAAAACTCACGATCAAATCGCCGCTGGAAGCCTTGGCCGATTTCCACTGGTCGGCTGCCTCCTCGCTGCTGGTGGACTCGTAGTCGGAGCTCCTCTGCTGCTGCTGCTGCTCCTGGGCGTTCTTCTGCTGCTGCTGGAGGTTGTACTTCTGGACGTAGGCCTGGACCAGCTTGCGCATGGCCTTCTTGTTGGCGGCACTGCTCTGGGGCAGACCGGTCAGCACAATGGTCACCTCATCCTCACCGAATCCGGGCTGGGCCTTGGCCGTCTCCACGTAGTTGTTCAGCTTGGCCTCCACCTTCTGGCCATTGGACTTGATGATCCAGACGGGCACATTGCTGGGGCTGGGCACAAAACTGGGGGTCAGATCGTGTTTGATTTGGCCAACGTGGTCTGGGGATTAAGGGTATTACACATATCGTTATTATTTTCAGATCATATATATTTATCTATTTTACTCACAGATCTTTTCGATCAGCTTGGCTCCCTGCTCCAGGGGCTGATTCTCCAAACGCTCCCAGGTGATGTCGTTGAGCGAGGGCACACTCTCCAGATCGGAGGCGGTTAGCCACTTGGTCGGCTTCAGCTGCATGTTGGAGCCATCCTTGGAGGCATGGGCCGCCACCAGGAGGCAGGTGGCCAGCAGGCACAGGCGCATCATCATCATTTCGGGACTGGGGATCGGAATCAGAATCAGTTCAGATCGGGACAAACGTTGAACGACGTTTGATGGCTTCTTCCAGTCCGACTTGTGGCTTATATAGCGCTCCGATTCCGTAGATGTGCGAACTATTTTCTGCTGACCACAGGAAGTCAGTCGTCGTCGGCTGTCTGGCTTCTAGTTTTTTCTTTCCCTAACCCTCCGTTCTGCTGATCTGTCGCCGGATTTTAAGTGCAAGTCAGGGAAAATTGCAATAACCGATTATTTTCGCATGTGTTTGCCAGCGGTTCCCTTATCACAAAAAGGTTTTTGAACCTCTTACACTTGACAAAAAAAGATTTGTAAAATTAACACTTTCATAAATCACCATAGATGCCTATTCCGCCGCAAGGACATCGTTCAAAGTGGGCTTAGAATTTGTTGATTAGAACACCACTTATTTTTTTGGACACAAACAAAAACCAGCATACTCCAAACAATTTGATTTCAAATTTTGTTCTTATTTATTAGGCCAAATACAAATTAGTTTTGTTAAGATTTAAAACCCAAATAAATGTAACTTTTTTTAAAGTAAGATTTCTTGAAATCGATTTAAATTTTTGTCTCTGCACATATTTTATAATTTACATTGATTAGACTTGAACTAGCAACAAACTTGCAACACCTGCGTCAAATGAGAGATTCATCCGCTGATGTGACCTGACATTGACCTCCAGCGATTGGAACCCGGCCAAATTCAAATCAATGACCTGGTGAATAATGTATGTATCAGAGAACTGAAAGGTTGAATATAATCCTTGGCTTATTAGTCAAATTTCCTTTTTAAAAATGGACTGAATCCTTGCATTTTTGATGATTACCAAAAAAGCTTTTCAAAAATTAAATATTGTAAAGAATGAAGGATATATATAGATTTTTCGATACATATATTCATATATGTTTAAAAGCAACGAAGTTATAATTATAAATCATAAACTTGCATTGTTATTAAACATTTATATACACCTACTTGTTTCAATAGGTTCCGCTGGATTAAGAAACAGCTTAAGCCAACCAAATAAAAAAAATACAAAATCTAAAATAAGCCTACATAACATGAAAGAAATAAGAATGAATAAAGTTATGTAGAACGTGATTAAGCGAAATACTACGGTAAGGCTAAAATATATATGAGCAATTGGAAATTTGATGTAATCTGAATTGTATGATTTAAAAAAACTCTCACCAAATACAAAAACACTTCCACGCAATAAAATAAATTAAATTTATAATTTGTCATAAAAAATAGTTTATTCTTAGCCTAGAGAACAGTTTATGTCACACGCTTGTTTATGTTCGTGTAGCCGATCCCGACACAAGCCATAAGTACCTTTTGGGCACCTCGCACATCCTCCGCATCGTCCTCGTCTTCCGCTTCGGGATTCTCCAGCTTAAAGGTGATCGAGAAAAAGTCGCGCAGGTGTTGCAGGAAGTGAACCGTGTAAGTGGACAGAGCACCTAAATTAAGTTAAATAGAACCAACATCAATTGAAATATAATCTTTTTAAATTGTTATGATCTTCAATCTAACCTGTGAGGAATTTGGATACGTGCTTTTGGCCCAAAGCTATATAGAGTGCTGCCAGCCATTGGTAACTGGAATCCACACAGCCACCGCGGTAAATCTCGTCTAACAAACGCATTGCTACTTCCTGGCCCAGATCCTCGGGTATGGAAGGTGTGTCCTTTAAAGAAAATGAGAAGGGTTATTGTTTGATTTATAAAACCATATAATTCCAACATCTGGTATAACAGCAAGGATTGCTTCACCTCGTGTGTTATATTTTTGGATTAGCCCCGACTCACCGACTCCTCCCTTGTGTTGGAATTACAATCGGCGGCGAAGCACACTCCATCTGTGGTCTCCGCAATCAGACAAATGCCAAATCCAGGTGAATTTCCCGACATCTTGCCCTTGTTCTGATCGGTATAGATATAGACATCGGGCAGGAACTTCAGCATACAGCCCTTGGCAGCTTCCACGGTGCGATTGGCCATCGCGGGGGATACTTTGCAGGCATAAACTGTCCCACGGATGCGTTTGACCATGCCCTGCGACTGGAATTGGATGGCACGCAGACTCTTCCGCACCGGACAGCGAAAGGTGATCTCTCCGCCGCCCAGAGGAGCAACTCCACGGCGGATGACCTTCAGTTCGAGACCCTCGTCGACCAGGAGGAATCGCTTGAGCAGAGACAGCGCTGCACCTTTGATGTGATCGACCGATGGCGAGTCCTTGCTGTTGGTCACGCCGCGCAGACTGCACTGTAGCGGATTCTTGCAGAACGGCCCCAAGGCAATTAGGGCGTCCAAATAATAGCCAATTCCACGTTGGACACAGCAATCATGATGGATCTGACCGCCGTGTAGCAATCCCGGAGAGAACATGACACTCGTGCCTGCGGGATTGAGCTCGATCTTGGTTCCGTTGGTGATCTTGTCCAGGAGGCGGATGAAATTTATTTCGTATTCCCGCAAACCAGGGGCCATCTCATCCTCCGCACGGATTTGGGTGATCTTCACCGGTTTGCCGGACAGGCAGGCGAGGATAAGGCGCTGCTTGAGGAAGTTGCTGCCGCGGTAAATCAGGCAATTGCCCTCCTGGGCAACGGGCGGCATCTTTGAGTCCCTAAATGCTCAAATTAATCCAAAGATTAAAAAAAAACCTCAAGGCACGTGCGTTGAAAGGAGGTAAACAACGGCAATCGGCGGGTTATCGCTTATCGATACACGGCAGCAGTCTGGCAACGCCCTTCTGTGCTGAGCACTGCAATACTTGTCTACTTCACTCCGAATAAAATAAATATCGTATTCAAAAATTAATTTAATTTATTTTCACATACTTGAATTTGTTTTTTTATAAGATATTAAATTTATATATATATATATATATACATAACATATTTAATTGTAAATTGGGATACAACAAAGCAAACAAAATGGCCACAGGTTAAAAGAAAATCGCGGTATGTTAACAACCCTGTCGTCTATTTAATTTTGATATCGCCGCCGAACAGAACGGATGTCTAAATAGAAAAAAAGTAGGCGAAATATAATAAATAAGTTCATTAGACTAAAAGTGTTAAAAATGTCTGAAAAAAACTACTCTGTGAGCGGTCCGAATTTTGAGGAGTACATCGTTTGTCCTTACGATAGGGTCCATCGTATATTGCCGGTCCGTTTGACTTATCATTTGACCCGCTGTGCCAAGAATTTTCCCTCCTCCAAGATGGTGCACTGTCCATTTAATACCACCCATTTGCACTCGGTTGCCAACATGCAGGTGGGTTTTCAACTGAACATTGGAAGGTAATTGTAAAGGATATAAGATTTGTATATGTACGACTTGCAGAGACATGTCATCGAATGCCCGAATCGGTCGTCCTTGGAGCGCTACAAGTTGCCGGATATGTTGCCGCCTGTGGAACCCCGATCCAGTGAGTTTATTGTCGAAACCACCGAGGATTGGGACGCCGAGCCGCCGACCCCAACTTACAATCCCCAAAGGTACTGCGAAAAGGAGTTCATCATCCGTAATCCCCAGGGCGCTCCACCGGCTGCTCGTCGCGAATTCCGAGAGCGCGAACGCAGGCGTTTCTTGGAGAACAATCAGTTTTAGATCTCTAGTTCCATGGCATACATAACCCCCTTATATATAGCCACTTTCAATTATTGTATACATATGTATGAACATACATATGTAAATTGATACAGTACTAAGAAGCGCTGATTCTTTCGTTTTTCTTGTTTTCTTTACCCAGCAAATTTTTTGATTCTGTTTATTTTTGTCGAAAAAAGTTGCAACTTTACGATGAATTCTAGGAAACAGTTAAAAATATAAAGTAAAAATTTGAATTTAATTTAATTTATTTGAAGACAGTATTATCAAACGGTAAAACAGATGTTTTCTTTTCCTTTACACTGCTCACTCGCTGAATAAAAAATATGTATTTGCTTTTCTTATCAAATCATAAGTTAAAACGTTTAATTTAAATTAAAATAAAATTTTCGTATTATACTAGGTAAAATAGAGAATGTTTAAATTTTAATTTTTCTCTTTCGCTGCTTCTTGGAAAAGAACCGCAATTTTGCGTCGTTGCCACTATTTTGTGCGATAGTTTTTTACGGTGAATACTGAGATCAAAGAAACGAATAATACAAATAGTTTTCACTAATATTAATTTACTCATTGTAATTCAACTACTTAACTATCTTTATACGTTCAATAATTAATCAATTATATGTTCAATAATTTTTGAAGTGTATTTCAGTTAGTTTCTTTAAATATTATTTTTATAAAGTTAAAAAATAAACTCAACAATAAAAAATCGTACTATTAAAAGCAAGCAAAGATCGCATTTTATTTATGTCTGTTTTCGTTTTCACCTGTGTCAGCAACCCGACAATTATAAATATTTTTCTTGGTTTTTCCGTTAACAGGGGCTGTGACTTTAAAACTGCTTGAGAAAAAGCGCGTTACCGAAAATTCAACAGTCTGGCAGCCTCGAGCCTTACAAAGTCTTGAATTTATTTTGATTTAATAATTTTTTAATGAAAGCAGTTACCATAAATAAAAACTAAGGTTTTATTAAGCACAAGTACAGCTAAGTAATATCATTGTTTTTAAAAATTGGAGCTTCCCTCTCACACAGTGATGAAGTGAGCGAGGCAAAGGAAAGGATATCAAGAGTATATTAGTTATTTAAACAGCAAGAAAACGCGTATTTCTTTAAATGTGCTCTCTTTTGCACCTAGTGTGTATCTTAGACTAAAGCCGGGAATATTTAAACTTGAAAGTTGGAAAGGGGGAAATACGAGAGCCTTTAGAGCGAAGAATATGAGTTTTGTTTCTCGGAAAACGAGAGTGTAACTCAAGTCGACCCCCAGCACTTCAACGAAAACGCTATAAAAGCGCACGCCGCGTTGTGCTCTCGCTCAGTCGAAGTTGATTTTCCACGGCGTGTTGTTGTGTGCGCCAGTTACATTCAGCGGTTCTCCATCCTTTTTGCTTCATCAAAAGTTCATATAGCTTTGCGAAAAATAAAAACAAAATCAAGGCAAAGGAGCAGCAGGCAGTTACAAAAAAAAAAACAATAACAGCAACAGCTCCACCACACACACAACTGAATGGTTGTGGGTGTGTGAGTTTCTGTATGTGTGAAGGAACCCTCTATTAAGCACACACATATGTGTATTTTTTTCTGTGAGCCATAAAAGATTTGAGTGCATTATTTTGCCACTCGCCCCCCACCCCACGCCAATAAGAAGAAGTGGGCGAAAAAGGAGACCACGAAAAAATAACAACAACAAAAAAGCTTCCAGCGCATAAAAGCAGCGCAGCCGGCGTCGACGTCGACTGCAGTGGGCCAACGTTGTTGTTATTGCAGTCGCGTCGCTTGTTGTTCTTGTTGCAGCATCAGAGCGAGAGATAGAGAGAGAGAAAGCGAGACAGATAGATAGCAGAAAAACAGGAGAGACAGATAAAGCACTGAGGTAAGTGGCAAAATAAAAAAAAAGATACAACAGCAACAACATCGATCTTGACGAAGAGCGATTAAAGTAAATAAGAAAAAACTGCCGGCGAATGCGCGTACAAAAGCACAAGAATGCAAAACAAAAATACAGTCGCGTTCACAAATTGATTCCAAAAGCTGTTTTCAACTAGATTTCGTTTTTTAAAAAGTGCTAAAATTTCGGATGTTGTGATGCCTATTTGATCCAATTGGAAAAATGTGGAATTTTGGTGTACGTGATAAACACGACCGGCACGCACGTACGCACCCAAAAAAAAACGAAGAAAAACAAAACTAGGAAAACCGGCCAACAGGGGGCGGGGTTTGTTTTTTTTTCATTTCTGTCTGCCCAAGTTTCTGTTATATTTATTTGTTTATTTGCATTCGGAGCCCTCGTCGAAAATGTCCATGTCATTCGATGCTTCTGCCTTGAGTCTTTTTTCTCGTATTTGTCCACATGTCTTTGGTTCACAGTATTTATTGTGAGCTTAAAACAAATTAATTATACAAAACAGTTCAGTTTACTGTTCTTTTAACTTTTGAAATATGTACTATATCGTGAAACCAAAAAAAACTCATAGTGTATTTTAATATCTTTGAAACTGTTTTGAATTTTACCATATCTTATAAAAAAAATGGTTTCTATTCAAATAATAATATAAATTTGGTTATTCATTTGAGTGATCTGAGTGACTAATATTTTTACCTACCCTGTTAAAAAAAATAGCATACAATGTTGCGACTCACTTCGATTCCTCTTTTTATTGGCCTTTGCTGGCTTTTTGCGAAATTTTTGCGACGCAATTTCGACAGCGTCACTTTTATGCTTTTTCCCTCTCCTTTCTCTTTCCTTCTTTTCCCCCACCTCCCTTTCTTTTCCTGATTTTCGGGGTTAAAAAATAATTTCGGACACGCATCAACAAAGAGCAAAGGAGTAAACGAGATGGGGTAGCAGCCAAAAAAAGTTTGTTTTGTTGTTATCAAAAAAAGGGGGCACAACAAGTGCGAAAGAAGAAGAAGCAGATGGACAGAGAAAGGAAGGAGACGGCAATAAAAACATAGAAATTCGTAAGGCGCACTAAATTTTCAAGGTTAAACCGGGCAAAACAAACATAAAACCGGTTACAGCATACATATGCATATATGTATTCACAAAAGGGGAATACATAAGAATAAACGGCCAAATGTTTGCAAGAAGAGGGGAAACCAAAAGCGACGCAATATTAAGCACATACACCCGAAAACAGGCGCACAAAAACAACTACATACCAACAACCAACAACAACACAGACATGCGGCTTTTTTTGGCACCGTATCTTTGTTTTTATTATTATTATGCTTTACATGGGTGGAAAAAGCATAGTAGAAGAGTGGAAATTTAATACAAATTTTAAAAATAAAAACTGTTTTTATGAATTTGGATTTTAAAATTAATTATTCCTTCAGTAATAAATTTACCGAAGCTTTTGATTTGAAACATTTTACAAAACAATTTTTATGTTTACTTTGTCAGTTTAAATATAAAAAAAAAGTTAAAGAAATTCAAGAAAAATTATTGTTTAATATATTTATGCAAAAAAAAGGCTACACAATAACACAAAAATTGCTTACACACATAAACAAGGGCAACTTTCAATTCACAGTTAGTGGAAAAGAGATGGCTCTAATGTTTGTGGGGGTTGCAAAGCTTTAACGGTAACAGAATTATGTAGTCTCTTTATTTTTGTGGTTGTTGTTGTTGCGTGACCTTGAAGTTTGACTATAGGGGAGTTTCGATACACGCTGATATCGCTTTCTCTGTCACACCCACGCCCATTGACAAAAATTTGCTAATTCCAAGACGCAGTACCGTTGTATACAGATGCGGTACTAATACTAGCTCTGACGATGCGAAAATGTCTTAGTCTTTTTACATTTTGAAATAATAGGTCGTAATTTTGATTTTACGAACTTTTTAAAATTGTCTCCACATTTTTATAGTTTTTTTTATGTAAAAATGTAATATATAAATATCAAACCTTAAATCAAATAGCTTACCCTTCAAAAGTAAACGGTTGAAATCAAGGAAATATTGGTCCAAATTCAAAATTCTATATTTTTTTAACAGTAAGTGTATATTGACTCTTTTTCTATTGTAACTATATTACTTCGAATTATTATTCAATTAGTTGTGTGAGCTTAAAACAACGAGATAAATTACATGCAGGCCAACTAGCTTATTTTATTTTTAGTTTATAACACGCCACATACAAAGGAATCTTAATAACAAAACAAAACAATAGGAACTTTTAAAGAAGAGGTGACTTTGAGGGGGGATGTCGGCTACGTGCCAAAAATTGTGTGTATTTGCCATGAATTCCACAAACGCGATGCACAATAACAAACAAGACCTTCGAAAGCATTCCAGCTCAAAGGCAAAACAAGTAAATTAAACCCCATCAAACAAGGAAATCGAACCCTCTGAAAAGTTCTTACCTCTATAAGTCTTGTCTTCTTTTTATTTTCCTTATAGTCTAGTTCAATAAATGCACCAACAACCATGACTTAAAATTATACATACAAAAAATTCATATATTTTATTTAAATAAATTGAAATACTGAAATTCTACGATTTCCCAAAAAATCCATTCGGATCTGTTTAGCTGGTGTCAAAAACTGTCTAGAGTGTTTCATTACCATTTTTTACAAACATTTTTTTTATAGAAAGACTATTTTATATTGTTCTTTAAATATACATTTTTCTCTACTGAAATAAATTCTATATTCAACGTCTTTAACATTTTAATTGGACGATTTTCCCATTTTCTTGCTGCACTCTACAGATAAAAAGGACGCACCTGGTGTCATAGTACAAAATCCAAACTTCCGAGAAATCCTTGCTGTGCATTCCAAGGGAGAAAACGAGGGACGTGTTGTAGAGAGTGAGACATCGCCAGTATGGAAGTGGAATCGAATAACAAACGCGCCACCAACGGCGGCCGGCACTCACCGCCGGCGGAAACCGATTCCAAGGAGAGTTCCGTGGAGCGGGAGCTGAACGGTGAGATTCAGGCGGTAGAGTTGAATGGAAGTGGAGCCCACTCGAACGGGCATATAAAGAAGCCGCTGCCCGTGGAGGATGGCAGGATTAAGCGAAAGGCCAAGCGGCTCATCCAAAGACAGAATAGCGGTTCCGGCGGCAGTCCCAATCAAACCAATGGCAATGGAGCCGTTTCCGTAGCTGGTGGCACTGCATTACCGCTGGCAGTCAACGGCATCCTGCCTTCGCCCGGCGGCTATGTGGTCCCCCATCGCCGCTGGAAGAATAGTCGGCGATCGAGGAACCTTAATCGTGGCCGGGGACTACCAAAAAAGGGAGGAGCCGGAGGCAAGGGCGTCTGGGGATTGCCCGGTTCCGAGGCTCTGGCAGAGGTCTATGAGGATGAAAATGATCCCAATTACGACAGCGAATGCAACGATCGGAATGTGGAGCTGCGCGAGGTGATTACGGAGATTACACCCGAGGAGTTCTTCAAGCTGGCGGAGCCTATTGTCTTGGAGTACTATGAGCATGGGGATCCGCACGAGGTGGCCGTGAGTTTCGATGAGATACTGCAGGGTCCGTTGCGGGAGCATATAACCAGCATTCTCGTGGAGATCGCCATGGATCACAAGGACTCGCAGCGGGAGATGACCTCGGTGCTGATCTCCGATTTGTACGGCAGGGTAATTACCGGCAAGGATATTGAAAAGGGCTTCAACATGCTGTTGGCCAATCTGCCGGATCTCATCCTGGACACTCCAGAGGCGCCCATTATGCTGGGCAACTTTATGGCCCGCGCCGTGGCCGATGACTGCATTCCACCCAAGTTTGTGGCCAAGGCGGAGGAGGAGCTAAGGATTCTGGAGCTCGGTGAACACGCCGAACAGGCCCTACGCCGTGCGGACTCGCTGCTCCACAAGCAGATTTGGGCCCATTTAGACAATGTGTGGGGAATGGGCGGTCCACTGCGTCCGGTGAAGACGATCACCAAGCAGATGGAGCTGCTGCTCAAGGAGTACATATCCTCCCGGGACGTCTCCGAGGCGCAGCGCTGTCTGCGAGCCCTCGAGGTGCCACACTATCATCACGAGCTCGTCTACGAAGCGATTGTGATGACACTGGAGTCCCTCAGCCAGACCACCGAGGAGTCCATGTGCGAGCTGCTTAAGCAGCTAGATCTCACCTGCCTGGTGCTTCCCGCGGGCATGGAGCAGGTATGTTAATCCTGAAAATGTGGCTTTCAAACTGTTTAATTTCACATTATACATTGAGCGCAGCTGTTGAATAACTTAGTGTATATCTATATAAAGGGATTTATTTAAATTTTCCATATTTAAATAGTTAATTGCCTTAGATTTCTAAAAAGTATAATGAAAGTTGTACAATATTAAATGATAAACATAATCCTTAAATCCATTAATTTTTTAATCCGTTCTTGATAGGGTTTCATGCGCGTCTTTGATGACATGGCGGATATCGTTCTGGATGTTCCCCTGGCCTATATAATACTCGATCGCTTTGTTGAACGCTGCAATCGCGCCGGATTTCTTACCGACAAGATTATAAACAATGTGCCATCGCGGTAAGTTTTGAATATGTGCAGTTTGAAATCAGGAATACATATCTTTTAGGAGGTCTTAAACTTATTAGCTAGAACAGAAAACGGATAGATACTTAAAGATACTTATAGATACATACAGATACTTAACAATAGATAACTTTGATATCTTTTGAAATATAATTTGAGTCTATTAGAATCAGATGACTATATCCTTTTGTTTACAATTGTGTAGATAATGTTTCTTCTTATTTCCACATTCGACTTATACACATATGTGGCCTTTTAATGTTTTTGTTGCCTTAAGAAATATCAATTGATAAGACTTTAGAAAATGAAACGATAGCCCACCTGTTTATGGAAATATTAATACATCGGCACATACAAGAAAACATACTCAGTTAGCAATGAGAGCGAGACGTGTTTACGTAATCTTAGCAGCCATAAAGACAACACGCCCCCAAAGTGGTGCCCCCTATAAAGAAGGTTTATACATTGTTGTTTACAATTAAATGCATGTACATATGTATACTCTCCATATGAAACAGGGCCTATCGATTAGATCGTCAACTATTAAATGGTATTGGTTAATTGTTCATAACAACTCGCTGTTTAATTTGATAACGAAATTAACTGAATGTCGATTATTGAATGATTTTGTTGTTTGCTTATTCTATTTTTGGCGAAGGGTATATCTAAGATTTATGGAGGTTGTTTGTTTGCTCTAATTTGTGCCTATGAGTGCAAACACATGACGGCGAAATAATATATCATATATAGAAATTATGGATGCATTGTTAAGTATAAGTTATGCTTGAAAACTCATTTGGTATCTGCCACCGTAATATCCTTTTTTAAAACAGTTGAATGAAGATCATTCGTATTATGATTTTTTTTTCAATGAATATTTTTTTGAAAAAAATAAAATCATGTTTTCATAAAGTAGATACATAAATATATTTAGATGTAAATAATGCATATATTCTATAATTTTTGCCGCTGCTGTGCTTAGATATGTATGAATTGTTGTACTTTTTTTTTTGCCGGCTTCGACTTGTTTATTATTCTCCTATTTTTTGTTTTCCTCTTTTTTCTTTTTTTTTTGCTTTTGGCTCAGTTTCTTATATAGACGGATACATATAGACGTGTTTTGTTTGTGGCCAAAGTGTTTGTCTGTGCGAGCGTATATGTTTGTTTATGAAATTTCTATTGCGCAGTTTAGTTTCGCATTTTGGAATTAACTTGACGGACGACGCGTCATCCGTTGAGGCAGTCGCCGATTGTTGTTGGTTTTCTTTTTATTGTTTATATTGTTTTTCTTGTCGTTTCAGTTGTTGTTGTTGCGCCGGTTTATCAGGTGCCGGCTAGTTATATTTATTTTTATACCGAGTTCTTGCCTCTTCTTTGCGATCAGCTTCTTATTTTTCATTTGTACTTTCTGTTTCTTGGCTAGGGTATTTGTTTTTAAGTTGTTGATCAGAAATAATATTGGTGTTAACTGGTTTTTTGATATCCTATTATTGTAATAATTACATATATTATTGTATAATGTGGCTGATATCTCTAAAACGGTTAGATTTCAAGACTTACAATATATTTAAATGTTATTTTTTTACTGAAGATAATAATTTATTGAAAAACATTGGAGAAAGAAAATAGTAGATGGAAAATCTTTCAATTGGATGGCTGATTTTTTTTTTTTTTTTACTAAAAGGTCATTCACTCATCCACAGAAACAATCGAATCATTGGATTGTCCGTATTATAGAATTTCAGAAAAAAAGCACTTGTATATCCTAAAGCTAAATAAGTTGGTTGACTGATTTATTTTACTATTTAACAGTTAGGACGGTATTAAACACTTCGGCTTCTTTTCAGTTTTTGTCTTTTGTTTTGCAAAAGAAGTGGCTTTTATCGATATGATTTGTGATGGCTTTGAAGGGGGGATGTGGGCGGGCGTCTCTTATTGATTGCTTTTTATCGCGGCAAACTTTGCAATGCTGATTTGTTGTTGCTTGTTTAAATTTTTTTTATTATTGTAGTTTGTTGGTGCAACAACCTGCAAGTGGCTCAAGATCGTCTTGGGGTTTTGTTTGCTGTGGTTGGGTGCTAGTGTTTGTGCGAAGGTAAACATGGCGGCAAAGTTGCTGTTATCGACCTGCTTGCCACTCCCACTTTAGTTGCTATCTTTGTTGCTGTTGCCTATGTTGTTGCTTCTGCTACTATAACTGCATTTGCATTTTGCATTCGCCTTGACTGCGGCTATTGCACTTTGCCACTTTTAGCGGAGGAACAACAACGTAACGCGACAGCCACGACGACGACAACAACAACAACAGCAGCAACTGCAGCAGCTACAACAACAACAACAGCAACAACATCACATATTGCACTTACACACCAACAACAACGCCAACGCAACTGCAGCTGCAAAAAGCTTACAAATAAAAAAAAAAAAGCTGAACTCAATGCCAAGACACTCAGACACATAACGGTTGATGAGGCCGAGTGCTGACAAAAAGCATAGCTTATTCCTAGCTGACTTTGAAGGGGTTCTTTCAACACAATTAGATATTTAAAAAAGTTATCCATAAGATACATCTGTATCTAGATATATTTTGAAGTAAGATGCACGCATGATAGGATATAAAATGATATTGCTTCCATTTGTTAAAAGCTTATGGAGAAAAAATTTAACATTTTAAAATTACAGTTCAGTTTATTGGTTGTGATTTTGCAATAAAAAGATGGTAAAAGATTGGTTTAGTAATTTCTTTAAAGGTT
The DNA here is from genome assembly GCF_018152115.1 of Drosophila rhopaloa. Lineage (NCBI taxonomy): Eukaryota > Metazoa > Arthropoda > Insecta > Diptera > Drosophilidae > Drosophila > Drosophila rhopaloa. The sequence goes on along the minus strand of NW_025335123.1, from coordinate 12,146,822 downwards.
TTTAAATTTAAAATATGAATTTGTAATAATGCATACAAAATTCTTTTTAAGCGCAAATTTCAATAATTTTTTTTTTGTATTTTGTTAGACTTGATAAAAAATTTTGAGAATATTAATTCTTAAGATGTAAATTGGCTAACCTGTCAGCACAGTCGTTCAGATAGCTTCGTTGGGGGCTCTGCACTATTATGATTTTTTTTTTTATCTGTGTATTTACTTGTGTTTGTGGTCGCCCGCTGCCGCAATTTTATTTGTATCTTTTTATACATTTATGTATTTATTTGTGCATTTTGTCCCCCACTTGGTCACATGTGTGAGTAAATATGTATGCATGTACATATATTTATAGAAGCAACAATTAAGGCTCCAGCTGGTTGGTATTTTTGTTAATTTTTAGGGAAATCCTTTGATTGGTCAGCAGCTCTCTGAAAAAAAAAAACTAGTTTTGATTTCTTCCCCCCTCTCAATTTTGTGCACCCGCTACTTTGCACAGCTGTTGTAGAGAGAGAGATTAAAAGAACTGAGAACCAGAGAGAAACCCCAAAGAGAGCGCGAAAAAGGGTCAACGGTTGAATGAACTTTTGTGCAAATTCGTTGTTGTTCTTGCTGTTTTTGTTGTTGCCAAATTTGCGCCAAGCATTTTGCAACTTGTTTTTTGTTTTTTCCTCTTTGTTTCCTTGTTCTTTGTTTTTGCAGCATTGCATTGCATTGCATAATTGTATAATTGCTAAGTGCGTACGGCAAAGCGAGAAATAGAGATTAAAATTGTGCAGTTGCATTTTAAATGGATTTAATTGTTTGTTGTTATCTCTTTGGGTTTCAGAGCAATATTTATATGTTCATATTTAAATCACTAATGTAAGAGGATTGATTAAAAACCAGTTGATATCGTATCCAATGGTGTTATCTTTGTGATCAGTTTTTAATAAATAATAATGAAAAATATGAATCTACTCTTCAGAAATTGTATTTAATGTGGATATAAGTACAACTTTTGATGTGGTTTTAAATTTCGTATTTTCAACAACTATTGAGTTATGAACAAATAATTTAATGACATCCAAATTCCGAAGTTTGGCCTGACAATATATGTAACTATCTTTACTTTGTTATCTAAAAGATAACATAACATCGATAGTAATTTCACTTTTTTGTTTACCAAGCTAGCCCATATTATTAACCTACTCTTATTGATTAACCAATTTCTGATCAATTGCCCCGATTTGTATATTTGCAGCGGACGCAAGCGTTTTGTTTCTGAGGGCGATGGCGGTCATGTGAAGCCGGCTACCTTGCCCATGCGCGATTAAATCGGGGTTACGGAGGCATTTTGTGTTTATATAACGACTCCACCCCAAGGACACCTAGAAGGGACAACAGTAAAACAAAACAAAAACACCAAATTATTAAAAGGAGAAAATCCACAGGAATGCAAAGAATACAAAAAATGGATAAGAAAAAAGACGAAAAGAAGAATTTGTCGCAAATCTTGATAAAAATGAACCTATCCTCAAGCCCTGAAACGGTCACACACACACAAAACAACAAACAATCAATCGGAATTTGATCTCCGTTTAAACTATATTCATAATTATAAAATTTACATAAACACCTACAACGTATATCTTACCTACATGTAACTAAAAACGTAAAGCGGAAGTATATTTTAAAGATTTGTAAAAACGAAATGAGTGAAAAAGATCACAAAAAAAGAGAATCCAGCCAGAGAAATGGAGAAATGAGAATAATGGGGAGTTGTGGGTTTTCTTTCCGTTAGGATCGATCGCATATGATAAAAGATGGAACAGAACAGCAGCGTACTTAGCACGCTGTCATTATGCCACTTTAAAGCAAAGCATATTACTTATACGAAACTGTTATACACACTCGTACACCCCAAAAAAAATCGGTTGAAAAGTTGTATCAAAATTATGTTTAAACTACCACTGTTATACAGCCAAGACAACACACAAATTCCATTGATTTGAAATTCAGTAAGCCAATTTGGTTACTCACTCCCCCAGCGCATTGTCATGATGTATTTCCTTAATTTTTGTAACCTTGTGTGTTAGACAACTAACATAATTAAGCTTAATTTTACATATTACATACATTTACCTACGGTTCACATTTTTCTCGCTTGCTCTTTTTTTTGATTAAATAAACGTTGCATTTTATAATATAAGAAAAAGACTTTTGCTTTCGCCCATTTATATTTTTAATTGTTTACACTTCATGAAGAAACAAAATTCGACATTCTTACACATACGCCCACACATCTATATATTAAATATATATATATACATATATATATATAAACTATTGTGTTAAAAGCAGAAAATATACATAAAAATAAAATTTAAAACAAAAATGGCTGTGTCTTTAATAATATTAATTTCGGAGGTATTCCATGTGGGTTTTTCGATACATGTTAATTGGTTCAAAAACAAGAAATTAAAAAGTTTTTAATACAATTACTATAAAATAATTCAGAGGGTCTTTTTAATAGGTTTTAAAAAATTGAATTGTCCGACATACAACCGAAAATTCCAAAAATTTTTTTTTTAATTTTATTAAGATTCAATTTATCTTTTTATTACCTTTTCATAATAAATATATACATTTTTATTTTTGCAAGTCTTGTAGTCTTGTACACTCATTTAAAGTTATAAATATAAAAGCTTTACAATATAAAGGAGGTATTGAAAAATATGGGCCATAATATGTTTGTTTGTTGTTCCTGTGTCACAGAAATCTCCAAAAACAAATACGTATAACTTTCGAGATGGTTAACCGGGTATTAATGTTTTTTTTAATGATGAGCGGAATTCAATTTTACATTGCATAGTAAAGAGATTTTTGAAACATGTGTGAGTAAGCTAGGAACATTTTATTACTTATTATGAATGCATATTTTCGAAACCCTCGAGAAATTCAGGAATAGCTTAGATTAAATTAAAAAAAAGGGTTGTCTTAAGAATTTCCAGCTTAATCTGCTACTGAGCCATCTGTTGGCTCCAGCTTGACGTCGGCGGATCAGGGTCGTCCCATGCCCACCACCGATGGTGACATGTGCACGGGTGGACCACCTGGCCCACTGCCCATTCCTCCGAGCAGGGCCACATGCTTTCGGTAGTTGGTGAACTGCTCCAGGTACTGCTTCACCGTGTCCATCGGCTCGAAGATGTCGTTGTGCTTGGCATGCAGCTGCTGCTGGCCCATCGCCGTCATTATCGTCTGCATTGCGAAGTAGGAAGGAAAGTCCTTGCCCACTGCAATGCCCAAGAATCCTTGCAGCACCTCGCGTATCATTTCCCAACAGTAGGCCAGAATCACACACGCTTTATACTCGATCTCGATAAGGATGCCCTGTAAACCATATAAAATCAAATTAAATTTAAGTTAAATGTAAAACCTTATAACTACAATAAAACGAAGTTTTTGGGAGATCCCTCGAGGAGTGGAGTATTACAAATAAGAAAATACCGGGAACTGCTCTTCTACAGTTCGGTATTACCTTGAAGTGCTCCATCATGGTGACAGATCCCAGCTTGATGACGAAATCGCCGTACTCGAAGCGGGCTCCACGGGACTCGATTTTGGTCTGCTTCTTGGATGTGAAGGTGTTGGTCATCTTGGACATGAGCAGGTCGAAGCTGTTGTCGGCGACGAGGGCCACCTGTTTGCCGGTTCCGTTGTCAATGATGGAGAACGTGGAGGCGGGATGTTCCGAGTTGTGCAGGACATGCACCGCACGTCCTGGTGATCCATTGTGCGGCTGTGGCGTCGAAATGTACGTTTCGCAGTCCACCAGAAATTGACCGGCATGGGTGGCACCGAGCGAAAGTAGACGTTTGCTTAGTTGATCGATAATGTGCGCCCCCGATTTTCCCTCGGGCAAAGGATACGGTTGAAGGACAGTCACACCCATACTTTCTATTCTATTTTAGCAAATTATGCGGTTCGAAATTGTTGTGTTTTGTTTACTTTTGCAAATTGTGGTTGGCCAGTGTGACCGTTGACTGCGTCGCATGAAAATACCAAAAAGGCTGCAAATAGTTGTTTTAATTTAAATTAATGAAATTTATAAAATATAAAAATGCAATAAAAAGGCAATGCTTAAATTGGTCTTAAAATACATAAAGAGATATTGAAGGAACGATTGCTAGAATATCTTAAACAAATCAAAAAGTTGATGACAACATCATTAGAAAACACTAAAATGTATAAAAAGTTTTTACGGATATTTCAAAGATATGAGGTTACTTATTTTAAAACGAAATTGTCAGGAAATTTCTATAAAGAAATTTTTAAAATAAAATCAATGTATAACAAATTATTAATCAGCTTTTTACAAACCATATGAAGTTTTCAGAAATTTTAAGAAAGTTGCCAGATCTTTCGACTTTTTGCCAGTGTGTCCCCACCTGGCCCAGTGATATTTAGCATTAACCAGTTTACCAAATACGGTAACACTGCATTCTTCTGTTTTGTTGTTGCTATTTTGATAATTTATTAAATTTTGCACAAAGTACGCGCCAATTGGACGCCTTTTGGACCATTCCGCCGGGCATTTCTGACATCAGCAGCAATTGGAGGTGGTTTTTTGCCGTGATTTATCCCGGAATCAAGTGCGCGTGTATATTTAGCCACCAGTTGTTGCCCACTTCGCATTTCCACGCCATCCAAATTGGTTGTTTATCGCGCGCGCCATTGGATTTATGAATATATCCAAATCGGAGTGATCAACTCCAATTTCTATCCACTAGGATGTCGCAGGAAAAGATAGGCGCCGATGGGGCCAGAATGTCTTCGGAACTAGCTGAGATACTCTCGGATTTATGCATCTGCATTCAGGGCAAACAGTCGCCCGAAGTTCACGGTGAGATTGGGGGAATTGGGGCTTACTCATTGATTGTGCACAAAGAAATATCACTTCTCTTTAGTCCTGAGGTTCTCCTGTATGATAGTTCTAGTCCAGATAACCCACAGTCTCCAAGGATATGGGAAAGACCAGAAATGGTCCATTTAAGATTGTATTTGCTATAGCAGAGTCTGTGTGAGTGCATCTTATTCCGGTATCTAACATAATAAACCTCATGTCTTTTTAAAAAGATTTTCACAATTGATGGAATTTTATCTACATTTAACAAGCGCATAAAAGGCTTAAAAAAAAAGATAATATCTTAAATATTTTATTTCTTTATATATTCTACTATTAGTTCTTGAAAGTCTTTTTTGGGTTATATAAAATTGCATATTTTAGGACCTTGCCATAAATTTTTAGCAAATTCATTAATTAATGCTGCTGCAACTCTGAAAGCTCCTAAAACAATTGTTTGTTTGGGAAAGATATTTTATAAGTAGTACATTTTTGGTTCCTTGTGTGTCTTAATTTGGGGTTTCATATTAGATGTACCTATGCAGAAGATGCAGGAAAACCCAAAAATAAAAAATTAAGTAAAACTTTGAAGGAAACAAAATAATTATTATTTATGGTGTTAATGTATATTTTTTATCCATAGAACTCGCCTTGGCCCGTGCTGCTCAGTGTCTAGCTGCAAATCCTGGTAACTTCTGCAATTCGATAGCTTTAACCGAACGCGAATGTGTCCAAAAGATAATGAAACTCCTGAATGCCAGGGAGGATGTGGATGGTACGAATGCAGCGAGCATGTTCTACGCAATTTACAGGAAGTTTCTGCTGATAAGGGTCGATCCCTACTTGAGGCACTCACTGATGAGCTATCTGCTTTCGATGGCTGATAAATCCGTGGATTTTTCGTCTGAAAACGGAGACGGATCTTCTCTCACCAGTGCGTCGGATAATCTCCGTCAGGTTTTGAGCAGTCGACTGAACTCCGGCACGTTTCGCAGCTCAACGAATGGATCTTCGCTCGCATATACAGCCAACCAGAATGGCAATGGAGTGGCCAAGGGAGGCGTGTACAGCTACGATGCCACACAATCCAGCATAGGATTGGGCCAACAGCCCTTGCCCAACTACTTGAGCACAATCGAAGCACAAAAGAATCCCGAAGTCCGGCAGGATATAGTTACGAATGCCATATACTCCTTCACCGGCGTCCAGGGGAAATACCTGAAGAAGGACGTGGTCTCGGGACGTTTTAAGCTGGATCCGATGAACATCAAGGCTCTGACCACCGGCCAAGCGGGCATGTTGCTCCGGCTTTCCGAACTTGGCTATTACCACGATCGCGTGGCCAAGTTCGCGGACGTGTCCACAGGCTTTAATGCCATGGGCTGCATGGGTCAGGCCCTGATATCGAAGCTCAAGGAGGAGCTGACCGACTATCACGGCCAGGTCTCCATCCTCCACGACGAAATGAATCGCTATCGCAGGGCCCAGCTGAGTAGGAATGCGGGCAAGACAGGCGAGCTGGGTGGTGGCACTGAACTGACGCTATTCAAGCTGCTCGCCTGGTACATAAAGCCATTGCATCGACTGCAGTGGCTCACTAAGATCGCCGACGCCTGCCAGATGAAGAAGGGCGGCGATTTGGCATCGACCGTGTACGATTTCCTGGATAACGGAAATTCGATGGTCAATGAATTGGTCGTACAGCTGCTGACCTCTATTTGTGGCCCGCTGGTGCGGATGATCTCCAAGTGGATGCTAGAGGGCGACATTGCCGATTTGTACGGCGAGTTTTTTGTGGAGTCCCTCAGCGAAGTGGGTGCGGACAGGCTATGGCACGATAAATTCCGCCTGCGGATGTCCATGCTGCCCAAGTTTATGCCCCTAGATCTGGCTGATAAGATTCTAAAGACAGGCAAATGCATTAACTTTCTGAGAGAAATCTGCGAGATGCAGGAACTCGTTAAAAGTCGCGACCAACTCAAGAAGACCATGGACAATAATGGTAGCTCTCTTTCTAATTAAGCTTAACTTTCACATCTAAATTTTATTCTCTTTTTTTATAGTTTCCCACATATTTTCGTACGTGCCGGACACTAGTTGGCACGCGGCTGTGGAAACGTCCTACCAGCAGACCTCCAAACATGTCCTCGACATCATGATCGGTCCCCACAAGCTTCTGAATCACCTGCAAGGAATGCGTCGCTATTTGCTGCTGGGCCAGGGCGACTTTGTCAGCATTCTCATCGAAAATATGAAGTGGGTTTTATGGCATTCAATTAAATAACCAATATCAATTATGGTACTTGTAATCCACCTTGCAGGGAAGAACTGGAGCGCAAGGGCGTAGATATATATGCCCACGATCTCTCGGGCATGTTGGATGCTGCTTTGCGCTGCACAAATGCCCAGTATGATGACCCGGATATACTCAACCACCTCGATGTGGTGGTGCAACGGCCGTTCCCCGGGGATAACGGCTGGGACATCATCTCGCTGCGGTACATCGTCCATGGACCCCTGGCCACCATGCTGGAGCCCACTATGCCCGTGTACAAGGCGCTCTTCAAGCCCCTCTGGCGAATGAAGCACATGGAGTTCGTTCTCTCGATGAAGATATGGAAGGAGCAGATGGGCAATGCCAAGGTGAGTGTGCTAGCAATTTTGTTTCTTATCTGCGTCTCTCGAGTGCATGCACATATTTAGATAGGCGTGTGTCACTCAGATTGCACTTGGTCAAAAGTAGACTTTGAATTTCAGTGCTTTTTGCTATTCATATTGATTAAACTAATAGTATTTAAATTGTCTTTTGTTGGCAGTACCCTCCAGCGTATAAAGTATATGTTTTGCTGTAATTAGTAAAAAAAAAAGCCAAAAATTTGATTCGAATTCGATCATAAATATTATTTAAGGTCTATGACACTCTAATTACTAACCTAAATAACCTTAAATAATGCTTATCTACCTTGAAAATACAATATTGCTGATTTGGTTGTTATTCGGAAATTAGGATTCAAAGAAATCAATCATTTATAGAAGAAAAAAACGGATTTTTGTGTTGAAAGGCAGTCGAAGTTCGAAAGGTTTCAGTCAAGAAATCGCCTAGATAAGATTGCCCTTATATAATCTAATCCGTTGCGATTACCCACTTACCGATAAACCATCCATAGTATCAAAGTGCACAAGAATTTTTCGTTTTCGCCTTATGTATTATTTTCTAGTTTTGTAGACGATTTCCCGTACAAAAATAACATTAATTATGTGGTGAAACAAAAACACGAATACAGGTTACAAATTACACACGATAAAAAAAAAGAACACACACTGTTGTTGGTGAGGAATGTGCAGGCTTGGCTGGTGATCCTTTTACAACTTGGCGTCGGTCTTCAGGAGCGGCGCCAGTTTCTGGGTTAGCATGATGTTGCCGGCAATCTTCAGCTTTCCCTTCATGAAGGCAGCCTGGGGATTCAGCTTGCCGAGGGCGATATCGACCATGTCCTCGTCGGCGACCGTCAAAGTGGTGTCCACCTTAATGCCCTGAGCGGGTCCCTCATAGGCCTTGGCGTTCTTGCAGTCCAGAGCTGGGGAATATTGGTAATATAAATAACATTGTTTATTGACTTTTAAGAGGGTCAAAGGGCATGAGGTGGTGGCTAAAACTAATTTTGGTATTTGGTATTGCTATGATGTTAAAATGATTTCCTCAAAAACTTAATAAGAAAATCTCAGTAGTTGTAGTTCAGGTTAGAATACTGTTCATGGATAACAATTCAAGTTTTTTTGAGGCATCCACAAGATAGTAGGTATCTTAAATCCAAAGTAGCTGTTTAAATTTTGAATTTGGTAATGCATGTGCCGCAACAAGTTTTATATATTGAAGACCTTCCAGATCCCTAATCGAACAAATGTGCAATTCAGTGCTGGTGCCGAAGTACAAACACTGTGCACTTTGAACTGTAGCTACTAGAATATGCAAAAAAAACAACACGCGAAGACCACGTACTCCCGGCGGCAGGGGCGTAACTAGGGGGATTGTCAACATCGCTTGCCCCTTACAAAAAAATGGTATTCTATCAACACACAATCATTACAACTTCAACCAGAGCAGCCCCCTCCTGACTTTCCACCTCAATTCCGCCCCTATATTGCAGAGGGTGTGTCTATTTAACGGGGGGCGGGGCGGGGGAGCAATTAGCGATGGGTACTTACTCCACTCCTTGGCCACCTTGCCGTCCTTGGTGATTTTGTACAGGAACACTCCGTTGACCGCCTTTGCCTTGGCCTCATTCTCCTTCAGCCCATCGATGATCTTCTGGAAAACGGCGTCCGACTGCAGAGACATGGTTGTTGTGTGTGTTTTCTGTTTTTTTATTTTTCCGGAAAAAGAAAAGAAAAATCAGAGCTTTGTTCGCTTATGCGCTGTGAAAAATGCTTACGCTTTGAGCGGAGAACGCGAAATAATGAGCAGGCAGCGTGCAATCACCGATTTTATTGTCGCTTTTTCACTTCACTCCCCCTGCCGCGAACAAGCGAGATGGCAATACAGAGTGGCGCCGGTCAGCTACGCCGCACTCACTCGCACTCATCCTTTTCACATATGGTGTTGGAGTACTTGTTCTCTTGCGCTCTCGTAAAACTGGTAGCCAGCTGTTGCACAGTGGGGCCACCCCAACAAAATTGGGTCTAGAAGAACGAAAAAAATTTGTATATGAATTAAAATGTAAATTTATTCCGCTTATCTACCCCAAAATTAAATCTCATATGTAGTTCTCTTTCCTAATTAGTATTTGAAACCGAAATGAAGCTATACATAGGTAAATACACTATATTATCCCACGACTATTAAATAGATAATACCGCAAACCTTAAAAAAAACATTTTTGACAATATTGGCTACAGACCACAGTACCAGTTGTGGAGCTTAGACTTTAACATTAACATAGGACGCTTAACATGGACCTTTAACAGCGGTTATCAGCTGTTGTCCATGGCTGTTACCACGCTCCTTGGTCCAAGTTTTAGTACAAAGTGCGCACTCAGTTTGAAATGCCCATAAAACGGCGATAAGACTTGAAGAGTCTTCAGATTATGAAGAAATATGTCACCTCACGAGCTCATTCAAGAAATATTATTAACCCTAATTTTACCTTTGATAATTTTCATAACTCATATGTATGCAAATTAACTTTCTCCTTAGTGATTCGGTTAAAAAAATTTATTTTTATTTAATTAACTTCACTTATCACTAACATTTCATAGGTTGCACTTAAAATAGTTCACTGCTCCGATCTTATACTTAATTCACTTATATTGGTCTTTTTCTTTCGGATATCAAAAACGGACTGCCGCACTTGGGCTGAAAGATTAATAATCAAACCTCGGCTTAAGAGATTTTATCTTCAAAAATTGATTAAGAGATTGACTCAAGAGAGTCGGAAAAATAGGATGATGAAATTTGGCAATTAAATCTGAAATCGAGATTCTGCCGGAAATCGGTGTTTACATTATCGAGCTTCGAGGGTCGCTTTGGGTCTCCGATGTTTAGAATATCGGCTGAGGATGTTTACAGAATCCGTTTAATGCGGAGTGTGAAATGATATGGGTGGGAACCAGTCGAAGGCGTAGTTGAATGAAATAGCTGACTACGGGTTTATCTTGGAGTCAAATCTGAATTATTTGGAAATTGGGCTGGGCTCAAAGTTGTTTATAAATCGGGTAAGTGGCCCTAAGTAATGTGCTATATAACTCCCCCATCCTAAATTGAATCGTCCCGATTCATTGGAATTGAAGGGTATATTGACTGTAATTGATTAGTCAGTTCGACAATGATATTTTCTTCTAGGGTGTTTTCATTGTCGGGAATATTGGTATTTTCATTTTCGGGTATAATATTTTCTTCATTAATTTCTACATGGGTTTGCCGTGGTTTGAATATTAAAAAATTTCTGTATTTAATTATAAGCATAATCATTAAATATATAAATGTAAGTATTACCAATATTAACGAAATTGGTATTTGGGTTTGTTTGATTTGAATAAAAGGATTTAGTATGTTAATATTATCGAATGAAAGTTCCGAATTATTTGACATTATATATTCGGTTACTAAAAAATTGGTATGTTTACGAGCAGTGATGTATTCCAATATCTTATTTTCTACATTAGTGTAGGTTACATTATTAATTATAGAAGTGCCATTAAAAGTTACTAAATACGACCCTTCTAAATGGGTGTTATTGATTACATTTTTTCCGTTTACAAAAATGGCTCCTTCTTGGATTACATCTACATTTTTATTTTTTTCTCTGATTTTTTTACATTTTGTTTTTTCTCCATTTAATAAATTTGTAAAACACGATCCTTCTGGATTTATTGTGCAGTAATTATTAAACAATTCTTTCTTAAAATTAGACATTACATAATACTTGTTTTTACATTTTGCGACGTGATTGTCGATTAATAATTTTCCATCTTTATGTGAAATTGATCTTGAATTGTATACTTCGCAACGATCGGTAATAATGGGGTATTTTATGTATATAATAAAAAGTTCTTGGTGCAAAGCAATTTTAAATTCAGATATATCCAATAGGTCAGTTATAATTACAGGCTTTTGTTCATGTTTATAAATTTCTTGTAGGTCCTCATTGTTTAAAATTTTGGTGTTAAAAACATCAATTTTTGCAAGTGTAATTGTATCCATTAAATTTGTAAGATCGTAAGTAAGCAAACGTAAACGATATTTTCTAAGTGGATTTTCTTGATTTTTAAATGCAGATTTGAAATCATCAGATAACGTTTTTATTTCTTTAAATAATTTAGAGTTAATAACGAATTGATCGTTGTTATTTTGTATTAAATCATCAATTTTATTCTGAACAGCTATGAAATCATCATGATCTGGAGTGCCAGCTAACCATTTCCAAATAGTGCCTAATTCATTAATTCCTCGCTTTGATCTATTGGGTATAATTTGTGCGATAAGTATTTTAATTATTTTTAAATCCTGTGCTATTTCCCAATGTAAATTCTGGTCAGTTTTTATAAATTCAGATTCAAGATTAATTATTTCTTTATAAAAACTTATATTAGTAATATGAAATAAATCCGCGTATGATTCATAAATAAGAGCATCTTTGGTATCCTTGTAAAGGAAGAAATCATGGTTTGTATAATCCATAATTTCGGCTTTGGATATAGCCACCATCAATAATAAGAATGTTAATGATATCATTATCTGGAATTTGAAATTAAATATTTTTTATTTAGCATTTAATATTGTCTTTATGAATCGTACGGTTTCGATTATTAATAATAACCTTATTAGGATGATTCTCCTTTACTACTTGTTTTTTGTATCTTGAATTAAGTTTGTTTCTTTCCCCGTGTTTTTTTTCAAAAATTACCTCACCTACGTGATAGTTTTTCCCTCGTTTATTTTTATTGTGAAAATCTAACATTTTTTCCTGAGCTTGTTTAAGCAGTTGGGGAGTTGTATCATGCTTAATTTTATTAAATAATATGTCATATGGTCTTTGATTAGTAATTGAGTGTATGGTTAAATTATATTTTTGTGCTGCTCTAATAATAATTTCTGAATAATCGACTAAATTAAGCTCGTCTTTAATGCAACGGGCAATTTCTGTCAGTGTCGAGTGTGCCCTTTCAATTTGTCCATTGGAGGTACTATGCCGTGGGTCGGCGAAATATAATGATAACCCATTTCTTTGTGCAAAAGATTTAAATTGGGAAGATGAAAAACTTGGCTCGTTATCTAACATTATAGTTTTGGCTAGTGGAAATTGTTGTAAAATTTCCGAAACTTTATTTTCTATATTTAATTTATTTTGGATTTCTTTAACTATTAAATATTTTGAATAGGAATCTATACAAGTAATGAATATTAAATTTTGAGCATAATATATATCAATATGTAAATTTTCACCCTCTCTTTCTGGAATAGGAGCCTCTCCGATAGGAATTTGCACTGGGTGTCTATCGTATTTATTCTGATTACAAATTTGACAATTTTTAATATATTCTTTAAGTTTCTTGTATAATTTTGGCCAATAATATAATCTACATATTTGCTTATAATTTTCATCAAGCCCTCTATGAGCTCTACAATGAGTTTCCGTGATAATAAGAGCCTGGTCTTCCGCATTTTCAACATCTTGGACAAATATTTTCGTATATAAAAATGTATTAATAAAATTATCTTTAAGTGGTTTTTGTATTCTATATAAATCTTCTAAAGTACAATGAATTCCTATATTTATATTTGGTGGAATATATTCCCTTAGAATTGATACCAAATTTTCTGGAGTATCATATTCTATTATATGCCTTGTATTTCCAAATGAGTTTATCGACTCATGTATTGTATACCTCCCCGTTGCTATTAGCAGTTGTTGCTTAAACTGGTTTAAGGGCTTTCGGGTTTCTTGTATAACATTCTCAAAACTACTCTCTGCTGAATGCTGAGTGTTTTGATCTGAGACCGATTCATTACTTTCTGTCAAGTTATTTATTTGGATTCTTGATAAGGCATCTGCGACAACATTTGTTACTCCTGGCTTATAAATAATTTTTGGTGAATAACTTTCAATAAAAGAATACCATCTCTTCATTTCAATATTTGGGTTTTTTTGAGAAATGGAAAATGATAAAGGTTGATGATCTGTATAGATCTCAATGTTATTAACTCCATATAAATAATTCCGTAAATTTTTAAATGCCCAAACTATGGCTAAAAGTTCCTTTTTATTAGTAGCATATAATTGTTCAGTTTTGGATAAAGTTTTAGAAATAAAAGTAATTGGTTTTCCTTCTTGAGAGAGAACAGCTCCAATTGCTAAATCAGATGCGTCAGTGGTTAAAGTAAATTTTTTATTATAATCCGGTTGTACTAATTCTATTTGTGCGATTAAATTATCTTTGAGCTCGTTAAAAGCTCTTACAGCTGAATCATCCAACTGTATGAAAGTTCTACGTGAAGCTTTTTTAGATACTTTGCCAGTTTCGCCTTCCAAATATTTGGTTAATGGTTTTGCAATTTTGGCGTAATTTTGCACGAATTTTCTGTAATATCCTGTTAGGCCTAGGAAGCTTCTAAGCTCTCGGATATTTTTTGGAATTGGGTATTTTAAAATGGTAGAAATTTTTTCGGGATCGGTTTTGATCACATTGTGAGATACAACGTAACCAAGAAAATTTGTTTCTAATTTAAAGAACTTTGATTTTTCAATAGAAATTTTCATGTTTGCGTTTAGCAAAATTTTAATTATGACAATTAAATCTTTGTAATGTTGTTCAACAGTATTTGAAAAAATAATAATGTCATCCATATAGACATGACAAATTTTACCAACTTCATCTCTTAATATATCATCCATTGCTCTTTGGAAAATTCTGGGAGCGTTAGTTAACCCGAATGGCAATCGAAGGAATTCGTATTTACCATTATTTATTGAAAAAGAGGTTTTTTTAATGTCTGTTTCTTTCATTAGAATCTGATGAAATCCAGATTCTAAATCAATTGTTGAAAAGTATTTTGCCTTTCCTAGGTTTGACAAAATTACTGAAGGATCCTGCATTGGGTATCTGTCAGGTATTGTATTTTCGTTTAATTTTTTAAAGTCAATTACGAGACGGAGTTTTGCAGTTCCATCTTCGTTGAAGCCCTTTTTTGGTACTACTAATACAGGGGAATTATAAGGACTCCTACTTGGTCTTATAATTTCTTCGTTTAACATTCGGTTTATTTCCGAATTTACAAAATCTGATGCTGACAAAGCATAAGGATATTGTTTACTATATATGGGTCTATCATTTTCTGTATTTATTTCACCTCGAATATCAGTTCTAAATGGAATCTGCATATTTATTTTCGAGTGTTCTTTGTTGATAATGTTTTGAATCTCATTCTCCAAATCATTTAATTGATTGGAAGATGATATTTTTATATTGTTAATTAAATCTTTGTCGGATACTTCTACGACGGCGTGTTCAGGATTTTTGTATCCCAAACTGTTTTCACTTTGATTGCCCACTTCAGAATCGGATCTGACTTGAGTCTCTTTATCAAAATATTTTTTTATGATAAATTCTCTTAACGGAAGAATGGTATTTTCTTCAGATAAAGAATGTTGATTTAAAAAGTTCCCATTATCGTAATTCAATTTTTCTTCTTTTCCATTATATTTTAGTATTCCCTTAGCTGTATCGATTACAGCTCCAATTTTCTTTAATAGATTATATCCTATTAATAAATCTGATTCTAGTCCCTCTATTTCATAAAACGTGTATCGCATATTAAATATAGTTATCATATGATAATATTTAATTATTGAATATCCATTCACGGTGGACACCCTTTTATAAATTGGAAGTTCATTCTTATTTTTATATATTCCTGTCTTTATATAACAAGAAGTTGCCCCCGTGTCAATTAATATTTTTAATTTTTTATTAATTGTTTTATCTGTACGAATTAAGTAGGGTAAGCCTACTCCTGAGCTTCGCCTAAAAAATGATCTTCCTCAATATTGTTGAGCCTCATTGTTTTGTTAACCGGTTGATTAACAGTTCCTGCGGGCATTCTTTTATTTTGTACTTGTTCCTGCTGATTGTATGGTTTCCTATTTTGATTCCATTTATTATAATTATTATTCTGATAATTATTTCCCTGATTAAAGTTATTATTGGGCCTATTCTGAATCTGCAAGGATTCGTCTATTTCCATAGGCTCTGGCTTATTCTGAGGTTGTCTGTATGAATTCCATTGATTTTGTTGATTATAAAAAGGTCTTCCCTGATTGAAATTATTATTTCGGTTCTGATTAAAATTGTTTTGATTTTGCCAATTTTTATTAAAGTTATTATTTTCCTGATTAAATCTAAAGTTGTTATTGTTCCTTTGATTATTGTTGTAATTGTTTAGTTGTCTTGGTTTGTTGTTTAAAAATATTATACCGTTACCACCTTGGTTGGGCTCGGTAATTTTTTCTGTGTAGTTGTAAACGAATTTGCAAAATGTGCTCTCATGCTATTACTTTGAAGTTCCTGTACTATAGCCATAGCATTAAGTAAATCTTGGGGATTCATAGACAAGATTGTGTCGGAAATTTGACCGTTAAGGCCAGTTATAAAAACTCGAAGGGCGGTTTTTCTATGTTTTTCATTTATTTCTTGAGTAATCGGTTTGTTTCGTCCGTAAGTCATAATTGTTTTGTTAATTAATAAAGTCAATTTACTATTGACTGTTCCATAATAGTCCATTATGGATAATTTACCCTGGCTGAGAACACTTAACTCCTGTTCAATAATATGGATAGGACGTTTGTCACTGTAGACAAAGTCTAGTCTGGCCATTATGGCGTCGAAGTTTAAAACTGTACCGTTATGGGTTAAGGCGTCATTGGCCATCCCTGTTATTTTGTTTCTTAATATTGATAATGCTGAATAAAATTTTTCGCTACCTCTGGTATATTGACCCATAGCTATTTCAGCTGATTCCCTCCAGCTAACATATTTGTCTTCTTCACCCCTATACTCTCTAACAGATTTGATGATCTCATAAGATGTTTCGCAATTAATATTTGGATCAACTATTTCTACTTGATAATCTTCAACTTCCTTTATTTTATTAGCAAGCTGTAATTTTAAACTTGCTATCTCTTCTTTTAATGGATTCAATTCACAATTAACAATGTGTTTAATTAATTCTCCTATATTTATCATTGTGTTATTTGCATTTGTAGGCTCTTGAGGGGTAATTACGTTGTGAGGCCTTTTATTACTTGGACCAGCTTGTTCTGGATTCATTTTTAAAATATTTTCAAAATCTTTAATTAACTCTTCCACTTTTGTATTCTTATATTTCTTATAATTTTTCTTTATTAATATATAAAAAAAAAAAATATTCTCGCTCACGACTTGTCCTTCTTCTAGCCGATGATCCTTGTTGGGGTCTTCTATTAGTCTTCCTTCTAAATTAATTTGTCTTCCTTTTTTATTTGGCGAGGGATTGCCCTACAGCCTGGTATTTTTTGTTTTTTCTTTTTGATGATTTTTTGTAGATTTTTGTATTCAACTTATTAGTTGAATTTTTTTATTTTGTAGATTTTCCTTTTGTATAATTAATTGTTCACTTTTTTGAATTGTTTGCTGATGTTGGTTCTTTTTTATTTTATTGTTCACTTTTGTAAATTTTTGGTTGGTAATTTTATTTTTATTAATTTTATAAATTTATGTGTCCGGAGCAGTAAAAAATTTTTTTGACAAGCACTATTTTTTTGGTTTTCGTTGGTTGTTTTGATTTAAGGAGGATTATTACATTTACTGATTTCCTGCCCTATTTTTTATAACACAACTTTTTTTTATTTTCAGCGGGTTGTATCTGGGTTTTTTTGGCCGCACTAAATTCCTTTTTCACATAAAAACTTTTTTGAACTTTTTTTAATTTTTATGCCTTGCTTTAGAATATGTTTTAACTATGCGGCCCCACGTTGGGCGCCAATTAACTTTCTCCTTAGTGATTCGGTTAAAAAAATTTATTTTTATTTAATTAACTTCACTTATCACTAACATTTCATAGGTTGCACTTAAAATAGTTCACTGCT
Organism: Drosophila rhopaloa; assembly: GCF_018152115.1. Classification (NCBI taxonomy): domain Eukaryota; kingdom Metazoa; phylum Arthropoda; class Insecta; order Diptera; family Drosophilidae; genus Drosophila; species Drosophila rhopaloa. Next base: position 12,129,320 of record NW_025335123.1, on the reverse strand, counting down.
CCGATCTTATACTTAATTCACTTATATTGGTCTTTTTCTTTCGGATATCAAAAACGGACTGCCGCACTTGGGCTGAAAGATTAATAATCAAACCTCGGCTTAAGAGATTTTATCTTCAAAAATTGATTAAGAGATTGACTCAAGAGAGTCGGAAAAATAGGATGATGAAATTTGGCAATTAAATCTGAAATCGAGATTCTGCCGGAAATCGGTGTTTACATTATCGAGCTTCGAGGGTCGCTTTGGGTCTCCGATGTTTAGAATATCGGCTGAGGATGTTTACAGAATCCGTTTAATGCGGAGTGTGAAATGATATGGGTGGGAACCAGTCGAAGGCGTAGTTGAATGAAATAGCTGACTACGGGTTTATCTTGGAGTCAAATCTGAATTATTTGGAAATTGGGCTGGGCTCAAAGTTGTTTATAAATCGGGTAAGTGGCCCTAAGTAATGTGCTATATAACTTGCATGTATTGCGTAGATTGATGTTAGGATTCTTACTACAACATTTTTGAATTTTTTCATTTAGTTACTAATTTAACACAAAATTGTAACTTGTTAAATATTCTTATGAAGCAATATAGGATTTATTAGGAAAAACCATTATACTCTGGGAAATATTACCAATCCTCTGTCTATCTAGAAGAAATATTTAATATGACTGCAAATTTCTGGTTTGCGTTTTTTTAAATTTCTTATATTTAGCAAAAATTTGTTTTAAAAAAACATTTTATACATCTTGTATTACTTTTACCTCGCATTACCACAACATTTAAAATATTAAATGCAGTATAATGCTTATATAGGGTTAATGGTGTGTGTATTTTTATCAGCTCAATTTCCTGTGGGGCTCTCGAACTTCTCCGGATCGATTCCGGCCTTCTTCATTTCCACGGCAATGGAGAACAAATAGTCATAGCATTCTGACCTGTTTTTTTTTTGGGAATATAGATGTAAAGGTTTAGGGTCAAAGGTACTTTGTATATGAAGTTAGTGAAACCCACATGGTTTTGGCGCTCTCCCAGTTCTTTCCCCAAACGTAAACGCCATGTCGTCGGACCAGAATGGCACTGCAACCGGGATGCTCCATCATGGCGGCGTACATGCTATCGGCCAGGTCACGTTCGAAGGGAGTGTTCTCGATGATTGGGACGACCAGTTCCTCGTCGTAGCGCAGATATCGCTTATCCGCCTCGTCGTACACGCCCTTGATCATCTCCAAGTGGGTGCAACGGAAGGTTTTTCCTGGCCACAGTAGCGTCGCCATAACGGCATGCTGAGAGTGGGTATGGATTACGGCTCCCGCCTGGCGATGTTGATAGGCCAACATGAAGAGCGGCGTGCACTGGCTCTTCTTCAGGCCTCTGATCTCCGGCGGAAGCTGCAGATCTTTTCCGGTTATGTCCTGCACGAACAGATCTTCCGGCTGCATGCGCTCCTTCTGGACGCCCGATGGTGCTATGTAGATCTCATCGCTGATAGGAAAGGGTAAAGGGGTAAATAGACCGTTGTTTTGTCTAACCTGAGATTACCCGAAAAAAAACTTACTTGTGTTTGATGCTCATGCCACCTCCTGTGCCGGTTACCCATCCTAGGTGATAGAATTGCCTGCAAAGCGATGGAATCAGGTGCCGCGGATGCTCCGCTGGCAGATCTTTGAAGATCGAGAGGGCCATCGTGACAACGTGTCTTTTTCAGCTTTAATCTTCCCTGTAAAGCACAGATAATCCAGATAAGGGAATCTTCCGAAGCGACGAATCACGAATGTAAACAATGCTTCAATCGATAGTCGGGGCTATCAACAGCAGTTTGCAATCGAATATGACTGTTATGACAGCGTTGCCAGCAGGCTTTACTTTTTTAAATGTTTTAAACGTTTTCAAATTAAAAAATCGTACTTTTATTTTTGTTTTTTGGAATATATAAGAACATTTTGTAGGATTTCAAAGCAATAAAGAAATCATCCTCACGAGTTTAGTTTCATAAAAATCTGATTATATACCAATAAATAGAAATGCGTGTAAACTATAAATTAACGTAATCCGATATTTTTGCAGACCCTTCGCATGATGAAGTCAGAGATCGGCAAGGCGTCGCATCGCCTTCAGCTCTTTACGTCGGAGATCATGCACTTCATCCACCAGATGCAGTACTATGTGCTGTTCGAGGTGATCGAGTGCAACTGGGTGGAGCTGCAGAAGAAGATGCAGCAGGCGACCACCCTGGACGACATCTTGGATGCCCACGAGAAGTTCCTGCGAACGATCACACTGGGCTGTTTTATCAACACGATGTCGGACACGGAGCAGCATCTGGAGACGGTGTACATGAACATTATCGAGCTGGAGAAATGGCAGTCGCTCTTCTACAAGGACTGCTTCAAGGAGCTGGAGGCCCGCCAGGACCTGGTCAAAATGGTGGAGAAATCGGAGCTGGAGGGAAGCTATGGCTTGACCACCGAGCACATCTTACAGCGCGACCATGAGAGCAAGATCTTTGCCGAAAAGGTGGAGACCGCCAGTCGGGGACTGGAAGTTATAGCATCCGCCTATGAAAAGGCCGTCAGCGGTTTCCTATTGAACCTCAACTCCAGCCAAGATCCCAATCTCCAGCTTTTTGGCACGCGGCTGGACTTTAACGAGTACTACAAGAAGAGGGACACCAATCTAAGCAAGCCACTGACCTTCGAGCACATGCGGATGAGCAATGTGTTCAGCTTGAACAACAGGAATTGTCCAAACAGTCGGTTCGTAATCCATTCTCCAGCCACCAAGGAATAGCAGCGTCCCGCGTCTCTGCAATCACATCATCTCAGTGCCAATGTACGAATCTTTAGGCCTCACCATTGCATCCAGTCCAACTGCTGCTAAATATTTGAGATATCACGATACCATTGAAGTTAAGCAATGGCACAAGGCGAACAAAAAGCAATCAAGCAAACTAATCCAACTAGTAGTAACTAAGCTATTTTTGCACTCACATATATATCTCAAGCATTTCCGTCAATCGACTGGCTGCAAGCCATCAACTTAAGATATCTCGAATATTTATCTCTCATTACATTTTTTTGAGTAGTTGTAATCGAAAAGTATTAAACGGAGATTCGTTTGTCGAAAGGCGCACATTGTTTTTAAAAATCCCCTAATTTTGTACATCGAACGCTTTCGTTGCGCACAGAATGCGGTGGCACAACTAAAGCTTAGTTAAAAGTTAAAACTCATTTCCCTAAGTGCGTTTGTCAATTGCCCTATGGTAATTAAAATGTAAAAAATAAGAGAATGTTACGTATTTTAAATGGAAAAGTTAGAGAACGTTTTAAAATGTTAATGTTTTGAACAGTTTTAAACCGTAATGCGAGCTCGAAATAAACTCTTAATTGCATTGAAGTTTTCATTAAATACATTTGCGTGTCGTTCATTTTTCTGGAGCAGTGGACTTTGGGTGAATTTTATTTTAATTTATTATTAATTATTCTATCTTCTTCTTGCTCTGTTCCGAACTTGTTGCTCTCTTTCGAATTCAAATTTGATTGACCTGCTGGTTATCGATAGCTCGCGGAACGTCGCTTAAATCGATATATCAGACAGTGGCCTTGTTTTGCGGGATTTTCTCGGCCACCGCCATCTGGCCACACCACATCGATGTTTCCTTTTTGCAGCAACTTTTTGCAGAAAAAAAAAGAAAACAAATCGGAAAAAGACGGAAGTGAGTGCTTTCTGCTGCCGCCGGTGATGTGCTGAAATCGCGTCTCCAAAATAGTTAAAGCTTAAAAGTGAATACCGATTGCAAACCGAAGAAATCGTGAAAAAAACAAAGAGCAAACATGGCACTGAAGAAAGTGAAGGGTAACTTTTTCGAGCGTATGTTTGATAAAAACCTCACCGATTTGGTGCGCGGCATTAGGAACAACAAGGATAATGAGGTAAGCGTGTCCCTTCGAACAGCCCTTCCCCTTTACGCCCCCCTCTCCCGGTATACGCCCCCCACAGCCACGCCCCCGTCGCCCAGCTGTGCGTCCAATTAGAACTCGCTAATTGGCTGACAAATTTCGTTTGCATTAAGGGAATCTTATTAGAGTTTTGTATGCATGTGTGAGTTGTGTGTGTGGGTGAAAGTAGCTGTGCACGTGTGTGTGTGCTTCGGCATCTGCCAACAATGCAAAAGGAAAAGCAGGAAAAGCTGGGAAAAGAGCCACAAAACTGAACGCAACCTCCACCTCATTCATTTAATTAGCGGCAAGTGCTTTTATCAAATATTTACCCATGTGAATTTCCCCGCCGATTGCCTTTTTTGGTCCTTATCAGATGTTTTTCCGGCAGGATCAACTATCGGTACTCCCTATATATGCAAACACAGAGAGAAAAATATGCATACAATTTATCTCATTGTGATGATTTAATACATATGTATGTATTAAGTTCGAATTGATATGCAAGGAATGGCAAAACGATATTTAAAAATGTTATTTAAATATTTATATATGAAAATAATATTAAGAAATTGGTATTTATACATTGAGATATTATTTAAAAGGCTGCTTTGACTCTATATAAGTTGTTTTTTTCCTGTGTTCCCTTCTAAGCTCTGATTTACAGCTGTAGTTAAATTAATAGCAGCACTTCTATGCGACCATCAATATCCATTCCATTTAATGCAGTGTAATAAAATACCCCAAATGGTTTTTATTTTGTTGTATTATGTTGCTTAATGATTAATATTTATTACTCATCAGTTTCTTATAAGTATATTTAACGGTGTCGGAAATGTGCGGGGCAAAACACTTTGTGGCTCACTTCATCTTTATGTTTAAGAATGTCATATTTGAAGGATTTACATTTTTGGGTTACTACATAAACAGAAATTTAATAAATAAAATTAGGCAATAAATTAAAAATTTGCAATAATCAATATTACTATAATTTTGATTGCAACTGTATGTTTTAGAATTTGTGTTTACTTGATTTTGCCTGTGTTGCTGTGTGCATGTGGGGGGTATGGAACTGATAGCCCCTAGACGATTCTCAGATATGTATGTTTTTTGTTTTATGATTTGCTCCCATTGCACATTGCGAGTGCCATATCACCGACCAGTATATATGTACATATGTATGCACAGATTGATGACATTAACTTTTTCCGCAGGCCAAATACATATCGACGTGCATCGAGGAGATCAAACAGGAGCTGAGACAGGACAATATCAGTGTCAAGTGCAATGCGGTGGCCAAGCTGACCTACGTAAGTTACCCCTGCCACCCAAAGCCCAATGTTTCTCACCAACCACTCACATTTAAACCCACTCACTTGATGTCCTTGAGGCCAGGGACCAAAAACTATTAATTTGAGGTATATTTTTTCCTTTTCTTTAAATTATTGTATTTATTAGTACAGCAGAGGCTTTTATAATGGTCGCTTTTTAAATTTCGTGGAAACATTTAGACCTTTTTAACGATTTAAAGTACAAATAATTAATAAACTAATTAAGAATATCAGAATTTCTCTAAAAATCAATTTGCCACCTAACAACATAAGGATGATTTTTATTGGGCTTAGCTTTAGATTTCGAAATGCAGATGCATCGTGCATGCCTTAGAATCTAGTTGCAACCATTCAAAGTTGGCGAAGTGCCTAGCTGTACTTGATGCAAATTTCCTGAGGTATGGGGTCCTTGTAGGCAAGTGTGACAATAAGGACAAAAACAGCAACAGCCATAAAAATAACAACTGAATCGGCGGAAACAAGGGAAGCAACAACAAAGCCCACACCCACCGCCCACACAGTGGCCAACTAACAAGCGTTTTGAAAGATGCCATCAACAGCATGTAGCTCTTACACTTGTGGTGAAATTAATAGCATTATAGTTAGAAAAATATTTATACTTCGTAGAAAAGTTTTGATTATTGATTTTTTCAGTAAAATATAATTGGTTTTTTTGTCAACGAATTTAATGGACATATTTTCATTGACATTTGTCTGAATTTTCTGTTTTTGAGCAATATTCAATTTTTTACCTAAGCTTCCCCCTTAACTATTTTCTTGCCCTCAGGCGTAAGCAAGGGAAACGAGATGCAGCGAAAAAGATTTCAATGCTAACGAGTCCTTGGGCCTATCCTGCACACATATTTATTAAGCACACCCACGGAGACCTGCTTCCACTTTACGCCCCATTCGTTTGCACAAAATCAGCTGAAAATGTTAATAATTATTGATTTGATTTCGATTTCGACAGATACAAATGTTGGGCTACGACATCTCATGGGCAGGCTTCAACATCATCGAGGTGATGAGCTCATCCAGATTCACCTGCAAGAGAATTGGCTACCTGGCGGCCAGTCAATGTTTTCATCCAGATAGCGAGGTAAACCATAATCTAAAGGAACACGAAAAGAGCCAGAAATGGTTAATTAATCTATTTTATATCATGTAAATATATCTTTAAATCGTTAAATGAACTTAAAGATATATTTTTCTGTTTCCGAATAGATATTTAGATTATTGGTATAAATTATTTAATCATCTTTTTTTGTAATACTGCAGCTGCTCATGCTGACCACGAACATGATACGCAAGGATCTCAACTCACAGAACCAATATGATGCGGGTGTGGCGTTAAGTGGATTAAGCTGCTTCATATCACCCGATCTGTCCCGCGATTTGGCCAATGATATTATGACACTGGTAGGAAGCTTTCATATTATTTTGTAATCAAACTACATTACTATCTAAACCACTAGATGAGCTCAACAAAACCCTATCTGCGCATGAAAGCCGTCCTTATGATGTATAAAGTTTTTTTACGCTACCCCGAAGCATTGAGACCTGCATTTCCCAAACTTAAGGAAAAACTGGAGGACCCAGATCCAGGTTCAATCGAAAAAAAAAAAATTTTCAGCAGCTGTTAACGTGAAACTTTACTTCATACATTTCTGTTTTGTTTTCTTCTAGGTGTTCAATCAGCTGCCGTGAATGTTATTTGTGAATTAGCGCGTAAGAATCCAAAAAACTACCTGCCTTTGGCGCCGATCTTCTTCAAGCTAATGACTACATCGACCAACAATTGGATGCTGATCAAGATCATCAAGCTGGTGAGTGCTGCTCCACTTCACTGGCCACCAAAGATTCACAATGATTACTTTACTCTTAAGTTCTGTTTTAAGTATGTATATTTTCGTTTTCGTTTGTTTACGGACAAACACCGATTTCGTTTGCTGTATATGTATATATACGTATACTTTTATATACGACAATGAATTTTTGTCTAACAAAAAGTTAATTAACACTACAACTACTCCTCCCCCTCTCCTCCCTCTGCTCCCGCTCCAAACAAACAAACTAAAAAAAAATATATAAAATGAAATACAAACCACTCCAAAAAAAACAAACAAATACTAATGAAAAACGAATGAAATGCCAAATAAAAATCGAATGAATTTTAGTTCGCGAGCCTCACGACAATTGAACCGGCGCTGGGACGCAAATTGACTCAGCCCCTAATTGAAATTATTTCCAGGTTTTTATCGGCGCGCTTTTCTTTAATCAGACCAACGACAAATCCAATCCAAACTTATTTAAAACCAGCACGCGCTTTGATTTACTCTAAAGCATTTTACTATTTAAAAATTTAGTTATTGATCAACCCTTATCGTTTCTTTGGTATATTTATGTTGGTCTCCTCATTGTTTTAAATGGAAGCAACACAGATGTTGTATACTTTAGTAATTATTTCCTTGTTTTAATTGATTTATTCAAGGCGAAGCTGTATGAGGTGAAGTACTCCCAATAATACTTCACCTTTTACAGTTTTTGCCAGGATCAACATCACATTTACCACACCTTACACTTTAACACACCCGAAATACATGAGCGTCGTAATTGATTATGATTATTGCATTGAAATCATCAAAATTGACTTTGCAATTTAATTGATACACAACTTTTGTACACCCATTTTAATGCACATGTTCCATATCATTGCAAATGAATAAAGCTTCAAGATTAATTAAAATGCAAGTCTTCAGGATTATTAAAGATTGATGATACTACTTTATAAATTAAACCTTTTCAAAGAAATAATCTTAAGCATACAAAAAGTGAAAAGCAAACTTAAAAATCTATAATATATATGAAAAAATTGTTGTCTATAAGCTTTTATTCATTAGCCTTACTTCACCACCTCAATCCACCACGTCGTACTTTTTTGGCTTTATTGTGTTAAAAAACTGCTTCATTCGCTTGATTTAATAACAGAAAACTGAAACCCATAAAAAATGACTACCAATTTAATTGTAAAACTATTATTTCACTAGAAAAGAAAAAAACTAAAGAAAGCAAACACCCAAGACCATGAGATACTTCAAATATATATACATATCATCATGAGATCCGATCAGGAAGGAGAAGAACCACACCAAGATCAAAAATGATGAATGATTACCCAAACTCACAGCCAGATTAAGAGAAAGAGAAATATTCCTTAGAGTTTTAATTTAATTATTGTTTTAAGTTTAGTTTTCGGTTTTAGATTTAGTTTTAGTTTTAGTTGTGAATAAGGACGTTGATGATTTCGATTGTATGTAAATTATAATTTGTTGCTTGTTTCTTTTTCTCTTTGCATTTGCAGTTTGGCGCTTTAACCCCCTTAGAACCCCGGCTAGGAAAGAAATTAATAGAACCACTCACAAATCTAATTCATAGGCAAGTCTTAAATCATTGCAAAACAAACAAACAAAAAACGAATGAACTGAACTGAAAAATACGATTTCCCCGAAAGTGTGTGGAAAACGATTGCAACAAAGCAAGGCGAAATCAAAGAATCGAAAACATAATGAGACCGATTAATGGCCAATTACAATCAATCGATTGATAATTGAAGCTGCTCGATGATTGTGCGACTCAATATTATATATTAGTTTTTATTATTTAACTGTACAAAGTTTCTAGCTTCTTATGTCCGTTACCTATCTCGATCTCTTTCTCTCTCTTTACTTACGACTGTCGCCATTCTGCTTTAGTTTGTATTTGTTTTAGTTTTGTCTCGATATTTTTATTGTTTGCCTATCGTTAGTTTTGCTTATCGAGCACACTCATTGAGAACAAAAGATATAACCAGTAAAATCGGATAAAGCGGAAAAAATGGAATCGAGCTGTTGCAGTTGTTGTTGTTAATGTTGTTGTTTTTTATTTTTTGGTTGCCTTTGCTGCGTTGCTTAGCAATCCTGTGTTTTCCTGTTGTCTATCGCAATAATCGCTAATTGTTATCGCTACCACTATACTGCTATCGATATTGCTGTTGTTGTTGTTGCCATTGCTATTTGCTATTGTTGTAGTGCAATGTTTGTCGCTTTACCGCTGCTTACTCTTAATACAAGTTCCTTTTTTTCTCAAACTAATACAAACCACAACAACAAAAAAACCGAACCACCAACAAAAAAACCAACAAAAAAAACCAAAACAAATACGAACCAAAACCAAACCCAACTCACTCAACAGCACCTCTGCGATGAGTCTCCTGTACGAGTGCATCAACACGGTGATCGCTGTGCTCATCAGTATCAGCAGCGGCATGCCCAACCACAGTGCCTCCATCCAGCTCTGCGTGCAGAAGCTTCGCATTCTCATCGAGGATTCGGACCAGAACCGTAAGTATTACCTGTACCTTTGTCCAGTTTTTTCGTCCTTCCGATCACTTATGTTAACTCCAGTTTCTCAGTTCGTTACATTTCCGTAATTATCTGAGTCTCAATGTCATTGATCTTAAGAATTCGCGTTAAGATACTTTAAAAATGTAAGGAATTTCTATTATGGTTTCAACTTAAATTTTTTTTGGTTTCAATATCTATTTGATCTAGTTCCCGATGAAATATTTTTGTATTTTTTTGATGGGTTTTTTTCAGTTGTAGCTAAATATCTACATACATAATTGCTTTTCCGCTTGCAGTGAAATATCTTGGACTGTTGGCCATGTCGAAGATCCTGAAGACGCACCCGAAGAGCGTGCAGGCGCACAAAGACCTGATCCTTGCCTGTCTGGACGACAAGGACGAATCGATCCGTCTGCGAGCCCTGGACTTGCTGTACGGCATGGTCTCGAAAAAGAACCTAATGGAGATCGTTAAGCGATTGCTGGGTCACATGGAGCGGGCGGAGGGATCCGCCTACCGGGACGAATTGCTCTACAAGGTGATTGAGATATGCGGCCAGAGTTCCTACCTGTACGTGACCAACTTCGAGTGGTACCTTACGGTGCTCGTAGAGCTTATTCAACTGGAGGCGGGCTCGCGGCATGGTCGTCTCATTGCAGAGCAACTCCTTGATGTGGCGATCCGGGTGCCTGTGGTCCGGCAGTTCGCCGTGAACGAGATGACCAACCTGCTGGATACGTTCACCGTCTCGGCGCAAAGTAACTCCATGTACGAGGTGCTCTACGCCGCCGCCTGGATCGTCGGCGAGTTTGCCGGCGAGCTGGAGGATGCGGAGAAGACGCTCAACATCCTGCTCCGTCCAAGGCAACTGCCCGGCCACATCCAGGGCGTCTACGTGCAGAATGTGATTAAGCTGTTCGCCCGTCTGGCCACCACGTGTTTAGAGCTTCAGGATTTGCCGGGACTAGTTAGAGTATTTACTTCTCCTAAAAATGTTCAAACGATCCGTATACTAACCCATTTTTTCACCTGCAGCTTTGCGACCATGTGCTGGATAAGTTGCAACACTTTAATGGTTCCAGCGACATTGAGGTGCAAGAAAGAGCCAACTCCGCTTGCATGCTGATCGAGATGCTGCGCAACCAGCTGTCCACGACGAACGATGCCATCGCCCTGGACACGACGACGGAGGGCGGCATTCCGCCGCTGGCCATTGAGATTGTCCAGGAGATGACGCTACTATTCGCAGGCGAGCTAATTCCGGTGGCGCCCAAGGCGCAACGGAAGGTGCCCCTGCCGGATGGCCTCGATCTGGACGAGTGGATCAATGCACCACCGCCGGAGGATGCGGCGAGCAGTTCGTCCTCGGAGCACGACAAGGACGAGCTCTTCGTTAGCGCCTCTCAAGGCGGAACGGGCGTGGAGGGTAGTGGAGGTAGCGGCGGAAAGCGGCGCCAGAGTCTGGAGCTGACGCCCGAGCAGCTGGAGCGGCAGCGGATGGCCCGCCTAATGGAGCAGTCGAACAATCCCCACTACCTCAAGTCCACGCCAGCAGCGAGCGGGGCCTCGGCGAATGCGGATCAATATGACAATATTGACGACATACCCATCACGGAGCTGCCGCTGGATATGGAGGGCGTGGCCGCTCTGCGTGTGGGCAGTGAGTTTTAAAACTAGCTTTATATGTCCACCTAACTAATGAACATTCCCATCTGCAGTCACCAAACGATCGGACAAATATCTGCAGGAGCAGCAAGCGGCGGCTCAGGGCGGCAAGGATGGCAAGAAAAAGCATAAAAAGGGCAAGAAGAGCAAAAAGGCTAAGAACAAAGTGGCATACAACAGTAGCTCCGAATCGGAAGGTGGTAAGTTTCGAGTGATCTATATTCCCACCTAAGGATCGGATCACCTTTATTTTGTTTACTTTGCAGAACCGAAACCCTTGCACATTGTGAACACCACGCTGGACATGCCCGAGGGTGTCTCCATGTCGGACAGCGAGGATAAGGATGGCAAATACGATCCAAATGATCCGCATAGAGCTCTGGACATTGAACTGGACATGTAAGTGGTCGAATAGTCTTTTTATGATATTGCATTATTTCATGTATTGTTTTAATCATTCCACAGAACGGAATTCGAGGCGCCCGCGGTAAGGTCTTCGTCCAAGAAGTCAGCGGCGGGTAAAGAGAATCTCAAGGTGCCGGCGGAGTCGGCCGGCAGCAGTAGCAACTCCAAGAAGGACCGCAAAAAGGATAAGGACAAGGACAGGAAGGGGAAACGGGAGCACCACCGGGAGGGCAAGCGGGAGCGCAAGGACGCTGCTGCCCAGCCGGTAATCGATCTCATCGATGCTGACACGCCCACTCCCAGTCCCAGCCACACCTCCGCCCCCAGCAACAGTAACGAAAACAACAATACTTCAAACGTCCTTCCAGATGCCGCCAAGCATCATAAAAAAAAGAAGAACAAGGAGAAGTCGCGAGAAGCAGCGACCGAAGCATCGGCCACTGCCATCGGCAGCAGCATCGTCGATGTGGTGGAGGAAGATGAGCAGGTGGCGTCCAAAGCGCACAAGAAGAAGCATAAAAAGGAGAAATCTCATCGCAAGGAGAAGAAGGCTTCCGAATCTGCATCAGCATCCGTATCCGCAACCGTTTCGGCCAGCGACTACGAACAGCCACTGGGAATCTCAACACCCAGCAAAGAGATTTTTTAATTGCTAAGCTCCAAGTTCCACTATTATAATTATTATTATAACGATTGTGTAAATCTTGTTTTTGTGTCGATTCAATACGCGTTTATCCAAAATAAGGAGAAGCGAAGCGAGCTTCAGACTTTCCATTTTCGTTAAGTTGAAACAATTGCCTCCTAACAAAAAACTAAACAAATTATCGCTGCGATATAAAAACAAAACCAACATTGAACAAATTGAAATGCTAAAAAAAAATTAAATCAACATAAACCGTATATATATATAAATAATTATTAATATATAGAACTGTAATTTTAAAATGTAAAATGCCGCCAGTCTGCCAATTGCGGCTTAAAAGAAGAAACAAGCAACAAACGGAAAACAGATGGAGAAAATTATCAACTATAAATCATAAATCGATGCAGATGATCGATTTTTGTGTACTATCTATTTTTGATGAATTTGTAGCCTAGAGCATGCGATTCCACTAAAAACACACCCACAAACACAGACAATTATATACCTATAGTTATATAATATGGAATTTTATAAAGAATACCACACAGAACAGAACAAACTGCATGGATTGTAAAAAATTATATATGTATACATGTGAACCATATGAATCAAACATAAAGTACTGCTATACCATAATTACTAAACAACTGAGACAGAAACAGAACAGAAGCTAAGTGAAATTATACATACATACATGCTATATTATATACAAACACCCACACACACCCACATACAATATATATATACGTTAAATAAATGAAAAGTACAATACAGTTGCACATTAATTGTCGTTGAACTTAGGTGGGCCCTAATTATTCCATATATTCCTGCACATACGGCGTTATATTAATAGGAAAAATATTAAAATTAATTTACAATTTTACTATTGGAAAAATATTTTTCAAAAATAGCTTTGCAGTGAATTGACCTCAAGCCTGCACTTTCAAAGCCATAATTTTCCTTACAGAAATCCGATTGAAATGGTATATATAAAGACTTGTGGTTAAATTCTCTAAAAATCTGTGTTCAAAACTTGGTTTGTAATTTTGTTTTCATTTTTATGAAGAACCCATTTGAAAATTAAAAAAAAACGGCTTGCACTTCTAAGCCCATTACTTTTCTTACAGACATCCGATTTACTAACGGCATACTTCTAAATGATTGTGGTTAAATTCTCTAAAAATCAGTGTTTTCAACTTGGTTTGTATTTTGGGGTCGATTTTTCATCATTTTAATAATGTAACCCCTTTCCAAATTTTCGAAAAATGGCTTTACTGAAAAGTCACCTAAAACCTGCACTTCTAAGCCCATAACTTTTCGTACAGACATCCGATTTTAAAGTGGCATATCTCTAAATGATTGTGGTTTAATTCTCTAAAAAACTGTATTTTTAGTTTATTTTTTATTTTTTCGTCGATTTTTCGTCATTTGCAATGATGTTACCCCTTTCCAAATTTTCAAATGTGGCTTTACTGAAAAGTCACCTAAAACCTGCACTTCTAAGCCCATAACTTTTCGTACAGACATCCGATTTTAAAGTGGCATATCTCTAAATGATTGTGGTTTAATTCTCTAAAAAGCTGTATTTTTAGTTTATTTTTTATTTTTTGGTCGATTTTTCGTCATTTGCAATGATGTTACCTCTTTCCAAAATTTCGAAAATTGGTTTTGCAGAAAAGTGACCTAAAACCTGCACTTCTCAGGCCATAACTTTTCGTACGGACATCCGATTTTAAAGTGTCATATATCTAAATGATTGTGGTTTAATTCTCTAAAAAACTGTATTTTTAGTTTATTTTTTATTTTTTGGTCGATTTTTCGTCATTTGCAATGATGTTGCCCCTTTCCAAATTTTCAAAAAATGGCTTTACTGAAAAGTCACCTAAAACCTGCACTTCTAAGCCCATAACTTTTCGTACAGACATCCGATTTTAAAGTGGCATATCTCTAAATGATTGTGGTTTAATTCTCTAAAAAGCTGTATTTTTAGTTTATTTTTTATTTTTTGGTCGATTTTTCGTCATTTGCAATGATGTTACCTCTTTCCAAAATTTCGAAAATTGGTTTTGCAGAAAAGTCACCTAAAACCTGCACTTCTCAGGCCATAACTTTTCGTACGGACATCCGATTTTAAAGTGTCATATATCTAAATGATTGTGGTTTAATTCTCTAAAAAACTGTATTTTTAGTTTATTTTTTATTTTTTGGTCGATTTTTCGTCATTTGCAATGATGTTACCCCTTTCCAAATTTTCGAAAATTGGCTTTGCAGAAAAGTGATCTAAAACCTGCACTTCTCAGGCCATAACTTTTCTTATAGTCATCCGATTTTAAAGTGGCATATCTCTAAATGATTGTGGTTTAATTCTCTAAAAAACTGTATTTTTAGTTTATTTTTTATTTTTTCGACGATTTTTCGTCATTTGCAATGATGTTACCTCTTTCCAAATTTTCAAAAAATGGCTTTACTGAAAAGTCACCTAAAACCTGCACTTCTAAGCCCATAACTTTTCGTACAGACATCCGATTTTAAAGTAGCATATCTCTAAATGATTGTGGTTTAATTCTCTAAAAAACTGTATTTTTAGTTTATTTTTTATTTTTTCGTCGATTTTTCGTCATTTGCCATGATGTTACCTCTTTCCAAATTTTCGAAAATTGGCTTTGCAGAAAAGTGACCTAAAACCTGCACTTCTCAGGCCATAACTTTTCGTACAGACATCCGATTTTAAAGTGGCATATATCTAAATGATTGTGGTTTAATTCTCTAAAAAACTGTATTTTTAGTTTATTTTTTATTTTTTGGTCGATTTTTCGTCATTTGCAATGATGTTGCCCCTTTCCAAATTTTCAAAAAATGGCTTTACTGAAAAGTCACCTAAAACCTGCACTTCTCAGGCCATAACTTTTCTCACCGACTTCCGATTTCGAAATGGCATACTTTTAAATATTTGTGTTTTAATTCTCTAAATAACTGTGTTCTCAACTTTTTTGTAATTTCTGATAGATTTTTAGTCATTTGAAATTTTCGGAAAATGGCTTTGCGAAAAAGTTAGCTAAAACCTGCTCATTTAAGGACATAACTTTTCTCACAGAAATCCAATTTGGAAATGGTATACCTATAAAGACTTGTGGCTAAATTCCCTAAAAATGCAAAGGTAGCACTATTTTGGAGACTATAATAGCAGTATTATAAACGATTCGCTTAGGGTTTTAGCTTATAGTTTCATTTATTAAATACAAAAATTGAAATGAAATAACAAAAAATATTAAATATATTTCTGCTTCGAAAAAAGAAATAATAAATACAAATTCCAGTAGCATTTTCAGTTCGTTTGCTTTTAAGCCCATTAATGCTTTCATTTTGGTACATATAGAGATTATAAACAATTCTTGGAGAAATACCAAACTTTTTCAAACAAATTGATTTGAAATGGAAAATAAAAAATTCAAAATTATAATTAGAAATAATGACAATAAACTAATTTAAATTTAAACAGTTATAGCCTATATAAACTACAAATTTCAATTTCAAACAGGAACAATAAAATACAAAAAAAAGGTGATGAATTTGGATTAGTTTAAGAGCGTCCATTTACTTGAGCTCGTACTTCCCTAGATCGGCTTCCCTGCCGTTCATCAAATAGGCGTTGATGGACATCTGGCTAAGCACGCGCACACCGCACTGGATGAGATAGGCCATATCCCTGGACGACAGCGGCGCCTTCTTCGCATCCACGAAGCAATGGGTGGCTGTGGAAGCCACAGGATCTGTGGAAAACGGTGAATTCGGTTCCAGGATGCAGGCTCCACCCGCACGCAATACATTTCTGATGGGCACCCCACTCCGCTCGTGCAAGCTGAGGATCACACGGTGTTCGGAGAAGGCGCCACCACCGCGCGCACCCAGCTCGGTGCGCCAACGATGGACGGCGGCTGCAATGGGCTCCTCCTCCGGCGCTAGGATCGGCAAATTAAGAGCCTTCGGATTGCCCCATTCGTATAGGGCTTCGTCCAGAAAGTGCCCTCGCGCATGACACTGTTCGATGTACTGAAGGTTCAGGATCCATTTCCCTGCCGCAATGCAGGCCAGCATCTTCTCGCCGCGATTCGGACGCTCGCACAGCAAGTGGGTGCAGGCATCATCGTAGTTCACCAGATTCTCGCACATCTGGCCGCCCATTTGGGTGATCCGGTCGATTAGCTCCGTTCGCTTTTCATCATCGTCGCCGCACGAGATGCTAAAGCAGGGCGTGCCCCTATGCTGCATCTTGGGTGATCCGCCCGAGGATCTTCTCTTGGCCGCATTAAATTCCGCCGGATCGCGCCAGTCGACCATGTCCTCGGTGCCCAGGGCGAAGCCTTCTGATTCAAAGGGCTGCACATATTGCACCTCGCTCTCGACGCATTCCATATCGCTGTCGTGGCTGCGTTTCAGGCTGTTTCTTCGCGTCTCGCAGTTCTTTAGGTAGTCCGTGATCTGTTTGACATCTGGCGCCACAATGGGAGCTGCGGACTCCTCGAAACTGATCTTGTCGAAGTCAATGGTGCTTTGCCCTTCGTCGTTGCTCACAGTTGCTTCCTCTGATTGCCGTGGAACTGCTGCTGCTTCTGCTGGACTCTGTGTATTGGGCACGAAGGGGGATAGAGTTGAGGCGTTGCGGGGTGAGCCCATGGAGACTCTGAGAGGCGTCTTCTTACCCACCGATAGCTTGGGCGTTTTCGGTGATCTATCAAAGTTGAGTTTGGTGGCTTGAGTTCGGGTCGGTGGCTTCTTCTTTTGCGTGGTTGGTTCCTCCTCCTCCGGCGCCTCAACATCATCGTACTCGATGCCCAACGTTTCGCATGTGATCCGCATTATTCGCTGCCTGACTACGGCCAGCGGAGTGTCTGGCTTAATTTTCTGGGTTGGCAGGCGCCAGCGCCGTTCGAAATCATCAGCCATCCGCTGCTGGAACTCTGGAGTGAGACAGAAATCTGGGATACCCGGCGCTGGCCGTGGATGCTTGCGACTGACGGGTGTGCAGGCCTGTCGCCGAATGCGTTCCAGCTCCGGAGTTTGGTTCTCCCGCATCTCACGGATGATCTGGCGCACACAATCCTTGCCCTCATCCGTATCCAAGCGCTGGACAAACTGCTCTAGGAAGTCCAGGTTGTAGTTTTGGGCACCCACCTGGCTAAGTGGCGTGCACGGAGAATCGGGAGAGGATGTGGAGCTACTGCTCCGATGGCGAGCGCTGCCCCCAGGAATTCCGGCCAGCTCGGAAACCCTTTTGTTGCGCAAGGGCGTTAGTTCGGGGGGTGCAACGGCGGCAACAGGTGTGACAGGCGCCTCCGGCTGGTTCTCCTCCTCCTCCATGGTGACCTCTGTTGCCGTAACCAATGTAGCTTCCTCCTGTCTTCTTGGCGTTCTTGTATTGTTCTCCCGTAAACGTGGAGATATGGGAAAATCCTCAGGACTCTTGCCCACCAAATGTCCCACGTAGGGCAGCTTTTGGCCAGTGCGGGCGCACTGCACCAACCACTCGGAAGTGACCACGGGATAGTGCCATTTGATAGCACCTTCGTACTTGGAACCCTCGGCACTGGGACATACCAGCAAAGGTTTCTCCTTCTTGATGAATGTCTTATTGACGGAGGCGCCCAGAAGCTCTGCTGTTGCATTAATAAAATCCCGCTCCAATCCGGCATAGATGGAGACCACAATGGTCATCCCTTTAAGCGGCTTACGAAGTGCAGTGGCAGGCACGTGTTTGTGGTAATATTCCAATGGCAGCAGCTCATTCTTCTTCATGCAGCTTTCCAGAAACAG
This sequence comes from Drosophila rhopaloa, assembly GCF_018152115.1. NCBI lineage: Eukaryota > Metazoa > Arthropoda > Insecta > Diptera > Drosophilidae > Drosophila > Drosophila rhopaloa. The sequence goes on along the minus strand of NW_025335123.1, from coordinate 12,111,157 downwards.
CTCAGTGACGACATGGCGAGCCTTGACAGGCAGTTCCTTTGTGTCGAAGGCCACCTCGAAGCTAACGATGGCAAAGTCCACTTCATCCGCGAAGCTCGAGGGCACCAACAGACCCTGGGCAGTCTCACACTCGGTCAGCATTTGGTTGTAGAACTCCGCATTGAAGCACTCCTTGTGCACATAAACGGAAAGACCCGTAAAGTAGTCCAGTTTGTCGTAATCAATGGCCAGGGTGCTGGCACTGAGATCGGGCAAAGGCAATGTTGTGGCAGGATTGGCATTGGCCACAGAATTTCGCTGGTGTATTTCCATTTGAGTGGAACTGGCCGCAGGGTGGAGGAGACTGACATCCGCCGGCGGCAGTTGTGCCACTGCTCCCTGATCCTGGGAGTACTGATCTAGTAGATGATGATTCTGCTCCTCCTCTTGCTGCTGCTGTACCGGGTCTGGTTCCTGGTCGAAAAGCTTCTTTTTGATGGGCAACGTCGGCTGCTTGAAGCTGTGGTTCATGGAGCGCAGGGTTCGCTTGCTGGCAGGCGAGGCGACGTCGGGTTCGCGATTCTGGGGCAGCGACACTCGATGCACTAGCTCACTGACCAGGCGGCCAGCCCGAATGCTCTCCAGCAACCAATCCAGGCGCACCACATGAACCGAGCCCATGAGACCGTCGCGCTGCCACTGTCGGTACTCGCCGTCATCCAGTTGGCCTACAATGATGTGGGAGATGCCCTCGTTGGCCTCATCGTAGCGGGTGGCTCCGCCCGTATTAAGCACCCTGTTGAGCTTCTCCCGCTCCTCCGACCGGAAGCCACTCAAGTACACACAGCAGCCATCCAGAAAGGATCCCGCCTTCTTGGCCTGCCGCGGACAAATCTCGGCCAGCACCTGTTGATAGTTTCTGCCACTGCTGGTGGCCTGCTTGAGCAGATCCTTGGCGGGCGAGTTGCTGCCCAGACTGCTTATCGATTCGTTGACGGTGGTCAGATCGTTGCCCATGCGTCGCGAGCCGGAGACAAAGCTGATCCTGGAGAGATCCGAGAGTTGGGTCTGATCCGCTGCGGGATGCGCAGACAAACGATTGCTCTTGTTGGGCGTGGAGGCCTTCTTGCCGGGCCGTATCTCGTAGTCCTTGGTGGGCAAGGCGTAGCCGCGATTGGAGCTATCGAAGATCCACTCCGGCAGCAGGACATCCTTCTTGTAGCGTACGGCCGCCTTGTACTTATCGGTATCCGTCTTCGTTTGCTCGGTGATGACGATGTCCACTACCTGGGAGCGGAAGGCGCGATGGTAGATTCCGCCATTCTCATTGACCAACTGCATCACCTGATCCTTGCGCGCCGTATCCAGGCCGCTGCATGTGATGTTGGCCCCAAAGAAAATTGGCAGGCGGTATTTGTCGAAATCGGGATCCGTTGCACGAATGCCCTCGCGCTGGCTGCGGCGACTCTGGTCCCAGACGTACTGCACCCAGTCGACGTGCATTACGGGTACCCCGTTCAGCGTGGCCTGCTCGTATTTGCTGGACTTGATGGTGTTCGATATGAGATGGGTGGTGCGGTGGCCGAAACTCTGGAAATATGTGCCGCCCATCCAGTGAATGAGCCTGCTCAGCTCCTCCTTCTTTTGGGGCGTTATACCCGTGGCCGAGACCTGTACATCACGCATGGCCGTGGTGTAGATGGCACTGCTGCCCAGCGGAATGGGTTCGTCGCGCCGCAGACAGGTAATCAAGCAGGGTGGCCCCAAGATAAGGGCACGCGTCTGCTGCAATTGCTCGAAGAAGTCACCATCGAATTGGGCCAGCACGAAGACATCCTTTTTGGTCAGGTTGCCAGCGGCTATCAGGGGATAGCCCTCGCTGGGCTTTATCTGCCGGATTTGGGTCTCGGCCAGCTGCTGGCCCAGAAGTTCCAGCGACGCCTCGAATTGCTCCAGGGTGTCGGCTTCCTGGACGCCACCGTCGCCCGGCTTCAGGTTGTTCACGAAGTACGCGCAGATGGACTCGTCCATGCTCATGCTCATCGTGGCGGTGTGTGTTGCTCCGTGTTTTACTGCGAATTGCCGTGGTTTTCGCACTTTCCCAGTTTGCCTACGCTATTTTGGCGCCGTTTGTTGTTGCCTTGAAATTGTTGGCAACGCTGCCGTTGCGTTCGTTGGCAATGCTGGCTCGAGATGTCTGGCAACGCTACCTAGGTACATTTTATGAAATACCTAATACATTTAAGTGGATCAATATGTTTTTATGACGATTTATGCTATATATAAATTTTAAGTTTTAATTTTGTTTAATTTATACTGTTCTTAAACCTGCGATTTAATAAATAACGTTCGCGTATTGGCTCGAACTGCATAACTTGTAGATAACTTTGCCAAAAATAAACATGGACAAAAATTTGAATATTGCCTCAAAGAAGATATTTGGGACGCTATCACAAGCATAACATTCTTTATAATGTGGTTAATTTAAAGATAACAGTTTATTTATAAATCTAATATGCTCGAAATAAGAAAAGTTTAACAGTAAAGTACCGTTAACTTAAACTTTAATACCGTTAAAACCATCGATACATTGATTTTTTGGTTAACCACTTCATATTTACTATCGGTAATATCGATATCGGTACGAGAACCGTCGATTGTTTCGCAGCTCTAAAAGAAAGGAAAAAAAATAGATAATAATAAACCAGAGAAAAGAGAAAAGCATTAGCTGTATTGGATCGGATCTGAAGCATTTACCCTTACCAAATGGGGAACTTTGTGAGCAGGCAGAACGCGGCGGTCGAGGAGGCGGATCCCAGCACGAACAATGCGTACAAATACCCACCTAGAATGGGCAACTTCTTTGGCACCCACTTCATCATGGGCGGAGAGCGCTTCGACACGCCCCAACCGGAATCGTATTTGTTCGGAGAGAACGCAGATCTCAATTTCCTGGGCAATCGACCCACGGCCTTCCCGTATCCCCCGCCGCAAGCCAACGAACCGACAAAGACCCTGAAAAGTCTGGTCAACATTCGCAAGGAGTCGGTGCGTTTCGTTAAGACCCTGAATGACAAGAAGATGAGTGGCGTACTGGACAAGCCAAAGATGAAGGAAATAGACCGGGATCTGGAGATGGACAAGGAGAAGTCCAATGTGACCATCGAGGATGTGGACGGCAATGTGCTCTGCTCCATGGGCCTGGGTGGCGGGGATGCCGATATGGCGCCGCCACCGCCGCCCTGCTCCTACAACATCGAGTTCACGTTCGACTCGGACGCCAAGTGCGCCATTACCATCTACTACTTTTGCTCGGAGGACGTCAGTCCCAGCGGCGTGACGCTGGTGCCGCGCGAGGGTCTTACCTCGGAGACCTACCACTACGAGAAGGGCATCAACCAGTGTTTCTCGCAGCCAGGGCACGTCTTCAATCCGCAGCAGATGCCCGAAGACGAACTGGGCTACAGCCCCGGCCGGGAACAGTATCCGGTGGCCATCCACTGTGTGGTGGAGGAGGGCAGCGACGAGTGCCGGCAGTCGCACACCACCATCTGTGTGATCGACCACCATCCGGAGAACGGTAGCTATGTACTGCGTGCCCTCAAGCAAAAGATCTTCGTGGATGGTCTGTGCTATCTGCTGCAAGAGATCTATGGCATCGAGAACAAGGCGGTGAATAAGACATCCCTCGACGAGGAGATCGACGATCATGGTAGCGAGTGTGTCATCTGCATGAGTGAGACCAGAGACACGCTGATACTGCCCTGTCGTCATCTCTGTTTGTGCAATTCGTGTGCGGATTCACTGCGCTACCAGGCAAACAACTGCCCCATCTGCCGGGCACCGTTTCGGGCATTGCTCCAGATCCGGGCTGTCCAGAAGGGGATTAGCACGCATGTGCTCCACCAAAACACTCCCACATCGACGGCCGGGGAGCCGGCGCCGGTGGATGTGCCGCCGGGCTACATTCCCGTCTCGCTAATCGAGGCGCTCAATGGACCACCGCAGTATGTGGCCAGGACCAGGTGAGTTATTGTCTTCCTTCAAGTCGGAAACAATCCTTATCTCTTGTTTAACCTTCTCCCATTCAGGACCAGCGATCACGACATCACAGACTCCGCCGCCACAGTGGCCGCTTCGACAATGACCAGTGCCGACATCAAGGCCACTTCGCCCATCAAATCCAGCAGCCAGCGACGGCCCAAGATCAAAAAGAACGCCTCGACTTGCACGTCGACCAGTGAGGTGGGCACCATTACAAACCAATCTGGCGGCGGCGGTGGCGGCAACGGCTCATCCACACACTCCGTGGAGATCGAAAGCGATCCAAAGAAGTCCAGCACGGCCACCTGTACTTCGCCAACATTGGGGGTATCCACTTCGCCGGAACCGAAACAGGACAAACTGCAGATCGTCAATGAGCGAAAGTATCCCAGATCCACGGCTGGGTCCGGTGGCGATGGTTCCGCAGGCACCGATGACGATGTGGACAGCGAGAACGAGAAGCTATCGCCGCTTCTTTCGCCCGGCAGCAAGAGCAAGAACATGTCTAGCAAATCCCTGAAGCAAGTGGTCGCCTGCCTGGAGGCGGATGATGTGGATAAGAGTGGCGGTGGTGATGGACCGACCGAGGAGTCCAGCCTCAAAAAGGGCTCCTCGCTGAAGCGCACCAAACCGAGGCCAGAACTTAGCGGAGGCGGGGCTCCTTCGCCCTCCGAAGCCACGGCCGAGGACTCGGACTACTACACGCCGGAGGATACTCAGAACTCGATATTGAGCCCACTGTGCCCCACGGAGCGAGCCAAAAGCGGTGATCCCCTGGGCGCGATAAGTTGCGGAAATGGCGGCTTGGGAGTGGGAAGGAGTGCAGGATCAGTAGGCGGAGCAACTGGAGTGGGACCTGTCGTCGTTGGCTTCAGCAGTGGGGCGAAGAAGAACCTGCACAAGAAGTCCACCTCGGTGGGCAACATGGTGGGCTCCGGTTCGGTGACTACGGTCGTGGATTTAAAGTCAAACAACGTGAGCTCCCTTCCAGGTTGGTTGTTATTCCGTTCAATAATAGTGTTTGGATTAACAAGCAATTTATTCTCCTTATACAGACATGTTGGACAGCCCGATCAGCGGAAACTCGGCCTCTACGCGCAGCTCCAGCGACAGCTACTCCTCCAGCTCGTCCACCAAGCAGCTGCTCAGCTCCAATCCGACCACCACGGCGGCCAACATCATCGTGGATGACAAGACAGCTCTACAGAATGCCGTCAATGTTTAGAGCCGGTCTCAGTTGAATTTCGCGGAATTTTAGCGTTTCGTTTTCTCGTTTTAGCCTTGCGTTTACTCTATTTATTCGTAGACATCTAGATTTAGTTAAATCAATGCTGCTTCCCCGCCCGCAGGAAAAAATATTATGAGCATGATAAGGAGGGGTATGAGGATTGTCAGGATGATGATGATGATAAGGAGGAGGAAGGCCACCAGGACACAACACTTAACCAGTATACAGTATACACACACCACACACACGGAAAGACACACGTCCCGCATGCATGTGTACGTAGTTTAATCTAGCATAATGGCTTGGGTAAATAACAAATAAATAAAATCCAATAAACAATGTCGCCTAGGGCGCTGCATTCCACAATATAAATCACTCGAATGTACCAATAGCAATGGGCGGTATGGGGCACTTTGATTGATTTATTATTCCAGTTTACAAATTCGATTCAACCTTTGATTTTTGTCGCATTGATCCCAAAACAGAATCCATTTTTTAAGCTTTTACTGGTCAAAGCTGGAAAATGTTAAATTTTTTGGCAGATTTTCCATTTTTGTGGCTTCAGGTAATTAAAATGTTGAAGTTTTAATGTTACTAATTTAACACAAATGATTTTATTTATTATTTTATTACATTGCTGATAAATTCCATGTATTAATATATATATAATATAACAGATATACATACACGTATCTAGATAACTACTAATTTATTATTCCAATTTAAATTAATATTACGTATACGTTACTGTCGAAATTGATTTACTACTCCATGTATATTAAAAGAAATTAAGTATATCTATTGCGTTAACTATATCATTACCTTATCATATTTTGTAAAGCATAAAATTTCCTTTTTCAATTTGAGATGTTTAAATTTGTTGAATAAATTGTAAACAAAATTAATTTGGTTTACAAAAAACCACTTTTGAATTTACAAGCCTTAACGATTGTTCGCTATCGATAACAACCGCCACCCGCACTATCGAAAGCTTTCGATTGATCGTTAGGCACTACCATCACTAGAGGTCACTCTTGGAATTGGGCAATAATTTGTTTACCTTTCGCCAGTTTAAGCTTTTCGGTGGTTTTCGAGCGGTAAAGTGACTGAGGAGCCGCGGCGTGAATTGTGCGAAGGATCGAGGGACGCCAGTTGATTTGCCGGAGGTACGTAGGCAAGGATTTTCTTGCGTCCTGCAGCCCGGAATTCCTTTCCAATTTGGGGCCTCTGATTGCCGGACATGTGCGTAATTGATTTTTCGGTCAGCGGTCAAGCATTATTTATTTACCATTTTGTGAACCAGCCCCCTCAATTACCGCACACACACACTTCACGCATTTGTTTTTACATTTTTGTTTGTTTTATTGCAAATCTCAATAGAAAAACTTCCAGCGAAAAAAAAACAACATACACACACTAGGACTTTCAACATTATTTTAGGGATTAACTGTAGGTACAGAGATTGGGATTACATAGGCACATGTCTATAGAGAGATATGAATTATTTAGTTAATTTTGCTAATCATTTCCTTATCGTTTTTTGTGTAACAATCTTGAAGATGGTAGGGGATCGGAATTCGACTAAAATTTGGAACGAAAAATGGGGTTTTCCCCATTTGCTTGGAAGGATATTGCATGGATCTGTGGCATGGAATCTCTGCGTAATACGGAGGAGGATCTGGAGAACCCTACTGTTTCGGTGCTCCATTGGATAATGTGCGGGATTTGCGCTTCTTCAGCTTGGTCTTCACCTTCCGGACTAGATTAACGGTGTCCAGCGAGATTCCAGTTGAGGATTTGTTGGCCTGGACATTGCCATTGCTTCTCTGGTACTGCATTTGCCCGGAGGATGATCCCAAGGCGCCCGTGCTGCTTTTGGTCTGCAATCCGGCCGCATTCCTCATCCGGCGTGAGCTGCCACCTGGCATATTGGTTGGCTGTTGCACGGCCGTGATGACCAGGCCGCCGGTCTTGAATTTGTTCGGAGCACGACCTCCGCCGCCATTGCTTTGCATGTGACCCATGACCCCGGCGGAGTGCATTCGACCGCTCATGGATCCGGCTCCAACCTGACCCTTGAACATCATCCGCTGGTGCTGCTGGTGCATCTGTTGCTGCTGCAGTTGCTGCTGCACTGCGGATCCACCGGCACTGTTGCGACTCCGAGCGAATCGTGTCACCAGCTGCGTGGTTTCCGCAATCTTCATCATGCTGCTGGACCTGCGCTTTACCTTCCCGCCGGAGTCGCCTGCCACCAAAGCCTGGATGACTTTGCTCTGGCTCGTCCCCGCCGACTTCTTTGCCATGTGCAAGGGCTTAAAAGCATGCTGCTCCCGATCGCGTTCTCGATCCCGATCCCTCGAATGTGGCGGCTGTTGCTGCGAGTCCTCCACCTTCATTAAGCGCTGCGCCGGCTGCGGCTGGGAACGCTTGTGCTCTTCCTGTTGCTGCCACAGGAGCAGCTTCTGGGAACAGGCACTGCAAAAGAAAGACAAGTTAGGAATTTAATCTGAACAGGGAATAGCTAGATCTCGGGACAAAACATTGAAATATTTCATAAAAAAGTGGGGACCACTTTAAATTTCCCACGCTAATGAATATTACTATCATTTTGATAGTTCAAAGACTCCCTTGACTCTTATGAATTGGAAATATCTTCTGAACATTCTTATTTTGATTGTTTTATGACATCTTAATGATATTGTGATCTATGTTTGACCTAACTGAACTGTGATGCTGATGGAATACATCACAAAAATGTTTGTACTCAACTCATGGGATATGTTTCATAATGCTCTTTAATTTTTTTTTAAATCTTTCTTAAGTTTAGAAAATAATCACGATCTTTATTCTCAATTAGTCGATTATTGTTAAAGAATAATAATCTCCGATCACTTACTTGAACAGATCCACTTGCTCCAGTTTCCTCGGCCTGCGTGGTGCTCCGATAAAAGAGGGTGGCACGCCAATTGCGATACCACCGGATGCAGCTGGCGCCTCCCTGCCATTGGTTGTGAACATGGCTCGGTTATGGCCACTTCCACCTGCTCCTACTCCACCTCCTGCTCCTGCAGCACCACCTCCTCCTCCTCCACCGCCGCCTGCACTTCGTATGGCCGTCGCAGTGTTGGCCATTTGAGATCCTGCTATCGAGTGACCCTTGTACCAGGCCAGTGGACGTCCATCCGCATCCCCATGCGCTCCTGTCCATACTTTTTTCTTCAGTGAGAGCTTGAGCTGTAGGTCATCTGCTGTTTGCACATTGCCATGCCTCTGGGGGATGAAGTTGCTCGGGACACTCCTGAAATAACGCAAGCAATCCACAATTATTAGTTATATTCGATAGTTTTGGATTACTTTATAGGATTTCAAAAATACCCACCTTCTGGGCGGCGGCTTGGCCATTGCCTTCATCGCGGGCTTGGATTCACCCATGTAGAAGTTAGCCTTGCCCTGACCACCGCTGCCACTGGGTATTTCCTGTTGATCGAGATTGTGCCACGAGTAGGTGCGTCTGGCGGACGTGCCAGCTCCGCCGGGTTGCCGTTGCATCATGGCCATGTGATGGCCACCGGTGTCCAATTCAGGGGCGGTGCGCGGTGTCAACTTGTAGACATCTAGTTTCTTGCCACCGCCCGGAGTGCCGCTCTTCGAGGGCGTGGTCACAATCAGTTCCGGCGGCATGTGGGCCGGCTTTGGCTTCTGGACCACAGTGTCGCCAATCTCCTCGATGTACCGCCGCTGCAGATCGCTCTGGAGCAGTGTGTGTCGGAGCGGAGCCACTGCACCGTAACCATTTTGTCCGGTCGTCGGCGAGTGCTCCTCGTCGTCGGTGGAGAAATGCAGATCCGAGCCAGGATCCGTCGTGGGCAAGTCCAGAGTGGTGCGCACCACCTCGCCACGTTTCTTCGGAGGCTTGCTTCTCACCTTGGTGCGACGCGCCTGCGTGGACTAAATGGGTTAGAGATGGAGATTGGAGGCAGGAAAGGGAGTTATCAATTTAGTGCTGCTTTCGTGCTGGGTGGTGCTACATTAAATAATAAATATAATCTTCCGAAGTCTTCGATCTTTCGGTTATCATCTTCATATGAAAAAGGTTTTATACAAAATTGAACACGTTTGATAATTTTGGAATAAATTGAATATCTTATGTGAGTCTTAAACGAGTAATATCGCCATAAGTAGTGATATATTTCAACATTTGTCATATAATGAAGTATTCTTTTTACTTTCAACACGAATGTTGTGTTACTTCTACAATTAATTGGATATTGGTTAATCTATATAATATATAAATATTTTTTGATTGATTTTATGACTTGTATAAATTTCTAAGAATTTACCTAAAATAGTTATCAAAACCGTTGATAGGTATAAAAAAGGATCAGATAAAAAGGATTGAATTAAGGCTTGGAAATATAATGATTTTTACTTCTTTAGGCAGACACGCTATTGCGTATACCTTCTTGCGGCGGTAGATGTAGATGCGTCGGTTGGCCAGCCACAGCCGGAAATTGCGATCAACGTGCAGTTTCTGATTTACCACCTGCTTCTTCTTTTCCGTGGGCATGAACTTTTTCTTTTTGCCCGTTTTCTTGGCCCCACCGCCTGCGCCTGCGCTGTTGGCCTTGACCTTTCGTTTGACCTCTTTGGACGTTCCAGTGCTGGCACTGGAGCAATCAGGATCCCGGAAGGATTCCGATTGCGAGGAGTCCAGGCTATCAGTACTATCCGAACTCTGAGCTCCAGTCGTTTGGCCCTTCTTGATCGGCGGCTTTTTGGCAAGCTGCCTGGTGGAATTCTGCTGTTGAGATGCAGTAGTGTTCTCCATGAGCGATCCTCCTGCTTGGGCGGCAGTTGTGGGCGTGGGTGTGGCATCGCCGATGGCGTTACTACCAACACCAACACCACTACCTGCTCCTCCTCCTCGCAGGCGTTTCCCATTCGGAGTCGCCTTGCCACCCATCTTGTGACGCCTTCTCTTCAGCGTGGTCAGCGTTTTGAACTTTCGCTGGAACAGCGGCGTGAAGTAGATCCTGTCCAGCTCGTGCATCACCTTGCGCATGCGTCGCATGCGAAACTGCATTTCGGAATGGAGGAAGTACGGCAATAGCGTGCAAGTGCAGTGCAGGAAGATAAATGTTTTAACCCATTTTGTGGACATTTTAGGAAGTTATTTTTTGATTTTATCAGGCTTATATTTTAATATTAGCTAGCTGATTGCTCGTATACACAGAATTATTACACAGAATAATTATAAAGTAATTATAAATTTGATGGCTTGACAAAATATCAAACAGATATTATATATATATATATAACAGTTTTTAATGTGAAAAAATAGAATAAGAAAGTTAGATTTTTTCACACTGTACTATTTGATTTAAACCAATATAGAACAATTATAGTTCGTATGATATAAATTTAAATATCATTTTGGATATTATATGGAGCTTCTTTTTTTCGTATACCAAGAAACCTTACAAAATGGGTTAAGCTAGATTTGTAGAGGGCTATATGGATCTCCACTTACCTTGCGGATTTCGTGGATCACCTCCGGCGAACTGGGCGGTGCTCTGGTTGGGGCACAACATGGGCCCTCCAGATCGGAAGCCGTTATCGAGTGCTTGCCCTCGTTATCCGAACTAGAACTACAGTTGCCCTCGTCGCTAAGGGGTTAGTAAACGTGAAAAGGACATTCGGCAAAGGGATTAGTAGAGGTTAGTGGTAGAAGTTAGTAGTATGCTAATAAAGTAAACATATAGATCCATACACTTAATTGATCTATATTGAAACATCCATTAAAATCTCAAATATTATATAGACCCACCTTGAGTAATCCGACAAAGGGATATTCAATGGCTCGTCGGCACTGGAGCCTTCTCGCATCAGTCTTTCGATAATTTTGGATCGTAGCCTGTCCTGTTGTTTGAGTAAATTTAAAATCTATTGTAAATGTTAATGCATTTGGATTAGTGAAAAATCATACACTGGCGAAAAGGAAAATTAAATATATTAAAATGGTTAATAAATAAAAATCAATGTGAGTGTGTGCTGGAATAAAGCAATTTACAAAATGCTGCAGTAAAAGCGAACGTGAAAAGCGGTAAACTTAATGCTAAACTAAAAGACAACCGCATAAATCATATGTAGGTATGGTATTTATTTCAAAAAATAATATTTTCCGGTTATAATAATACGGTTACGCTTACGGCTAGCAACATCGAAAAAAACGCGAATTATAGTTAGAGTAACTAGGATAAGAATAGAGAGTTCGAGTGCCTGGCGATGCTGTGCTGGGTGTCACAATCTAGTTACGTTTGTGCGGGATCAGGTGTACATGTATATATATATATATAGAAAAGCTAAGTACCCATTACGTGGATAGCAAATCTGTTTACGACTCTATCCACGCAATTGGGTGCTCAAAAACATTAGAAAAACTGCGAATACGCGCAAATAGACAGCATTGAAATTAATTCAATTCAATGACGCACATACATAATCCCCGGTTTGATACATATGGAGTTGATATATGCCCAGATATACGTATATCTGTCATATAACTCCTGAGGCTCTGGCCGATGTGTGACTGTTGTGTTGTGTATTGTTTCAAAATTGTCTTGGATGTGTGAAGATGTACAGATGGTTGTGGGTTCTGGGTACAGGACTTAAATTCCGGGTCAGCACAGCAGCGCTTTTTAGACAAATTACAGGCAGGCGACGAGTTGGCGACAACAATAGCGATTACATTTACGATTTACGATTTACGATTATTATTCAACAATAATTTAACTGGCACAAGTTGTGTTTACAGAAAAGGGCGTGTGTTTCGGTTGTGTGAATCGAGAGTTATTTGGGGTTGATGAAACCTTCCTAGGAGACACTTTTCTCCACAGAACGTTTCACTTTCAATTTGTCGTTCATTATACATCCCTGATCGGCCATTTTCTGTAATTTCAATGCTTTCTGTTCACGTTTCTCGCGTTTTCTTATCTTTTTGATTTGTTTAAACAACTTTGCGTGCCGCTTTACTTTGTTCGGATTCTCATCGCAGTAGTCCAAAAGTGTCTCACAAAATGCTCGTCCCATGTGCTCGTAATCCTGTAAAGGTTTTCATATTTCGGGGATTACAATGAGGGTTGAGGAATTGAACTGTGCTGACACTCACCTGCGTGTTGAAGTGCGTCCCCTTGCGTGATCCCAGCGAGGATCCACCAAAGGACGCCTCGATCGTATAACTGTTGGTGATGCCCAGCATCCAGACCACGATGCGTCCGGTGCCCTCCTTGCTGCGCTGGATCTTGAACTTGCAGCTCTCAAAGGAGAACTACGATTTAGAAACGAATTGAAAGTGGTTAGCGTGGTACTCAAATTATTATTATTAATACAGGAGAATTTATTTATGATATTTTGATTGAATTTGGTTATGCTTTTGTTATGGAACTTGAATTAGTCAAGCACCTACAATTGAGAATTTAAAAAATATATTAAATACTCGGAGTTTTGATTAGTTCTTGTATTATTCAAACTAAAAAGAAAAGTAGCAAGATGCGACCGAAGGTTTTTTTTCATAAATAATTTTCAAAAACCATGTCAGAACTGCCCCAATACAATGTCTAAAGATCGTATTTAAGTGATGACCAAAGGGTCAGTATTAATTTGGAGAAACTTACCCTATCCGCACTGTTCTTATGCAGCATCAGCGGAAAGACCTGCTCGGTGAGCTTCTTCTCCGGGTTGCGTTTGTTCTCACAGCCATATATGAATATGTTGTGCTTGCGTGAGTGAGCGTGCATATCACAGTACATGGCCACGCCGCATTCCTCAATCAGTCTATTTAATACCAAAATTGTAATAATTATATAGAATTTATAAATATTATGGGATAAGGAGCAATCTGATTGTGCCATCAACTGTTGATAGAGGTTGGCCATTTAAAAATAATTACACAGATTGAACATTGAACACTTTCCTTTGTGAATTATAACACTCACCTTCTAATCATGGCTTTGGTATACCAAATGGATGGATATGTCTCGCGGATGACTGTGCGGTACTGGCGGTTGAGGTCCTTGCCGGTCAGCGAGTTCCGAGTGTTGCCCACAATGACTCCGTCCGGATTCAGCATCGGCACTAGCTTGAAAATGAACTTGTGCCGCAGCCGCTTGGCCACCGTTGTATCACCCGTGATGAAGTCCATCAGACCCTTCATCATCCACGAAGCAGGTGTCTCACTGGGATGCACTCGCGCCGATACTACGATCGATTTTTTTCGCTACATTTTGAATTGAAAATATTATTACTTTGATGATTTTTGATTTTTGCTTGAATCACAATATAGATCGATATGATGTAGATCAATTGACATGGGATTAGGATAATAGGGTTCAACTCACACGCATGTTCTCCTCGTTGGAGGAGGGTGCCGTCACCGTCAGATAGTAGACATTGTTGCCCGCCAAAGTGCGGCACAGCAGGCGCAGCTTGCAGAACTTCGACTTGACCGGATGGCGCTGGATCTCCATGAGGTAGTCCTGCAGGTCGCTGTAGGTGTACGGGTAGCTGTGTGCGAAGAACACGGTATCATCATCTTGCTCGAACTCGATGGTGAAGGTCAGCGTGTACGTCGAGTTGTCCTCGTCGTCCTCGTTTGCGCTATTGCTGGCACTCCTGGTGGAAAAAGGGATGTGCCAGTTAAAAATACATGTAAAGGAACCTCTAACATATTGGTCATCCGAAAGTGCGATAGATAAATCCATCTTTTCATTAAATATTGGGTATTCGATGTGTTTTTTTTTTATTAAGATGTCAAGGAATCAATTTGTTTCGTTCACAAAGTATAATTATTTATATTTCATTACTCCATTAATCGATCAAGTGAAGCCTACTTACTCATCGTCGTTCCGGTAGTAGCATATATTGTCCCCGCATCTTCGCCAGCCCTCACTCTTGTCCTTGGCGCCCAGCGTGGAGTACATGACCGGCTGCATCCCGTCGTTGTATAGGCTGTCCGACTTGACCAGATTGACGATCGAGAAGCGGTAGAGCATCTTGCGCCTGGTGCGCCGGACCCGGAAGTAGAACCACTGCTTGGACCGGCTGGTGTAGAGATCGGGTCGCAGGTAGAGCTCATAGTAGGTGGGCGTGATTTGGACCGCCTTGGCCAGATTGCCGCTCTCGAAGCGCGATTCGAACTCCAGGCCGTCGTACTCCTCGGGATTCATTGGGTGGCAATTGGTCACGAAACGGGCACCACCGACGGCTGATCGGCTGAACTGCGCTTGGGGAAAATCGGAGCATGGAAAGGATTGCGACGAGGTGGTGGTCGTCGTCGTCATCTGATTAGTACTTGTGGAGTTTAGGGTGTCGGTCGTCTCCCGGCTGGCCATCGAATGCAGCAGCTGTTGCTGCTGATCCTTGCTCAGCCGGAAGACGTTGTTCCCGACCGGAGATGAGGTGCGCGTGGTGCCCATCGAGGTGCCAGTGGTGATCGCTCCCATTCCCATTGACATATCATAGAAGCCCCCCTTTGAGGATTCGTCCTTGCCGCTCAGACAACCGTCCTTGTCGCGGTGGCGCCCTCTGGCGAGCGCCGCTGCCGACGCCGCCGCCGCTGCCACTGTGGCAGCATGGGTGTGGGGTACCGCCCGGAACGGCAGCCTCACTTGCGACTGGCGGCTTCTCGACCGCACGTAGGCCTGTTGCTGCGGATCACCGGCTGGGGGATCGGGTTATTGTAGGGATTATCAAAGTACAAAGGAGGTTCCTACGGAGTAAAAGCTCTCTTGGGGGACATTTGCTATTCTCTGCACTAATTAGATTGAAATTATAAACCAATTTTCAATTTCTATTCTATATTGTATAAAGAAGACCTTCTACATATTTAGAGCAATTATGATCAGAAGCTTGTAATGTAATAAGGATTTACATCCTTGTATTTATAAAGAATTTTGTGACTTGAGTTCTTCTATCGGTACATATTACTTTCTTTATCAATTTTGTGTTGCTTCACTAAAGCAGTTTTAATGTAATTAATAATTATGCTCATAATTATGTCCTAATTGCAACCTGTATTAATAATTGTTAGGAAAGTAGTCCCTCCAAACAGAGCTATCACTTTCTATCCACTGTCCGTATAAAAATGATTGATTCTCAAGCTGAAGCGATAATCATTAATCGTTTGGATAATTACCAATAATAACTTAAAAAGCTAAACCTTTAAAAATTAAGTAGAGTTATTCGCTTCAACCAGGGAGCCATAGCCTCAATCCCCCTTCCCACTTTGCTTACAGCCGGCCAGTCTGCTCCTGCTCTCGTCTCCCACCAGCGTTTCGGTATCCGAAACGGAACCGGAACCGGGACAAGGACGCTTCTCGGCGCCACCAGCGAGCCGAGCGGAATTGCTTCTTGCGGTTCTACGCAGGGCATCGCCGCTGCCCGAATCCTCCGTGTCCGAATCGAACTCATACTCCTCCTCCTCCCCGAGGCCGGAGCTACTGGTGTCCTCGGAGGACGTGCTGTCCCCGGTACGCTGACCATGCACCACCGCCACACTCTTGATCACCCGTTCGGAATGCGATTTGGGAGCCACTGCAGTGGTTCGATCTTGGCGGGCACTTCGCTCGAAGGCCACCTCTAAGCGGGCTATATTCGTTTTGGGCAACTTGATGGGGGTTATGGCGAACTTGTTCGATACCTTTTGGGATCCCGATGGCGGGATGGCGCCATTGGCCATCGCGGGATCATCATAATCCACGATCCTGTCGATCACGGCCTTGGCCACGTTCTTTCCAAACTGACTGAGGACATAGCGGGGCGAGGCGGGCTTGTATTCGCTGGTGTTGTTCTTCCAGATATCATCGATATCGCTGGGATCCTTGCTGGCCTCGGAGCGGCTGGGTGCCCTCGAGTTACGGGCTGTTCCACCGCCGGGAGTGCCCGTGGCCGCCTCCTCCTGGTAGCGTTTCTTCTTCGCCTCGATGAGATCCTTGATGATTGCCTTTTCCTTGGCCTCACCACTACCACCTCCACCACCGCCTGAGGTATCGTACTCATCATCGTAGTAGTCATCGTTGTCGTCTAGGGACGCACTCGTGGACCGATTATCCACGTTGTTGATCATCTTGGACACGCTGTTCAGCTTGCCACGGGCACACCCACCGCCCCCCGCCAGACGCATGGGCGTGGCCCTACTCGGGGGCGTAGAGTCCTGGCGGGAATCCGAGGAATAGTCCGATTCGTCACTGGACTCATCCTCCTCCTTCTTCGCCTTGGGCTTTTCCTGTTTGGTTTGTCGTTGCTTTTAGTTTGCTTTTAGTTTTCAAATGTACTCAAAAACTGGTTAGCTCGATAATATGTCCCATTTTAATGGTTTGACTTCCCCCATTTTTTGATTAGTGCAGGTGCAGAGTGCAAGTAATACCCGTAGTTACAGTAAATCAATTCGATTTCGATTTGTTATTAAATGCAGAATTTGCAAATAAATTTTAAATTTGGCGATGTACATTTATAGATATACATTTTATAATTTTATTTTAATTTTTTTCTTGACAAAGAGAAATGTAATCCTAACGTTTTAATAAATATTTTGAAATATTTAGAAACACAAGTTTTATTCAATAATGAAATAAGCGAATTAAAAAGATTTAATTAGATGTGCAATTACTGAAATGCAAATCGAAATGGAGCGGATTCTGCTAACTTTAGGCCGTGCATATAGACCAAAGGTACTCACGTAGTTAACGGCGCTAATTGGACTGTAGCTGAACACGACGATGCCGTTCTCCTCGCCCACGGGGCGTGGCTTCAGCTCGTTTCCCGTTGGAGCGTTAAGCGGCTCCGGCGTAGCGGGCACGTACGGAATGTGTGTGATGCGCTCCTCGATGACCTGAATAATAACCGGAATAGGACAAATTTAAATTAATCAGAAGTATTCCCATGGCTAATACACCAAACTCAAACATATCAAATAAACATGACATTTCGATCAATTTGGGGAAACTTTGCCACGAGTTTTTCAACTCCGCCTTCTTTAATATTGTATTCTCTTAAAAATGTTTTATGGACTAATTACACCTATCGCTCAATCAAGTGATTAAGTCCTTCTGAGATTTCCCCTTTCTTTATATTCCTTTGATACACCTACCTCACCATTAAGTTTATTTTACAAAGAAATATTTATTTACTAAGATTGGAAAATCACTTCGTTAATCGATTTAAATAATACCGATCGATATAATTTCGATAATTACCCTAGCACACCTGTTGTTTTTTCAAGGACACACTAATTAAAGGCAATGATATTTTGATTCCATGCCACAGATGTTGCTCGCCATGGTTGTTCTCATCGTTTTATTCGTCCTTGACAAGGAAATTGGCGAATGTCAGTCAGAGGTATTATTACATTTAAATTCCCTGTCACCGATGACGATTTGCTTTGTGCCCGGTCTCAGCTGCCCACTCTTTGTCATCCCTCTATATCAAACCCAGTATTCCATTCCTTTTTTCCTGTCCTCAGTTGAGGCTTTGATGTCCCTTTACTGTTGTTGCTATTGCCGTCGTTGTAATTCTGCCCACAAGCTTGAGCAGCTTATTTGTTTAGCCTTTTGATATGCTTACACATGTAAGACGTGCACAGTGGTTAGAAAAGTGTTCCCAAATGAATGAAATTTAAGAAGAAATATGCGCAATCTAGAAATATCCATGCAGACTAAATAATTTATTTAATTTCTAATACTTTTACTGATCTGATTTGATTTTGACTTAAAAACAGATCAGTTTAACTTTGCAGGGCTCAAATGCGACCACATTACGTATGAGTGATGGTATCTTACTCATACGCATTGTGGTCGCATTTTTAAACATTTTTCACAATTCAGTTATAAACACCAATACAAATTAACGAACATTATTTAGTATCATTTGGTATAAAAATATTTATTCTTGAATAAGTTTAGCTCAATTTTTGCAAAACTTTTAGAAAACTCTAATAAGCCTTTGAAGGTTTATATATTTACAAGTTTTCTTGAATAAGTTTAGCTCAATTTTTGCAAAACTTTTAGAAAACTCTAATAAGCCTTTGAAGGTTTATATATTTACAAGTTTTCCAAAATAACAGTTATCAAAAATTCGAAAGGTTTTTCATCGTTTTTTAGACACTGTGCGAAAACAGGACGATAAAACATGCAAATCTGATATACACATACACAACGATTTGGAGGCATTTGCCTGTATGTCTGTCTGTGTGATGGCTTAATTGAAACATATCAGCGTCAGTTTTTGCAAGATTCCCCCTCTTTTTCTACAGTCACAACACCCGTCCCTTTCTCTCGCAATGTGGCGTGCTGTGTGCCAGTGTATTACGTTTTTTTGCTCACTTTATTCGGTTTTATTTATTTATGCTGTGATTGTATATACGATATGAAACTAACTAATTAGCTTGTTTATTTTGCCCTACGGTTTCAGCTGTCGTTTGCAGCTAAGAGTATATGACCCTCTCATTTTCCTGGTAATGAAAATTTGCGAAAAAAAAAAAACGAAAACCAACTTTTTCATGCCCATTGCCAATGCCATTGTCACTGTGGCAAGAAAAACAACAATGCGAAGTCAAATAAACGCCAAAGGCATTTTTTCGAATTTCACTTTTTATTTGAGTTTGCATTTTGGACGGATCATGGCCAAAAGGCGAAAAAAGCGAAGGAAGGCAATGCAAAGACGTTTCCCAAAAAGCTTTCTTGACTTCTTATTTATTTTTGCTCTTTTAATTGCATTTACAGTTTGACGAACTTTTCGAGTGTGCGTGTGTGCCTGGAGTGTAAAAAAAAAGAAGAACGCGAATTAAAGGTAAAACGGCGAAGGTGAAGAGCGAACAGGATAACGAAAGCTAATGTGGTGAGTATGGGTTTTGAAATACAATTATTAGCATTTCACCTGTTTTTAGGTTTACTTATTCAAAACCTTGTTTTCTGAGGTTTAATATTATATGGAAATCTATTTTGGGAAAAATTATATCCATAAGTAATGTTATCTTTTTATACATTCAATATTATATAAAATTAAATTTCCAAATATAAATTTAAATCAATGGTTCGCCTTTCTGAATAGAAATACTGGACATTATTATTTTTATGTTTCCTACGTATGTAAAGCCATGTTAACTGACAAGGAAATGTTGGGGTTCCTTTGTTTTTACTATTTATTCGAATTGCGCCACAAATTGCTCAACAATTGACCTCCAATTGATTCATTGCAAACCTCCCCCTTTGGCCGCCTGTTTAATCAATCAGTTGGCCAATTTGTTGCTTGACCCCTGGCAGAACTCTTCCTACCGAAACCCCCTGAAAACCGCCTGAAACCCGAAAACCCCCTGAAATCCCCCCTCTAACCGTCCCCATAAATCGCTCTCATTCAGCGGTAGACGGGGCGTATGTGTAATGTGTAATATTTGCCCAACACAATTTGGCAGCGCACCGAATGCAAATCGAGTACAAATAAATAAAATCGATTGTTAACAATGCTAACGACTTGGCCAACAATTAGGCAAAAAAAAAAAAAAAAACAAGCTAAAAAGGCCAAATAAATAAAATCTCAAAGCGGAAACGAAAGGATTTTCATTGCACTTGGCGAGCGTTTACCGCATGCCATGGGTTAAGCGGGGGCGGCGGTGGGCGTGGCCTAGTGTGTGCACCTTTTATTGCAATTTGACCTACATAAAACCAAGATGGTTGAGGGGCACTACAGTCCTACGTCCCTAAGTAAAACTATCACATGTCAAAAAACCTTAATTGACAAACAATTTACAATTTCTAATAATATCTGTATTCTTTGTTTTAAACTACTATCGTCAGACAATTATTACTTCTAAACCTTAGTATCAAATTACATTTTGTAAAGATTGCTTCTCAAGATTTTGGATTGTTGAAAACAATAAATAAATCAAGCTCAAATTGTTCCAGACAATTTGGTTTCAAATTGAAAAATGTTCGACCTAGTGAAGTTGGTCTGTAGTTTCCTTGGATTTGTGGCTGCTCCTTTTAAAAGCCTTCACCCCATTAACCCTCTGCCATCTGAGTTTTTTTTATGTGCATTAATATTTATGAGGCGCGGCACGCATGTCCTGGGATGGATATCCTGGCAGACAAGGTGCGTGTCAAAGGCATTGAAGCTTATCCCCCATCCTCGGCACAAATCTAGGACAGCTCGGCCTTAAACTCGTCCTCGTCCTTCGATGGGCGAATTGATTGGGGTTGAGACTGGGATTGGGGTACAGGGATTCTTCCTTTGCCAACTCACTCACCTGGCATTCCACCGGCCATCTGGGGGCCTGCTGTGAGCAGTCATTGTCCTTGTCCTTCGGCAGGGCGAAGAGATCGCGCGGTTCCTTCAGACGTGCAACCGGTCGCAGGGTCTTTTCATCCGTATTCACAACCAGCTGATTGGTCTTCAGGCCCTTCGATAGGAAACTGCCAAGGAAGCCTGCAAAATAGGATGTCAAAGAATTAACAAAAGGATTCGTTGGTTTTAATAAAAAAACTGCCGAAAATGCCTGTTATAATAACAATTTACTTATTTTCAATTAAGTGAGAAAGTCTGTTTCTGGTTTCTTTCAGAGTATTAATTTATTCATGAATAGAAACAAATATTTTATTGTTTTTAGTTATATTTTAAATTGTTTTAAAATATTTATTAGGTGGTACGATTGATAAGAACTTGTAATTTGAAAGGGTCAGACTTATGAATTGTACTAAGAAATAAGCGTTGATCTTAATCAGGATCCTTCGAATTAACCCTGTCCATACCTTTTAAACAGTTTATTGCCTTTTTTTTGAGGATAAGAACACTAGGAGTTTCTTAATTTGTCAAATGTATGATCGTAGCCCAGGTATCGCCAATCGCGTGTCTACACTTATATTGTACAATTTTGCGAACTTGAATAGCCAAAATAAAAATATTCTCAATTTAAAAATGAATTGTTTACAACACATGTGAGATGTGAAATATATAGAATATCGACTGAGATGATGTTCAAGTCACAGCCTGTGTGTTTGAATTTTTTTGAGTGAGGGGGTGGTGTTGCAGTGGGTCAGCAATTATATAAACATTTGTCGTGCCAAAAAGTTGTCTTCTCCTCCAGCGGCAAAAAGTTTAGACGGTAGGCGCAAATCGTCATTAATTTGGCCTAAATAAGCAGCGCTTGGCGACTTTTGTCAACAACAATTAATTGCCATATGTGTGGGGGGCTCCCAACGATTTCTTGAAGTAAAGTTTTTGTGTGTGCAAAAAAGATTTTCCGTTTTCATTCCGCTCTTTGGAGCTTCTTTCTTTTTGATATTTGTTTGCCAGCCAGTGCAACATATTTTGTTAATTAATTTTTGGTTTCTTTCTTGTGTGTCTGCTTAGTCGGTTTTTATGAGCACATAAAAGCAGATTTTGTTTTTGTTCTCTTCATGTTATTGTGCTCCTCATTGGCTTCTTTTATTGCAATTTTTCGCTGGAAAGGCGGAAAATGGGGTGGGCTAATGTCTGGCAACTGTAAATCTTTGGGGGCTTCCAGCGAAAAAGTTTTCCCGCAGCAACCAACCATTTAGATCCTGTCAAGTCGATTAATATCGCTAATAATTTTCGGCTTTTTTACTTTTAATGTTTATGTCCCGCGGGGATTTTTAATGGATTTGGATGTGGCTTATGTTCGCGTTAAAATTAAGCTCAACGAAAGGCCATTAAATGTATATGTACATATTTTGTAAATATACTGGCTTTTTCTGCATCAGAATAAAGAATAACTCATAAATTAAATTGTTAGGAAAAGGAATGGAATACAAAGAAACTTAAAAATGCTACAAAGAAATGGCAAAGAAAGATTTTGAACAAAGAAAATAGAATTTAATAAGATATGTACTTTTATATCAACAAATTTATTATTAACAGAAATGCAGTTCCTTAAACTCTCTGTTGTTGGATTTAAAATATAAGGCAAAACATGTTTTTCAAAATTAATCGCTTGTCCATAATGCTCACACTTCTTGTCTAAACATTTTCAAGAGTTCTGTTGGGGATCTTCTGGGAAGCTGTCGCGGGGATTATTCAGTTGATTTTGCAGTAGAAACACTCGAGCACAAGTATGTCAAATTGTTCATGGCTCATTTTGAATGGATCTATGCAAATGCACTGCGGAAAATTGAAATTTTGGCTTATTTTTTCTTCCATTTAAATTTTTTTTGAATTACTATTTTATAGAAAGTTATATTATATAGGCTGATAATATAAATTACAGATAATATATGTATTACAGATAAGACCTTTTATAAAATCCAAGCATATAGGATTTAAATATAAGCATGTGAACAAAAATGATTTTATATTAAAAATGTCACATTCGGTTTGTTTTGATATACAATAATTAAAATTGAAATTCTTATATCTTAGAAAGAAAGGACACACAAAAAAATTTTGATATGCATCATATCATTTAGTAGTGGGTTTATACATTTAGCTAAGATAATCTAAACTATGGATAACATTTTATGTGCATTTCGCTCTGTGTAACCCACAAGAAATCCCAAGAAATATTCTTACCGGCACAGAATTCAGAACTCACTCCTCCAAACGATCTCGAAAACGCACAAAAACACGGGCGAAAAAAGCGAAACAAAAACAGAGGAAGACGCTAAAGTTGGTGGGTGGAGGGCGGTGGGATGTGAAAGAGGGGGGCAAGCAACCCGCACAGCTGTTCGTATTAGCTGAATTTTTGTTGCCGATTTTGTTTTTTTGTTTTAATTATTTCGTTTTCGACAAACGATGTTCAAAATTTGTGGCACTCGAACAAACAGAAAAAATAAAAAAAAATTATTCTAAAAAAATATTGGCAATAGAAAACTGATATATACAGAACCGATATATGGCGGCACACTTTTCAAATATTCGGGGAATCGAAATGTTTTTGAACTTTGGTTTCGAAATTACAAGTTTGGAGTTTCTGGTTTTTTTTTTTTTAATTGTGATTCAGTTTTTATTTTGATTTTGTTATAGGATTTCGACTGTTTGTCGTTTGCCGTTGCGCGATTTGTTTTTGACTAAAACAGAAAGGAAAGCCAAACCCCAACGAATGTGGAATGCTCAGCTCTGCCGCATCGCAGGCGACGTCGCTGTCGGCGTTGCTGCCTGCGAATATTATTTAATGCGAAAGAGCAGGAGGAGGAATCCCAGCGAAATGTGGTGGGAGGAGGTGAAAAGAGAGTAAGAGAGAGCTTTTGCACTTTCGCTGCCGACGCAAGCTTCGCGGCCAGCTGTTCTGCCTGCACCATTATCCTGCGTGTGTGTGTGGGCGTCTGTCTTGCTGCCATTGTTATTGTTTGAAGGAGCTTTGGTCTAAAGTTCCCCTTTTACAGCTGATTTACTAGTGTGATGTGTGTGCGAGAAAGCGAAGGAGTCCTGTGCGTGGGTGATCTTCAAAATACATATGTACATATGCAATGTCCTTAGACTAAACGCATTAACCCTAGAATGATCACTTTTAGAGCCTATTAAAAAGTATGAAATAATAAGAAAAACAAATTGCGATTATGTATACAATTGTAACAACTAACAAAGTTATCAAGTATATGCAAATCAATTTGGAAATATACATAAAAATATACATAAATGGAAATATGATTGTTTCATATTACCTACATTTTATACAAAGTAGGAAATTTAGAGTTTTTTTAATAGTTTTTAACTAGTCAAAATAATACAAACTATGTTTCAATTTATTGGAAAATAAATAAAAAATAATATATTATCTCAATTGAAGTCGCATATCCTTGAGTCCGCCAGAAACTCACACCACACACTCAGCCACTTCAGTTTAAGTGGAATGACAAAGCTCAATCGGCGACCTTGACTTTTCACCCTATGCAACCCCCTGCACGTGTAATGTTTTTTATTACTGTTGATTTTAGATGTGCTCTGTTTGCTGCTTTTAGACCGCAAATTGTTGAGCTTTTAAATTGACTTTTTTTTTAAAACCCTTTTTAAAATCAATGTTGCATTTTTACTACCTTGTGTAGAGGACATAAGGTTAAAATGCATTAACAGTCTTGTTCATTAGTTGGAAAATTCATATAATACACATATAACAATAAAAGTCAACACAAACGCTCCTAAGATTTGCAATGATTATAATGAGTTTTCTTGGTTTCTAATTTTAGCTTTATTAAATTATTTCAAACAAAAAACGATTCTTCAATTTGAGTTAATTTGTTAAATTATAATTGCAAGTTTGCATTTCTTTTTCCTTTGACTGCATGGGCACGGATTTGGTTTGGCCAAATGGACAAGGGCAAACATTTTGCGTTCATTCATAACAAAGCTAAAAAGAGAAAGGGGAGAGCAGGAGAAAGGGATTGAAAGTAGAAAGCTCTCTCTGTTTTCAATTGTTGCGCCAACGCTTGTGTTGCTGCCGATGGCGACAGCAGGAATTTGGCGTTAATTAAATTTTTATGCTCAAATGCAGGCAGCAATCGAGAGCCAGAGATCTGCAGACCGATCGCCTCTAATTGCAGCCTTTGCATATTATTTACTTAAATTGTATTATTATTCGTAATATTTATGGCATTTTGTTTATCCCAATCGCAGGCATTCGGCCAATGCCTTTGAGGCCGGACCGAAACCGCCAACAAAAAGATCCGCGAAGCGCAATATTTTTGCCACCCCACAATATTTCACAATTTTTATTCAGCATTTTTTCTTGCTTGTTCGCCTATGCCATCTTTGTTTTTCTTTTGTGAGTTTGCAAATTGCATTCTCATTAAATTTGTTCAAAAATTTTCTGTTACATTTCATTGTTATTCATTTCTCCAGACGCTTTTATGGCATTGCCCTAGATCGTCCAATAAAAGCCCTGGCTTAAGGTATATCGGTTTTGACTTTCTTTTCAAGAAGGATACAAAAATGATTTACAACATTTCAATAATTTTAAAAACATTTAAATATAAAATATTTAAACAAAAATCAGCTCGATTTTTCGGATTTTTAATCAAAACCTGGGGAAATAGTGTTCGTTTCAAATGTCATACATCGTTGAATTCGTTATAAAATTTCAATAAAGTTGTATCCTTAAAAAAAATATTGTAAAAAAAATTCAACCTTGAATGGATAGTTTTCCTCTATGTGTCGTTTTAAGTGATAACAAAAAGCCTTAAAAAGTATTTTTATGGTCAAACGCTATTGTTGATTTCGTTAGAAAAGTTCCTTTCACAGCTAATAATATAATTTTTTCATAAAAAATGTACAAAATATAACCTATATAAGCAGTAATAATATACAACAAGCCAATTGGAACTCTAGAAGTAGATTATAAAGGTATCCTAATAGGAACCTAACCGCTTTCGTAGTTTGCAGGGCCTACTAATTAATTATCCTCGCATCCTTTGGATGCCCCACAAGTCAAGAATATTAACCCAAATACATTTAATTGCGCTCCTTTGTTCAAAATCACCGGTTAGGGGACTCCCCAAATCGCCTCCACCTTCGATTCTTCCAATCCACCTGCGGCGCTTCGGTCTGTATGCGATTGATATAGCCATCAGACCCGAACCACGGAGATCCCAACCGAGCGAAATTCCACGCTAGAAATAATGCAATAGTCGAGGGCCCCCAAGTCAATGAACATTAATGAGTTTACTGCCTCCAAATTTTTGGGGCTAGGGGCCTCTGGCTTTGATTTATGCAGGTGAAACATCGTTAATCGCAATTCAATGAACTGAAATGAGTTTAAATACCTCCTATTTATTTCCCTATTATATATACATACATACTTTCTTGGCCGACGTTGACAACAACAGGCAACGACTTTGATTTCCGAGTTGCGATTCCGGAATTTCTGTGTTAATGATTTTGTGTTGCCGTTGTCATGACAGCCGTAAGTGGCAACTAAAATCAAACAGTTTTGCGGCTAATTCTAATTCCCATTTATCCGCACTTTATCCGATTGCAGGTGGGCCAAGAGGTGAGGACAATAAAAGCGGCTACAAACGGAGGGTAAAAGAAAGGATCCAATCGAACAACGACTTACAACGAAACTTTCTAACGGGCGGGCGATAAAAGCCCCACATTCAACAAATTCCCCATGCTGCCCATGTAGTACAGTGAACTACCAGTAACAGCAACAACTTAACGAACAACAACACCGAGGTGCCCTTAGACAATCTATTCGTACAACATTAACAACACACTAACAACAAATTGAAAGTGAGTAAAAAAATATAATATAATTACTAGACTTTGATTTTATAGTTTCTGATGAAAGATGTGTGACTTTATAGTACAACGGCGATAAAACTAGGGCTAAATAATAATTTTATAAACACTTGGTATAATTTTGTTTTGGTATATATCAACTATTTTATAATAGATTTTTAGCTGAATGGAACAGAATCTTTTTTATTATTTGAATTCAAAATTGTTTGTGTAAAATTTGATGTACGAGCTATGACTCAGAGCATAAACGAAGATATTCATGTAACGGGGATATGTTAGGATTGTACAAAGTTAAAAAAATATTTTGGGACTAAGTAGACGCACTCTTTTACTCTTTTAAGATGTTTCTCAATAAAGTGCATAGCACTAACTTCTTTCCTAGTGTATGTGGTATATTGTTAAATAATTCGAACAATTACCTCCACTTGACGTGGTCAGCGTGCAGACGGGAAAGAGCTGGGCCTGCAGGAACTGCACGCGACCGCCTCCAAAATCCATGGTATATAGTATTTCGATGCTTACGGCATTATGACAGGAAGACCAAAAGGAAGACCGTTGCGGGGTTAGCGGTAGATATGTGTGGTAGAATGGATTTAAATGGGAGCACAAATTGCTGATTGATTTCACTCGCTTCACTCGATTTTGACACACATTGAAAAAATGCAAACCACTCGGATATATCCCTTGCAGGTCCTTATGCAATCGCAAAAAAAATCCGCTATGTGCGGCATTATTTATATCGTTCCCACACCGATTACAACTCTACGACTCTATGATTTTTTCTGCGTTTTTGTTTCTCTGCGGCTCGATTCGCATTGCGTCGACAAATGATAACCACTGATTTCCCCGAACTGAGCCGCAGTCAATGATTCGAGCCGTTGTGAGCCAACTCGAATTTCCACTGCGACTGTTATAAACAAATAAACAAAGGCTCGCCAGCTCGCTCGCTCGCTCTCTCCCATTCTGTCGGTCCTCGTTTTGTCTAATGTTCCAAGGAAGTGCAAGGTAGTCCTGGCATTCTACACATACCCATACATCCCCAGCACACCCCGTACATATCTATGAGCCCGCCATCCCATCCATCCATCCAATCCATCCATGGCATGCCGTGAACATGAATTCGATTCGATGGCTCAAACAAAGCCAAAGCCAAAGGCAACCAGCCTTGGATACGCCAAAAAAAAAGAATAAGGAAAAAAAAACACTCCGTAACAAACACGGTTCGTGGAATTTTTGTGCATATTCTAACGAGCAACAAATGTTTGCCGAAGGTGGAGCGAATCACAGATACGGATATCTCCAGGTCACGTTTGCACCGAACGCCATATAGTCTGTATAGTTTGTAAATCTCGATATAATTGTATTATGAAAAGGTTGAGATCGGTGTAACATTTATAATAAACTCACATAACATTTAACATAAACTGATACCACGAACAATTATTTCTTTATCTAGTCAAACGTATAATGTTCTTTTTGTTTTTAGGCTACCGATTGTGACAAAAATCTCTGTAATATAATCCTAAGCAAAAATCTAGAAGTAAAATAATTCTGATGGTAAAGGATTGGCTCTCCCATTTCTATTTCAACTAATGCCCTATATTTTTGTTTTGGACAAACAATTTAGCCACTTAGTCCCTGATGATCAGTTGTTTTTTCTAATAGACAGAAACAACAAAAAAACAGTCGCTACAAATAAAGAAAAGGAAAACAAATCAAAGCAAAGCCTCGATGCCAAACAAATTTGTCAAAGTCGCTCCCTCGGTGGCAGTAGAATATGTGAGGGGGGTGGGGATGCACAGGGGTGGGGGAGAACCGTGGGAAACTTTTTTGGGAAGAGAAGAGAAGAAGCAGCAGCTGTCAGCTGGCTACGCGGACATAAAACGAACAGGTGTCAAAGAGCGACACGAGAGAGAGAGCAAATGAAAGCATAAACTTTTAATCATTCACTCTCTATCGTCCTCCCTTCTTCTCTTTCTGTTTCTCCTCCTCCTTCTTTATTTATCCCTATTTTTCTGCCTATTGGATTATGTCATCGAAGTGGCTGAAAAGCAAGAACAAGCAGAAGAACAACAAAATATGGAAAAAAAAGCTGAATTGTCTACACCCTTCTATTTTACCGATTCTTTTTATATCACCATTACCAAAAATCATCGAGTTAAATTTTTCAAAGAAAACAGAACTTTTGTCCCGACCGTTCTGATCCTTCTGCTGAAACCGATCCTTATAAAAATGTCTCAAAACTCAAAAAAAAAACATTTAGTCTACTACATATATCATCTGTAGGGTTAGGTAAAAACCCCTTACCCAACAAATCTTTGCTTCGGCACTGACAACAACTACAGCCTAAGCTCGTATAATGCTAAACCCGTTTTAGTTAAATGTTAATTTTATTAAATAAAAATATTTCTGTATTTAGACTAGACTAGAGAAATAGAAAAGGTACACAATAATATGATTGAAAAATGTAATAATCTACCCTCTGCAAGGGTATATCAGAATAAAGAAGCAGCAGCAGCGACAGAGGCAACAGCAATGATCTTGATCGTGCAATTTATGTGTTTTCTATTTTGGCAAGACGCCGTGACTGCCAAGGCGAAAAGAAGACTCTCTAACCGAACCGTAAACGCATGCTGTCCCCCTCCTTCTTCCCGCACTCCTCGCCACCCTGCACCGCTTGGCCCTCGTCAATCATCGAATTGTGCCAGCGATTAGCTTTCGCCACCCCATTCCCCGATTTGTCCGCCAAGAACTTTGCCTCACTTTTCGTATCCACAGTGATCAATGAATAAACCACTTAACAAATTGGATCTCAAAGCCACAATTATATTTTGATTATCTGGAAATTTTAAATTTAATACTAACTAGTGTTTTTTAAAGGTTATTTATTCTTAAAGTGATAAGTTAATACATGGAACGGTTTTAAAAAACCTTTCAGATGTTATTAACATTTTGCTTTGTAAAATGTTACTTAACATACATAAAAAGGAACTGACTAAGTATTCTTTTTAATTTATTAATAGGGGAATTATGACAAATTAAATATCAAATGCACTGACTAATATTCTTCTTAATCTATTAATAGGGGACAGGGACCTATGACAAATTCAATACCATTGGAATTTAGCAAAACCACAATTTATCTCATTCATATAAAATATTATACATTAAACTATGTACATTATTTGTGTCACTTTAAAAGTTCTTCTCAGCCGATAGTTACAGTAACGCTTTTTTTGCTGACTGCTTTGGGCAAATTAACAAATTGCAATTAAAAATTTTTGCTTGCCATATTTTGGCAACGGCTGACATGTGTGTTTTTGTTCACACAAATAATAAAATCAACCGAATCCGCATTTCGAAGCTGTATAATAATTGTGACAGAGATAAACGATGTACGTGAATTGGAAGTGAAAAGCGAATTATGAACTTGCTGAATAATATTCCCGATGGATATCAGCAGATTGTGTATGATTCTTTTGATGTGAGAGCTCAAGGGAGAGTGGTGAGTCAGTTGTTATTTTCTGAAAGTCTTTTATATGTTTTTATATTTAATGGCGGAGACATGTTCTACCCTTTAATATAAAAAAACTTGTTCAGTATCAACAGCTGGAATTTATAAAAAAAAAAACATTGAGGGATAAAAAATGAGTTTTTAGGGTCCAAAGTTTTTACAGTTCCAAAGTTTTCACAAAAATTACTTATACGACCGGAGTACAAGATTAATGAAAAATTAAATTTTTCTGCCAAATTGTGAACTGTTTTAAGTAAAATGAAGTTCCTGACAATGTATTAAGAAAATGATGTGTCAACAGCTTTTAAATAACAAACGTTTTTGGAACCGCCAACACAGCGTATGAGTAATAAACTGCAAAATCAAGGGCCCCTTTGAAAAAATATAAATTATTTGGAAATAAAAATATGTACCCTTGATTGTTTTTGTTGTCTATATACCCCTGTAGAAAAATTTATAAGTTTGGTTACAATTAGGCATCACAAAAATTTTAAGGGTGTTTTTAGGGGTAACCCAAGCTCTGTTTCGTGCTTAAGCTTCCTAAGTTATTTCCTTTGTTCCATTTTTTTTTTGCTAACACATCAAATTGAATCTCCATAATCTGTCGACAGCACTTAAGTAAACATCTTGAGTGGATGTGGGGGGATAAGAAGGAAAAAAGTGGATGCACAGAAACAAATACATACATAGCTTTATATCAAATTATTTATAATGTCAAATCGCAATGAACACATTTGCATGGTTTAGGTTCAAATCTCACTGCTGTGTATTGATATGAAAAGTACTTTAATTGAATATCAAATTGAATGTTTTTTTTGTGTGTTGGGGGATTGAGAGTTTAACGGGACTCACCATTTACGTAGTCGCCGAGAACTAGAGAGCATTCCATGTCATTGCATTTGAAGTTGGCTCTCACCACATTCACATTAACGGTGCTGTCTCTTTTGAGCTCCAGCTCATCTTGTTCTCCCTCTCCGCCCTCCTCTTTGGATTCCAGCTCCCCTGGTTCCGTTTCCCTCTCTTCGCCATTGTTATTGCTTTCGTCGCTGCAGCTGCTGCAGCATCTTTCCGTGCTCTCAGTGCTTTCCATCTCATTCTGGTGAACGGGCAAAGGATGCAGGAGGGAGAGGGGTGGACAGAGGGGTCGTCTGCTCATCGAAGCCGAGCTCAAGGTTCTCAGGAGGCGGCTGAAAGAGGCGGACAACTCCTCCCTATCTCTCTCCGCCATTTTAATGGGGTACACTCGAACAAAAAAGAAGACACTATTTATCCCGTGGACAGAAGAACACGCGCGTGCCCGTCCAGCCTAACTAATGGTCTATCTCGATCTCCAGTCGCTCTCTTCTTCGCTCAGCTCAGCTGCTAGCGCAACTGCTGACTGAGCTGGAGCTGTAAAACCAACGCGGACGACAATGGTGGCCTCCGCCGGCGTCGACGTCGCTGCCTTTGGCGAAATTGCGAATCACAGTAAACCACGGCATTAAAATTGTTGCTGCCACGGCGTTGCCTTTGTGCAAGGCACCGACAAAAAACAACAATACAAAAACAAATTGAAGTCTCGATTCCAAAGACCGATGAAGATATACCCTCAAACATCTTATGATAGTTTGTCTGCACATAGTACACCAATTGGCCAATTTTCGGATCGATCTTAAGAAAAACAAAGGTGTTTGACTTTGGCTTCGGGTAGATACGGCAAAGTTTCATATTTATCAGTTAAATTAAACACATCTGCATCCTAACGTGACTTGGACGATATTTGCGATTTTTGCACCGCAAAATATAAAACAATTTGCCAAGCTTTATTTTCTTCAGTATGTAACCCATACGCAGTGTTGTCTTTACGCTATTTAAAGGATGGCTAAGTAGTCATAAGTGACATTTTAAAAATATTTTATTCGATATTATATATTTACATGAATTAAAAAAAGAAAGATTGACAATATTTCCATATGGCTTACATGGCGTATGGGTAATATTTGTAAAAACATGTCATTTAATATATTTTATTTTCTAAATATTTTTATCAAAAACATTTATTAGTTACTGGTCTTTCATTGCGTTGCCGCATCTTAAACCATAAATATAATTACCCTTTTACTAGAGTATTAAAAGAAAACACAGAAAAACAACAACAACAACAAAATAGTTTTTCGTTATTTTGTTGTAGGCCTACTACACGTGGCAGAGGAGGTAGGGGACGGGACAATGGGCGGCTAAGGGGGTAACCCCTGTAACCCCTTCACCCCACATCCCTTTGAAACTCCGCTATGATTAACATAAATTGCGCACGACATGGACTATAAACAGCGCAGCAAAGTCCTGGCCCTCATCCATATTGCCTGGGTGGGTCTTTTTTTTTTTTGAAATTTTAAAATATATAATAAAAATATGCTTACTAAATCCCGTTTGAGCCAGGACAAATGCCTATATGGTTTCCCCGTGCTCCCCCTCCATTGAAAGCTTGCGCCCCTTTCCACCCATTTTTGTGCTGCCTACTTTTTGGCGCGTGAGCGATTTCCATCAGTGCTGACGATTTTTAAGTAAATATATTTATAAAGGCAATTAAGAAGGGCTCTTTATTGAAAACCTTGTAAACTTTTTCAGGGCAAAATATGTACCTTTTTAATCATGAGTAATCTTCTGTTGTTGTATGACATAGAAACACCATTTATACTTCTGTTATTTAACCTATTGCATAGTGTCAATATTTTAATATTATTGCATCCATTCATCACAACCGTTTCATTTAAAAGCTTGACATTTATGTTTTATTTGACTTTCGAAAATTTTTGGCACATGGATTTCGTTTGGCGATGACAGATTGCCGCAATTTCGAAATGAGCATTTTACAAAGTACAAGCTGAAATAAACTGTTCACTACACGGAAATAAATAAGAAAGAAGATTAAAACGAATAATTTTGAGCATATTTAAAGATTGTTATATCATTATTACCCCTACAAAATATCATTTAAACTAAAAAAATATTTTACAAATTAAAAGAAAACAAAGCCGAAAAGATCCGTTTCTAAATGCTAGCCAAAATCTATCTTGAAAAAGCCAAAAGTGCGATAAAAATAGCTGATTTGACAATACACCGGTATCCCATTCTTAGTCTCCTCTCTCCATCCCCCCTCCCGTTCTTTGTGTGTTTTGCATGGCCCGCTTGGCACCAATTTTTCAGCTTTAGCTTGGTTGTTTTTGTCGGAGATGGAAACGATGTCGGCTTATTGGCATTTGACAGCGCCCTGGCAGCGGCGGGACGTCCTTAGAGAAGAGGTCCTTACGGGCGGCTCAATCTCAATGACTTGGCGGTGGCGCCACGCAAGGGAAAAGCTTTCAAAATGTGGAACAGATCCGTGTCGGCTGATTAACCCATTTTGCGGCAACAATACTTTAATAAAAATGAACTGATTTAACACTCGACAGCATTGGCTGCGATTAAAGTTTTAAAAGAATAACTTAAATTTATTTAAAATCTTTTTTTCTATGGTTTAAGATATTGGATTTTCGAAAATCGATTAATAATCTTATCCCATCCGTACAGAAAAAGTATCACTGATATAGTAATGTAGTAAAAGAAGTAACTTATCCTTTATCGTAAAGAAAAAATGTTTGATAGTTAACGATCGACTACTAATTACAGAAATATTCTCTTCATCGATGAACAACAACCACCATTAATATCAACACTATATTTTCTATGGAACAATATTGACAATAGTCACGAAAAGAAACCATTGCGCCATAGCAATCAGTAATCGTAAAAGATAATCCTTGATTGCCAAGTATCGATTAATAATCGCCAAAATAATCAGGGTATGCCGTTTCCCACCACATCGCTCAAGTCATATCCGCCGGATATTGCCACGAGGCGTCGTATCGTTTTTGTCTGCAATGCGTCATTAGGCCCATGGGGTAACGGTAACCCAAACCCGAGTCCAACACTTGCTGCAACACCCGGTGGCGCCTCCGCCCCCTCCCGATCCTTAACCCCCGATCCTTAACCCCCTAAAGCCTTGCGTCGCTTGCATGTCATTTCGCTTCACCAATTGGTTGCGTCTCCTTTGTTCTTTTTTGATATACATTCTTTGTTGTGTGTTTGCTCAATGGTTTCGTGTAGTATATATTTTTATTTTTGCATTTTTGGCTGCGGCCGCCCGCAGTACAGTGAAGACTATCCGTCCGTGCCCCTACCACTACCCCTCCCGCACCCTTTGGTATTTTCGTACTTCCGGGGGCGCCCCCTTTTTTGCGAGCAGTCCAAGTAAAAGACAGTGACAGGAGCCAAAATAGAGGGGCAAGTGCTCCGTTTTCTCCGTTATTGATATGCATTTAGAGCCAAGACGAAAATAGACGACGGCACCGAAAAAAGAAACAATTTTGCAACTATTTACGGTGGACGTCAGGCGTCAGGTACGTCAAATGCCAGGCTATGTATAAGCCAAAACTACGGCGGCAAAGTGAACGTTATGGGCAGGTGAGCGGAGCTTTGATTTATTTCAAGCGTTTTTCGATGGGTTCCCTTAATTGATTATATTATTTACTTCTGGAGAAATATGTAATTAATAGCGCTGTTTGCCCCACGATCTATTGTTCTTTAGTTTGCAGCTCAAAACCAATCAATACATCTTTTTTCCCACTAAGATATTTTAAAAGGAACCCACTTTTAACCCAAGACCGAAGAAAAATGTTCGATTTAAGATATATAACGTTTGCTAGGGTAATGGATTTCAGGTATATGTATATTGAAAATTATCATCAATTGAATTATTATTAATATTTTATATTGAGTGTTTTAAAGATACAGCTGCTTTAAGATCATCAATGTTATAGAATTTACAAGCAAGCGTTACAAACACAATTATTTGGTAATTCTAATTATTTCATATGAAGAATATAATTATTTAAGATGTTTTAAATAAATGGATATAAATATTATAGTAAGTTTTTTCTGCTACGTAAATAGATTATAAACTAGGGCATTTCTATACTACTTTACAAAAAATAGGGTATGAACAGTAATCTTTCTTGCTACTCATAATAATACCAATTGCAAAGAGTTAAGAGACTTTGACTCACCTTCGTTCTGTTTGGATTGCGGCTGCTGCTGGTGGAACTCGCAGATCTCCGGACCCATTGACACATTCCGGTTCTCCTTGTCCTTGACGCCCTTCTGCATTTCTGGAGCGATGTTCGGCTTTTCCGAAGATCCAACGATCTCAGGATTTTCTCCTGACCTTCGGTTGGTTGTGTGGATGTACCGATGCGTGGTTGTGATGAGGACTGAGACTATTGGTGGACGAGCTTTGTGCTGAATTTGTCTCCGGTTTGGAATGGAATATTCCCTTTTCATGTATTCATGTGTTATGTAAAGAGTTGCAAAAGGGTGTAAATGAGTGTTTGGGTTTTGGATGGGGATTTTTGTGGCTGTGCTGGGTGTGTCTAGTGTGTGTAGGGGGCCGAATAGAACTGAAATATCAGGGCCTGCTTATTTCCGGGAATCGATTTGAACCAAGTTCGAGTTCAACTGGCACACTGCGATTATCTTGTTTATCCGTACACTTGGAGAAAACTGATTGGTTATAATTGTCAATAAGATGCTTTAGTGGAATTCGAATAATTATAAACTTCTTCTAGTTATTTTTCAAATTTTAATTACAAGAAAATTTATTTAAGTAAAATGCTTTCTCCTTTTGTACCCAATAAGTTTCGACTATAGGCCTCACTTTGTATTGATTATAATAGAGCCTTATGTGCAATAGATAGTACGTGATATTTTTTTCCCAGTGTACGATTCCGGCGGAGTGGTATTTTCGGCTTGAAGCGAGCGGTAAATGTTAACGGTGAACGGCGCCCGACGCCGGATACCGGGTAACTGGCTACTGGCCACCGGATGGGATCCGATGCCTCCGGAAAAGTTGGAAAGGAAACGGGAAACACTTCGTGACAATGCGACGCGGCCTGGCAAACAAATCAAAGCGAATTAGTTGCATTAGTGGCAGCTATCAGCGGAAAAGGCAGCAACACAGCTCCGGGATGCGGCGTCGCTGCCAATGGCTCTCCTGTCCCTGTCCCTGTCGTTGTCCCTTTCCCTTTCCCAGTCCCATTTTCCAGTTCCACTTCCGATTCCCCGATCCTCTGCCAAGTAAAAAGAGCAGGTCGCCTGGCGTGCCAGCACCTAGGGTAATAATGCACATGCGAGTCCATCATCGGGAAACAGGGTGTCCTTGTGTTAATATCCAATGAGTTACGAAACTCTTCATGAAGCATCGAAACCTTATTTTAACCTCCATTCCAGTGGTCACTCTCATGTAGGTTTATCCCGAATTCTTTTACACTTTTTTCAGATGGCAATATTTTTGAATAGAAAGAGAGATTTTATTTGTTCAAAAGATCACTTGAAATAATTAATTTAAACATAATTTTTGACATAAAAATAAATAAAATTATAGATACAGAAAGATAGTAAAATATTTGTATATTGTATTATATGCTTAAAGAAAGCCGAGAAAACGTATGGATTTGTGCTGTTTGAAACTTACTTTTACCTTTTTGGAAACCAAATATATTTGTAAACAATTCTGCAAGACTGCATAACTGTCAAAAGTTTAAAACATAGTTGTTAATTTTCGAATTAATTCAGAGAAACAAATCTGTGTAAGGCCTTTTAAGAGCAACATGAAATCTAAAAAAATTATCGTTCCGAATCGTCACCCCTTATCGCAGATAATCGTATGTACTGGCATATTTATCGGATTCCCCCACATACCATGTATTCCGCTGCCACTGCTGATTATGTGCCATTAAAATTGGCTGCCAATTGGCAAAAGTTTTTTTCATTCTGCATTCTACATTCCCGCTTTCTCCAGTTTTTCACTTCTCCTCGACGTCGGCCTTTTGTTTTTTGTCCTGAAGCTTTGCCCTTTGCCGCGGTTCAAAGTTCAATGCATTTCGCTTGCGACACGCACATACTCGCACACAAACACACTCACATGTCGATGTGCCACGCCCCCTGCGCCCACAATCCCAGTACACCTGACCAGCGTTGTTATTGTGGCATTTTTAACGCTCAAATTGGACTTTTTCAACTCAAGTACACAACTTGCTAAATACAAAAACTTCGAAAGTTTAAATTTACTACTTCTCTTCTTTTACTTTTTTAATCGTAAAAAATGCTACAATCTCATTAAAAAAATACATTGTTTTTTACTTTATTACAATTTTTAATACCTATAAACTGAATATCATAAAAATGCATCTAAATTTGAGAATGTTATAACTTCAGTTAAACGTTTGCAACGCAGTTAAAAAAAACATTTCCGACACTCAAAAATACTTAAAATAGTATCGAATGGAAAAATGTATAGATAACTTTAGTTATGAATAACTTCATGTCTTAGAATTTATAGTATTTAGTGCTGATATGGTCGTTTTATATAGTAATATAATTTTTTTAACCTTTTTTTTAAATTTAATATCTTATAAATATAAGAATTTTTCAACTTTTTCTTCCTTTTATTTTTATTTAAACAAAATTGGCAGCACTGCACCTGACAGTCACACATTCCCCAAACGCCGAGGCGTCGAAAAATCCTAAACGCAACTTTGTCAGACTTTTATGGGGGAATGTGGAGGGTGATGAGTTGGGGTCTGCGTTCTTTGGGGCTTGAGTTAAGGTTTAAGTTTGGATTGGGGAGAGTGTTCCTGTCAGCCATCAGGCGGAGAAATGAAATATGCGCGACTTCTACGGGCCAACTAAATGAACTCTGAACTTTATGCGAAATTTCACCTCATGGCATGTATGTGACCAGAGGTGTGTGTGTGTGTGTACGCTGCGTGTTTTAAACTTTTGTTGCCTGGCAAAGTAAATTTGCATAAGGTTTTTAGTTAAGTGAGGCAGAAGGCATAAACATCAAGAAAAAATATCTCAAAGTATCAAATATTAAGCTTTTAAAAAAGCTATTTTACAGGTGCCGAAATCTTAAATAAATAAAACCAATTAGTATTATTCTATTAACCAGACTTGAACACTGTCATTAAACCTATTTGATTTTTTGCATTTTATTTTATATAATCAATATGTTTTTTTTGCAATATATAAAGTCGGTAACTAAGTATACTAACAAATTTGGTTTCTGAAAAAAAAATAATTTTCTTAATTACATTTGATTATCTATTGGAATTTAAAAACTTGCAATATAAAATTCTTTTTGGGAATTACTTTTTAATTTTTATCTATTATTTATTTGTTTAACTTTATGTTTCTCACTTAAATGGTACTTTTCAAAAATATTTTACAGTGCAACCGTTATTCGTTAGCCTTTCAATTTTTCGGCTTGATATGTCAAAAATGCGTCACGAATGATGATATATGGAGCTGTGGTAACAGGGCAGGAGGGAATTGGTAAAGTAATGGGCCAAAAAGGGTAGGAAGTTCAGGGGAATTGGGCAAAAGTGGGACGTGTGTGTGATAGGAAGTGGCCAAAGCACCGGAAATTCCTCAACTTGATGCTGAATTTCCGAAGTGCAGCACACTCGCGAGGGTTAACAGTTGGCCCTGGAAATAACCCGAAAAGGACCGCTTAACTCCACAACACAAGTCTCGATAAGCGCATTAGAACATAAGAATATTTCAAAGATTTTTTGTACATATTTTTCGTGTGATTTTGGGTTTTTATGCTAACTTTTATTTGTCTAAAAACAATTAAGGAATGAAATCAGAATTTACCATATCAAGATGTTTGCTTAAATATTTAATTAAATTAATTTATCCTAAAAGTGGTACTTACTCCGCAAGGTCCTTGATGCAGTCCATCCTGTAGTCCGGTTCGGTATGATGGTATCGCCATATATCTCCTATGACCGCTCTCCAAACACAAACACATAGACACCCACATTCTGGAATGGGAAATTAAATAAATAATTTATTAAAAAAATCCTCGACTTAAGTTTGCATTTCACTTCGAATTGCGAAAGATTAGACGAAAATGCAGTGGCTCTTTCTTGCCCATCCATAATTGATAGCCAAATACTCCATCTTACTGATTATCCCTTCTTCTAACTTATTATTTATAATTCAGATTAACTTTTTTAATTTTAAGGAAATAATATTTAAATTGACTTACTGCACACGAGTTCATAATGATAGAGCTTGTACAGTTGAATTTTCTTATAGCTGGTCACCAATGGCTTATAATTTCTTTATGCAATGTTGAAAAGGGATCCGAAACCAATCGATCTTTACATAGCCTTTAGCCATTTTGAATTAAACTCTTTTGGAATTATGGCTAATAATTTTTTACAACAAAGTGTAATTCTAAAGTTAATTGCTTAAATATTTCATTTAATTAAATTAAGTTATCCTAAAAGTGGTACTTACTCCGTTGATGCAATGCATCCCGAAGTACGGTCCAAGTAAGATGGTATCGCCATATATCAACCGCTCTCCTATAACCGCTCTCATATAGCCGCTCTTCTGTAACCGCTCTCCGAACACACACAACCTTTTATCTGGGCCAACTGATTTTTCGACTACCTCAACCCATAGCCCGTAAATTTTTAGCTAGAACCAGTTGGGAATTATAAATGCACATTCGCGATATTTGATATTAATAAATTAACATTAACATTAACATTAACATTAACATTAACATTAACATTAACATTAACATTAACATTAACATTAACATTAACATTAACATTAACATTAACATTAACATTAACATTAACATTAACATTAACATTAACATTAACATTAACATTAACATTAACATTAACATTAACATTAACATTAACATTAACATTAACATTAACATTAACATTAACATTAACATTAACATTAACATTAACATTAACATTAACATTAACATTAACATTAACATTAACATTAACATTAACATTAACATTAACATTAACATTAACATTAACATTAACATTAACATTAACATTAACATTAACATTAACATTAACATTAACATTAACATTAACATTAACATTAACATTAACATTAACATTAACATTAACATTAACATTAACATTAACATTAACATTAACATTAACATTAACATTAACATTAACATTAACATTAACATTAACATTAACATTAACATTAACATTAACATTAACATTAACATTAACATTAACATTAACATTAACATTAACATTAACATTAACATTAACATTAACATTAACATTAACATTAACATTAACATTAACATTAACATTAACATTAACATTAACATTAACATTAACATTAACATTAACATTAACATTAACATTAACATTAACATTAACATTAACATTAACATTAACATTAACATTAACATTAACATTAACATTAACATTAACATTAACATTAACATTAACATTAACATTAACATTAACATTAACATTAACATTAACATTAACATTAACATTAACATTAACATTAACATTAACATTAACATTAACATTAACATTAACATTAACATTAACATTAACATTAACATTAACATTAACATTAACATTAACATTAACATTAACATTAACATTAACATTAACATTAACATTAACATTAACATTAACATTAACATTAACATTAACATTAACATTAACATTAACATTAACATTAACATTAACATTAACATTAACATTAACCTTAAAGTTATACATTTCAAATATGATCAAAAGTGATATGTTAATTTCATTCGGGTAATTATTTAAAGCTATGAAATATACTACTTTTTAAAAGTATTTTGTTTATCTTTATCCATTTTACTGCTTCTTAAAAGATCAAATTAACATAGAAACAGGGAATATAACTATAATGGATAAATGTGAATCCAATTTCCGTGCGAGTATTATTTCCACTAAATCGCATTAGTGCATAACCTTTTTTCTAATGCAAAGTTCGAGGGTTAATTGAGCGATTTTTGCGGCTCTGTGTCGCATTATCCTCTGGTTTGCTGCCGATGTCCCGCCACCGCTGGTCCGTGGCTCTAATTTTAGATGCCGGCTACGTCAGCGGGCCAATTGGCAGGACCCGCTGCCACCGGCGACTCTGCGGCTGTTTGATCAATAACCCAGATATATGGCCGTAACAACAACAAATAGCGAAATCAACAATGCCAGCAGAGACAGACCAAAAAGCCGTGAGAGCCGACGAAGTCCGTCGATTTGAATAGCTGCCATCAAATTAATTGCAACTGCATTGTGTACCGGGCATTAAAATACACCTCCATTCGTCTTCTTTTTCCCGTTTTCAGTTAATAACTGCCGATTTTTGAACTGACAATAAAACTAAGCGCAATTGTAACAACAAGGAACCAAACGAAACCAACCAAAAAAACAAAAGCACGGGATTTAATCAGAGGAAAAATAAATAAATAAACACAAAGAATGGGACGCAAAGTAACGGTGGCGGTGTCCACGTTGAACCAATGGGCATTGGACTTCGAGGGCAATATGGCGAGGATACTGCAGTCCATCCTGGAGGCCAAGGACATGGGCGCCAGCTATCGCACAGGACCTGAGCTGGAGGTTTGGTAAGTTCGGACTTTAGAAAATGTAACCATAGCTCCTTATACAACATTTCCTAGGGCACATTTTCAAGGTATTTTAAATTAGTAAAGATATCTTTATCACTTCTAAATCTAGTATGGACTCATATGTTATCTCACAACGTTTCAATTATTTTCCATTTAAACATCTTGTTATTTTATTTGTACTTTACCCAGTACATACATGTTTCTCTTTTCTATTACGCAATTAAAATTATTACATATTGTAAGTCATCTTTGCTTTAAACCTAAACTTTAGGAATCCGATTAGCGCTTTGATACTTTGTATATACTTTTCAACCATAATATTTTCAGGATGCCAAAGAAAATGAATTAGTTTATAGTTACTTGGTTACCTAAATATACTATCAAAAAGCTTTAGACTAATTAATTAAAAATTCCTTTAAAAATTGAAAATGAATATGAATGAATTAATGAATATACATTTTCGTACAGTGGCTACAGCTGCGAGGATCACTTTCGGGAACCGGATACATTCCTGCACTCGTGGGAGGTGTTGCTGGAGGTGATGATGTCGCCCATCTGGTGAGTTCATTTGATTTGCTTTCGCTATCGTATAAATAACCCATTTAACCCCCAGTGAGAATATGCTGGTGGATGTGGGCATGCCGGTGATGCATCGCAACGTGGCCTACAACTGCCGGGTGGCGTTCTTCAACCGCCAGCTCCTGCTCATCCGGCCCAAGATGGCCATGTGCGACGATGGCAACTATCGGGAGTCGCGATGGTTCACCGCCTGGACAAAATCGCTGCAAACGGAGGAGTACGTGCTGCCGCGGATGATTGCCCAGCACACGGGACAGCAGACGGTACCGTTTGGGGATGCCGTGATAGCCACCAGGGATACCTGTTTGGGCTACGAGATCTGCGAGGAACTGTGGAATGTGCGCAGCAAGCACATCGACATGTCCTTGGCCGGAGTGGAGCTGATAGTGAACAGCTCTGGGAGCTACATGGAGCTGCGAAAGGCTCACATCACCACCGATCTCATCCGGAATGCCAGTTTCAAGGCCGGCGGAGCATATCTGTTCAGTAATCTTCGCGGATGCGACGGCCAGCGGGTGTACTTCAATGGCTGCTCGGCCATTGCCCTGAATGGTGAACTCCTTGCGCGGGG
Source organism: Drosophila rhopaloa (assembly GCF_018152115.1). Lineage (NCBI taxonomy): Eukaryota > Metazoa > Arthropoda > Insecta > Diptera > Drosophilidae > Drosophila > Drosophila rhopaloa. The sequence continues at coordinate 12,068,472 of NW_025335123.1, read as the reverse complement.
CCAGCAGTTTGCGCTGCAGGATGTGGAGGTCACGCTGGCCACCATCGATCTGGAGGAGATTCGTGCCTACCGCGTCAGCCTGAGATCCCGCTGCACAGCGGCTGCAGGGGCAGCAGATTACCCGAGGATCCATTGTGACTTTGAGATGTCCACGCACAGTGACATCTTCAAGACGTCGACGCCACCGTTAAATTGGCCCAACCACACGCCCGAGGAGGAGATCGCCCTGGGACCCGCCTGCTGGCTGTGGGACTATCTGAGGAGATCGGGTCAGGGGGGATTTTTCCTGCCCCTGAGTGGCGGTGTGGATTCGAGTAGCTCCGCCACCATAGTGCACTCCATGTGCCGGCAGATTGTCCAGGCTGTGCAACTCGGTGATGCCCAAGTGCTCCACGATATCCGCAAGATTCTGGCCGATACGGACTATACGCCGGATAATGCAGCCGGATTGTGCAACCGACTGCTAGTGACCTGCTTTATGGGCAGCGTGAATAGCAGCAAGGAGACGAGGAGGAGGGCCGCCCAACTGGCCAACCAACTGGGCAGTTACCACATCGAGATCAGCATTGACCTGGCCGTAAATGCCCTGTTGGGCATATTCAATGCCGTCACCGGCTTAACACCCCGATTCCGGACACAGGGCGGTTGTGCCCGCCAGAATCTGGCGCTGCAGAATATCCAATCGAGGATTCGCATGGTCCTAGCCTACATCTTTGCCCAGCTGATGCTGTGGGTGAGGAACAGGCCTGGTGGACTGCTCGTCCTGGGCTCCGCCAATGTGGATGAGTCGCTGCGCGGCTATTTGACGAAGTATGACTGCTCATCGGCGGACATCAATCCGATCGGCGGGATCTCCAAAATGGATCTGCGAAGATTTCTGGCCTACGCCAAGGACAAGTAAGCAGAGATTACATAAAAAGGGGGAGATTAATTGTAGGATTCAAAGATATATTGAAGTTTTTATTTTTAAATTATTCCATTTAAATGAGCTCCTACTAATGGAGTGGTACTACTTTTACCGATTGGATTTATTATTCGGTCTTTTTATAATTACACCTTTTAACGTTTCATTCCTAAAGAATTATTAATTTAAATGTGATTTAACGACTTCTTGTCTAAGGTGAAATAAATATTATAATTTTTAATGAGCTTACTTTTAGGCTTTAGAAGTTTCACTCTATAGTTTCAGTAAAAATTAATATAAGCCTAAGGCATTTTTTTTGTTTAATAGAGATTCTTAAAAATGCATCCAAAGATATTCAAGGTAAAGCCCCTGTCATATAGATTCGAGTGAAGGCCCTCTCAAAAGTTCTAATTAGTTTACTGACTCTCCGCACCCCTATTGTCCAGGTTCAACCTGCCCGTGCTGGAGTCGATTATCGAGGCGCCGCCCACCGCCGAACTGGAACCGCTGCAGGAGAACGGGGAGCTGCAGCAGACGGACGAGCAGGACATGGGCATGACCTATGCAGAGCTCTCCCAGTACGGCCGTTTGCGCAAGCAGGCCTTCTGCGGCCCGTACAGCATGTTCTGCCGCCTGGTGGCCACCTGGAAGGGCGATCTAAGTCCCAAGGAGGTGGCCGACAAGGTGAAGCACTTCTTCCGCTGCTACGCCATCAATCGGCACAAGATGACCGTGCTCACGCCTTCGGTCCATGCGGAGAGCTACAGTCCGGATGACAATCGGTTCGATCATCGCCCCTTCTTGTATCGGCCCAACTGGAGCTGGCAGTTCAAGGCCATTGATGACGAGGTGGACAAGCTGCAGCCCATCTACACGCCCTCGTCGGCACAGCTGCGTCCGAGCAGCGAGGACCTGATGCTGTCTACCCAGAGATCCTCCCATTTGGACGATTCGAAGCACTCCTCACCGTTGTCCTCGGCCTCGGCGTCCGCATCGATTGACGTGGGCATTTCCACGGCTGCGGTTCCGCTACCAGGTGCCGCTGCCCCAGGCGGCCTTTCCAAAAAGCCCAGCGGCTACTCTAAGGTGCACGTTAATGTCCTGGGCAAGATCAAGGACCGCACGGGCATTCCCGTCTAGGAACGACATACTCGCAAAGCACTGGAATTATACAAATATTTTTTTTTGACCACAGCTTGATGTCTTTTGCTGAACAACTAAGAAATCATAGTGTTTAAAAAAAGTTATATTTCACAAAAAAAAAAAGTTTTATATATTCAGCTATCAGCTATGTATGTCCTGTAACTTAGTGCCTTCTATTGTTCGTAACTTTGTTTGACTTTTGTTTATTATTTAAAAATGTTTCCTTAAATTGTGTGTATATCTACATGGCCATAAAATAAATTAAACCCCAAAGAAATTCGTACCCCCTAATTGCAGAAACATAGCTATGTGTTTAATTGTTGTTGATAGTTTGTTAGTTTTTTGAGCGAAGTTTATTCATAACCATTTTAACAAAAATGATATCCCAGTACTAGAAGAACATTTTCCTCTAAAACTTAATTAAAATAAGCTGTTTGGAATTGAAGAAGTTTTATTATTATCTACTTATATTATTCTTATACATTTAAAATGGCCTTAATATAACTAAAATAGTTCAGATGATTTGAGTTAAACTATTATTATACATGTCATGTCAAGCACTTGACAAACACTATTTTCCAAATCACTAAATACGTAGCTTTATTATCAAGCAGCAGCAAAAGACATTATCCTGTATATATACTTAATCCGTATGTGTAGGCCTAGCCGTAGTCATACTCATAGCGTTGCTCGTCCTTCTAAGTCCTTAGTTTTTCAGATACTTTTCTATGTAGTCGGCCTTTGTAGCGTCTTTTCCAGTTTGCCTTATCTAAAAGTCTTTAATCTTGTCTAATGCTCAAGCTAAAAACTGGACAAAAAATTTGTCTGCCTGTCCAAACAATTATCTACAACAATCTTTAAAGTAAAAAACTGGGCAAATCCTTTGCCACACATTTAGTTAGGTCAATCAAAGTCTTTCTTTTGGCTTCACAAAAAAACGATTACTACATTTTTTTAAAAGCTTAACAAAGCTTAACAATGGAAAACATCCGAGCATAGATACGTTCCTTCTTTATAGTTCTAAAATAAATGGATTATTAAGTCAATTACTGTATCTGACGTAAAATTGTTAGTTTCAACTGATTTTCTTATATGTACATATACTTGTTTCTAAAAATTCACTTTTATAAAGCACTGTTTTCTTAATAATTAAGATAAATTTGTTGATTATGAAACACTTTTCCTACGTTTACAAACGCACAACGCAAACTATATTATATAAGTCAAATTAGGAACGTCAATTACATAATCTGTGTTTAAATTATGCACAAGCTTTTGAACAAGCCCAAAAAAGATTAATACATTATAACTCACAACTGTTTAAAAAACTCCATTGGTCTTTGTTTAGTGAAACTCGGACGAGACAAAATATAATAGGTAAACTTTATTGGTATACACCTAAAACAACCAAAAAATGTCCTCTAAAAATTAGGAATCAGACCTTTAAAAATTTAACATTGATATCACAAAAACTTAATGCATCATAATGCTAATATTATTTGGAAAACAATTTAAATGACAACTTTTATCTAAGCTAAACTTTTGCTTATAAATAAAATGTATCCATTTGAACCAGTCAAGTTTTATTTGTTGTCTCAATTAAAAATTCTACTTTATGTTTAAAAGTAAGATTGAAGATATGTGTAAAATTCTTAACATTTTTAGAACACTTTCTTGGAAGATGACAAATATTATGTTTTTTGTAATGTATGTAGATTTATAGCACATTGTGAATTTGAACACTCGCATCGGATCGATTTAATGGAACACTGATTATACACCTCTGTAGAAGGAAATATATACACCATACATTTTTGTAGTCTTAAATGGATTGGGTATTTGTTTGTTCCGTTCAAGATTAAGTAATGTTTAAGATTACTCCCATATGTGGTAAGTCAAGTATTATTTTGATCGGGATAAAACTTTCTTCTAATGAGCGGCAATATCTAAATTACATTAAATTACACCCCCTTAATGCCCCCTAAATTGGGTTATCTGTATTTCAGCTGATAGACTTTCTACGGTCACGGAATGTGAGTAAGCCTTATCCATGACCAATAATATTTCTGTTGCCCCAAACACTTCAATATAATCAGTGGGCAAGTCAGGTCACACCTGGTGGCCTTATCAGGTCATAAACAGTCCATAAAAAGGTTAACAAACACAGGTGGGTTAATTACCAAGAAGTGTTATGTTTGGAAATTCTAGTTAACCAAGTATTGGCATTTCACAAACAATTTAAAATTTGAAATACTTGTACCTAATACGTTTGATCATTTTCAACACTGCGATAATTATTATAATCCAACGCTTACTTACTAATTTATAAATAAATAAAAACGAGACTGGTAAACCAAATTAATTTTCAGGATTGCCACCTTTATCTTTTTTATATACAAGATTCTTGACCCATACATCATAAATATTTAAACATTTCACATGAGAATGTCAAAGGGTAGAGTAGTCCTACTTGACAGGAAAAAATTGAAGCAGAGATAATTTTTCATTTGGATTTGTTCTACGAAAGGGTAAGGAGGTCTAAGCTCCATGCCAGGTCGTACATATAAGATTTATTTTAAGTACTACGATGCGGTTGTCAAATAAGTAAGTTGCAGAGAAAGCGTTTTCACCCTGGAGGTTCTTTTAAAAACCTTTATTTCCAGGTATCCCATGGCAATGGTCCGCTTTTCTTGGAGAGGTAATTTCTATCTGCACATTGACCATTCACGATGTCATCAAACAGCTCAAGCAGAATCAAAGCATGAAGTCTATGGATCTACATCTACTCTACATTCCGGGTTTTCTAGACGTGAATGATGAATAATATAATTCGACGGACATTTCGCGCCTTGGCCATCATAGTTCCTGGAGAATTTCTATGCGAGCAACATCCTGCTGAACCTGGAGAAGAGTAATGGTGCAATGGTTTCAGGGATGTTTAAGTCGGACCCCAAGAAAAACACACTTTTAGTTTTATATTATGCTTGAGTTTTGAGACGTACTTTATGAAATCCCCTATAGCAGCGAGTTTTTTTTGGGCATCAGCCACTAAAAACACTCTTCTATATCGCTGGGAGTTTCTGTGTGCTCCGGTGGCAGCTCCGCGTCCAGCAGCTAGATGGTCTCTTTAAAGTGAACAGTTTCTCCAGCAGCTGGACGTGGAGCTGTCCCTAAAAGTTTAAAAGGCTAGGTCAAGCCCTTATGGATGATTTATGAGAGTCTCCCAAAAGGGGGCTGGCTGCTATAGGGCACTTAATGTACGTCTTTAAGCTTAACCAAAACCGGGATTATACAGTTTGTTAAAGACTTCTCCCAAACTATTAAAAATGTTCGCATTGAGTTTGCCGCAAATCTATTGTTAATGCTAAATGCAAAGTTGCGCAATATCGGCTTCGTTCAGGAATCCCGTCCAGGCGATGATCGTGCGGAAGGGCTCTCCATTGAGACGCCTCACGACCCGCACATTGTTTTTCTTCCCATGGATGGCATCCACTTTGCGGCCACGCAGGTGATCCAGCACCATTTGGCCACGTGTGTGGGCACCGGTTAGTTCCACGGTGGCATAGTATTCCCGCTGATCGGCGATCATCGCCTCCGGGAAGAGGTAGGCGGCAGTGAGCAGTGAGTCACAGCTGACCCACTTCTGGAAGCCACGTGGCTCCAACATGGAGCGCTCCACTCTGGTCAGCAGCTTGACAAAAGGATGATCGACAGATCCCAGAACATTCAGGCGCCAGTCAAGGGTGATGCCAAATTCACCATCGATGCACGGTTCCCAGGGCAGGATTAGCGCTGGGCACGACAATCGTTCCAGGGCAATGTGCGCCGCCTCGGGATCCATCATGAAATTGAACTCGGCACTCTTGGTGACATTGCCCTTGCCGAAAATGTTGCCGCCCATGATGTAGACCCCACCGATCTTGTCCAGAAAGGCCTGGCCGTACAGGTTGATGCAGTTGGCAAAGTTGGTGAGTGGGCCGCAGAGCAGGAAGTCCACCTGGCCGGGATGCTGGCTGGCCAGGCGGTACATGGCATTGACGGCGTGCTCCGGCTGCAGTTCCTGCTCCACACTGACCTCCGGATAGTCCCCCAAATCGTTTAGGCCGTCGTGGCCATGGAAGAGATTGGTGTAGGCCCAAGATCGAGGCACTATGGGATCCGCACAACCTCTGAAAACGGGCACCTATGGAGAGGATACACTTATTAGTGGGGGTAATCAGCATGTAGATATCCAAAGATCAGATCTCACATCCCGCCTGTCCAATGTGTGCAGAATTCGCAGGGCGTTCAGAGTCCCATTGTCCACATCCGTGTTGCCCTGAACCGTCGTTATGGCCACCACCTTGATGCTCCTTCCACCCGGCAGAGCCAGCTCCTCCGCCCGCAGCATCATGGCCAATCCCCAGGCATCGTCGGTTCCTATATCACAGTCGTAGATCACTAGGCGTTTCTTGTTCTCCATGGCTGAATATTATCAGATCCAATTTAGAGGTGGATTTGGGGGTCTCCCAAACCTTTGGCACTTATCGATTACGAAACTATCGCCCCCACCGTTGGCTCATTTCTCATTAAATACTATTATTAAATTTAGTGGGCTTATTTAAGCTGATGATTAAAGTTAGCCCTGGCGACCCCTTTTTAATATTTACTTTGAAGAAACATCGTTTTGAGTCTGCTGACTGCATTTCAGAGTCTCCATTCCCCAGCATATTTCTGCAATTCATTAAATTTTGTGTTAATTAACAGATAATAAAGTAAAATTACCTGCAAGAGCTGCATACAAATTGTCCAATTTGAAAGTTTCTGGATAGTGGTGAGTTTTCCAGCTGTTTTAATGTGGTGTATTTAGGATGTGGTATTTACAAGATGTTTATTTTTGCAGGAAAAAGGATCCAGGGTTTTGATTAAAAAAAAACGAAAAATCGAGCTGGTTTTGGCCAAAACATTTTTTAAATGGAGCAGATTTTTCCGGATTTTGGCCAAAAAATATATTTTATAAGGCGCACCACTTTGATTTTTTTGCGACAAATTAGTTTTTACGATATTCATTTTCTGTAAATTGGACATTGTTGGAAATTTTGTCACGATTTCAAATAGGGATCTCATTCCAACATGCGATCACTATTTCCCAGGGTTTTGATTATAAAAACGAAAAAAGGAACAGATTTTTTCCGGATTTTGGCCAAAATATATTTTATAGGGGCACCCCTTTGATTTTTTTGCGAACAATTTGTTTTTACGATATTCATTTTCTACATTGTTGGAAATTTTGTCACGAATTCAACGAGGTGTGAAATTCCAACATTCGATCACTATTTCCCAGGGTTTTAGTAAAGGAGACATTTCCGACCATTTAAAGAATATATTTTATCTTATATTATAATAAAATCCTATTCCGAAACATTCGTTTGCTGTCACTTGAGCGAATAAGACTATGTAAATAAAGCACAGGCGGTTAATAACTTAAGTGGGTATTTCGCACCCATATATGCAATGTGTCTGTCGTCTGGCATTCTAGAATCTATGTAGATTACTTCAAGTGTCGCAAGTGGGCGACAGACGACAATTCTCATTATGGTTCGTTATTATCGCAACGACCTGCCGCAATTTGATTTCCATTGTAATTGCAATAGTGGTTCCAGTTGCCCTTCGGATCACGCCTCCGGGCTTCATTACATTAAATTGTAAATTCAATTCGTTGTGCCTCTCACAAATTCCTCCCTATTTAAACCATTTCTGGAAAGCGGACGATTTCAATTAAATTCGGTATTTATTCTATCCTAGAGCTACAAGTATAAACTTTTATAACTACACGACAAAAACAATTACAATTTTCTTCTTATTTGTTTAAGTCTCTAACGTTTTATAATTGTAATAATTACTTACAATAGATGTTATTAAAATGTATAATTATTAATTGATAAATGTATGTTTAATTTGTTTTGAAATACATAATTCGTATGCATTAAATTGATTTGTTAAAAGTGGAAAAACCCAGGGTGACATCTTGGAAATACTTAGGCCATGGGGTATTTCCACCGAAAGTAAGGGCATCGGATTAGCGACCTAGTAGAGTCCAAGTATTCCCACACATCTTATCCGTTTGTCCCGCTCTCGCTCGACACACAAACGTGAAACACTTTGCAGATATGCAGTGCACACATGGCGACATACCGCATCGCACATGTAAGTTGGCGGAGAAAGACTAGAGCATTATGAAATTCCGTGATATGGAACTCTGGCAATGCCCCAGTACGCAGTACGCAGTACCTAGAACCAGAACCGAGCCGAAGCGAGGCGAGGCGAGGCGAACCGATAGACGATGTCCGGCGGCAACCAGATGATTGGTGTTTATGTATATGGGTTTATTGAGTATAATAGTCCGTAGTCCGCGGCGCGCACATTCACCAATTGCCGGCGATGGCGGACGGACGCATAGTGGAAAACGGCGGAGTGGGATCCGCATCACCCAGATACGCGATCCTCGACTGCGATGGCGGCAGCGACGATGCCTGGGCCCTGCTCCTGCTGATCCATGCCGCCAAGAGCCACGGGATCGAGCTCCTGGCGGTCACCACACTCGGATGCGGGAACACCAGTCGAGAGAACGCCGCCCGCAATATGCGACTGATACTGGATGCCTGCAAGCGAACAGACGTAAATATATACATATTATTATTAAAGTGCACAAAAACAAATTTTATACAGCATTGTTGACCACATATTTGATATGAAAAAAATAACAAAACTTTGTATAGTATTAATATGTATATCAAAATAATATTTTTTTAACTAAAATATAAGAAAAATTTTTTAAACAGCGGTGGGTTTTGAACTAGTGCCAACTTACACAAAAATTTTAATTCAACAACGACCTTTTCTGTGGAGATTTTAATGTCATCTTGATTCGTACATAGATAATATATGTATCTTAAAAGTTCAGAAAAATTTTTTTTAGTATTTCGAACAAGGACGTAATTCTGGAAATATAGGGCATCAAATTGAAGACCTTTTAATTTTGGTTTATTCTTTGTAATTTATTATAGATCGTAAATGATGATTAAATAATGGAATTAAATATTTAGTTATGTGCATATGCATGTACAAAGACACTTTATTTTCATTAATGTGATTTATGGTAATCTACGAGTTATATTCCACGTCATTTTTAGAATGTCTTTGAATGCTTATTTTATATTAGTTTAAAAATCTCAATAGGCATTTAAGTAATTTCGAGCTTATAATTGTTGAAAACAAGTAATATTGCCTGTTGCCTTAAATTGTGAAAAAGTTTAGTCTAAAACCATTAGATTTACCTGACTAATGTTCGATGATTTCAGATTCCCATTTACCTGGGTGCGGTGGATCCCCTGATTCCCTTCACGGAGGACGATAAGAAGTATTTCCATGGACGCGACGGATTCGGGGACTGTCTCACCGACGACTGCGGTCCGGTGGAGAGTTACGTGCGCCCGGAGCATGCGGTGACCGCCATCCATGATCTCTGCCGTGCCAGACCCAAACAAATCACAGTATTTGCCGTGGGCCCACTCACGAATCTTGCTTTGGGCTATACGATGTATGGTGATAAGTTCGGGGAGAACTTCAGGGACATATTCATCATGGGCGGCAACTACCAGGGCGTGGGCAACTCCTCACGGTCGGCGGAGTTCAACTTCCACTCGGATCCGGAGGCGGCACACACAGTGCTGCTGAAGAGTCGCTGCCCCATCACCATTCTGCCTTGGGAACCCTGTCTTCCGGACAGGTTCAACATACCCATTGTGAGTACAACTTCTCCTTAAGGCAGGTTTACTTCATATAGTTATTCCGAGACATATCCGGATACGGATAGCAAGAAACATTTATTTTTTTGATTGAGCGAATAAATTACTTTTATTTAACACGCATAACACCTATTGTCAATTCCGAGAAATATATAATCATACGTATACGTACATATTTAAATGTGCAATGAATTCAAATTGCAACGAATTATGAAAGTAGTATTGTACATTGGTATTAAACTTAATAATTTATATAGTAGATTCGGTTAAAGCTTTTATTTTTATTCGGTTCTTTTTTGAAGCTCCAAAGTCATATTAATATAAATCTTGACTAAAAAAAAACTTAATCGTAATACTTGTTTACTTAGCTATTATGGCATATGGATGGTATTTAATCCCGCTTTTATTGCAGAACTGGCGCCTGAAGGAGTTCGCCGCCAGGGCCAAGGACGCCAGCCATCCGGCGATCACATTGCTCAACCAGGTGGAGGCCGCCCAGTGGCTGCCGATGATCGAGCAGTACGGGATTGATACGTGGAACCCCTGCGATGCCATCGTGGTGGCCGCCTGGCTCTTTGAGGATCATCTGATCCGGAGGCACAGCACCTGGCACGCCACCGTGGATCTGCGTGGCACCCACACTCGTGGCCAGATGGTCCTCGACCATCTGCGGGAGCGCGAGAAGTATCCGGAGAATGTGCGAATCATCGAGCTGGTCGACGCCGAGTTCTTCAAACGGATCTGCGAGTGGATCGCCGGCTTGGACGACGGTGCCCTTCTCCGCGACACCCAATAAACCCATAATTGTAGTAAATCCCGCCTTTTTTTTTACTTTATCATTTTATTAGCCCTGAGATAAGGTCGTAACTTCCTCGAAAAGAACTTGTGCAATACACCTGTTCGGAGATTAGTAAGCTCAAATTTTAATTCCAATTTTAAGTGTGGAATAGGGAAGATAAAATGTACAAACTTCACTTTTTATATGCTTATACATTTTACTATTAGCTGCTGTCCTTTACTACTTTAACCATATTTTCTGCAAGTACCCTTGCAATTAATAAAAAAATTATTAGTTAATTACTTAATTGTACATATGTACGTTTATAGAAACATTTTTAGATTATAAACGATAAGATATTTGTGGCCCCTTTGCTTGATGTTGTTTTTACAACTAATCAGTTGAAGTAGGCCAAATACGCGAGGAAAAATATGAAATCAAAATTAAAGAACAATGTTAAATAAATGTCGGCCATCGTTTCTTTCATAGTAACAAGACCATATATTTGTATAAATTCTTCGATTATTGTACAAAGGTTAAAACATTTTTCTGTGATAACTGAGTAACAGAAGATATGCAAAATAAATCTGTTTCTTAAATCTTCCTTGACTTGCACTTTAATTCCAAAGGTAAATAAACGGAATAGTGAGGGGCTCTATAAGCAGATATGATTATTATTTTCTATGTTGATGGTTACTTATGTACTTAAAAAGTTATAACCTATTTTTGTTCAAAACTGTTGTTTTTTGAGTTCTTGTTAATGTATAACTCAGTTCCGGATATTTCCGAATTTTCAAAAGTATGAACATTTTGTTAAAATACAAACAAAGAGACTATCTTTAATATTTAAACTTGGCTTACCAGGAAACCCATATAAACCATCTTACCTCTAAAGAAATGTTAGCAGCAATACTGATTTGTGTTAGATTACGCCAAGTATTAAATAGAAATATTAATTTTTTAAGCAAATTCATAAAATTATATCAATTAAGGGATTTTTATTCAATAACTACAAAATGACAACATTGTGCATAGTTTTTACTTGATTGTATTATTAGGTGTATCGTTTTTTAAAAATTCAAAAAAAATAACGCATATGGCACCAAAGGGTTAACGATTAGTTATCGATTCTCCGTCAGCTGGCAACGCTGAAAAATAAAGAAAGTCAAAACAAGACAAGCGGACCACAACATTAAAATGAATTAAAAGACTGCTTTGTTTGCGATTATAGATTAATTAATTTTTAGATCAGGGCAAAGGTACGGAAAGCGGAAAATAGACCACCCACAAACAAAACGGGCGCAACTTCAGCTTTCATTTAGATTGGCGACGTTCGTAAACAACGGATAAGACTATAATCAGCTGTACGTTATTTTCGGTGACAAAATCATCGTAGAGCCACCCAGCCAACCACAAAGCAACAAAGGGAAGCCTGACCGAACGACCTGCCGTTTTGATAGCACCGAAACACGACACGACTCCCCGCAAAGATTAAAGCCCACTTTTTGGACCCCATCCACAGTGGTCGACCGTCTCTCGGGCACTTCACATCGTTCGCCGTGAGCTAGAGTTTGGGATAGGCATAATTCATAGACCTTAGGAACCCACCGAAATGTGCGTGATATTCTTCTGCGCGGACTCCAATCCGCAGGCCAGTGGCTACAAGTTGATCTTGGCCTCCAATCGGGACGAGTACTTCGCCCGGGCCACCCAATCGGCGGCCAAGTGGCCTAATGCCGAGCATGTCTACGGGGGTAAGTTGTGGTGGGACGTATCTAAAGCCTTGGATCCCCTATCTTTATTGGAAGATAAAATATACAGAGGTGTACCATTTTTTTTTTGAATAACAAGAAGCTGAAAAACACTATTCCTTATAAAAAATATTACATTATTATATATTTTTAATATTTTTTTCTTATTTCCTTACTGATAGCTTCAATATTTCCTTAAAGCCGAAGTTACTTAAAAATATTATAATATATTTTATAATTTAGGTATTTTTTAAAGATTGATAGCTTTTTTACATACACACTTATATATTTTCTAACTGGGAGTCACTGTTGGAAGGTAACCTATTGGAATTGTATTTGAATATCATTAAATTGCCATACCGTTTATGTTGCATAAATCTGAATGATTTTTGGTGTTCAAATGTATGAGAATAGAAAACATTTTATCTCATTATGTATAATAAATAATGTTAAAATGATAAAATATTTGGTGTGCTATACGACTCATATCACTCTATTAAGTTTATTATTTTTCTTGTATCACAATATTTATTATATCTTTATTTCAGGCATCGATCTTGAGCCGGGACGCGAGGGTGGAACTTGGCTGGCGATTGGCCATTCCGCGAATTTCTTTAAAGTGGGCGCCCTGCTCAACCTCACCGGCGAGCCCAAGCCCCGAGATGCAGTTGGTAAACCCATTTAAGCCATTTACTAACCAAAACCAAAACGCTCACACCACACGACACACACCATTCATTTGGCCCGATCTATAACTTTCACAAATTCGAGAAAAAACAAACAACTTTCTTCGTTTCTGTTTTCTGTTTGAAGCGCACAAGAACATTTTGCAACCGCATAATCACAACAGCAACAGCACCGGCATTAACCTTTGCCCCAAGCCCTCCACCTCGAACAATCCAACCAGCCATCCGAGTAAGGGCCAATCGAATAACGAACATTTCTTACTAGGGCGCGGAATGATCGTGGCGGACTATGTCACCCGGTCGGATGAGCAGCACAGCATCCTGGAATACAATCAGAGCCTGCTCAAGGACTGCTCCAAGTACACCGCCTTCAACTTTGTGTCCATCGAGATTGGGTGAGTCGCAGGCAATTTCCGCATTTAGATTTCAATATAGAACAAATTTGGTATTGAATATTAATGATTACTTATAATTTGGACCAGAAAACGTCAAAAAGATCATTTATAATAATTTAATTAAAAATTCACTTACCAAAATTATATTTATGTAGCTCGGTATTATTTACATTATCTTTTTAGCAAAACAAAAAGAATTGCTTTATTTCAAAACTAGGGAACATCACTTTTATCAGCATTACTTGTTTTTTAAATAATCAATTTTCTTTTGCGAATGCTATATAAAAGACAAATATAATTTATATTAAGTTCGTTACAAATTATGTTTGTCTTTTATATTTGTTTAAATGATCATTTTAAAATAACTAATTAATTAGTAGCATTTAACAAATGAAATGTTCTATTCATGCGATTTCGAGTGAACCAATAAATGTTTAATGCAACGAAGATTATTGCGATTAATTAATCAATAAACGCAGTCATAAAATATTTTTCTAAATAAATATACCAAGATTAAGACTAATGCATATTTGGTTTTCTTTTGTCCGAGTAAATGGAAACAACAACATAATAATAAAGCCACTGACTATTGTTTTTGTTTATTAATTCGAAATAGACCTTCATCCCTGCCCGCCCGCGTGAATCTGCTGAGCAATGTGCCACCCACGCTGGAGGAGTTCCAGAACGGAGAGTGCTATGGATTCGGCAACAGCCTGCCGCACACTCCCTTCGAGAAGGTGCGTCATGGCCAGCAGGAGTTCGAGGCGATCGTGAAGAAGCACGGAGGCTCCAGTGTGGAGGACCTGTCCTCCCAACTGATGCAGTTGCTCCGGAACAAGCACAAGTTCTGGCCGGACGTGGAGCTGAAGAGACGTGCGCCCAATTGGGGCGAGGGATTGAGTGCCCTTAATGTTCACATCGGGGAGCATGCATACGGCAGCCGCACCCACACTGTAATCCTGGTGGATAGTCACAACAAAATGCACTTCATTGAGGAAACAATGGATGGAGTGGATCCCGAAGGCGAGTGGAGGACAACCCATATTGAACGGGATTTCCAAAACAGTGTTTAATGCGACGATACTTAATATATCACCTTCAAACTTTTATTGTGCAGAGCACTGAACTCGCTGATATATCAGTAATTTGTATACTCGTTTCCTTTTTTTTTGTACCACTAATATGTATTTTGACTCAGGCATTTACGATAATAAATAGTTATACATATTTTATAATATATATAAGTGGCTCGAACTCATTAACTATTATTTAAACCAACAGAATACCTACTAAAACTTATTTTCATCGTGGTATCATTTTGCTTTGAAAATTCTTTATTTAAACTTATAGTCCGTGAAACTCAACAATTAAAAAAAACTGTTTTCATTTAATACATGACTATTTGGTTTTTTTACATTATCTCTGGCATTTACAACGTCTCCACATGCATACATTATTAGTTATATTTATGTACTTAAGCAAGGTAACAGGGGAATAAGCATCAACGTCTTAGTTTGTTTATCAGACGTGCGCACTATCCCGCTGTTATTATATATCTCTATAGCTTTATGATCCAGTTAGTTAGTGGCTTGATAATTCACCCTATTTGTATTTCTTTGTCACCCGGCCGCTGCCTGCTCCTCCAGTATCATCGCCAGCTCCTCGCAAAACACTCTTGAATTTCCGCGAGTTCATCGAACGTTTTCTGCGGTCGAAAGAGATGGAAAATTAGATAGGGATGGGCATACAAAGACCTAGGTAATAATATACAACGAGATAAGCAGCTATCGGCAAGCCGAAGTTCTTATGCCCTCAGAGGTATAGATACCCACCGTTTGTTTAGGTTATTCCTTGTAAGTGGTATGTACGCATAGGGATCCAGTTGTCCGCGCTTCTTCATGTCGCCCTTGGCCTTTTTGCTGCTGTATTCGTTGCCTGCTGGTCGGCTGGTGGACTTTCCTGATTTCACGGACATGGCATCCGAATTTCCAGCCGCCAGCTGTCGATGGATGCCCTTTCCACCGGCTGTGTAACGACTGCTGGCGGTGGTTTTGCCGGATTTCGTGCTCATCGCGTCGCCGCCCTTGCGTGTCCGCTTTCCACCCGATTGCTGCTGCTGCAGCTCCTCTTCGTCGCTGGAATCGTCCTCCATTCCGCGCTTGGCCTTCGGCTCCTTGGTTGCAGTGCCATCGGCCATCGATGCGTCGGAATCGGAGTCGGAGTCAGACTCATCGTTTCCTCCCTGGCCGCGAAGGGCCTTGTCGCTGATGATCAGGCGTCCATCGTCGGCAGTCTTGAAGCCTCCATTCGGCAGCTGGGGTTTCGCCTTTAGGCTCTTGGCAGTGGTGGCCGTTTGGGCAGAGCCACTAGCTGGAAATGGCCAGGAAATAATAGTTATAAAAATATGTTTCTTTTATCAACACAAGTTCTAAAAGACAATTTAAAATACAAATTTATTTAAATTTTTGGTGCTCAACTTACTCAGCACATTGCCAATGGACTTGAGATCGGCCAAATCGACAATCTCTTCGGGATCCTCGCGAATGTAAGTGCTCTTCTGCTGTTTGGATTTCTTGTTTCGCTTGCCGGCAGCTGTTCCGGCTCCGCCCTCTTCCTCCGCGTCCATATCCTCGGGCAGATCCGAGTCGGAGTCAGCCAGAATATCATCAATGCTGTGAATAACAATAGTTCAATTCTCTGGGTAATTGCAATGAAAAGAGACCACTCACGTGTAGCTCTTCTGCTCCAGTCCGCCGCCAAGCTCCTCATCGGAGCTATCCGCCTGGGCCTCCTCGCTTTGCTTCTTGCGCGTATCCCTGCGCATCTGCTTGCGGATCTTCTTGAGCCGCCGGTGGGTCACGTCATCATCTCCGGGGACGAAGCGGGCCAGCTCTTCGGTGCTGAAGCGCTTGCAAAGCTTCTTCAGGAAGTAACCGATCTGAATACGACAGTAGCGCTTCGTGTCCTTAGTCATGGCAGACAAGGCGCGCATCTAAAGGCGAATCATCAAATTAATCACAAGCCCAATTCATTCATTCCCAAGCAGTGCTTACAATCGTCTCCAGGTGATTAGACACCAGCGCAATGGGCATCACCTTGATGAAAGTGATCAGGAAGGCAACGGCTGCCTCCGATTGATTGCGGGACTTCTGCACGAGGAAAACGGACACCTGTTGCAGGACAAACTCCAGCGTGGCCACCGTTAAATGTTGGCCTTGCTGCTGGAGCACAGCCCTGAAGGCCAGGATCGTGTTCGTCACCAGCGATTCGTCGCCGGTAAATCCTGCCGTCAGGATGTCCACAAAGTCGTTGATCTTGCCCGCATCCTGGTAGAGTTGCGTTATATTTTTGATTAGCTGCTCGGCCACTTGCTCCTTGCGCGTGGAGAATTCCTTGTAGTTGAGCACCGCCTCCGGAATCGCCTTCATCACTAGCTGGTCGTTGTACACCAGATTGCTGCGGCAATCCATCAGGGATTTCAGGCAGCTACGGTTCGGAAAGTAATGTTTCAGCTGCTGACGTTCTTGTGATATTTAGAGACTTGAACTTACTACAATCGCGATGCCTGGCAAACGCTACAGCTGGTGGTGAATGCCTCGAGAAGAATTTTCTGTAGGGCAATGGTGTTCTTACGGGTGAACTTCTGGCACGATGCCTGCTCCGAGGTCATCAGTTCCCGAAGGAGTCTATAAAACAGGGTTAATATAAAATTAATCACAGTGCTAGCAATTAGCAATATAGTTACTTACTCGTAGGTCTTCCTCTGCTGTTTCTTCAGTTTCTGCTCATCCTTGGCGACCAATTTGGATTTATCGTTCCTCAAAATGGGAGCCAAGTACTTCTCGAAATATATTTCGATTCCACGGCACTTTTGCACACGCACAATAGCAGCATTAATATCAAACAGAGCATCGTATTCGAAACTGGCCACGGCACTGGCTGCCAATTGCCCCTGGGCGTTTTCGAAGAGCTGCAGCTGAACTTCAGCGGGAGCCCGTGATATATACAATCGAATCACATCCAAGACACGCTTCCGCTGATCGGCCTCGTAAGTTCCATTCGGTTTTTGCGTGTAGATATTGAATAGGCGAGGCAGAAAGTTCTTGGCATACAGGCCAATAGCCTGAAGGCATTCTTCGCTCTGACTGTCGTCGAGTAGCTCCATCAGACCATCGTAAATGGGTGGCCTAAACTCCGGATTCTTTTCCAGAGCGGCACCCAAAGTGGGTGCGAGCTGTTGCAAGTATTCCGGATCTCTTGGCTTGCGACAGAAGCCAGGGAACAGGCCCCACAACTGACAGCACAACAGCTCGTAGATGTGGGACGAGGACTTGTTCTTGGCCTCGGTGAACTCCTTCCACTTCTGCTGGCAGTCAATGGCCAGCGGCACGATCTTCTCTTTAAAGAATTGTAGACTAGCCCCGTTGGCTCCCTCGCGAAGAAGGGGCAGCAGCCAGGATCGCTCCAGCTGCATACCGCCCCTGCCATCGGCAAGGGGTATCGCTGTCAGGATCAGTTCGGGCCCTAATGCCTTGATGGCGCTGATCAGGGTGTGCTCGATCTGCAGACGATGGCCGCTCTTGCTGTCGTACCGCTTGGAGATCGTCAGCAGGGAGGGTGTGAGTTCCGAACTAAAAGAGATGTTAGTTGGAAATGTTGGTGGTTAAAGTTTGGGACTATTGTAAAATTGTTTTATAATCGACCAAAAGTCTAATCAATCCCATTGTCCCAAAAATCAGCAAAGACTTCTAGGACAACTCCAAATATAAATTGTATAGGAGTTAAAAATTAATTTGAGTCAATTAAACAAATTATTAATTTACTGACTCACCCAAATTGCTTGCCGCATGCCTCAAAGACGACGGCAAATATGAGGATCACATATTTGGAGATTTCCCCGAAGGGAGCATTTAGCACCTTGTGAAGCGAAACGATGATCCTGGCCACACTCGACCGGTTTCGCTGTGCATCCTCCGCCGTGGCACATGCCAGCGCCACACAGTCCTGCAGCAACTCCTTGATGCAATTCGAGACACCCACAACCAGCTCCGTTCGCTCCGAGAGCCACAGATCCGTGGTGCAGACATCAACCAGACGGGGCAAGGCCTGCATGCAAAGATCCAGCTGCAGGGTGGCCAAGTGGAGATGGCCCTCCTTCAGCACTGTTACCCAGGCGAGGGTCTGCCGCACATCGCTTCTGTCCGGCCGATATTCGTGGATGGCCGCCAGTAGTTTTGCACACAGTGAGGCATTCAAGTTGGGACTCCTCGTCAGGAAGAGGGCATGCAGCGCCTGGAAACAATTCGTCCTGACCAGCACGTTGGCCGCAGTCATAATAGATAGCAGGTGCTCGCAAACACTGCGTATGTCCTCCGTCCGGAAACCGGATAGTGTGTCCTTGAGCAGCGCCAACGTATGGAGCACCGTCGTCTGGGCATTGGCCAGTACCTCTGGCTTGAACTGGGCCAAACAGAACTTGGTCACCCGACTACTGGCGGGATGATGCTTCACCTTAGGCTGTTCCGCCGCCTTCTTTTTCTCCGCCGAATCCTCCTCATCCTCCTCGGACTTGACGGCCGGCAGCATGAAGCAGCTGCCGTGTATGATGGAGACCACCGCATGCTGGGCCGCCTTACGGATCTTCGGTTTGGAGTGAATGCTGAACGCGAGCAGGGCATCAAAGTACTGGAAAGTTGAGCTGTACGTCCACGTCGCATAATCCTGGGCACGCAGGAGGACGGACAAGCAGCCAATTACCTGGAAAGGGGGGAACGAAAAATAAATAGTTAAACCAACAATTACATTAACATTTATATGCTTATAAATATTTAAATTCCACTCATTTCATGTCAATTTGATCTATCTTAAATGGTCTGATGGTTGAGGATTTATTTAAATTGAAAAAGAACAAATGGTTTAATATGTATGATCAGATGATTTTGTAGATGTTATGTTTATAAGAATCTATTCAGATCACACCCTTGATAGCTAGTTACTAATAGCTTTCCCAAATACTTATTTTAGAAAACCCCTTAATAATCTACTTACATATCGGATGACCGACTGGTTGGTGGCCTCTACGAATCGCTGGAGCAGCGCCTGCATGGTGGCGGCGGTCTGGGCGAACCGCTTCCTCAAAACTGGAGCCGGAACTGACTTGATGCCCATGGAAAGCAGCGCCACGCCGGCCACGATGTCTCGCTCCTCGGTGGCCGCCTCGATCTGCTCCATGAGCAGCAGAAAATACTCCGTGGACGACTCGCCTCCGCCGTTCTCACGGATTATTTCGGTGAGGGCGCTCAGAATGGCCAGCATCTCCTTGTGAAGATCAGAGGAGGCCCGGAAGCCGGTGAGAAGTTTCCGGAAACTGGTGTTACTGCAGCTGCTGTAGTTGGAGGCGAAGGTCTGGAAGGTCTTGAAGGTGCCGGTGGGAGCTGTACCGGATCCGGACATCCCATCGTCTTCGTCGTCCAGTTTGAAGCTCCTCAAACTGCCGGCCACATCGTTAACCGTCGTGGTTTCCGCATTGTAAGCCTGTCTTTGCTCGTGCTTGTGGACCGCCTCCAATGTTAGGCCAGTGGTTTTGGCAGCCGCTGGAGGGGATTACCAATTAAGGGTTAGAGGGCACAGGCTACAGGTGGCTCATTTAAGAAACCCTACTGTTCGTACTTACCCAAACTCAAGTTGGGTTGGAAGAAACGCGATTTGGCTTTCAGGCGGTGCTTCATCTGGTCGGGATTGGAGGTGGCCGACTGGCCCTTGCTCCACGTCTTCCCCTTGCCATGGCGCTTAAGCTTCGATCGAAATTTGCCCATAATCCACGCTAGAATTGATCAAGGAAAGTAGCCAATAAAAAAAAACAAATCGCAACACGTGCGAAGTAGTGTGACCGCTCTTCCGTTAAATTGTTCTATCGGAACAAAAGTAATCGATTCGCAAATCGTTTTTTGAATGTGGTGAGTTTCTATCAAAGTTTTATAAAACGTTTTGAGAAAGCGCCAGTTTAAATACCACATAAATTATATGTTCCAAAGAAAACATTTCAAAAATAGGCTATAATAGTAAAAAGTTTCTCAACACAAAAAAAAATATTAATATTAACATTTATATTTTTATATTTTATTCAATCCCTTAGTTTGTTTTGAATAATATAAAAACAAGAAAACATAATTGAGTTTGCCGGTTATTATAATATTATTGAACTTTAAATAAGCCTGGTACTCAGATCGACAAACGAGTTCGCCAGCGGAAAAACTTTAATCTTTCCAGTGTGACTGCATTTTCGAGAATTCATCAGAATTAAAGCCTAGTACTCAGATCGAGAAAAACTGTACGCCAGTCATGAGAGAGAGCGAGAGGCAGACAGCTGGCGTTCACTTTTCTTCAGCCTTTTTTTTCACCCCGGTACTCAGATCGACGCAAAAAATACCAGAAAATTACTTCGCGCTGTCAACCACCTGAAATTAACTTTTGGTGAACCCTAGCGAAAAGAATACAAAATGTAATCTTTTGGCGTACGCTTCTCACTGAACCTTTTAAAAAATCAAGGGATAAAATCCAAAAACCCGCAAAAGTCGATTGCAGGAGTTTTCTTCTGAGGGTGTTAATCTTTTGGGGTGGCTCTTGTACGAAAAAACGCAATAAAAATCGCCTGTTAGTGCAGCTATAAACTTTATATTAGCAAATAATTATCAGTAAATTAAAACAAATTAATGTTTTTACGCTAGCGAACTCGTTTTTCGATCAGAGTACTAGGCTTAAGAAACACTTTGCTCTGTCAAGAGGGGGTTCCTTGATATTTTCCCTCCATTTTTTAAAATGGTCAGTGAGAAGTGCACGCCAAAAGTTTAAATTTATTTTTTCTTTTAAGCCTAGTATCCAGATCAACAAACGATTACGCTACCGTAAAAACTTTAATCTTTCCAGTGTGACCAAAAGTTTGAGAGTTCATCAGATTTAAGCGTGCTACGGTCGTACTGTCAATCAGCTGGGTTTGGTGACAAGCAGTTAAAATTCAAATATCGTATTTGCGGGAAAGAGCCTTTAAAAGATATTATCAAATACTTTGGCAAAACAAGTCTGTCGCTGTAAAAAGAAATTAAAAAACAATACAATTTAAATTTAACAGTTGTTTTTTTTAATTTACTGATAATTATTTGCTAATTTAAAGTTCATAGCTGCACTTTTATTGTGTTTTTTCGTACATTCTGGACCTAAAAAACATTTTGCTCTGACAAGAGGCACCCCAGATAGTATTAATGTTATTTTGTCCTCACATATAAACACCTGCAATCGACTTTTGTGAGTTTTTTGAGTTTTTCACTCCATTTCTTATAATGTTCAGTGAGAAGCGCTCGCCAAAAGATTAAATTTTTTAATCTTTTCGCTAGGGCTCACGTTTCCGCAGACTGGCAACGCTATGGAATTTTCTGGTATTTTTTTCGTCGATCAGGAGACCGAAGTGAAAAAAAGGCTCGACGAAAAGTGAACGCCAGCTGTTTGCCTCTCGCTCTCTCTCATGAGTGGCGTACGGTTTACGTCGAAGTGGATACTAGGCTTTAGGGTTCACCACAAGTTCATTTCAGGTGGTTGGCAACGCGATGTAATTTTCTGGTATTTTTTCGTCGATCTGAGTACGGATGTAAAAAAAAAGCCTGAGGAAAAGTGTACGCCAGCTGTTTGCCTCTCCCTCTCTCTCATGACTGACGAACAGTTTTCGTCGATCTGACTACTAGGCTTTAGCGCAAATAGCCCGAAGACTGTGGTCAATTACTAAACAAGTTATCTACCATATACTAATGGACAATTAGCCAAGGTACCAACCAATTATCGATATTACTTCTCGAAAGTCGATAACACTTCAAGCCGGTCTGGCATCCCTACGCAACAAGTTGAAAAATAGAAGAAGAAAAATAGAAACAGCGTCCGCAAATAGTGCGCAAAATAGTGTTTTTTTGTTAACGTGCAACAGTGACATTGTCAAACAGTAAAGACAGTGAATGCAAGTGATAGTGCGACCAAAAACTATTCAAATCATTTGACTACGCAACAAAAACAATTGACCAAGCCACACACAAAACACGCACACATGTGCAGGCACCCACTCGTTTAAGAGAGAAAGAGAGAGAGAGCGCGCGAGTGTGTGAGTGAGTGAGAGGCAAGAACTGTAACTGTAATATAATTGATAAAACAAAAAACGTCAGGAGCAGGAATCCAGTGAGAGAGAGAGGGAGAGAAGGACAGCAAAGCAGCAAAAGAGAGACAGAAGAAAAGGAGGAGGAATTGTTGTTGCTAAAAATAGCAACAAATAGACAGGCGAAGAAGAAGGCGAATAGGAGGAAGAAGTAAAAGCGTTGACGCAGGCAAAGTCGCAGCCTTTTGGTTTTGGCCACTTGGATTGGACTCTTATTTTGTCCCGTTAGCTAGCCTGCCCGCTCTCTCGGCCAACAACAACAAACAACAATCAAGAATAACAACAACAACGACGACGACGACGGACCAAAACTATGCTTTTGAAATTCACAAAAACCAGTGGCGCTGGACCCTCGTCCGTACCGCTACTGCCGCCCAACCCCTTGCCGGGCTCCAGTTCGCCGTCCATGCAGGCAACAACAACGTACGCGGCCCGCGGAACAGGTTCGTAACCCCCCACTCTCTTTTACCCCTCTCTTTACTCTCTTTTGTTTTGATTGCTACATTTGAGTACACCAAGTTATACACCTTGCCCACCGAATTTCGATCACTGAAAGCATAATTAATCGACTTTCTTAGTGTTGGATTGTTCACTTTTTTAAATCTTAGGAAACAGATTTATTTTTTTTTTAATTAATTGGAAAATTACGATGGTTATAAGTGATCTTTGTATTTTAGCCAACAGTTAGCACTTGCCTTTCATTAATTTTAATTTGGCCAAGAAATCTTCTAGTCCAATGCGTTTATATAAAATAATACCTTTAATACCTTAAGCTTTTATTATTAATCAACAGTATCATGTTTTTACGAAGTAGAAATAAACAGACTTTTACAGATTTTTGGGGACTTCTGTTTTTTTTTTTGTATGCTTTGACGTAAATAAATTGCAAACAAAAATAGATCGCCCAAAGGTGTACATATTTTGGTTAAAGTTATTGCCCCCTAGAAATATTTCTTGATTGATTTCCACCCCCTTACGCCTACGGCCCGCCACCCACTCTCGATAATTCTTCCATCGATATCAGCAAAAATTGAAAAAAAAAGAAAAATTTGGCCCCCACAAATATTGCGACATTGAAAGCCACGCACGTGTACCAACACACACTCCTATTAATGTTTACACGCACGCACTTACGGGGAGCCCTCAATAAAGGGAATCTTTTTGGGAAAACTGATTCCACAGAGGATTGAATTTGAATTCTTCAGCTGGTTTGAATCGTAAATAAATACAAATTAACCGTAGGCTTACTCTTGAATTGTTGAATTTGTGTTTGTCATCTCAGGTTTAGGCACAATAAAGGCCGTAAAAGACTATCAATTATAAATATAAATAATAATAAATTTATATTTGTTAATTTTACTGGCTCTAAGCTTTACCATTCGAGTATTCACTGTAATTTTACATGTGCTCAGTGTTTGGAGTGACGCTTTTTATTTCGATATTGTTTTAATTTTTATGCCATTTAATACAAGCTTAAGTTCCTTGGAAACAGTATGCGAATCCTTTTCAAGTTTTTCCTTTATCTGTTTGCTCGGTATTCAATTTCCCCACCCATTTTTCCGGCCCCACCACCCGCTCTTCTGTCTCATTTCATTCCGCTCTCTTGAGCCATTTGTTTGCTCCGCTTAATGCTCATATAATCAAATTGAATTGAATTGAATTGGATGTTTTTCCAACAAGGTCGCGGCTCCTTGGCAACCTGCTGGAAAACCCACTAAATGTAGTTTCCTTTCGCGGGGGTGTGTCTGTTGTAGAAGGAAAACCCACTCGAAAGGGAAATAGAGACAATAGAAAATTACAAAACCAAAATTAACAAAGTGTTGCACTTGTTGAGTAGCAAAACACAAATACAGTGGTTAGTAGTAAATTGAAAATCTAACAGATTAAACAAAAAAATAATCTCATGTATGTTTAAATTTAAACACGGATTGAACCTTAAAACATTTTATGAGACTTTCTTGTGTTTATATAAGCTTCTTATCAATTAAATTTTAATTAAACTCAAGTTTATGGAAATTCATTTCAGTCAGATTAAATATATGACTACAATATATAGATATATGCTATATGTACGTTTTGAGGATCTAAATAAAATGATTTAAACTATAAAAACACTTGAAAAACTATTGTATTCAGGCAATACAAATAATATAAATATAAGAATAATAATTTAAATGATAGGTGCTCCAAATCAGATAGGATAAGCACATAAAAGTAGGTCCTTAAAATTTTCCTACAAATTACAAATATAGGGAGCATATAAGCTTGAAAAACTATTGTATTCAGGCAATACAAATAATATAAATATAAGAATAATAATTTAAATGATTGGTGCTCCAAATCAGATAGGATAAGCACATAAAAGTAGGTCCTTAAAATTTTCCTACAAATTACAAATATAGGGAGCATATAAGCTTTGAATAAAATCTTTGAAAAATTCCTAATTTATGCAAATTTAAAATATGGAAAGGACAATGATTCTGCTTAGCGACCGACCACTGTAAGCACGTATCCCAGCTGTCCATGGTGCATTCGGTTTATTTATGTCCAGCTGCGAAGCCTTAGGATGCTGCCTGTAAATTAAGTGGACTTTGTTCCTTCCTCGACATTTTCCCGCCGTTTGTCTGTCTGTTAATTGCATCGAAAGTCTCGTGACTTGACTTAGTCAGCAATTGTTTATTGGTTTAATTTAATACAATTTTCTGCCCTCTAGATTAGTTAATGATCGTCGCTGCGCGGGTTTTGTTGTTTTGTTAGTCTGGCTTCAGGTTGTTTTTCGAATTTGTTTATTTTTTCAGTTTAGTATGCAAAGCTCGGCAACGAAAACCACTTGAATAATTTCAACTTAGTTAATCAATTTAATTATGTATGAAAATCGTTTCATTTATTATTTGTTGTTGTTGATGCGACACTATTATAGTTTGCTCACATTCCGCTTTGTCCTAAAATTCGTTGTTTGTCTGACTTTAAATCGACAAAATACCTGATGACTCTCGTAAGCCCTCTGTTTTCCTTTTTTTTTTTCTTCGTTTTTCCTATAGTTCTCATTGGCTTTCACCCAAAAATTTGTATAGCAATCAGTTTAAAGTTGAATTTTTATTAGTCTCTTTTTTGTATGTTTTGTTTTGATGTCCAATACCTGAATAGTTCAAGGGTTTTTCTATTCACTTAGTTGTTTGCAACTTATCAAAAACTTTATCAACTAATACCAAATTTTAGCATTTTAGTCATCCTTCTTGTTATTTTGGTTTTAAATCAAGAATTTTTATCGGCTAGCTTTTGGCCTAATCCAATACGATATCAATTTGATAGTATAAAATTTACTATAAACTTTCATCCTATTTTTAAACTATATTCTCTAACTTCCATTTTGAACAGTTGGAGCGAATATTAATTAAATAAAAAGAACTACAATTACTTTTATTAAAGGGTAACTCATGGTCGAACAATCTGAAATTTGATTCACCATTTTTTTGCGAGCCCACCTCAATTATTTTGTTATTGCGACGCTAGCAGACACGCACAAATATGTATGTGGATAAATGATTGGGAGGGGAGATGTATGATATATTTATATGTATATATGGGTGGGAGCAGGTGAAACAAGTTCATTATTGTCCCGATGTCGATGCATTCAAATAAACTTTTCGTTCAAAACAAAATGATTAAATTTGTTTTTATTTTTTGGCTGCTCGAGAGCATCACGTTTTGTTGATTTGAGAAATGGTTTCATAAATGGATTGTTGAGTAAGCGAAGCAGGAAGTAAGAAATTGGACCTTTAATCGTTATTGAAGAATATTTAATTTAACTTTTTGCTATTGAGTGAGGAAAACACTATTTTTTAAAGACTCGAAAAGAGAAATTGAAGATTTCCTTCAAGGAAAACAATTTACCATTGTTCTCATCTGAGTCTTCCAATGCAAATATGTTGTTTAAAGTTTTGCTAAATTAAATAACTTAGACTTGCTAACTTAGAAATTAAAAAAAAAATGTAAATCTAGATAAAAAAAAAATTGTTAAATTGTTAAAATTGTTAAATTCAAAATCTAAGGGCGGCGAAAATATTTAAATACATATCTTTGAACGATTTAAAATATGTCCAACCTTTTTTCTTTACCTATACTCCTTCGGTTTGATTTTACGATTCCCTAAAAAACAAACCTTAATCAGCCGAGTGAAAAATCGAAATAAAGATATTGTAATGCCAGTCAGCCGATAAGTCCGCTCCGAAATTTATATATGCCCCCATTAAATGAGTTTTGCCATATTTTTTGGGGCTTTCTGTTTGCTTTTGTGTGTTGCCTGGGGCGTTCATTAAAGCCCGGCGACAAACAGGAGACAATAAAATGCAATCAGAGCGTTTATGGGGGCATAATTTTTGATCCAAAGCAAATCGAAATCAGTGAGACCGTACTGTGACCGGATATTGATTCAAATTGCCAGTGAATGAGTCAACGCGAGCACTCAGGACTTTTTCTACTCGGATATCTCCTCCACAACTACATTAATTTTACAATTAATTCTGATTAAATAAAATACATTTATAAATAAACAAATGGACAACCGTGAGAACAATAATAAGATTATTACTGGCCCAATTCACAGAATGTATGCGATACGCAATTAAGTAATGAATTCTTCAAGTTTGCTTTCTGCATTTTTAATTACTCACTGGGGAAAGGAAAAATTTCCTTAAATAAGTCTTTGGAATCACGTTGAACAAAAATCTAGTTCTGGGTTTCTTGAGTTATAACGTTCCTGGCATTTCTTCCTTATACAAATAATGACGCAATTGCTTGATAGCCTTTTAGATTAACAATATGATTTTCATATATGGGCTTTAAAACGAAGTTAACTTTTAACTTTTATATTTGTGCATTCCAGAAATTTAAAAACAAATCCTACTTTCTCATGATTTGTAATATTTTTCTCATTCATTCATTCGTGTGCATTGAGTAACCAAGTATTTCATGATCATTCAACTAAAGTTCTCCGCTGTATTGTTGTCACTTGATATGGCATTAAATTCCATTACGTTGCTAGATTATTCCACTGCAACGAGCAGCAAAAAACGCGAGCCAACAATTGTCTAAGGTCAAAACGCAACGCTGTCAAAGCGTTTCTTGGAAAATTGATCTAGACCAGAAGCCGGCTTCCCAGTCGATTTCCATAGCCCTTTCCCCTGCCTTTTTGCACCGCCAGTCTATTACAGAACTCAATTGGCTCTAACGATCACTAGAAAAAATATTTTCTAAATGATAAAACAGATTCTTTAAAATGTTTAAGATTTGAGGTTTAAAGCTTTGAAAAAAAAGGTTTTCTGAAAACAAAAGTCAATATTTTGATATGAAAATTGAATTGAGATTGAATACTAGAAATTCAATTCAATTAAAATGTTTTGCCAAGGTATTTTTCTTTCAAAAAGAAGTTATTTATTAATTTTCTTTACCATTAAAAGACTTTGTATTTAAAATCTTGAAATTATTTGGTTTTTGCCAGTGTAGGGGGGTCGTCCGGAAATGCCGTGGAGTGAAAAACTTTTCTCCGGCTTTTGTTGTGACGTACACGGCAAAGTGGTTTGGTTGTCGTCATTCAGGTGAATCCCCCGTCCCATAGCCGGTTCTAAAATGCATCGAAGGGTGAAAAGATGACGGACAGGTGCAAGGGGGAGTGCAGGTGGGATGAGGTGGGGGGTTTCGCAAGTGAGTGGGTCGGCGGAATGGAAATTAGCGTTAGCAATTTATTTGTTATGCAGGTCGGTAATTGGAAATTGGTAGTCTGGCACATACAGTGCGTTTCATGATCATATCCGACAGTGGTCCATTGAAATTCCTTGCATGATAAATGACCCGGGATTTCTTATTTATATCTCTATATTCATAAATGACTCAATAGCCTGAGAGACAAAATTAACCGGCCGTCATTATTTGGAAAAATAATTCCACTAACTAACTTGCAATATGATTCATAACAAATCAAGCTTAAAAAGTTTAACAGGTAATTGAATTTAATTATACAAAATACAGAATTCCCTCTCTGACTACATTAATCTATAATTAAAACTATGTGTTCATTGTAAAACATTATTTTAAAAGGGAGTTACGAAATTAATATTCTGAATATTCCCAGTATGATTCCAAAGTTTCTGAGTTTTCTCTATAACAAAAACTTACATTATTATAGATCAGGGTATTCAAAAGTTCGCTAAGCTAACCGTTTTTTGAGATTGTGCTAACAGTCTTTCGATCGCTTAACGATGTCGGGCTAAAGACCCCGACTGTCGATATTTGTCTTGCGGTTTTATATTCACTCTGATTTCTGGCACTCCAATCGAAGGAATCAGCCCAAATCAATTGTCTTGGCCGTGACGTCAGCAACTCGTACCAATCGCAGTGCGACGCGAATGTTTATTAATTTATTAATTTATGAATTATAATAATCAACGCCGATGTAGCCGATGAATCGAGACGTACATAAGTCGAATTTCGATTCATGTCCAGGGCATTTATTACTTTGCAATGTAGGCCTCGAATTTCACCAAGTTTCTATTTGCTGAATAAAGCAATTAAAGTTGTTTGACAAAAATGAATTTTTTTGTAAGCAATAATTAAAAATAAAACCATTTATGTTAAATAACTTACGAAGTGAATTTTTGGGCTTTGTCTTCATTGAATTGCAAACCGTTGCTTACATTTTCTAACGAGTATTAATATAGATATATATTATATAGATATGTTATACGTATTTCGTCGAGTTGCCGAACTTTCCCTTATATAATATTTTGTTTTTAGAAATATTTGTAATAATGTCTTGTGACTATCAAATTCGCTGGCCTTGAACTCTTTTCTTGTGTCTTGTGTCATTCACTCCGGAGAAACCAAATGGGGAAAAATAAAAACAAACACTGAGCAAGAGCAAAAGGTAAAATATTGAAGAAATGATAACTTGCTGCGAATAACACTGATTATAATCGAAAAGGCCTGGCTCGGTGTTCCCCTTTTTTTTGTTTTCCCTAATGTCACTGTCAACATGTATATTTATCTCTTAACATTTGTAAAATCATTATCTTGAACGTGACTTAACAGCATTCTGGTTGTTTCACAAAAAAATGTTACAATTGAAATGCGAATTTCACTCGAAGATATTTTTAGTATTTCATTTTTGTACTCCTTACGATAAGATACTGAAAATCGAGCAGTGTTACAAACCAAAACACGAAAAATATATTGGGAAAAAAAAAGTAAACTAAATTCTGAACAAAAGATGTGCGCAATTCTTGACTAATAAATAAAAAAACCCTTAAGATCATAGTATATTCAATTAATAAACAAAAGAAAATAGTTGTTATGCAATATTGTTTTTAAAATATAATTTGAAATACAATATGGGGTTATCTTACATTTTACCAAACTGAATACAGTTTACTCAAATGTTTTTGCTCTAGATTGTTTTTGTTTACATTTAAAACACTACAATAAAATAGTATTTTTCGAAAAGAGAAAATACGGAAATGCCGTGCGCATAGCTGATTCTCACCTGGCAAGATAATATACCTGATATTCGCGTACGAAGCTTTTCTCCTGCGTTTTGGATTTTTTTGCACTTTGGACAGACACAAATCATCCAAATTATTTGTGTACATTGGCTGTGGCTTGTTGTCTTGGTGTTTTCTGTTTTTGGTTGACGAGCCCCAAATATAATAGAAATTGGGGAGGGGTCCAGCCTTCGGTAAATATGAAGTGGGGAGTGTGTGAGATAGGTTTTATTTTCTGGGGCCTGGGTCTTTGGGTGTGTGCTTGTGTGTGTGAGTGTGTGTGTGGGGGCGGTCTTGGTCCATCGACTCTAATTGAAGTCGAAGCGAGATGGCAGTATGGGATATGGGATAAATGGGTGTTTGCCTTGTTGTGTGGGTGGCGACACTGAGCCAGAAACGCATTTGAAATCTTTGTTTGTCTATTTACTTTCATTATTTAAGTGCTAAACGAACGTTTTTCATTTCCATTTAGCAAAAAAGGGTAACACAATTAAAAAAAAAAAGAAAAGAGGTCTCTAAAAGAGTAACACAATTGAAAAACAACTTAGAGCCGCGTTTTCCGGCCCTATAAAGAGGACTCCTCCTCACATGAGTCGAAAATGGCTTAATTTGAATATGAATAGGCTTAAACTGTTTAAATAACACTATCATAACAAGTGAAAAAATCGACTCATTTGCATACCTGGTTTTGAAAAGGAAATTCAACCAGAGCTTGGTAGATCGGTGGATAATGATTTTTAATATGGGTTTAACGAATTACAATGCGTGATTCTTTTTTTTTTAATTTGATTAGTGATTTTGGACGGTATAAGTTATTTATTGAATAATAAATCTTATATACCATTTTTTTTTTACCCCAAGGCCCCAAAGAATATATTGAAAATATTGTTTTCGAATCTTTCGAAATATCATTAAACTCTAATGTCGATATAACTGTTATGTATTTCAAAATAAATTAAATTGTTGTTTATTTTTGGTGATATAACCATATACCAAATTGTATTTGTCGTAAGCCTTCTCTTATCCAAAGATCCCCGAGATTCTACGAATACCGGTTGAGAACACAACCAAAACAAACACTGGGCGCCCTCTGGTCACTCAAAGAGATACTATAGTCAGGGGTCAGTTGAATCGCAGAATGCGAACAAATAGAGAGAACTTCATAAAAACTTACCTGTTTAAACTATTTCGTTTTTTCTTTCTTCTTCTGACCGTTTCTACTTCGCCCTATTGTTGTTGCTGTCTGTTGCGTAAATATTTGCCTTTTGTATTTAGCGTTTTAAGAGATTATGAATTTATGCTTTACCTTGAGAGGGGGAGGGGCTTTGTGCTGGCGACCTCTGGCGACGGCGACACGTGTAACGCCCCGATTCAGGGGGTCTTGAAAAAAAAAAAAAACACGTGGGTTGGGGGGGGGTCTTAACTTACAGCTGTACTACTAAATAGCCTGTCTGCGAGATAATTGGGATCCAAACTCTGCGAGGCAAACCAAACCAAATCAAACCAGATCGCATCAGATCGCAAAAGTAGTTCGCATTCGCATTCGTATTCGCATTTTGATTACGGTTTCTGCTTCCTCTTCCAGGCAGTCTGCGGCCGGAGTTTAACGATCAGAAAACCTATCAAAACGCGACCACACCATATACCATACCATACTCGAACCGATCAGACAAAGTCTTGCAATTAGTTTTTTTTTAATTTTTTTTTTTTTTTGGCAGCCAAATTGTAGACGAACAGCTTAGCAATTGCCTTCGGTCTAGTGGTTTCGGTATTGTAAGTGAAGTGGTCAAGTTTGATTCAGGAAATACCCTTATTATCAAGGGACAAATATTAAAAAATAAATGGTACCATTTCAAACATTGAGTTCTTTGAGCAAAGATATTTTTTAAACGGTTCCTGGCAATATAGCCAAATTCTCAAAATAATAGTTTAAGTATGTAAAAATTATATTTTTTAGTTTGTATGTTTTGATTGGAGTTTTAAAACCCGCAGAGCATTCATGGGTCGTTTTTATACTTTGTAGTTAACGTGTTATTGTTGTGTTTTCGCTTGGTATTGTGAAATTCGCCAGCGCAGACGTCTAATGTACACATATGTACAAATGTGCTCACCGCCGAATGTATCTGTATCTTTTATGAGCTGGGCGTGAGCGGTGTCTGATAAGATTTTGTTTACTTTTCGCTGGCGGCTGTCTCGCTATTCTCTCGATTTTTCGGCACTGCCAAATAGAATACGAATTCTATGAAAACCACTAGCGAGACAAGTGAGAAAACGAATACATGGATGATGACTATGACGAACATTGCGATTTGCTGGCTCTTCGATAGCGATTTTTGATTGAGACCTGCGATTGGGGAGCCCAGCATCTTGAGACATACGTTGACTGAGTCTCTGGCCGCCGCTGCTGCTGCCGCTGTTGTTGTTGTTAACATTATATTATATTATTTTTTTGTTTTTGCTGATTGCTGGCTTTTTGTTTTGGCTCAAGTCACGTGATGTGCGCGTGCCTCAGTTGTCCGTGTTTTCTGACGTGCACGCTGACCGCCGCTATCTCCTCCCCCCATTTCTCCCATTTCTTCGGACTCTTCTCTCTTTATTTAAATTATATTGTTGACAATCTGCGCCTAAGCCATTTATCAAATATTTCAATATTTTTATTGATAAAAATAAATCAATTATTCAATCATAGCCCAATTAAGACAAATATTTTGTATAATATTAATCTTTAATTTAGAAGGAAACAAAAAAAATATATAAGTACACACTTTTTCATTCATAAAAGACTGGCTCATAGTTATTTTAGTATTGTTTTTCATTTCGGGAATGCAAAATATGTGGAATGATCAAGGGGGCGTTTAAAAACGCGCTAAAAATTATGATGAGTACTCTTAATTTTCTTCTTTTTTTTTTGCGATATACTACCATATTTTGTTGTTGTTTTTTTTTGGGAGAATTCAAGATGAGAATTGTATGCTGATGTGTGTAAACAAAAACAATAATAGATCGCATAGCGCCAAATAAGAAGGCAGAAAGCTGAAAATCCGCAGAGACAGAAAATAGCAGAATACTTAGATTTGAAGGCTATGTGAAAAGAAGAAGAGCTGGCCATAAAGATAGGGAAAGAGCAAAAAGAGGGGCTGGAGAAAAGTATTATTTAGCGCATTCCGTGACATTGCTAAGAAGTAGTCATCCATTTTGCCTTATGAATTGATGAAAACGCACGACAAGCAATCCAAACACAAATACATCAATTAACAGCAATTTATTCAGTTCTTTATTAATTTACTCTTCGTTTTATAGACATTTTCCCTATCGGTTCTCTCTTATTTATTATTTTCCCTCGACGAGAAGCCAATGCCAACAGTCCAAAACTGCAGTTGGTAACTCCACGCAGATCGAGTTAGTTTTGCATTCATGCCCTGTCCATTTTCTTGGTATTAACTATGCAAAATGTATTTTTCATCTATAACGTGTATGTTATCTCTTGTCTATTTAACAAACGTTAAGATCTACACATCTTATTATATAAGAAAAGGAGCATCGATCCAAAACTATATACGTTTTTGGTCTAAAATCTTTACAAAACCATTTTAAATTGTAATTTCTAAATGAATATTGATCGGATAATTCAAAGTGGAAGTTTCAATCGATTTTTAGTGAATCCCCATAGCTAGATTCTATGCTAATCAATTTAACGCGCAAATGCAAATTACATTTAACCCGTTGCTATTATTGTATGGTTTTCTCCTCCTTTTTTTATAAAGCCTGGTGGGCGTGGCCCATTTACATATCATTAAAGTAATGCCTCACGATAAATAACTATTTTTTCTGCTGCTGCAGCTAAACCCCAGGGACAATGTGTTGTCATGCCGTCCTGTTATCAAACCCCGTACATCCACGTGATGCCAAAAACAAGCACTTACCACTTGAAAAACCCAACCACCTACAACATCCATGGACGTACATCGGTATTCTCGCCCAAAATAAACATAGATCCCCCGGAAGTTCAAAATATAAACCACGAAATATAAATGAAAACATGAGCGAAACTCGAGCAAACTGCTGCTTATCAACTTTAGCAAATTTCTCTCTGCTCTGCTGTTGGGGGTATGGCACTAGAAAATGTTCGTCGATCTCTCAGTTTTGGGTATGGGTATGGGCATGGCGGTTTGATATGGTGGTGATTCCCTGGAACACCTTGACTGCTCCCTTTGCCCCCCGCCTTATCGCTGTCTGTGCCCAACCGCGTTTGCATAATCTATGAAAAGAAACTGGCGATTAGAAGACACGCGCAATAATTCCCATTAAATGCAAGAAGAAGCAGAACCAAAGAGATAGCTTTGCGAACTGGGAAGGAACTAAAGATTAGTGGTTTCTCAAGTGCTTTTTCATGGCTTTCGAAAATATACCATAATTCTTTTGAACATTCTAAAAGAAATGTTCAGTCATAGAAAAAATTATCACTTCAACTTGTCAATTTTAGTATAATTGATAACATTCCCAAAAAAAAAAAACAATCTTAATAATATTAGTAAATAAAATTCTTAGTCGCAGTATTTAAATTGAAATAAAGAATTTATATATTTTAATAATTCAAGACGGCAGTATATAATAATTGGTCAGTTTACTACACTATATTTCTACAAAAGAAAAGTCTGTATGTTTAGGATCGAAAGAGCTTTGAATTGTTAATATGCGAGATGGCCAACTACTATTTATATAAAAGCTGATGAAGGCAGCGAACAGATTTTCTACTGTTAACAATAATTTGGCTGTTACTGCCTTTCGGTCGCTGTTAACTGAGCATGCGCTTAACAGCTGAGATCTCTGTTCGGCCAATGCGGCGTATGCGTGATATTTTCTCCAGCTATACCTATACTGCCGTTGCCATAATTAAATCAAACGGTAGCGGCAGCAAAACAATTACAACAAATTTACGCAAATTAATTAAACAATACAACAATAAAACATGGGAAAAAAGAAGCACTAAACTCTTTTTCCTTGATTGTGCTTGTGTGTCTTTTGAAGTTCAGTGTTGTTATTATTGTTTTACGTGCAACAGGGAATAACAATTTGATTTTAGCTATTTTTTTTTTCTGTTGATTTTACTTTTTACGATCACAACCGCCGTAAAAAAAAAAAAAGCGCCATACGCAAAACGTTTTCAATAACATTTCGTGTCTGGCGTTTCGTTGTTTTATTGCTGAACAAAATAGTAAAATTGTTTACCGAAAAATGTAAAAACAATTGTTAAGAATTTTTGGTTTATCCACAAAAAAAATGGTTTAGAAACAAAGCACAAACACGATTTTTGTTGTATCTTTTCTTAAAATTAAATATTTTTTTAATGTTTTATTAATACATTATTACTGAACGATCTAAAATTAAAGTGCTTTAACTTGTAGAATAATATAGAAGGACATAAAACGCACTTTTTTATCATCGTTATAAACGGGAATAAAAACAACTTTTACTTAGTTTATTTTTCTTAAATCATTTTTAGAACTATTAACCCTCTTTTCTTTGAAGCCAAATTGTACTGCTGTCAAAATAAAATTCTTTTACCAAAAAATTTGTTGAAAAAAGATTGAAAGGCTTTTTGTACGCTTTTTAGTCTTGTTTTGTGTACCTTTGTGATTAGCATTGCTTCGTGGCGTCGCGAGTCAAAGGGAATTGGATAGGTGGAAAAGGGAAAAGGAGAGGAGGAACCGCGTTAATCGATACGAAATAAATCGTCCGATATCGTGATTAGGCATTTATCATGATTAAGATATTGGGCTATGTATGTATAGTGATGTATCACATAAGGTACAGCATCCGTTGGATGTGAAAATATATTTTTTTTGGTTCGCCGACTCCGGCGAAAAGTAAATGCCTTATAGCGAGATCTTTGGTCGATTTCCCATTGGCCAAATCGGAATAAAAAACGATACGCAAAAAACAAGAATGCGGAGACGAATGTTCGAATATAATTTGCAATTTTTGAGCTATACTAATTAGAGTGCCAATCGAAACAAATAGAAGCGAGACAAATCAAATTAAATATGTGCTAGTCAGACAGGCAGTTTTGCGACTGTAGAGCTATAGGGACAAATTTAAACAATTTATTAAAGATTTTTCGGATTTTTTTAACATTAAAAAATAATTAAAATTGGTTTAAGCTTGGAGTAAAACTTTTCGAGCTGGAGTTTATTACTTGTTAAAGAAATTGTCTTCAACCACGCATCCAATGTAATTCTAATTTGCGTACTTTTACGTATTCTAAAAGACGATGAGTTATTTTGCCACATTATCTGTACCCCTGGTATTTTATTTTTCTTCGTTTTTTTTCTTGACGCAACTTCGGAAACTGGTAAAATTCCGAAACAAATGAAACATCGTATAAATAATTATAGAAGCCAATTGCTCCTCCAGGTCAAGTAACTATTGTTGTAGTTGTTTGTTGTCGTTGTTGCTCTGGTTATTGTTTTTGTTGGTTGTACTACTGATGCAGGTGATGAAACAAAAGTACAATAAACCGTATTAATAAGTGCAGGTTGTAACCTTGAACCTTGACAAATACCCAAGTATATTGCATATGGTTGTTGGTTTATTATCGTCGTTGTTGTTGTTTGCTATAATCATTGCTAAGGTCGCCACGCACTAAAAGTAGGGTATAATATAATACATTCATCGGAACAGCAACAACAATCAGCGAACACAACAATCAGCAAATACACGAGATGTAATCATCATCATATGTGAGGATTTGGGGGGTATCGGTAGTTTCTGGGGGGAGCCATTCTGCCAACGAACAAAATGTTATAAATTATACATCGCCGAGTGACAAATGTGCGCGGCGAACATTAAAAATGTTAAGTATTAATTAAATTTCAACGCGAATTGAGCAAAACTTACGTACTGCGATTTAGGATCGATTAGTATTATCCATAATCGAATCTATGGACCCGTAAGGCAACCAAATCTCGAACTAACTTCTTTTCGGAGTCTTTACTCTCTAGAAAGCTATCAAAGCGCGCTACAAGCCACCCCAAAACATAATTTCTTTTCAAAAGCAAATACATTATTATGTTAAGTAACCTTTAAGGTTAAAAGAGTATATTAGACATTTTAAATTTCTTTAAATTTCTTGCAACCTCAAATAATTTCAAAATCATACTTGGGCAATTGGATTGTAAATGTTAATTACATTTAAATTGTTTCACTTTGATCTATGTATGTACGTATGTAATGTTCCCAGTAATAGGGAAGCGCCAAAACCAAATATTCTGTTTTTTTATTATGTATATTCATTGATAAGACGTATAAAAAAAGGGCGTAACGCTGCGTATGCGCATTATAACTGGGTGCGTATGTGTGTGACTATATTTTGATGTTACCTTCGCGCACACACGCTCCGGTTTTCCTCCCTCCCCTTAATAATTTTCAATGCTAAGCCGAAAAATATCAAAAAACTATCATCACTGATTGCTGTTGTTGTTGTGATAACACCGTTTGAGGTGTGCGCGTGCTCTCTTTTCGCTGCCGCTGCCGACTGCGCTGCCTTTCATGGTGACGTCGGCGTTAAAAATTTACATGTGTTATGTGCTGTGTTTGTTTTGTTACTGTTATAGTTGTAGCCGATTTTTATCAAAATTAGTTTGGGACACAGTGGGACTGAGAGCTTTTATTACTGCCAAACACAATTTAACAATTTAAATGTAAACTATTTTGTTTTTTAGGCTATAGGCTATTATGTGCTTTTTTAATTTGAGGTTATTATTATTTGAAACAAAAAATTATTATATTTTGTTTTTTTTTGTAATACCAAAAATAAATTAGAATATATCAATAAATGTTACAATATTTAAGTTTGGTGATTAGCTAATGAAATTATAATGAAACCATAGTGTTAGACTTTAACAACGATCTTATGATTAAGAAACATTCTATGATATGTACTATGATTTGTGAAAATATATTTTAGTCTAACCATTTATTGTATTATATTGATTTATTTTAAAATATATGTGACCCACCGTGCGCCATCGGTAACCAATACGAAATTAACGCCATTGCTGTTGCTTTTATTTTTGTTGCCACGATCGCTAGTCGTTTCGCTTCGTGAGTAGCTTGCATACATTCGGGTTTTGGAAAAAGAGAGCGCTCTCTTTACAGCTGTCCACTCAAATAAGCCACTTGACATGTGGGGCCAAACCACCACCCCACCGCTCTTCACTCCTTACGCGTGACGCTGGTGTGACCAAATTTGGGGCAAATGAATTTAAAAAAAAATGCACCGTTATGGCTGCACACAGATTTTAATAGCGTTTTAGGCCTGATTTTTCAAGACATTTAAGGGAATATGTTTGGAAAAATTGGGGACTTCTTTTCTTTTTTATTAATAACAACCAAATAAACATGATGATATCAAATTACCCGTAAATTAACTCAAATATCTTGGTGCTAAAATTGCCTTTTTGGTCACACTTGCCAAATAGTTTTTCGCGCCCAAGCCAAATGCTGACACCGATGCACTAAAAAAAACAAATCTTGCTTATTAGCTTTGGCTTTTTTAAGTAATAAATATATTCGCAGAAATGATAATATAAAAACAAATGTACTTACATTTTATATATAGTAAAATGTATTGTTGGAATAACATAAAAAAATCCTATTATTTTTTTAAACAAAATGACAATTGTAAACATTATCTGAGATGCAAAGTGGATTAATTTTTTCTTCGTGTACAATCGCTAGTATTCGTTTGTCAACTTATAGGCATTTGTATGTGCGAACTTTTGTTGGCATGCCGTTCTGTAGAGTGGCCCTGACTGTCTGCAATTGACCGCAAAGCGAACGTGTGTTAATTAACAGCCACGCATCGCAGCTAAACAAGAAAATACACACTTTGGGATGGTGGTCCGCTCTAGGTAAAAGTAAAATGTGTTTTTTCAAAAGACAACAAAAAATTAATCATACGGTGCGGTATCATTTGTTAAGCAAGTTTTAACAAGTTTTTTTTATAACAATGTGCTTGCTAAGAAAACTTTACACATTAAATATTCGATTATTAAAATATCATTTTTATAAATATGTATTGAAATAAAAAAATACGGTATCGTTTTGGAAATAGGTTTATATTTCGACCTCCTTAACAACGGAAAAAGGGTCACCCTAATGCAATGCGCATACGCACCGGCGGCTGGAGCATAGCATAAAGAGCGAAAAGAGATGAAATAACCTGCAACCTGCACTGCAGAGCGATCTTTTGATTTTCATTTTGATACTGATATTGATTTAAATTTCTCACCCACCCTCTTTCTTTCTCTCGCTCTCTTTGTGGTTGCTTTATCAATTTGCGTTTGCAATCAGTGCCGACAAGTCCAACAACAAATAGAAACGGGGCGCGCGCTGTGCTCACACACACATGGAAATCAATTAAACCCGTTGTCGTCGTCGTCGTCATTCGGCCACGCGTACACTTGTTGTTGCTTCTGCTCCGGCGGCTCTCTCCGCTCAGCATCACTCGTTCTTTTCGCCGGACATTTGGAGAGAGAATTCTCCGGGTCGCTGGGTTGAGGTTCGAGTCTGCGCTAAAGTTATATAGTGCGCCCACCTTTTTCCGCCGCAGTCCATCGATCTCAGCGTAAGTGTTCGCATCACCATTTCGCCGCCGCTCTCCGATTACGGTTCACGGTTTACGGTTTCCGTTTAACAATTTACGGATTTGCGATTCGGGACTTACGGGCTACGGTCTAAGGCTTACAATTACGGTACTATACCGAACTCGTGCTAAAATTTCGCACTTTTCACTCCTGCCCGCTTTTTTTTCTGGTGTGATGTGCTCAATTAATGTTTATTATTTGAAAAGTTAAAACTTGTGCGCCTATTTTTTATCAGCCGAAAAATTGTGGCCTGATCGCATAACTGAAAAAAACAAAAAACTGGAGAATTAAAAAATAATAAAACATTCACCGCAAATCGAACAAACGAAGCTTAGATAATGTGTTTCATAAAAAGACAATTTTTGTTATTTGGCGTTAGACGCAATTATAAAATTTATTCTTAATACCCCACTTTAGTTCGAGGGGTATATCTTATGAAAACGAAAAGGATTCTATTAAGTAAAAACTTATGAAATTTATAGTTCGATTGACTTAATTAAAGTCTATAATTCCAATTTGTTCACAAGACATCTTTATTAAAACTATGAGTACTGTCATTTTTTTTTGAGGGAGACCAAAGTAACTTTTCTCAGTCGCGCGCGGTTTATCTTATCGACTTTAAGTCCGATGGGTAGAATTCTACGGATAGTCCCTGTGCATAAGGCACTTCCAGTCGCAAAACCCCAGACCCACAGACCACAACAAAGGCAACCGGAACCGGCCAGAATCTCCCAAACGCCAAAAAAAACTAATTTAAATACAACACAATTATATATACATTTAATAAACTTTCTGTTTGTGAGTTCCCGCAATCCAAAAATCGCGTAAAAACTTTTGTTTATAACAAATTAAAATGCGGCCAATAACATAACCAAAACAAGAACATAAGAAATAAAAGAAAATTAATTGAAGAAATGATTATGATAACTGATTGAACAAATTGGTGAATCAAGTGATTCGAGAGCAGACATAAATATGAATTCTTTGATTTAGTTAATTGAGTATGTTCTGTTCAAGAGTTTTTCCTCAGGTGATCTGTTTAAAAATTTTATTAAATTTTGGATTATGAGAATAATATTAAATAGTTCCATTCTTGTTTTTCCATTTTATTGATTTTACATTTTATTTTACGTTTTATCAACTACTTTTAAACTTCATATCAAAGTCAAGTCTTTTTTTAATTTTGATTATATTAATTTATTATTATGTGTAGCATTTTTAGAATAAAATTTTCTGGTTAACTTTCAATTTAAAAAATTGAATTTTTTGATAGTGCTGATTCTTTTTTGACAAGTACTTTAATAATATTTATCAAAGTCGAACTAAATGCAATAGTTTCTTAACTTCCAAAACCTATTCTCAGGTTTCCCGATTACCTTTCGCTTCCTGCTCGAAAGTTGAAAACGTATAATAATCTGAGTAGCGCAGATCAGATAAGATCAGCTTAGTTCTGCTCACTTCAGACTCGTTCATTACACGTTCAATGTGGGTCAATGAAACAAGATCATGATTTTTCACAAAACCCAACGGCAGTTGCTACACACATTACAACGCAGTACACGCAGTATATATACATATAAAACCGATTGCTGATAAATACACCGTACAATTAGCATTTAATCAAGCCAAGAACTTGCCTTGGCATTTGATTGTCAAAAAAAAAAATATAAAGACCAATCCATGCCGAAACCAGAGGCCAATGTAGTTATGGTCGAGAGGCGGACCAGAAGAAGGGGGCGGGGTCGGTCGGTGCTAACACACTTATCTGTGTCACCTCGATTAGCAGTTATAGTCGTACACAACGAAATCAAACGCACTGTGAAAATGTTTGGGAAATTTCGGAAATTGGAATTGGAAAAAAATGTGTAATGATAGTATATTAGTAGTTATATGTTTTGTCCTATAGTTTTTTATAATGTCAATAACTTTATAAAAGAAATATTTAGTATGTAAACTCAATGAGAATATATGTATGCAAACATTAAACAGGTGCTTAAAAGTGCTTTTTGTTAGATTTTCTTTATTGATTTTAAATAAATAGGGTTTTTTCTTAGTTTTTCTTTCAACCGTCCTTAAGACTAAACCATTTTAAAATCGAAACATGAAAGCCTTTTGTTTATTAAAAACAAGGCTACAAGTTTATTTTTCCGAGTGTAAATTCTGATTCCGAACGGTTGAATGAATCTTAGTGTTATGAAGCGGATTGGAGCGTGGAATTCCTTAAGACCTTGCGGAACTTGCCACTCAAAAGGGCTTTACATTGCTCCCCAAAAAGTAAAAGGGATCCCAAACAAGTAGAACAGGAAAGAATCCCGAGACCTGGTAGAACCCGTTTTCCGATTTCGAACTCTAACTGTAAATGAGCAGATAATATAGCAAAAAAAAAAAGGGAGAAACCAGGAAGTTGTCAAAGGATCGAAAAAAAGAAACAAACTTAACTTTTTTTAGGCGCCTTGGATGGACAATGTAACCAGTTTTGGGGAAGGGAAAAATAATGCACTTAAGGCCCCAGCTTCTCTCTCGATTATCATAATCATTATCTATATACAACAAAATGATCATTAAACCATTGCGATCTCCTTATTTCTGCCTTCTCTTGTCGCTTGGACTTTGAACCGCGTCGGCGATTAAAGAAGATGTGTATAAAAAACAACACTTTTACATCGTTCGGTTTCAGTTTTCGGCATCGAGCTGTAAAAAATAAAAAAAAAACCCAACGGTCATATGAATAAATGAATAAACGAGCGAAAAAGGCGAAGTGCCGAAACAAAACAAAACGAAACAACGCATTTTTTAACCTGTTTTCCAAGTGTTTTAAGTTCGTTTTACAAACGTTTTCTATGCGTTTTAAAATTTGATAAACGTTGGGCGGGACTTTTTCATAAAACGAATTTCGTTAGAGCTACTTAAAAGTGTTTCCAGTTATTGGTATCGCTTTTTTCCCGCGTAGTATACATACGCTATAATAAGTTTTCTTTCTTTCCATTCGAAAATCTGGCAGATAAATACAAATCTTTAACTGCTGAAAATATATAACAGCAAACAAAAGCAACAACAAACAAATGTACAAAGAAAATCCAAAATTTTAAAAAACTAAATTAAAAAAAAAACCATTTAATGTGCCAACCATAGTTACTAAAAAATCAACTACAAAAAACACTATTAGTCAAAACAAAAACAACAAAATCGATGCCTGTAAACATAATTATAAAATACAATAAAAGCACTTATCCCAAAAAGAGAACGAGAAACTCTAGGAGAGAGTAGAAAGAGTGAAAAAAAACACTGAGAGAACTACAATTAATTGCATTAAATAGCCATAAAAGTAACTTAATCGAAAGTCCAGTGCAAAACCAAAATCAAAATGCGCTTCACCTACAATCAGTATAAACATTACGAGTCCGGTTATCGGATTCCATCCAAAAT
Source organism: Drosophila rhopaloa (assembly GCF_018152115.1). Taxonomy (NCBI): domain Eukaryota; kingdom Metazoa; phylum Arthropoda; class Insecta; order Diptera; family Drosophilidae; genus Drosophila; species Drosophila rhopaloa. The sequence continues at coordinate 12,025,227 of NW_025335123.1, read as the reverse complement.
GCATAATTTGAACCATCATAATAACAATAATAATAATTCTGGGGGTGGCAACAACAACAACAATATGAATAACAACAGCCATCATTATGCCCACCACAACAACAACAATAATGGCGGAAACAACAACACAAATTTCCAAGCCTATCAGCATCATTACAAAAGCAATTTCGGTAAGGACGTGTTAAAATAATAAAGATAAGAAATAAATTAAAAGTTTCTTTAAATTTAATCTATTTACGTAACTGATGGTAAAAATATTGATTGTTTAAAAGAAAAGTTGGTACGTGTAACTTGGGAAATAAAAGAAAAAATATACTTTTAAATGTTTTATAATCTTAAACCTTAACAAAAAATTATTTTGGGAACATCAAAAACGTATCAAAGGGTTTATTTCTTCATAATTTTAAAAAGTACGGAATTCTTTGTAATAATTAAGTAATATTCACTTTCGCAGAATTTGATATTTGCCCCAAAGTTCCGTAGTGCTTTCAATTTTATAGATCTCCCATAAAGATATGCTATTTACGCTTTAGTACCACAAAATATAAGCTGGCTGTGATATCTAGAATTGTTTTTTAAAGACTTTATTGGAATGTCAGCTGCTAACATGACGTAGAGTTATTTGCCAATTTGTTCCCTTATTGGCTTTATAAATATTTAAACCAGAGCATGAAAATCTAGACACTGTACTATCCCAACATCCAATGCTAATGGCTGTCTTATCGGCAACATGCCGTAATTCCTTTGAAAACAAATCTCTCACTGCGCCTTTGATAACATGTCATAATCGATATGGGAGTTATTCGAGTACACCTGGAATTTCCTCGCCTTGAAGATCCAACCAGAAATGTCGAGCTCCCCAATCTCGAATTACGCGAGAGGCGCCAGTTGTCGCTGGTGATTCAATTCCTTTCACCATATCAGGTTCGGGTTCTTGTTTTCGCCAGTTGCCAAGTTTGGCGAGGCGATAAGATTACAGCAGAAACAGTAAAAATAAAGCCAAGAGGCTCGAGCCATCCAATCAAACACCGAAACACTTGACCAATCCGCTAATTGGATGGTGACAAATGAGATCAGCGAGGAGAAGAAGTGCTTGTCCTAGAAATGTAAAATAACTTTAAATTTTAAAGCCAGAACTGGTTTATTAAGTAATAAATATTTTGAGCCATGCAAATTACAGTTATAGATGTTAAATGGTGTTTAAAAAAACTATAATATTTGTAGCAATCCTACAAACTATGTAAATATTGCTGTTTCATTTCGTATTTTGATTTCAGTATGTCAATATATGTAAATCTAGGTAAAATAATGGTTGTATATTAATGTATATACTTTATTCAAATAGATTCCAAAAGACCAATCAATTGCAAAGTATTTCCAAGTTAGAAAACAAGTTTTCTTTAAATCAAAAGTGTAAAAGCGTATACTCCTATTTAATGAATTAAAACATATTTCCTTCTTTCCGCTTGTTAAAAGGTTCTAGAGATACGAAAATAATCGTTGAGCTGAGTGAAAAGTTGCACTTTTCCTAATTCTAGAGTGTAGTGCTTTTCAATCAGACAAATTGACCAGACTCCTCTTTTCATTTCCGTTATTGCGGAGAGGAGAGGGGGCTCATCTTTCACTGCAGTGGAAGGTGGGGCAGGCACAGTGGGTCAGGCAGGTTCAATACACTTAATTTACCTCGCAATTGTTTTATTGACAATCTGTTTGGGGTTCACCTCTCCGAAGCTGTTATTTTGCCCGAGAAGTCTGCGCTTAATTATAGAACTCACAAAGCCCGACAGCACAACATCTGTGTTTAATCTGTGTTTATCCAGGGGATTCGTTACTCCAACCTCGCCCTGATCTCCAGTGAAAATTGAATTAAAGCCCGCTTTTTGTTTGCCAATTGAGTGCAACGTCTAGTAGATCATCATGATGATAGATGATACGCAGATGAAAGCGACAATGGCCTTAGGAGTGATTGTCGTATCGTTAACGTATCCATCTATCTGTAGTATCTGTATCTGTATCTGTATCTGCGGCATGAGATGGCAGTTTAGCCCCTTGGAAACAAAAGCCGTATCCCCATCTCCCATATCCCTCCTCCCGATCCAGTCCGTTCTTATCTGTAGCGATCACAGGTAAAGCCCATTTCCCGGGTTCCGTTTCTTTGGGTTCTTCAGGTAGGCGCGTTCCGCAAGCCCAACAATAAATGTTTGTTTGTTTGATTTCCACCCAAGGTTAGGCCAAAAGGGTGCGGATCGCGTGGGTGTTTTTGTACTTATGGTATCATAAAAGCCAAGAGTCGAACAGATTTTCTCACCTCCCTAATTTGTATATCTATATTCTTTTTATTTTTTTGAGCGCAACGCACGTCACCGAGGGATCATCGTAATTTGAGATCAAAGTTTGTTTGCTTTCGTTGCTGCTATCAAAGGCGCTATTGTTTGCTCGATTCTTATCTCGTAAATTAGCCCGTAATTGTATAGCGATGTTACCGGAATTAAGGAACGGAACATGCATTTATAGGAGATTTCTCTGGAATTAAATGGATTTCAGAAAGTGGGCTTTCAATTATTTGTAAATAAATAGTTATGAGGGTTTGTTGGAAATATGGTTTTTATTTAACAACCTTTATTACATTTCACACTAAATTTTATTGAAATACCTTATACTTTTTGTCTTTCTTTAAGCTTTTATGGTGTTTCATTACAAAACAACCTTTATTGGTTTGTAGGAACGGTCATGTTTTGATGAGGTCATATAATTTATAACCAAACATGTATCGTAAAACTATGTGTTTTGTAGTGAACATGTCATGACACGATACAACTGGCTGTGACATAGTCAAATTCATCTATATGTATATTTTGTAAATATAACTTAGTAATTATTTAAACTACCGAAAATTAGCCACATTCTTAAACTACAATAGGCCTTCTTGCAGATACAATTGAAACTTAAGTGGCTTTGCCTAAAATCTGGCTTCTTATCGTTCCGTTTTTCCTTTATTTTGCCCACACATTGGCCTATCCCAACAGACATATTATTTAGCCCCCAGATCGCCCGCCCCTATATAGAGATATAGCCCAAGTCGTGTCCCGTTCGCCAGCGCCCCCTTATGAAATTATCTAATTTTATATTTGCAATTGATTTGCATTTTAATTAAATGTTCTGCGAAATAAACAAGTAGAGGCAGGCGTTCTTTTTTGTTTCATTTTTTTTTTTTATGAATAATTAAAGAAGCGCAAGCCAAATATACGATCGAATACGGGGTAATAATAAAGAAATAAAACGGGGCAGGGAGGCAGTGCAGCAGGGGAGTGGACCGGAGTCGCGGCTTGTTAATGGGTTGGGTTGGGTCCGTTTGGTTTGGTTTGGTTGGGTTTGTCTGGCTTCCTTATCAGCGCACTCCGGCTCATTGTTCCGCTGTCCATGATAATACACAAACAGCACCCAGCCAGATGATATACATATGTATGTATGAAAGTACATATACAGAAGTACTCGCAGGCTAGAACTCCATGTAGAGCAAAAAAAGGCGACGGCAACTGCTGTTGAAATTGAAATGGAAATGCGAATGCAAATGGAAATTGAGCTTCAATTGAGATCAACAATGAATGCAACAGTAGCATCACCATCATCATTGTCACAAGAACAGCTGGAACTGGAACTGCAGCTGCAACAGATTCTATGCTCCTGACTGACTGACTATACATATACGTACGGACCTTAGGTCTCCGGGGTTCGTACTCTCCGGCGGAGTTCAATGCACCCCATTGGCTAGGCGTCGCAGCATTATCAGTTTCCCTGGCATATAACTTGCAACTTGCGAACGGGGACCACAAATCAGACAATGTTTTCTCGGCTCGTCTTTATCTGGATTTTTCCTCTTTTGTGTTTCAATGAAGCAAGTACCATTGGCGCTATATAGGAACATCAAATGAGGCGATTTTCTAGGAAAACTATATTAGAATTGGTTCTAATAGCACTATCGTTTGGAAATAAATATTTATATAAGTTTATTCAATAATTTTGATGATACATGTTAATAGACAATGAATTGATCCTAATTTAACCACGATTTCCCCACTTTTTCTTTTAGGCATGAGGATGACCATGTCCACCAATTCCACAATGAGTGCGCGAATACATCGGAAGGGATTTCGCATACCTTCGAAAAGACAGCCGGGTAAAGGATTGCCCGGTAAGCTGCATACCATCTCCAGGGTGAGTTAATGATTAAAAACGATTTAAATATAAGGCAAATAATATAAAATATATATGTGGGGAAAATATGAAAGAGGAATGTTTGACAATACTTGTAAAATCTTAACTGGCTCATTAGAATATCCCATATTTAATCACATAACTGAAAAGTTAGCTAATTTATTTACTTAAATAAAAGTATTTTGTAGTATATAATTTGTAATCTTAGGAACCATTCCTTTTTAAATAGTTGGACTGAAAAGCTATTTGTTAGTCTATTATATTTTAATTGAAAGTTAGGAAGATTATTTATTTAAATGAAAGTGTTTTGTAGAATACAATTTGTAATCTTCGGAACCATTCCTTTTTTTTTTGTAAAGTTGGGATTAAAACCCATTTGTTAGTCTATTATATTGGTGGCTTATATTCCGTGACATTTTTGCAGACGGGTCCTGGAAAGATCGTTCCCGGGAAGCGAATACCACAGCGACCCCATCCGCCGCCCTGTGACAATTCGAACGACAGTGGCCTGGGATTCGATCAGCACACGGAGATGAGGTCCTCGGGAGGAGGAGGAGCGGGGGGATCGGCTGATCCGGCGGCCAACGGCAGCAACTCCGGCCAGCGGTCCAGTATGCTGGTCAATAGTGCTCTTACCAACACAGTGGCTGCTGCAGCAGCCGCAGCAGCTGCTGCAGTGGCTAGCAGCACGTTGCAGCAGCATCAACAGCACCACCAGCAGCAACAGCAGCAGCAACAACAGCAGCAGCAACAGCAACAACAGCAGCAGCAACAACAGCAGCAGCAACAACAACAACAGCAGCAACATTCACCGCAGCAGCATTTAATACGAGCGATACCTGTATCAAGGTGAGTCACTGTCACTCTTTGCCTCGCTATCCAGCCATTTAGATACATGTATATGTATATACCCCTCTCAGCCTCAAAATCTTCATCTGGGTTCATGCGCAGGCGCGACTCGAGATAATTGCCAGCTCATGATTTCATTTCGTTTTGCGTTTGATTCATGGTTTCGAGTGAATGAATATTGATTGCCTCACCGCAAAAACACCCACACTCTGATGCACAAACTTACACTTGCACGCACACATATAGAAGATCTATTCAGAATTCGACAGAATTCAAATATATAAAAGAAATATTTCTGAATCTTTCAAATATTTTGATTATTTATATAAATTTATTTTCGTTAGTAAGGATTTGTGCTTATAGTTCTTTTTAAAATACTTGAAAAAGTTGTCCGTTTGTCCGTAAATAATAAGTGGTGATAATATTCCGTTGGGTTTAAAGATATTTTAGTAGGTTTTGGTGATATAATTTTTAAATGTAGATTTATAAGAATGATTATAAGTCAATAAAAACACCAGGGGAATTTTTTTATAACCTAATAAAGAGTGAAGTTGTATATACTCGTAGGTTAAATATTTACAGAAAGATCATACATTCCCACAAACTCAAGTTCACTTTTGGATACTACTGGTTAGCTCGCCGCATTTATTTGCAGTCATTTCATTTGTTTATTGGACTGAAAGAAAACGCCTTGTCTTTGAACTGTTTATATTTTATGAATGATCAGGCTCAAATAGCTGAAACCCCCTTTACAAAAGGCGGGGCTAAGGCTTCTTTAAAATTCCGCAGATGTTGGCTCTATTAAGTTTCCTCAGTATAGTCCAGTCTTTTGCATCGGTAGGAACGCGTTTATTTGTGTGGTCTTTGAGGAAAATATGAAAATTTATAGTGCACCAAACAAAAGTGTATCATTTGTAACTGACTTTCAAGAACTTTGTGATTGATAAACAAAAATGTAAGCAATAGTACTTGGGTAGTTTAAACAATAAAGTTTGTGGCTAATAATGGCAATGCTTTAATAAAAAGGATTTCTAAAATCCAACGAAAATCCTTTAGCAACAGTTCACATAAATATGCTCTCATATTTTTAACGTTGGTCATAGACACTTTTTTTTTAGACAGGTTTTCTTTGTAGGTCATGGTGAATATGTTCAGTTTCATTCGATACAGATTAAGATTTAAATTTTCATATGGTTTTCTCTGGGTCTGCGGGCTCATTATGTTGTTGTTGTTGTTTGTGCTGTTGTGTGTGTGTGTGTGTGTGCGTTCGTTGTTTATTTCGCCTTTGTTGTTGTGGTTTTGTAGCTGTAGCTATTGTAATTGCATGCCCCTATCTGTGTAAATCGCCGCATTATCTTATCAGCTTATCAGTTTTTCGAACCCTCCTCCAATTGCAAATTGCAGTTGGGAATCTGAAAATGAAAAAAAAGCAGGGGGAGGGGGAGGTGAATTCAGAAGGTGCTTGACTTTTGGGGTTGCCCCTTATCTCTGAGAAAAAAGTAAAGGGAAAACAATGGAAGTGTTGTGATTTTTATGAGGATAGTTTAGGGCTTTCGTTAATTGCAGAAGAAATCGGTCAATGGTTAAGTGCTTTTTATTTGTGTCGATCATTTAAAAAACAATCAATAGCCTTACATATTTATGGCTTTCTAAATAAGCTTGTCAACTGCATTTCTAGCTATTTTTAATCAGTAAATTATTCTCATTATGTGTAGCATTTTAAATTTAGCAAAACACTTTTCGGTTTGCGTTTCACAAAATGTTTTCAATAATTATTCTAAAAATATTCCTTTTGCTCCAGAAAACTAAGAATTGAATTTTAAAGATAATTTTACATCATGATGTTATCAATTAGAATTCCCAATGCATTTCCAAATGAAAAATAATATTCTTAATATTTAAAAAAATTTGTTTGCCAGAACATTCCATTGTTGATTTTTTCTCTCTACGGTTTTTGCCTCTGTTTTGTTTGTTGATCTTGCAGATTTGCACATTCTTTGGCGGTTAATTTAATTTGCATACATGAAAATACGCATTTTTCTTTCGCGCTCTGCGTCTCTTTCGCACTTTGGCCAATGACTTTTTGATGGGGAGTGTTTTTTCATGCGTCTGTTAGTCAGTGGATGCGATTACTTATACGCACTGTTGCCGTCGTGCAGCGTCCGCCTTGTGATTCGTGTTTTGCTTTGCTTTGCTCCGCTTATTATCAATCAGCTGCACTCTCAGTGCTTTATTCGCCTGATTTGGGCTAGGATTGAAGCGCAGTATCTGGGAGAGATTACGAATACCATTATGGATGCAGGGAGCATTATGGCATGCGACTCTATCAGTTTTATTAGCTAATAGGCGCACTAGTTTCACAATCTCTTAGTAACTTCCTATGAGTAGCTTAAAACAACATACATTTAGTAAACTTAACTGAAAACCAGAAAAAAAGGGAAAGAAACAGATTCTATCGACAAAGAACTAGTTCTATTTGATTGAATGCCAACAAATCGTTGATTTGTTTTAATTGTGGCTTGCTTTTGTCTAATTGAACCTAGTTTGTACCAGTTGGAAAAAATGTATTGATCTAAACTATGGATGTACTACAATTTTAGTTAAATTAAAGTAGAAAAAAATCTTGATTTGTCATCCGAAGTGATTTTCTTTGATTTTGCAACATTCAACCATGATGTTCTCTTGACTTTTCCCGCCGACTTAAATCAAAGTCAGCCCTCGATTGAGTTCAGGCCGTTAGTTCCGTTCAGATCCGGTCAGTTATATTCAGTTTATTTGTATTTGTTGATTGTCGATTTAGGTTTATTCAATGCATTCTAAATGCATTCGGACATTGATTGGCGTATCTGAATTTGATTTCTACATATTTTTCAATCTAAGGCTAAACTTTATGTCAAGCTAACTTTTTTTAAAATACAATTGTATTTGCAAAATAACCAGTTAAACCATTAGAGCCATTGTTTTTCAATCCATTAAATATATAGATGTTAATGCAAGAATTTGAAAACCCTCTTTTTAAAATTCAAACCAGTGCACAATTATGCTGAATTCTTTGTTCGAATTTCAAAACAGTAGAAAATATTAAAAAAAAAACGATTTAAATATAGTGAGGTGCTACATATTTAAAGCTTTATTTATACAGTCTTAAATTACTTAATTCCGAAATTTGACGACGGAAAGCGATCCATAAATCGATTTAAATACTTAATGTATTTAAATGTATCCCATGTACATGAATGTCTGTATATATGTTAACGTATAGATCGCGGCACGCCATGAGCCACTATCTGGAGGATCTGGATCTGATATCGGCGTCCTCCTCCGAGGACTCGGCCACCTCGACGCCGACCAGTTTGGACGAGGACACGGGCTTTGTGAATGACAGCAGTTTGACGACAGCCGGTGGAAATAGCAACTCGGATCCATTTGGTGGGGTTTTCCATGCCACCGAAGCAGCCGTGGCAGCAGCCGTAAATGCATTCACCCTGCAACAGCAGCAGCAACAGGCGCAACAGCAGCATCAGGTGCAGCAGCAACATCAACAGACCCAGCAGCAACAGTTTCAGTACAATGGATTGCTGTTGCAGCAACAGCAACAGCAACAGCAGCAACACTACAATCATCATCGTCATGGCAAGCACATCAAACGCAAGAAGCTCGAATGCAATCAGGTGGAACTGGACAACGATGATGCCTGCAGCGAGGATGAGTTCATACGTAAGATTGCCAGTTCTGTGGGTGTCGCATCCACTGTGGATGCCACGCCCCCTCCTGTCGCCGCCCCTGCGGCTGCCATGCCCACTGTCAGCCTCCTGCCGCGCATCAGCAGCAGCAACAGCAACAACAACAGCAACAACAACGAGACAAAGTAAGCAACGTGTTTTCTTTTGCAGCTAAAAAGAAAACAGAGTTTGCCACAAAAATATCTAGACAGTTTCTCTGGTAAATGTTCAATGACTAAATTAAATTCTTGGATCGAAACTGTGTCTGTGGACCACATAATATTGGTACAAAAAAAAGGGGCGCACTAGGCAAATACAATATTTTTTCCATAGATATGACTAAATAACATCGGTAAAACAAAATGAAAATGAAATTCCGATCAAATTATAGCAATAAAAATAAAAAAAAACATACAAGCCGATAAAATGCTCTGCAAAACATTTTAAAATAAATATAAACTAACATAAAAAGGCTAGAAAAGCATTTAATTATATCCAACAAATTTTGGCAAATAAGATTGTTTTAACAAAGAGGCAGCTAAAGTTGTCGAAAAAAAAGTAAAAGTTAAAAAAATGATACCTATCAAAATTGTTATTTATGTGCTTACAAAAAAACCAGGAAAATTGGACCAAACATATTTTAGTGAATCAACAATGTGTTGACAATGTTTTTAGAATTCAAAATAACTAGTTTACATTCCAAAATTAAACGAAGGAAACCAAATAAATTATTCCGGTGACAGAATAATTAACTCTTCGCACACTGTAGCCGAAAAGTGTTTGTTATTCGCAGAATGTTTACTTTGATGGCTTTGACTTTTGTTCCTTAATAATTGCTCAATGTGTGTTTGTTCCCGTCTATCTGTGTTTTTTTTATTTATATATGTATATATATGTGCGTATGTGTCCGTTTGTAAACAAAGCGAAAAAATTTGAAGCAATTGTAAACAATTGGTCAAAGCTAAGATTTATTTAAACAAAAAGGGAACCGAACCAAATGCAAAGTGCAGCAATGAAAATTGAGAAAAAATTCCTTTTCGGCTTTTTTATATTCCATGTGCGGGTGTGTATGTTTGTGTGTAATTAACAGCAAAGTCATATATCATTCATTTTTTAGCTCTACATATTTAACTAAATCCGTATCTGTATCCGTAGCTTTGTAGCCAGTATCTTTGTATCTAAAAAAGAACTCATCTCATCCCATGCCCCAGCATCCCATATTTTGGCCAGCACATGTGAAAAATAAACCATAAATCATTAACCCAAACCAAATTGAATATAGATTTCTTCAAACGGACATCGGCCAAAGTTCAAGTGCCAGACTTTTAACGATCCTTAGACAAATAAACCAAAACCAACGTTCGATCTTTAACGATCGAATGGAAAAGTTGTGCCAATGACTAAAAAAGACTAAAACATTTCGGTTTTCTCTCTTTTCAACCCCGCAGATTCATCTCGGCCAGGACTGTTACCCGGGTAGCCAACAAACGCCAGCCCACCACCCCGCTGAACAGTATCGCCAGCTCCAACGATGGCCAGGTGCAGCTGGAGATCGTCTCGCAGCCGGAGCAGCAGCATCGGGCTCGCTACCAGACGGAGGGCAGTCGCGGAGCCGTCAAGGATCGCAGTGGCAACGGATTCCCCATCGTCCGACTGGCCGGCTACGACAAGGGCGCCGTACTCCAGGTCTTCATCGGCACGGACATTGGCCGCGTGGCGCCGCACATGTTCTACCAGGCCTGCAAGGTCGCCGGCAAAAACTCGACGCAGTGCAATGAGAAGAAGGTCGACGGGACCATGGTCATCGAGATCGATTTCAAGCCCGAAACCGACATGACCATCACCTGCGATTGCGTTGGCATCTTGAAGGTGAGTTGGAAAACTAAATGGCAGAGAAGTCTCCATTAGAAGGAACCAAAACCTAATCACATTGATACAACATTATTGTTTAATTTTTATAAAGTTGATCTTGTTGACATAATCGGTTATTTTGTTTACATTGTCTATGGTATGCTAAATTAGAGTTGAAACGACGGTACATTGCTGAATACTTAAGCTCGGCCTTATTGTGCGGATAAGAATAAAAGTTACATGTACATGGCTAAATTCGCAATTAAACTGTGAAAAATATAGCTTGTGAAAGCAAGAAAAGTTTAATAGAAACATCAAATAAAATAAAAAAACAAGAAAGGAAAGCTAACTTCGGGCGGAGCCGAAGTTGATATACCCTTGCAGAATATTATGTACATTATATTCTCCAAAATTATTCATATGATGCATTCTTAATACTCATAAAAAATCCCAACTTCCTAACTTTAAAAACACCAAAGTTATGGCATTTCCAATCGTTCAGTTAAATGGCAGCTATAGGATATAGTCGGCCGATCCTTATGAAATTTGGTAGGTCGGATTGATTAACCAAATATAAAACCCATAGAAAATCCCAGCTTCCTAACTTTACAAACACCAAAGTTATGGCATTTCCGATCAATCAGTTATATGGCAGCTATAGGATATAGTCGGCCGATCCCGGCCGTTCCGACATATATACTGCGTGCAAAGGAAAGAAGGGTGTGTGCAAAGTTTGAACTCGATAGCTTTAAAACTGAGAGACTAGTTTGCGTAGAAACAGACAGACGGACAGACAGACGGACAGACAGACGGACAGACAGACGGACAGACGGACAGACGGACAGACGGACAGACGGACATGGCTATATCAACTCAGGAGGTGATCCTGATCTAGAATATATATACTTTATAGGGTCGGAGATGTCTCCTTCACTGCGTTGCACACTTTTGACCAAAATTATAATACCCTCTGCAAGGGTATAATAAACAGAAGAGATTTTGATATAGGAAAACAGCTGAACTTAGTCTAAAATTAAATCTTAAATCTAAATGATTTTCAATTCGCCCGCAGGAACGCAATGTGGATGTGGAGCACCGCTTTCCGGAGCACCTCGCGCAAAAGAACAAGAAGAAGTCCACCCGCTGCCGAATGGTGTTCCGCACCCAGCTGACCCGCGACGATGGCACCACCGAGACCCTCCAGGTCTGCTCGAATCCCATCATCTGCAGTGAGTATTACACACCTGTTACTTTACGAATTTCCCTAAATTAATCGGTATGATTTTCGTGTTTCAGCTCAACCACCTGGTGTTCCAGAGATATGCAAGAAATCATTGAACTCGTGCCCGGTCGATGGCGGCCTCGAGCTATTCATCATCGGCAAGAACTTCCTGAAGGACACGCATGTAGTTTTCCAGGAGACCTACGACAGCGTCAATGGCGACGATCCGGCCACCGAGATTGCGGTGCGTCAGCAGCTCATCGGCGGAACCGCCGCCCTCTGGGAACAGAGCGTTCTGCCGGACAAGGAGTATCTCCACCAGGTGAGTGACAAACCCAGCTTTAAAATGGTCTGAAGATTAGTTAAAGCAGTTGTGGTTTTATTCATCGCCTAACGTAGTTATTACTTCTATAAGTATTAAATGAATTGATGATTAAAAACTTATTGCTAAACAAACATTTTCTTCAACTCAAAATCTCCTCAACTCCATTTTATTGGTGGCTTTAAGTATTGATTTGATTTTATATTAATAACTCTTGGCCTTTGCCCTTGCAGACCCATCTGATTTGCACGGTGCCGCCGTATCTGCACCAGAATGTCCTGAAGCCGGTCCAGGTGCAGGTGTCGATCGTCTCGAGCGGCAAGAAGAGCGAACCACACACGTTCACCTACACGCCCAAGGGACAATACACGACGCTGGCGGCGGCCAGCACGTTAAGTAACACAATCCACGCCCAAGGTATCTATTTGTTGACTAAGCGTTCGAACGCACCCTACCAATCGATTTACCAACCACAAACTCCCAGCCGGAGATCGCGAATCGTTAGCTGTATAGAAAACCGAAAGAAAACATCGACAAAACTCTTGTCAAAATTACCAAACAAAAAAAAAAGAGAATAAGATACATATGTGAGGTAGTCAGGCTTAGGCAGTTATAAAAGTGTATGTTTAATGCCGTTATTAGTCTACCTCTAGCGACACCTTGAAATTGATATTTTTTCTTTAATTATTATTTTTTCAATTCCAACATTCGAATAATATTTAGCTAAACTATAGAACCGTTTATGGTTAGAAAATATAAATGTTACAAACTTATAAATCGATAAGCGATAGGTAAAACAACCTGATATTTTCATGCGTTATTCTGTTCTTTTCCTCTTCTTTCCCCTTCTATGTATCTTCTATTTCTTTCTGTCTTTTTTCCTCTGCTTCCTTTTTGTTTGCGTTTTGGCTTTAAGTATTTAAATGTATTTTAAATTTAACAATTAGCAAGTCTGTGTGAAAAGTTAACAAAACAATGTTTTTGACCTCAATGATAATAAGTAAAATTCGAGAATATTAAAAATGTCTAGGGCTGTGACTTTATTCAATTCGAATGCTTAACTTTCAGAGTCAGTATAAACTGTATTTAAAGTATCAAATATAAACCAGAGTAGTTAGTTTAAGATACAATCGATTACTCTAACTGAATATTGTCATTTTCTCCATACATTTTACCTGATAAATAACTAAAAGCCCTCGGGTTCATTGTCTTGTCATCAAATATACTAAATGATTGAAATTTCATATATAGGCCACTAAGAAGAGTAATTTGCCTGCTACCTATTTTATTCCTCTACCTTTCATCCTTTCTACTACTCTTTCTTTTGCACCGAATAACGCATGAAAAAATCAATACCATAATATATATTAAGTAGGAAACAAGGAAAATAAAATCCAACGAATCGTATAACATAAAATATAACTTAATATATAAGCACAACCAAGAATGATAAAACAAAAACCCTAAATTAAATTAATAACCATAAATGATTAAGGCACAGGACGGTGCAAATCTTCGGAGAATCAAATTCTCCAGTCTTTCCCCACCTCCCGTCTCTCACGATTTCTCTCTGCCCCTTTCTCTTTGTCTCCGTCCACTGAAAGAAAAAAGAACGAGCGGAACCGGAAACTGATCGAAACAACACTGCTGAATGAATGAACTTGATTTCCCCTACAAACGGATCCTTTGCGATGAAGAAGAATAGTATTTTTTGTTTGAATGTGCAGGGCACATCAATCCGCATTGGATTATATTTTAATATTATTTTCTGTGTAGAACATTTCCATCCAAACCTGAGCCGATTTTCCTTGCTTTTTTAACACGTAAACAAAATAAAAGTTTCGCTTTTCCTGGGGACTTTTCTTCTGGCTTAATTTACGTGTGTGCCTGTGTTTGTTGCTTGTTTGTTTGGTCGAGTGTTTGCGCGTGTGTTTGTTTGTTTGCCTGCGTGCGTGTTTGTGCCGGGGATTCTTTGAATGAAGTGCAGAGTTTTCTTGATCAAGTTCAGCCGAGAAAAAAAAACCCAAAACAGATGAAGGAGAGCTCAACCAGAGCGATAACATAAAAAGAAATCGAACATTAACCGGCACACGATGAATCAGCAGCAGCAGAAGCAGCAGAATATCAGGAGGATATACCTATAAACCAAACAAGAAGAACAGATCCCCCATATAAAAAAAACCTGTTTTTCAAGTCAGGAAAATGATAAATTACCTTCAAAGATCAGGATGTCTTAAAGAAAAAAAAATCCCTCCCTCCACCATACAAAAAAAACTTCCTCCTCCTCCCAAAAAAATATGCATATATATATTTTTACTTTATATTCTTCCTCCTTCCCCTTCTCTTAGCAATTTAGGTGCTCAATCTAACTATATAGTCAAATATGTAAATTTTTGAGTGCTATAAAATGCAAGGCCAAAATTAAATCCAAATTAAGTCATTAATCGACAGTCGATATAGCAAGTATATAGACACCGATATATCCTGTATCTTTCGATACATACAAAACACAAATAAAACCGTCACTATAGCAAAGAGGCCAACGAAAAGAAAGCCAAGAAAAGAAAGCTTGCCTGGAAAGCAACGCTGGACAAAAGCGATGATATCGAAAGAATTGCAGCAATCGCTCGATAAGTGACGGCCAATCGCTTGCGTTCGATGGCGATAGATACTCATACACCCACACACGTCACACAGACACACAGAAATCGAAATCGAAATACCCATAAAAAAGGACCTTTGGCACCGAGGCAGCAATATCCTATCCAACCCCATGGGAAATGATGACCAGCGACGGATTTTCGACCCCATCGAGTCTTCAACAGCCACATCTGCTCATCTCTAACCCCATCTCTAACCTCCAACAACAGCAACTACAGCATCAAGGATACTTTTAGGGTACTGGTTAAAAAAAAAAAAAAAAAAAAAAAAACACAAAAACCATCCAACTATTACAGAAAAAATTACCAAAAATATTTACCGATTGACCAACGTACAAATTCTTTTCTGACATTTCGTAATCCATTTTTCTATATGTCTATTAATTAATACACACACAATACCTTACCTCCCCACACACACACATTTACCATTACTATTAACTATAAGGGAAACCCATTTCACTTTTAACCTTAGAGCATTACCTTTAAGCATATATACGATATATTTGCGTACTTACATAAAGGCTAACACCATCTGAAGATTTATTTTGTCCTGTCCTCTCAATGGAGACCTTATGATTGAAGACTGTCATAAAACTGGGTTTAGTATATTTGGATAGATTAGTTCTGGAATTCTTTGATTTTTAAATAAGTATGTAAAATTTGGAATTTCCCTAATCATTCATTGGTGTCTAATAAATTCTTTAGAATCGTTCATTAATAAAAGTCATAATTACATCAGCCCATATTAATGATTGCCTTATCCAATTCCTTAAAAAATTTTTGTATAGACGTGTTGTTTGAAGTGTATATTTTTCAAAAGTTTCTTTTGTACTATTTGTCCTAAATTTCAATATCACAAAAGTAGATTATTTTACATTTAATATAATCTCTAATAGCCATTCTGTTGATCCAATAACATTCATTGCATTTTCTTTGAAGATCCCTACTATCTTATCACGCAATTCATGAACAGAATTTTCAGCTCTGTATGGAGACCGAAGAAACACCAAGACTTAAAGCTCTATGGATGCATAACATAATATACATATAGACAGTGTCAGGCCCCAGTAAAAAATACGAAGCTCAAGTTAATCAAATGAAGCTGTTTGAATTAGGAACTGTAAGCGGGAACTTGTTCTGAAAGACCCTAAATAAGAGGTGGTAGTGATGGGACTCGTCTAGAACGAGTGGCATTTAAAGCATCGCTCGACTTCAGAGCCTCAACATTACGCCTAGAGAACGACAACAGCTTTAGATCAATGCGACCCCGCTTAGGAACCGAGTATTGCGAACTGGGATCTTTGAAATTTGGGTTTTCTGGCTCCTAATACTAATCCATAAACACCTACAATATAAGCAGTAGTACTTAAGTTCAAATATTAGAAGTAAATTATATGTCTATGAATTAAATAAAAATGCTTGGAGTGTGTTGGTGTGATTGAGTGAAGATTGATTGTTGAATTTTACGACTGCTGTTGAATGATTGTTGATTTTGTGTGATTGCTGGATGAGAATTAGTTGAATGGTTAGTTAGTTTCGTAACGTCTGTTGTTCTGAGATAATTTGTCTAAAAGCGGTAACCTTTTGCTTGACTTTTCTTCAAATGTGTGATTGATCAAGGAACATTTTTGATTGAGTGATTTAATGGCTGTCTAGAGTCTGTCTGATCTATTTTCGATCGGTTTTGTCTTGTCACTTGTAGTGTGTTCAATGATTGCTATTATAATTGATTTGGTCAGCTTGGTGTGGTTTGATTTAGTCAGTTATTTTTGAAAAAATAAACGTTTTAAGCATACTTTGAAGAACTCTTTCGTAGCTCTCTTGTTGCTGTATTCCCTTTTCTGAATGCCGTGTGAAAGGATTTGCCAGTGGCACAACAAAACCAAGCATAAATACTCTTAAGAAACTAAAATTAAATAGCCATTTAGTTATAACTAGCCGTTAAGATTTAGCTTTAGATACCACTGCCCCGTGGAGATGGCAGATCCAACGAATTCGAGTGCTTTTCTTGCGATACAGTTTAAGTTTGTTTTTAGTTTGTAAGTTGTAGTTACCCAAAGAGAAGGGAAAGGCACTCGGATTTGGCGGATCTCTCTCTGCGAACCCCTTTCTCCCAGACTCTATATCTCAGAAACCTGGCCTAGGACTAAGCGCTTCCCAACCCGACCAAAGAAAAACAAAAAAAAAAAAAATTAAATATCCCCTGACTGTCCTATATTACATCTTTGTTTCTTATGATTTCGATTTATGACCCAATGATCCCTGATTCTTGCTTGACATCCCACCAAAATGAGATTACTAAGAGGCGTCTTGTCTGTCCATTGTTCCTCTTGTAGATGTGAGCGGTTTCATGGACACCACAGCAGCGTCCAGCGCGAGTGGCTCCAGTGGCTGGAGTGGGGCCAGCGGTGGCGGTAATCCGGGCGCAGGTCCCGGCGAGAATGTGGAGGCGAAGCACGAGATCGATTCGGGCATGATGCCGCCGCCGATCACCACCCAGATACCGATGGGCGTTCGTCGCTCCTCGCTGCCCAGTGTCACACCGATGATTACGGACCAGCAGATGGTCCATCTCAGCGCGGTGGCCGCCAGTGCGGAGGCCCTGAAGACCGAGCTCCTGGACGACAGCAACTCGCACAGTCCCCTGACCGGCGAGTCCACACCGGACAGCCCGAATGCCGCCATGCAGTATCATCGCTTTGCGCGGAAACCCAGCCTGGACACCATCATGTACGATCAGTCCAACAGTCTGCCCGGTTTCCCGGCCGTTGTGGCTCCGGCAACAGCTGCCGCCGTGGCCGCTGCCGTGGATATCGATCCAGCAGCCGTGGCGGTGGCTGTCGAATTGGCCGTCAAGAATGAGATTGTGAAGCATGTGGTGCAGCAGCATCAGCAGATGCAGGAACAAATGCAGGAGCAGCAGCAGCAACAGCAGCAACAACCCCAACAGCAGCAGCAACAGCAACAACAGCAACAGCAGCAGCAGCAGGTGCATAAATTCATTGATGAGCTGACCAAATCCACCTCGGTAGTCACCAGCAATGGCACCACTGAACCGGCCCTGTTCACCACCTCGGCTGTGATTGACCACGCCCTAACCGATATTCTGCAGGCCAAGGTGGGCATTGCACCACCCAATGTGGTGCTGGAGAGGAGCCTGTCCCTGAGCTCCACGAACTCCAGCAGTTCCCTGAGCGGCAGCGAGAGTTCCCCGAACAGTTCTCCCCTGACGCAGGACATCATACTCAACTCGGAGCCGGCGGCAGCTCTGGCCGGAGCAGCTGCCTTGGGCGGCCCTGCCCCCGTCGATGTGACCGGCGGCCTGTCCACCGATATCATCATGAATCCCGCCGTTTCCCCCTCTACGATTTTGTGCTCTGCCAATGGAGCTGCCACTGCTGTGGTGCCCAATATACTGGCACCCCACCAGGTGACCATGGCTAACTCGATACTGAACGACATCGCCATGCAGGCGGAACCCACCCAGCAGGACGCAGCGGTGGCCGCCTTGGCATTAAGCAACATCATGATGAGTCCACCGACGGCGGCATCGGGTGTGGGGGTGGTGGACACACTGCCACCCACTCCAGCGGCCATGCAGCCGGAGGTGGCGGCCACCGCCACGTCCACGGCGGTGAGCAACATGATCATCAAGGCGGCGGCAGACTTCATAACCACCCAGGAGCAGGAGCAGCACCACTATCACCGCCATGGTTGCGTCCACTCCCACTCGCCGCAGGCAGCCGTCGGCGTTAGCGGCAATCCTGCCGAGACGGCATCTGATCCCTTGGTCAACCTGCTGCTTAACCACTCAAGCACACCGGAAACAGCGGCTGCAGCCGCTGCCGCAGTGGCTGTGGAAGCGGCCAACTTCCAGTCGATGAACCACAGCCACCACTCGCACCATGGCCATCATGGTCACAGCCATAATCACAGCCACGGACGCGTCACGGGTCACGTGGCTGGCCATGTGAACAGTCACCATCATGGCCATCACTTGCCGGTGGTGCCGCCGACACCACAAGAATCTCTGATCGTTGCGCTGGCCAGCGAGAATGCGCTGCAAAAGTCGGTGGCCACCGCCGCGGTGACCACCAACGGAGCAGTGATGACGCAGCAGGCATCCGCCCCAAATACTGCAGGCAGCATCCTCCCGGCGGCGGTTGGAGCGGTGGCTGCGGCGGCGGCCGTGGCGGTACAGCCGCCCATTCCCCAGGAGCTGACCTCGATGTCGGATCAGGATTTGATCAGCTACATCAATCCGAGCACCTTCGATCAGCGTGAGTTCTACAGTTACAATTAAGTGTCGGTGGATGGATGGTGAAACCATTGAATTCACTTGCCAGAAGAAACGATTAGTTAAGGCTAAAAAGTTTATGTTTAAAACAAATCATTATTACTGATATTAATAGGCTTGGTGTAACCTTTGAGTGCATTTTCCCTGCAGGTCCTAATTAAATCGTTTCTTTTTAAGCAATCGACACTACTTGTTAAGTAATTACTTAATAATCAGTCAGCACTAATTGATTTACTTACATTTTTTGCAGTTTAAACGGCTTTAAATCAACAAATTAAACTACGTGGACTTGTTTTTTTTTAATAACAATAAATGTCACTCCTACACAGGCTTAGTCTTAAGTATATGTAGTATATAGACAACACACACAAAAACACAAACAATAAGACGGATAAAAGGTTTCAATGTGGACCAACTTTTTGACCAAGCGTATGGATTAAAATCAGGAGAAGAGAATGAAACCTATAAACACACACACACATTAGTAGCTGTAGCTTTATTTACGTTTAGGAATAAACCATACTTTATATGAATACCTACATTTATTTTTTTGTTTTTTTTTTTTTTGCTTATTAAATATTGATTTTTAAATGAAATAATCAACTTATCTCAAAAGGTTAAGTTAAAAGAATGATAATGACTGCCATATACCTACAAAATATAAATGAACTCCCGATAATGAAGAATGAAAATGAAGAATTCAAATATCAACCTTAAAAATACAAAATTGAAGAAAGAACTAACTTTCAAAAAAAATGTTGATTACACTTTTTTAGCTGGAAACCATAATTTTCAAAATGAAGTCTGAATTGTAAACTTCTTTTATATTTGTTTGGGAATTTAAGATATGTTTTCTTATTAAAGCCTAACTATACTGTCTGGCGTTAAAAATTAAGCTTAATTAATTTTGGGACAACAAAAAAACACAAAAAGAAATTATGATTATACAGTTAGTAATTTATGAAAAAAGTACATAGTATGTGTAGCTACGAATATAATGAATATGCGAGAAATTCCAAAAGACTTTTTTGATTTAAAGAAAATGCAATTATTATTTTGTTTATGGTTTAATAATTTTTATTTTAAATTATATTGAAGAAACACACACAAATAAAGATGAAACTAACGTTATTACTATTATTATAATTAAATAGCTATTATTATGCATACCCTTAATGTTGATAGTTATTATGTGTAGCATAGTAAGCCAGATATCAGAGTTATCCTAGCCCCATTTATACAAAAATAAGAAACAACAAAACTGAAAACGTAAGGAAGAACAAACAAACAACCAAACCACATCGAGAAATAACGATTTAGAATATTATTATACCGATTAACGATTGAATGAACTTGAACACTTGTTACGCCAGCCCCAAATAAAGATCAAGATCGTGAGAACTCTGCATTTGTATGCCCTATGCCCAACTATTTATAAACATTTACAAATATTCCAACCACGAATTTCGCCCACTCCCAAGAATCAAACTAACTGAGAACCTATAACTATAAATGTCTTTTTTTTTTAAATTAGCTTGGTACATTTTTAAACAATTTGATTGACATACGTAATCTAGATGTTCATGGAGTCGATAAATGTGTTAAACAATCTCAGAGATTGCATATTCCTCATTAAATTAAATGTTATAGTCGAGTCAATGAACGACAGAGATAGCGATAGTAAGTGCAAGAGAGATAGAGAGAGACGGAAAGAAAAAGAAAGAGAGGGAGAGAAGAGCCCGCGCTTAAGAATTGTTAGTGTTAAATGTTATACACCTAAATATACATTATTTATGCTATATATACACACATATATCTAACTTTACAATGAATAAAATGAATGTATTTTTGATGTTCTTATTGCCCAAAGTGCAGAACCGAGAAACAACTGAAAACCCTGAAGAAAACTCCCTTATATTTGTATGCGACCTTTTAAACGTATCAATCGACGAAATTATAACTCAAAATCCACACAACCACAATTTGTCTAGAATCCTCCCTACAGAAACAATATTTATCTGCTCGTTATCTCTTTTTATGTGAATAAAAAATGAAATCTTTTAAAAAGAACCAAAACTGTTGCGTTTTATTTTATGAAAAATGGCTGGTTTCTTAGATATTTTTTTTTATTAGTTCAATGATAAAAAAACTCAAAACACATACTTACAATTTACTAATTTTAATGCTAGAGTACTAAAACTTTTGTATGCAACTGTCGTTACATACATATTGAATTTAATTTTCTTGTTTTTAAAACTTTGACTTGGCAGTTAACTTCCGTTCTGGTTAACAAATCATTTTTCTTTCAATTATTAATAATAATAATGTTGTGATGTATTTTAGTGTTGTCAATAAGGTTTTCCAGGAATCAGCCTGTTTGTTTTCCGGCTCACTAACGAAGATTTATATTAGGTGCTGATCAAAAAGTACTAATAAGTAAGATAAATTTGTTTAACGATATTTTTTTCCTGTAAATGGGACTTTGTGGAAAATTTGGTCACGAATTCAACGAGGTATGACATTTTAACATGCGACCACCATTAATATTCATATGATGCATACAAAATCCCAACTTCCTAACTTTAAACCAAAGTTGTGGCATTTCCAATCGTTCAGTCAACTCAGGACGCGATCCTGATCAAGAATATCTATACTTTATAGGGTCGGAGATGTCTCCTTCACTGCGTTGCACACTTTTGACCAACATTATAATACTCTGCAAGGGTATAAAAATTTGAATGCAGATTTTTAGAGGATCGAATCACAAGTCTTTAGAGGTATGCCACTTTGAAATCGGCTTAAATTTGGTAAAGTTATGGACTCTCGAAGTCCAATTTTGGGTCAACGTTAAACAAGTCATCGGAAAATTAGAAATAACTAACATGAAAATCGGTCAAAAATTTGATCAACGTTAAATTGAAAAATTTGAATGCAGATTTTTAGAGGATCGAATCACAAGCCTTTAGAGGTATGCCACTTTGGAATCGGATTAAATTTGCTAAAGTTATGAGCTCTAAAAGTCCAATTTTGGGTCAACGTTAAACGAGTCATCAGAAAATTAGAAATAACTAACATGAAAATCGGTCAAAAATTTGATCAACGTTAAATTGAAAAATTTGAATGCAGATTTTTAGAGGATCGAATCACAAGTCTTTAGAGGTATGCCACTTTGAAATCGGCTTAAATTTGGTAAAGTTATGGACTCTCGAAGTCCAATTTTGGGTCAACGTTAAACAAGTCAAACAAATCTAGATATAAATCCACTTTTATGATTTTCTTTTTTAGATAACAATTTATTTTTTATAAACAAATATAAAGTTTTAAACATTTAAGGACTTAAACGAAACCTTGCATTGGGAGAAGGACCCCCTCCCGATGCGATTGGTGGATCCAAGCAGAGTTTAGGACCTTGTCGGCACTCAACTTGGAATGGTTTTTTAGCCAGTGCTTAAAATGATTGTCATCCAAGTCGGAGGACATACAGAGGAATCCAAGATTAAGCTGCGGATCGGACTCCTTGGCCAACTTGCCACCGTTTTGCAGGAACAGAACCTTGCCCAATTCATCGCCGTGCGGATCGTAGAAATAGGCGTGCAAGTGGCGGAACATGTTGAGGCTCTTTTTCCCATCCAGCAGCTGATCCTCCAAAGCATTTACTTCAGATGTGCTAGAGTCAGCCAAATCTTCTGGGGCCAATTCAATTTCCTGCAGCAATTCCTGCAGATCGCCGACCGTCGCAATATCCTTGTTGTAGCTATCGCCTAGCCTGTCAAAGCACTCGGCTAGATCCTGACGCAGTGGCTCTGTCGCCGCTAGTAGATCCTTGGGCCTCAGTTCCAGCTCCTGCTTCTGGCAAACCCTCAGCAACCACTCCATGCGCACAATGTCGCAGGTGCGCGGCTCCTGCAGTTTAAGCCGCTTGACCAGGAACGTCTCGTCACCGGCAATGCAGAAGCACTTGGGATCGTTGGGCAGCGGATTCTCCACGATGCAGCCACCGTTTTTGGCGGCCAGCTCCTGCAGCTGGAGCTTGTTTTGACGTCCAGCTGATCCGCTCAGGATGCAAAAGCTCAGACCGTCTAAGAGCTTGGAGC
Source organism: Drosophila rhopaloa (assembly GCF_018152115.1). NCBI lineage: Eukaryota > Metazoa > Arthropoda > Insecta > Diptera > Drosophilidae > Drosophila > Drosophila rhopaloa. The sequence goes on along the minus strand of NW_025335123.1, from coordinate 12,001,992 downwards.
TGCTCGCGGCGGGGTCGACTTCACAGCGCTTCTCGTAGACGGCCAGTCCCAGGCGGCTACGCTCTGAGGGCGTCATCCGCTGCAGCTTTCGCTTTGTGGTGACATCTTCCAGTCGCAGCTGTCGCTTGTTTAGTTTCTTAATGCCCATGGAGCCTTCGCAGAGGTCGTTGAACTCTCTGAGCGTCATACATTCATTCCAGGACTTATCGTCGCGCTTCGTTTCAGTGCGCGCAAAGTGCAGCGACTTGCGGGTATAAAATGCAGCATTGGGCGACAAATCAGCAGCCTTCACCTGCAGAATAATCGAGTTGTGTGGCTCGATCCACAGGTCGGGGCATCCGGACCGTTCCTTGGCCTTGTAGTGAAACCACAGCGGCGGTGGCTCCTTGACCACATTGTGCCAATGCGGTTTAAGCGTGTGATTCAGCACTCCACGTTGCTTTGTATTGTTGGTAACCACTCCGATGCTGAAGACTTCGTGTCGATTGGAGCTGCCAGGTGGCGCTGGTTGTAGAACGCCCAGCAAAAAGGATTCCACGAAGGTGCACTTGCGGTTGTAGAAACCGCCAATGATCAGCACATCGAACTCGGTGATCAGACCCTTGATGTACTGGAAGGAAAAAGAAATAAGTATGTTTAGATTCTGTCAAAAATAAGTTTACTCACATCCGCTTTGTCCTTAAACCAGCCACCGCCTAGTCTTACACCCGGCTGATATCTGGATCCCTGCTTCTTCAGGACAATGCCCTCGGCATGAGAATCAAGGGCCTGCTGGAACAGCTGGTTGAACTCCTCAACGGAGCCAATCTTGCGGCCGCGCATTAACTGCAACACACCCGGCTGCTCCACCACTAGCTTCTGCAACTTGTATGCCCGCTGGATGTAGGTGAGGTCCAGCAAGCTCTGGCCATTAAAGTACAACAGATCGTATATCACAAAGCAGGGCTGCCAGCTGCCCTCCGGCTTCAGGCTCTTCACATCAGTGTTCTCGCCCTTTTCCCGAAAGCGCAGCCTCTTGGTGTCCCACACCATCATCTCGCCGTCGAGAATGATAGACTGCAGACCGAGTGGGAGCAGGCCCCTCAGCTTAGGCGTTAGCGTGCCGCGTTCGTAGCTGTTGCCAAAGTTTCGGGTGTAATCCACGCCATTCCGGGAGATGTACATGAAGCGTCCCCCATCGATGTGAAGCTGGAATCGCTCACCATCCATTTTGGTCTCCAGATAGAGGACATCGGATTGCATTAACTCTTGGATGTCACCCGGGAATCGTTCGCAGAGCATGGGTCGTATCTGGTGGAATGGCCGGATGACGGCATTTAAGTTTACAAACTTGACCTCAGGTTTGCTGTCCGAGGTGCTTGCGTCCAGGTCGGTGTTCATGTCGGCCAGCAGATTACACACGTGTCCCAGATCGGAGCAGCGTTGATAGATGTCCTGTGCCTTGGGGTGCAGTACACCAAAGATTTTTTGCTCCCCGATCCCCAAGCCAAGGCTCTTCAACAAAAGCCGGATTAGCCATTTCTGCTCCTCGGGCGAGGCCTGCTCCGTAAATCGGATGAGTTGCTGTGTCTTAACTGCATTGATAAAATTTGAGGAGGGGGGTTTATATTGAGAACTAGGATAAATAAAGTATGCCGTTGGACCAGCACATACACACCCTCTGTGTCCTCGTTGGCAATGGTGTCCAGCATTTCGTGGATATGCTTCAGCCGCAGATCGCTGGGCGGATTAAAGCACCTTGGCTTGAGGACGGCATAGACGACATCGCCGTAATCCCTATACATGTTCCCGGTGCGGTGCTGCAACATAATTGCATCACTGGCTAAAGAGGGACAACAGAAGGGTTATTGATTGGCCCAAGTACCCGGGTTTATTCACTTACAGTCACCGGGCAGTTGGAGCACCTTTATGTAGAGCCTGCCCAGCGCCGTGATCTGCAGTCCATAGCTATCTCTTCCCGTATCCGCACCAGGAAGGAGCAGTCGCAGTACCGAATAGAAGCTACTGACTCCGTTCTCCGTCTGGTCATCGGATAATCCGGTTTGTCGGCGAAAGGAGTCGCGATGCCGACAGAAGGACTCGTAGTAGCTCTTGAGGACCTCCTCCTTGTTGACCACCTTCTTGGTGGCCTTCAGCTTCTCGAACAGGTCGCAAATGTCCCGGAACTTAATCGTGCTAGCTATATCTGTATCAACGCTCATGTTGTTGTTAATAAATTACACCACAACAAACAATTTCATCATTTTGAACGGACGACTATTGTGACCGAACATTAGTTAAAAAAAAAACCAAATAAAAATACTAAAATATTAAAGTGTTCAAATACCGATTGGCTATCTGCCTATCGATTATGGCCATCGGCAAACTGTCATCGCCAACAAAAGCGGGAAATTTTATGCCCTCTTCCCATAGAGTCCATCCGTCTGAAACGGTTGGGATTTTTGACAAATGTGAAACTCCGATTCCCACAGAGCACATCCACCATCCACCATCCGATAACAGCTGATCTGAACAGCTGTGGCTCATTATTTTAGCCCGTTGCATTTTGCACAACATTTAAAATGAGCACAACAGCGTTATAATTGATACTTGGTAACTGACTGCAAGTGATCTACGCGAACAATCAAAACGAACTAATACGTCTGCATTTTTTTGCCAGCCTGCAGACAAAATATGAACAGCTATTGCCCAATATTGTCTAAATGGTAACAAATCAAGTTCATTATATATAAATGTTTGTTTTTTGTTTTATTATAATTTCATATTTTATTTCATTTTAAATGTTCTGCTTAATGTTGTGAGTAAGGTATGCGCCTAGGAAAGAGTGGAGCAACACCTAATGCTAACACACGGATGGAGCAGTAATTAATTAATTATTACAAGTATAAACTGCATTTTTTGAATTGGCGCCTTCCTGTTCAAAAGTTACCCGCCATTATTTTTTTTAAATTTTCGTAGTGAATGTTACAATTTCCACTGTCAAGAAGAAGAACTCAGAGTTGCACCAAAAAAACATCGCCTAACTATCGCATAAAAAAGTCCGTCAAATTTGGATGGGGAACTAACTGGGAATTTTCGGAACGGCAAAACCTTATGGACCATCCGTTCAACGGATGGTGGATGGTGGATGGAGCTCTGTGGGAAGAGGGCATTAGTCAGTTGTTGTTTACATTTACATTTGTTAAATTAAGCCGGAAAAATGAGCAAAAAGGCAACGCGTGCGAGTAAACCCAAGCCGGATCCGGAGGCAGAGGGATCTAGCAAGAAGTCCACGGCATCGGCGCTGAAAAAAGTGTTGTTTGTGTCGAAGGAACTGCTGCAAAAGGATGCGGACGATCGACGCCTCCGGCTGGAGCGGTTCTATCACCCAGGACAAGGGAAGGATGCACTCTTTGTCACCCATCCCGATGGTCAAATGATGGAGCTGCTGGAGTACGCGGAACCTCGTCGCAGCTGGCTGTTGAACAGCGAGGTCTGCTCCAATGGCAGGATCTACATGACCTCGCCAGTGGATCCAACGCTCCTGGCTCTTCACCACCTCCGGAAACACTGTGCGCAAAGTACGATATCTTAGTTCGATTTTTATATATTTAAAAACTGCAGTGCTGATCAGGAAGATATGCAAGTACTTTAAGAAAAACTATGAACTAGCTAACCTTATGTTTATCTTTTTTTAAACAGGAGCAATGTCACTGGACAATATTGCGGTGGAGGAGAATAGCACCAGTCGCCTGCTCAACGAGTTTATCTTCCCGGAGACCCTTAAATGCGTTGCGGATGTTAAGAGCTCTGGCGACCAGAGGTTTTACAAATACAACCAAGAGCGAACGTTGGCCTGGTTGGCTCTGAAGACGCGCCATGTGGCGAATATCCTGAAGGAGAAACAAGTCCATTGTGGCCACAGCGCCCAGTCGCAAAATTTCGTGCGGAGCGAGAAACTGGTGGCAGAAAACGCCTGCAAGGAAATGGACTACACGCGCATGGCCTGTGATATTGTGGGGCGGTATTTGGATGCAGATCTGCACGACTTGCTCATCCACTATCTGCACATTCCCAGCGAGATACAGGCAATTGTGGAGGAGAAGACTGCTGCCCAAAAGCGGAAATCGAAGGCCGGCAAGGACGAGGGCAGCGACTCCAAAAAGATAAAGCTGAACGACAGCGATGCAGCCGCGAAGTTGAAGAGCAGCGGTCTATTGGACAGTGATGGTGATCCCAATGCCAGCATTACGTCGCCCACGCAGGGTCCGCTGAAGGAGCGCTCGCTGACTGCCAAGGAAAAGGCTTTGGCAAAGGGAGCCAAAGGCACTAAGAGCATTGCCTCGTTCTTCAAAGTAAAGTAGATTTACGTTTCGCATAAGTTTAGCATATGTTATTGGCTTACTCACGTTTTATGTTCTTCATGGAAGTCGTGTAAGCTTTAGTTTATTATTTTGCATACATTAATTGCTACAAATCTTTACTTTTTTTACAATCAATATAATAGCATACGTTTTTATTGCCTCTCGATTTTATTAAAAATTAAATTGCTATACTTGGGGTATTTATTTTTAGTTTGTTTGGGTTCTGAGTACCTTTTAATCGTTATTCACAATTAAGGATTTAATTGCTGTTGAAACTTATATATTTGAAATTTATTGCATTTTTTGAGGCAAAACAATAGATTTCTAGAATATCTGGATTGTATACCTATTTACACAAGTCATTTAAGTAATCATTATTAAAAAAATAGAAATATAAAGGAGTTTCTTCTAGTCTTTTACTTCTTTTGTCTAGAATTACAGTTTATAAAATTTTGGTATATCTTAAGACAATTTTGTATATCTGTTTACATTTAATCTGGATTTAAAAATCGGCGCCTCTTGAGCTCATGCGCTTTGTAGTCATCCCACTTTCACCCACTGGAAAAATCATCATCAGCTGTTGGGGTTGCCAGGCTAAATATGCCTATTGAATAGAGTAGGTTTTTTGAAACGTTACTGTTATATTGACTAATAGTTCAATTTTTATTGAGTCTTTAGAAGGACTTAAAATCATTTAATAGGGGGTCTAAAAGTATGCTATAAAAAATGGAACGTGATGGGACTTCTGGATATAAAACATATTGTTACACATTTTAAGATTCTTCTAAAAATGACTTCAAACCTCTTGGGATTTTTACTATTTTTTGGGTGAGGTTGCAATCCTGGCTGACAGTTGAAAAGCTGGTGGCTCCTTTGTTTCCGTTTTTGTCGCTCAGTTGTTGCTGTGCGCGCTCCCACGTCCGAGGCTAACGGTGAATTCCGCTTTGCACTGTGCTTCGCATTTCACCACCCCTATTTCCCACCCCTGCATCCTTATATCCTTCTGCTGCTGATACTGTTGTTGTTGTTTTCTATATGCCTCAAATTTTCGGGTTAACAACAATTACAAGGGCTTAATTGCACATCTTCCATAATTTCAAGTGTTTGCTTTCTAAACTTAAATTGTAAACGGAAAAAAAAGAGTGGCGTCACACGAAAAGAAAATTTTCTTTGGCGTCGTTTGTGTATGTGTTTGTGTGTGTGCAAGTGCTCTTTTGTGTGTGATGATGTGTTAGTGTGTAATAAAATAAATAATACAACCTTAAGTTAGCAACAAATTCTCTTTTCTCTGCAGCAGCAGCAACAACAAGCGCAAACGCACAAAAGCATGCTACGCTAAAATACATTTGGCGTCTATCAAGGACAAAACAAACGTTGTTTGTGTGAGTGCAACCGCAACAACAACAATAGCAAAAACAGCATGTGGCACAAATAACGAAAGACAAAAGTATCAACAACAAGAAAAAAATAGATAGGAAAACAAAACAAAAGTCAGGAACAAATCACACACGAGGGCCAAAAACAAACGGAGGCTGCACAAAAAAAAACGAAAAAAGATAAGGACAACACAAGACATTTGGCGCCAGCTCGGGCAGCGACTGCGACTGAGACCGCGACGTCGACTGAGGCAGTGAGCCATGTGGCTCCATCCCGCTCCCCCTCACACGGTGGCGCTGCAGTGGATCCTACTCTCCTTCTTCCTCCTTTTGGCGCTGCCAGCGAACGTAAGTGCCTTTCATCAATGTTGCAGACACAGAAAGTAGCAGTAAACACAAAAACAACAACAACTAAGTTACAAGCTTAACCCTAGAAAACAAAGATTTAATTGTAAAAAATAAAGTGTATAATTTGGACAAGAAGCGGTCTTAAATGTTTTATGGTTTTTAGTTTTATCTCTTTATTAAGTATAAATATAAAACTAACCAGTTAATAACATAAGTTGTGTAAAAAAGTTACACCTGAATTCAACATTTGTAACAAAATAAAAAAATGTGTAATTTTGCTTACCAACTAAAAGAATTATAAGCAAACGCGAACTCATCAATGTTGCATGCACATTTGCATTTTAATTTGATTGCGATTGCACTCCCAAAGGCGATAAGTGCATTTAATATATCCACATTTTTTCGCTTTACAAATCACAGAAAAAAATATAAGCACAATAACAAGGCTACAAAATATATTTGTGACTTATTATGTACAATTATCAAAATGAAATAATTTTTTAAAATATCTTAAGGATACTCTTCAAAAAGTTTTTAAAATAGGTTAATCCATTCTGGTTCACAATTAGTTCCCTTTTTTTGCTGGGCAGTTGTTTATTTTGTTTGTTCTATGTGGACACAGCGATATTGACTATGACATTTTCATATGCTTTTTCTTGCCCACTGTTTTCTTTTTTTTCTTTCCATAAACTGCAGAGACAAAAAACCGATTTCTGCTCAGAAAAAATATTTAATTAATATGAATTTTTGTCGTAAATAGATTTCAATTAAAAGAACTCAAAGTTTATTATTTTTTTAACGGTTAGTTACTTGTTACACAGTAAAAATATGAACTTGAAAACTTATAGATGATATATATTTCTATTTTGACAGGTGTCGGCTAGATTTTGCGAGGGCTGCAGCCAGGGCTGCTGCACCCAGGGTTGTTGTCCACCGTACCAGGGCGGGCCACGCCCCCTGCCACCGCCCTCGGACTCTCACGTTCTTAACCTGTTCTTTGCAACCCACTGGTTTTTCTGGTACGTAAGAGATTTATGAACAAGACCTCTATCATATATAATAAACCTCTATAACCCTATTAAGTTCATACATATATGTATGTATATCTGATCACCACGCGTTGAGAAATAATAAAATGTCTGATTTTCTATTTTTTCATAGTATCTCAGTTAAAAATCTATTTTATGGTTCTAAGTTTTTTATTCGAGTTGTTTGTTTTTATGTGGTAAAATTTGATTGTTTTTAGAAACCTATTCAAGCGGCAGCCATAAAAAGTTCAATATTCTTAGGTTCCAATCGTTTTAATTGTAGTAAGAGTGATTTATTTATTTACTTCGATAGTATGTACATATGACCATGGTCTTGGTTGCATTTGTTTTTCTTTTTGGGGATTCCCCGGAGGTCGACTGCAAGGCCATTCAGAGGGGGGTTGCTGGTGGGTTGTGGGTGGTGGGTGCTCTGGTCGGACTGCCAGCTGATTGGCATTGTATGCCATGCGAGATATTATTATTATTGGCAGCAAAGGTGGCGCCCGGCGCCGGGGTTGCGTCAAGTCAAAAGTCGAGTCAAGTCGAGAGGCTTATGCAAGCTGCAGCCCCACACTACCACTACACTGCCATGGCACAACCACTACGCCAGCACCACGCTACCATGGCACTAGCCGCCTCTCTTGGGGGCCGTGGAAATGGCAATGCCAACTAATGAGACACAGACGGAACCCGCCCGCCACCCTGCTCATATAATCCCATCTCTTGGCCACCAAAAGGGCAAACAAATTTCAGTCGAAATTCGATTACGGGCACAGCAGGACACGGATCCGTATCCGCATCCGGATCCGGTCAAATGGGCTTCTTTATTCAGTCGCGCCAGCTTCAAACCGAACAGTTAGTGATCCGCACATTTGCACAAAACGATTTCTCAGCTAAGTTCCTATCAGGGCTTCCTACAATATGGATTTATTTCATTTAAAAATATTAAATCAAAAAATATAGTAGGTTGACTATAGTTGGTTGATCCTAGCTCAATATATGAAAAAATATTAATAACCTTTTTTTTTGTTAAAAGTAACCCGTATAATCTAGTGATCAACTTAAGTCAGATCGTGAAATACCCTGGATATAACCTTCGAAAATCATCGCAAGCTCTATTAATCCAATATATTTTCCTTGCAGGTGCGTGGTTGTGGCCATTATCTTGGCCATCCTGTGTGCCTACTCACTATGGAAGAAGCGGAGGACTCTGTGTGGTTGGGGATTCAACGAGCACCACACCCAATCCGAGGGCGATTCCGCCGGTTCCTGCTACGCGCCTCCGCAATATAGTCGCTGCAACTCGTTCCACCATCCGCCGCCGCCCTACACGGAGGTAATTAATCCTAAAGATCGCAATAATATGTTCCTCCTATCTTCTTTTTCAACAAATATTTTTGACGGAGTATAAGTAAAATATATAGTAATAAAACTACAACTTGTTTATGCTGAGACAAATGAATAAACAAGAGAAAGGTGTTTTTAGTTTTATGAACTCTGAAATGTATACTAATAAATTTATTCTCTCTCCCTCAGGTGACCTCCAAACCGGATCTGTATCCGCTGGTCTTCACCTGCAACAGCGACTCGGGCAATGGCAAGGGCAACGGCAGCTCCAGCTACCTGATGGTGCAGTACTTCCGGAACTACATTGTCCGGCCGGCGGCGGGGGGATCCCTGAGTGCGGCCAGCACCGTGGACTCCCTGAGCTCCAGCTTCATCTGCAATGCGAACGAGGCGAATACCCTGGTGCCACCGCCATATTCCCGGGCAGCCAGTCCGGAATTGGGGCTGCATCACTACGTGGCGCATGCCCATGCCCACGGACATGGCACTGCCCACCTGAGATCAATGGATCAGGGGGCGCCACACCAGGTGCCAAGTGTTCCGCTGGCCTCCGTGCACTACGCCATGCCGAGATCGGCATCCCAGCTGGTGGAAACGGACGCCTATCAACCGAGACTGATGCCCGCCCAGGCGCAGCACTATGCCACCGTGGCACTGGGCAGTGCCCCTGGCGGAGGTGCCCTCTACAGCACTCGGTTGCATGCCTCCCACGAGGAGGGAGTGGGCGTGGGCTACCTCCAATCCCAGAGCGACCAGCACTTCCGGTACATGGCGAATAGCAGCAGCAGCCTCAGCGACATCTTTGTGAACAACAGCTGTGTGGCAGGTGGGTATCTCAGGTTTATTCAGCACGTTTCAATTCCCAATTAATTAAATATTGTTTCCAGGTATGCTGCCAGAGAGTGGAGGAGTCGGCGGTGCCTCGCAAAGCGCGGAGAGTGGAGCAGCCACGCAGGCTGCCTCGCTGAACAGCCTGGCCATGGGCGGCTTGGGAGGATCGGTTACGGGTGGCCCCGGAGCTTCGGGGGGATCTGGCACACCGATTATCTACAGCAATGGCTGCATTCAGCCCAATCCGCTGCACAGCCTGGAGAACTGCTGCCAGCCGTCGGCCCAGGTGTCGGGAGTGAGTAGTCTGGCCAACATTGGGACACCGGGATCGCCGCCGCAGGCCACCAGTCCGACGGGCGAAGTGCGTGAGATTCTCGACCAGATACGCCAGCTGCAGGCGGGCGTTAGCTACGAACAACTTCTGCTCAGCGGTACTGGGGCCAAACCCCGGCTGCAGCACACGCTATCGACGCCCTCGAACTCCCAGCAGCTGCTGCAGCCCATCCTGACCACATCCGCATCCCTTTCCGGCGGCAGCAGTGGGCGGAGTAAAAAGTTCTTCACCTCCGGCAGCAAAACGCAGCCGAACAAGGCTCTGTACATACCCATGGCGGCCATCGGTGGAACCGGTTCGGGATCGGGAGCCCAGCGCTGTGTGCTCAAGAGTCCTGTGAGCAGTGTGGTGAGCGGTGCTAGCTTCTTTGTGAACCGGGGACGAGTGGCCCGCAAGGGTTGGATCACACGATCGGCGCCCACGACTCCGGGCAGCGGGCTGCCCCCCAATCGCCTGGGTGACGACAGTCCTCTGCTGCTCAATGAGCACGATGAGGATGCCATCGACGATGAGGAGGAGGATGAGGAGCGGGATCAGAATCAGGATCGGGATCGGGATCGGGATCGGGAGGATACCGATACCGAAACGGAGGCGGAGGTCAGGAACCATCATCGGCAGCATCGCCATCATCATCGTGGTCATCGCAGCCATCGCCGTGGACAGCTTGAATAATAGTGGGCGTGGTCGTTGGAATCACCAGTGTCATTTAGTAGTTGTTGTTGTAGCTCAAGGTTCTCCTTTAGACATAAGCTTTTAAACGAAAGTGGAGAAATGTTTGGGAGTCGGCAGCACGCTTCTAAGTCTGAAGAATCCCAAAAAAAAAACAAAAGGATAAGAAATGTCGGTAAAGTCTAAATTCCATTTAGCATAACAAAATTCTGTAGTATTTTTACGAGTCAAGACATTTACAAAACTAATAACTATATTTATTTAATTATTCTTTAATTTAATTTTAATTTTTCCCTTTTAGGGTTTGTGAGTTCTTAAATTTGTTATTTTGGCGTTATAACAAAATAAAAGTTCTGTATGATTTCTACGTTAACATTTAAAAACTTTGGAATATATCGAATTAATTTTTTTTGTTTTTAACATTTATAATTTCCGAGAAGAAATGTCAAGATACTCCAATACTTGACTGGCTTTTCCACCTACATACTAATACTCACTAACTTTACTTTAACTCATTTTTGTTGCATTTTTTTAATTCTAATTGGAAATGAGAAAATTCAGAAAGTCGGTTATTTATAAGAATATATAGGAATATGCTAAAATGGTTTTGAGGAATTTTAAACTGAAGGAAAAACGTTAAATACAGATGTTAAACTATAATTTAACATCCTGCAAGAATTCTGACAATAGTTCAATAAAACTTAACATTATTTCATCAATCAGTATTATCAACAAAACCTACCAGAAGTATATTATTGTTTATGCCTACATTCAAAAGGTATATAATTTATATTTTGAATTTATAATGTCTGTTTGTTGAGCTTCCGTGGATAGATAAACAATTCAAATATACAAATAGCTGTCATTAGGTTCAAATAGTCTAGCAATTGCGAAAAACATTTAATTGAATTAAGCATTTAAAATTTGTAAAATCTGGGACGGTTTCATAACATCTAAAAATATTTATTTCCAACTCCTAATGATTTAAATTACTTAATAATTCCCATTAATTGTGGTCCGGTGTTTTAAGCAATTTATTTAAAACTTTAGAGTTACCATAAAAATGTAATACTATTTTGGTTTGAAGGTTGCTTGGTAGCTTTTAAAAATATTAAAAGTGCACAAAAGATTTAAATCAATATAGGGTATGTGGTATAAAATTTAAATAAAGAACCGAAGAAAACCAAAAAAAAGAGCAGATAAATTAAAAATAAATGAGAGCACGTATGTGTAGCTTCGATGGAGATTTTGTAAGTAAATAGATGATAAGAATTTGTTCACACACAAATAATGCAAACACGTCACGTACAGATACAGATACTTTGAGGAAGTCCTTCCTAAAAGCTTAGAGATATGTGAAATATGCGAAACTGTGCAGGCATTCGCTGGAAATTAAGGCACAAGCACTAGACGGAAAATCTAAATTAAATTATCTCCAAACATAAAATTACCAAATGAGACTAAGGGGTTAAGATCCGGGGGCTAAAAATGGAAAAGTTTGAATGCAGCAGTGCCTTTCAACAACATAAAACACAAGAAGCGCAACACATACAAATTTAAATCATTTAAAGATGGAACCAGGAAACAAAAATTAGAGCAAACGCATCCATAGACAGACATGTAACAATCCAATGAACATGGCAATTTTGATATATCTGCTTAAGCATTGGATATTTGATATACTCGTATATGTGTATGTGACAATTACTTTAAGTGAATTTTACAATTCATTGACATTTTTCTTAGACGGTTTCGTTGGGTCCTTAATCGATCGGTTATTCTGGCTTATTTAAACACGATCCAGTTCGAATATCTGTGCTTCAATACACTTAACTATATATTTAATGAATTAATTAATTAACTAGCATAGCAAAACTGAAGGCGTTCAAGGCATAATTCTCCAAAAGCAAGTGAATTGTTGTAAAGTCGAATAACGAAAACCAAAACAAATGAAACGAAAACCAAAAGAGAACTAAGAAACCAATTTAAGTCAAATATACAAAGATGAAAAATAAAAACAATAAATGAAAGAATTCAACTAAACGTGTTTTGATTGGTTACATTTAGAATTTTATCGAATTTTATTTTAAAAACAGTATGAGATATAATTATTAATTATGCGACTTTTTCGCGAATTAAAATTCTTGCTGGGAAAGAAGTTATTTAATTTTATACTATCAAACAACTTGGTAAGATAATCAGCCTTATTTTATTGCCTTTAAAGATGATAATTTAATTAAATTTTTGAAAAACACTCAATATGTTTTTTACTTACCGTTTGAAGAACTGCAAAAACTCCAAGAAATTTAGATGAAACAAATTTTCGCACATTTTACAGTACACTTTAATGGATCTCTGCTTGCGTTTTACTCTTCTGCTCCACCTCAGATCATAATTCTACTGATAAACATTACAAATTATTACAATGATATATATTTAATATATGTCTATATTGTATATGCATATGTTATTCATCGGCCTTAGTACGTGTATAATGGAGTCGTATATTATGTATGCATTATACAGACTTTCTAGTTTCATCTTCTCTAGCTTTTGCATATATATGTAATTATTGTTTTTGAGGATTTAGGGATAGTTCGTACTCAAAAAAATGGATTCGTTGCATTTTCACTAATCTAGAAGCAAAACGATTTCTATTGCACTCTTTCACAGTTCGGTTAATCATTCAACTAAGTTTGGACAAATTCAAATGTATGCAAATTATTTGGACTACAATTTTTATTTAAGTTTATTGCTATTGTTACAGTTAGTTGTCGTGTGTAGGTGTGTTTCTTTTTTTACTTTGGCACCGGCTCTGTTAAGTAGCCCTTAACTTTGTTGTTAGTTAGTCTACAGTTTGCGTGGGATCCTGTTATTCTTATTGGTTTTCGTGTAAATGATTATCGCCTTACGAAATGCGTTGGTCATTTGTTCCTGTTGTTTTATTTGTGCTGTCTGTTTATCAGCTGAGCTTCCATATTCACTTTATTGCCGGAATTTAACTTCATAGTCGCCAGATTTTTATGACTTTAAAATCCATCAAATATGACGTTTTCAATTTTTTATTTGATTTGTAATTTTAGATGATTTTAAATAAACGTAATTTAAAAATAATTTAAAAGGTTTAAGTCCAATTATGGTTTAAATAATTATTTTACGAAAAAAAATTAGAGTTGAGAAACTAATTAATCAAAAAGCAAACACTTAAAAACGAGTTAGTACAAATTAGATCACAAAACACTAAATTATATAAATATATACAAGAATTTTGATCAATTTAGTTTGCTTTTTGTATTCAAAATTTGTATTTTATCCTCATAATATTAGACTGAACCGCAATAAGTAAGTGAAAACGGAAACACGACTGTTTTCTCATTGTGTGTGTAGTTATTGTGGTGTTTTTAAAACATTAATATCGGTGTTTTACATTACGTTTTGATGATTGGATTGATTTCCAGCGCCCTCTGTTTTGGACCTATATAAGTGTTAAGTGTAAGCGCCAAATTCAAATGAAGAGAATGCAAAATGGTCTTCGATTTTTAAATAAAACTTTATATAATTAAACAAAATTAATGTAGCACAAACATACACAGTTTACGCCTTGTAAAGGTTACAAAGAATTAAACACAAAACAGAAAAAAAAAGAAAAAATTAAAATTTTACACTACATCTCCGACAGTTGCAGCAAAATGTTGTAACATTATTTTTTTAAAACTATGTAACTCAATTATTGCATTGTGTTTTTGTGAGTGTATGAGTGTGTGCGATTTATAGTTAGTTTAGTTTAGGTCTAATATTAGGTATATGTTTATCAAGTATTTATATATATAATAATATAAAAAAGTAAACATTTAGCGCTTTTAGATTGCTACAAAAGTTTGCTCGTCTCGCTCACATATTTCAACTAACATTAGGTGTACAAAAAAATTGGAAGATATATAGTTTATATCAAATTGTGGCTAGCGTAAAAATACAATCAGTATTCCAGTATTCAGTATCGCCGGTTTTAAGCGGCGATCGCGGTTACAATGTACGCCGATTCCTCGTTATCTTAGATATATATAAAATGTATAAATTGATGCGTGTTCGTTCTGTTTGGCGAGATTGCTGCATTCCCATTCGATAGATCGGTGTAGAGTATATATATCCAGTAGTATCCGGTGTAGTACACATATATCCAAGTATAATATCAAGCGTTTATCCTCCGCGCTCCCCTCACTGCGTCCCTTAAGTAAATAATAATGTAGTTGCCACATGATGGTTGGGTTGGGTTCCATTCGGTTGAGTTGAGTTGGTTTGGACTGGTTGGGATTGGCCGGGGACTTAAGTTTTGGAATGGGCTTACATGCCCGACTCTGCAATGCCCTCGTCATCTGAAAGACATTTAAAAGGGCATGGTTAGTGTTTTTTCGAGTCAGGTTATTTAAAGGCTTAGCACATGCAGTGTTAGAAATCAATCAAGATAACATAAAATAAAATATACAGGCAATCATGCAAGAATACAATACAAAACATTTAAGAGATATGGTCACAGTGCATTTCATGATAATGAGGCGACTTTACTTAAGAAATCTTTAAAATGGGTTTAAGTTCACTTTCAATTATAGTTACTAAAATAGGATATCTTTCTCAATAGGTATTTAAATAAAATTCTAAGCCCGAAATTGTTACTTTTCTCCGTAAATGCGTAATTTTGGGAACCATGAAACGCACTGCACCACCTCGCGGATTTGCGAAAGTGTCTACAAACCCATGAACGGATTGGCATAGATGATGCCGCCGCCAGCCTCGGAACCAACACCATTGCCCAAAACACCACCACCATTAACTCCGATTCCACCGCAGCCGCCTCCTCCGCCGCCGCTGCCGTTGAGTCCACCCACCACCAGTCCGCCGACTCCTCCTCCGCCGGATAATCTGGAGGACTTGCAGAGCTTCGTGGTGGCATAGTCGCCATCGCCCACCAGTGTGGCTATGTCATCGTCATCGCCGTTCCGCGTATTGCAACTGCTGCCCAGCAGCTGATCGTAACAGCTGACATCCGTGCTGATCACATCCACCTCGATGTCGTCGTCATCCTTCTCCAGACTATTCCGATTGCTGCCCCCCAGCGAGGAGTGCAGGGCATGGGAGTCCTCGTAGCTGCCGCCGCCGCTGTCATCGTTGGCATTGTTCGACTTTGCGTCGATGTGGGTCTCGAACTCATCGTGCATGTACAGCTCTTCGTCGACTTCTTCGTCGTCGTCGTCGTCATCGTCCTCATCCTCTTCTTCGAGATCCTCGTCCAGCTCGTGGGGGACCAGTTCACCCTCCTCGCCAACCTCCACACCGATTTCCACCTCCAAAAGCGACCGACGCCGCGTGAAGACCTCATCCTCTTGATGATTGGATTGCTGATGGTTCTGTGGCAAGATCATCACATCTTCCTCGGCGAAACTGAGCCGGACATTGGCGCGACTGGCCCGATTGCTGCCCGTACCCGAACCAGATCCCGCAGCACCACCAGATGCCGATCCATTGGATCCATTGATGTGCTCATGGCTGAGACTGTTCTTGATATCACAGGACGACGAGCTGAAGGTGATCAGCTGGGATTTGCGTCTATGCTGGAGCGTATTGTAGCCATTGACGGCGGATATGGTGGTCATGGTGTGGGCTCCCTGGATAGCTTGCTGGTGCTGCTGCTGCGATTCGTATTCGAGGACATCGATGTTGCCGCCCTTGCTGTCCTTGCAGATCATCGAGCTTGGCTTGTTGTCAACCAGGACGATAACCACCGAATTGTTGTTATCGCTCTGGTTGACAACCGAATGTCATCTGTCCGGCGCATCCACATTGCCATTTCCTCCAGCTCCGCCGCCAAAGGAGCTCATCGATGTGGTGGGCAGCATGTGATTGTGGTGGCCAGTGAAGCTGCTCGTTAGCGGCTGCTGGTCGTCATGGAGTATCGCCGCATTCTCATCGTCAATGGCCTCCGCCTCGGCCTGCTGGAGGTCATGATGCGACAGGTGACCCTCAATGGTGGCCACCACATCCCCGTTCTCGTCCAGCTGCACTTGTTGGCCTTTTGGATTGCCGTTTGCATTGCATTGTTTGAGGGAAAATGAAGGAAAATGAATTTGCTCATAGTTAGTCACCCATCACCAGAATGGAAATCGAAACAACAAGTTTAAGGCTAGTAAGGATAAACTACAAAACAGCTGGCTGCAAGTCCCACAATGTCCTTTTTTTGGTTAGTCAGTGTGCGAGCGAACGGTTTGTTGTTGGCTGGGGAAGATCGATCCCCCGGCCCAAGACCTACCTTCATAGCCCTCGTTGTCGTGCATCTCGCGAGCGGGTCCCACGATATTCTCCTTGCCCTCGAGCACCGCCAGCAGGCACTGGTGGATGCAGATGTACTGCTGCTCCGTCTGCACCATCCAAACGCGCTCTAAAATGTTATATTATTCCAGCATTAGTAGTGGCTTAAATAAATAGTATAAACTGGTTCTAAACGGTGCAGCTATTTGAAATATTTACCCTTGCGCATGGCATACACTATGCCGAAGATGTCCACGTAGTCCGACGTGTTGATCTGCTGCAGGATGCGGTCCAGAGTGATGAAGGTGCCCGACCTGCCCACTCCGGCACTGCAGTGGACCACAATGGGCCGCTGCTCCGCTCCAATTCGGTCGCGGAAGGCGCGGACGAACCGCACCAGTGTCTGCGGCGGATTGGGGACTCCAAAGTCCGGCCAGGTGGTGAAGTGGAAGTGCCGCAGGATGCGTTGTTCGCTGCCCTGAGGAGCAAACATAAGCAGAGAGAAAGAGAAATATCGGTCAAGTTCAAGTTACTTTTGTACTTTTGAAGCACCACTTACCCTGCACAGCATAAACTCGGTCATCACCCAGTCGGCATAGTGGCTGTCGTTGAGGATCTGCACCTTGATGTCCCCGTAGAAGACGGGCACAGTGTCGTTGGGCCAGTACTGGTCGCACTTCTCGCGCCCCTTCTCAAAGCACCTGGTCAGCATGACAATGGCCCGCGAGTTGCTCTCCCAGCACATCCGCCAGAAGTCATCCCGCGTCGAGTGCAGCGGTCCCTGGGTCACGATGAACTCACGCGGCGAATTGTGTCCCGGCACATAGTTGGCATTGATATAATCACTACCCTCATCATCGTCCACCGGCTGGAGCTTGAAACGCGAGTGGTCGTAGGGCAGGATGTTGGTGAACCGATTCTTGGGTCGATTGCAGGGCAGATCGGCAAAGGTGCACGGCTGATCCCGGCCCACGTGCTTCAGCTCCTCGAACTCCTCGCTGAAACGGAAGTCCGAATCGGCGGACATCAGGCGATAGTGCTCCGCAAAGTTCTTAATCAGGATCGGACGATTCTGCTCGATCACACTATCCGGCAGTGACATATTGTCGTTGGCACGCAAATCCTTCGTCGTCTTGCGACAATTGTTGCGTCGCCGTTTGTAGAACAACAGGGTTACCAGCAGCACCAGGATGATCGTTAGCGGCACGGTAATGGCCACGATCAGTGAGGTGTTGTCTTGATCTGAGGAAGGGAGTTTAAGGATTCAGTTAATTTGTAAATCACCAACCAAAAGGTCGAAAAGAACTTTAAAATAATAATTAATAAAGAACCTCACTTGACCTTGGGAGGTTTTCAATCTTTACTGTTTTAAAATACCTTAAAAATACATATGTGTAAAATAATGTTTTAAAAAAGATAAATTAAAAATATATTTCGATTTAATTTTACCATAGAGGTATTTTATTTTAAAACTTAATATGCAATATGTTTTTAATCATCTTGACAAGGCTAATAAGGCATTGGCTATTGCTTACCCGGTGAGCTCAGCATTTCTATATATTCATCGGAATAATAGAATATGCAAGGCAAGACATGGATTAATGGATAATAAGAGATGTTAAAGGTTTGTATTTAACTGGGTATAATGACAAAGATTTTCTGTAATAAAATATTTATTTCTAACAAATGTGTTTGTATCTTTGGATCTATGGTCTAATGAAAACCCTACATAATACTATTCAATGTTGCTTAAGCTATTTCCACTCACCTGTCTGAATGGGGAAACTGTAAGCGGTATCCGTGAACTTATCAGCTCCGGTGAACGCCCGCACCTTTACCCGGTATGTGGTTCCCGATTTCAAGGGCCCATTGCAATAGCCGATTTTGTGATTGTCACAGTTTTCCGTGCCAATTGTGAAATCCTCCACAGATCGATTCTCGAAGGGATAGTACGGATCGATGGCCTGGTAGGGCAGCCAAACGCTATACGACTGCACATCCAGCCAGCTGGGCATCTCCAGGCCGGAGGCATTCTTCGCATCATCCTCGGCAACAATGATCGTGTACATGCGCACCTGGCCGTTCTGATCCGAGAAGTAGTTCTTCCGGAACCGGATCTGGATGGTCGAGGAGCTGCGATAGACCTCGGTGGGCACCACCTGGGTGGCGGGACGTGGTGGCGCCAGTATCGGCATCGTTTGCCGATACTCCCGCTCCGGTCCAAAGCCAATGGCAGTCTTGGCCTGAATCTTAAACACATATGTCTCGCCGGGCTTGAGGTTCTTGATTACACCAACCGACTCCTCCGAATCAAAGTCCTGCAATCCCGCATCCGTAAGATTATTGATATTGGTATAGGCTATCGAGAACTGGCGGATCACACCGTTGGCCTCACTGGAGGGCAGCGACCACTCGAAATTGATCTCACTGGGCTGCACATCGGTGGGATGGAATCGCTCCACACGCCCGGGAACAGCCTCATTCGTGGTAAAACTAGCGGATAGAGGGGAACTGCTCCTCAGAACCGAAGATTCAGTGCCCGAACGAACCACCACCGTGAATGTGTAGTTCCGGTGGGGTCGCAGGTCACTAATGGTGATCTCATTCCTGGTGGTCATATTCTGGGCCAACAGATTGTCGGCGGTGAGGTAGGCTATGTCGAAGTCATTGTACTCGCCCTTCGGCAAATCCCAGCGCAGTGAGATCTCTGTATCCGTAATATTGGTGGCATGCAGCTGGGTGATGGGCTCCGGATAGAGGCGATCCTGCCGCTGGATGGGCAAACTGGCCACACCACCGCTCACCGTCCACACGGTGATGTTGTACAGTCGACCGGGCACCAGACCCGTAAACGTCACCTTGCGATCCGTGTCGTTGGCCAGTTTCTCCTTGTCCCGGATCTCGGCATCGCCCAGCGAGAACCGATAGATATCAAACTTGGAGGAGGACTGCGGTGTGGGTGTGTAGCTCAACGTGATGGTGTCCCTCTCGTCCTCCTTCTCGCCATTGGCCACCACCACGTCCGACTGAATGAGCGGCATGGTGCGCGGATATAGGCTGGTGATCCCCGACAGAATCCCATACGATGTGGTCTGGATGTCAAACTTGTACTGCACGCCGGGCATCAGTTCGCCGATCAGGACTCGCACTGTCGACAAATCGTCGGCTGTTTTCGGATGAGTCACAGAAGCAGAAGGGGAAGGGTTAGAGTAGAACAGAACAGGAGAAGCTTCAGAAGTTTGCAGTCGAAGGGGAAAGGTTCAAGGAACTTTTTCAGAAAAAGGTTTACACAAAGGTTTATTTAACCTTTCCGCATAATAAGAAACAAGGGAAGCATTAAGAAATGTTGCAGTGCAATCAGAAAGTAAACCTAATGAAACAATAATGTTGTCTGAAGTTTCAAAATCATTTCCAGCCACCATAGGAAAATTAATTTCAACAAGCTAATAATTGGGATTCTCAGAAAATAGCCAGGAAAATCTGAAGGCGAAATTTTAACAAAGCAATAAAAGGATAGAGAAAAGAAACAATAATTCCAGGAAAAAAGCTTAGCAATAAAGATAGATATTTTAAAATTAGAGAAAAGAATTTAAAACATTAATAAAATAATTAAGATTTTTAGTAGCTACCTTTAAGAAGCAATAGCATAAGTTGAACTCGAAAGTAAAGTTGATTCTAGACAGTTTATAGGAAAGGGATTAACAACTAAAGGTTAATCTACTATTTAAGAGTATCGATTTAGGGTAAAGCTAAGTATTTCCAAAAGAACGAATCTAAGTATATTATACAGCAAATTGAAGATCAACATTAAAAGTTCCAGGAATCAGGTTAAATAATTAAAAGAGAAAAAAATGAAATTGCGCGAAATTTCAAAGAATAAAATTTTAGGTAGTTTTCAGAAAAGTTTTAGAACAAAAGAAGTCGTTGAAAAGGAGTTTCAGGTGGAAGAAGTTAAGAGTGGTTCCGGTTTATATTCAGGATTCGAGAAGGCTCCACCAATCGATCGATCGCCACTCACCCGACTTGTTCTCGGAGACATTCTTGGTCTGGACACGTCCGGGATTATCGCTGGGCCACCACTTAAGGATGTACGACTCCACGCGACCCTCCGGCTTGGGCCACTCCAACGTGATGTTCCGTGAGTCCACCAGCTGGATGATATTGGACACCGGATTCGGCGGCACCGTGGTGTTCACCTCCTGGGGCACCGGACTCTCCACGCCGAAGCTTATCGTGTTCACCTGGATGGTGTACTTCTCGCCCTTGGTCATGTCGGTGATGTCCGCCTCCGTGGACCGTACGCTGGGCAGGCGCACCCACTGCTGTTCGCTGTCCGTCCGGTATCGAATCGAGTACTCCGTAAACTCACCGCTCTCCGGCGGAGACCAGTGGACCAGAACGGAATTGCTGCGCACCGTCTCGATGGTCATGTTGCGTGGCGGATTGGGATCTAAAAAAAAAGGGGTGATTTACAATTAACTAGCACTCTTTTGATTAACAAAATCCCGTATAGACACTTACACACTGCCTGGAAATAGGCATGCGGTTCACTCCTCAAATCGTGACTGACCGCAAAGACCTTGAGCTCATAGCCAGCTCCTGGCTGCAGGTTCTTGATCACCAGACGCGACTCCTTGGTTTTCTGGGTGCGCAAGTCGCTGGTTCCATTCCGCGAGTACAACACTTCGTACTGCTCCTGTTTCGAGTTGACGTCACTCTTCCAGCTTATGTTCAAACCCATCCGGATGCTCTTCAAATCCTCAATGATGGGCGACGAGGGTCGGGTGACCACGAATATGCTCGTCTCGTTCGATTCCATCTTCTTGGAGACCGCCTGCACGGATAGTGAGTAATTACGGCCGGGCAGCAGGCTCTCCAGGGTGAATCGAGTCTTGTCCGTGGTCAGAGTGCTGGTGTCCCCATTAAAGGTCTCCAATTCGTGGTAGCTGTGGGGGGAATAAAACATGAGTGATGAGTGGAAAGCCAAAAACACACCATTTGCAATTAATTTTCTACAAATCAGTAAAAGAGATTTTATTATTCCGTTTGGCTACTCACACAATGCGGTACTCATCCTGCGTACTGGCTGGATCCGCCTCCCAGGTGATGACCATGGTGTTGGCCTTGTCATCGTTGATGCTCCTCAGATTGCGAACGGGCAGGGGTCGCAGGGTGACATCACCGGTGGCTGGCCACGAGGTGACCTTGCCGGACACCGTCTTCACGATCACATTGAACGTCTTGCCCGGTTCGGCGATGTCGCGAAAGTCGAAGAAGGCCACTGGTTCGTTGCTACGTGGCACCGTCGATTGACGTCGGGTGGTGGCCACCGATACCTGATACTTGTCAAATTCGGAGACGCCCTTGGGCGCCTCCCAAAGCACCCGGAACGAATTGGAGGTAATGAAGTCCCGGTCAAAGGTCACGTTCAATGGACGCAATGGCACCGTACGATATTGAGCCGTCGTCGGCAGGGAGATTTCATCCTCGGACATCGTCTGCACGGAGATGTTGTAGGCCCTGCCCGGCACCAGACCCTTGAAGGCAGCCTGCGCCGGACCCGGTGGCTCGCCCTCCTTCTCCACATAGAGCACACTATCGTTCGCATCCGGCGGCTCGATGGACACCTTGTAGTGCGTGTAGATGCCCGCCGGATACGGTGGCTGCCACAGGACCAGCAGCGTCGTCTCATTACGGAACCAGACGATGAATTTCCCCGGAGTGTTGGGCTCTGCGGATTGCGAGTGCCGAATTGCGGAGGTGGAGGTGAAGGATGACGGACAAACAGAGAAGTGGCTTTGCGTTAGTTGCTGCGGTCACCATTGAAATATTCGGTCGGAGTTTCAGTTTTAGGGTGTGGGTTAGGGTTTCAGGGTTTAGAGACGGAATTATGGAATCCTTTGCCGCAGGGTGTGTGTGTGTGTGTGTGTGCTAGTTAGAAGTTGTGTGCCACAGTGGTTGTAGCTCCAACACCAATGGGATTTCATTCAATATTGAGGGTTACGAAAATATACATTTTAAGCTAATAGAAATGATTTGGTTTATGGCTTTAAATGTGTTTCTTAACCATTATTTTTAAAAATACTACTGCTTTGTTATTGGTACTTATAAAAATGTTGGTGAAAGATTTTGTATTGGAGTTATTAAAAAAGTTTTTAGCTTTTACAACTGGGAAAATACATTTCTTTAAAAGAGCCGTAAAATCCTTATACGGTTATATAAAATTAAAGTTGCTGTACCACCATGCATTTTTCTTACAAAGTGACCACTGTAATTTGTGATTCGGTTGTTTTGCTGTGGCTGGACATGCACATTGTTTGAAGCGGGGGAACATTGCGAGAAAAGCGGGGAAAATGTGTGGGAAAAGTGTGGGAAAAAGGGGTTAAAAGCCTTCTCCATTTTTGGGTGGAGAAAGTGCACTGCGGTTGGCAATTGTCGGATCAAAAATGAATTTTGGAATGCAATTTTGGACTGTAGCCTGTGCAAAGGAGTTGGCTTGAGGTTAGTTTTATGTTTGGTACACAGAGAAAAAACATATATATTAAATAATATGCACGTCGAAAGAAAACTTTAAAATATAAAAGTAGTGCATTCAATTTATCACCAAACGATTACTGATGCTATGTTTAACTTTAACTTGAGACAATGTTTAAATTTGAATATTTATAGTTAAGACATATACCAAAAACCATCGTCTCTTCAGTTTTTTCTCTGTGTATGGTTACTTACTCTCTAAAAGTTTAAAAGCAAATCACTGCAATGAGTTATGAGGGCGGGGAATATTTTTTGGGGAAAGGCAAGCTTAAATATTACCTCTTAGAATCTTAATGTCCAGCAATTCTTTATGCCGCGTCCTTCGACCTTTTTGTGACGTGTTGTTAATTTAAAATTCATATTTTTTTCGTGTGTATTTTTTGTTTTGTTTTTTTAGTTACAATGAAAGCGGGAGACAAAGAAGTTAATCAGGTTTTAGTTACCATCACCGAGTAGAACAACAAACAGTTTGGATTGGAATTGATATGATTTGGTTTGGTTAGGCTGTTGGTGGACAGGGACTCACTTGTGGTGAAGTTGCGGCTGGTGTAGGCCACCGACTCCTTGCCGTCGTAGATGGTGTAGGCCTGCACCTGGTAGGTGGCACCCGGGGTCAGCTCCTTGACGCTGTGCTGGAATGTGTTGTCGTTCACCTGGAAGGTGCGGTTGTAGCTGCTCGAGGCCTCCGACAAGCCCAGCACCTTGATCTTGAAGGCCGTATAACTGCCCTGGGTGGGCGGTGACCAAAGGATGATGGCGTTCTTCCCGCTCCGCACCTGAACGGACAGATTCGACGGCGGATCGGGAGCTGCAAATATCAATTTATTAAGATTCGATGATATTTACGCACTTGAAAAAATATGAAACAGAACTAAATGGCAGTACAAAGTATAAATCGTTAGTCATACAAATATTTTTGGAAAATTCCTGTTAAGAATGCAACAAACCCAAATGTTTATTTTTAAAATTATTTGTTAACTAATGTTATAAGTACGTAATGTAGATACATTTGTGTCCCTAAGCATACATATATTTCAAGTTTCATTTAATGGTACGTAATATAAGTAAGCCTTTGAGGATTACGCCCATAACAGAAGTTTTCAAAGGTCATTGCAACTACCCTTAATTAAAATGGTTAGAAATTAAAGTTTACAAGCTGATACTTGGCCTTGTCCTCGAAATGGCTTCCATCTAATTGCCTTTTCTTGTTGCGTGTTTGAGAAAAGTAAGCGGAATACACAATCGAAGAAACCGAATACCAGTTGCAAGTGCCACAAATTGCTAATTGCAGTTCGATATTCCACATTTCCCCCCCTCAAATGTTTGTAAGCTGCCTAATCAGCAAATCGCACTAAGTAACGAAATCAATCAGACAAACGAACAAGAACAGGAAATCGGATAAGGGGGAAGTACTACATGGACGAAAGTGTGGAGTGGGAGTGTGGAAAGTGTCTAGCCCTGTTCGTCTACACTTGAAAAAACTTGTATTAAAAAATATTTTTAAATGTTCATTGCATTAAAGGAATTTAAACCAAATGTTATTATTTTCAGTTAGAGAAGGGCTCTTTTTTATTAAAAAAAAATTATATTAATTTCTTAGTAATACAAAAGGTACTGATTCAATAACTATCAAACATTTTTTGTAATTTCTAAACATCTCCCTTCTTAACCAAATGCAAGTAGGCATAATTATTAACTATAAAAAAACAAGATTGTTATCTTAGGCCTTTATAAAATTTTTCCAACTGTATTGAGGGTGAAAACTCGACCAACACCTGCGAATGTCCAACTAAAGAAAGGGGGATGATAAGTGGAGTGGGAGTGGGAAAACAGGGACACAAGAAGAGGGCGTTGAGGGCCGTCTATGCCTATAAATTACCCAAGGGTCTCGTTTGGGGAAAATGGGGAAAAGTTATACGAGGGGAATAGAAGGGAAAGGAAGGAAAGGAAAAGCGTTAACAGTTTGTGTTACTTGTTGTTTTTACTGTTTGCAATAATGAGAAAAATGCAGTTACGATATTATTGCCAACGCGTTTTCAAGAAATTCCGCAAAAACACTCTTTCTCTCTTTATCTTTACCGCCGTTTATGCACAACAAAAACAAAGCTGGTCAACTTAAGAAAGTGTACAAAAATTTCAAGTTATCGACAGCGATCGACAAAAAAACAGTAAAAGCAACATAAAGACAGAAACAAAAGCAAAACAAAACCAGTCATAGTAACCACTTTTTCCCAAAACAGGCCGAACATGTGGGTGAAAGGGAGACGGCAATAGGTATAGATTAGCGATCAGCAAATAAAACATATACATATGTACATATGTACACATGGTATAGTGCCCCAATCTTCGGAATGAAATAACATTTCATTCACATAGCTCAAACTTTATTTGATATAAATTATATCACAAATAAAATTACATTTGATTTACATAGAAATGTTGAGGCTGCAGTAATTTTATTGGATACAAAAATCAAATGACATTAAGTATTCGAAAAATTACGCATACGCCATGTGGACGCTTTCAAAATATTTGCCTGTTAAGGCTGAGATCCGGAAAAACTCAGCTCGATTTTTCGGTTTTTTAATTAAAACCCTGGGAAATAGTGGTCGAATGTTGGAATGTCATACGTCGTTGAATTTGGTTTAAAATTTCCAATCAAGTTGTATCCTCAGAAAAATAATTTAGTTTAAAAAATGTTCGAAAAAAAAATGATGAAGACTCCCTAAGGACAAACATTTCGTCCCAAATCCGAAAAATAAATCCACTTGATTTCTGATTTTAATCATTAATAACATTATCATAAAAATACCAAAATATAATTGTGTTTTCTCGATTTAACTTTATTGAAAACACTATTTTATAGAATACAATCCGATTGCCACTCACCTGTTGTTATCGTCACCGTCCAGGTGAGCCAATCATGATGCGTGAAGTTCGTGTAGTAAAGCCAGAAGTTGTATTTGGTACCGGGCAGGGCGCGTGAGAATTGGATCTCATCCCCGATTTCCCTGGAGGCAATCGTTGTGTTGGGTTCCGGATAACCGAAGGGAGGACTATAGTCCAACCGATATGAGGCCCCATCGTCCAGGCCGGGATTATTGGGTATACTTATGGCTAAATCTGCACATCGAACGTCCTGTAAGGAAAGTACAAATAGGTAAGGAAAATTAAAAAGTGCTCTGTGAAATATGTAGTGGACCTATTTCAACCTTAAGCGATTTAAAATATCTTTATCCAAAATAGCTCCGTACTTTGCAGTTTGATCATTTAACAGTTTTCTACATGTAATTTTTAATTTTATTTAGCATCTTTAAATATATTATATTAATATAGTAATGTTTTTGAAATTTTCTTATCTAAGCTTGCAGTGTAAAGCTTTCAATGATTTCCTTTTAATTTATTAGTTTAATTATATTTTATAATTTTTCCATTATCCCTTTTGTTTACTTCGTTATTACTTTTCTCCATTTAAAGTTCATCCTCCGTCATTTTCAGTTATCACAAAAAGTGCAATGACATTACAGCAACAATACCTGCAGCAAGAACAACAAGGACAACAGCGAAACAAACAAAAAGTAACGCGAGTGACAATTAAATGGCAAATGATGATGATGCAGATAGAGATGAAGCTACCGATGCAGATGCAGATACATTTACAGATAGAGTCAAAATGAGCGGGTGTTGACGGTTACGATGTTTGTTGTTTTTGTTGCACAGCCCATTTACACAAGAAAAAATGAAGAACATTTTATTTTTTTGTAAATCATCTTTGGGCAATTAAAATCAGTAATATATATTTTGATACGAAAAACTAATAGAAAATCTATACTACTAAAAATCCTAAACAAACATTTTAAACCAACCCACTTCAGTATAGTATTAATTATTACTTATTTGTCTATTAAGACGTTTATACACATAAAGTCAGGCAAAATATGTTACAGTAAAAATGTGCAAAAGCTCACTTGTTTTATTTTTACCACTGGTAATTATTTATGTTTCAGGAAAGTTACAAATTTTAATCTTTTTTTTCTGTGTAGCTGCTGTTGCTGCTCCTGCTGCTGTCTACTGGTGCCAGACGCCAAATATTAACACCGCAAACAATGAGCTCTGCCCGCGCCCACTCCCTTTTATTTAACTCCTCGCAGGACTCGACCCCCCTCAAAACTGCCGCGAAAATGAGGCAGGAAAAAAAACAAGAAAAAAAGCAATCTTCGGCAAGCCGACATTTATATACCCTTGCAACTGTTACATAAATTGACTATTCTATATTACGATTTTGTTGCCTACAAACAATTAAGCTATGTCGATTTGACGATACATTTTTCTATCGTTCCTATGGCAGCTATATGATATAGTCATACGATTTGTATAAAAGTAAAACCGTAATTCTGAAAGGGTTAAAAATGATATTGGAGTTATGGGTATATGTTAAGAAACAACGAAGGAATAATTTTGTTTTCCCTTTTACCGATTGTCCCTATGCCAGCTATTTTATATAGTAGGCCGATCTGTAATACTTAACGTAGAATTTTGGAATTTTATATACCCTCTGCAAGGGTATACAAATAAGAGATTTGGCTAGCAAAAGGACACAGATGCTGCTGCACATCCCGACGGGCGGCAGACGGCAAAGGACGAGGGGAAAGGGGGCAGGTGGGCTGCCAGAGGGACTGGTGCACATTAAAGGATTGAAATGACGGAAATGCAGTCGCCGTCGGTGGGGACGTGACTTAAATCTAGACTGCATGCCGGGATTGCTTTGCATTAAAATGGGATACTTATGCACTTCATGAAATGTAGTTCAACTTAAAAATCCACATTTAAATAAATGTTACTAATTTAAATAGCATTTAGGCAAGAAAGGTCTACAAAATATGAAAATATTTGAAGTCACTTTGTCTGCTGGGATACATTGATTTCCGAAATTACAATTTAAAAATTCAATTCAATTGTATATCTTAAACTAAATATTAAATAAATAAATTTGTTAAAAATTTGTATTCCCTGGAAACAAACAGGAGTAAAAAAGTTAATACAAATAGAAATGTTTGTTTCAACAAAATACTAAATAATGATTATTGCTTATAACATTTCTTCCCAAGAAATACCTATTAAAAGTTTCGAGCCCAAAACTCATTTTTATTACAGTTATTACTTTTTATTGGCACTTGCTTCACTCAATTTTAACGCTCAATTAGAGAAATGGAAATCAACGAAACCCATGGTTATCCTCAATTTGAGCCTAAACTATCAATTTCTCCGAGGCGGTTGTACAAACTTCTGTAATTTCATTTGGCAGCAATTCAATTCCATCAAATTGCAGGGTTTTTTTTACGGGAGGCGTGACTGTTCAAATGTGTTCAAATGGCTGCACAGAAAGTTCATAAAAAAACAAGAGCAAGTTGACCATCAAACTAAAAGCGTTTTAACACAAGAAAGAAAAAAGTATAATTCAAGCACACACACACACACAGACAAATCGTGTCAAAATGGCGTTCAACAAAATGGCGTCGAAAAGCGGATAAAAATAAAGTTCCTCAACTTGTTGTTGGCTTGATTGATGCCTTTTGGCCGGCAAATAAAAAATGTTATTCATACCAAGTTTATGCGTGCTAGTGAACAAAGCTTTATAATGTTCTCCATTTACTTTTGCTCAATTTTATACCATTTTTTTGTTATGAGGATTCGCTAAGAAAAACTATTCAAACTCCCCATTTCCGATCCTCCTTGAAATCAATTTAAATTAAACTACATAGTGGAACAATAAAAGAAAACATAATTGTTGTGATCATGCTTCTTAAAAATGTTTAAATAAAAAACAACTTAATGAGTCTAAGTTTGATACAAAAATAAAATATATTAATTATTTTTAAATTACCTTGGGGTTAAAAAAAAACATAAAAAAACTTGCCCAGGGAAAATTTTAATTCATATTTGCAATATTCTCACCATTTTATTTATGCGTTATTGACAGTCACCAGTTTTGCATTAAACTATTCTCAGGCTAAACGCGAATCTCAAGGACGCATAAACCAGTGGAACGTGCGAAAAACCAGCAATCCATGCAAACTTTACTCTGTGACAGTTTAAGCCCCTCTGCTCACTTCAGATATAGTAAAAAGCATTGTCAACCTGTTTGATTTAACAGCTATTTCTTTTTACCTGAGTTAAAAGGAGAGCACTTAGTGCAATTCACCTGTCCTCTCACACCATCCATGCATATGGAATGGAGTTTGCCAATTACTGTCGTCACTCACTCAATCAATCAGTCAAACAATCAATTATTTATTATTTATCCACCCCAGTCGGTTTACTTGCAACACTTTTCACAACACGTTTTTCGCCAGAAACTAAAGTAAAAAATAAATTCAATTGCAATTTGCGTTGCGCTTTCGCTTCGAAATCGAAATGAAATGTTGGCCAGTAGCTCCAAAAACAGCTAAGACCCCCCATTCCCCCCTGGAAGCTCCGTATATTACCACTTTTTGGTGGGCGCCTAACTGTAACTGGCTTGCATAATTGAATACATTTTTTTTTGTTGTGGTTATTGTTGAGCTTCTTGTTTTCCTTTCTTCATTTCGCTTTTTCAAGTTGTGCGTTTGTTACTGGCGTTTTCTTTTCTTTCTGGCCATTACATGATGCTCGGACTGCTACCATGGCCCATTAGTCATTAGTCAAGATAATGATGATGGTGTGAAACAGTGCTGTTTTTTTTTATAAAGCGAAATAAAACCGTATAGCTTACAACTAAAGAAAGTTAATGTGCGAAATTTGATAATTTTGCAGAGAGACACAGGTTTGTTTACATTATTAACACGAGGTTTGAAACACCTTAAAGCAATCCAACATCAGTAATTTTTTTAAACTTTTAAAGCTATTGAAGCGTGTTGTTTTTACCAGTTGAGAATTATAGTGCATTCATTAACCCAAATCACTTTTAACTGTTAATGACGAAATAAGAAAAGCTCACTTGGCGAGAAAAACTCCTAACTGACATCACTGAAGTTAATGGTAACATTAATGATGATGATAGTTAATTTGTTGATGATTATTAACGCATAGTGTGTCAGTCTGGTCACATTATGCAATTAAATATTCACAGCGCATACTTCATTGAAGAAGTGTTCATACGTACATATATAGTAAATATATACAAGATATATACCCACACGGATTCGTTGCGGTTTCGTTTCATTTAAATGCTCAATTTACACTTCGCATTATTCGCACATGAGTTTTCGCTGGCGGTTTTTTATTTGTTTTGCAATTGCTCGGGCACAAACCATTTCAGTTAATTTAACCACACCCAATTCACTCCTCTCATTCCACGATTTGTGAGTCACATTTTTGAGGCTTAAGCCAAAGCCACGTTTGTGCAGAAATATACAACAAATAATAATATAAAATTAATGGCAATTAACAGTAAGCAGAAAACCTTCGATTTTGTTGTTTAAACCCTAAGCCAGACAAGGTCTTGATGGTGGTTTAAAGTGGTTTTATGGCCAAGGCTTCAAAACATCCGAGATTACCAAGGAGTTTTGTAGAAACGCAACGCCATTGATACTTCTTAGATAACTTTTATTTTACATATAAATAATTGACTATTTGATAATATTTGTTTAATGATTTAAAATACAACATTTCATATTTTAAATATGTGGCTACAGAAAACATTTTATAATAATATAATATTTTTGTTTATTCTTTCTGGGGCTTATTAAGAGTATATTCAAGTACTTAAAAACGTTTATTTGTTAACAAATTTGAGTTTATGTAAATTTATAATTTATTTTCTTTGCTCCCATTCAGCAAAAGCATACTCCAGCATTTAAATAATATTTATTTGGCATATTGTTTTTCTGTGATTTGTTTGTGCGTACTTTTTAGCCGTGAGCCACTAAGGAAACATGAACTTCAACTTTTGCCGTCGCTGTCGCAGCTGCTGATGCAGACCGGCCAAGGCAAACAAAGGCCAAGAGCAAACAGCCAAACAGACAAACAAATGCAAAGCAAACATGCGAGCGGAGCAAACAAACAAACGCTGCAAACGACAACAACAACGACAACAGCATCGGTTGAGTTTCATTTGAATAATTAAACACAGTAGCCAAAACGGTTAAGTTAACAAGTCCAAGCATCAAACGTCAAAGCCATAACCGTAATAACCAACCACTTTGTGTTTGGTTCAAAGAACAAAACCCGTGCTTGGAGTTTTTAAATCAATGTTTAAAATAAAATAAGCTTTAAAAGCCGTAAAAGGTAAGCATTCAAGTTAAGAGCCAGTTAATAAAAAGTTTTTAAAAACTTTGATTTAGCTAAGAAAACAGTGGTTGCTTTTTTATTTGAACCAGAGCGATCAAATTAAATAAAATGCATATTTAATATATTGTGACTCTCACACTGTTCTTCACATGTAAGTTTGCCCCAAATAGTTTTAAGCAACAATATACATACTTGTAAAATTGCATTTCAACGTCTTAGAAAAGATATTCCCAAGAGTCAGAGACTAGAATTTTTCCCCCAAACTTAAAACAGTCATAGAGATAAAGTAAAGAAAGCCAGAGATAGGAAGTTACGAGCTTACAAGTTAAAAGTTCAACGTCATCTCAGGTGGGACAGCCTATGAATAAAAGAAGCCGACAAGAAAGCCAAGAGCAGGCAGCAACAATAAGTAGAACAATGGGAACATGGAAGCACACAATGCCAGTGACAACTGGATAAAGAAAAGCTGGACAATTTCCAGCGATAAGCAGGCACAACAAAATAACTAGAGCACATTTTGTTATACTGCAATACTTTTAAGGATAACTAGACGTAAATACGTCTCTGTCTACACCTGTCCTCTGTCCCATTCAGTTGGAAAATAAATTCAACATTTTCTTTTCTTATTTTGTAGACACATTGCCATGGCTCTTTATCTGTTTATTCATTTAAGCGCCGTCATCCTTTAAATGTGGTATTTTATGAATTGATCATTTTGAGCAGCATACTTTTCAGGGATATTGGAATTAAATTCGATTGAAGAGGAAAATATTATATTTGAATATTAACCAAATAAACTACAAATGTATAGACTGGACCAGAATTGGAATATATAATGGTTTTAATGAAACAATTAATAATAAACCAATTTGTAAGGCTAAAGGTGACTCAAAATATTCGGAAATTGGCAAGGTCACATCAACTGATCTAAAAACTCAAAAGCAATTTCTTGGCATGAAAAATATAATTATTATGACCACTTTCAACCATTTATCATCTAGTTAAAGTCAATGTACACATGTATGTATATTGGTTTGTATCTTTCTTGTCTCGCCCAGAAACGAACTATAGAACATACTTTACCTATTTATATTCCTTTCCCTTCTTTCCTAATAACAGAGCACTTGACTTGTCTATGACTTGCATTGGTTGCTGGGCTACCTGACCAAAAGGCAAAAGCGCAATTAGCATAAAGTGCTCCACTCTGGGTCTCGAGCTTGTTCGTGTCTGTGACAGTCAACTGACAGTCGCTTATTCGCAGCAGTAGACAGTGGCGTAGCGAAATGGGTGTTTTGGGGGGTTTTCGGTATAAAGAAATATAACAACTACTTTAAAATGCCTTAAAACTAGTTGCGTTTTTGATTAGGATTACAGTGTTGGTATACTTTTTTTTCAGTAAATATATTATAACCTTGTAAGTCAGTTTAAGGAAAGGAATGCAGTAAATATATTATAACCTGAAAGTCAGTTTAAGGATAGAAATGCAATACTGACTTTTCTTTCCTATTTAATTATTTAGTTTAAAGAAAATCCTACACCTTTACAAAGTGAACAGAGTAATTTTTAACAATGTCTCTTGCGGTTTAAAAAACTATCCCCCAAAAAAAAAACTTTCTAAGCCACTGGTTGTAGTCGCAGAAGTAGTTGCAACTAGTTCTTTTCTTATTGCTGTTGCTGTAGTTGAAGTGTGAAAAGTTGGCGGTTGAATTGCAGGTTTCGGGCGAAAGGTGGGAGCAAGACGGAGGAATGGATAACGACGAGGGGGAGTGAAGTAGATGGAGGTCAAAGCAAAGAGTGAACAATAAAGTGAGTAAGTGGGCGTGGCGGAAAAGGGAGGGGTGGCTTATGCATATGCGTGTCTACACATAGAAACATTTTTAAGATCAAATTGTTTATTTGGTTTGGGGTAAACCTTAAAATAAACAAATATAAAAAAGTCTCTATGAATAAAAAACTTAAATATTATATAAAATCGGTTATTGCAAAGATCCAGTTTGATAATCTATTTCACTAAACTATTTCAAACAAAAACCTTATGAATTTTAAATAAACGAACCATCTGATCATCTTTTCTTATTTTGTATTGAAAATTTTTTGAAAAATTTAAAGAAAGAATAACTTCTAAAAAATGAAATATGTATGCATCTTAAAATATTTTAATTTTACAAGAAATTTAATTTTACGTTTCTGTTAGGTATTTTGTAGTGTACTTTACTCTCCAATCTCCCACCTCAATTACCTCAATTTATGTTCATTTGTTGCTTCTTCCCCATATTTTTCCTCAGCAATTGCCATTCATTGCACGTCTCGTTTTTGGTTATGTTTTTGTTTTCAGTTGCTTTTCTTTTCCCTCTGTTTTTTGGCATTCCTCTTTTTTTCGATTCACTTGAATTGTATTTTACCTTTTTTTTCTGTGTGTGTGCTTGTGTGTGCTCTGAGCTGAGCTCAGTTCAGTTGAGCGGCTATTCAAATCGCTTAAGACCTCACACCCCCACCCTCGGACCAACAACTACCTCCCGCATTTCACCTTTCTTTTATTGGTTTATATGCGTGACTAGAATTGCTCGCTTGTTTGTTTGTTTTGCCTGTTGTCATAACAGCGCTAGTTATCAGTTTATCAGCACTATCCGCATCTTTAATAACTGACAACGCAAGCCGGAAACTTAAATTGAAATTGAAATTGTCTGCAAGTCGAAATTTAAGATGGGAATCATGTGGAATCCAACGATTATCTCAAGCTCAGCCGATCATTATTTTCCGCCTACGACTTCCGCTTAATGTCTGGGAAGTTCAGTTACTTAAGTTTTGCAGTTCCGAAAATAAGTAAAGGTGCATACATATATCTATATTCACCCCCAGGTCTTATCAAGTATAAGTCTGTACTGAGAAATTGGTTTAAATATAGATACTTTTCTGTTAAAAAATGAGTTTTTTTCGTTTTAACAATTTACATGTACCCATAAATACATACATATGTGTATAGATTTTCCTTATTTATTTTTCCAGGTTTCCTTTGTATCCTCAAATTGCTCTTGATCTTTATTTCCCCTTCCCTTTGCCATTTTAAGTAGTGCTCAATTTTGCAATTACAAAACGATTTCGATGGCAGACGGCAATCAACAAATGTCCCAAAGGAACCTCATAGCCAAAAGCCTCATCGGTGGTCAGAGGAAGTGGCTAAGTAGCTTCGGATCTTTCTCCATTTTCCATTTTCCATTTGCACTGAAGATGCCCAAAGGTATAGAAAAGTATTTTGTGAATGGCTCAGCCATAAAGCACAGGCAGACAGACAGCGAAAGGACAGCATTTGTGGAGAGGGAGGCTCGACTTGAGTTAGGCTCCGACATATGGACGTACATATTTGTGCACTGAGAGAAATTTTCACATAAACTCGATTAGATTTTTTCTATGTTTGACTAACGTCTTATTATTAACTAACACTACATTAAATTACAATTAAATTATTGTTATATTCTTTTATATTTGAACAATATTACATTTCCTCCGAATTTAACTTAATGTTAATAAACCTTAAGAAATATACGTATATGATTTTCGGTGCTATTTTTAGCTTAATGTTCTTACATATTTAGAAAACCGTCAATAGAAATCGTTATGTTATTAAACTAACATTATTACCCAAATCTTTTCTTTGCATTTAACCTCCAAACATTTCTAAAATGCGAATATATTTTTATGGTATTGTGTTTTCCTGAGTACACAAATAAGCCAACACAAGGACTGACTTGGTTAGCCTGCCTTAGACGTCTCTGTAGTTTTGCTTTTGCCTTTGACCAGGCAATTTACCAATGAAACTTTTACACTGTTGACATGTGTATGCCGGCATGGGTGTGTGTTGAAGTTGGGAAACTTGCAGACAAAGTGGAACAGGGGATAAAGAAGGGACAGAGAGAGAGGCGGTAAAGGCGAAGCAGCGCAGTAAGAGAATTTATTAGTTGCCTTTCATGGCAAATATTGTGACAAATGGGCATATAAAAGGAGCCAAAGGTGCCGGAAAAGTGGGTGGCAAAGGAATAGGGGTGGTAAATAGGCAACAGGAGGGAAAGAGATGGCATGTCTAGGCGCAGTTCCTGCGTGTGTGTATGGGTGCGAGTGTACCTGCATAGGAAAGTGAGTGAGCATTAAAAAGTTGCTGTCACACAGTCGAGGCGCCATCTTGATAATGGCTTAATACAGGATACAGGTGAGACAGGTAGAATGTGGAAAAAACAGGGCGGAGATTTCAGCGAATAAATCTAACAACATTTATTAGATTACAACAAAGCAACGATAATTTTTATTTAAGGCCAAAAACAGTCAAGATCTTAAAAAATCTGTATTTGATGGAAATAGTTGTATATTCTTATAACTTTTGGTCCAATCATATTCAACTCTTTATACTATGAGTTAAGATTCGATTTTAATTTTAAGCAAAAGTGTCCTTTGTTAGTTTTCCCACCTGTATTACCATCTTGACAGCACTCACCATTACCTTTTGCTGCTTATCTTTTATACATATCGAATGTGTTTATGTAAATTGAAAACGAGGGGAGCAGATTGTCAAGTGCTTGTTCCTGTTATTCTTGTATTTGTATTGTAAGTGCAAAAATATGTACGAATATGTAAAGTTGAATGGCTTTAAAACAGTAAAGGCTTATTAAAAAGATCATTATGCTTGAATGTTGTATTTTTGTTGTTGTTGCTATTTGTGGAAACCTTTTTTATATTGATTTAAAAAATGGTTTTTCATAAAATAATATAAATTTTGCTAAAAGAAAATGATTTTACAGTATATTAGGCGTCTGTTCTAATACATAGCGGAAATGATTTCAGGTCTTAAATTAAATATTCAGCATTGGAGAACTCAGACAGGGGCAAACCCCACCCCCAAATACCTGCACTTAAACTGGTGTCAAAATTATTATTATTGAAAGTTATTTCGCCAAATGCCATCATTATTAATATCAATTTTATCGTTGCCTATTTAAATCCACAATTTATGCCAGTCAATGAAAAATTATACCGCAAAATAGGAATTTAATAAGCTGGCTTGAAATGGCTATTAATATTTCTGTACATGCGCCGCACAAATTACACTTCAAAAACCCTTTTACCCCTCATCCATGTTTATGCTGCAGATTGCATAAATTATGTTTTAAATGAGGGGAGGAACTGTGGACGGTCTGCAGTTAGCTTCCCTTTTATGCAAAAATCATAGTAACAACAAATGCAAAAAAGAAAAATCAATATTAATGCCAAGACAGAGAGGAGATGGAAACAATTTTCCACTGCCAATTCTCCTTAGCCTCCTCTTATTTTCCCTCTTTTTTTTGCAACAAACTTTTGCACTGAATATTATTCCTCGTTTTGCCAATTTCTTTGGTGCCCAACGATGCGTGTCCTGGATAGGGATACAAATGAGAACATTTTTGGAGTGGATGGGGCTTGTGTTTCATAAAGAAACGTATGAAAACACTTCATGTACATTTCGTGTACAAGCCATAAATTTGATGCCATAAATCATAATTAAGCATATTGATTGTCCCATTAAATTTGTTGAGTGTTGCAACTATTTTTGCAATATTTTAAATGAATTGTAGTTTTAAAGATTTGAAAAACACACTTTAATAAATACTTGTATCCAAATCAAACTATATTTAACATTTGATCGGGGTCACCTCTGCTAATTCACAGAGATCTGCAAAAGATTGCTGAAGAAAAATGAGTTGGACTGAAGATGAGTTGTGCAACACGAAATCAATAAATTAGCATTATTAATGGACCTTGTCGAATGCCCATCTCGTGGAATTAACCTTAATGTGTTGGCCCCTCTATCTGCATTTTGTATTACCCCTTCTTTGGCTTTTCTTTCGATTTCGTATTTGGCTGTTGGCCTCTTTGACATTTTGCCAATGCAAAGCTTTCTCTGTTCGGTTTTGGCCATGTCAAATGTCAGTTAGGATTTTCCCCATTACCAAAGGAGCGGGGTTGGGGAAATCGTTATACGTTAACCTATTTTACTGCGACAAACTTGTGGGTCGTTTAAGAATTTAATTCGCTTCGTTTCAGCTTGATTTATTCTCCTAATGGTTTCCAAATATTTATTCAACTACATGCTCTAATATTTATATTTATTTTGTTTGACACATTAAAATTTAGCTAGTTTATTTTGTTTACATTTCCAGATTGCAGCTTAATTCTAATTTAGTTTGTGTTTATTCACAGATTTTCTCAATTAAATGCGCAAGTGCGTTTAATCTTAATTAAAAGTTAGCAGCATGCAGAATTTTAATTAAATGACTTCGACTTGCACTTTGCATTCGCATTTGGATTTGGATTTGGATTTGCGCAGCCACTTGTTATTTGCACTTTTTGCCATTTTAGCCTGTGCAACGAAACGTGGCAAGGCCTTAGCCCCAATTCAGCTGGCTGAACTCAATCCTTAAAGGATTTAAAGAGAGCCATGGCTGGAATGAGGTGGCGGAGGGTTAGCGGGTGGCAATCGCTTCTTAGCCCGGTTGGCAAAGTCCTGGCAGATTCATGCCAAGGCGGATGGGATTCCATTAGCTGATGTTGGCCCAAATAAGAGCCCAGCGCTTTGTGTTACGCCCCTTACTGTTACCAATTAGTATTGCCACCTTTTTTTTCATTTCACAAGAGAAAATTCTGTTTTTTTGGTGATAAAACCAACTGGTAAAAAGTATGTCACACTTGTAATTAACAACTTTGTTGCCCGCATTTCCTTCGCACAACTATTATTTTATGCTCTCTCCAGTTTTCATTCGCCCCAGACATTGTAGTGAAACCAACTTATTCCTCCATAAAAATTTCCCACTGCCACAGTTTTATGTGCAATTTCAAAATAACCAACCGCGAGAAGCAACAATGTTGATCGAATTTATAGTTTAAGCGTATGGAGGCAACAGTTTTCCATAAAAGAAAAAGTATGAACAGAATTTTTCTAAACGTTAGCCGCGGTAATTGAACCACGCCTACTAAGGCATTAACGCCCATTCCATACAAGTCCAAAGAGCAACATTTTAAGCAACATAAATATTTACGCAAAAATAGAGGGAGCACACAAAAACGCAGCATAAAAGAGAGTGAACACTAAAAAAGAAAAACCATAGGAAAATTCAACAAACTCCATTGGTGGTGGAGGTGCCTCTATAAGGCCTAAACTGAACTGGGCTAGGCAACATTTAGATGAATGGCAGAGGGCGGAGTGGCAGTGGGTTGGGAATAGTGTGAGGATGCACTGGAAAACTTAAAAAAAACCTAATACATACTAATACAAACCTAATACGTGTATTTCTAAGACTAACATTTGTGTAAGTTTAGCAATCACAGAGTATTTCTAGAAAGGCCTATTTCAGAAATAAGTATCAAGTTATTTAATTATCTATATTAATTTCCAAAAATGTAATACTTAAATTATATTTTAGGAGCACCTTTTCTCGCAGTGTCATTTGGCTTAGTTCTCGTTATGAGCCACTAGTCACCGTCGACACTTGAAAGTGTCGCAAAGTTTTCTTTTTTTTTACGCTATTTTCCCCATTTTTTCCTAGTTTGGCAAACAAACAAACAAAGGAACAACAAAATCTCAAACAGCCGTGCGCCATTAATTGAAGTTTGTTGAACCAAAAACTGTTTGCCAACCACAACCACCACACTATATTCCGTACTATATAGCCGACTTTCTATAGCGGACACATCGCACCTGCTGATGGTTTTTGATGATGCTAAAAGATAGATGCGGGCAAACAAAGTATCCGCCTAGAAACGACAGCTTGGTATCCAATTTTTCGTGGTAAGCCACCAGGCAGTGCTGGAAAATGTATTGAGAAGCGTTGGAGTGCATGAAAGTGACAAAAATTGAAGATTTCTTTATAAGAGCAAACTTTATGAAAAAGTTTTGGTGAAATTGCAAACTTTGGTCGATATGTTTTATTTTAGGTATTGCAAAGTGCATTGGAACAATTTGAAATTCAAAATTATGCAATACAGTTTCTGTGGGTGAAACTTTTTGACGAACTTTTTAATTAATTTTATGACCTGCAGTTGATAAGATTAATTTGCAGTATTTCAATGAAAGTGACTTGAAAAACCATTAACGTTTTGTTTAGAAAACTTCGTCATGCAATTAAAAAGCATACAGTGTTGTGAAACATATTGTGATGTGAATCATTGATGTAATGCGACTCTCTACATCTAGGTATTGGCCTAGAAATCATTAAAAAGCTATGATAAGATTCAGAAGAATTAAGCATCGCGGTTTTCCGGTGAACCACAAATTTACTTCAAGTACTTTCATGCACGAGTGCTTAAACATTTCCTCTTTGGAAGGTTTTCCCTCAGCCCATTTGGGGTTTTCCAGCGATTTCACTTCGCATGACACTCAAACCGCAAACTCAAGTATGCAGAGAAACACATATTTAGATCAGGTTATCTATGTGTGTGCACATATATATATAGTGTATTTTATATGGAAAAAGCAGGGCGCGTTTGTTGTCATGATGCAAGTTTCCATCTCCAGCTCCCCCGCCTTCTTGTTTTGTTATATTTTTCATTAATGATGTAATTTGGTGTCATTGTTATAAGCGACAGCGACAACAAACTACAACAATGCATCGCATTTCCTACTTGACAGCGTCAGTTTGTCATTGCATCAGTTTGCCAGTTGCACGGGAGTGCTGCCGTCGCCATTGCCCCTCTTTCTATTTCATAGTCTACACTATACGAAAATAAACAGAAATGCCTAGAGACTCGAAATTATAATAAAAGTGTTTATTTATTTTGGAATTGAGAAGAACGCGTTTAATTTAGCTCTAAGACACATTTTTAAGTTGTTTCACATCTTTAGTTATTTCTGAAGCACCTTTGAATTTAAGAATTATGTTATTAAAAGA
Source organism: Drosophila rhopaloa (assembly GCF_018152115.1). Taxonomy (NCBI): domain Eukaryota; kingdom Metazoa; phylum Arthropoda; class Insecta; order Diptera; family Drosophilidae; genus Drosophila; species Drosophila rhopaloa. The sequence goes on along the minus strand of NW_025335123.1, from coordinate 11,961,705 downwards.
AATGGTGTTGGAAATTCAATTGGTTAAAGTCAATTTATGTTCCTTATTCATACCAGAAATATTAAAAATTTTAATTAAAAGTCTGTCAAATATAATAGATTTTTTTCTCTGCAGCACAACACAATGGTAATGGGAAATTACAGCAGGCTGGCACGCCCTTCTTGGTGCTGAAATTCAAATTAATTAACATTTTGCTGCTCTCATTTTGCAGCAGGAACTGCAGGATTAGGCAGTAACTTACGGCAGCTGTGCGGCAATTTGCATTTGCCAAACTCCGAAATGAAGAAACAGCAGCAGAATATTAAAAGACATAGAGACGGGTATAGGGACATGGAAAGAGACGGCTACATAACGACCGAGAGAGACGGGAGATTGCCTCCTTTGTCTTAGCAAGTTTAACGTGCTATCTTCCAAGATATTCTTATTACATTTTGTACAGCATATTCTTGGGCGCCTATTTAAGTGATTTTGAATCACCTATATTTTCATAATTTATATCAAAAAAACAAAGTAAATGAGTAAAAATAAACTTAAATTTGAGGCGAAAATTACTGAGTTAACTATAAAACTTTTCTTAATCTCTGAATTGCTTCCGGCCAAATGGTTTTCCAAGAGCTCAATTTAAATATTTGTAAACGCCTTCTCGATTAATCCTAGAAGAAAATCGCTATACTTTCCCTTTGTGGATGGCGTGTGGACTGTAAGCTTTTGTTTTGTTTATTTTAAGGCCACAGGCGGTGGAAATATTTGAGCAAACAATTCCTGCTTGCTAGGGAAATGGGAAACGGAGGGTTTTCTTTTACCCTAGGAGCTGTAATAATAGGGACTACGAGGGAGAAATGGGATGGCGAAATGATTGGGGGAAAATGGCTTTTGGCTATGGGCCACCTGTATACACATACATATGTATGTATTCGCATCCTTTCAAGGACAAGTTGGCAGAGCCACAAATCAACATCTCCTTTTTTTCCATTTCCACTCGCATTTCCTCATTTATTCCTTTGCATGTGCCGCTTATTGTTCTGTTTCCCTCTCAAAAACCCCATCTCCTTTTTCTGCATCTTTCCACTCTGTTTTTCCCCTTTTTCCTTTGGCATTTTACATTGCAAAATTTTGATCAGATCCTTAAGCAGAAAAATGGGCGTGTGCTGCACATAAATTTGCATTTTTTCAAAGGAAAATTTTCCATTTTAATTTGCCTAATTTACTGCGAAAAATCGCAAACAAATCCCCTTTTTCTACCCTCTTTAAGAACTCCTATTTATCCATTTCCTTCCCCATGTTTGCTCATTATTCTCCTCTTATTTTTATGACGTCTTTCCCAAGAGATTTTATGGGCATCAAAATCGCATAAGACGTCAAAGAAATAAAAAGGCAAAAAGAAAGTTTCCCCATAAAAAGGGTTGCAAAAAGGAACGAGGAAAGACTACTGCGAATTTAATGAATTGATTGATTGATTGATAAAATGATTAATAGGTTGGCCAGACTGCAAAAGGATATAAATGTAAGCTTAAAGCCCATAAAATGTGATAGTGGGAAATGTAACACGAAGTTAAAATCAAAGTTTGTAGTGCTCTGGTTTTAAGATAGTTTTTGATATATTTTTTTAAAAATTTTAAAATTTAATAATTCATAAACTTTAATGTTTATGGCTTTGCAAAAGAGCAGTTAAAAAAATTCGTATGAAAGTTTAAGAACTAAAAATATAAAGCAAGCCCAAAAAAGTATGCAGTCAAAATACGTCAACACACTTTTAGCTTATACAGCAAAGACTTTAATTTAATTCCCTGTACACATACCAAGTCTTTTTCGAACCTTTACTCAGATTCTCTAAATAATCCAATTAGATGGTGTGTGATACCCGAAACACAACCCAAGAAAATCATACACACAATCAGAAAGTTAAATTCAATTAAAAGCAGACAGGAGAAGTAATCTTCCTTTTCTCTTCATATTTGTTTTAAAAATCTATGCAAAATTCGAAGAGAAATGTGGGTGGAAAGGAAACTTTCACTGCCTGAACGGAATATGAATATTTCCGACTTTAATATTATTATACACAGAGACACACAAGTTTGGTTTGTTCATCATCAGGAACTTTACGGTTGGCAAAAGTTTCATTTCATTGGGGCGGTCATACAAAAAATCCCTTTTTCTCTGCAAAAGATTTGTGCTAACAATTTTCAGCCACAAAGTGTGTGTCTGCACATACATAAATTGCTACGTATGTGTGGGTGTCTGCCGGTGCACTTGTGTGGGTGTGTTTACAAATGTGTTTGCCCTGTAGCCGTTTCAGGATCCGCTCCTTTTTCCACTTTTCCCCGGATCCTTTTCCCCTGGCGTTTTGTTTGGGGTTACAAAAGAGCTGTCTGAAAGTGAAGCCAGGTGTACAGTAAACACTAAGTACAACGGCATAAAACAGGTGAGCTATTCGTGTCTGGTCAGTCGATTATCTTTCCAGCAAATAAAATTATGGCTTTAGTACTCTCAAAACCAATTATTTTGGAATATTTATCAGATGTTTAAAAGCCCTTTCCCATTGGACACCAACCTATTAAAAACAACTATTTAAGTTCCTTATTTTTTAGATTTAAATGGCTAGTATAAAAATATTGATATTCAGATTAGTTTTTAAGATAATTTTGGTATCACAATAAATTTGCTCATCAGGCAACCCTAATAGTTGAACTAAATTATTTTAAAATATATATGTGTATTTACTGTACTGGCCACACTTCTCCCAACTTTCTCCGGGGGGATAACCTAAAAAAGGGCCTCTCTCTGTTGCCGGTAGAATCTTGGAATGCCGGGCAGACAAATTCAATTTGTTTTCTCCTACAAAATGTTTCTTTCAAAGAGGAGGGCAAAAAGTAGGCGAGGAGAGGAGGAGACCCAGAGTGGGAGTGGCAAATGAAACTCTACAATGTGAAAGCGGAAGCTGCACAAAAGCCGAAAAAATATAAAAAAAAAGCCGAGAAACCAAATGTCGTGTTTATTGTACAGTGGATTTTGTTAAACTATTTTTATTTGTTTTATTTGGTAAGGGAAAAAAAATGTTTGCTTTATTTTTATACTACAGTAGTTTTTAATGTAAATTATGTACATACAAATATTCCATTACTCAAATTTTTAAGAAAATATTTTGTATTACAATTTACGCCCACTGTGCCAGGGTTGTCAGGCAACCAAAAAAAACGGGAAATATTAAATGAGCATTACAACTATGTATGTATGTATTCTTCACCCGGAACCGGCAAACTTTTTTTTTTTGATTTTTTTTCTGTCTTTTTTTTTCCGCAAAAGTTACAACAACAATGAAAAGTCTCGTCTGCGGAAGAACACGACAATAACAACAAATGCAGACAACAAAAGCCACAATGAACAGAAAATGCTTAATAAAAGGGAATAGAGAAAATCAATATATTTCGGCAGATACACACACACACAGACACACAGAGTGTTTCTGCGAGGAGTTGCCGGCAAAACTTTCGTATACGTATACGCCGTGTTGTACAGCCCAAAGGGAGCAAATGAGAAGGCGAGACGATAATAGAAGGAGAGGGCACGATTGTTGCGCAGTAAATGCCGTTAGATAAATGCGAAAACAGCGGCGAAAATTTGAATTTCCATGAATGAACAGAGAAAATATGTGCGAAAGGGACGAAGTGGGCCATGAGCGAGACAGAGACCGAGTGGCCATCAGTCAGAAAAGTTGTGTTTTTTTTCGGCAAGTTTCTGTTGTTTTTCCCACTTCCGTTTACTTCCCGTATTTATTTACATGTGTTTGTTTGTGTTTGTGCGTTTTCATTCGGTATTTCATCTGACCCACTTGTTAAAGCCCACTGAAATTCATTGATTAATTCCGCCCACCTTTGTTGTCTTTTTTCGAATTCCCATTTTGTTTTTTATTAAAACATTTCTTGTTATTTTATTTTGTAGGTAAATCAATTTTTGTAAAAATATGATTCGTTTTTTTGTTAGTTTTAAAACTGAAGAGATTTTAAATTATACATTTTTGCTGAATTTGTATTTTAATTCAAAGAAGATGGCATTTTAATTTCATTCAACTGTGAATTTTTCATTAAATCTTCTTTGTATCCTTCACTTGTTTTGCCACATTTTATTGAAGCTCATGTTCAGGGCTTAAATTCATTTAAGCTAATGGCAGGACCTGTCAAAAATATCCTCTCTTGTGCGGCTATAAAGTTACTTTTTCCTATTTGGCTTTTCCGTTTGGCAAACAGTTGACTTGCTTTGGAAAATGTTAAATCAAGCGTTACTGATGCAATTAAAAGGCCAAAAGGAGGTGGAGGAAGTGGGTTAAAGGGATATGCCCCAAAGGCCAAACAGGACAACACGAAGAGTGAAAGTAGAAACCGACGAGAACGGAAAAATGTAGTCGAGTCCCACAGTCATTGACAGCAAACTGCATGTAATTGCATGGAAAATTAGCTTTGACACCGGTTGAAAAACGGAAAATAGGGGGCTTGGCAGTAACCAAAGGGGTGATTTTCAGAAGTTAATGAAGTCCAGCAGAGAGTCAGACGGTAATTTGATTTGGGTTCATACATAGTTCAGATTATTTGCCCGCATTGGTCGCTCAACGATCAATATGTTCTATACACCTTTGCGGAACTCACTTCGAAATCACCCTTTCCATCTGTTACACAATACCCAACAAGAGCAAAACAATTCCCTTTGCTACTTCAGCTCTTTTCCGTCCCCATACACTTTCCCTCGACATTTTCCAGTCGTCTGTAGCGGAAATGTTGGCAGGCTACAAAAAGAGACAGCCGCCGAAGGTGAGACAAATGCAATTTACCGGAGCACAATGGATGAGGGAGCATTAATGCACAAATGCGACACCTGGCGGCAGGAAATTGCTAGGAACCGACTGGTACGGAAATGAAATTGTGATCTATTGTTGCAGGCACGATTCCTGAAAGCTTTTACGACTTATCAATAAAACCCAACTTGGTACATGTTTCAGAACTTCCAAACTAGTCAGAGTGTTTCAAACCTAAGGAGGAAAACAACAATTTTAAGAAAAAGTGGGAAATTGGCGCCCAACTTGCGACCCTTTCAGTTTTGTTCCGAATGTCCTCGATCGTGTTGCTATTTTAGACCTATCTGCGATTTCTTGTTTATTAAACATTTTTGTACATCAAATATGAATTCCAGTCAACATTTCTCACACTTACCCAAAATCGCAATTTCATTTCCTCTTCGCACACAAATCTTTACAGACTATCAATCAATGCGAATCACATGGGGGAATGCAATGATAACAACACTCAACAACACCGACAACGCAATTCAACAACAATGCTCAAGAGCAACACCAATGGCATTCAACAATGACGGCGTGACAGCTGTCAAAGCAGACGATAAAATCAACGGTAGCAGCAGCTGACTCAAAAAGGGGGTTAAAGAAGGGTGGAAGGATATCAAAATGGGGAAAAGGAGCCACTTCAGTAGTCCTGAATCTAATACTCTTTCGGTATGTTTAATTAATTAAGTTATAAAAGAAGGCTTGATTAATCATTTTTAAATTCTAGTTAGACTAAGAAACGGTAACTTATTTTTTTTTGAAAATATCTACAGACATAACAATTTGATGGATTAAGTAATAATAAAATGTTTGAAAATACTAAAATCACTGTATCAATCATATTGGTGACCAAAAGCATTGTTTAAGCCTTAATTATTTGAAATTCAATGGAATATCTCATCCAGTGGCGCGAAAGTGCATCCATCTTCATCAAATGTATATCCATCGAAAAATCATTTACCATTAATTATTCCGTGAATTTTTCCCTCGTCTTGTTCTGCCCTCCAAACATTACGAACCCCCGGATGGATATTTTTATAACCTTCTTTAAATGAAATAATCCTGCGACTTCAAGAGTACCAACCACAAAAGCAAAAACAAACGGGAAAAGCTTGAGCCTTAAGCAACTATTTCCCCCTGATCAACGGAAATTAAGGGATAAAGTGAAGGAGAGTTTAGAAGAGTAGTGAGTCCAAAGCTTCCCCACTTGGTAGTGGAAATTAGACAAATTTTTTCGGGGGGTTCAGGGTTGGTAAAGCCGGTCAGAAGCACTTTCTATCGCCATAGTGACAACAAATGCTCATTGCTCCCATCATCATCATCATCTGAAGCGACAGCTTGGCGGGGTGGCAAGTGGACTTGCAAGGGGGATGTTATCCCGGAAAGGACGGGGTTTCTACATAACGTTGCGTTTAAACGGATTTCATAACATCTCAGCCCGGCCAAGGCAGGGAATTCAATTTAATTTATCAGGCGGCAAAGTAAAAGTCGCGAAGAAAGAAAAGGCCTACACAAAAACAAAATCCATCGTATATCAAGTTCTAGCTTAAGATAATATTGCAAATGAAATGCTATTTTAACCATTATATAAAAAGTTGTTAAAAGATTTGACGAAATTAAAGCAAAATACATATTCAAAACTTAATATGCATTTAAATAAATCTAAAATCAACTAACTTTTTTCTGTGTAAGTTCATCAACCCTCGGTAAGTGTTGGCAAGAGTTGGGGAATTACTTAAAAATCAGGAAAATTGTCTTGTCCTTGGCGTATTTTTTTGTTCCTTGGCTGCAAAACAAATGCAATTAATCATTTTGCTTACAGCGTTGACTCAAAAGCATTTTAATGCTCAGCGGGGTACACTTGAAAAGGTTTGAGGTTTCTATGGGGGAGTAGAGGTTTTCCATGCCCAATTTTGTTGACAATTAAGTGTAACCGATTTGAATTTCGTCTCATAACTTCATTACTCTCCTGACTGGACAGACTTAAATGAATGTCGGAGAAAAGCTAATGTGGTGACCCCAAACAAAACCGAAATATTCCATTTTAATCATGTGTGCGTGTCCTGTCATCTAATTAGGCTCATTTGCATACAGTCCATCCATCCATCTGACCATACATCCATCTTCATCCCTTTTATTGGCGTTGACCTTTTGGCTTTCCAACACATTAGACAAGGGAATTCCATTTCACTTTGCGGTCAGTGCATCTAATTCTTCTATGGGGTTGCATGCAACTCGTTACCTCACCCATTTATTATCAGCACCCCGTTTGATTTATTCTAAGCTCGTTGGGTGGGGGTGATAGGGAAATGCTTTAAATTGCCATTTGATTAAGTTAGCATGTGGGCGAGAAAATGAGCTACAAGTGAGATAGAAAATTAACTCGGAAATTATCGAATTAGGGAGACAATCAATGTTTAAAGGAATACGTTTCTTGTTAAACTTAATTTTAAGTTTAGTTATATCTACTTTATTCTGCATTCATATTGAAAAAATAATTGTATTGCATGATATTGTAGGTTAGGAACGATGGAAATGAAGTAATAAGAATAGAATATAACAAATACTCTAGGAACGTTAAAAGTGGAACTTAAAATACATAAATTGGAAAACATAAATATACATTAACACTAACAAATAATCTATTTCAGATAAACTTTCTTTATTTTCTACCTCAACATTAACTCTCATATATTTTCCTTCTTCTCGAACAATTTCTCTACCTTCCTACAATAATTAATTTCTTTTTGCTCACTCTTTCTCCAAGTCTTTTACTCTTCCATTGAGGAAATGGAGCTGTTCATTAGGAACGGATCTATTACAAGCTATCCTTTCTACATTAACTTATTTGCACACATTTCAATCTTTATCCATCTCACTCAATCCCGTCTCCCCTCTCGCGTGCTTCTTCTCTAATTGCAATGCCTTTGTCAGGGCCAATTGGTGTTCCACTTAACACCTCTGCCAGTGAGAGAATGAGATAGCGAAAGAGACAGAGATAGGCAGGGAGAAACAGAGGGAATGGAACAAAAAAACAAAAATTTACTGCAAACGCGTAGAATAGAACAGAATGGAAATAAATTTGTTGTTGGACAGAGGCCATGGGCAATGTAGCGTACACTGAGAAAGTTTAGTCCAGAGTGTATGAACAGTGAGAAAAACCAATTAATTATTTCTTAATAATCTTTTGATTAATTTCAGAATATTTTATTACAATTTACCCTAGGTTATATCGCAAGCTATGAAATTAAATTTTAAATATTTGTACATTTTCGTACGATTTTTTCCCAGTGTACTCGCCCAAGCAGCGTACCAGCAGAAGCTGCAACCGAGGGCAGAAGCATTTAAAAAGCGGAAATCAAGCAGACGGCATAAATAAACCGCATAGAGCAACACACACACACCCAGATTTATGTATAAAACTGGAAGGTGTGTGTTTGGTTGTGTGTGTGGTGGCAAAAAGAGACAGAAACAAAAGCGTGCGAAAGAGAAGTCGTAGTTGCCTGGTGCAGACAGATAAACCAGAAAGCTTTGTCTTAGCTTAGTGGGCTCCTCCCTCCTCCTCGTCTCTCCTTGGGGGCTGTCAGGGGTTAAGGCCGACCTTTGTAGAAGCCCTCCCTTCTAATCCCTATATCCCATATCTTTCCGTCTTCATCGTTGACTGTTTCAATGCCAGCTAAGCGTTTTGAAATGCATTAAAATGGTGCAAGTATGTTTATACCCAGCCAAGTGCATGAATATATTTGGTGCACAAAGAAAATAGAGTTTCCATTCATTTATGCATTTACAAATAAAAAATAACGTTAAAAAAATTAATGGCTTAAAATTGTTTTTGAATTTTACACAAACATATAATATCTACTCAGTGACGAATTTATAACAAGTTAATATAATTAAACATTATTTTCTGAACCCCTGTTTCTGTCATTAGAAAAAACTAAGTGTTGATAAAATTGCTTAAACTATAGTAAATAAATAAAAAAAACAGATATATGTACAATTCGTAAGCCACAATTCCCTTGGAGTGTTTTCAACTTGTCTTGGCTTTGTCTTTGTCTTCATTTGACAATAAACCTGAATTATGTGCAACAATGAGATAAATTTCCCCCACTCTTGGCAATTTTCCTATGCAATGTAGACATAGACACACGTTAATACATATATATATATATGCATATACTCGGAGCTTGCTTAAGAGCATCATATTATTACGACAACTTGAGTGCTTTCAAGTGGCATCAGACCTAAGCTTCCAAGTATTCCAGAATATCTTTAACTTCTTTTAATGGTGAGAGTTCAGAACGCTGATTTTCTTCACTTAGGAGATCAGACGCTATCACTAAAGGTTGTGGATTGCTGTCACGTAGATACATTTGTACGAACCTGAAATGATAAGAAAAGAAAGGAGTTTAAGTCATATGCAACAGAATTTTGAACTTTAAATAGTCACTAATAGTCCCATGTGTTCACCTCTAATAATTAAACAAACGATACAAACTTGCCTCTTTATAAATTATATTATTTTAAATACTTTATGATTATAGAATATTTTAAAATTAATAAAAACTGGAACTTTGCTGATTGGTTTGACCATCCAAATTTAAAAATAAAAAAAAGGTATAAAAGAAGATGACAATGTGCAAACAACAATTATTTGTTATACAAGATCACAAGACTACAGCTTAACTTTTAAATATATGAGAAAGCAGGGCAGCCGGAGACAAAGGCTAAGCCATCCGACAGCTTAATCGAATGTCATGACCAACTGCAGCACAAATTGTTATTGCCTCATTATAAATAATCCCCTCCCCAGAAGCACCCACCCACCCTTTTCTATATTCTCATTCGCCCTCTGTCTCTGTGTAATTGCTCTAAGCGTTGTTAATGTCATTTGTTGTTGCCATACGATTTAACCCCCGGAACCCCAGACGCAAAAACTAGAGCACACAAATATCTCAATTGTCCGCTGGTGGTGGCAAAAGTTAGCACCAGGCGTAGGAACATCGCTAGAATTTGGTACAACCTGATGCTGGAGCTTGGTGCAGCTATAAATTAGCATAAGCCCGACACGTAGCCCACCTTGTGACATAATACACGAAAGATGTCAAAAAAAAAAAATAGGGCGGGTTGGGCGGCCACATATGTTGGCCTTTTCATTTCGTTTGTGTCAGCCGCCTTTTTGGTTCCTTCCATCATTTTCCAACAGATGTTGAGGGACGTTTGATATGTTTGTTTGTGTTCCTTGGTGGTTTCCATTTGGCTTGGTCTTGTTTAATTTTTGGCTCTACAAAAAACTAAATTTAATCCAAAGTGGTCATCAATTTGGTAGGCTAAAGATTCACGTTTCACTTTTCTCACAATTATCCGATCTCAAAGGGGTATACCTCTAAAAACATGCGGTTTAATCCACTGAAAAACTGCATTGAAAACTAGGTTTGTAATTTTTGGTCGATTTTATGTATTTTTCCAAATTTTCGAAAAATGGCTTTGCAGAAAAGAGACCTAAAACCCGCACGTTTAAGGCCATAGCTTTTCTCACAGAAATCTGATTTCGCTGTGGGATTACCTCTAAAAACTTGTAGTTTCATTCTCTTAAAATCTGTGTTCAAAACTTGGTTTTTAATTTTTGGTCGATTTTTCGCCTTTCCAAATTTTCGAAAAATGACTTTTCAGAAAAGTGACCTAAATCCTGCACTTCCAAGCCCATAACTTATCTTATAGTTATCCGAATTCAAAGTGGCATGTCTCAAAATGATTTCGGTTTAATTCTCTAAAAATTTGTGTTTTCACTTAAGTTTTGTTTTTTGGGTCGATATTTCGTCATTTTTATTGATGTTACCCCTTTTCAAATTTTCGAAAAATGGGTTTTGCAGAAAAGTGCCCAAAATCTGCACTTCTAAGCTCATAACTTTTCTTACAGACATCCGATTTCGAAGTGCCATACCTCAAAATGATTGTGGTTTGATTCCCTAAAAATCTGTGTTTTTAGTTAAATTTTTTTTTTTGGGTCGATATTTCGTCATTTTTATACCCTTGCAGAGGGTATTATAATTTCAGTCAAAAGTTTGCAACGCAGTGAAGGAGACATTTCCGACCCTATAAAGTATATATATTCTTGATCAGCATCACCAGGAGAGTCGATCTAGCGATGTCCGTCTGTCCGTCTGTCCGTCTGTCCGTCTGTCCGTCCGTCTGTCCGTCTGTCCGTCTGTCCGTCCGTCCGTTTCTACGCAAACTAGTCCCTCAGTTTCAAAGCTATCTGCTTGAAACTTTCCCAAAAGTTGTCTTTCTATTGCAGGTAGTATATAAGTCGGAACGAGCCGGATCGGGCGACTATATCATATAGCTGCCATATAACTGAACGATCGGAAAAGCCATAACTTTGGTGTTTTTAAAGTTAGGAAGTTGAGATTTTCCATGGGTTTTATTTTTGGCTAATCATTCTGACCTACCGAATTTCATAAGGATCGGACGACTATATCCTATAGCCGCCATATAACTGATTGATCGGAAATGCCATAACTTTGGTGTTAGTAAAGTTAGGAAGTTGGGATTTTCTATGGGTTTTATTTTTGGCCAATCAATCCGACCCACCAAATTTCATAAGGATCGGCTGACTATATCCTATAGCTGCCATATAACTGAACGATTGGAAATGCCATAACTTTGGTGTTTTTAAAGTTAGGAAGTTGGGACTTTTTATGAGTATTAAGAATACATCATATGAATAATTTTGAAGAATATAATTTACAGAATATTCTGCAAGGGTATATCAACTTCGGCTACGTCCGAAGTTAGCTTTCCTTTCTTGTTATTGATGTTACCCCTTTCCAAATTTTCGAAAAATGGGTTTTGCAGAAAAGCGCCCAAAATCTGCACTTCTAAGTTCATAACTTTTCTTACAGACATCCGATTTCGAAGTGGCATACCTCAAAATGATTGTGGCTTGATTCCCTAAAAATCTGTGTTTTTAGTTAAATTTTTTTTTTTTGGGTCGATATATTGTCATTTTTATTGATGTTACCCCTTTCCAAATTTTCGAAAAATGGGTTTTGCAGAAAAGCGCCCAAAATCTGCACTTCTAAGCTCATAACTTTTCTTACAGACATCCGATTTCGAAGTGGCATACCTCAAAATGATTGTGGCTTGATTCCCTAAAAATCTGTGTTTTAGTTAAAAACCTGCGGTCAAAACATTCATTTTTTGTTGTAGCACATATATTCACATTGCTTAAGGCGTTATCCAAAAACGATGAAAGGCCACCCTATCTGTCGTCCACTGTTCTCCATCTGAACTGTAAACAGGCTGAAAGGCCAATCGAATGCCAATCGATAAATAATAAAGGCAGGCTGATGGAACAACCCCAGGATATCTCCTCGCACCCTTCGATTTCCATCATATCTGGTCCCCCATCTACTTTTTATTCCACCCTTGGGAAAAGCCGCTCGAGATGCGTGCCAAAAAAGTGTTAAAAATGCATTCCAAAGTGGAAAAGGAAAAAGGAAAAATCTGCTTTGATTTCTCTTATGCGTTGGTTTTTCCCTTGCTCGTTGTACCCTTACTTTAGAGTTTATCAGGCGTATTCCTGTTCTACAAACAAAATATAATCAATCGTAGACCAAAAATGTATCAACAAACATTTGAATTACTTTATATTCAAAATTTTAACATTTTTTCTTAAGGTTCTAGAAATCTTGTCCAATTAAATTCCAACGGAAGTTTTATTTACCTTTCGTTGGAACTTGGATTTAAAAACAACTTTACAAAACATGTACAGGGTATAACATCCTTCGATGTCAAAAAAACCATTCGATAATTTAGTTGTTTTTTTTTCTGTGTGCGAAATTCCATAAAAAATGGCAATAAAATACTTTTCTAAGGAAAACTCAATTCGCACACACGTGTCGAACTGGCCATTAAAGAATATTATTCCCGAAAATTGCCAATGGTCATTGAATCTTTATCCATATAATGTGCTGATAAGTTCCACAAACTACCAAACTCGATCAAAATGTCGCCAGCACACACGATATCAGATATTCACAGTCGACTTGAACCCCTTGCGAATTATGGGCATGTAAGCTGATTGCTACGTTTAAGCAACGGCTTAAGGATGCTCCTCCAATTTCCACGTGCAACAGAACCACCCACAACCTTTCGCAAGCACTGACATAACTGTCAACAGTAGATGCACTGAGGAAATAACCAATATTGTACATTAAACTGTATTATTCAAGACTTTTTCATCTTAACAACTTCGAAGAGTTCGTTTGGCGCCCGCGGGTAGACACGAACCACCAACATTTACAGTTAATATTTTAGAAAACTTATTTCTGAAGAACGTACTTAACTTTAAAAACTCAGTCAAAAGTTTGGAGTCTTTTTTTCAGTGTTTGGAAAACTTGAAATTGAATTTACAGGGAAGACGCTGTTGACTCCTCAGTGCACTTTAGCACGTAGTCCTAATGGTGGATGTGGGATGAGGCATGAGTTGCGAATGGCGAATGGCGTATGTGCATGGCAAAAAGAATAGAAATGTTTATGCAAACAGTTTAAGCCACGAGTGAAGTTGTGAAGGTTGTAAGAAGAAGGTGGAGATGGTGGCCACAGGTGGGGCCAAAGCCAACTGTGCGAAATGTTGCCATTTCCATGCTAAACGTTATTTAGCGTCTAGTTACATGCTCGTTCAGCGACTCCAAGCCCTTGAGCATCCTCTGGATATCCCTACTTTTTTTCTGGAGCACAAAGCACCTCAATTACAGAGTCCACCCGAAGTCTGGCGGATGATTGGGTTACAAACGATGAATATGCAATGTGCAGGAACTCAGTCACCCTCGGTTTGTCCAATTTAACTGCAGCAGCTAAATTTGGTTTACTATTGAGTCTTTTGTCTATCCTTGGTATTTTAAAATCCTCCCTTCTTATCCCTCCATATCTTTTAACATATCAGATTCCGTGTCGCCCTTCTAGATATCACTTTCATTTTGGGGCAAAAGACCTTCTTTCATTATTCGTTTATCGATGGCAAATTTAAGTCTTGCTTTTATCTTTAATGCTGCCCAGTTCGACTAATTGAATTGATGGACCATGTGGAGTGGATTAACTTGCAACCCCGATTCGATTGAGTTTGAGGTTTCCGCATTCCGATTCCGATTCCGATCCGATTCCGAATTCGACTGCATGTATCCCAAGGTCAGTGAATTGTACATGTTAGAGCTGTTTTTCGGGGGTGGACGGTTTTTCCAGCCACCCTCGCTACGCATTTGACGCTTCTTGGGCACGGGAAAATAAAATAGAAAAGCATTTTACAAAAAGGCACTGAAAAAACAATTCTTTATATTTTTAAGATATATTAAGTAATTTTTTTGTAAGTAATTGTTCTGTACATTAATTTTTACCATAAAACAAGTCCTCAATAAATAACTTTTTTATGTATACTTTTTTTTCTAAGTGCATAAGCTAGCAGCAACTAATAATTAAACCAGACAAATAAATTCACACCCTTCGAACGACATGAGTATAAAACTCAACTAAATTACGATCGTGCTGGCCAAACAGTTTTTCTGAAGGGAGATTTCTGTTTTTCCCAGTTGGAGGGGTGTCGATTTTACCAAATTTCAAGGCCAATGACATCGGTCACTGTTTCCTGCTATGGGAAATCATTGATGTGTTCCGATTTGTCTTTTCTATTCATTATTTTCCTGTTTTTATCCGATTTTCGGGTGGATTTTGTTCGATTCCAGTTGGCTTAACTTTTATAAAAGACTTCTAGTATGCGTTTTTATCCTCCTTGAAGTAGTTTTCTGAATCCATAATATATTTAGCTTCAAGAACTCATTTTGAACATAAATCTATTTGGAAAAAATTACGTTAAACATATATCATTATATATATATTATTATTTTTATTATTAATTCAATTATCAATAATTGATTTTCATTTATTGTACCCTCTACAAACTTTGTATGAGTTTATTACACGTTTGGATAACTTGATAATTGGTTTAGTTAGCTAACCTTTTTTAAAGCTATATTTAAAGGTTGTTTCAGGTGTTCAAGTCCACGTTTTCTTTTTATACACTAATATATATATATATATATAAATATATAAATTGATGGCAAAGATCTCGGTCTAGCACTCTGGTCTTCAGACGCACTTCATCCGCCCAAATCACCTTATTTCCCCTGTCAAAATATAGAATAAAACAGACAACCTGTCAGCTGGGACAACTGACAGGCTTGGGGCGAAGAACTATCCAATAAACTGATTGACAAGCCTGGAAAACTCCAATGGTGCGCTAATGCGTCCATATGGAGTGATTCACAGTCTCAGAAGAATTTTTGATGATTTCGCAACATTTCCTACGGCGCGCCGCTCTATAAAAACGTCAACGTAGGGGAAAATGCCGCTCACAAATGAGCCGCAACTGGGGAAAATGGGGAAATACAGAGTGCGATTTCCTGGCCACCCTTTTGAGAAGAAATTCTCCGCCTGCATCTGGCTCTCCTCTTTTAAATGTTTTCCCCCGCCGCCTCCAGATAAAACAATTTACAAACGCGCAGTCAATAAATTTCAATTAAGCAAACAGCAACTGCAAAACACCACCCCTCCCCCATTTTCCATTGCATTTTCTCATTAGTTTTTTATTATTTTCCTGTCTGCTTGTTGCATTTGTTCATTTGGAATTGCGAATTCCTGTCTACAAACTGATCGGGATTAACGATTGCAGGCAGAATATACAAGTATCGATTTTAATTAATGAAAGTTGTGGTAATCATCAATGGAGTCAATGATTATTATGAAAAGGATAGTGTTTTATTAATAGAAAAAAACTAATTAGGTTGCACTCATCATCAATTTGAAGAAAGGTTTTCCGAAGGGTTCACACTTTTTAAGACGACTTATTTATATGTTTATAAACTGGATACGTTTGTATACTTTTCCAGTAACAAGATTAATAAACAAAATTCATGAATATACATACATTTTAAGGAATATTTTGAAAGAATACAAACCATAGTTTTGTTTAAATTTTAGCATAACAATTAAATTAATGATTATTAATAAAATATAGAACCTTTTGGTTATTATTTAAATATAAGTTTTTATTATTATACATACCCTTTATTTATTTTTGAAATAGCAAAAATTGAACATTTTGTGTTCCTTATTTTAAATGTGGCAACAATACTTATTTTACGGATTAAAAGTTTATTTTTAGCTGGGTGCAGGATTAAATAAACTGAACAAGAATCATATGGGCTTCATTTTCTGTTACAAAATGGATTAAACTTTATACGCCACATAATCCAGCCATATGTTGTAGTTCTATTTTGGTCTACTTTTGGCCACGAGATTTTAGCTCTACATTTGTGCCAAGTCATTTTATCGACCTTTACTGCAGAGTAAGTAATTAGTAGGCAGTCATTTTATGTAACAAAGTTTTCACATACAAAAATTATGACTTTCATAATGCTCAAGTGGCGGCAGGAACTAGTGCAGTCTCCTTCCGGCCTCGCCCCCGATTTGTACCCGTCACACATATAAGAACTCCCCTTCTTGGCCAAATGGGTGAAACCTCCCCGGTTATGAATCATGTCTACAGTAAACTAAATATTAAGTGACTTCATATAGGGCACACCCACACACATGCACATACAGTCGCGTTCAAAGAAATACAAGTTTACGAATACTTTTAGAAAGGCGAAAAGAGCTTCCGACACTATTCCAAAAAACCATTCTAATTAGGTTTTCCAAAGAATTCAAAAACTGAATAATATTATTTTTGTGTTATATTTTATATATATTGATATATACAAAATCCATCACTATTTCCCTATCCGCAGCTGTGCATACCTCGATATATAAATTTATTTGTGTTAAAACACGTGGGCTATAAAAACGAACCACCTGACGATCAGCTATTTCATAAAACCATTCTAATTAGGTTTTCCAAAGAATTTTAAAATTTAATAATATTACTTTAGCATGGGTTATTATATTGATATATAATAAATGCATCACTATTTCCCTATCCGCAGCTGTGCATACCTCGGTATATATATTTATTTGTGTTTTTAGCGAGAGTTGGGCGGAAAAGTCACCCTCATAGTGGGTGAGACGAAAAACGCCTCACGGGAGCAAACACCGTTAGAGAAATTTCGTTTTCGGTTCTTCTCTGGCTTTTGTGGCAGGACAATGAAGAATTCTGAATGGGCCACACATTTCCTCCTTCCCAAGTCCTCCGCCTCCTTGTTTCCAATCAGAAACTATACTTAAAACATAACCAGAGAGGGTTGCAAACGATTCCTCAGGCATTAATCGATCATTGAAATAAATTCGGAGGGAAAAGTGGATCAAATTAAAGGAGCACTTTCCCCTTCGGGAAACTATAATTTTTTTATAGCTATTATATCTGCGCATTTTCTCTTCGGTTCTTTTTTTTTTTTATTTCGCATTTTGATGTAGCATTTCCGGCATTTGGCTCTATTTTCAGTACATCAAACAGAATGTCTGAAAGCGAGACGAGGTGGTAACTCATCAACAAATATTGTTGCAAGATATTTTTAAGACTCCCGCAGGAGATCTGGTTTATGTTAGTGTCCATATAAGTATATAAAAAAGTGGAGTTATAAAAGTTCCTAATCATTAAGTTTTAGATAATTTCAGTCAACAGACGTTAAATCATTTGGATTTCGAGACAAAGCACCGATTAATATATTTCTACTAATATAATCATCTAACCCAAATCCATTATTTCGCTTATTCAACCTTTCACTTTTTTCTGCATATTTAACTGACGCATTCTACTTGAACGCGAGTTATTAATCTCGTAAAAGATCAATTAGTCATGTCAACAGAGGGTTAATAGACTCAAGCTCAACTTGGTTTAATTGTTACTTAATTTATGCACATTTTACGGGTCGAATTTGATTCATAATTTGGGTGAAAAACAAAGGGGTCTTTTATGGAAGAAGGGGTAGAAGACCGAGTGTTTTGGTGTCAATTGCAAGAGAGTGCAGGGTTGCATTTAATTGCCATCCTGCACTGACTTCGTTCCACCTCTTCCTGCTCAAGTATTTCCTTCTGGCGAATGTCTGGAAGAAGAGAAGTTCCCATTCTCCTGTTTTTGTTTCTGTTACGGTTGACACGTGTCCTGGACATGGAATGGGTGTGGTTTTCCACGGGGTCTGGGGTGTGCGAGAAAATTGGCTCCTATCTGCGTTGTGCATCTGTGGATTCTGCCCTGCATTTAATTATCCAGCACTTCCTTACTCCCCCACCCACAGAGTCTTACTGGGATAATTGTTTTTAATTTTTTCTGTAAACCCAATTTTTCGCTTCATTTAAGCTGGCTTCTTCCTTTTTATCCGTGGCATATTTCTTTATACCCATTATCAATTTCCTATGTTATGAGGTTTAAGTTAAAAATAAAAATAACAATGAAAATCCCTCAAATGAATGTATATACATATATAACGAATAAGTCCATAACATAACATTTTTGAAGTACTGCATCTATAAAATCATAATCACTTGTTGGATTTGAACCTTAATACTAATTTAAGCAGAAAACCATCTGCCCGTAATGTATCTTGTGAATGTGTACTTGCATTAATGAATGCCTGTATAGTATTCGTGGTTATTATTTGACTGAGACGTGACTTATGGCCACCAGCGACGAAATAAGTTAAGATTGTATGTGACCAAATGGCAAATATTTCTGACCATTTATCGGTGCAATAAAAAAGTACAAAACAATCTGACAACAACAACCGGTGAAACAACTCGAACAACTAGAAAAGCAATTGAAGTGGATCTGCCGGGAAACAATTGGTAAGTTGTATTAGAAATAAAAGGAAATGTGTGGGGCAGCAGTAGCCGTTACGCGCCAACAATTTTGATAAACAAATAAAAACAAACGAATAAAATTCGTCAATATAAAATGAAACCGAAAACGACTTCGAACCGGTTCACTGCCGGTTTAGAATTGATGCCAAGTCGTGCCCACATTTATAATAATAATTACTAGTAGAATCCAGTAAATAGTATACGGATAAAGAAAAGATAGTTTTAAACAGAAAATTAGTTCATAATAAACAGAACTACATAAGAATTTAAAAATAAAAGAAAAAAGGCTATCAGCAAATGTAATATTTTGTAGTATTATCTTTATTAAAATTGAATTCGTGCAAAACTGCAAAAGTCTAACGCAATTAGGAAAATCGCAAGTCGTACTGATTTCATCACAAAGTTGGATGCACAAATCGGGGAATTGGTTATGAAATTATTATGCAAAACAGAAACCGTAACAAATACAGTACGAAATAACAATTAACGATATTGAGCACGAGTACAGCTAAACACAATCACGACAAGCCCTTGGGTTGGGCATAAAATCTTATTTTCATATTACATTTTTAAACTAAAATATAGAAAACGTTTGGATTAAGTAAAATGAAAACTCGATGCTACTATAGAAAATGTTGGTGGTTAGCTTGTCGCAAAGGTTTTTTTTTATTTAAGCTGTTACCTCTGAAATAAAAACATACTTTATTGGCATGCATGTATCTCACCGTACACGGTATACCATATCTTTATCTGCAGTAAAATGCATTTTGCTTCCTATCTCTCTCACACACGACTTCAGATACAAAATGCTAAATCTTGTTTAGTTATTGTTGTGTTTTTTGCAATGATTTTGCTTTTGTTTGTTGATTCCTCAAGGTCTTTGATTGAGGGAGAGTTTGATTGCCTTTAGTACTCTATACAGAGAGACAAACACATCCGGAAGAACAATAACGATAGGCAAACATGATGCGAAATAATTGAATTTAATCAACATGGGAAAAGACAAGAACGAAGAAGATTTTCATGTGGGTAAGTGTGGGATCACATATAAACAAATAAATAACTCTCGACAATGTTTGCAGAATCTTGCGGCACTGATTGCCCTCAAATGTACAAAGTTAATTAAGTACATTTTTGTGTATGCATCAGCTTTATAAAACTGTTGTTTCCTGATAAATGAAATTATATGGTGGTTAATACGAGAAAGAGATTTTTTAATACCAAAAGCTGGTTAAATAGTAATAGGAAAAAAATAAAGTTCTAGCGGTTGATGCTCGAAATATAAATCATGAAAGTGTTCAAAATAAGTGTTCATTTTTTTTTTATGTGAAGCAACATTTGTGTGAGGTTTTCGTTTCTAAAAATCCACCCGCTATTGTGCTTTGTCCATGTTTCTTGTTTCTTTAGCTTACCTTTAGAGTAAATGCTGCCAGAAATGCTAAGCTCCAGAGCCAGCAATGTTGTGGAACGGCTTTTTGCCTTTTGAGTCGGATTCTAGTAGTGGCTTTACTTAGCTGGTACAACATTTTGGGGCCGTCGTTTTGCTTTTCGTTGCTGTTTTTGCTCCTGGCTCTCTTTTGTTGTCTGGCTTTTTTTGTTAACTTTGTTTTGTGCGATTTTTGGATTGGTTTTTTCGCTAGTTTTTTTCGATTTCGGGCATTTTTAGCGCGAATTTAGTCTTAACTTTGATTAAATGCATTGTTTTCACAATTTTTTCGTCAGCGTAGTAAAATTTTATATATTATCTGGATCCGATTGGTTAAAATGTTGGTTTAAAAATGGATTAAAACATATTTATTTTGTGATCTGCAAAAGAGTATGAATAATAAATGGATGAGCAATCTCAAGAGAGGGACAGAAAGCGTTGCTATCTCGCTCTCTACCTGCTCTGCTCTTCTCTTCTTCTTCACCACTTTGCGCATGCGCCAAAAGCTTTCGTGCGTTTTTTTTATATTGTCTGCGACTTGTTTCCATATCTCATTTCAGTGGATTTCTAGTTTTTAAAATATGTAAAATGGTTAACTAATGGTTAAATAAATACAAATGAACAGATTTTTTTGTGACTCCAGTTAGGATGAATCACAAAATTTCCTTAAAATCAATTTGAACAGCTTTGAAAGTACTCTTTAAATTTGTATTTTTAGTTAATAAAAAATAATAAGAAATAAAAGATAGTCTATTGATTATTTAATACATAAATTTGATTTTAATCTCAATCGCAGATAATTAATTGCACTGTCTTGTGCAGTTGCAAAAAACTGCTGATCAACAATTTAGCCTCCGCTGACGTCATTGAAATGTTTAAAACATCGCAGCCAGCAAATAAAACAAATAAATTTCAAAACTAAATAAAAATAAAGGCCTCAAAACCAGTTTTGCGAAATTGTGACTCTACACGGAACAAAATTCAGATTATTTTGATTGATATTATTTCTTACTTAAGGTTTAGCACTTAAAACGTACAAATATATACTGTTGGTCTATATTTTAAACATACTTTTGATATATTATTTTATCTTTTTTTATTTGCTTCAAAAATTAGAAAATGTAAATGAATAAATTATATTTTTATACATTATACAATTTGGTATAAATGATTTAAGTAGGTTTTGAAATAAATTCATTATTTATGATTATTTTTTTAAAAAAATATCATTGTATGGTTTCATGTATGTACGTTTTGTTACTATTTTTTGTTGTTTTTAACGCTCGGCAATATTGAAATGCAAAAAAGACCTTCAACTTTGTTGCAAAGAGAGAAGAAGAGAAGATTGATTAGACAGATCTTTTTTCCTTTAGCTCGGTGAAAGAGAGAGAGAGAGAGCTTTATGATATCGGCACATAAGACACAAAAACAAAACAAAACAAGTTTTTATTTATGTATTTCTTCACTTCTTATTTATTGTTGAATATGTGACAAGTTTCTTTCATGCGGCTGGAAATTTTTCGCAATTTATATTGATTATTTAATACATTTTTTGAAACAATAACAACAACAGTCAAAAAGCCGATAGAGAACAGGAAATGGAGAAATTGCTTAACAACAACAAAAATTCAAATGAGGCATTCACGAGAGCAAGAGAGAAAGCAACGGCATGCCAAAAAAAAGTAAGAAACAAAATAAAGCTGCGTAGGTGTTGCTTTTCCCCTCTTGGTCTGTCTCTGTCTGCCCCCTTTGCCCTCTTATTTCTCTCTCTGTCTTTCTCTTTATGTTATTATTGTTGCACACACAAACAAACAACTCTCAATTTCTGCTTTTACTTTAAGCTTTATTTTAGCATAGCATTTCTTACGTTTTCCACTGCGTTTCTCGATTTTCTCATTCACCAAAAACAAAATCATTTAAATATACTTCCAAAATTTTGTGTATTTTATTTTATGTTGTGTTGTCGTTGATTAAAAAAAAATAACAAAAAAACGAACACACACACAAACGACCGCGCACGCACACGCAGACACGCGACGGAAACAGACACAGAAAAAGCGGAACGGACAATCGACAAATTTTGCGTTTTTCGAGCGCTTAAATAGATTTTGCCCCGTGCGCTCAACCTCTAACTGCACTCCCGCTCGCTCTTCACAACACTGAATTCGAATCGGATTTCACCTGAGCATCCGCAAACACGGTGTGGTGGATTTCGGGCGTGGTGAGATCGGAACACCCCCACTACACAGCTGCTGTGTGTGGGAGAAGCACAGCTAGCTGTGCGTTGAGGCGCGTGGACTTAAAATTATTTAAGCAACTTTTAATTTAAATCCGTAACCTTAAAACAAAAAATACCAATACATGAAGTAATATTGATATCAGTATCAAATAATTGTACATATTTTAATTATATACGAGAACAATAAAATATGTATCTTTCGCAATCGATGAATGTATTTATGCATGTATGTATATCCCTAGAAAATACAATATATATTTTCCAATAATAGAATTTATGTTGTAAGAATAAATTCGATTATGAAAAACTTTAAAATAAAACAATAAAATATAATCAACCTGTTCAATGCACAAATATTTGCAATAATTTAAATCTAAACTCACCGCGTTTCGAACTCACCTCGAGCTCGAACAGTTGGCAACTTCTTCTACAATTTAACATTTCGATTATGGAAAACTATAAAATAAAACAATAAAATATAATCAACCTGTTCAATGCACAAATATTTGCAATAATTTAAATCGAAACTCACCGCGTTTAGAACTCACCTCGAGCTCGAACAGTTGGCAACTTCTTTTACAATTTAACATTTACTCTTTTCTCTCGAGCAAAGTTAGATACAACTTTCAATTGTTCGCTTGGGTTGCAAGTCTCAATTTTTAAGTTCCTTTGTAAGATTTAAAAATTGTTTAAGTAATAACAAAAAAGTGAAGAATGAATAAATAAGAATAGATAGAATATTATAAATTAATATTATTTAAAATGTATTTTGGGAGGTATATGTATGTTTTTTACAATATGTTTCCCAATCGTCGAGTTTTAAAAGAAAGTGACGAGGTAACTTGGTAAACGGGGAGAACTTTTATTTGGTAACATACAAGGGCGCGAAAATAAATTCAAGCCAACAGTATCTCTAGCTGCACTCGTCTAACGAACATTACTATTCACCACGGCAGTTGGCCTGGTGGACGTTCTAATATGAACTCGTGTCAGCAATTCCAGTTCACCGGTTCCAATTGGCGGTGTTTAATATAAAGTTTAATATAATAAATTCGGTATTCCTACTTCACCAGTTCTTTTGTTACCACAAAGAAGAAAACACTTATTTTCATTTATATAATATATTATTTATTTTCGTTTCATCTGCATGAACTGTTACTGATTATTATAATTAATTATTGTTAATTACAGGCTATGTTTTTATTGCTAGATTTTAGCAAGTTCTAAAAAAGACATTACACATTATTATTCTTACGTAGATTATACCGCTTGACATTTGACATTACACTTAAATCTAATTAACTAAAAAAAAAAGATACAAATTTTGTTTTGCTTTTTTGGGGGGAAAATAACAACACAAGGAAAAACTAACGAAAATTTACAAAAGGTGGATAAACCAAAAGTTTTTAAAGAGCACAACTCGTCTGAACAAACACTGAACGATTCGCTGGGAAATTAGCATTAGACATTTAATTGAATTACACACTAGACAAACCGAGTAATAATTAAAAATACAAACAAAAAATTGAGCTAAACAAAAAGTTAATAATATATATATATATGCATAAGTTTATAGCTAGCAGAATTTCGCTATAGAACATAAAATAAAATAACGAAACGTGGCCCCCTCTGCCCCGAAACCACCCACCGCCTCATAATTACCACTACAACCACTTCCCCGAAACAAATCATATATTCGCTCAGATACGCCGGTGATAAGGACGTTATGCCAAGGACGATGGCAAAGGCTTTGATAACAGGTCAGAGCGAGAGGAGATGCTCTCCCTCTCCCTCTCTGGCATTGTGAGTATTAGACTACAGTCAAACTTCGCTAAGTCGAACTATATCTTCACTTAAAAATTCCCTATTCCCTATTACTATCATAGCTTTAATTTGTCTTCACTAAGAACTTTTAACGAATATTAAAAAACTATAGTGCATAATTTTTTTTTAAGATTTTTGGCATTACCAATTTGGATTTTTCTAGATTTTAATTTGGTCTACTATTTTGCATAATATAAGTTTTCCCAACTTTGTTTTCAAATCTTTATACGTTTTGAACAATATCTAAATTTGGAAAAATAGAGGGAAATATATATAAGCGTACTCAACATATTTCGTTACTTAAATATAAGAACAAAATTAACATTCAGCGACACTTTCAAACAATTTAAGCAAGTTTCCATGAAAGCGTACTAAAACTCGGTTTTTTATATAAATTTTAAGAATATGAACACGTTTTAGAACTCATTATAATATTAAACCACATTATCAGGTGTCTTGAAAGTTCGATTTAGAGAAGTTCGACTGTATGTGGCCCTCTCTTTCATTCTTCAACTGAGACGGCAAAAAAATAAAGCGTTTAATTTCCATTGATTGCAAAATCCGTTTAACTATTAATGAGTTGTTTTATAGCGCGATTTAGACTTAGGGCGAAATAAATATATAATTGTTTGTTTTTGTACTCGTTTTACACTGGTGTGCGGGGTGCGGGGAAAGGGGGAATGATAACTGGGAAATGGGGTTTAAATTTCAACTAAAATCAAAGCCGAGCACTGGTCTAATATTCAAACACACTCATGCACACACACACACTCTCGCTCATACACATACATATTTACAAATTAAAAGTAATTACATAACAAAGATTATTGATTATGGAACGCATATAGCAGCACACACCGATCGGCGATCAATATAACATATTATCGATCTATTTTATGTCGATTTTGCTTGTAAAATCGGTGATAGACAATGCCCAAAATGTATCTTCCTCATTTATCAGTTTAAGCGGCTTTCTAACAATCATCGTGATCAGATTATTATTGCTGCCTTAATCTCAAAACAAATACGCCCTGATATTGCTTTTTTTGACATAAGCGTAGTTATTAGACCATAATGAAGCCATTTAAAAATATATATTAATATATATACCTAATTCTTTTGTTTGGTATATAATAAAGATTGCATACTAAACAAGTTGAAACGTAAGTAGTATAAACCAGAATTCGAGGGAATTCCGATTTTAAATTACAGAATTGCTTTTTTAATTGGTCTTGTAAGACAAGTGATGATGTAATATAAAATTGAAAAAAATGTCTGCTTGTTTAAAACTTTAAATATTGTATCATTAAAAGTTGTTATATGGAGGGTTCTAAGAACCACATGCTCTCGGATGATTTTGACGATTAAAAACTATATTATTAATTTAAGCTTATCAAATGAACTTTAAAATTACTTTTTCTTTTGGCCGAATTTTCAAAGTATCTGATAATAAGCTTTTGTTTTGCTGATACATTTTGGGGTTTCACATGCGATTTGCTTGGATTATATCACCGATGCTCAGCCGGGCAATGTGAGCTACTAATGGCGTCCATTTCCACACCCATTTAGAAGGCAAACCAGGTTCCATCAGCCCGTCATCGCAGCGTGCTGGTCAGGGTTCGATGCAGGACACTGGGACGCGTATGGAGCGGCATTGGCGGCGGCGTATTGCTGTGGGGATCGGGCGTATCGGGCGCATCGGGCGCTTCACCGGCACTCAAACTACTGGCCGGTGACAGAGTGCAGGATGTTGTTTCCGCCTCGCTGAGGCAGCTGCTCAATTGGCGGATCACTCCCTGCGAGGAGTTGCTGCGCTCCTTTAGCAGCTCCCGCTCCCGATCGCGCTGCTTTTGGTGCTCCTGCTGAAACTTCCTGGCCGCCGTCACATTGACCACACTCACCGACTTTGAGATGGAGCTCTTCACCGAGGATGGAGCCGGCGGCACCAGGGCCAAGGCGGGCGTGGGCGAGGGAGCCATCTCCTCAAGGGTTAACGTATTCGCTGGCGAACTGTAGCCATCGTCCATTAGACTTTCCAAGGGCTGTCTCCCAACCGCCTCTTCCGAATCCACACTCTTCTGAAGGTTTTCTATCAGATAGAGCACTATCCTCTCCAGCTGCTGCGGGGCCTGGGAGGCCGGCAAGTCTGGACTGCTACTCTGGGTGGGCATCTCAGCCTTGATGATTGTCGAGAACTTCTCCTTCATCTCCTGCACCTTCTGCCGGCCCGCCTCTTCGTCGAGCAGCGTGTTGACGCACAGAAAGGAGTGCACCTTGTTGCTGCCGCGATCGATCTCTAGGAAACCCTTGGTGTGCAAGTAGATGAAACGTCCGTTGCGGGACAGCAGGCGGTAGCAGCTCTCGCCGTAGTCGCTGTTGCAGTCGTACATCTGCCGCAAGGCCACAATCACCCAACGCACGTCGTCCAGGTGCATAAAGCAGAAGGGACTAAGGTTGCGCACCTGTTTTGGATTGAAAAAAACATTATTAATAACGAGCTCGGAAAAGGGTTGTCATGTGGAATACCCACCTCATCCTTCATATAGCCTGCAACGAGGCCAATCCTTTGATCACAGTCGATGATGCTGCCGTCGATAAGGTGCCTTGTATGGTACTCCAACTGGTAGGGTTCTGGCTGCCTGTAGAAGGCCATGACGCTCGCTTCCGTTTCCTCGGGCGGCCTTTCCTCCCTCAGCACCCTGGCCATGGCCACCAGCACAATGTCGTTGCCACTGATCCCGTGCAGCGCCGCCTGGGCAATGGCATCGTGCTGGGGCGGCACTGTCGCCGCTTCCGCAGCCTCCGCTGCAGCCGCAGCCAGCATATTGTTGTTCCTCGAGCGCCGTATCAACTGCGACACAATGGGATAGTTGGCAGCAGCTCCTCCGGTCAAGGAGGAGTCACTGCGGCGAAAGCAGCCATCGATCTTGACCAGCTCGTATTGCCGTGTGGCCTCTGCCCGCGTGGAGGCCCTGGCTAAGCGGACGGTGAAGCAGCGGCGGTCGGTGCGCAGACGTTCATTGATGGCCGCCAGATGGGCAATGCTCCGTGGACTGGGCGTGCGCCGGTTGTACGGTTGATCGTCGTCCTCCTCCTCCTCTCGATGCTGCTGCTCCTCATCCTCCTGATCTACCCGATTCTCTCCCGTCTCCATTTCCTCCTCCTCCAGATCACTGCCTGAAGCTGAGGCTGAAGTGGATGTGGAGTGCTGCTGGGGAGTATGCCCCTGTTGCTGCTGGTAAAACAGGGTCTCTATATCCCTGGGTATTAGTTGCTGGCGCAGCAGAGCCTGATCCTCGGGATGTGTGATTTGTAGCAGATTCTGACCGTACAAATCGGACTGACAGTGGCCCAATAGCTGCTCCACGCTGGAGGAGACCAAAACGATTTGGCCACTGCAGGTTAGGGTGAGGAAACAGCTGTCCAGCAGTTGCATTAGGGTGTCCGTGAGATGCAGACTGGGATTGGGGACATCACCTCCAGGCGGGGAGCCCGAGCATCCCTTTAACATGGGTTTCCGGCGGCGCCTGGAGGCCGATTTGCCAAAGACATACTGGAGTCTCAAGCCATGGGTGGCGAATCTGAGGACGGCGGTTTTGTCCAGTCGACGGGAGGATTCCGCTGCATGTGGCACCATAGTGGCCAGCTCCTGGATGCTCGCATTTAGCTTGTCCCGCCGCTGTTTCTCGGCGAGATTGCGTGCCTCCCTGCCATTCGCTGGATCCGAGGTGCTGCCCGATCCCGATCCTGTAGAGCCTGTGGAGCCCGTATTGCCCGCCTCTGCTGCTGCCATTTTCCAGGTTTTCCAGCGTTTTTCCGGACCTTGTTTTCCGCGCTTTTACTCTTGCAATCCTCGGTTTATGGATTTTCCCCTTTAATTGGCGCCTTGCGGTAAATGAAAATCGTCACTCTCCATAACAGAGTATACGCTCCTCGTCAAGTTTTGTATAAAAAAATATATTTTTTGTTAAAATATTTTTTTTTCTGCTTGTTTTTTTTTGCTGTTTTTTTATTGTTATTTTTGCTGGTGCTTTTAAAGTTTTCAAGGTCTTGCTTATGCTGTGCTGTTGTTTTTGTTTTTGCTCTCCTTCCCCCTCTCTCGCTCGCTCTCTTTCGCTCACACGCACACACACACGTCACTCTCACGCAACGTACATATGTTTTCTCTTTTCGCTTTCGTACTTTTCCACTTGCTTTTAGTCTTATTATTACTATTATTTGTTTCCCTATTTATTTATGCGTTTCGCCTTGTAGTTTTTTTTTCGTTTTTTTTTTGATTGCGTTGCGAATCTGAATCTCCTGCTTATGTTCTTGTTGTTGTTGCTGGTGCTGCTGGCGTTGTTGTTTTTCTTTTCTTAATGCCCGCGATGAGGTAAGAACGGGGGCGGGTTCGTTTGTAAGACGCACTTGCTGTTTGCACTAGTTTTTGTTTATATTAAGTGATTAATTGTTTATTTTTAACATTTATTTTATAACAATAAACATTGGTTCGGTTGGCCAGGCCAAAAACTATCGATACATCGATGTAACTGACTGTCACGCCGAAATAAGTACGTTCTCACCACGCCCGCATTTCGGTGAGTGCCGTGCAATTGTGTAGTATCGATGTTTTTGGTGCATACTTTTACATATATATTACGCATTTTGTTGAAATTTGATTTGAATTTATGTTTACAATCATATTAAATTTTAGTTGCAAATAATAACTTAACAATCTTAGGTGAATAAATCTCTTATTCGTAACAAGCATGTTTGTTGTTTGTTTTTGTTGCATAATGGTTAAGTTACATAAGTCATATTATATTATCAAAATATTTATAATCATTTTGCCAAGCGCAGTGATATATTCCGAAATTACCAAAAATATATGGCAACGAAATCGTTCAAATAAAAACTTAAATCTGTTTTTTAAAGAAAAAGCTGGAATATAGCATTGGACTATCGATACATTTTTAATTGGAACTAAAACGTTTTTTTTATTCTTTATATGCGATTAAAGGAATACCCCTTAACTGATTATTTAGCATCCGGCTTAAATAATTTACTAGCCACCAGAAAATAATTTCATTAATTTCAAAACAGTACATTTCGATATTATCGATAGAAGACTAAATCGATTTTGGCGCACTTTCTTGTTTACGGCATTTCATTTTCTGCCGAAATTCGCAAAGGCAACTTCCCCGATTAAATTAAATCTTAATAATTTGCTAGAAAATGATGGAGGCCTTTGATCCACGTTCGATTATCAACGGCGGCATGCTGAAGCAGTTTTCTGGCCAAACAGTGAGCATTATGGTTCGCGTGGAGAGCGTGGCAGGATCCACTTTGCTGGCCAGTTCTACGGATAACCACAAGCTTAAGATCAACCTTCCGGGAGAATTGTGTGCCACCGATGGAGCCTGGGTGGAGGTCATTGGAGTGCCCCATGGCGCAGATACCATCAGGGCTAAGGAGGTGGGTGCATTTACTCCACGGAATCCCCTAGTTTATTTATATTCCCATTCTCCATTTTCAGGTTATTGAATTCGGCGGCGAGAAGATCGACTTCGACAAGGATGGCTACAATGGCTTGAGCCACCTGATCAACAATGTCAAGGCCTTCTATCGCAGCGGCTAGGTGTCCATCATCTCATTTCCACATTAAGATCTAAGAATTATATATACGCTAATCTTATTTGTTTCCATGTTTTGTTAACTGGAATAAACTATAAATATTAAGAAGGTGTTACCTATTATTGGGTTTATTGTATTTCTGGACATCTAATAACAAAAGTCCCTATACATAGGAGGGGCTTTGAAATTACCCCAATCATTTCCAAGCTGGTTTTTCACTCCTACAGCACTAAATCGTTTTAATTGCATTTGTTCGTTATTATCTACAGACTTTCCAATTTAACTTCGATTAAAATTATTCTTTAGCTGCTAAATTTATATATGTAATTCTATCAAAAGTTAAAACAAAAATGTCCAAAGTTCATTAAATCCCATAAGCGAAAACATTCTGCACATTTCTTGTGTAATAACTTTTACTTTCACAATTTGTTATTGTATATATGTTGGTATAAAAAGGCTAACTAGCGGATAAACCATTCAACAGTTGAACAATTAACAGAGGGCGAGCCGGCTGACGAGATGATGACCAGTGGCGTGGACTCCAAGTCCGGGTCCAACTCCAGGGTTATTGCAGCACCGCCGCATTGGCCACCACGCTAGGATTGTTGACCACCTCGCCCAGCGAATCGAGCACCTCCTTCCTGTAGTCATCGAACTCGCCGTCGATCTCGTTGATCGACTGGTCCTCAATCACGTAGAGAGTGCATCCAGTTTCACGAATCAATCGCTCGTCGTGGGAAACGATGATCACGCCACCTTCGTACTCGTTGATGGCCTCCGCCAAGGCGTCGATACTCTCGATATCCAGGTTATTGGTGGGCTCATCGAGAATCAGGACATCCGGAGCACTCAGACAAAGCTCGGCGAGGGCCACACGTGCCTTCTGACCGCCAGATAGATCCTTCATCTTGATGGTGTGGGCATGACTGACCAGACCAAAGGAACCCAATGCCTTGCGCGCCTTTTCGTGCGGAAGATTGAACAGACGCTGCAGATATTCCGCAGCCGATTCTTCTGCCGTGAGATGTTCGCCGGAGTGCTGATCAAACCGACCCACATGCAGGCGATGATTCTTGCGCTGTTCACCCTCCTGCGGCTCAAGTTCTCCGAGCAGCAGCTTTAGGAAAGTGGACTTGCCGACACCATTGGGTCCAACGATGGCCACTCGACTGGTAAGATCAATGCCGAAGTCAGCCTTGATGAACAGCGGTTTTTGGCCCGTAAAGGCAAAGGTGACATTGTGGACACCCAAAATGGGCGGCTGGAGTTGCGATGGCTCCGGGAAGCGGAACTTGACTATATATTCCTTGGGCCTGGCCAGCAGTTCCTGCGGACCCTCATCCTCGTCCTGTTTCTGCTGCTTGGATTTGTTCTTCTCCTGCTTGCGAGTAAGCGACTCCTTCTGCTTCTTCTCCGCCGCCTTCTTGGACTGGCCGTGAGCCTTTAGCTCCCGCAAACGCTTCTCCTGCTTCTCGTACTCCTTGATCATCTCGCGACGTTTCTGCACGTACATCTTCTTGAACATGGAATAGTTGCCCTTGTAGTATTGAAGTTTCTTCTGGTCCAGATGGATGATCTCGTTGCACACGTTGTCCAAGAAACTCTGGTCGTGGGACACGATCAACAGGGTCTTCTTCCAGCCCTGCAGATAGTTATCTAGCCAAATCACAGCATTAAGATCCAAGTGATTGGTGGGCTCGTCGAGCATGAGCAGCGTGGGCTCCAGATAGAGGGCTCGAGCTAGGGACACTCTCATGCGCCAGCCTCCGGAGAACTTGTTCGTGGGTCTGTCCTGCATCTCCTTGCTGAAACCCAAACCGGCCAATATTCTCCGAGCCCTGGCTTCCGCTGAGTAAGCTCCAATGGCTTTGAGTTCCGTAAAGGCATCGTTAAGCTCCTCCTGAACACTTAAATCTCCAGCGGCAAATTGTTTCTCCAGATCATCCGCCTTCTTCAACATCTCTGTGCGTCGCACATCCGCGTCTAGGATCGTATCGATGGCCGTCTTGTCGGTGGCTACCACTTCCTGTTCGCAGAGCAGCACATCGATATTGGGCGGTATGGCGAAGGCACGTGTGGCAATATGCCGGAGAAGAGTGGTCTTGCCGTGTCCGTTGGGACCCACCAAGCCATAGCGGCGTCCATGGGCAATCAGTAGGTTGGCGTTCACAAACAGATCGTTACCTGGGTGGTTAAATTATAGATGCAATGACAAACACATATTTCATATGACTCACCTTTGGCTGAGATTGTGAAATTCTCGATCTTAATGTCCACGGCGTGCTCCAGAGCCGCCTGTTGACCAGCGCTTTTCTGCACCTGCGACATGGTGAAATTGTTGTCCAGATCAGAGTGTCCAGCCCCGCCCTTTTTGGTCATCAGCTCCATTTGGCGTTCGTACTCCTGTTGCTTCTTTTGCTTCTTTTTCTCCTTGTGGGTTAGCTTCTTTTCCTTGGCTTCCTTGCTATCCTCGGACTTGGGTTCCGCCTCCGCTTCGTTTTCCTCCTCGGGTTCAGCTTCAGGTTCAGGTTCGGGTTCCGGCTCGGGTTCCTCTTTAGGTTCAGGTTCTGGTTCCGGGGTTTTTTCCTTGAGACTCACAGCAGCCACTTTCTCGCTGAGTACCTTCTCTTCCTTCTGCTCCTCCACTTCCTTTTCGGGCTGCTCATCCTCATCCTCTGGCTCTTCTTCGTCCTCGCTGACGGGAAGTTTCTGCTTCTGCTGCTTTTTCTTTGACTTCTTGGCCGCAGGCTTGTTGGACAGCTGCTCCTCCTCGTCGTCGTCTTCATCCTGCAGATCTTCTACAACCTCCTCATCTTCATCGTCGCTCATCGCGAATTTGTTCTTTTGCTGGGCCTGTTGCTTCTTTTTGGACTTCTTGGAGGCGGGTTTGGCCGCCACCACCACCGTCTCTTCCTCATCTTCAGGCTCCTCCAGGTCTAGATCCATTTTGGGTTCTTCTTCGTCGGAGAAATCGTCATTTTTCTTTTTGTTCTTCTTGTTTTTCTTGCTGGGCGGTGGCTTTTTGGCAGCTGGCTTGGAAAGAGGCGCTTCCTCCTCATCATCCTCATCCTGATCGTTGGCAGGCACACCCTTCGCTGGCTTCTCATCCTCGTCGCTCCAGTCGTCGTTCTTTTTCCCCTTCTTTCCCTTCTTGGCCTGCTTTTTGGCCTGTTGCTGTTTGCTCTGATTCGAGGAGGCTATGCTCTCCAGATCCTCGTTGTCCCTGCTCTTGGGCGCGACATCCTCGTCGCTGGAGTCGCCGCCACCACCTCGCTTTCCCTTCTTGCCACCCTTCTTGTTTGGCGGCGGCTTCTTCTCCTGCACTTTCTCCAACTGCTCCTCGTCGTCATCAAAGCGCTCTTTCTTCTTTCCCTTCGCCTTGGACATTTCTGCTCGGGATACAAGGTCTTATATGGCATATGGGTCGTACATATAGGCCAAATACTTACTTGATTTGATCACAGATTACTTTCGCCGCCTTCGGATTTCACGTGCAGAGCTGGCAATATTATATAGGTATGTAATACGCGTTATATATATGTACATGCATACATATATATACAACCAGTTGTGTCGCCCAGGGATGATTGCAAGCTCGCGATATTTGTGTGGCTATCGATGGCAGCACATGTGTTAGAATTTTATGATAAGCCACTGAAAATGTCAGCAGAAGCGGCAAATTCGTAACATTTTATTAGCCAAATTAAAAATGTATGTACATAACTAAAAACAATTAACTTTTCGAGGAGATTTTTTGAGTTGAATGACAAGGCTAGACTTATCGATAAGTCGGTAAGCTTTTGGAAACAATGTCTTTTTTATGTCATTAAATAGTAAATTATATTTAATTAAATTAATGCTGAGCCCATATCATAATTCCTATTCCACTTTCATTACATTGGTCGTGATCAGCAAAAATTAGTGATCAAATTTATTCTGCTGAACTCGCATGATACGCCATCTTAAAGGTATCGGCCTGGCAGTGGCGTCGGAATTGACGCGAAAAAATTACATTTCAAATTGCTATTAATTTTCTTAAAAATAATAATTGAGCTCAACAATTATGAAAACATAAAATAAAAAAAATTCTTCCTTTATGTTCGTCTTTTTCCGTTTTTTTGTTCGACATTATCATGTAACAGAAAAAGTAGAGTAATATTATTAATACTATTATGTGTAGCAACTTGTCCTATCGGTAGAGTTGCAAAGGTAAAAATGTCAACTGTAAAACTTTTTAAATTATATTAATATATGATAAATAATATAGGTGCGCCAAAAGTCAAAAGTTGTGTTTTCAAAAACTGGCGAAATATCGATATTATGCTGTATCGATTGTTTAAAAACTCACTAACGGAAAAACATCGATATTAATGTATGCAAGCAAACATCGATGCTTTGCCTGACTTTAGACTCATTTACGCTTCTTCACTTTTCGGAGGAAAATTGCTTGATAGAAGTGCTATTTAAGAGTGAAAATTCTACGCTGAGATAAAGAGGTAAGCCGAAAACATAATTAAGTATTGTGGTTCAATGATTTCAAGCCGAATAACTGAAACTTGTGGCCGCTTTAATTGGCGACGCTAACGCATACATACGCAGCGACACCACAAGTTGGCGATGCACCGAAGAAGCTTAAAAGGCAAAGTGTGATAAACACAACGCGAAAGCAAAATAGAGCTCAATGAGTGCTCGCAATGTGATATAGGACTAAAAAATGCGACTTAAACAATTTCCGCTTGTCAAGGACAGAAAATGTGCAACAAACTGGCACTTTCGCAGGCCTGATTGAGCTGTTGAATTCCTATTGTGTGCGTGTGTGTTTTCATTGGCTAAAATAAATGATAATCAAGGGGAGGGGGGCGGTCAAAGCAGAAACCGAACAAAAACAAACCGCCGCACCGCTCACTCACACTTGCACCCTTCATAAAGTACATACCTGCAAGCTCTTGTTAAAAATTTGTTGAGGCTGGCGCACGCATACAAATGCGTAAAGCTCCTTTATATATTTTGAATATACAGAAAGTACAGTGTTTAATGGTTACAAACCATAATTTGTAGTCATCAACGGAGTTTATTTTAGCAGTAAATTAAAAAGTGAGTTCTTGATCTTGTATATTTTTAATATTTTCGCTTTTTTTAAAGTAAACTTCTTAGGAATGAAAACAGAACCAGTTAAAAAAAAAACATACCCCATTAAAGATTGTCTTTAGGACGTCTAGTATTTTATTAAATATTATTGAAAATTTTTTCAGTAGAAAGTTTTTTATGTCAGTCGACACAAAATCGAGACCGTCTTTGATCTAATTTTGTTTTTTCCAATTTTGGACTTGGCATTTTATATTAAATATTAATAATTTACTATTACGATCCCATTCCAGAGCGACATGAGCTCGCCCGACGATATTCCTGGACCGTCAAAGCCGCGCGCCAAGAAGCGCTCACCACGCAGCTCCAGCAGCGA
This sequence comes from Drosophila rhopaloa, assembly GCF_018152115.1. Lineage (NCBI taxonomy): Eukaryota > Metazoa > Arthropoda > Insecta > Diptera > Drosophilidae > Drosophila > Drosophila rhopaloa. The sequence goes on along the minus strand of NW_025335123.1, from coordinate 11,926,460 downwards.
TTCCAAGTCGCAGGCATCGCCGCCGCCGACGACCAGCAATGGACATGGTTCCGGATTGGGAGGCACTTCCAATCAAAGCCCCGCTGCCGGTCCAAGTCCCGCAGGTGGACTAAGTCCAGGCTTAGGACCAACCAACATGCGGGACCGCCTACTGGTGGCCAATGCCATGGCCATAGAGCTATCGACTAGCGAGCAGGAAGACTCCACTAGCTCTTCGTCGCCTCAGATGAATGGTCATCACCAAAACGACTCTGGCGAGTCCGATCAGCAAAACGGTGGGGCCGTAAATGGTGAGTGGCAGTGCTTGATTAAATAATAAAAAATAATACAACCAATTTCTAAAAAGCCTTGCTCACACGAACCTACTGCACGGCTGATTATAATTTCATAGAAGTATACTTATTAATTATATTACTATTACTATTAGGTAACCCGTTTTCCTTTCTCCTACCTTCTACAAGACTCTCAAAAGTTACAAGGGCTAAAAAATAATAATGTTACTCACAAATTCTCTTATTCTGCAAGTTTGTTTTACAAATTTTTCAAAAGCCTTAATTTCTAACCATTTGATAGAAATTTAAATAAACATTTGAAGCGCCTAAATTTACTACAATATTTTTTTTTTTCTTACCATTCAGGAGACTCCCGTAAGTCCAAGAAGAAAAAGAAAAAAGGCAGAAGTCGTCGTGAACGCCGCATATCTGGAGATGCCGCTCTCATGGGCTGGACGGGCGGATTCCCGAAGCTAACAGCCATGGCCAGTATTGACAGTAGCTCGGATTTGGAGCCCCAGGTGAGTAGTGGGGATGGCAAAGCTGTGCAGGAAGGGAGCGGGCCTGCTGCTGTCTGTGCGGGCTTATGGAATATCCTTCTGTATACTTGTTTCATCTCCCTAAAAATCAATCTCTTAAAAAAATATTTCTTTACAAAGATATATGATTCTTAAACTTTGAACTTTAAACCTTTCTAAATATAATATTTAAATAAACCTTAAACTCAATGCATAACTTTAAAAATAATATATAGCTTTGCCATAAAAGTAAAGTGTTAATAAAACTCAAAAGGTTCACTTTTTTAGAGACTTCTTACGTGATTTGTTACTCCTGTATTATATTAATTTTAACTAAGTATTGGATTCTTAGCTTTTTTCGATATCAGTTATTTTTTGGACGAGTTCCGTCGTCTTATCTTGTTTATAGGCTGTTACAGTGATACCTTTGTATATTCCAACACATTGAGTAACCGGTATGCAGAGGGTTATGCCTGTTCCTATTTGTGTGTTCTGTAGAATGCGGACAGCATTTTGTTTGTTCTGTATTATTGTATGTACCAACCCGTAACCGTCCTGTGCCCACCTCAATCTCAACCGAACGAACCACAACCCACGACGACAATAGTCGCCGGGCGAGCTGCGGGCACTGGGCAGGAGAGGATTGAGGGTGTTTCCAAGAGTTGAACAGCAAGCGGAGACAGCAGCAGGGCCAACAGAACCGGCTGAAATGGCTGAGGAGCAGCAACAGCAGCAGCAGCAACAAGAGCAGCAGCAGTCGCTAGCATCGCCTTCATCGCCGATGATGACGTCGCCGGTCGAGTCCTTTCTGTCCTCAAACTCTGACTTGATTATGACGATATCAACGCCACCAGGACGTGAACCAGAACCAGAACAGCAACAAAACCCAGAACCAGAACAGCAAATCACTTTAGCAACTGTAACTAGTACAAATCAAACCACAACAACTACGACCACTAGCAACAGCAACAACAATTCCAACGCAACTGGTACTGCAACAACTTCAAGTCCAAGAACAACGGCATCCAGCATGCAACAAACAGAATTAGACAACCAGGTGGAGACCCCAACAAAAACCTTATGCTTAGATCCGGGAAAATCACGAACCCACTAACCTACCTTCTCTCCCGCTTGTGTCTCCCCCCTTAGGAGAAGAATATGGAGATGGAGCAGCCAGCGAAGGCAGAGAATAATCAGCAGCCGGCGAAGGAAGAGGATAAGCAGCCGCCGGCGAAGGAAGAGGATAAGCAGCAGCCGGCGAAGGCAGAGGATAATCAGCAGCCGGCGAAGGCAGAGGATAAGCAGCAGCCGGCGGAGGAAGAGGATAAGCAGCAGTCGGCGAAGGCAGAGGATAAGCAGCAGCCGGCGGAAGATGAGAATGAGGTGGAGAATGAGGAGGAAATTGAACCGCTGGTGGTGGCCGAGGATGAGGTCAGCTCGGATATCCCGCTGGTGTCTACGACATCGCCGCCACCGCCAGAGCCGGCTCCTATTCCTCGTTCCCGCAAACGCGCATTCAGTCCGACCAAAAAGGACACCAAGCTGTCCAAAGAGGAGGATACTGAGAGCAAGAAGAAAAAGAAGGAGGGGGAAGCTGAAGTCCCGTTGGTCAAAAGTCCCAAGAAAATGGAGGACGCAGACTCACCCGTTTCCAGTCGCTTTGCCAAGCGTGCCAAGTCTCTGAGTACTCAGATTTCGCTGCCGGAGCAGGTGCGCCGTACCTCGCGCTTCAGCAGCCAGGAGTTGCTGACCGAAGAGCAGATCAAGACGGATACACTGGCCCCTCCCATCAACAAGGAGCCTGATGCCCAAATCGAGGCCATACCTGAACCACCGCCCACGACCTCAGCCTTGAAGCTGAAAGCCACCGACGAGTTCTATCGCCTGCCCTTCGCCTACGGCTGGAGGCGTGAGTTCGTCCTGCCCAGCACTGGGAATCATAAGCGTCGTACTGGTGACGTTTTCTTCATAGCACCCAATGGGCGCAAGCTGCGATCGCGCGAGGATATTGTGCCCCTGCTGGAGGGCGAGCTGACCATCGAGCACTTCTGCTTCCAGCGACAGGCGCAGGAGGCGGGACCAGAGCACGAACTGGTGCGTCGGGCCACGCCCGCCAGCGCATCGCGTCGCAAATCCCAGCATGCCGTGGCTCAGCTTCAGCCCGCTCCATTGCCAGTCACTGGAAAGCGTGTGTCCAAGCCCAAAGTGCCCAAGGGGGCAAGTCCACCGAGTGAGGGCTGGACCGCCACCATGGCGGTAAAGGGGAATTCTCGAGTGCTGGCCAGCAGCAACGGCAGCAGCTTAGCCGGAACCTCAGGAGCGAGCATCTCATCTCGCAAGCGAAAGTAGCTAAATCTTTTATTAAACAATTTGAATCTGCTTATAATCTTGACCGATTTCTAGCTTCGTGTCCAGACAGTCGTCGAGGACCTCAAGCGGGATGATCGCGAACTGTGTCCATTGCCAGGCTCCATTGCAGCCAACTGGGTCCAAGCAGGTATCGCCCAGGACCAACACTTGTCAGGTAAGCTTCTAAAGACATCAGACATAAAGACACCGATTTATATCTCCATTTGCAGAACTGCTTGAAGATAAAGCGAGAGAAAAAGAGGGAATCTGAGAAGAGCGATATGGTAGCGGAGCCGCAGCTGGAGGATGAAGATCAGGATGATGACCAGGATGATGATGACAACGCGAGCGTCGCCAGTCTGTTGGAGATCGGCGAGGAGATTGAGGTGCCCGGCCATCATCCGCCGGCGCAGCTTTTCAATAACCTGGGACAACGACGCTCGCCCAAGGAGCAGGAGGTTGTTGTAATTGGGGGGCGTAAGGCCATAGCCATCAAAGCCGATCCGCCGCGTCCCCAAGTGAAAGTGTGAGTCGGTTCAGTTCAAAATGAAACGAAGGCTACGAAACCCTTGGCTAATGGCTAATTCGGTATGCATTTCCTTTACTTGACAGGGTTCCACGCCATCCAGATTTAACTAGCTACGAAAAGATCTTCAACAAGCGCATGCAGGCCAAAAAGTCGCGCCACGACCTGGTGGAGAGCCTCGGCGATGCTCACAACGGCTGTCAGGTGCTGATGGCCATTATGAAAACTATGAACCTGAAGGTAAATAAATTCCCCGTTTAATTAATTAATTCTTTAATTAACTGTTTTTTTTTTCAGGAACGTGCCAACATGTCGCGGGTGTGCAAGACCTGGGCTATGGTTAGCCGTGAGAACTCCGTGTGGCGTTCGGTCCGCCTGCGCGACACCCATATCGGAAATTGGGTGTTCTGTCTGCGTGAACTGGCCCGCCACCGCACTCGTGAGTTGGACATGATGGGCGTGATTATGGCTAAACCGCAGATCCGCATGACTGGTGATCTGCGCGTACTCAAAGCATTGCGCATACTACGTACCGATACAACTGATGCGGAGTTCCTCCACTTGGTCTTTCGCCATCTGCCCCAGTTGCTGGAGATAAGAGCCACCTGCTTGAGCGGAACATTGAGCCTGTCGCACTTGGAGCGGACTGATGAGCTGCGCGTACTTCGAATCCAGATGACGGAGGCAAAGGCTACCATTGGATCACTAAACTCGCTGGCAAAACTAAAGCATCTAACTGAGTTAAGTCTGCGTGGAGTGAACAATCTGACCAGGCTGAACTTGCTGCTCTTGAAGGATCTAACTAATCTGGAGGTGCTATCGTTGGGCTCCTGCCAGGACATAAACAGTGAGAGACTCGGCAAACAAGTGCTGCCCACTCTGAAGGCTCTACGCTCCTTTCGCCTGGAGAACGATCACAAAGGAATGGCTATGTTCCCGGTAGATGAGATTATGCGAGGTCTGGCTCGCGCAGGTGGAGTACGTCGACTGGAGCTGGTGAACGTCGACGTGGACGGTGGTTTTAGCGTTTTGCTCGCCAGCTGTCCCAGTGTAACGGAGCTGCTGCTGACCCCCAAATGTATGCATAATACGGCCAACATGACTAATGCCGTGATGCAGGCCATCAGCGACAATGCCGACCAGTTGCTTGTGTTCCGCTTGGGATTGGTAACGCAGCTGTTGAGTGCCACTGGTACGCTGTACAAGGGGACGGGCAAGGACGTAATACCAGTGCAGCGCCCAGTGCCGGGAGTTCCGGCCGACGATCACCTAAATTGCTGCTCCGCTGACGACAATTGTCAGGAGTCGGATCACGATCAATGCGTGGCCTTTCTGCCCGTGGAGCGTCTGGAGGCGATCTTACATCACATGATGCCGCAGGCTTGGCTTTCGGTGGCCAAGGTGGCCATGTGCGACACCACCAAGATCAAGTTCCTGCCCCGTCCAGAGGAGAGCAGCGAGGAGAACTTTTAGTCCAGGATAAATGCCTAGGCGCCATAATTTAGCTCATAAGTAACCCCTCCCAATACCAGAGAATGACAAGACTGAGTCTTCGAGAGTCATCACACAAAAACACAAAACTTATACCTACTCAAAGGATATTCAACAGGAAATGAAACCGAAAACCACATACTTCTTGGTTCTCGCCATAGCAGCGATTGTTGGTTTGTTTTGTATTCGCAAGATACATACTTGCTTTGGAATACAACTTAGGTTAAACGGCGTTTAAAACGTCTTATTGTCATCTTCACGCTGCAGTAAATTTTAGAATATCTGACAGCCACTTAACAGGATCGGTGTTTTTCGTTTGCCCTTGGGTATTAATCGTATTTTTGAATTATAATCAAACAAATTTGAAACAGGAGTACAACGTAATAAAGCGGTTAAATCTCCTAGAGGGAAAATATGTTTTCTTGACTAAATTGATGTAACCAAAATTTTGGAAAATGTTGAATTTCAAATTCAACGATATTCTTAAGTACTTAAGAACTTAGAAATAGTTACAATCCATACATGTAAGTCATGTTGCTCTTAAATATGCAGCCGAGATGGAATATCGGATATGTTTCACTAATTGAATGGACTCATCTTAAATAAAAATAATTTTCTCATCAATTTCTCCATTTATTTCAAATTGAAAAAGTACAACATTTTTCGTTAATTTCATACAAAGACATTGTTTTTATTGCATTAAAATATAAGATCTTAATAATAAATTTCCAAAAATATACAGTACACATTGTTTAAAAATATTTCTCATTATTATTGATTAATCGTGGTTTTGTAGAAAAAAAATTGACGAAATGTACAATACAAATGCAGCTGAGTTTTGTTCTCTGTGGGTTTAAATGGGAAACCATTCCCACACATTTCGTTGCGTCATGTAGATCGAGAATATATATAAATATATAAAAATACGTACATCATACGTACAGATGGGATGAGGCTGCCATGGCAAGATGTAAGAAAATAAATTATGTTTGCAGCTCACATAGGCACATGGTCGGAGGCGGGAGGCGTGGCAAGGAAAGAGGGAGGGAGTTAGGGAATGCTATAGATAGTACTGTGCGTACTGCAGCCTCGGCTCAACATCGAAGTGCACTTTGGACATGGTCTAGGCTAGGGCTAGGGCTAAGTTCTAGAACTTATTGTACTCCTGTTTGGGGAAGTAGTCGGGCACAAAGACATGAATGATAATGCCAGTGGTCATGAGGGCGAAGTATACGATGACGGCCACCCACCAGAGGATGCGCTCCCAGCGCCGCACCTCCAGGTTACGCAGCACCCCTATCCCCACCAGCAAACCGGCCACTGCGCCCGACAAATGTGCCACATAGCCAATCTGATCGTACTGGTCGGTGAGGTGGCGGTACACCGAGGTGCCCAAATCGGTGAAGCAGAAAACCAGGAAGGCCAGCAGCTGAACGATGGCGTACTCCATCTCCGAGTAGTTCTGTTGGCAGAAAGAACACCGATTTATTGAATATTTAAAGCAAAGAATTTGCATCTCTGTGCACACTCACCATGATGATTGTGGCAATGTGAGCGGTGATCAATGCATATACACCACCCGATGCGCCCGCCAGGAAGATGCGGGGACTTGTGAGCGAGGTGCCCATGGATCCTGCTAAAACACCAGCGAGATAGACAAGACCCACACGCCACCAGTGGTGCACCAGCTCCAGGGCGATGCCCAGAAAGATCTGGATAATCAGATTCATCATCAGGTGCATGATGCCCACATGGACGAACATGTAGCTCACAAAGCGCCAGCCCTCATAGCGTTTGTACGGATTGTAGATGAACAGAGTGGCCGCCGGTCCGCTCGTGCTTTCGCCTATGCGATCCTGGTAGTTGGGATCGTCCCTGAAAGATGAGGGAAGGGCAAGATTAGAATCACATATTCTTAGGGAACTAAATTATCTTTCTTATATTAAACCACATTCTGTCACTCAAAGAAACGCCGAATTCCAAATAATAATAATAATATTAAATATTAATAACTATAAATAATATTAACGCAACCTAAAAGATTGAAGAATACATTAAAGTAAATAAAATTAACTATCACATAATTCAATAGTATGTGAATTCTTAATTTTTGTTCTCCTTGTATCATAAAAAAATTATTTCAATTCTAGATAATTCAAATGATTTTCTAGCTTAACAAAAAGTATTCACGCATTTTTGAAGCATGAAACAGATTGTGATATTGACGCAGAGTTTTCGAGATACTTGAAGTGTGCGGCTTGCGTTACAAAATGTGGTTCGAATTTCGGATATTTCGATGGTAAATCATCAGCGATTACTTACTGGAAATGAATGACGTCAACCAGGAACATGATGATCTCGATGATCGAGAAAATGACCATGGTGAGTGGCGGCGGGCAGATGGACATCTGCTTCTCGTAGGCGCCGTCCGGTTCATCGCCTTCCAATGGTTTTGGGGGCGGGACCACGTAACGACAGTAGCGGGTCAGCATATTCCGCACCATCCACTTGTGCCGCAGGGACATCACGTAGAACTCCTCGAAGTCCAGCTTGCCATCGTTGTCCTGGTCGCCGCGCTTCAGGATCTGGTCGGCGATGTAGGCGGGGATGTCCCGGCAGTAGCCGTCCGAGATCAGCTCCTTCAGCTCGTGCGTGCCGATCAGTCCATCTCCGTCGGAGTCGTGCTGTAGGCAAAGGTATAGATTTAGTAATCTGGAGGTTATGAATTCCACAGAAGAGAAACAGAGCAATGAACTTTTATATTTAAAAATAAAATTAAAAATGTTTAACAAAAAAAATCATTATGGTCCAAAATGACAACTTAAAGTTCCATTGGCAATAAATACTTTCGTTTTTAAATTCAGATTCTAGTTCACCTTGAAACCCCATAAAAACCAGAGCCTAAATATGCCAAAAATACTTTAGCAGTAGGCTCAGGGATAAAGTGTCAGCGTGGGATTAAGAAAATGGGTACTAAATCAGTTACTTCCCTTAACTCCACCTGGGCGGACTGACCCGCCCTGACACAAACATATACAACACAGTAGTTTCGTCAACTTAGTAACACTTAGCCACAAAATAGTTTTAGGTCAAAACCAACATGAACGTACACACCTAAAGATAGCCAGGATTTGTCAAGCAACTGCAATTGCTTGGATTCCCACCACGAATCAGAAATCATACAACACGTAAATATCAGTTACTTTCCCAAGAAAAGAAAAACTATAGTTTAAAATGAAGTAATATATCTTGGTTTAACCAGGATCTTCATTCAAGTTCCATAAGATTTATGCAGCTTTAAACGAAGAGACCCTGTTTTAGTGGATAAGAGAGGAGGACAGAACAATCGAGGATGTCGCAACTGGTGCAGATGACCCGCCATGTGACCTCCTGGCTGGGCTGGACACCGACGGCACCGTGCGATTGTCCGCCGGCGGAGGAGGATGCGTTCCAGGAGTCATCCGGCTTTGTCACCGTCATGGTTCTCTATCTGGGCATGGCTGGCCTCTTTGCCGCCCTAAATCTCTGCACCACTTCCAGTGGGGACCTGGCACGGGCACGGGCCAAGCGGGAACTGGCGGCGTTGGAGCGACGGCAGGCTCAGCGGATGGGGCGGCACGACAGGAGGACAGGGACATGCCTGCCGGATTGGCTGGTCAAACTGCCATCCCTGATCCGCGAGGTGGTTGCACCCAGGCGTCCGGCTATCATGCAGCAGAGATTGCGGATGCGGCAGCGCCGGCAGAAGGAGCGGGAGCTGGAGATGGAGCGAAAGCGACTGGAGCAGGAGACCCTGACTTGGCAGGATGTCATTGAGGAGGGCATGGAGGTGGTGGCTCCCAGCAGTCTTGTGCCCCAGCGCCAAAAGTCCTTCTACTTTGACCTTCCCTCAGAGTCCGAGTAAACGCAGTCCACTTCATATCCACCCACCAATCTATTCCAAATCACACTGTAAGACTCAATAAAGAGTCCGAAAAAAATCACAGCTAATTTTTGCGTTTCTTGATTGATTTTCCCCTTTTGGTTGCTTCAACCGACACTTGCAACATAGCAACGAGTGCAGTCGGGGCAAAAAGTGTCCATAAATGGCCAGGAATGCCACAGATCGAGACGAGAAACTAGAAATCCAAACGAGGCTAATCAAAAACACATAGATAGTCACTAAAAGTTGCGCAATTGTCATTAAAGTTAAACAAAATGACGGAGGAATAAAACGTTTTGTCAAGTTCTAGCTAATTTTGAATACATTAAAAATGTAACCTTTTCTATAAGAAGCCAAAGCCATTTAAAATTTTTGAATTTAGTTTTAATCAAGATCATTCTTATCGAAAGCTCTTATATGGATGTAAACTTCTTATCGTTTTTTTTCCGACTTCTAAGCCATAAAACACATTTGTCATAGATAAGCTCTGCACTGACCTTTAAGAAATTTCTTAGCCCAATTTATATATGGAATTTTTTAACATCTTTATAAAAATGAGTCTACAACGAAACTTATTTTCATTTAATAAATATTAGTTTCATATATACATATACAATTGTGATTCATCAAAATATGGCACAATTTTGTTTGGCATAGAAGAGCAACTCACTGTATATTTCAAGTAAATATTTAAGTCAAGATCTGTTTATAGAGCCAACAATCTGGTTTGAAAAGGGCTACAAATTTGGCTTCAAAGAATGTAATGTGAGAATGTAATCTAAACTAAACATATGTAATCGCAAACTTCATAGATTCTGCCCGTCTAGGTTGTTTTTGAGAATGTAATCGGAATACCGACAAAAACAGTAGCTATTTTCTCAGATATATACTATAGTAAATAAACACAAAACCGCCTCAATCAAAGCGACTAATCATAGAAACTGAGAAAACAAAGGAGGAGAGCAAACAAAACCAAGCTAAATGTCAATGTTCGCACTTAAAAAATTCGCTCCACCCAAAAAGACAAAGAATACATACGTATTCTCTAGACAATTAGATAGATACACATGTCAGGTGGTCATGTTTAGCCTTCATCCCAGACATGGGCTAATGTATTACACGTTAAATGTTCTTAAAAAAAAAAAAAACACAATGTGGAACAATAAAGCGATAAGCGGGTGAGCGTCCAGTGGTTTAGGTGTCTCGAGGAGATTGGGACTTAGTCACAGTCAGCCAGTAGTCGTTGCATTCACCGGTTTAAGGTTTACACAAAAAAGGCATTTCAAGTAGGGATAAGACACTGTATTAAAGTTTTGGCATCTGAAAGTCTTTAATTTATACATAAAAACATTTTAAGATCGGGAATTTCTAAAATAAATTAACAGACAAACAACATATGATCTATGTAGTTTCCATTGCTTTGTTAATAAGCTCACTAAAAGAATATCAACAATGGTATTTTCCCAGATCGGAAAGGTTCTTATCTGTGACATATCAACTTGATATTTTGGAAATATCAAAATGACACAGTCGACATGTTCTCTAATTCGTACTCTCCTCCGTCCAAATAACATTGAGCGAAAAAAGTTCATAGCTCACAAACTTGGCCATTATCTGAAATTATAAATAACTCCAATGACGCAATGTTTGCTTCTTAAGTAAATTTACTTTTAAAAGTTCCATTTCCATTAAAAAAAAAAGGAAGAGTTTTTAAAAATCTACCGCAAATCGATAGTTTAGGTACTCAGGTCCACAAAACAGTTCCTCTTTTGGCAGTGCGCGCTATTTTGGTGAACTAAGAACCAAAAACCTTTAAAAAATGCGTTTTTTATGGCCAAAATCAGTATAAGTTTTTTAATCCAAGTCCTCTGAAATACTGGTCGCATGTTGGAATGTAATACCTCATGGAATTTGTCACAAAATTTCCAAGCAAGTCCCATTTACAAAAAAAATATCATACAACAATTTTTTCGCAAAAAAATACAAAAGGGGTACCCCTTATGAAATATATTTTGACCAAAATCCGGAAAAAATTTGCTCAATTTTTCGGTTTTTTAATCAAAACCCTGGGAAATAGAGGTCGCTTGTTGGAATGTCATTCCTCGTTAAATTTGTTATTAAATTTCCAAGCAAGTGCGATTGACAGAAAAAAATTGTATTTCATACCAATTTTCGCAGCCTTATAAAAAATATTTTAACCAAAATCCGGATAAATACAAAATACCAAATCGAAAAATAGAAATTTAAAAAAAACATGTAATCTATTATTCGAACAATTTTAATTCGTTCATTTTGGGGTCTGTAATGCTGTTACCTGCTGTTCTGCTTTCTATTTTAAACAAAACAAGTTCGAGTTTGAGAAGTTCAAATGTACCAACAAATATAAAAAATGCTTATATTATTTGCATATGTTTTGCACAAAATATGGGTTGGCAATTAAATCCATTGCTGTTGTTTGTTATGGACTTTATTTTGGTTATATCATGACTAGATTATTGAATAAAAGCTTGAGGACTCCGAAACCCAGTATTTTGACCCCTCTCTTGGCCACTTGAATGTTTAGAGAGAAAGAAGCCTGATAAGATTGCCAACGAAGAGGAATGTGTCTGGAATGCCGTTTTACAGGCGGTTCGGATTGAATGGGATTGGATTGGAATCAGAGCGGGCAATTCATTTAGTATGCTAATCGAATGATCACAAATATTGATTTTCTTAACTTAAGGCTGGAGAACGCTCACTGCCTGGAATTGAATGATGAAATTATAGGATCTGTCGTGTTGCCGGGGGCCATTGAACGTTATAAAGGTGGTGAATCAAGAAGAGCATGTGTACATTGAGGCGTTTTGCGGTGCCAGAAATCCAGAAACGGAATTGATAATGGAAACCCAAACAACAAAATGCAAACAGGTGGGCGGTGGGTGGCATCGGGGACGGTTGGCCAGTAGGGGGTTAAGTGACTAACGCCAGCGAAAGAATAAAGCAACAAAAAAAACGAAGACAGAACTCAAAGCGAGCAAACAATAATTTATAACCGGTTTTTTTATTCGCCGCCCCTCTGTCACGATAAGAAAACTCACTCCCCTTCGACCCCCCTTTTTCTGAGTTTTTCAATGTTAAGAAAACAGAGTCCGGCGAAAAAATAGCTCATGAAATAAAATAAGGCGCTATGGAAGGTGCAAAATTGAGTGACACCCGGGAGGCGAAGGGTTTATCAACCAATAATTCTTTTTGGATAATGAGCAAATGTCGAGGATTGGAACACAAAACATTTTAAGAGACTACTACATAAAAATTATACAAATAATTAATATTTGAGCAACGCAAAATGTATTAAAAATTTGTGTATTAAGGTTAACAATTAAGCAATGCCACGAAATCAAAATTAAATAAAAAATTCTGAGTAGTTTGTTCCAAAACTTAATATATCGAGATGTTTTTTGTTTTATTTCTCATTTACATTTCTTATTAACTGAAAAGTCACGTTTTTGGATGTAAAAATGTTTTTTTTTACCGATTTCATTTTCGTCTGAGATAAAATCAAGTGAAGTGTTATGTATGGCTTATGTAAGGCCATGTAAGGCTTTTTCTATAAAAGGTTTTTTGATTATTTAGTTTTTCTATTCTTTGAAAATCAATTTTAAGAATATATATATACTATCATGAAATAGTATTTAAAATACATTTTAATTCTAAATATCAGTTTTGCCAAACATTTACCGATTGTTTCGTCGCGTGCTTGCTAATGGGTTAAGGTGGGGTTTTTAAAAGAGTAGCGAAGAGTGCCGCACTAGCGGATCGATGCTCAGATGATTCATCAAACTCAACTTTCACCAAGGGCGAGAAGAAGATGGCTATAAACAATCAACTCCATTCACATGCACATATGCTTGTTGCAAGTGTATAAGTACCGGCTGACTGTTTTTATTACGGTTGTTATTCTGTTCTACAGTTGGTGCAATTTCACAAGGATTAACCAAACTGTTGGTGCAATTTCACAACGTTAGCCCCACTGTTATATTCCCTATGTTAACCTTTAATTTCTTCTATTTAACTTGCAATATCTGTTTTACCTTGTCGAATATCTCGCGCATTCTGCGCCGATCGTCGGGTTCCGTGTTGTTGGTCTGATTCAGAGGTATTTCCTCCATATCGATGGTGTCCTGCCGCAGCGTTTGAGGGCGGGAGGGGGGCGAGCGGCGCTCGGGCGGAATTGTCGGATAAAGGCCATTTTCCACGTCCCGCTGCTGCTGCAACTGCAGTTGCTGGGCGGGCGTTTGGCTCTGCTGCCGATTCACCGTCTTCACGGGCATTTTTCACTTCAAGTTCTGACCGGGATTCGATTCGGATTCGGATTTGGATTCGAATTCAATGTTAATCCCAATTTAGAACACTGTGCAAAACCGTCACCGTTAGCCAAAAAATGCAATTACAATTCTCATTGCCCGCGGTTTGATTTGCGATAAGATGAAGAGCGGGCCATAAATAAGCACCTGAAATCAGCAAAACGAAAAAAAAATTCACGCACCAAAAACCCAACTACTTCAGTGGACGCGAAAAAAACAACTGTTTGGCAGTGTGACCGCTCAAAATTCAAAGAAATAACTATGGGGAGGTAAAAAGTAGGCACTTTATACCATTTTCAAATATACCACAACTTAATCCAAGTTTCCAACCATCAGAGCTAACCTTTTCGGCCACTGACGCTATTGTATTTTTGATTTCTAACAGAAATGTTAAAGAACATCGATGTTTACAGCGGATCGCATTCACTAGACAAGGTTGGGAACTTGGGTTGGCCTTTATCCACAATCAGAGTTGCCAGATAATATTTGAGCTTTATGTGCGCGGTATTTTTAAAATCAAATCAAATCAATCAAACAGCTATTTAATTTTTACAACTCGACCTTCATTTTTATTTGTAATTTTATGGTAAATCATTATATTTAATACAGAAATTAGCAAAAAAAAAGGGTCAAACAATCATTATTCATGACACGCAATAATAAGTACAGTTAATAAATTAAACAGTAGCGTATAATTGAACTAAACTAACTGTGAGCAGCGGGCGAGACTAAGTTTTAGTAAAGGGTTTACGTGGTACACACATGGGTTTTATTTCGACAGTACACTGCAAGAAGTCGGTCAGCGCTTCTCCCACTGTAATTTGGAAATAAATGCAATATTAAATTAAATATTCAACGATTCAACTGTTCTCCTTCTCGCGTCGTTTTTTTTTATGTTTTTCATTTTTAGTATTTACACAAAGAATTACATAGATTAACCAATAATTTCGTTTTTTTTTTGTTTTGTTTTAATATTTTCTTTTGCATTTTTCAACACATTTTGGCGTTGTAATTTTTCCTCCAACCGGCAAACTTTGAGTTTGACAAACAACTGTCCACAAAAAAATTGGGTTTCGCTTATGAAAACCCAAGAGACTTGATAATAGATTTAAAAAAAAATTAGAGTAGCACCTAATAAGTGTGGATTTCCTCTGTATTTTATTCCATGCCCCGGCTGCTGCCTAAAAATGGGGGCGTGGCAGTATAGGACAGCTTCTCTGCGGGCAGCACATTTTCCCCTTTTTATTTGTTTGAATCAGAACTTAGAACTTCGAAATTTCCATACTAGCTATCACTCACATTCGCTCATTCACTTCAGTCAATAATTCAGTCATTCACTAACTTAGCCAAGGTTAACTTCAACTTTTTTCTTTCTTTCTTTAGTACAGATTAATATAGCACTTGTTTAACTTTCCTCGAAATTTTTGCAAAGAACAAAAACACAAAAGTCTAAAAATAAAAAAATTCAAAAAAAAGAGGAGGTTTGTTAAAGTTAAAAAATCTTTACGCATTAGAAAGTTCTTCATGTCGTGACTAGGCAAGTTTAAATATGTTTCTTTTTTTTTAACAATGTTTTCCCTCTTGTTGTCTAGAGTTTTTTTGTTGTTTTTCAAGCAGCAGGTGTATCCCTCAAGAGTGATCTATTCAGAGGGTATTTTCCACTGACACCTCCCGTCGACATCGCATGGGTTAAAACTCGACTAAGCGCTCGATTTTGGTACGTTTTAGAACCGTTTCGTTGTTTTTAGTACGTTTAGTGGTTTAGTGCGATGTTAGAAGTAGTTCGTGGTTTTGTTAATATTCCTGCTAATTATGATGCGTTTTCAAACTGGAGGATATCGTGGCACTCTACAGGTGCTCGTCGCCATGGTAACCGTTTCGAAGTGGCTGCCGCTCTTGCGAGTGATCCGTTGGCCGGTTGCGATTGAAGAAGCCGCACTGTAATGGGACAAAAGGGGAAATTTTAAAACGGGAGTCTTAACATAATAAAATGTACCTTATATTTCTAACATTTCTGAATTCATTTTAATTGAGATATAAAAATAATTTATACAGAAATACGAAACAGAATTTAAAACAAATATGTATACACAAAAAAACTTATGGATTTCTATAAAATCTATATATTTGAAAAGCTAATTTAAAAGTGAGGAACTACAGTCATAAAAAAGTGTTTCGTTTAACTAAAAAAGATTGACCCAAAAATAGGATGAAAACATGGTCCAACTTGGACACAGTATAAGAGTTATGTAGAAGTCATTTCGACTCACCTTGTAGAGCAGCCAGACGAGCAGCAGGAAGATGAGTGCTCCAGCGCAGGCGGCCAGGATGACGACCCACAGGGGCACCACATCGGGCACCTGCTGCGGCTCCGGTTCCGCCTTGTAGAAGATCTCGTGCGTCTTCACGATCGCATCCTTGGGCGGCCCGATGAAGGGCAGCAGGGTGACATTGGCCACCGCCAGCGTGGACACGTTGAGGGGCACATTCCAGGCCAGCTTCTCCATCGTCTTGGCCACCATGCGTGCCCGGATGGCCACGAAGGCGGCATCGCCGTCCTCCGTTCCCAGATCCCTGACCACACACCGGATTTTCTTGCACTTGGCCGACTGGCAGGGTGAGTTCAAATCGATCTGATGCGGCTGCTCTGCGTTCTCCACATCCTTATCGCTGGATCTCCGCAGGCGATGCTGCGAGGATGAGGAACTCGAACTGGAACTGGAGCTGCTCCAGTGTCCCGGCGTGCCCTGCTGCTGATTGCTCTCGTCGTAGAAGTCCTCGTTTTCCCTGCCATAGTACGGCTTGCTGCCCGAGGAGTAGGTCACATGATGCGTCTGGTAGCCACCGGGTGCTCCACTGTATTGGGTTTGTCCCTGGAAGGATTGCCCCTGCAGAGATCCCGGATTGCGAGCCTGGTACTGCGCCTGATTCTGTCCCTGGTAGTATCCCTGGTTGGAGTTGGTCTGGAACTGTCCCTGTCCCTGGCCAATACTCTGGCCGGGATTCTGGTATTGCGCCTGACTCCTGTACAGCTCGTTGTCCACATTGCCTCGGTTTAGGGTGCCCAGATCCAGAGTTCCGGCATGGAAATTGCCACTATGACCGCCAAACTGCGACTTATCATTGAAGTTAACGCCAGATCCCGAAACAGAACCCGATCCAGGTTCAGATCCCGATCCTCCGGCACCGGCTAATAGGATCTGGTGTTGCTGCTGGTTTGGCCAAGTGCGGTAGTTGCTGGAACTCCTGCTGGAGCTGCTGGATTGCTGGGCAGGTCCGGCCATCTGTATGTGACCCTGGGTGCTGTGACCACGCAGCTGTGCCGACGGAGCACCTCCACCCACACCCGACGAGGAGCTGCTCGTGGACAAGGTGGCGAAGGTCGTCTGGTTGATCCTAGGCTCTTGGATCTGAGTGGTCTGGCTGGCGCGATCGCGGTGCACGAAGGAGGCATCTCCGATCGCCTCCAGCGCATCCTCATTCTCCAGTTTCTGCACCTCCTTCGGCGTCAATCGGGTTCTGGCCTCCGTCTTGCTCACTATCACTCCCTGGGCGGACTCACCGCCCTGGGCCTTCTCCACGCGACCACCGCCATCGGTGAAGGTCATCCCCGTGGAGGCAGCCGACTGGCCAGACACCTGAGCGGAATTCGAGATGGCACCCTGGGCCTGCAGATACGATTTCTTCAGCAGCTTCTCGTCCAGCTGCAGATTGTACTCATTAACGGGCACTTCGTCGCAGTGTATCTTGCCACCGGTCTCCGGTTGATTCAGCAGATACATCAGGGGATCTCCAACGATGGTTTCGTGGGGCACATGGATGTAGACCTCCGCCTCCTCGATAATGGACGGACGATTGTTGCGGATCTCGTAGATGTGCACCACTTGGGGTCCAATCTCCTCCTCCTTGGTGGCATTCGACAGCTTCTTGTAGTCCTCGGCCTTGTACAGCTGGTAGTCCGGTAGAGAGGTTCCCTTGATGTCCAGATCCGTGTCCACCCAGATGCCCACGCTCTGGCGGATCTTGTTGTCGTAGTCGGAGCCGGGCTTCTCCAGGTTCGTCGAGTTGACCTCCCAGTAGAAGTCGTAGCTGGATGAGCTACCATACTTCTCCTCCGGTACCAAGCTGATCTTGAAGTGTGCCTAAATGAGATGCAGGAATACATATTAGTTGAAATGTAATGGGTTATACTAAAAACTACTGATAAACTTGTCTTAAGGTATCAACTCTAATCCATCGAATTATCGGAACCCGTAGTAGAGATCCCTAGAATTTAGTATTACATATTTGTACGGTCTTTTATACTCACAATCTTTCCAGACTCCAAGGGATTTCCGATTTCACACTTGAACGTGTGATTATTTTCCGGAGTGGGCGGCGAGCAGGTGATGGGCGTGTCCTTCTTCTCGCCCAGCTGCTGCACCTTTCGGAACTGAAGATCCCGCGGGGTGATCATATAGAAGGTGGCCTCGAAAGCATCCTCATTGTTGTTCGAGATCAGGACTTCGATGACCAGAGGTTCGGGTGAGCCAAACAGATACTTGTCCACCGTGCTATAAAATAAATTGGAAATTACTTTGGTAACAAACTTAAATTGTTGATAAAAGAGGAGCCTTACTTGACAACCAGCTTGAGATCTGGTTCGCAGATGTTGTCGGGACCGCAGTTCTTCTGGATATTGATGGCATCCCGCAGGACGATCTCCCGGTTCTGGTCGATCACCGGCTCGAGGTTGCTCCTCCTGCGTCGCACCAGCGGCTCCAAGGGACGACTGCTGCGCAGATTGTAGCGGGCCTCCACTTCCAGAGGCGTCAGCTTATCCTGCACCTTGTCCAGCAGATAGACCGTCTCATTCAGACAGTACTTCTGGCCGTAGCTCAAGCGGATGGTCTGGTTCCTGATATTCTTGCCCTCGTCCCGCAGGAAGAACATGCGGGGATTGGGCAGCTTCTTGGCGTCCAGCAGCCAGGACACATCGAAGTCCAGTTGCTCGGGCAGATAGCGGCCGGTGTAGCTCCAGCAGGTGGTCAGGAGCATGCAGGGCACCTGCTTGCGATCCCTCAGCAGCTCGCAGTTCCGGTCGTCCAGGCTGATCAACTTGGAGTTGCTGCCGAAACTGGTCTCGGCATTAACCGCGGCCACGGGTCGCGACTTGAAGATGAAGACCTGGTCGGAGCTGTAGGCGCCCACGGCCAAATCCGGATAGGTGTTCCCGTCCATGTCGATGCCGCCGGAGAGGGCGAAACCGAAGGTTCGGGGATAGGGAGCACCCTCGACCAGCTGCTCGGAGTGGATGACCTGCGAGGGTTTGGCCAGTGGACCCAGCGGCGAACCGTGGAAGATGTAGACCACGCCCCGACCCTCGGGTCCGTCATAGGGGGCACCCACTGCGAAGTCCCCATAGCCATCGCCATTCACATCGCCCAGTGTGGTCAGGGCCAGACCGAATCTCCCCTTGCTGCGGATTCCGTCGCGGATGTGCTCCGTCGTCCAGCGCTTCTCCTCGCTGGGACCGGCCTGCAGCAGGATGTAGACCCTGCCCACATCGTATTTGCCCTCCGCATTGTCGGGATCCGTGTACATGGGTGCACCGATGAGCAGATCGTCCAGACCATCGCCATCCACATCGCTAGTTGCCAGCGAGTAGCCAAAGTATTCGCCAATCTGACGACCCGTGATATTAAAGATATTCGCCATATTCCATCGATTGACCACGATTCTGCCGACGAGATTGGCACCGCGGGGCATGCCAATGGCCACATCCTCGCTGCGGTCGCCATCGAAGTCACCGGTGACCATCGAGTAACCCAAATACGAGTCATCGTTCACCGAGACACTTTCCGAGGTGGAGAACACCTGGTTCTCCGGCCTGGTCACATCGTGGGAACTGGCCTGACCTGTGGATCCGGGAAAATACTTCGGTTACAAATACTGCCCAAGATTCGTAATAACTCCTCTTATTCTCTGGTGTTTATGGGTGAGTTTTTGATTTTTTTTATGCATCAGTTGCGGTCAAAGTTATGACACAATTTCAAACACTTCAAGTACTTTTTGAATTTAATAACTTTAATAATGAACATTTATTGATAAAGATTATGTTATCGAAACATAATTTTTCACATTTTTTAAAATGGCTACATTTCTGACCGCAACTGTTTGGCGCTATATGGCTAATGGGCATGCTTTGCATCAACAAACAACGATATCAGCGATGATGGGCACAAGGTGAGATGGCACATGGAACTTTTTATTACTCCCAGCCAAAAAAGCCACATAAACAATTACCACAAGATACTACGTTACGTTTTGGATGATTATGTGTATATGATTACGGGGCACTACTAACAAACATACGTGGGAAACGTGCTCAGATTATGGTTACTTTGCATTCCAGTTAGTACAGTCAACGCCTGAAATAAGCTGCGGGTCGGCAAATAGGTAAAACATGCACTTAAAACTATAAATTATGCAAATCATGGGGTCAGACGGTGGTACAAGTCAGGCAGGAACAGAAAACATATAGTATGTTGTATTCCATTTTTTAAGAATCTTTATAATCATGTAATGCTAATAGGTAAAGTTGTCTATATCTATGATTTTGAATATTGCCAATTTGCTATTATTCAATATCGTAACAATCAAGAAAAGCATACAAATTTGAAGAGGAATTAAGTAAGAGAATATATTAAGTTGTATATTACTTAAAAAAGTCTGACGTTCAGTAAATAAAAAGTGTGCTATAGATTGTCTTAAAAGTTTTTCACTCCCTCGATTAAGACTCATAAACCAAATCAAATTGTAAACCAGTTTTAATAAAATTGAGAATTTATAGAAATATCTGTGGCACTCCTTGGTATCATTAAATTTTAAGAATCCCGTTTCCTGTTGAGGAAAACTAACGAGCCTTTCTTTTGGCAACATTTAGCTAGATAGCTTTTAAATATATTATATCACTTGGTAGTGATTTTCGGGTATGGTAGGGTATAACTGATGGTATACAGTTCCTTCTCTGCCGTTCCGTGACTCCTTTTTCTAAGCCACCCAGAATCGGATGAAAGAGAAATTAGAAGAACCACCTTATTTGTTGATAATTATAATTCATCTTTCATCGAATTGCCCCCAAGAAAATTGAGAAGCGGTTAAGACAACAACCAGTTTAAGCAGAATTGGGCTAAGCGTGAGGTACGTATGTTGCGATTTAACCCTCTTTAACCACAGATATTAATTGGCAAAGCGTTCTAGCGACTTCAATTGGCAACCATTGTACAAATCTATATAGTTTGCTTTGCTTACAATGGGTTGACAAGTTATTTTCTTATATTGATGGATGATGTGGGGTAGAGTTTTCATGAGGTTTGATTTTGATATTTTGTTTTGATTATCAGACACCGTTAATGGGACTCTCATTGGAGTTTGTGTACATGTGGGTGGGTATTCGTGTTTAGGTACATGTTTGAGCTGGGTTAATGGTCGTAGGTACAGTTTCGGTTGAGTTTTGAGTTTGTGTTTTAAGGCAGTGGATGAGAAGCGTAGTTGCTGTTTGTTTTATTTATTTTTATTTTATTTTTTTGCATTTTTTATTATTATTACCTCCAGTGCCGAAGGGCTGATAAAAAGGCGGCTTAAATGGAAACTCGGCATCGGGCGGTATTGAGTAGGTTTGTCCTTTTTATGGTTTTTATTTTAATAGCAACAAAAGTTGTAGGGAAGAATGTTGATTGGGATTCGGTTTTGGTTTCGGGTTCGGGTTTGGGTGATCGAGTGGTGCGGTTCGGATTTGGGAATTGGTACAGAATGCAATTCACATTTTCAATTCGAGTTCGGTACAAAATAGCATGCATTTTGCCCCGACACACAGGATATTGATTGAGTGTAGAGTGAGACAGAGGTGGAGGAAGGAGCAAAAAATATAAAGAGAAAGAGAGAACATAATTTTGATTAATCAGATCAGGAAGAACATGACGCGTTATACGGTACAGGTACAGTTATAGTAACAGATACAATTACAGTTACAGTTACAGTTAAAGTTACAGTTAACGTTAAAATTACAGTAGAAAATCGTGTATCAACTACGGTACAATAAATGCAGCTAACTTCTGTTGGGTTAAATGTACATTAAAATTACGATTAACAATATTAACGATTTACGGTTTTGCTGTGTCGAGTTGTAAATTATATCGGAGTTAGCAAAATGAATTAATTTTCGATGTACCACACGGTACGATACCATTTCGTACAGTACAATATTGTAAGCTTCTGGCAGCGACAACAGTGCGAAGTTAAGCCAATTGGGGTTAAACAATATGGTGGACAACAACTCGACAACACAATATGTATATAGATCAAGAAACTTAGCCAACCATACTTGTTCGATAAATGTGCATTTAACAATTGTGCCCAATCGAAGGGCAAATGTTTTAATATATCATTTAACTTCAGTCATAATGTTAAGACTTAACTTACTATACCACAAGAATGATTTTAAAATACATAGTTTTGTTTTGAAAAATGAAAAAATCAAGTTACTAATAATAACTTCTTAAATGCACACTTATTGTTACTTATAAAAATAAACACTACTATTTTACTATTTGATGGTAAATTTATTATTAATAATAAACAAAAATCACCTAAATTAAATTTAAATGTAAAAATGCCTTGACTTATTAATAACTGGTTTTTTAATCTATCTTTTTATATTTTATCGACTAGAAATGCGGCATGCTTTCTAGATGCATCTCATGACAACATAGTTTGTAACTAAGACTTAATTCTACAGATGCATATTGGATGATATCCAGCCAACTTATATCGAGTGTTAGATACTGAGGAACATGAGTTCCTAATCAAAACGATACGGAATTAGAATCGGGTATTACGATACAAACATATAACTAGACCCATATTAGGTGTATTTTTGTGAAAACTACTTAGTAATTTAAACACACAAAAGACTAGGATAAACTAAACTAGGGGATACTATGTTAATGCAATCACTTTGATTTTGTACATCGGAGGGCAATCAAAATGTAATATTTTCGTGGACTTTTTAGCTAGGGAAAGGACGAGGACAAATGCTCAGTAATAACGGGGATAACGAAATTCAAATTTCAAACCAGACTACGAGTGTGTGTGTGTGTGTGTTTGTGTGGTCGGAGGTCATCTAGATTCTAGAGTCTGGGAA
This sequence comes from Drosophila rhopaloa, assembly GCF_018152115.1. Lineage (NCBI taxonomy): Eukaryota > Metazoa > Arthropoda > Insecta > Diptera > Drosophilidae > Drosophila > Drosophila rhopaloa. Next base: position 11,903,855 of record NW_025335123.1, on the reverse strand, counting down.
TGGTACTTAAAGTTCTAGCTATGACTAAATACAGGATAAATGCCGCTTGTCTCAATGAGACAGGAGATACTAGACAGAACAGCAACTTCAAAATACATACAGTAAATGTAACTCGTCTCAAGAGACAAAAGATATTGAGGTACGGATAAATAAATAAGAAATAGAACAACGGTACACGGTACATGGTACATGTGGGAAAAACGTGCACTTACCTTGCCAGTACCAACTGCCAGGTGCGCCAATGAACAAACGCGAGCCATTCTACAGCGGGAGAAAAAAAAAGAGAAAGAGGTTACAAATATAATAGTCAAATCGAATGCTGGGGATGCAATTGTGTATGCAAATGTTATGCCACGACACCAACGAGGTGCCAACTAAACGTGCCCACGTCTGTCCGTCCGTACGTCCGTCTTTTCCGAACCATGCCATGCATATAATAACTCAATGAAACCCAAAAAAACAAAAAAAAAAGGAAAAGAGAACGTTATGGAGATCTATAGATCGGGTTTTGGTTTGTAAGTCGAACTTGTAATTCTCTTGAATTGATTGAGAAATCATATTGCTCAATATACGATTAGTCCTCTATTAAAGTTATTGGCTTGATCTAAGATTAAAAAACTAGTTTTAATTATTTAAGCGTAATAAAATATCCAATTAAGATGGAAAAATAATTTTTTGATAAGACCTTAGTAGCTTTTAATAATCTGAAAGTAGGTATGCTTTCATGGGGCAAAGAAATGTATTTAAGTTAAAGTATAAAGGTCTAAGATATAATATTGTAATAATATTTAAATAAAAAATAATAAAGTTTTGTTTATATTTTAATTCAAGTTAAGGTTGTAAGTTGATAGGTTGTAACAAAATAAAATTGTAGTCGCTAAGATACTCTAAAGCCTAAAACCTTGCACTGTTAATTAAACCCCTTTTTCGATAGGGTATATGTATACCCAGTGAGTACTTACCCCGTTGATCGCTGCACTAAATCCAGCCTGACACGAGCCCTGGCGATGATAACCCCAGTTGTCTGCAACGAGAGGAGAGATGGAAATGCATCGCATAAGTGAGTGATTGGGCGGAAAAGGAGTCTGGGGCGAGGGAATGTCAGTCACACACAGAGATGACCATTTAGGCACTGTGTGATTTCATCATAAATGTTTTGCAAGGGCCCCAGGGTTTTGTTGGCAAAAGGGAACGGTGTGTGGGACAATAAATTGCAAATAATTACCGATGCAATGCAATAAATTGCGCTGCTATTTGTCAGTCGCTGGACGAGAGTTGGTACAGCGTTGGAGCAACATAAAAGGATTAGAGCGCGCCTTTGGGGCAAGATCTTCGCCCGCCAAAGCGATGGACATTGAAATGAAAACACAACAATAAAAGCAGCCCCAACTGCCGAGCGGCGAACAAAAAGATCAAGACGAGGCCCAAAGTGGATACGGCATCCGCACATACATATATCCACATCCACAGCCACAACTACACATCCTTTTGTTGGCCCCGCCTTTTGTTTGTTTGTTTGTTTGTCCGGCAAAGTGTCTGGCGAATGTTGCCTTGCTACCAAATACGAAATCACGTAACATCAGCAAAAAGATCCAAAAAATAAAACAGTAGAAAGTCGAAGCCCAAGATACCCTTATCAAAATAAACTTCGAAATGTGTTAAAAGGGATTTTTTAAACTATAAGTAATGGTCGTACCAAAAATAAGCAAAGCCCTACAAGTTGTCTTTCTTAATGTTGAAAATAATGTAAAATTGGCGCCCTCGGGTGTACATTAACTGTAATATTTTTTGTATGGCGCCCTCGGGTGGACTTAGGACAAATTGGATTTTAATTTTATCGACCTATATTTATTTATTTCTTAGCCAACCTGACGATATTCTCTATTTAAGGAAAGGGTATTAACCGCAACAACAACTTTATGTCGCATGCGCGGTTTAAAGCTAGGCCTCCACATAAAAGGGGCAGGAAAAAGGGGGACTTGGAGCAAAAACAACAGAGAAATCAACAGGCAGATCGTGCGTTTGATCAAATTAACGATAACAATTTGTCTCGAAGTGTTTCAATTTGAGTGCAGCGACAGCAGCGACGGCAGCAACATGTTGCTGCTGGCACCAGCAATCGCATAAGTCAACTTTTTTTCGTAACGCACACAGGTCCTCGTACGTGAGCATACCCATGGCATTGTCTTCGCAGTTGTGTTGTAGTAATTCCCATAATAAAATCGCCCCGTCTTGAATTACAATTAGTTTTTAGCAAGGGCACGCCGAGAACTCCGATCCTTTGCCGACTTTGCTTTGATTTGTCCCTTTTGTTTTTGTTTTTGTTTTATTTTTTGTATGTCTGTGTTTCGTTTAACTATTTAGTTTGGCATTTTGTGCGTTAAGTTGGTATTTATTGCTTTCAGTGATGTCGGAATGTGCTGAACCGACTGTCAGGATAAGTTGATGTTGCTGCTGATGTTGCTGCTAATCATTTCACAACAACAGCATCGACGTCCGCATTAATAACGCAACAACAAGACCACTGGGAATCGGGTTGGCCCATTCGAATGTGTTTAGAATCTATAAATCGCCCTTGGATGGGCTATATTAGCTGCGGATTGAGCAATCGCCTTATAATAAAAAAAATCAAAATGCCCAGGGACTCGTAAAGTTGTGAACTTGATTACCAGGGATATTGCAATTTAACAAACATAGGGAAATACAAATTGAACAAATAAAATATAAAAATAATAAATATAAAGCAAATATTGAAAGTCCTAGGAAATGTAACTTCTGAATCAGTTTTTTTTTCTGCTTATAACTTTACAGAAATTATGTTTCTATAATATTTCATTGTTTTAACTCACTATTTTGTAAATTTTTGGTTTAGAGTGAATCAGACTTTTAAAATAATATTGCAATAATTTCCTTAGTCATTCCACGAACCAAAAAGCAAATAAGCAATAAAGAATAAAAGCTAGAACCAAAAGCAAATCTTCCTTATGATAAACTAGTTCAAGAGTCACAACCCCGACTAATGGCCATATGCCAGCCGCTATATAGGAACACTCATACGTAAACACACACATATATACGGATATAGCTCCTTTAAAATCCGAAAGATATATGCATATATACGTAAGTTGAATGCTTTGCATCTGCGAGGCGATGCTAAAAATAATCACACCTCATCGAAACTTTGCGGAGGAGGAGGACGCGAATGCCACATGTGTGCTCGCACATATATGCCCATTTATATAGACCTAGATATAGGTATAAATATGACTAACCAAACAAATTTGGCAGGCTGTCCCAAAGGCAAAAAAAAAAAGGAAAACAGAATAGAAAAGAAAATCAGGGAAAGTAATGCGAGGTAGAAGCAAGAAAAACAAATGCATCAGTACGAAAGAAATACAATTTTGAACACGAAAAAAAATAAAATTTGAGTTATACAAACATCACACTGCAAACTACAGAAAATGGATATGTTTTTCCAACTTTTCGGCTGTCAAGTCGCATAAATCTGTCATTGAGTCCAGGTGGGTGAAGATTTTCTGGGTTACAAAGGTTTACGATTTGATCTGTTGTTGGTTTATATTTTCAAAAGTCAATTAGGGCCAAGTTGTGTTAGAAAAATGAGAGAACATCTAAAACATGTCATCTTTACTTTTGAACAGCTGCAGCCTGAATTCTCTACAGAAACTATTGTTGTATCGTGTTCAAATAATAAACTTTATACTTCGAGTGAAGGCTTTTAAAGAGAGTTTTGAAATATTTCTGCAGAAAAAAAGGTGGGTATTTGATTTAATTTTTTAATAAACAATTTTAGGGTTTCTGTGTGTTTTTAATGTTCCTTTGAAAGTAAAAATATATCAGAAAATGGCTAAAAAAAAAAACCAATTTAAAGGCAGAGATTCCTGCAACTTGTTCCAGCCACCTCAATTGTTGCCAAATCGATTGTCGAGCATTCTTGACACTTTTCACTTTCCCTCAAGTGGCCGTTATTCGATACTCGAGCATTACCAAAAAAAAAAAATAAAAAAAAAGGTAAAAAAAAAAACAACAAAAGCCGAAGGAATGCCAGCGACTGACAGTTTGAATTTCGCTTTTCAAGGGATTCCCTGCCGCTCGAATTACAGAATCACACCGAATCGAAGCGGAGGTCGTATTAGGGCCTCCGGTGTGGGTTAATGTTAATGTTAATCCCGATCCGTCCGTCCATCCGTCCGTCTGTCCGATCGATACTCACTTGTCCGGCAGGGGGAGACCTCATAGAAGCGCTCGAAGTCGTGCGAGGTGAAGCAGGTGCCCACGGGATCAATGCGGAACGCCTTCGATGGCGTCATCGTGTGGAACACATAGCGCGGGGCACAGGCCTGCAATGAGAAATGGAGAAATTCAATGGAGATGGAGTACTTTGCACAGTAAAAAAATGTTTTATTTTTTAAGTATGTGTAGAAAATTAATTACGTATATAAGGATTTATTTTATTCGCTTTATTGCCTATAAATTCATGTCTATTTAACCATATAAACTAATGACATTGGTTGGCTACGTCTTCAATCCTTGTTTCTTTTTCCTCCTTTTTATACCCTTGCAGAGGGTATTATAATTTTGGTCAAAAGTGTGCAACGCAGTGAAGGAGACATCTCCGACCCTATAAAGTATATATATTCTTGATCAGGATCACCTCCTGAGTTGATATAGCCATGTCCGTCTGTCCGTCTGTCCGTCTGTCCGTCTGTCCGTCTGTCCGTCTGTCTGTCCGTCTGTCTGTTTCTACGCGAACTAGTCTCTCAGTTTTAAAGATATCGAATTGAAACTTTGCACACACCCTTCTTTCCTTTGCACGCAGTATATAAGTCGGAACGGCCGGGATCGGCCGACTATATCCTATAGCTGCCATATAACTGATTGATCGGAAATGCCATAACTCTGCTGTTTGTTAAGTTAGGAAGTTGGAATTTTATATGGGTTTTATATTTGGCCAATCAATCCGACCTACCAAATTTCATAAAGATCGGCCGACTATATCCTATAGCTGCCATATAACTGATTGATCGGAAATGCCATAACTTTGGTGTTTGTTAAGTTAGGAAGTTGGGATTTTCTATGGGTTCTATTTTTAACCAATCAATCCAACCTATCAAATTTCATAAGGATCGGCCGACTATATCCTATAGCTGCCATATAACTGAACGATTGGAAATGCCATAACTTTGGTGTTTTTAAAGTTAGGAAGTTGGGATTTTTTATGAGTATTAAGATTGCATCATATGAATAATTTTGGAGAATATAATTTACAGAATATTCTGCAAGGGTATATCAACTTCGGCTCCGCCCGAAGTTAGCTTTTCTTTCTTGTTATTTGTTTTTTTATTATATGCCTATCTTTTGTTTATAACATTCCTCTTTGACTTGAAGTTGTTCTTCCAAAAGAATTACAAACTAACCAATTAAATGGTATTTTTTTATTATTTTAATTTGATCTTAACGTGTTTTAAAAATCATTTTCTTGCAGTGTAGGTGAAAGAGACAGGGGCTGGCATGGAAATTATTTGGTGAAGATGTGAGACAATGGCAGGCCAGCAGCAACGGCAAAGGCATGAAGCGGTGGCCCTCCTTAAATGGCCAAAGCGAATTAACAGACCCCATATCCACCAGGCACAGTGGAGCAAAAACTATCCAAGCATGAGCAGAATTTCAAATTGAGATAGACCTTAAGACCTTTTCAAAAGCCATGCAGCAATATTCAATTTTCAACACACCATAAATATAAATTTAATTTCTATATAAGATCAACATTTCATTTGACTTCAGAAATCTGTATAAATTATTGTTTCTATTGTGGGCGATTTAAAAAAATCTTTTTTAAAAACTCTAAAGGAAGTGTTTTCATTTTATCTATCTGGCATATCAGCTCAGTGTTTCAATAAATAAAAAAATTGTTGGCCTAATATTTTGATAAGAATGTTAACTTTAATTTCATTAATTCGGGATATCCCTTTTTATGTCCCGATATCTATGATTTATTTTGGAATTTCTTTCGTGGATAATGACACACTGTGCATGGGGAGTGAGTTAACCTCGTCGCATTGGATCGCTTCGCATCCCAGCCGATCTGTGTGTTTATATAGTTTTATAATGTATAAATGGCTGGCAGTTGGACATAAAACACGCACGAGACTCGGGGTCTCAGCCATCTCTGTCGCAGTGCCGGTCCAAATATGGTTGGCCCAGCGGTTGGAGTTTGTGGCATGGGGCATGAGGCATGAGGCATGGGGCAGGAACAGCCGGAGCAGCCGGAGCAGGAGGCATCAACATCAGCGTCAAGATCTTAGGCCCGGCCATTGTCTCCGCACTGCAATTACTTTTACAAATTTATACATATTGTGCCATTTATGGCAACCAGTGGCTCTCTGTATCTGTCGCTTTTCCGCCTACCCCCATTCCCTTTTGGCAACTCTGACATAAACTCAAAATGACGCGCTATCGCCAAAAATGCATGCTGATCGGATATCGGATGGGAGCGGATGGTGAGGCCGAACCATTCAAATGCCCCATTGAATCACAAATCTATGGGCCAGGCCATATTATGCAAGCAGAAACGGGCAAAGAAATCACAGTCCAGCTAACTCTACACCGGGAGAAAAACCCACAAGGTTCGGATGGTATTTGCTGCAGACTTTTTCGAGCTGATTATGGTGTTCCTTTCATATAATTTATATTTTCCAAACAAATCTAGTTGAAAACTTCACTACAGTTTTCTTTTGAATAAGAAAACCTTTATAATTCCCAATTCTTTTTTTATAAAAAGAACCCACAGCTTATTATGTAGGTCAGAACGGTATTTCCATTAGCTGCCGTCTTAAAAATTAATTCAACTTCCTAATATTTAACATTTTCCCTAGTGTACCTGTAAGAAATGGAAAAGTAATAAAAACAAAACCCTGAGAGTTGGGCCAGACAATCGACTTGCCGCTGGGCACTCGGGGGAGCGTTGAACAATTCAATTGAAATTCCCAACAATTGCCCGCGTGGACCATTGTCCATGCCATGATCAATAAGTTAATAGCAATTTCCTATTAAAAACTTTATTATCAGTTTGGCCGGCAAAGAGATTCTTTTGCGGACTTCGCGGCCAACAGTTTGCAGTTCGCGGTAAAATAGTTAGATATGCAAATGAGGAGCGGCCGGAGGAGAATGGATCCCGAAAACAGGTCCAAAGTTGCTTTTCAACCCGAGCATTGAAATCAAAAATTATGGTTATGAATATGGGTTTTGACCAAGAGTTGGGGATGATATATACGAAATCGCTACCATTTCGAGATGTATTTTTATTGTTTACCCGTTTAAACTATATTAAGGAAGTTATTACAAAGATAATTTACTTTTTAAAGCTTTTAATAGTTAAACTTTTTACTTTTGCTTGTTGATCAATTGACTATTCTTTATTAATACATTTGAATAATTCTATTATTTTCAAAATGAAAAGGATACGTTAATTTAGTCAGCCTTATAATTTATGACACAGGGATATATTTAACAATCACATTTAATATCACATTCACATCAATATTTATAGGCCATTTATGTGATGACTCCGAATGATAAACAAATAAAGAAATGTTATTTATTTGCCAACCGCAGAAAGTTATGACTCCGCCAATTGTATATAAATATTAGTAAAATTAGGTCAGCCTTAATTGCTGTGAATTTGGGCCAAGGATCGGTCAACAATTGGATGCTGGCACCCAAATACTTGGTATGAGATCACCGTCCGACTGTGGCCCCAATCAACAACTTGTCGTCGAGTGGGCGGGGTGGTCATCGCCACCGCCCACAATGGCCATGATCGGCAATCAGCGGCACAACACCAAGGTGACATCACTGTGAACTCACTGCATCGCCCCTCTCTTTCTCCGGCCATCTAGCTGTCTCTTTCACTGCTGTCCTCGCCCGGGGGCTTATGCTGCATGTCGTGCGGTCTCGTTTCGCTACGTTTTTCCATACCCAGTACTCAAAAATCGGTAGGGTATACTAATATCATATTGGTTTTTATAACTATACAAAAAAGAGGTTTACTTTCCCTATCGATGCTTTCGGTTTAAGAATACACTACATAAATAAAAAAAAATTTTTAATTTTAATGATAACATAACCATTACAAAGTGCCTTTGTTCCAGTGCACAAATTTAATAGTTATTGGGAGTTATATTGTTAAAGGACTACTGTGATTTTCATTTAAAAACGATTTTACATTTAAAACAAAATAGGGTACCAGGGTGTTATACATAAAAGTCAAAATAACAATTTTCGGTCTGGTTTTTGTTAAGTGGAATGAAGTTTCTTGAGCAAACCAAAATTGCCAAAATTTAGATCGTGTTGATAAAAATTAAATTCCATGAATTATTTTTGTGTTATTTCCGGGTCCTAAGACATCTGTTTTTTTTCTAACAAGCTGATAAAATTCTTTATAAAGTTCTGCGTTTAATCTCGTAAAATTTTTAAATCTCAATTTCTGTCATAAAAAAATGTTATAAACCATTTTATTAGGTTACTTACTGAAACATTTATATGTTAAATAAAATTCAACATTTTCTTTTGCACTATCCATAAATATTTAAAGGTAATATAAATTCGGTTATAGTTCTTATTCTCTGGGAGAGTTGTTGTTTGGATTGCAGTGTTTCGATTGCAACATGATCATCGACACGATCTGTGAAATTGCCAGCGCTATTGAACTCAAATATGGCACAGATATACACAGATGTAGGTATATATATATATATGTATAGTATATGTGGCGGGGGAGGATCGGAGTATCGGGGGACTGGAGTTGGCCATGGGCCTAGCCGATTTGGCATCTGCATCTGCATCTGGCCCGGGGGACTCCAGATATTCTTTGGCATTCGATTCGCAATGGTAACGTCTGCATGTCGACCATGTCAAACGTGTTGACTTTTGACTTTAGCCGTTGTTGTTTTTGACTTTGCTCCCCCAACAAAAACGACAACAACAACAAAAACAAAAACAGGAAGAACCGACGGCGTCTGCAAAAGTGCAGTTTAATGTCTCAAAAATTTATCGTTGGCGTTTTGGTATGCACTCTGCTCCAAACATGGGCAATAAACCACATGAACAAAAAAAAAATACCGAAACAACAGCAAAATCGGCCAAAAAACAAAAGCCCAAATACAGACAGAGACCTCAAAACTACTAAAACCAAGCGAAAAGAAAGCCCAAACAAAGCCAACAAGAAATCGTTCAAAATATGTTAAGCTGCAAGAAAATAAGTCGGGAACACGACAAAACAATTTGGTTTTAAAGAATGGAAATGGTTGACATGCCTAAAAAATGAGGCAGGCTAAAGGTCGCTTCGGGTAACTTAAGCTTATAAAACTGATTGCAATTGTTTGTAGGGTATTATAATTCCAGTAAAACGTTTGCAACATAGTGAAGGGCATATATCCGACCCAAGAATACAAACTAAGATTTAAACGCAGGTTTTTGACACCTCCTTTATTTATCAATAACCAACAATATACAGCATGAAATATATAATATGCAGCATATACAACATACAACATACAACATACAACATACAGCATGCAACATGCAACATGCAACATGCAACATGCAACATGCAACATGAAACATGAAACATGCAACATGCAACATGCAACATGCAACATGCAACTTGCACCATTCAACAATCTACAAGCAGCAACCAACAATCATTAATAAACAATCAACAAACGACAATCAACAATCATCAATAAATTATCAACATCAATTAACAGTTAACATTAAATAATAACACATGGTAAATGTTAAATAAAATCCATGTAATGTTAATGTAATGCTAAGAAAATGTAATTGGTCAGTCATCGTCATTGTTAAGTTTTTCTCTCCCAGGGAAATTATAATTCCCAACCAGTTCTAGTCAAAAAATTACAAAAAATTAATTAATTTTCGAAATTCTAATTCCACGTGATTGAGAAGCGGCTGAAGGAGGCTGGCAGCGATACTATCTTACTTTGACCGGATGCAGTGCATCAAGGATTTAACCGGGTATGTACCATAATTATAATAAATAAAATTTAAATAAAGAGAACACAACTGAACTTTTTAAAATAAGTGAGGATAAGAGATTCTATGTAAGCCGAAGCTGCCAATGCAATATGCATCGGAAAAGAACAACGACTTTATTTTCGTCATTAAATTTTTTGCCAAGCTAAAAAAACCGACTAAAAAAAAAACCAAGTCTTGAATACAGATTTTTAGGAAATTAAACAACAAGTTTTTAGAAGTATACCACTTTGAATTCGGAGAAATAGTTATGTCTTTAAACGTGCAGGCTTAGGTCATTTTCTGCAAGGCCATTTTTCGAAAATTTGGAAAGGGTTACATCGTAAAAATGACAAAAAATCTACCCAAAAATACAAGTCAAGATTTAAAAACAGTTTTTAGATAATATAATCACAATTATTTAGAAGAACGCACATTTAAAATCTGATTTCTTTAAGAAAAGTTATGGACTAGTTAAGTGAATGTTTTTCGCAATATTCCGAAGCTAGTTTCATTTCTTGTTGTGTTACGTTACGTGTGCGTTTAAAAGACTTTTTAAAATAAACCATGTCATTGGATTTTCCGTTTGAAAATGGTTTATACAGAAATTCTTATTGATATTCTCAATCAAATTAATTCTCACTTAAATTTTATTAAAAATATGAGTTAATGAAATCACTAACTTAAATAAATCTCCTACCTTCCAGAAACCAGTTTTAATACTCAAAAATATGAGGGATTGGCGAATAATTCTAGCAAGTCCACAATCACCCACCGACTGATGTAATCCGGGATGATGATGTAGCCCAGTAATTCTGTGGGGCACTTGGCGTAACGAAAACCAATCGATGACCTGCTCCTCCCCATTCGGTTAATGGGCTTTTGAAGGCCAGTCCCAGTCCCAGTCCGAGTCCCAGACCCAGTTCCAGGTTCCCATTTCCCATTTCCCAATTCGAGTTTCCCAATCCCCGACAGGAGAGCGCGTGGCGGAAGTGACCTGACCTGGCCACAATACACCAAGGGTAGGGAGCGGAAAGCAAGGGAAAAGGACGTATTGGCCATCAATGTTAACGGCTCTTGGTGCGCCACGGCCAAATCAAATGGGCCAAATCAAAGTTAATTGAGAACTAAAGTGAAAATCAAATGTTTATGGTGGGTGGGCAGTCAACAAGCGGCCAACAAAAGAAGCCAACGCCAACGCAATTAACCAAAGTTGCGAGACGTGGCGCACCTTAAAGAATCCGAGTTCCCAAAGCAGAAAAGCACTAAGCACATGTGCACAGAGAAAAATGTATTAGATTGTGGCACTACTTGTCTCTTATCAGTAATATTTTGGGACAAAGAAATTTTGATAATTTTCCTAACGCCGCTTTAAACTTAGAAAGCGGAATTTGGCAGTAAAAGACCTACTTCTCATATTTTAAATTCGATACAGTATCTATATTTCTTTACCCAAATAATATGTTGACAATTTCTTTCTGTGTACCAACAAAACACTGTCTCTGAGCATTGGTATCTTATTATGGTTTTATATCGCTCTTGGTTTTCTTTTGTGGTCTACTTGACGCAATCCACCGCCGAACCGCAGCGATGACAAAACAACAAGAAACTATGAAAACCGAAATCAAAATCGAAATCGAAATCCGAATCCATTGAGAACATAGTTTTCCCGAACACCCACTGACATCCAACGGCGAAATCCATCGCATACCGAATGACAGCCATAAAAAAGGTAATTTTCAACGGAGATTTCCTTGACATATGATAGAAAAGGTGTCAGTTGGGCGATGAGGTGGGCGAAATGCCCAGCTCTCGGCCAAAATACCATTAGTTCCCTTGCACTTTCAATGCAATTTGACATTTTAACGAGCTCTGTCGCCGCGGATGATGATGCCATCATCATCGAACTGACGAACATTAAAATCGAACAAGGTTTTTCCAGCGGTTTGCTTTTCAGTTAGTAGGTCGTCTTGCGGTCTGCGGAAAATGAAAGTATCTGTCTGTTCACTTCTCACATTGTTTACCCCCATAAATCAGGATTTTAAAGGGCGATAATGGGAGTCATCGGTGGGTTATATCTTTTTAAAGCGATACTAACTATTTTAGGACTTTACGGCATGGATATACATATAAAACAATAAATTCAGTCATTTTGTTGGAGTAACCTTTTCAATTAAAGTGAAAGCTAATGTTGCTCTGCAATTTTTTTGGCCATAAAAATATTTTAAAATCATTGATATTCCTTGAGCTTTTACACCATGTATATCCTATATTATACTTTAAAATATAATATCGTGTTTAGAACTTACCACAACCAAGTCACTATCGCGTCCTGTGGCCACCGTGGCGCCCAGCCATTGATAGGATTTCCTGTCCACGACCTCCTTTTCCGTATTCCGATTGTTGCCTAGTACAGGTGAAAAAAATACAAATGAATATCTCTACAAATAAATAACCGACATATTTAGTTGGCAAATTAAAATTGCAAGACGACGGCGATCAGCAAAGATAATAAACCTAATTTTCAAAAATACGACTTAAGCGGGTAAACATTAAGAATAAAACGGAGACAGCAAAAACAAAGACGTGGAAATAATTCTGACAAAATGTGAACGGAAATGAACAATTTAGTGAAATTTATATGTATTTTTTAGGAGGGGAAAGGGAAAAGGCAAACTAATTAAGCTACACTGAGAACACAAAACACTTGAGGACAACGTGGACAATAATGATGATGGTCACTTCCTTTTGTCAGTGATTTATGACACAATTTCAGGGGCAACGTGAGGTGTCATGGGGAGTATACAATTTGCAATAGAGGCTTTAATATTGCTGTGCTGTGCGGACTGTACAGATTTTGGGCGGGTGCTTTAAGGCCTAATGAGGTTTAAATGGCACACGGCACAGATAAATTCACTAAAAATGGTAATTAAGAGTGATGGATGAGCCATGGATTGGTGCAAAAATTATGGAAAATTTAAGTGAATAATGGGTAAAGGAAATTGGTCGATATATAATGTGATATTTTGTAAAGGATAGTCATCCCAAATGATTCACTTGAGAGTTCGCCGGAAATGTTTATCCCGATCAAAGACTTAAAAAAAAATAGCACAATCACAACCACAATTCCTAATTATAAATAATCAGTCAAGAAATATTTACTGAGTCAGCGGTGAACTAATAATTTAAAATTAATAAATCATGAATCATTGAGTATTGAGTTTTGCGTTTGGACAAAAACGCAAGTATTTCCTTTCTTCGCAGTTTTGCATTTTTAGTCGGAAGTAAAATAAGCAATTCCAAGATGAAAGGTGAATAAGATCTAACAACTAATGGATGGATGACAGGGCCAGGTGAATCAGAGCCCATGAAACACATTAGTTGGTGGCCAAACGAACCTGCGAGCTGAATGAAGCACCTGTTGACTCCTTTTCATTTTATTTTTAGCCACATTAAGCATGAGTTTGAGCAGAGATTTATATATTATTTTAGCGAAATTGAAAGGGAACTTGGGGCAGGGACTGTTAATGTATGGGGCACACCCCCCAAGTGGGCATTATGGTTACCCAACATCCATTATCGAGTCTGCAGTCTGATGGGGCACGTGTCAATAACTTTTACCCGATGTTTCTCTTTTTTTTTTTTTTGTCGCTCTGCCTTGCAAAATCAAATTGCATATTTATGGCAGACAAACGCAGAGTGCAGAGCCGTCACTTAATGGGAAAAATATGCAAACAACTTTGCAGCGAGGAAGTGTGGCCGGGAGGTTGGTGAGTAAGTTTATCATTTCCGTTTTATGCCCAGGATGTTCCCGGCAATTGTCTAAAAATATATATTATTGCAGTTTGGTTTTTCTCTTCTTTTTTTTGATTATTTTTTTATTTTTGCCACTGCACGTTGTGCATTCCTCGCATTTTGCATACTAAAAGGTTGCGCATGCGTGTAGGCCATAAATAAACAAATTGCGATTTGTGCTTCCCTGGCGCCAGTTTCTGGCGGGGATTGGCGCCAAGTTATCCGCTAGAGAACTGCCATCTTCTCACGATCAAACCCAGAGACACAGACTCGAAAAATGGGTGCCTGACTTAAGTGTTTTGCCTCGATTAACTTACCTTTGGAGTCGAATGGCACCAATTTGCAGTCGTCATCGTTCAGGCTGCATTTGAAGACGGCGCCGGCCTCCGTCACGCCCTGTTGGTAACGGGATGTGTCGTATTTGGGAGCTCCAACGATCAAGCTAACGCTGCAAGATAAAACATAAGGATACCTTATTAATATACAAATAGGCAGGGTCAAAATATATCATATACATTGCATGATTGTGGTCATGTTCACAGAAGGATTTCCAAAGCCTAAGTCCTTTTTTTCAAAGAACGAACTGTAAAACTGCTAACATAATTAAATAAACATTTTAAGAACTATTAAAATTAAGCAGAAAAGACCAAAACACCAAGATTTTTTAAAATGTTTTTTAAGATCCTAAGTTTGATTTAAAAGCATTAATTTTTTATAAATTTGGAAATAAATGTTGTTTCCTTTCTATATTAAATGAATCCTAGCTGTTATACTTAACTAACTAAATACTTAAACAAAAAGGTCTAGCTTTTTCATGAAAAATACAATGTTAGTTTTTAAATTATAAATGGAAGAATTTTATTAATCAGCTCTTCAAGGCTCAACCCTGCCCAGAGCCTTTGATGTCCCACTTCCAGGCTTATGCCATTCTTTTAACACTTTAAAGCGGATTCTTGGAGTTGCCTCAACCAAGCCGATCACCCTCCCTCCCTATTCGACCTTTGGCCACCCCCTTTATGAGGCAGCCGTGCCCGCACCCTCGATCTTTTCCTCCCCAGAGCTCTGGATTTCTGCGAGTCAGTGGCTCGAGCGGTGGTGCTAGTGGTTCTGGTGGTTATGGTGGTGCTGATCTCAGTCTGGCGGTTCTAGTGGCACCGTCCTCCTCCAGGGGCAGCAGTTCATCATGGCACGCATATTGACAGCTGTCATTTGCATTGAATGCGGAAGTGCGGCGAACAGAAAAGAAAAGGGTGCCCAGCTTAACCCTAGGGTGCACTAAATGGGCCTTCATTAAAATTGAAAATAATAAAACGGAATGCGAATGCATGCACAGCCAAAATTAAGCCATCCTTTCAGTATTTATTCACATCGAAATATCAATTTCAAGTGGATATCAATTAAATATTTCGAAATTGTAGTATACAAAAAATTAGATTTCTGTAAAATCATATAATTTTGTAATAATACAAAATTGACGATAGGTATTTACAATGTGTAAAAATATATAATCTGAAGTTGTATTTCTTGTGTTAAAATCAATTTAGGAATATAAAATATGATATTTATGAAAAATTAAAGTACATTTTGTATATTCTCTCTCTGTGTAGACTTTTACGGATGCTATACGAGGCATGCCGCAAATGGTACAAATCAAACACTTGAGAGTTGATTAAAACCCCCACCCTCTTGCCGCCGCCCCTGCCCTGCCCCGCCCCGCCCCATTTACCACCCCCTTGATGACCCGCCCCCTTATTGGCCGACCTGCTCGGCCCACATGCAACAATTTGACGCTTCACTTAAGCAACAAGAATTGAAACAGACTTCGGCAAGCCGGAGTTTATATACCCTTGCGGCCATTGCAAAAGTAAAATATCCCATAAAACGAATATATTTCGATTTCGATGCTTATACGTTAAAAAACAGTCGATAAATTGAGTGCTACAGTCCATCTGAAAAGGTTAAAATTAATTATGTCTCGTTGTATATAAGTCTATAAACAATGAAGTTATCATTTGTTTTCATATTCTGCGTTGCAAACTTTTGACTGAAATTAAAATACCCTTTGAAGGGCATAAAAATCGCACAGATGCGTGAAACTCGAGAGGGAGCGACTCAAAGGAGATCGCGAACGGAACTTCCTCTGAATGGGCGAGTGAGTGCACTGAGCGAAAAATCAAGAGCCAAATAATATTTGAAAAATCTAAATTGGCTTAAAGAATCAGAACAATTCGTTTCATCCACATCTCTTATAAATTTATTTAAATTCTTGTTAAATATTTCAAAAGCAATTTAATATATTTATTAATCAAGTGATATTTTTCTCCCTTTAATTTTTTTTATTGGTGTATAAAAACAACTATCCAAGTGTACTCCAATAAATGGAAGGGTTTCAAATGAATGAATGAAGCGGGTCTTTGGAAGTTTGCAATCTGTTGTGTTCTAGTGGCATTTCCAATGTATTTTGAAATGATTTAAAAATACACTAATAAGCAGCTGGATTCTATTACAGAGCGAGGTTTTTAGTAGTAAAAACATATACTCGAAAGCTTTAATTAGTGCCTCTACGTCCACTTCTCTATCTATTTATCTTTGCACTGTTCTCGGTGCTGACATCATTCGTATTCATCGAACAGCGTCGATTCGATCATTCTCTCGCTTTCCGTTAAATATAATTAATATTAATTTATGGACAAACAAAAATGAGACAATCTCAAACAGGTTCTCAATCCACTGGTTCTCCTCCACCAATTTTTTGAGGGGGCGCCTTTCCATTTGCATTTTTATTTAAATGAATCAATGAATAAGAAAATTCCCAAAACAAACCATTCTTCAATCGATGATAAATTTATATTGGTTTACTTGACTCACTTCAATTAATTCCAAGTATTGCACTATACTCCAGTGTTCATTTCAATGCCATGAATTTGAAAAATGTGATAAACTTTCATAAAAGACGTCAGAGTAAAATAAAAGATTAAATGTCATGGTGACGTTATAAAAGTTTAAATTGTTGAAAGCTATTAAGCATATGTTTATTTAATTTTATTTATTTTTTTATTCCTTTTTAAAATTAAAACCCTATTTTCGTACTTTTATGATAATTTCTTTCCTAACATTATTAACAGAATTGGACATTATTTTTGAAGTATTTTGAAAGTATCTGGCCTTAACGTTAGTGTTTTTGTGAAAATTGGCAATATTATTAAACAAAATTTATTTTATTTATGACTAAAAAGCGTGCAAGTACATTTTCCTGCCCAGATTTGAATTCAGCACACTGAAATGTCTTGAAAAATAATACATTCATTGTTGTAAATTTTTGATGCAACGCAGTGTAAATGTTCTCCATTGCCAAATGAATTTGAGGCAGTCAAGCGTTCTGGCTTACGTAATTTTAATTTGTAAATTGTGGAGCACGCGTCAGCCCGAAATGCGATGATATTGTTTTGGTGTTTTGGTGTTCAGTGGACCTTTTAAAGATCAAAACCCCCGCGCCGCACACAATGCCAGGCCTATAAAATAATCAAAATCAATGCGAGTCAATTGAAAAGTGAAAATAACATCGGGCCAGGCGCCAAACCAACAAATGCGATTGTTCGATTCTCCATTCCCAATTCCAATACAGTTGAATGTCTCAATTGGGAAGGATCGCAGAAAAGGATAGATCGAAAACCAATTTTCCACACACATGTCTTGCAAACATAATTCAGGGAATAGGAGATACAAAACAATACAATACAACAAACTGGTATGGAATGGAAACCCTCTGTTGGATCGCGCCTCGAATGCTAAATTGAGTATGCCCAGGGACCCGTCTTGAATTACCTTCGACTTTGAGGCTTCGTCGTCGCGTGCAGCAGCACCAACCAACAAACCAACAGCAATAAAAATAATGTTTTAAAAATAACATCTTCGAAAATTACCGCCTCTCTTAACCCCCGACGACTTCCGAGTCATTCGCTGAACACATGCTCGCAGGATGTGACGGGCAGACAGGCAGACATACATATTATATATATATATATATATATATATGTTCCATTCCCAATGCGATTTCTGGACCCACTCCAATTCACTTTCCGAATGATGTGGGTGCGGGGCTCGTGTGAAGCTGCGCATGCTTCCTGCCACACATTCGCCTCCTGAATGAATTCACTTCACAGTGCATCAGAAAAGTAAGTTGACTTATGTACTCAAAGACAGCTGCAGGATCAGCTACATTTCAGACACATATACTGTTCGACTGGGTAATTGAAAATTAAATTGCTGATTGATTGATTAGAATCTTTTATTAATAATTAACCTAAATTAAAATAAACAAAAATATATATATGAATAAGAATTATCTTTAACTTTTCTTGATCTTAGTAATCTGGATCTAAAAATGGTCTTAATAGGTTCCTATGCCAGTGTCTTTAATAAACAATACAATAAAGAAGAAGTTAACTTTTTCAAAAATATTGTCAAAATATTTTGCTTACATTTTCAAACCACTTAAATGTTGTGTCATCGGTTTGTAATCATCAGCATTTTGGTATTGTTTTTTTTAAAGAGAACAAGATCTCAGCAGAAAATCTTTCAAGAGATCACTCCAATTTCCGCTGATCTGTTCAAAACTCATAATTATACCATTTGCATTTCTCAAGTTTTGGTTAGCATTATTTGAATTTTTTCTAGGCTTCGGAGAATACTTTTGTTTGGCACATATGAACCCCACTTCCGGTGATATAGGCTGACTTTTGAGGGACACTGTCACTCGTAACCTTTTAAGTAATGCACGATGTAAATAAAAGGGGGAAACATTTCGTTTGGAAAACAGTCAACTCACTTGCGGAGTCAGGCCGCGTAAAGGAACCGAAACGATTAGATCCCTATTCCTATCCCAATACCTATTCCTATCCCTAACCTACGATATGAGGGTGAGGATCGAAGCCAAAACTGAGGGAAATTTGGGAAAAGTGGGCGACTGCGAAGGCGTGTCGGCGCTAAACATGTGTGCGCCCCCCGGAGGTCTGGGAAATTGAAAACCGAAAGCCGAAAATTGAAAACCCCTGCACACGTGACATACCCGGCGCTGCAGACCGTTTGTTTTGTCCATTGAGCGATTTAACATTGACCATTTTCCATTTCCCATTTTCCATTTCACGGTACCTAAGTGCGTGTGCGGTTTCCCAGCACCTTTTTTACACATTGACACTTCCGTTTTACCAGGCCCCGTATGGCCAGCTGATCCGCGATCGGCGATCGGTGATCAGTGATCAGTGATCGACGATCTCCGATGGATATCTACTCCGCCACTCGAGACTCCGCAATCAAGCGGCAATTAAGGCGGTTCGGCCAAACAAATGAAAATGCCAAGTATCCGCGTACAGAGAAAAAATAAGAAGCCATAAAAATGGTTTAAAAAAATATATATTATTTTAACTTTCGATTTGCAATATTAAGCAATTAAAATATAGTCTGCTTGCGTTTAAAAATATTGTAAATTTAACCAATAAAATAACATTTTAAAAACATAAAATCTAGACTTGCCATTAAAATTAATTTTAGCATATGCATTAAAATAAAACAACGCAATGTATTGATATATTTATGACACTGGGTAATAGAGAAAACTACCTATTTCCTATGATGCAATAATTCCCATTATTTTTCTCCGTGTATGTACAGCATAAATATTTGAAATCAATTACAGTTCTCATTGCCTGCCGCCGTTTTTGCCATTTCATAACCACAACAAAAAGGCCGAGAGACAAACGATCGATGCGATCTCAGCTGCAGCTGACAGTAGTTTATTTGAGTTTATGCAATAGATCGATTGCCCAGACCCCTGCAGCCCACTTACTGGAGGAAAACTGAGGGAAAACTATATAGAAATAGCGGAGGATGGAGGTGGAGACCTTAAATGAACTCCTCAAGTGATCTTCCTTTGCCGCGATGTTGGTGGGCTACTGGAGAAGTGGCTAAAAATAATTTGAGGAAGCCATCGGAGATGCTATCTTGAGAGCAGCTCATGAAAATGGTTTTCAAAATGTTTGACATTAATCTAAAGTTTTTGAAAATGTCGTACTAATTAAAGAGGTGGATATTCGTTTGATCATTAAATAGCTTTATAAATTAGTAGACTTTTTGATAAGCATAATCAGTTAATACAAATTTTAAAAGATAGCAACTTTATATATAATCTTTGTGCAAAATAAGTTTAACTTTTATTACAATATAAACAAATCAAGATAATCTTGGTAAAATAAATTATTGTTAAGTAACTCAAACGCCGGCTAATGCAAATATTATTCTGTTAATGACCATAAACTTGGCTGGCAAACAGAGTGAAATCACGTGCTCGTAATAAAGCCATTCGGTTGAGAAGCAGATAGCTGAACTAGATAGCGATTAAAGGATCCCAAAAGCAGGAAAGTCATGAGGAACGGGGTCAGGCTAATGAGTTGGCCTGGCCATTATCCGTCTATAAGGAAACTTGCGTTGTGGCCAACCGATCGACTCTCGTTCTGGTTAACGGACAAACGGCTTTATTTGGCCAATTGGGTGAAGCGGCGACAACCTTGCCACTCGGAACACTTGACCGTAAATAGCAGACACCACACAAAACTATGTCGCGCCGAGATAGATACAGATACAATTGAAGATACAGGTACAGGTACACATTTGCAGGTGACTATGACTATGGAGATACAAAATGCCTCTGCAGATACGAATACACCCATGTGCTGTATTAATTGCTGCCGCTCTGCTCAGGGCAAACCACATATTGGCCAACAACTTTAGGCCGTTGCCTTATAAACAATAACCACAACAAGTTACTTAGCCACCTTGTGTCTTATTTACCACTTTCCTGACTTCGTTGTCGCCTTTTGTTTTCTGAGTTAGCACACAATTATCTCATGAGGCTGCAGAATGGAGTCAGGTAATTTTAAGCTTTTAACGTAGACCTTTTAAAACTTTTTCAGTAATGCCCTTCGGCAGCTGGGTAGTGCTCCACGGAGAACCCAGAAAATCACTCTCAGATTGGCGACTCTTCGGGGAAACGGAATCGCATGCCCTGATAGGCAATACTATATGAAGTTCGAACATGGTGCAGATAGTACTATCAATGTGTCCCGAGCAACGCAGTATATATAGATTTATTAGCTCGCATTATGTCACAAACATTTCAAAAATGTAATTAAAGTCTAAAATTGATTAATCTAGTAATTATGGAAAAATATATATTTAATAGGTTTATTTTTAAAATACATTTTTAATAGTTCTGATGAATTAAAATACATACAAAACACTTACTCTTTATTTAATAATATTAAATTGGTAAGAAATTATAAGACATTATAAGAGATTTAACCCAAAAAGGGAAAGAAGGTCCGAATTTTGGAAATAAAGTGTCCCACTTGTGAGATTTCGCCTCTCTACCAGATTAATATAATACTTATAAATGATGTTATACCCAAAAAATCCCATATTTACTGTTTTTGAAGACTAGAAATACTGGACCGTTTTTAGTTTTAATTTTAAAAACTTCTATCTTACAGATTCAACTTCATTAGTTTTCTTGGAGATACTTTTCACTGATAACATTTTTTGCTACCTCAAGCTGACAAAGAGCATTCAGAGTTCATCCAACTTGGGTTAGAAGTCGCTCGGTGCTAAGTTTTTGTTCTGCACTTTTATCTATGTATCTATGTATCTGTATCTTGAAGTGTCGCCTCTTCTGGGGCAGGGTCTAACCAAATTCCGTCTCTGTTTGCGTCTGTTTATTGAATTGTAAACATTTTTAACGCTGCATTTAAATAATTTTGGTTGCTTTTAAGTGCACTTAGCGCGGCAGCTCTTCATTTGTTTTCGTATCTGTAGCCGGGCGTGTGTATATATGTGTATATGGATTATAGAGTCAGGGTCTCATGGCGAAGAAAGAAGTGCAAACGGCCAAAAGGCCATTCACACACGTAGCCAGATGCTGTTCCCTGATAGCCTGTTCGCCTCGCCACTCTTTCACCCAGCCACTCTCTCTATCGATGGTACGTATCTGCAGCTCGACCTCAACTCGGGTATTCAGTCTTCGAACTGTCTTCAGTTTTCAGTCCCCATTTTCCCACTCCTCCTATAACAATCCAGCTAACGTGCGAAAAGTCTAAGCAGACTAGCACTGGGTCCCACAATACACAGAAAATATATCAGAAATATTTCTAAATAATTTAAAATAATATATGTGATATAACCTTGGTAATATTTAGGTAGACTTACCAATTTGTATTACCAATTTACATGGCTATTCCTTAACAATTGACTCACGTCTTTAAATAATTGAGTAACAAATATGTCAGTTCACATAGATTTAGTAATTAGAAATACAATTTTTGATATCTTCAGGAAATAACTTCTGGAGATTTTAAAGATATTAATTACTCCAAATCTCAGTATGAAACTTGTACCACTAGTTGTCTATTTATTGTATCATCATAATGTTCTCTAAAAAAAATGGTTAAAAATACCCAATCATTAAATTTTTCTAATATAAAATGAAATAACGAAGTAAGACCCCAATTTAGCTTTCGCATTGGATTTTCGCAGAGTGTTGCACTGAGACTATGAGATTAGCACGGTCCATCAACTTTGTGGGTTCAGAAAAGCTATCGCTTCAATCCAACGGCCAACTTGAATAGAGTGAATGTATTGGGTGAGGCGGGAAATATGTTTTTTTTTGCCATTTGTCAGGGGGTCAGGCTCTCGAAGAGGAGGGCCCATTAAATTTTCCGCCTCAAAGTCGAAAACTGCCCCAGATAGATTTAAATGGCCCCCAGTGCAATGTGACACTCTGCGCCACTCCATCGGCTATTTATCAATGAATCTCTGCGACTGCAACGCTATCTTGTGGCGATTGAAATGAATGGTCGTTTAGCATTCTGAATGGATATTTACACGCTCCTCAAGATAGGGGAAGTGGATGCGTGCTGCGAGAACAGTGGAATATCTCTACTCACAGATTAACATGTCACGGGATTATCTTCAGGAAAAACTACTCTACGCTGCCAAAAAACATACAAACCAAAGTGGTGATCTTATGAAATTTGGGAGCTAAACAACGACTTAATTCTTGCCAAATGGTATCCGGGAAATGCATACTGATAAGAGTAACATGTGAAAATTAAACAAAATATTTTATCAATCGTTTTTCTTTAGAAAAAAAAGAAATAGTTTTATAATAAGTCCACCAGCATCACATATATTTAAGCAAATTTGAAGATAGCAGCATGCATTCCGGCTCTTTTCAGATTATGTGCCAACAAGCTTCATAAAACATAAGGCACGCTTAAATCTCACTTAATTCACTTATCTCAAATGGGGCTAAGCTTAAAGCACATTTCTCCTAATGAAGATAATTTATTGAAAAGAAAATCATAGAAGAAAATGTCAAGGGGGTCGTTTAAAGATAAAGGGAAATGAATGACCCTATTAACAACTTGACTTGGTGAACGAGTACAAGTACAACTAATGTTACGAGAAATAATAACCAGTTGATCGTAAATCTCTCAACATATTGTTAACATCTTTGTCTTATATTATGAGTCTTGCAACTGGTTATCTTCTATATTTGTAATATCCCTTAATAGTAATTTTTGGATGGTATACACTTATTTATTTATTTAACAATTTTTTTAATGAAATCTAGTACACAAAGTAAACCTAATGCATGTACTAGGGCTGCCAAAAATTCGTTAGTAATTAAAAAAAAAGGATTTAGATTGGAATTTTCCTACTTACTTGTGCAGATTGCTGTAGAAATTACTGCGACCTTTGTGCATCGCAATGCTGAACCCGAACATGGAGTTCCTGGACTGCCGGAAACGGACGTAACTGGGCAGATCGATGTTGTAGCCATCGGTGGACACGGCGATCAGCAGGAGGATCAGGATCAGCGACAGGAGCTGACCCATCCGCTGGTGGAATGAATCTCCACTCATTTTAAACGACTTTCTTTCGGTGAGTTCTTTCTTCTGCTTTTTTACTTTCTTTCGAATGGGTTTCGTTGGACTTGCATCGAGAACTTGCCACTTTTACGCTTGCATCTTCACAGCTGTCGATCGAGATCGAGAAGTATTATAACATATGGTCAAAAGAGATGCACACACACACGCGGCTTTATTTATTATATAAACTCAACCTTGGCCGAAATGCGTTGAGATTCCAAAACGGCAAAAGCACAGAAAACAAAAAAAAACCTTATTCTTTAACTCAGCAAATACAGTGTCTCCGGTTTGTTTTTCTCAAAACCAAGCTATCTTGGCCTTGGTAAATCACGAGGTGGGCGAGGTAGTTCGGGCTGGTCGGATGTCAGGGCAATTACGGGTATTCCAAATAGGTCTTTATTACACGGTTCAGTTTCTTTTCACATTACTCGTCGCTTTTCAATGCCAAAAATCCAATAAACTCTATTTTGTGTCTTGCAATATGTTTTGTTATGTCAACATTTTCTATTATTATTATTGTAAGATTAGCATTTTTTTTGGTCATTTTATTTGTTGTTTCTTAATAGAAATGTTTTCACAGAAAGAACTCTGTCAGCGCAGCATTAGTTTTAGGGTATCAGCTTGTTCGTTTATTTATCTTAACCAAGATAAGTTTGAAATCTGATTGGTGAGACAATTTTGACGGTTTCTTGTTTGCTCTTTTGTGCCGAGTGCTTAGATTTTGGCGGTTTCTGCGCTCAGCATCCCAATGGTGACGTAATGGGCCGTCAAACAGGTTGCCCGAAATAACAAAATAACGGCCAAAGACAGCACACTTTTAGCCAGGTTAAGACCAGCCAGCACTTCCCACACAAATTAAATGTATGTGAAACTTTTTCGAAGCGAACTTTCAAAGAACATTGATGAAAAGCAACAATAGTAATAAAAAAAAATCTTTAATATAGTATTTCAAAATATCAGTGATTTTTTTTCTCTGTCGAAAAAAAGACAAGTTGTAGGCGGTGTGCAGGTGACATTTGACACATTTTCCACCATACATAATGCCTAGTTTTTCCGCCGAGTGTGGGCGACTTAAATTCATTGATAGGCGACTGCCATTCATAGACACGAAAATGACTTATAATTAAAAAAAAAAAAAACAGAAATTTACTGTAGAACACACCATGTGGTGTAGGCATTTTAACGATCATACAATCTAATTGATCATGACAATGACTTCATACTATATATTAATTCATATGTATGTATTATTTATACGTCGAACTAGTGGCAAAATGAGACTACCAATATATACAAATCTTTGTATTGTATTTGAAAAATGTTCGAAAGAGAATTTTAACACTTTTCTATTTCTTGTTCATTAATTTAAGGTAATTAGTTGCAGTCTTTGCTGGAATCGCCATACAATCTCGCCAAGATGGTTTAGATATGAATACGAAAAAAACACATCAAATTAGTGGAAAAAACAAAACCGATCGTTCATCTAAAAATAAATAAAACTAAGTTGTATGCTGTGTGCTACGCCCAGCAGAGTCCGTCTATGTATATCTAGGTGTATATATAGCCGTGCATATACAGATCTTTACACTGCACAAAAAAAAGGAGGCAATACAGCTGAGACATCAGTGCGTTGTTTCACTTTGTTGATTTCAGCTATTTGCAGTTTTTAAACACATTTTTGTTTATTTCGTGAGTGCACTTTTCACTGGTGCTTCATCACTTGAAAAAAATGTTTAAAACAAATTTTAGCGCGTCGCGTGTTTGCGTTTTTAGTATCTCTTTTTGTTGGTAATTAGTTAAGTACACTTTTATTTTTATTTTAAATTATTTTTTTTTGCTCTACCTCGGCAGCGATCTCAGCGAGATTTAAAACACGACTAAGGAGAGCGAGCTAATGACGCCAAATATCTGTAAGTTACATCTTAGCGCAGCCATAGATACATAGGTGAACTGCTCGCGCCAGATCGCCTACTCATTGGAGACTCTATGGACTAGAGACTCTAGAGACTCTAGATACTCTAGAGACTCGGGAGAGTGGAATACAATCTCAAAGCTCTCTAACAACCAAATTATAGCAAAAGTTTATTTATTCATCATCTACAAATGTGCGAGCATCCCACTCGAAAATATATTCAAAGGTGTGTTTCGTGTGGGAAGGCTGTAATTTCCGTTAGAGAATGTTTTTCTACCATTTCAGTTGTTATTTCGGTTGGCATAAACGCATGAATGAATTGAAAAAATAAGTTTACTTTGCACCTAAATAACATACGGTCAGTATTTAATATAAATTTAATCTATTTGCTACGATATTTTTCCTATTCAGAACGTTTTATTTAAAAACCTAACCAAATTTATGTTTATGAACTATAAGTATTTATTTAAGAATTAGAAAATGTCCAAAACTATTATTTTTGAAATTTTTTTTCAAATTTTAATCTTTAGAACTGTTCTTTTATTTAGAATATGCAATACAAAAACTTGTATATATTTTAGACTTTTTAACCCAAAGAAATAAACATTCCATTGATAAATTATTAAACATTAACTGCTTTTTAAACAACTTTTTTTTGTAAAAAAAATCTGCAAAATCAACATTTTCTTGATTGCCTTTGCGCACATTCATTTTCCCTCGAAACTAGAGCAGCACATGAAAAAAAGTTCGCTCATTATCCCTATGGTTTTAATTCGCAATCGCTAGATCTCGTAATCTATTGCAATCCGACTATCCAGGCATTTGGCCGGCAATCCGAGGCAGAGCAAAATGCATTGCAAGTTAATAAAAACAAACACTGAGCACTCGGACTTCACCAATATTTGCACACAAATAGCTTCGTTTCGCCTTTCAATTACCATCGATTGAATTAGCATACGCGAATGGATTTAGATTTTGAATTGAAATCGAATCCGGCGCCCGTTAAGTTTTCGTTTCGATCGTGAGAGCTCCGCACTCACATCAGCCAAGTTTCGCTTCACGCGACCGAATGCATGGTTCGCAATTCCATTCAATGCGGCCGTTCAATCCGAGTGCGGCGTTGCCAGACCGTGTGCGGTTTTAAGGGTGAGCGAGAAATAAAAATTTGAATGCTCTAAATATTGAAACTGAATTTGTTAAACAATATGTTCCAGATAAACAAAGTAAGGAAAAGTAAATAGATCTTGAAACTGATTTATATTTTTAATGTTTTATTTATTTTAAACGCAAAATGTTGTATTGCACTTTTTTAATCGTTATATTTAATATTTTATTTTATTTTCTTACTCTTATCGTCTTGTCTAATTTAAAAGTCTTTGGTATACAATGTTTTTGTTTCATTGTTATTATGTTATTTGAAAGCAAATATATATTGAATATTTAGTGTTAAAGCGTGTTCAAAATATAATAAGCAGCGCATTTTAGTGCGTCTTAACAATTTTCACTTTTGTGATGGAATTCTATAGTTACAAGGTATATACAAAAAAAACAGAGCGGCGAGCCTAACAAAAAAGTGCAAATAAACATGACATACAAGATTAACTATGAAGAATTAAATTTCGAAATGGTGATTAAAGGTTATAAGATTTAATTTTTATCAACTTTTATTTTGAGCATTGAAAATACCATTATAGCATATCCGTAATCCGTTTATTTGGATAAGTAAGAAAAATATTGAAATCAAAAATAATTTTTTTAACAGTACTGTAAAGAGTTACCATACTTTCACACAAAACAGTCGCTGCCAGATCGCCCAGAGACCAATCGTTATTTTTACAATAACTGGCGGCGTTAGATGCTTTAAACTTTCTAACAAGTTACTATAGTTCATGTCGGTACTAGTTATATAAAAATCACGGGACTAGATAGAAATTTAGCTTCAAAACAAGGAATTTTTATTATGGTTCATGTATTGGTTACCCAGTTGGTCTGCCACAATCTTTGTGGTATTTTTTTCAGGTGTATTGCTCGGTCACACTGGCAGATTACGCGACCGAAAGAAGTCTGCGTTTTCCCGATTAAATTGTCTGGTTTCTTGTGAGGAAATCGCCGACTTAGCCAGCCAGAATGATGCAAAAGGTGATCCGTCAGATGGCCCAGCTGCGCTTGCAGGCGCCGCCGGGAGCAGCGCTCCTCAAAACCGGGGAAGCCCCGACCGCCATGCTGAGCCACCAACATCCACCTGCCTTCCAAGTGAAATCCCTGCACACGGCTGCTTCGGCCGGATTCCTGTGTGCCAAGTGGAACAAGTACAACTACGGACCCCGGAAATGGCTGGAATACAACAAGACAGTCCATCCGCCGCAGGAAACGGACGAGGAGCCCAGGAAGGCTGTAAGGAAAACGGTTAACTGTCTAACAATTCACATATAATCCTAGACAAAACCCACTTTCAGTACGTCTGCCACATGCGAAACAATATCAAATACAGCCCGGACAAGATGTGGTACATCGCCGCCTTTGTTCGCGGCATGTCCGTTGATGAGGCCCTAAAGCAACTGAACTTTGTGCTCAAAAAGGGAGCCACCGATGTCAAGGAGACCATTCTGGAGGCCCAGCAAATGGCCGTGGAGCGACACAATGTGGAATACAAGAGCAATCTGTGGATAGGTGAGCAGGCCATCTCAAAACACGGCTTAAAATTAGGGTTTTGGAAGAGATTTTATCCCAGGAAATGGATCTGCACATAATTTGGTCTGGTTTATTAATCTAAAAATATACACTAATACTTGATGCTCTGTAGAAGTTTATTCATCCGAACTATCTTTAATTTACATTTTTTGTTCGTTTTGCTAATAGATCGTATTACCATTTGTAAAGTTCCCAAAACATTCGCTATGTCCTGTTTGACAAGAATGGGATTAACCATCTTTGAGGTAGCATAAATAAGTAAAAGCTTTTCCATGTTTTTGTCAAATTCACGTTGCATTTTCAGTCTTCATATCATTAACATAAATAATTATCTTCTACACGACTTAACGTTGTACCTTTTCGAAGCTTTTTTTTAAACGTGTACCTTTTTTTTATAAAATGTTTAAATTAGGGCTTAAACGAGAAGAAAACTTGCAATGTTTGATTGGAACAGTACAACTTACTAGCTATATTCGTAGTAAAAATCAGTATTAGAGTTATTCATTGATTTGTTTCTCTTTGCCTTACAGCCGAATCCTTTGTGGGGAAGGGACGCGTCTTCAAGGGCGTGAGGCGCCACGGCCGCGGTCGCTTTGGCCAGGTGGAGTACAAGCACTGCCACTATTTTGTGAGACTGGAGGAGGGAGAGCCCCCGCAGCACTACTACCAGGAGCCACAGACGCCAGAACAGCAGTACGAGCACTGGCTGGAGCAGATGCGCAGTCGGAAGATCACCAACTCACTGTAGCCCCGTCACGTCGTACTTCCATATTATCGACCCAAACTTTTCCAATCCTCCTTTGCCATCGCGTCCCCACATATAAGGCATTTTTTGTTTTTAGAAGGTTGTTTAATAAAAAGAATAACAATAGAAAAAATCAAAAACATAAAATGTTATCACTTTGGTTAGGTCTTTGAGCTTTTAATTAAACGATTTTTAGGGGATTTTAAATAAAACTTTTTTATTTTGAATTTTTGGTTGTCAAACTAAATAAATAAATAATATATCCTTAATTCCAAATATTAATGGGCTCTAACTCTGCATATTTACAAGGAATCCATCGTTTTTCTCCAGGGTTTTAAAGATTTTCACAGGTTAATAAATAATAATGTCAGGGAATGGAAATCTTACAATACTAAGTATAGGTATTAAGGAGATGAGAAAATTCGCTCCTGGCGGCAAACAATTTAATTCTTTCTAGGCAAGTTAAAGCTTAAAATAAAAAAGGAATAAATTAATGATTTATTAATATCTATAAGTAAACTGGTTCATACTAATCTTTATGCTCGCCCTGAATATTTTATTGGTTTATTTGGTTTTACATAATTTGTTGTTTTAGAGTGTTTTATTTTTGTTTGTTTTGACTATGTTGATTTCTCGCGGCTTGATTTCCAATCTTATACAATTTTCTTTTGTATATTTACAGCCTCTGGTCATTTCTATATTCTTTTAATAATTTTCTAGTGTTTGCCTAAACGTTTTTAATGTCACCTTCCCTCGCTATTCGTTTGTAATCCAAATTCCATTACTCTTGCTCCACTTCATCCTCATCAACCAGGGTCTGCGCCAGCAGCTCCTCGATGGGATCTTCTTTGAGCGATTGGGTGACCTTCTCCAGGGCCATCGGCTGTCTTTCGCGCACCGCTTCCTCGTCATCCTTGTCCAGTTGCAGGCAGGCCAACTTGGATAGTCGGGAATGTTTGCTGCGCCCGGCATCGCGTCGTCGCTTGCGGGGATTGGAATTCAGCCGCTCCTTAACGGCCTGTTTCTTCTCCTTCTCCTTCTTCTTCTTGCCATCCTTGTGATCCCTGAGAAGATGTTTGGACAAATTCTGGGCACTGCTAAAGCAGCGTCCACAGTCCACGGCCTGGCACTCGAAGCGCCTTCCCGAATGGGAGGTGAGCATGTGCTGGCGAAGATTCCTCAGATACGAGTAACTCTTGCCGCAACCCTCTTCTGTGCAGGTGAACGATGTACTCTCTTCCTCCGCCGCCGCCTCCTTGTGCTTTACCTCGATGTGGCGCTTCAGGTCGCTGGGCTTGTCGTAGGCGCAATCGCAACGCTCGCATCTGTGGCGATTCCGGCCGTGCAAGGTGTCGCGGCAGTGCTTCGTGTACAGCGACCACTTGTCGAACTTCTGGGGGCAACCGGGGCACTCGTACTGCTTGCAGCTGCCCTCGTGGCTCTGGCACTGCCACTCCTGGTAGAATCCCCGCGAGCACTTGGCGCAGCTAAACGGATACTCCTGCGTGTGCTCCCTGATCTCGTGGCGCTTCAGCTTGAGTTTCTGCGAGAACTTGGCGCTGCAGTGACTGCACGGATAGACCCGTGGACTCTCGTGCGTTTCGCGCATGTGACGCGTCATGTTGCTGACCGAGATGAACATCTTGCTGCACTCGTCTAGGGAACACTTAACTGTTTTCTTGGCCGCCGCCTCCGGTCGCTCGTGGGTGCTTCTCAAATGGCGCTTCAAGTGCGTCACTATGGAGTACGTCTTGTCGCAGCCCTCGTACGAACAGGCGTGCTTCTTCTGCAAGGATCGTGGGTTATTGGCTACCCCATAAGGATCGAAAAACCCTACTTACAAGCCCGGTGTGGTGATATTCATGGCGGTCCAATTGGTCCAGCCGCTTGAAGGTGGCCTTGCATTTCGGGACGCTGCAGGTGTACTTGGCCGATCCGCCGCTGTTGCGACGCTCCTGGCGCTGCTTGAACTCCTCCAGAACGGTTTCCATGTCGCTATCGCTAGCAATTTGCGTTCCAGGCGGCATTTTCGGAATAGTTTCTAAAACAATCTCGTTTCAAACAAAATGTGACAGTCTGGCCAGTGTTGGGCAATGCAAATAGTGAGCTAGTGATGGCACTGCGGCAAACACACCACGTTAGCGAGTACTCCCACCACAATTTTAATAAGTACACCTCACTTAGCAAGTGCACCCTCCACACGTACCATATTGTTAGTGTTTCAACGCCTGCCAGCGCTGGTCACACCAAAACGAAAACGTCGCAAACACAAAGCGCAGAGAAAGAGGGAAAAACAGAGAAACGGAGGAAAACAGAGGAGCAGTAGGGCAGCAAAGCACAGTGCAGAAAAGAGCAAAGGAACTCCGATTGTGGACAGGATGAACAACGGATTCAGCACCGGCGAGGAGGACAGCCGCGGGCACACGGACCAGACCTGCTGCCTGATCGACGACATGGAGCGGTGTCGCAACCAAGCCGGCTACGCCAGCTACAGCAAACGCATCCAGAAGACGGTGGCCCAGAAGCGACTCAAGCTCAGCAGTGATCCTGCGGCGCAGCACATCTACATCTGCGACCATCACAAGGAGCGCATCCAGTCCGTGCGGACCAAGCGGCGCCGCAAGGACAGCGAGGACGACAGCAACGAGACGGACACGGACCTGCACGAGTTCCCCGATCTCTACCAGCTGGGCGTGAGCACGCTGCGTCGCTACAAGCGCCACTTCAAGGTCCAAACGAGGCAGGGCATGAAGAGGGCGCAGCTGGCAGATGTGAGTTTACACTAGAATATGACAGTTCGCGGTTAGAGCAAAAACCAGGGAAAGCTAAGGTCTTGATTCCACGTATCGGTGGTGTTCTCTTTTTATGAAGTTACTTAGCAAGTGATATTAGTTCATTCAGCACAAAAATATAGCAGTTGAGATCAATTTGTGATCCAAATTGGTTTACATATTCCCTAAAATACAGAGTGATTTTTTTAGAGGCTTTAATCAATACAATCTAGGTGAAATTATTTAATCCATGTTTTTCTGGTTCTATATTTACTTCTCTGGGATTGGCTTAACCTGTATTTGCTGAATAAGTTTTTTTTAGTACCCAAGTTAATGTTTTGAAGCAGGCGAATGAGAGTATTCACTGGATAAAGTACTTAAGAAAACAAAACCATTTGAAACGTATATTTTAGCCCATTGTCTATATAATTCAACGCTTTATTTTAATGTCTTGCCTCTTTTCGTTTAGACCATTATGAAGCACTTCAAGACAATACCCATAAAGGAAAAGGAGATCATCACGTTCTTTGTGTACATGGTGAAGATGGGCTCGAATAAGCTGGACCAGAAGAACGGCCTTGGCAACGACACCACCTGAAGGCGCGTCGGCGGGCGGAGGGAGGAGGAGGACGCCGACGACGTTTACTCCTTCTAACGCTGGCCAACCGCCAGTTAATACTTCTCACATTGTTGCTGCATTTGCTGGACGTCGGCATTGTTCACCCAAAAAAGGAAAACGAAAATACTGATAGCGAAATGTCCTTCTCATCTCTAACCCCCAACCTACACCACCACCACTGCCCAAAATCCTTTCAACTCCCAGGATAAAAAGATATTGAAAAGAAAACTGCAATGAAAAATCGTAAGGAAAAAGGCAACTGGTGCTCCCAAAAAATAGTTTAGCAAGATAAAAGTAATCTTAACCTAAAACAAAAAAATTTACAAACTAATTGTAGCCTTGGTCCGTTGTTAATAGCTCTTTATACACACATTACATTAAATAAACTATGTAAATTTACAAGAGAATTAACAAAAAAACACACAACACTGAATCTAATAGCAATTCGTATTCTTAAGCTTAAAGACACGGCGACGCTAATGTTGTTCATTTAATCGTTTGTATTATAGATCAAATTAAGTGGGGAGGGCTAAACAATAAACAAAACACCAATAAATCATAAATGAATCGAAGCACAATTAGATTACAATAAAAAAATACAAGCCAACAAAATATCACTGTAAAAGATTAAGTGAAACAATCTGCAATATAAAAACTTAAACATCGTCTCGTTTGCCCCGTCGGGTTGGAAATATATTTTAGAGCTCTAGTTTAAGCCTAACTAAGACGAACATCGGTTCCATAAATCAATTGGAATTCCGCATTAAACGATTTCTGTTAAAGCCTAGACTGATTTTAGCCATACATTTAAGCCTAAATAAAACTTAATAGAAAGCATTTTCACTTAACTACATGACTATGATATCGGCTAGATGACTTGCTTGGCTTCCTCCTCCGAGTCGCTGTGATCTGGAAGAGTTTTAGGGCGTTATTAAATGGATATTGGTTTAAATTTTGCTTGCAAACACACCTTGTTTTTTCGGTAATTTCTTTTTAGTGCCTTTGCTTTTGCTGCGATTTTGTTTGCCCTTGCCTGCTTTCGAACTAGATGCCTCCGACGGTGTGGGCAGTTCCTGGGAGTCCTCATCCTGGGGCAGCCAACTACTGGAGTCCATTGGGATGTCTATGAAAAGGTAAATCAAACATGAGTTTATTTGAATTTACCCAAATAATCTTAAACACCAGCTCACCTGTCTCCTGTTTGGACGACTCTTCCTTTGTCTTAACCTCCTCGACCTCTGGTTTTGCAATGGGTTTATTATCCACTTCCATTTTTTCATTAATCGGAGCCTGAAGTTCCTGATTTTGCTGGCCCATTAGTTTCCTGAAGCTCAGTTTGTGTGCCGTTTCTCCTATGAGACCCACCAGTCCCTGGATCAATCGACTACCCTGCAGTCGGCGCTCTTCGTCCATCGACAATGCCTTGCGTATGAAATCTACAATGGCCTTGGCACGAGTCGCTGCATTGCGAGCACATTGCATGATAGTTCGGACATTTGTAGGTGCAGTGCCTCCGGCATTCAGGGTGCACAACTCCTGGTATGAGTTGAAGCTCAGGACAATCACGGAATCGGCGGCGTTCTCCTCGAGCAACGTGGGATCCACTATTGGCTGGCCGCTGCTCTTGTAAATGCAATAGGTAACACTCACGGGATAGTGGAGGAATAGCAGGGGAATGAATTCCCGCTCCTTCTCCGTATAAATACGCAGTTCATCGTCCGCAAACGTCACGTCTGGTCGACGGAAATGCATCAAAGCAGCCAACGTGGCTATGGTGCTGGCATCTGTAGAATACAGTCGGGATTTAGTGGTGGAAATAGTTAAATAATTAATTAGTCAACAATTAAATAATAATTAAATGTACAAAATTGCACTTCTAAACCCATAACTTTTCTCACAGAAATCCGATTAAACTTATGGTTTAATTCCCTAAAAATGCATTTAAAACTTGGTTTTTAGTTTTTGTTCGATTTTGTTGTAAGTTTGTACGATGTATTCGAAAAAACAGCTGCAAAGGCATATAAACTTCGTCTTGTCGAAGTTGGCTCCCTTTCTTGTTAAAGATAGTTTAGAGAAGACCCTCAAGGATGACTTTATCTTATAGCTTTGTACAAATAATCCGACCGATTTTTAAGGTAATGCTGTCTGAAATTGATAATCTTATCATATTATATATCCCACGTGAACTTACCATACAGATTCCCGTCGTGATTGAGCACATTGATGTCCACCCGGATGCACCACACATGCTGCTCGGCAGCCACGCACAGGGACTCCAGGTCGACGCACCTGGAACTGCGAAAGGTTCTCTCGAGCAGGGAGTTCAAAGTGAGGGATCGCTGGTCATGCGTGGTCTGAACTTCGTCTAAAAAAGCAACGCCGCCAAGGTTCACGTTCAGCTGAAGCTTGCCCTCGTTGGGCCGGGATGTGGTCGGTGCTCCTAGGTCGCAGGTCACGTGGGTCAGGACCTTTGTATCACCCAGGGACACCGCCACAGTGCCCCAATCCGCGCCGAAGGTCAGCACCACATCACGGCAATCGTTAGAGCGCCGGCCGTCGAAGCGCTGGTTCTGCTTCACCGCCAACTGGACAAAGTTTCGCTCCGGCTTTGATTTGCCCGGCTCGAACAGATTGGAGTTCATAAACATCCTATTTTTTGATGAATCGCACTTTGTTTTGGATTCGGATTGGCCGGCTTTTAAAAACGTGCTGACAACTGGAGCGGTGTTGCCACGTTGTGCAAAAAGTTCTCATTTTGAACCTGGTTCCGAAGGAATTGGAACTATTAAAATGCGTTATAAATATTTTACGATTTGATAATTTTGCAGTAAACGGTTGATATTCCTGAGAAAACTATAGTTTTTTTTTGAAAAATGTATACCCTTTGTGGGCAGGCACTTTTTTAATATATTAATAATGATATCTGAACTTAAGATTATATTTTTGTTACGCCTATGTTAGGTACACACAGCTGACATAATTCCAGTTCTTTTTCTGGTATTTTTCAGAACCTATTAAAAAAATAGTTTGTAAATGCCTTTAACATGTACGCTGGAAAATTTAATTAATACGATTAATATGTGTTAAATATGTGCTTATGCATACAAGGTATATCAGATGGCAACGTTTACAAAAAAATTTCTCACTGGTTCACTAATGAACTACAAACTAGGGTACCACAGAATCATGGATTTAACAGGTAAAATAACTTTTAAGTTAAAATTGGTTCACGTCATTGTTATCTAGACCATTAATTAATATTTATTTTAACACATAGCGTACCAGCTGAAACCCTTCAAATTTAACAAATCGATTCTAACCGGAATATTTTAACTTAAGTTATTTAAATATAATTTGTGAACGTACTAGTTTATGGCATTACTTACTGCAGTGACAAAAATTCCTACTGTTCAATTAATATTTTATTTTGTACTCGTAACTTGTGAACCAGTTCAGAATTATTTAATAATTACTTATCGCCTGTAAATAAATTCCTTTCTTTTTATATTAATCCTCGCTTGGCGATAACCATATTAATATTTAAGAACCCTAATTTCGTGACTAGTTCACCAGTCCAGAACTTGCTATTGAAAATCGAACTAGAATCCCAGCGTTCGCTTGACAGCTCTCGCCCATCTGGCAACGCCGTCGCTGAGTGTGAGTTCTTTTTTGTGCTGGTTTACAACATAAAAGTGCTGCTTGCTCGTCGTATGGGAAATAAATAAATTAAAATCATTTACAACTGGGCGGCCAGAGGAACACTCGGCTTAGAAGGACGGTCAAAACCGCAGATTACCAACCGATTTCCTGGTAATTCCAAAAGCAAAACCAAGAGTGGTCCAAAGTGCGTGTGTGTTGGTGCGTTTCGCGTGTGTGCCAGTGTGTGTGCGTGTGTCGTCGTAGCAGCAGCAGTAGAAGAAGAAGCAGCAGCTGAAAAGGAGAAGCGGAAGAAGAAGAAGACGGTAGTCCAGGCATTTGCCGGAACGGGAAAAAACCCGTAACTTGGAACAACTCGCCCGCAGGATATAGAGAGAGAGAGTGCGTCGCCGGAGAGAAATGCAACAACAACCGGAGTCGGGCGGCGAGGAGAGCTGGCTTGAGGAGCAGTGTCACCATGAAATCCACGGTCAGCACGACGAGTTCGAACGGGAATATGTCCGTCAGCGGGACAACAACCTGAGCACCGTGTGGGGAGCATTCCAGGATTCGGCCACCGCAGTTGCTCAGCTGTATAGAGGTGAGATCCCGTTATCCCTTCCAAGGGCGTAGGCTTCCATGCTTTTTTGTTAGTGTTCTTTGTGTTTCCATTCTATCCGTGTGTCTGTCTGTCTAGTTGTGTGTGTGCAGTCTCTCTTCAAAAATAGTTTTGGGCGAGGTATTAATAGAACAGCAAGAAGAGGAAGAGCAAGAAGCAGAGGCAGCAGCCCGGCTTTCATGAAAATGCAACTTTCCTTCTCGCTCACTCCGTATACTACGCATTATCAAAATGCAGAAAGGGCTCAAGTGTTGTTGTTTTGGTTGGGGAAGGGGAAAATGCAATAGAATAGACGGGGAGCAAGAGAGAGGGCTTGCAAAGACTGAGACGGCGAGAGAGGCAAGTGCAATGGCAATAGAATAAGAAGAAAAGGGTAGAGTCGTCGCCTTAAAGAATTTTCATTCCCCCAATTTGTTGTCCTTGCCTCTTTTGTTGTTGTTGATATCATTAATCAACATGTGCGTGCAGAATCATCTGTATGTCTGTGTAGGTCGAACAGCTGTTTTGCTTTCGTCATTATTTTAGGATGGCGAAATAATATTAATCTTTCTCGCTTTTCGCTTTACTATTGTTGTTTTTATTTCTTTGCGAATTATTTCGATAGCCTGTAGCCATCCCTCTTGCACCGCTTTCCTGCCCTTCCTCGGGGTCGATAACAGTTTTTCCCCTCCTTCCTTTCTCTCTCGTCCTTTTTCGTCCTTTCGTGCAGCAGGTGTGCAAGGAGCAATAGACAATAGAAAAGTAAAGGATCGACAATCCGGACATGTTTGTTTTTGTTGTTCGCATTCCACCTAGAAATGGTTTTCGCAAGGATCTTAAGTCGGCCATTTTCTCATGCCTCTGTGTGGAAAACTATATGGTGTACCCACCAAAATGTCGTATTCAATATGATTTCGTCAAACGTTGCAATACTGAAAATTAGATATCGACTCAAATATTGAATTTAAATGGAAAAAATACATTTTGTAAACATCAATAATATTGACCAATAATTATATCAAACTTCGTAAATATAATGTTGAAAAGGTCGCATCATTGCTATAAGATCAACATTTTAAAATCAGGATTTTAAACCACAAAAGATGTTTTATTTATATGCTTGTTTTTGCGACCTTTTTTAATAGTCAACTTTACGACGTAAACCCCTGCTTGGTTAAAAAAACACAAAATTTAAAAAATTGTTTTCACCTTTAAGTAAGCAAATTATCATTAGTAAAGAAATCTTTTATATGTAAGTGCTTCAGATATAATATAGATTTTGTTTGTTAACATACAAATTTAGAATTCAAAATAACAATTGTAACTATTTGTAACCTTTGGAAATGTTAAAATGAAGGCTTTTTCTCTGTTAAAGCACACAAAGATTTAAGACTATAACGATTTCGGTATTTTTTTTTGGTTTTTTTCAGAGCGCTCATCGAACACATTTTCCTCAGACACAGGCGCCCTTTGGCTGCCCTTCCAGACCGCAGCTGGCACTGTGACAACACTCTACAAAGGTAAGTTTAAGTCTTCCATTTGAAGAATGCATGCATAACTAATCCATGTCCTTCGATCCCCCCAGAATCATGTGATGGTCTCAAACGCACCAGCGACGCTGCCATTCAGTGCGGCTACCAAAGACGCACTCGCGAATTGGCCGATTGGGCGCGCAGCAAAAAACGCCGTATGATACGACGCGAGGATCTGTTGGCCTATTTGGCCGGAAAGCCCCTACCGCCATCCAACTCAAATCCACATGCCAATCGTCGGTGAGTCGCCGTAGCCATTATTTCCGAACGAGACCAATTCAAATTGGTTCTATCTCTCTGTTTCTTACAGGTCACCGAAGCCAGAGCATCACCACCAGAGCGGCAGTGGTGGCTCTGGTTTGGGATTTCACAGCTCCGGACTGGGTTTGACCGGTGGTCCGCCCACAGCCGCCGGCGGTGGACACCTGCTGTCCTCCGGAGCAACCGGCGGCCGTCAAGAGGGAACGGGTGGTGCCCCCGTCGGCGGAATCGGCGATGATTTGCACACCTTTAAGGAGGCCTTGGTGCTGCGTCCACGGTTAGTTAAAGGGTTTGCCATGCATCCCAATACTTACTACTAAAAATTTACAAAATAATCCATTGCAAAATTATATGTAGTAAGACTTGGGGGTTGAATAAATATGCAAATTTTATTTTCGTCAAGATAAAATAACATTATTCAAAACATGAACCTAAATAGCTTTTAAATTTTGTGTATTTTATCAAGCATATACTAAGGAAATAAACCTTTTTAGCAATTTTATCAGGAAAAATGTACTGACCTTTTTTAGAAATGTCATTGAAAACTAGTTATAGTAATCTTACCAAAATTCAATTACTTACATGTATAGACAAGCCGCAGTATGATAGTTTTATAACATAAGAAAAATAAATCTCATTGGCAGAAAGTAAGCGAATTTAGACTATGTTTTTTTTAAGACTCTCAATTATAATTTCTGTAAATTTTAGTTTATGATTCATAGTTTCAAAATTTGGAGATGGCCTTGTCCATTAACAATTTAAATAAGATAAAATTAAAGATGAGAATGACCATCAGATCGGCAGAATAGTAATTTTATATTTATGGTGAATCTATGCTTGAAAGATTTTTAAAAACAGTTTTAAGTTTGTTTGAAGAACCTAGGTAGCGTCAAGTTGCCATTTAATCATTTATTAAGCATATAAACTTATGTATTTTGTCTATATTTCAGTGGTCCGGAACTATTTGCATTTGTTGCCAATGAAATAGCGCGCCATTGCAAGCGGCCCGGCAGTCCTATCGACGATAAAATGGACATTTGCCACTATAGCAGTAAACGCCAGCGCTTTATGTAATCCAATACCAATAGTAGTCCCAGCCCAAAGCTAAGCTCCCGGTCATCAAAACACTAACCCACTCAACTTTCGGGAATCAAAAAACAAAACAATACGCAGAAATTTAAAGAACGGCCGATTGGAAGTCGAAAGCTTGCGGGAACATAAAGTGTACATTTATGTTTAGATTTTCGGTTTGATATTTGCCTACCATTTATTATAGAAATATTTTTTTTTTTTTATAAAAAAACTCCCTTTTCCCCGATCCTTGCACCGACATACAGCAATTGTACGTAAAACATACAAAAATCACACATAAATAAAGTTAAGTTATGTTTTAGTTAATAGCGCATAAGTAAACAGTCATGCTGATAGTGATGGCAGCAGAAGATGTTTATGTTGATGAAGATAATGCCAATATAGGGCATTACTACACAAACTGTTGATCATTGTCATCATGCATTACAACAAATGGAGTTATGAGTTTAGGAGTACGATATCTGTTATATGCCAGCTGTGCGTCTGAATTAAGATTAAGCAAAGCAGTAATAGTGAAAGGTATTGTAAAATGAATAACCCTTTTTTTTTGGCGTTATGCAAACCACAAATGAAGCTGTGTAAATAACAAAACTAAGAGACACCACAAAAAAACCGAGACAAAAATATAATGTTACATATATATACTATTTATATATGCTACTAAATGCCGCCTCTCCCGCCTCATTCCTCCCAATTTCCCAATCCTAATACAGCTCAAGATGCTATTTGCATGTGGTGTCTTCCCCCCGAAGCAGAAAACAAAATTCCACCTAAAAAATCCAAACTACAACGATTAAATTATGCCCATAACTGAAGGAGTGAGGAGAAAGCGGATATATAAAACTATGATCTAACTATTGGTATTGATTGACTCGACTTCTGTTAAAGTAAATCCTCTAAAGATAATCTTCGGAAGAGATTAAAATGTTTCGGGAGAAGTCGAGTCTGTCAAAACCATAGTCAAATCGGTTCAAAAAGGTCGCTAAACCCAAACGAAAACCATGATAAACAATTTGAGGTGAATGTTACTTCAAGCTAGCCAGGTTATACCATATACACAACATCTATTTATACATGTAGCTATGTATATGAATAGCATATGATGACGTAATATTGATCCATGTAGTTCGGCAAAATAAATAATGAACAATCCAAAAGCAGCAAATTACTAAAGCAAAATATAAAAGAAGCAGCAGGAAGCTGCCTAAATTAGTTGTGTATCGGCGCGAAGTCAAGCGGCAGTCGAAAGTCGGAAATCGAAGTCCTATGAAAATAATGCGTTGTAATTATATGTACTAAAATCTAAAGAATTATTTAAAAAAAATCAATAAGAAAATCTAAAAAAAGAACATCATTAAAAAAAAACAACCTACAAGAAAACCGAAAACAAAATTGTAAGTTAAATAAAAACATATAAAAAAAAAAACAATGAAGAGTGTAGTTTTTATTAACGAAGGGAAGTCAATATATCTGTAATCATGAAAACTTGTAAATTTTTCAGAACCATCTTTCTTTTGATCATAAACTAAATACTTTTTACTCAAAGTTTTTGGTGTATTTTTCTACAGTTATAATTTTATGACTGATGGTAAAATATTTACAATTTCAGCCAAAATCATCTACAACCTGAGCGTAGTTTTCAAAGTCCAATCCATTTTTTCCAATGAAATAAATAGCCTCATCAATTTCACATTGAAATTCATTGCTATTTTTATTTCGTATTTCATTAATATTAATTACATTTTGTATATATCTTGTGTGTATATATATATATAATTTTATTTCCATGTAATTTATGTTTCGTTTTGTTGATTTTGTTGACTGCTCAAAGCTGGCGAATATGTTGTTTCGAAGGTTATCTCGAGTGAGCTACGGAAATAAAACGGTAGCCGCAAAGAAAAAAATACCTGTTTAGCAGCTCAGGGTTTCAACCGTTAATCTATGGAAACAGCGCGTTTCACATCTATAAGGCTGGTCTTTAATATGATGGGAATTGTGTGGGTTCTCCTTGTGGTTTTTAAGAAATGAAAACTGGCAACCAAATATGTTAAAACTTATAATTGAAGCCGTTCTATTTTTGTTAGAAAATGCAACAAAAACATTGAGAGTAGGCTTGAAAAGTATACGGTTGTAGCCGTTTTCTATATTTATCCCATTGAATATGATTGAAAATTACCCCCCAACAAACATAAATTTAAAATATTTACGAAACCCGCTGTTTCCATTCGTAAGTTGTGGGGTTTCTACATAGATATACAGTAGATAAAGCGATGAAGGTGTGTGCCAGATGCAGCTCTAATTATAAACATTTATGGAACAAATAGAACTGTTTTTTTTTTTGGTTTTGTAGATTTTTTGACTTTTTATCATCTTTCAACAGCAACAGATACAAGAGGCCGGAACACAGAGTTTTTGTGTAGTCGCAGGATATTGATTTGGGGTGGGAAATCGGTTTCTCAGGGCCAAAACAAGAATTCAGAGTTAGCAAGATTTCCTTCTTTACAATTATGTGGTTTATTAAATACATATGGATATTTCTTCATATTGTATATTATATATAATTCATTTGATTTACTTAATTGCTATGCATGTGTGTGTGCCACTTTTAAACAAAAAAAAAAATATATATTGCCTTGTTCCCAATTTTGCTTCTTTCAAATTTTCTGGAACCAAAATGAATCAAATTAGCTTTAAGCAAAAAGAAAATTTTCTTTACTATGTTGAAATTTGTAAATAGATACTTTTCGATAGTCAGCAGTGGCGATATTGGAGCTCCTTTTTTTTTACTATTAAAACATTTCAATTTGTAAATAAGGCGTACGTATAAACATAGTTCAACGGATACAATATATATATCTATTAAAATAAATAAATTTCGATTCCAAATAATTTGATTGAATTCAAAAACAGGAACAGGGTGATAGATCTGTATAATTTGTTGTATTCCATATAAGGTAGATGTGAAACAAGTTGATCGGGGAGAATTTGTAGTAAAGTTAACAATAAATTAGAATTGGTATGTAATGCGTCCTATCTCTCGTCTGCGGAATGTCCTTTCACGTGTGTGTATGTCGTGTGTAAGTACTCAAACTTTGAATATTTCACTTTAGTTTTTGCAGTGTTCGTGTTCGTGTATAACTTGATTTAAACTTAATTTGCTTTTTTTGTTGCATTATCTCGACGTTAACAAATTACATTTTAGTATAATTTCCATACAAATTATCGTTATTTTCATTTATACAATTAACAACCAGGCTAAATAGTTTGCTACAAATCCCCACCCACTGAGAACTCGGCCCACTTTCACCTTTCTCTTCCAATTAGAGCGAGATGCAAAGATAGAGAGAGAGAAAGAGGGCGAGTGGTGGGCGGGGAAACTAATACACAATTTCAATTTAATTAAAAAACTTTAACTTTAACGCGTGACGCCTTTGCTGAATGTTCTGTTCAATCTTTTGGTCGTATTCAAAACGAAAATAATTCGAATAACTTGCTTGCAAATGGTAAATAAAAAAAAACATCTGTAGAGTCTTAAAACATAAAGTTTTGGGGGTAGAAGCGCAGCAGCAGCAGGAACAGAAGGATGTCTATTTAGAACTGCACCCAGTTGGCGTTGGCCGAGTTCTGTTGTCCTTGGTTGCCACTGAAAAAAGCAGACATTTTTGTTTTTATTAAAATAATAATTTGAAAAAAGTTTCGTAACTAAATTTAAATTTATTTTAAATGACGATTATGCGATCTAGAGCTGCATAATTGGAACTTAAAAGAAATCGATTTTTTGGACTCTCCAAAACCCAATAGTATACCATTTATTTGGATGTTTGTTTATCTTTTAAACGATGACGGTGCAAGTTCCATTTTGAAATTATGAAAAGTCTGCATAAAGCAATAATGGGCCTTTGATACCCAGCTTAAACTCACCCGGCGGATGCGTAGTCGGTCCATTCGGATCCTCCAGCGGCGGGTCTGTGGGCGGGCGAAACGCCGGGACTTTGCCGTACCGTCGTGGCTGCGGCGGCGGCCGGTGGTGGAGCGATCTTGCCGAGGCCACCCGGCGGCGGTGGCAAAACGCCCGAGGAGCCCTTATTCTTGCCAGTGCGCGAGGGTCCCTCGGAGCCATCCTTTTTCTGAAACAAAGGTAAGGCTAAATTATTAATAAATTCAAAAATAAATAAACCACACATATATGTATGGACGATTGTAATCCTATAATATTAAGTTAGATTACAAGTCTGCCAAAGGTTGCGTTATCTAATCATAAAGCATTTTTTCTTTAAGCTTATGTTTTTCAACTGAAATGGTCTTAAATCAAAATAAACAGCATATACAAACGTTTGGTTCATCTTAAAAGCATAAACATAATTATCAAATTTCAGCAGTTGCAGAAGCTGATTCAACAAAAAGAGAGGAATGCACAA
Organism: Drosophila rhopaloa; assembly: GCF_018152115.1. Classification (NCBI taxonomy): domain Eukaryota; kingdom Metazoa; phylum Arthropoda; class Insecta; order Diptera; family Drosophilidae; genus Drosophila; species Drosophila rhopaloa. Next base: position 11,859,752 of record NW_025335123.1, on the reverse strand, counting down.
CAGGCAAAATTAAAAAATTGGATTGCAAAGAGAAAGACGAGTCCGTTGATAAAAATTATGAAAAACAAACAGTGAATCTTGGTTGCCATCACATGGATAGAAGATAATAAATTTAAACATTTTGACAATGACATTGTGAATTATAAACTTTAGAACCTTTATAGAATTGATGTAATTAAGAAGACTACTTTTTCAAATTAAAACAAATGCAGTTTGAACGAAGATTTTAACCAGAACAAACTGATTTCTTAATTGGCCTTTAAATAACATTCGGTATTTTTCAAAAAGAGGCATTACGATTTGGTAAAATTATATTTTGTTCATTATTTAAATAGTTTGTTAACTAGTTAAATCTAGCTAGCTAAACTCACCGTTATCCTCATGTTAATCTTGATAGTCTCGCCCTCCTTAAATCCCAGATCCAGCTCCTGCTTGGGCTCCGTTTTCTCCTTTTCGATCTGCTCCTGGTTTTTCACCCATTTGAAGTGATCCTGCAGCGCCACATTAAGATCAAACGAGTCCGACCGATCCCCGAATCCCAGTCCGAGGAATGCCGATCGTCCATTATCGTCCTGTACCCGGATGACAAAGTACCGCGAGCTGTCCGATACCGCCTCGATGGCCACGCCGGGATATGTGTCGATGGGGCAGTTGGCAAACAGGGCGCCACTGGTCTTGTCCTCCAGCTTCAGGACGACGGCGGTGCCTTTGGCCACTAGTCGCATCCTTCCTGTCCATGTTGGCTCCTTCAGATTCCAGTCTGCCGCCCTGTGAATGTTGAAAAGTTATTGTGTGAACAATATAAATATCGGTGCCACAATTACAAATCTATGAAATGCGAATTTGTATGTAAATTGCATTTTCTTGGGGATATTTCTCCCCAAAGTTGACTTAGGGTATAATAATTTATGTCTGGTCAAAATTCCATTTCGAGCATTTAAAACATTTAAATCGGGACGCTGCGCTGTGATCCAATAGTAATTAATTAATTTTTAAGGAAATTTTTGATCCTAAAAATAGCTATACATTGATGTAGAAATACCGACTATTACGACGAATATGTTATACTAAATAATATATGCCATTAATTATAATTAAAACAACCGGTAGAATGTGGTTCTCGTAGATTATTTCACCAGACTGCGGTTTGACTGGGTATTGATGGAATTACTTTATAATACCCTCAATATTCGGAATATTTCCTTAATTTATGTTATTTGCTCACCTGAGCGCAGTTAACTGTGAAATAAACAGCAACAAAAGGAAAACAAAGAGAGCAGCAATAGCAACAATTACACACACGCCAACAGAGCTTTTTTAATATTTTTTTTTGGATACGTGTAAGTGAAAATGTTCAACAACAATAATTGCACGGAAAAGAAAATCAATTGAAATTGAACTTCAGAGGCACAACAACAACAAGTCGGGGTGCCTTTAACCTTGGCTAAAACACATAATTAATGCACTCTCACGCCCCCGAAACAGACACGATATATGCATAAATATATATGTACGCACACGAGTGCAATGTGGGGGCGTTGAAATGCACGAAAATCTTTCAATTTTTGGACCAAAAGAAAGGGGCGAAAAAAGTAGTCACCTTTTTTCATTCTGATTTGTGGACTTACCTATAGCCTCGATTGCTCGCGCGCGGCGGTATTTTGTAGATGAACACCTCCGGCTTTACGATTAGCACACTTTCGTATTCCATCTTTATCGAAATTCAACTATTTTTGATTTTGTTTATTATCTGAATTTTGCCAAGTGTTTTTTTTTAAGCTTTTTTAACCAGTGTGACCGCTGCGCGACAGCTCGCGTATACCGCGTTGACCCACAAAAATATACTAAAATTGACTTGGCCAAAACGGGCTAAACGAATATTCCTTTTTCAAAAATGTATATAGTTCTCTTGTTAAAAAATGTATTTCATATGTTTCCACTCAATAAACAAGAATCATACAAACATAAAATAATTATAAAAACAATTTTAAACAGTTGTACTAAAAAAAAAATAGTAAACCAATTCTAACGAATTCAATATACAAATTTTTATTTCCGTCCTTTTTTATCATTGCAATACATTATTAAAACTGTAAATAAGGAGATTTTAACAATAAAGGTTAAATTTTTATATATGAAATATGGACAATCAATTTTTTTATGACTTCAGTATATTTCTATGGGGAAATTTGAATGGAGCAGCCACGGTCATAGTGGCACAAATTGCGATGAACAACAGAGTCAGAATTGTTGTGGTTGGGGATTCGGGTAAATAACAGTCATTAACGCGCTCCCGGACCACTAATCCTTCCGAGCACAACCTCTGTAGGTGTGGGCAAGACCTGCCTGACGCACCTGATCGCCCACAACGAGTCGCTGATCAGACCTGGCTGGACTGTGGGCTGCAACATCCAGGTGAAGATTCACGAGTTCAAGGAGGGAACCGCCCGCCAGTGCCCCTATTTCGTGGAACTCTTCGATATCGGCGGATCGCTGAGCCACAAAAACACGCGCGGCGTATTCTATACGGGCGTGCATGGCATTATCCTGGTGCACGATCTCACCAATGGCAAGTCGCAGGAGCAGCTGCTCGACTGGCTCTACGAGATTGTCAACAAAGAGGGAAAGGATACGTACAAGTCGCGGGGCAACTCCCTGCCCCCATCCCCCACCCCGCTGAGCAGCTTCTCCTCGAACACCTCGGCAACGGACGTCCACGTCCGCTTCGACATGGAGGAGTTTCTGGGCGCCACCCAAACGCCCATCCTGGTTATGGGCACCAAGCTGGACCTCATCGACGAGAAGCGCCAGCCCAAGACGGCGGTAAAAAAGGCCGGCGGAATAGGTGCGTTTTTCCATAATATATTGTATCAGTTGACCTAGTATAACTAAACCTTCTGATTTTTTATAGCCGATAAATGTGGCGCCGAAGAGATATGGCTTAATTGCCGGGACACCCGTAGTCTGGCCGCTGGAACCACCGATGCCGTGAAACTCTCACGCTTCTTCGACTGCGTGATTGAGAAACGCGAATCGCTGGGGGGCAGTGGCAGCCACGCATTTGGAATAGGCGGCTTCAACGCCGGCAGTCCGCCGGACAGGCGACGTTACGGTCCGACTAGCGGCAAAATGGAACCCAGTGCCGTTCCTCTTTTGGAGACCACCGATCTTAAGTGATGAATGCATTCAATGTTAGATATAAGTTATGTTGTATATATCGGGCGAGAATCATTACAACTTGAATTCTGTTTAATCTTTCATGCTTTAAAAATATTTAATTGGACTGACACGCAGATCCAATTAGGTTTTGATCAAAGCAAACTTCACTGTTTAAAACAAATTAAAATATTTTTTAACAGTTTTAAAGATTTTTATTATGTATATTAGGAGTTCACCGTTTTCGTTTCGTTAAAAAAAGTCAAACATAAACTCACAACGATAGTTTATTTTAGCTTATCTAGGTATATTTATCCAGTCTTGAGGATATTACGATACCAGTCAGGAAGGATTTGGTGCTCCGGACCGCGTAACACCTCGTAGTAGGCACGCCGTTCCCGAAAATTCACCTGGACCACGGCAAACGGATCGTCAATGGCCACCAGAAGCTCTTTCAGCTTGCGCAGGAACTGCTCCAGGAACCAGGCCATGGCCGATGGATTCCACGGCTTGTTGCGGGCCAGCGCACGGACATCGAACTCCTCTATCTTCTGCACCATGCCATTGGCGTCACGTAGTCCCGCCAAGATCCTTTTAATGCCCACCAGGAACGATTGACTCCACCAATTGGCCGACTTGTAGTTATCAAAACTGCGTAGTTGGTTCCGGTTCATATTGTAGGCGGTGGTCTTCAGCTCAATGAATTCCAGCGAGTCCAGCACGGCGGGATCTTTAAAATCACTAAAGGCAGAAAAATTAATGATATAGATAGAACTGATAATAATATATGTATATACTGATATACTGATATTAAGATTGAGTTCTAAATTTAACTGATGACTTTTAAGTAATAACTAGGCTTTATCCTTGGGTATGATTAATGCCATTGGATAATAATAGAACATTTGAATCTGTAACCGACTGATCCCTCCAATACTCACACTGGCTCCTGGCTGACAACGCAGTCCATTTCGGCGCCGTACAGAAGCTTCATTCCGGCCAGCTGACCGCGGAACATGCCCATGAACTCTTCGGCCTCGTTGACCGGCACATTGGTCACCGGTTTGCCATGCGGCTGGGCGCTTGTGATGCACTGCTCGAACTTAAAGCCCCAGGAGCACATGTTCAGCTGGGCCTCCGTCATGTTCTCGTTCTCCAGCCGCTGCTCTTCTGTGTCCTCCTTGGCTATGTATATGCTGCCGTTCAGGAGCGTCGCCTTGAGGCGGAAGCCGCACTTCCACTCGTACTGCATGCACATGATCTGCCGGAGAATCCCGCGCAATGTGACAAAGTCCGTCTGGAGGCCCATCCTGCCCGGATCGGACACCAGGGGGCGGAGCAGCTGCTTCTTGTGCTGCTGGATGTAGAGCAGAACGAACTCCAGGTCCTTTTTCTGGTGATCCGTGGGCTTGCGGATCACGTCCTCAATGCCCGCATTCAGGTCGATCGGCAGGCGTGGCCAGGGTGGGTCAACCAAGTAGCTGGCGCCGCTGGCGTCGTCCACATAATCCCGGCGAGCGTCAATGCTGCAGACGCCAATGCATTCTGGCCGGCTTATCGCCGGAAATGGCCGATCGTATCGAGCTCCGTGCCTATGCTGCTGCCAGGGCAGATTGATTAAGCCCGTGTTGTGGGCCATTTAATTCGGGATCACAAAAACCTGTCTGAGAAAGCCTGAAAAAGGGACTTTTAAAGAACTCCTTACTTCAAAATTAAAAATGCAGTATGAACGCAACGCGTTCGTTTAAACTTGCCATGGGACTTCCAAAGAATGCTTAATTTAATGTGTTGTTTTAAAATATACTGAACAAGTTTAGTGAAGTTGAAATGCTGTAACGCCTATCTTTAAATATCAGTACGCCTAAATTCCCTTTACAGCTTAAAACAATTTTTAAATCATATTTAAACATTATTTTACAAATATATATTTTTTAGTGGTCGACATTTTTTTAAATAATTGTATTTTTGAAAATTTGTTTTTATATCCTTATCGTATAAAAATAATGGCTTAAAATACAAACCTAGTGGTTATATATTGATTAAAAAAACGACTATTTTTCTTTTATTTCATAAAATTAATTAATAATTTAAGTCCCGTTATTTTAACTTTATTTGAGAGTCCGAAATATATCTAGTATTTTTCGAGCGACGGCCACACTAGTGCACACAAATCCAAATGCAGTTTGTTTAATATATTACTTATTTTTGCATTTATTTGAAATTAAGAAACGTGACTAGCCAATGAAGCATCTCCTGGAGGATCCCTTGGTCCTGTCCGACCTACAGGTGGTGCCGGAGAAGTCTGATTTTGCGGAGGATCAACATAGGATTGCCGAGAATCCTGCAGAGAACTCCCCGCTTGTTGAAGAATTGCCAGATTCTGGGGAGGATTTGCAACCGGAAAAGGATACCTTATGCCAGTTAGCCTGCAGCCTGCACAAGCTGTCCAAGGATGATCACATAGTAATCGATCGGTGGGTTACAACTACATTAATCGGTTGGCTTAACTCCTTTACCCTGTCGTCCTGTGTAGCAAGCGCAATCAGGTGATTCGCACAGATGCGGTGACCCAGCAGTTGACCATTTATCGCTGCCTGGATCCCGTGGGCATGGGCATGCGTCAGCCGATACCGAAAGATGTCAAAAATCCTCCGCCCAAAGTGGGAAGACCACTGAAAAGGGTCAGTTCAGCAGTTGCTACAGCGCCTTTGGCCAAAAAACCGACTCCAGTGGAGGAAAAACCTGCTCCCGACACCCTTCGCACTCGTTCCGGTCGCCAGGTTCGTGGCTCCATGGCACAGCCCGCTCCCGTGATCAATGGCCATGCTGCGGAGCCCAGTTCCGGTCAGATGCTGGAGATGCTGGTGGCGGACTTGCGGGATAAGGACTACCGGGCACCCATGCCAGCGCCGAAAGGTAATACCAGCAGCGAGGAGGTTGCCACAACGCCCACACCACGAGCCGTGCCCAAGAATGCCGTTTGTCCGGGATGTGGGAAGATCTTCTTGGGCCGTCGATTGCAACGGCACTTTGTCAAATTCCCGGAGCACATGCCACGAGCTGGCGAGCAGCCATCTGCAGCACCACCAGCAGCTTCTCCCTCTGCGCCTACGCTCTTTGGACTCCTGACGGCCCAGCTGCAACGCCATTCGCACCTCAGCGAGGAGCAGCGCTCCGATCTCTTCCTAAACGAACTTAACGACTTTGTGGAGCAGCTGCAGCTGCGCAGCCAGCGGCTCATACGGAATACCTCAGGATTGCATTTTGTGAATGCTCGGATTGCACGTGTTTTGGGAATACCCGAGGGTCAGTATGCCCTGGATATGTCCGCCATGGAGTCGCCGCAGGCTCCCACGCCAGAGCCTGAGGGTGCAGCTCTGGTTGCCGGCAGCGGCGGAGGAGCCCGAAATCTTGTGGTCTACGCCGAGTTGAGTATGTCGCTGGACGATCCGCTTACGGACGAGGCTGCACAACGTCTGAATCTGTCGGCGGGTGGGCAACTTCATCCGCCGTCGGAGGAGAGCCTGCTTAGGAATGTCAGTGATCTCATGCAGCCGCCTGTGGCAGCTGCTCCTCCGACCGTTAATCATGGCTACGATCACGCCAGCGACAATGCCGTGGAGGCCCTAAGCATGAAGGAAACGCCCAATACGGAGGCCATTCTCAACGTGGACTTTTTCCAGTTTAATCAGAATTAGTCAGAAAAATATATATTTTCAAGTTATCATATGTAGAATTGAAAGAATTTTAAAGACTTTGAATTTTGTACGAAACATTCGATTAATTTTGTATTTTTTAGGACAAATCCTAATATTTTAGAACACAATATCAATTGAAGCACAAACAAAAAGAAAGAATGTTAAGATTTCTAAATCTTATGGAGAAAAATATGAAGTTTTTTGAAATGTTACGCTTTGTTATTTTGTTTATTTTGAAAAAAGAAAACAATGTCATAACAAAATAATATAAGAATGAAAATCATGAAAAGTTAATATATTTTATTTTTGTATTCCTACTCTGAATGAAGTTTTTAAAGATGATGTAAATATATTTATAAGAGATAAAAACGCATAGTTTTGAAATATTTTTGTAATATTCTATTTACGTCAACATTTGAGAACATATTTTTAAGAAAATATTTACAATATTTGTACAATGAAAATATTATTATGAATTATTTTTATTTGCACGCACTATTAATGAAAATCCAATTAGAATACCAGTGTAAATGGATGAGTGGCAAAAAATGCCCCGACCGATTGAAATTATTTATGAAGTGCCTAACTTGGCTCACGACAGATGCCCATTAAATAAACTTTGCCACCCTGAGTTTCGAAATGGATGCGTTATTATTTGGCAGAACATTTGTTGGTAATAAAAAAACTTGGCCAATTTAGTTTAATGCATACAAATATTGCCGTGTTTTGTGAATTTAGATGGCCTTTCATATTTGTGATTAATAGACAGCAATTTGTAGGCTAATAAATCACTTATATTTACAATAATTTTAGCCAAATTGTAAATTCCGCGAATATGTTAAATGGGTTTCTACTTTTCTGAGCAATAACAAATTTTTTTTATAAATAAAATCTTTTGGATAAAATTGTACATATTTTTAAATTTATAGAACTTCTTGCCAGTTCCAATTTGAAGTGAGGACCGTGCGTGTATCCTTGTTTACTTACAGGTGTAAAGCTTATGCATGCTGCCATGTAATCGTTTTTTCTGGGCAACTGCATTAATTTCGACATTTGCAGATTGCTGAGGGGGGCCAAAATCAATTTGGTAGTTATCACTGCAAATGGACGACCTTGTTTGCTTTCGGTCAACATGATTAAAGTTGATGACCGCAATGGAATAGCAAGTGCGAGTGCAGTTAGTAGTGACCTATAAATACTGCCGATCCGCAGCAGTCAGGATACAGTGCATCATGAGGAAGTTGACGGACAGCAAGCGGCGCCACAGTGGCTCCTCGATGTGGAAAAAGGATTCCGAATCGGACGATGACGAGAACACCATTTGTAGCTGTGCGGCCATCAAAAGAAGTGTGGTTTACTACCTGAAAAATAGCACGCTCCATGGATTGAAGTACCTTGCGGAGGAGAGCATCACCATTCCAGAGAGGTTAGTTTACTTTTTTTTAAATAAATGTTCATATCCATATGTAGTTTATCATATTCTTTTAATTTAATGCATTTCCCAATCTGATATCAATTTTTAATATTCGAATTTGAAGATATATATATTGTACTAAATATATATAAAATACTATACGATCTTACAGGTTCCGTACTTTAATACAGTTTTGTATTGCAACATAGAGATATCAATATTTTTAAACTCCCAAAAAAAATTACAAATATTTCCAATGACTTTTTCAGGGTCTTTTTCGGCATTTCCTTTGTGCTGGTGGTGATCCTGTCCGTGTTTTTCATATCCAACGTTTACGTGAAGTGGAGCGCCTCGCCCATAATAATTTCGACCAGTGCCAAGCAAAAGTTGACCAGTAACATGCCCTTCCCGGCGATCACGATCTGTAATCTCAACCAGGCGCTGCTCAGTCAAGTGAATCGCATCGGCCGCACCAGCACCAATTTCTCCCTGCTGATGGGTCTGTGCGACCAGGGCGGGGATACCACCATCTCCTACATCGGCACCTGGAAGTACTTCAAGGCGATCCTGGTGGAGGTGGCCCAGCCGTGCGAGAAGATGCTGCTCTATTGCAGTTTCGGTTCGCGGGAGGAGGAGTGCTCCCTGCTCTTCAACTCCATTCTAACGGATGACGGTCTGTGCTGTAATTTCAATGCCCTCGATCCCTCGTACCTCATCCGGAACTATAGCGACGATGTGAGGTGGGAGCCGGCTCAGCCGAATTCCCGCTATGAGCCCATCGACTGGACGCCGGAGAAGGGTTACGCCCGCAAGTTACCCGAGTTCTACTATCCGCGCACCTCGGGCGGCACGGGAATCCGGATGGGGCTCACCGTGGCGCTAAACGCCTCCATAGCGGAGTACTACTGCACCAAGTCCATGAGTGTGGGCTTTAAGGTGGGCTTGGTAATCCATAAATACTTATTTATAATTAATTACTTACCATATTGAAGGTCCTCGTTCACAATCCCGCCGAACTGCCGAAGGTGAGCAATTATGGTTTCGTTGTGACCGCCGGACGAGAGGCCAGGATACCGCTTGAGCCTGTCTACGAGGACGCCCTGCCCTCCATACGATCCATCAAGAAATCGGTGCGACGCTGCCTCTTCTCGGATGAGAATGACCTGACCTACTACCGGACGTACTCCCGCAAGAACTGCGAGCTGGAGTGCGAGGCCAAGCTGCTGCTCCGCGAGTGCAGCTGTGTGCTGTACTACCTGCCCCGGATGGATCCCATGGCCAGGGTGTGTGGACCCAACGACAATCAGTGCACGGATCGGGTTCAGACGGAGATCGAGTCCTCGCTGACGAACCTATCCTGCGAAAGCTGCTGGCCGGGCTGTTTCGAGCTCACCTACAAGGCCACCCTGTCCACGGCATCGATCGTCTCGGATCCGCGGTTCCAGGCCGGGGAGAATCTGCCCGACTACATCTTCCACGGACCGTATAGCAATGCCAGCGAGATCTCCATTCTGCACTTCTACTACATGACCAATATATTCCGCAGCACTACCAAGTCCGAGATGTTTGGCTTTACCGAATTTCTGTGTGAGTTGTTGTTAAGGGTAAATTAATGCATGATATGAATATTATAATGAAACACATCAAGATCTTATTGGAATTCAAGTGCTTTGAATCATACTGCAAACGAAAAAAATTTACGTATGAGTGATAAACTTTGACCTTGCAATTCGTATACAAGTGCACAAAAAAGAGAGCTAAAACGTTAAATCCTATAAACAAATTTAAAGATTACAGATACAAAACATGTTTGGACACCTATATTTTACATACTTATGAACATACTTCCTAATAAAATGTGTAGTATTTAAATAGCCTGCAATGCAGATGAATTATTAAATTTTGTTCGGATTATAAGGCTTAAATTTAAATAATATAGATTGTTTTTTTATTTTTTCATTATATTATTCATATCAGTCGTTGCATATATTTCTAATTAATTAGAAAATATATGTTACTATTGAAACACTAACATATATTTTTTATTTTAGCTAATACTGGCGGCCTTTTGGGTCTCTTCATGGGCTTCAGCATATTTTCCGTGATCGAAGTCTTTTTCTATATCACAGTCCGTCCCTACTGCGCCTCCCGGACTCTCCGGCAGCGCCACAAGCGTCGCCTGGAGCAGCTTCGTTGGCTGACTCCGGTCCGGTTGCCCGGCCGTAGGATTCTCCGGCGCAATCGTGGGGGTCTTCCCCGGAACCCGCCGCCGCCCGCCTACAGCGATCTGCAGAAAAGCCGCGGAAAAGTGGGAAAACCGGACCCAAACAAGAGGAGTCTCTGGCAGACGCTGCATGTTCGCACAGTGGACCGGGTGGATGTGGAACCACCCGTCTATCCCTACCTGGATTAAGTTTATGCGGAGTGGTATGCACAATGGAAAATCTATGCAATGTTTTCACGACATTATAAACAAAATCTATTTGTTTTGCAGTGCATAAATGTGTCTCTACTTAAAAACTTTTGAAGTTTTCCTAAATTTTAAGTTATAATGGTCATTAAAAAATTAAAACACAGTCAATTTGCTTGCGTACACAAATATTTGTAAGCTTTTACATGTAGAAATGAAGAAAAATAATATAAACACAATTTATAATATGTAAGCACTCCTTTAATTAAAAACAATTTTAAGGACGCTTGAACAAGATGTAATGATATCAGAATCCAAACACAAATTACTCAAAAATAAGAACAATATAAAATTTTATGATAAATCTAATTTTTCTGAATCGAATAAATATCCTAATCGAAAATAGGCTTTCTCTCCGTGTTTCTTATGTTTCCGTTGTTCTTATTTATTATACCCGTTACTCGTAGAGTAAAAGGGTATATTGTATTCGTGCAAAAGTATGTAACAGGTAGAAGGAAGCGTTTCCGACCCTATAAAGTATATATATTCTTGTTCAGGATCACTAGCCGAGTCGATCTAGCCATGTCCGTCTGTCCGTCTGTCTGTCCGTCTGTCTGTCTGTCCGTCCGTCTGTCTGTCTGTCCGTATGAACGCTGAGATCTCGGAAACTATAAAAGCTAGAAGATTGGCATTTTGCATGTAGATTTTAGGAGTTCCTACGCAGCGCAAGTTTGTTTCAAAATGGTTCCACGCCCCCTCTGACGCCCACAAGCCACAAGCTGTGGCCACAATTTTGATGCTATTATGAAAATTTTAATTGATATGTATTTGTTTCGTCAATACCTATCGATTGGCCTAATAAAAGTTGGCCACGCCCACTCTAAAGCCCAAAAACCCATTAAACGCTTAAGCCTGGCTAGCGCCTACATTTCGGCTTTCATGGCCCGTATGATGCATGATATGAATATTATAATGAAACACATCAAGATCTTATTGGAATTCAAGTGCTTTGAATCATACTGCAAACGAAAAAAATTTACGTATGAGTGATAAACTTTGACCTTGCAATTCGTATACAAGTGCACAAAAAAGAGAGCTAAAACGTTAAATCCTATAAACAAATTTAAAGATTACAGATACAAAACATGTTTGGACACCTATATTTTACATACTTATGAACATACTTCCTAATAAAATGTGTAGTATTTAAATAGCCTGCAATGCAGATGAATTATTAAATTTTGTTCGGATTATAAGGCTTAAATTTAAATAATATAGATTGTTTTTTTATTTTTTCATTATATTATTCATATCAGTCGTTGCATATATTTCTAATTAATTAGAAAATATATGTTACTATTGAAACACTAACATATATTTTTTATTTTAGCTAATACTGGCGGCCTTTTGGGTCTCTTCATGGGCTTCAGCATATTTTCCGTGATCGAAGTCTTTTTCTATATCACAGTCCGTCCCTACTGCGCCTCCCGGACTCTCCGGCAGCGCCACAAGCGTCGCCTGGAGCAGCTTCGTTGGCTGACTCCGGTCCGGTTGCCCGGCCGTAGGATTCTCCGGCGCAATCGTGGGGGTCTTCCCCGGAACCCGCCGCCGCCCGCCTACAGCGATCTGCAGAAAAGCCGCGGAAAAGTGGGAAAACCGGACCCAAACAAGAGGAGTCTCTGGCAGACGCTGCATGTTCGCACAGTGGACCGGGTGGATGTGGAACCACCCGTCTATCCCTACCTGGATTAAGTTTATGCGGAGTGGTATGCACAATGGAAAATCTATGCAATGTTTTCACGACATTATAAACAAAATCTATTTGTTTTGCAGTGCATAAATGTGTCTCTACTTAAAAACTTTTGAAGTTTTCCTAAATTTTAAGTTATAATGGTCATTAAAAAATTAAAACACAGTCAATTTGCTTGCGTACACAAATATTTGTAAGCTTTTACATGTAGAAATGAAGAAAAATAATATAAACACAATTTATAATATGTAAGCACTCCTTTAATTAAAAACAATTTTAAGGACGCTTGAACAAGATGTAATGATATCAGAATCCAAACACAAATTACTCAAAAATAAGAACAATATAAAATTTTATGATAAATCTAATTTTTCTGAATCGAATAAATATCCTAATCGAAAATAGGCTTTCTCTCCGTGTTTCTTATGTTTCCGTTGTTCTTATTTATTATACCCGTTACTCGTAGAGTAAAAGGGTATATTGTATTCGTGCAAAAGTATGTAACAGGTAGAAGGAAGCGTTTCCGACCCTATAAAGTATATATATTCTTGTTCAGGATCACTAGCCGAGTCGATCTAGCCATGTCCGTCTGTCCGTCTGTCTGTCCGTCTGTCTGTCTGTCCGTCCGTCTGTCTGTCTGTCCGTATGAACGCTGAGATCTCGGAAACTATAAAAGCTAGAAGATTGGCATTTTGCATGTAGATTTTAGGAGTTCCTACGCAGCGCAAGTTTGTTTCAAAATGGTTCCACGCCCCCTCTGACGCCCACAAGCCACAAGCTGTGGCCACAATTTTGATGCTATTATGAAAATTTTAATTGATATGTATTTGTTTCGTCAATACCTATCGATTGGCCTAATAAAAGTTGGCCACGCCCACTCTAAAGCCCAAAAACCCATTAAACGCTTAAGCCTGGCTAGCGCCTACATTTCGGCTTTCATGGCCCGTAGCGCCATCTAACGGATGACTTTGGAGCAGCTGGCCAAGGTGCTAATTCGAGCGGAGAAAAACATACAAGAAGGCATATTTATATTAAGTTGTTTAGCTGAGTAACGGGTATCTAATAGTCGAGGCACTCGACTATAGCGTTTTCTCTTGTTTTTCTGCTTGCATAGTCCAATGTTTATGGCCCAGAAAACAGTACAACAATAAATAGACCCGTGGCAAAGCCAACAATAAAGGCCAACGAACGCCGAATCCAAAGGTGACGTGACCTCAGCGAACACTGTAAAAAAAATATGTATATTTTCACAGAAGTAACAAATAACCTAGGTTAAAACCCAAAGTTCACAAGCAATTATTTGCGCATTACAAGAGAAGGAATCGAAATTTATATAGATATATTATTTGCCCGTTTTTTGCACTGTGTAGAACAGGAAAAAGGGGCGGAAACACGGACTGCGCCCACTGCGATTGCGGATATCGGATAATGGCGCTAATCGCCACGCGACTCCAATTTTAATTGATACCTTTCTCAGTTTCTCCGGTTTCCCTAACCAACAATGAAAAGTCACTTGGCTATGGAAATAATATTGGATAAATGGAATATTTAAGAATCTATTTCGATCGAAATATAGAACATCTTAAAAATGGTAAAAAACATTTATCTGAAATATCAATAATTTTCACTCCTTGTAATGTTTCTTTTCATAATTTTCAGGGCATCAACAGTTCGTTTTATCCATGGACTTGCCCTCGTTTGGCGTATTGTGTGCGCCAATTGAAACTTAATTAAGAGACAATTTTGGTATTGGACAAATTCCGTTCCGGTTTTTATTTGGCCAACGAAAATCGAACATGAAACGAGCAAGAATTTCGCGAAGCTGATGTCACTTCTTGGGTTTTCTAGATTTTAACGAGCTGCTTTGGGGGAGGGACTAAGTGACACCACTCGAATCGGGGATTCCGTGGGATCCACCCATCAATGTCAAGTGGACGAGTGTGTCTGTTCTTGACTTCACATCTCACATCGCTCTAAGTACATAAGTGCCTCATTTTCCTACTCACCCTATTTTTTTTGTACAATTTTATTTTAGGTACTCCCCTTATGTTTCTATCCGCGCGGTTTATTTTCTTTTTTTGTGGCAAGTCCCGCCACCCCGAAGATCTTTTTTACACGGCCAGATGGAATATCTCACATAGCGCTTGTATTTCTAATTCTTTTTCGATTTTCACTTTTTTCTTTTCCGATGGGGATTGTAAACAAACAAGTGGCGGGTTGTTTATAGGTTTAGTCAAAGAAGTGCAGGAAAAAAGGGATGGGTATTTTACTAGATGAGTGTTAAACCTTAGATTTTAAAACACAACTAGTTTTCATTATTTCGCCTTATTTTATATTTACAAAAATAAAAAGGGCATTTATTCATTTCTTAAACATGGTTTTTGCTGCAAAGACTTGGCTTTAATAATTGGTAAGCAAGTCCGCGTAGTCACCCCTTAAACTTAATTGAAAATAAATCAAACTACGCTCTTTGTTGGCCAGCCCATAAACTCTACTTTTCGCCATTATATTTCGTATTTATCCATCTATCGTTCCGCATAATCTATGCATGTCTTGGACTATATATCCATCTGGGAACATTTCACTTCTGCCTCCAGTTTTATGGCCATATATTTTATCCGCCCGTGATTCATGCGATTCATGCCACCACAGACATTCCCGCAAACTACCAACATGTGTCCGCCAGTGCGGATGAATCAGGAGAACTATCTTCCGGACTGGATATAAGATCGTGGATTACTACGTATTTTTTATTGGAATTATTTTACATAATATCCTTGGCTATTTTCAGACAATTCGATTTGGGGCAAAACTTTCTTTAATTCTCGAATCTTCCTTTGAACATAATTGATAAATGGCTTGCCACATTGCTCATACGCCACATAGGTCTGTTGTTGCTTTTTCGCTTTTTGATGTTTTGAGTCGTTTTAATATGGTAAAATAAAACAATGACATGCATTGCTCACCTACACAGAATGCTGAAAACAACGCCAGCAACGGCAGTCATTTCCTTTTGGTTATTTATCTTGTTTGGACAGTGTAGTTCAAAATTATAAAACAAGTACAAGAATATTTCAAATACTAAGAAGTATAACAGACATTGATTGTTTCTTACTAAAAGCTCATTTAAAACCATTGGTTTTCAAAAGATACTCGTAACTGCTGTGATGTATTTAAAGAATTTATATAAAATTCTTGAACTGGTTGTCGACATTTTTAAGCAAGCCCTGAAGAATTCTTTTAGATTTCCGAGTTTCGTAAGCCTTATACACTCGTCGCGCACTGTCCGTGGATGCATGAATGTTTATGCTAACGCAACAACAATTATAGGAACGGCAGCAACAATTGGCCGGCCCACGTGGGTGGATTTGGATTCGGATTTGTATATGGCTGCGGCGATAGCTATGAGGTGGCATGGAATGGTAAAGTTGATGGGAAATGGGGCCGGGCTCTGCCTCTGCCGGCGTCGCTGCCGCAGCATCTCCGGACGGCATCTCCGGCGGAAAGTGAGAATTCAGTCGGAAATTGAACGTCGCGAACGCCGCCGCCATCAAAATTGTCGCTGTCAAAGACGCGACAAACACAAACTACAATTTGCAACCTGCAACCAGCAACCTGCAACCTTCCATCTGCAACATTAAAATCACAATCCCATTCGAAATCCAACTGAAACACCTATTAAAACCCATCAAAGGAATTCCAACCGTGCCATATTTCGCATTCATTATATTTTTTTCTGAAATTTTTTACTGTGCGTGCATTGGCATAAACGATTTGAATCGACTGTGCCAGCTGGCGGCATCAAAAGCTGGAGGAGGTGCTAATCCCATAAAGAGCACAATAAAATCGGCGAAAGTTGCGAAATGCATTCCACGGCATGCGGCGTTGGTGCCTCGGCCACAAACCTCTCAACACTGCAATCGTAAGTTCACCTGGGGTCAACTTTAATCTTGAAAAGTGTTGCAATATCTAAGTTTTTTGAGGGATGCATCATTTTTTTCAAAATATAAATAAGTGAAAATTATTAATGAATTACAAAAGGCGGATCAAAAAAATTAAATATAAACAGATTACATTTAAATCCTTTAATTATTCTACAATATATATATATTTTCGAAAGTTCATCAAAATTTTAAAATGAAATTCGCTGAAGTATTTAACAAAATAATTTAAGTTCAATGAATACATTTTTTATTGTTTTGCTTCCATCTCCAAAATGGATAAAAAATTCTCTTAAATGTACAAAATACAAAGTTTGATTTACTTAAACTAGATTTGCATTTCCTAATGCATACCAAATTTTTTTTTTTATTGCAAACCAAATTTCACTAAAGACTTTAAAAAAAGGTAAAAGCCTATTTTCTTACAAAAAAAAACCTCTGTTCTGAAAATTATAAAGTTAAAGAAATAAACTAATTATTATTTGGTATTCTATAACCACTGTTTAGGTAATCTTTATTAGTTTATAAAACTATTTCAAGGTTCTTTTTAAAATTGTAGTCTTGTATTAATATAAATTCAGTGAAAGAAGTTCCAAAAAGGTAGTACATTATGTTGTAAACAAACTTGTGGATATTTTGGTATGTTTTCGAAGATAACCCAAAAAAATGTTTACATATCTTCAAGACGTTCAAGGGAATTCAAGGTAATCAAAGATCAAATCGTTTTTGTTTACATTTACATGCCAGCCAAATATGCGCATTGTGCCCATCCTTTTTTTTGTGTGTACAAGTGTTTCGTTTGGATATTTTTGTTGCCGTTAGTTCTTACTTTAAGTTTCGTGCATCTCAGTGGACCGCAAAACAATCCATCAAAAAAAGGAAATGCGGGGCGTGGAAAAACCAACAAGTACAATTTTTCTGTTGTGTTTTTTTGTTGTTGGGGGGTTGTGGGGGATGGGAAGAGGGGGCAGAAAATCGGTGGAAAAATGGGGGAGGCGGGGTCACACGCTGGGCCGTAAAGTAGCTCGCAAGAAGCGCAATGTAAACAATTACTCACCCCGCTCATTTCCCACTTTTCCTTTTTTTTTGATTTTCTATGCTTTTCCTGCCCATCGATGTGTGTCAGACGAACTGAAAATAGTTTTTCAGGATTATTGGGGGCGGGGGTCGTGGTATGCCACATGAAAGCGCAACAGAATGTGGAACACTTCAGAAAACAAAACCCGAAAAAGAAAACAAAAACATGGAGTACCAGAAGAGAAGAACATTTCCACGATCATTTAATGAGCCTGTCAAGTGCCCACATCTCCCCTTTCTTTTCGATGGTATAAGGAGATTATTGGCAAGGCAAGTTTCGATCAAGTTGTTGCCCAATTCCCAAGTGACAAGTTCAAATATTGGCTCGGCAAAAATACTTCGATCAAGTTGTTGACCAATTCAACAATGACAAGTTCAGATATGCACTCGGAAAAAATTCGCGTTCACAGAAAAACGTTTTGATATTTATGACAAACAGTTTGTTTTCAAGTCGTCGGAAACTTAGAAATATGTAACTAACATGAAAATGGGTCAAAAAATTGACTAAAGCTAAAATGCAAATTTTGAATGCAGATGTTTAGAGAATCAAACCACATATCTTAGGAGGCATGTCACTTTGAAATCGGATTGAATTTGGTAAAGTTATAAGCTCTAGACATCCAATTGTGGGTCACCCTTTTGCAAGTTGTCGGAAACTTAGAAATAACTAACAAGAAAATGGGTCAAAAATTTGACTAACGCTAAAATGAAAATTTTGAATGCAGATGTTTAGAGAATCAAACCACAAATCTTAGGAGGCATGTCACTTTGAAATCGGATTAAATTTGGTAAAGTTATAAGCCCTAGACCTCCAATTGTGGGTCACCCTTTTGCAAGTTGTCGGAAACTTAGAAATAACTAACATGAAAATGTGTCAAAAATTTGACTAACGCTAAAATGAAAATTTTGAATGCAGATTTTTAGAGAATCAAACCACAAGTCTTAGGAGGTATGTCACTTTGAAATCGGATTAAATTTGGTAAAGTTATGAGCTCTAGAAGTCCAATTGTGGGTCACCGTTTTGCAAGTTGTCGGAAACTTAGAAATAACTAACATGAAAATGGGTCAAAAATTTGACTAACGCTAAAATGAAAATTTTGAATGCAGATTTTTAGAGAATCAAACCACAAGTCTTAGGAGGTATGTCACTTTGAAATCGGATTAAATTTGGTAAAGTTATGAGCTCTAGAAGTCCAATTGTGGGTCACCCTTTTGCAAGTTGTCGGAAACTTAGAAATAACTGACATGAAAATGGGTCAAAAATTTGACTAACGCTAAAATGAAAATTTTGAATGCAGATTTTTAGAGAATCAAACCACAAGTCTTAGGAGGTATGTCACTTTGAAATCGGATTAAATTTGGTAAAGTTATGAGCTCTAGAAGTCCAATTGTGGGTCACCGTTTTGCAAGTTGTCGGAAACTTAGAAATAACTAACATGAAAATGGGTCAAAAAATTGACTAAAGCTAAAATGAAAATTTTGAATGCAGATGTTTAGAGAATCAAACCACATATCTTAGGAGGCATGTCACTTTGAAATCGGATTGAATTTGGTAAAGTTATAAGCTCTAGACCTCCAATTGTGGGTCACCCTTTTGCAAGTCGTCGGAAACTTAGAAATAACTAACATGAAAATGGGTCAAAAATTTGACTAACGCTAAAATGAAAATGTTGAATGCAGATGTTTAGATAATCAAACCACAAGTCTTAGGAGGTATGTCACTTTGAAATCGGATTAAATTTGGTAAAGTTATGAGCTCTAGAAGTCCAATTGTGGGTCACCCTTTTGCAAGTCGTCGGAAACTTAGAAATAACTAACATGAAAATGGGTCAAAAATTTGACTAACGCTAAAATGAAAATTTTGAATGCCGATGTTTAGAGAATCAAACCACAAGTCTTAGGAGGTATGTCACTTAGAAATCGGATTAAATTTGGTAAAGTTATGAGCTCTAGAAGTCCAATTGTGGGTCACCCTTTTGCAAGTCGTCGGAAACTTAGAAATAACTAACATGAAAATGGGTCAAAAATTTGACTAACGCTAAAATAAAATTTTGAATGCAGATGCTTAGAGAATCAAACCACAAGTCTTAGGAGGTATGTCACTTTGAAATCGGATTAAATATGGTAAAGTTATGAGCTCTAGATGTCCAATTGTGGGTCACCCTTTTGCAAGTTATCGGAAACTTAGAAATAACTGACATGAAAATGGGTCAAAAATTTGACTAACGATAAAATGAAAATTTTGAATGCAGATGTTTAGAGAATCAAACCACAAGTCTTAGGAGGTATGTCACTTAGAAATCGGATTAAATTTGGTAAAGTTATGAGCTCTAGATGTCCAATTGTGGGTCACCCTTTTGCAAGTCGTCGGAAACTTAGAAATAACTAACATGAAAATGGGTCAAAAATTTGACTAACGCTAAAATAAAAATTTTGAATGCAGATGTTTAGAGAATCAAACCACAAGTCTTAGGAGGTATGTCACTTTGAAATCGGATTAAATATGGTAAAGTTATGAGCTCTAGAAGTCCAATTGTGGGTCACCCTTTTGCAAGTTGTCGGAAACTTAGAAATAACTGACATGAAAATGGGTCAAAAATTTGACTAACGCTAAAATGAAAATTTTGAATGCAGATTTTTAGAGAATCAAACCACAAGTCTTAGGAGGTATGTCACTTAGAAATCGGATTAAATTTGGTAAAGTTATGAGCTCTAGAAGTCCAATTGTGGGTCACCCTTTTGCAAGTCGTCGGAAACTTAGAAATAACTAACATGAAAATGGGTCAAAAATTTGACTAACGCTAAAATAAAATTTTGAATGCAGATGCTTAGAGAATCAAACCACAAGTCTTAGGAGGTATGTCACTTTGAAATCGGATTAAATATGGTAAAGTTATGAGCTCTAGAAGTCCAATTGTGGGTCACCCTTTTGCAAGTCGTCGGAAACTTAGAAATAACTGACATGAAAATGGGTCAAAAATTTGTCTAACGCTAAAATAAAAATTTTGAATGCAGATGTTTAGAGAATCAAACCACAAGTCTTAGAAGGTATGTCACTTTGAAATCGGATTAAATTTGGTAAAGTTATGAGCTCTAGAAGTCCAATTGTGGGTCACCCTTTATAAGTATAACTTCATTTTCTTCATTTTTCTATATTTCTTAGAAAATGGAATGGCAATTTTTTGAAAATCTTGGATTTTATTAACATAATATTCAATTTGTTTCTAATTAACATTAAATGAACTAAATCATTAAGTTTTATTTGTACAAGCAATTTTAGTAAAAATAAAATTGATAAAATAATCCAATATACAATACAAGTTATTCATTGAAACTCAACTTTTCTGAACATTTTAAACATAGTTTTTAGAGTGTAAGCCGTGAAAATGCGCAAAATATAAATCCCGATTTCCACGCCCCCTTGTTAAGTGCGAGTGAGAGGGTAGATCATGCCAAGGGCAGCTGGTTAAACTAATTTATGACGTCATTGCGTCGGCGTCGCCAACAAACCAACGCACCAAAAATAACAAATTTAAATTGCAAGTGATGGATGTATATTTTTCACATGCATTCGCACCTAAAAAAAGCTACGAGGCAAAAAGCCATTTATTTAATTTGGGTTGGGCTTGTGACCATTGATGGGCAGCTTTGCTGGGGATCGTAGTTGCAGAGATGATATGTGCATATATGAGGAAACTCCCGCATTCCATTCGGCGATATTTTTAGACAAACGGGGGTTGTCTATCTTATTTTGAATAATATACAAAAGACAAGTAAATAATGAAGAAATAAAATATTCAAGTTGGGTGTATTTTGTTATTAAAATAAACACTCAATGTTTACAATTTTTTCTTTTAATTTAAATTTGTGTATATTCTGACATTCCACATACTTTATTAATATTGAAAACGTATCTATATAGCGTATCTATATAGCTTACTTACTGGATGTCTATATATTTTACTCTGTGTCTAAAAATTCCATGTTCCAGCTAATTTTCGATCATTCATAAATAAAAAACCCACGTACACCTGTGTTTACAGTAGCTGTGATTTAGTATGCAAATCGATTTGGAGTGGAATGGAAAAACAAAAAACACACCATAAAGGGCAGATGAAGCAGGGTCAAAGTGTTGAGTTGTTTGAAATAGTGGGATGATTCCTTGTGATGGATTCCCCGTAATTAGTCCATTGTCATGTGGATTGATGCGATGCCGCCCACTCCGCCCACAAGCGTGCGCGTCAAGTACAGTGAAGCCGCCTTTATTCTATTTATACTTTACACTTAAAGAAAATGGTTGTTGCACTATTGACTTAAAGGTGATTTTATTAAGGCCAGATCTTTGATAATATTTTGTACATACATTTTGAACATAATTTATCTTTTAAAGGTAAATGAAGTCACTTCAACTCAACTTTAAATGAGTTATTCCATTTAAAAATATATATTTTTTTTTAATATCAGCATATTATTAAAAAAAGAAAGACAGTCATAAAATTCCACATAATAATGAAGTTCGTCACTGTACATTCCCACATATAAAATAAAAGCGGGATAAGTTGTATAAACTTGTTATCTCTTATTTGCTTTATAAAATCATTTTTAAGTCTTATAATATTTTGAGCAAAAAAAATTTTTTTTTGTTTCTATTTACCGAAAAAAAAAATTTTACTGCAGGTTATAAGATGCTTTGTAACATTAGACTTATTATTTTTCTCGAAATTTAAACTATTTTGTATATTATCTTCAAACACAAACACCGTTCTTATTAATAATGTTGCATAATTTGAACTTTTAGCCTCTAAAGTAAATAAATATTTTTCCAAGTATACCACACTACGCTTAACTGCAGATAATTTGAGCAATTTGTTGACACACATTTTAATTTTTTCCGTGCGCTCTTTTTCGTTGTCGTTGGTCATCTGTTACTTTTGATTTGTCTGTGGATCCAGCTACTATATAGTATATATCTATAGCCTCTATGGCGAATTGCACGCTTTAGCAGCACGACATCGCGTATGTAAAAATAAATAAGTAGTGTTCGCTCGCCACACATGTATGTACATATGTATCTCTGGATCTTTGTGCAATTGACATGCTTCCATGATCATCATCCTCCTTTGGCGTTGCCTTTTGTCCGCTGCGCAGCTCTTATCATAGACAACTGCAAATGTCAAACTGCAGCGGAAATCTGCGTGCCCCCACACAGACAGAAAAAGTGCATAAAAAAACAAAAAGTACAATAAAACAGCATTCAGATGCTCAGCGGATGTGAAGAGACGATGGCCACGCGATGACCACTCCAACAAACACGAACATCGAACGACATATGTATGTTCTATGGTTAGTGATCGAACCAAGCAGGTGACATTCGCAGTCAAAAAAAAAATATATAAAAAATCAGAAAACCATTTAGGAAGATATACAGCAATATGGACATATGCTTATTTATTCAATATTTCCAAATTATCGCATAGTGCTCTCTTACATTTAACTTTAAAATGTATTTCCCAAACCAATTTTTGAGTCACAACCTTATCTTTTGTATTGTGGATTCCAGAAAACAAGGAAGTTAAACTATTTGATAATTTATTTGTTAAATAAATTTTAAAATAATTTTTATTGTAAAATATTCATGAAATAATTGTTAGGTATTTTGATATTTGTTGATATTGATATTCAAATAAATACCTTAATGTAGTTGCATTTTTCTTTTATATAAAAATACTTTATTTAAGAAAAGTTATATGTACCCCGATCTACATGTTCAACCGTATCTGTAGTCCCAAGCTACTTAGTATAACTCTAATTCACCTGTTACAATCATAAGAAGATGCCAAACCCACCGAGTTTCAAGAGCAGACATCCCAGGATACTAAAATGGCGCTGAGGAATCAAGGAGCAACAGATAGAGGAACTTTTTAACAATGAGAATATAAATCAAAGTTGTCAGGAACATAAATATAAGGACGACCCTTAGTCGTAACTCATTTACCCAAACCTTTGCGGGGATTGCAATTAAAGTGATTTGATGATGTCATTGAATTGTCTCACATTTTCCGATTTTCCCTCCATGTTATCATTACTATTTTATTTTTTTTTTGCGATTTTCTTTTTGTTGGTTTGGTTGCGGTTTGTTTGTTTGGTTGAGCCTGTTTTGTCGCCTCGCGTTGCTTTGTGTGTCCATTTTTGTGTGTCACTGTCAACAAATTGCTCTTAATGGCTTGCCGGCGGGTAGGTGGTTTATACGCCCCCCCTCTTCCCCCACTAACCCTCCATTCCCTCCACCACTGGAAAAAAATAGCGATACAAAATATAAAAAACCAAAAACCGAGCAGAACTTGCAAAACTAGCATCTAGATGATGACAATCACGGGAGCTGTGTGTCCATCGGGGTCGTCTAATTTTTTGTGATTTCCGCACCGCCAGGAACAATTTGCACTGCTGCATAGAGCAAGCAAAAAAATAAAATAAAATATAGTAACAACAATAAGAGCAACAACAACAGCAACAGCGCTGCGCTGCGGCAGAGACGCAATTTCGCTGCCCACTCGACTAGACGAAAAGCAATCGCAGTCAGAGATGCCAACGTATGCTAGGTAAACTAATAAATTACACATTTTAATTTTACATATCTAATATCAATTGACGGAACTAGTTAAATATTTAATTATATTTTTTATGTAATTAAATTAAAAATTTCCGAATCTTTTTTATCTTTATATTATTATCATATATTTATGTGTGTGGAGCTTTTGAAGAGTAAAAAATTTAGAATTTTCTCTCACTTTCAATTATTTTTTAAAAATTGTTTAATTTAATTTGATGTTATTATTTTATTTTATATTGTTTTTTGCTATATAATTTTCATTTAAAATGGCAGTAGAACATACATTTGTGTTATCCATATATATAAGAAATAAATACTTTTCCGCGCCTTGCCATAGTTTTGATGTTTTATTATTAGATTTGAAGTATAACATTTGAAATGTTTTGAAGGACCCGCTATATTGTTTTCTCAAATGACTATTGTAATTTATAAAAATGTAGGGATATAAAAAATGTTTCCTACTAAATTAATAGACTATTTTTCAATAAAATAAATTTCTACCACGGAACTGTTAAAGACTAATATTTTTTATATTAAAAAAAAACCCCAGATCTGGCGGGAATTTAGGTAGACATCCATCACTTGCTCTGCCGGCGTCGCCGCAAAAAGCTGCCGCAGCGCCAGCGTCATCGTCATCGTTGGCGGCCGTTCTTAATTCAGTTGACCAACAGACACAGACGACGTCGCAGACGCGACACGCGACTAAAAAATAACTTTAAAAAAATATATAATTGAAAATTATAGAATTCATACGCATTTATATATAGCAGCGATATATATGCGCTGATCCCACGCCAAGTATCGTTACTGAGCTCCGCGATTTTTTACGTATACTGCAAAAAAACGCGCGCGTTTTTCAAAATAATATCACACAATATAAATTTCAAACGGAAAAGGTGACAAAAACATAATTTTTTTGTATTCAATTTTTTTGTTGCTGTTGTGCGTGTGCGTATCAGGATCGTTAAATCGAAATGTGTTTTATTTTTGTTGTATTTTTTTTTTTGTTTAATGCTGGGCCGGCATTCGCCCGGTTCGCCCACCTGAATAAAACTGTCCACCACAGGCCAACATAAATACAAAAAAATATATGTATATACATATAAAAAATACGTTGGCAGCAACAAGTCCAAGTCCAAGTCTAGGGCCAAAAACACAGCGTGTCTTTTCCGTTTCATTTTGCAATTATTATATTTATAAATAACCGAAAAGCATCAGCCAAACAAAGGCGTCGGCCAAAGAATGAAAGCTAAATAAATGCCAGACGCCAAAAATGCCGCCAAATGCTCAAAAAAAAAATTATACAAATATTAAAAAAAAAAATGAAAGCAAACACTTGTTGAGATGCACTGTTGTTTTTGTTTTTGCTGAAGGTCATTAGAGTCCTATGTGTGTGTGTAAATTTGGGAAATTGGGGAGTGGGTGATAATTTGTCAAGTTCCCAAAATGCCAAAAGTTTCTGACTAAAATTCATGGAAAACCAAAACAAAAGCCATTCCTTAACAAAATCGTATAATAACATGATAAATTAAGTATTTTATTGAAGAGGGGTGAAAATTGGGCGAGGGGCTGGTGATTAATTTTCCCATGTACATATAAAACAGTTTGGCCAAATTTTTTTTCTTTTATATCACATAAACAATTTAAACAGTGAATACAAATTATTTTCGTATTTGTTTTTTTTTTGTTTTTTAAACTTTATTATTAGTTATCGGAAAATTTTTTACAATATAATATTTTTGTACTCTAAATGTTAATAAATGCTTACGCAGCTATACGCAGTATATTAGCGTAGTGCACGCTGATCATGTATATAAATATTGCCGATCAGAAATGATATAGCCATATACATATGTACATAGCTCAACATTATTCGCTGTAACTGCAACTACAACTTCCGTTTGCCGAAGTTAGCTTTCGTTCTCCTTATCACTGCTCTGCATTATACATATGTATGGCAGTATTTCCCCATCAATATGAACATTTTTTGATAACATTATTTTTATTAATTCCTATTAAATATATGTACATACATACTTATAGGAAAATATGCAAAAGAAATAAAAGAAAAGTAATTGATAAGAATAACGGAAGCTATTTATTTCAGAGAATATGTTATCAAATTATAAGTATTGTACAGAGAGTTCATTATCCATTAAGGCACAGCTGTAAAAATAACATGTATCTAACGAAACTTGAAACGCACCAGGTAATTCAATACTCGAATCACTGACCCAACCAATTTTTTGATTTGAAGGGATTAGTTTGACAAATAATGAGTTTATTTTTAGCACTCATAAGTCCCTTAAATCTTCTTATTGGGCTTGAAAACTCTGACCTTTACTTCGCAGATCAGCAAAAACCAAATGAAGATAATAAGCTCGAAATCACAAGCATCGAAACACTCAGTTGTGGGGGTCGAGTTCAGACTTTCTTTGTTTTCGGGTTATCTTTTGATCTCGCATGAACTTCCCGGCACTCTATTTATTTCTTTTTTTTTCCCATTTTGATTTCTGTCAGTCCAAGTACAGTGTTTGTTTGGCTTGTTTTTGGTTTGTTCTTTATCAAGGTAATTCACCAGAGCCCGCTCAATTGTTAGTTCAACAGATCTGGGATCGGGCCACTTAGTCTAACAGTAATCGACGCTAAACGTCGTCTCGTTTCGGAGCCTCTTGCTGATTGCTGACAACTTAATCAACGGAAAAAAAAAGAAAAAAGAAAAGAGGGGAAGGAGGAGGAAAGGCATATAAAACACGACACTGTCTATGGCCATGCCAGCTAATATCTGGCTGTCTATCTATAACACCCGTATACACTGGCCCAGCCACCACCATCATATACTATTTATGTATGTGCACCCACCCGCTTTTAGAATGCGCTACTTATCTGGTGGCAGTGTCCCTGAACTTTGGGCGGGATCAATTTGCACTGCCACCAATTGGGATTGGAAAAATGCGAAATGTGTCAAAATCCGTAAATCCCACAATGACAGATCTTTGTGCAAACCGATCTATGGGAAGCTGCCTGCCTCCTTTCCCCATTTCGTCTCTGTTTTGCGGCGGAGGACTGTGAAATTCGCCATTAGGTGGACTGAATTGATTGTCTTTGTGTTGAAAGGGTTCGGAAAAAATAACAAATTATATATAATACATCATTTAATATTTCAAACTCTCATTCAGTGATAAGGCACATTACAAAAATGTAACGTTATGATGTTTTATAAGTAAGCTTGAAATTAAAAACCAAAAAAAATCCTTCAACTTTTAAAAATGCAACTAAAATTAAAACCAAAAAAAAAACTTCTTTTGGGCACACATAGTTAGACTTAAAACTATAATGTTGGCTAAAAAAAGTTTTTTTTAATAGGTTTTGACATTTGGGCATAGGGTTTACGATCCCTTACGTTTATTGCTTTCTAGACAAAACAATGTCTTTAAAATTCTGAAATTTAATTGAAATTAAAAAATTGTTATTTAAAAAATGTATTTTCAATTAAACATCAAATAAAAAATTTTTTGGGGCAAGCCAACTATTAAGAAATCGTTCTATACTTGCTTATCAACAAACATTTTTTTTTTTATTAGGATTTGACATTTGGCCATTGGCTTTACGATCCCTTGAGATAATTGCTGTCTATGAAATATACTTTGGAGTATCCAAGGAAAAAATCGCTCAAATAATTTCATAATTTCACCGACCGATTTCGAAAG
This sequence comes from Drosophila rhopaloa, assembly GCF_018152115.1. Classification (NCBI taxonomy): domain Eukaryota; kingdom Metazoa; phylum Arthropoda; class Insecta; order Diptera; family Drosophilidae; genus Drosophila; species Drosophila rhopaloa. The sequence goes on along the minus strand of NW_025335123.1, from coordinate 11,831,986 downwards.
ATGTTTTTTGAGATGTCAACAAAACAAAGTAAAAATAGTTGGTACTAAAAAAACCGACTCCTCGTAAAGTTGAAAACGGTGTCAGACTGTGGTTTGTGGAAAGCTAAAAACATAAATGGTTCGCCTTTTAAAGTCAGCTGTTGGACATTACAAATTTTTATGCATTGCAATTTGAAAAACTTTTGTGGGTCGCTGAAGCGTTTGTCATCCGGAGTTAAAATATACCCACTATAAATATGTGTGTAGTATCGGCCCTCGCAAAGTTTTGATTTATTTGCGCCGGTCTTCATGCATTTTAATTGTATTTGTTTTGTCAAATGGTTTATTTAATTGCCCCCGAAGCGATTCGTTTGAAATTCGAAATGCAAATTTGATTGGGCTTGGATATGCCCGATCAACCGTGATCTATGGCCATATGCCCTTGCCCTCTTGAAATACAAACAATTATCTGGTATTATTTGTGGATACCTACTCGAAATAACATGTGTTTGATTAACAAAAGTTCTTAAGTTTGGCAGAAAAATTTATACGTACAAAATATTGAATTAGTCTTAAACGAAACATATCTACAAAAAATTGTAAAGAGAGTACAATTAGAATACATATGGTGGGAAAGCTTTTATATATATATTTAGAATAAATGAAGTAAATCTTTCTCTGTACTAGCTGACCCATATCTTTAGTTTTTCCCTTTCACTCGTTACATCCTCTTTTATTCATTTTATTTGTTCTGAAGCCTCGGAATTCGTTTCCTTCGATAAGAAGTCGGCTAAAGATGAAAGACAGACAATGATCTTAGCATTCTTCTGCCTCGGAAATAATAATGGGTAATTAATATAATTTATACACACATGTCTAAAACATATGTATACATATATTTGGACATATGTGTACTTAATACCGATAAAGCTTGTCGGTCGCTTCCCATATTTGTATTGGCCCACCTAACGAAACTATCGAATTGCCATAAATTTTGCCATATCTTTTTGGCTTTTAGAAATTACTGCTCATCGAGCAGTCTATTCACGTAGAAATAATGACAGCCGATTCCGACTCTGATTCCAACTAATTTGGTTTCGAGGCGCTGCGCATGCGCCAAAACCAAAAACTAAATAGTGGAGAATGAAATTAAATTTAGGAAGGAGGGAAAATAAAGAAATTAACTGAATATTTGAGTATTATAAAGAAGAAAGGAAAAAACAAATATTGGTAAGAGATTACTAAATACAAATAAATATTTTACAAATATTTTGTTGGCTTCCAAGAACTATTTACTAAACTAAATTGTAATTAAGTTATTATCCTGGCCCAATGGCCACTACCAACACGTCACCTGTCGTTCGGTTCCTGCCAATCCCTAAGTGCAAATAGCAATCAATAAAAGTGAAGGGGAAAAAGGAAATAATTCTGTTCTGGGTATTTAATTTGGGCTGGTCATGGCATGTCAGCTCTATTTTGGTTTCATGTGCCATTTTTCGTGGGCGCAGCGAGGAACAAGTGGATCGTAAACCCCAATTGCATTCCGAATGCCTCATAATTGTGGTTTGTTCTTTCGGCCCACCGACCATTTAATGAAAACGAAACGAAATTAAATGCAGTTGACCCAAAAATAGCGCGAATGCCTGCCTGCCAGGCCGTGCAACAGCAGCAACAACAACTGCGAAATCAGCAACAGAAAAGTATTATTAACCAGGAAAAACATGGGGAGCCGTAAAAAGTGCGCACAACATATAGGGCCATTCATTTGGCATGCAATTAATCAAAAGCCTTAAATTAATAGGCAGAAAAGTATGTACATAAATATTAAATATTTTTGAAAATGATAGTTTTCTAAAAACTGGAAAAAAAGGATGTGGCTTTGGTGTCCAGCTAATTTCCTGCATTATTTCTTACTATGATAATGCAATTTATATCATTTATTTTATATCACTAATGATAATGAGTGATGTAGAGAAAGATAAAATCAGTTTTAATCAATGACCATTTAATGAAATGTAGCTCTTCAAAATGATGCGTTGTGAAAAGCTGTGATAAACTTAACGCGTGCATTGAGGAGTCTAATTTTTAAGCACCCTGTTTTACGAGGGGCTTTCCCTCTTAAGCAAGTGTCGTCATCAGTTGAGCACATGAGGGTTAAGGGGGATTTCAGGGGTTAAAGAGGGTGCAGCGAGTGTGTGAGCTAGTGTGTGCGAGTGTACGAGTGGCGACGTCAACAATTACAAATGTAGCCCAGGTCAGGATTGGGGTGTAAAAGGTGCTGCTCTGTCCGATGTTTTTTTTTTAACTGCCAGCAATTAACCCAATTCCCGCGAGCAATGACTTTAACCCATGACTAGCCAACACCAGGCACCACCCACCGCCCAACACCCACTTTCGCCCACAAAACCCCGCGAACCACGCAAGCTTACAATCACAACATTCAATTATGGTTATGACCGAAACAACAAAAGGAAATCCACTCGCTCGATTGAGGAAAATGCATTTCCCGCTGCCCCTGGCTCTGCCGACGTCGCTGACAACGTTGACGCTTGTCTGACCCATTTTTATACGGGACACGCCCACCCATGAAACGGGGGGCGGTGGGTGGTGTCGGGTAGCCGAGCACACAAGCCACATCCTGCCATCAAAGTTGGCGATGACGACAGTGATATAGTTGTTGTTTTAGTTAATACAGTGAAGTTTCTCTAAAGCTAACTTTAGCTTAAAATAAAAAATAGCCTTTCAGTAATATTTTTTAAACTTAATTCAAATTGTGCTAATACTTTTTTTTCATTTGATTAAATTTTCAAATGGAGGATCAAAATCCAAAACGATTTCTTTTGGTACTATAATAGGTAAATAAATATGAGTTAAGCTTTTTGAAACACTTTCTATCTCTTAAGGTTCCTGCGGCAGTTGTTTATAAAGAAGTAGAACATTTTCAGGTTCTGTTATCCTGAAAATTATCGCGGCTTATTGTAGCCTTACTGTAGCTTTCGTTGCCGTTTGTCGATGACTGAGAATCGCTTGAGATTGTTGGTGGCTTGAATTTTCAGCTTTTATTTTCAGTTGGTGCTGAAGCCTGCTGGCGAAAACTGTTGCACATTTTCGAGCGCTCTGGTTGTTAACTGTTGCTTCTGTTTCCACTTTGCTTTCACCATCAGCTCCATCACATCGGGATCGGGATCGGCAGGAGCAGGTGCAGCAGCGGATGCCCACAAAATGGTGCACCACAGCAACGAGGATGCCATGAACAAGATTCCACTGAAGTCCGCCGGCGGACTGGACTCCGACGAGGAGAAGAATGGAGGGGAGCTCATGCAGGACACCGCCGCCGCCGAGGAGGCGCGACGCGAGCAGATGTGAGCATAAAAAGGACATTAGCCATAACATTAACGTTACAAGTGTCCTTGTGGTTTTGTGGTTTTGTGGTCGCGAGGAATGCGGGATCTGTTTACATAAAAATCGCATTCAACAAACTTCCTTCAAGTGGCCAAGACTGCTCTATCAGTTAGAACATCCTTATTCTGTTGATTTTATTTATTTCACTTGGATGTACAACTCTGCTAGTCAGAAATCAAAATAAATGTTTGAAAGACTTAAAATCTTTATTAAAATATCATCAACAGATTTGGTTTTTGATTTTTAAAAATGTTGTTTAAAATTAAAAGTTAATTAGATTGTTTGTTTCCACATATTATTTTATAAAATCATAAAAAATCATATTTTGTAACCAATTTATGTAAAGTCTAATTAGATTTCTTGAGAAAGTCCTGTTTTATGTTCTTTTTTTTTCTCTATAAGAATAAAAATATGCGATTGGTTCATAATGCCAAAATTAGAAAACCACCAAGAAACCACAACAGCAAGCGATAGAAAAAATGTAAAACAAACCACAAAATCCGAAAAAAACGAATAAATTTACTTACATACATATGTTATAGTTACAAGAAATATTCAACTTTTTGTTGTATGCTTATAATTTGGAAATTAACTTTTGCAGGCGTGTCAAAGTTTTGGCCTGGATGAAGAAGCTGACCATCGGGCTGATCTGTTTTATTGGCATTGCCCTGATCAGCTACGTGATCATTAGCCTGTGTTTCAGTGGTGAGTATGGGAAATCGGGCAAGGAATAAGGCCAACCGCATCCAGCTAACAATTCACTTATCCACTGCAAACTAATACACAACTCGTTGAGAAAGATATTGTATGTTAGATGTATTATATACCGCTCGACAGATGTTTGAACTTCTTGAACACCCACACCCGAAAAACAAAAAAAAAAGAACAAAATTAGCTTATTTACTGCATGTTTTCGATCCATCTTAACCAAGCACCTGGCATTTAATCTAGTTCAAAATAATTTCTTTTATTGTGGCACCAAAAAGTATTCACATGAACAAAACCCCAACCAAAAACTTTACACCCTAACTCACTAAACAACAACAACAACAACAACGAAGACTGGCCTAAATCGACGCCAAATAGAAACAGCACAACAACAACGACGACGACGACAACAACAACAACAACAACAGCAGCAATAATCACAGAGGAAACAACAACAACAGCAGCAGCAATCGCAACAGTAGCAACACAAGTTGCAATTGCAGCGGCAACAGAAATTGCAAGTAGCTCAGCACCGTCACCAGCAACAGCAACAACAACTGCACCATCAGCAACTGCAACAACAATTAGCACCACCACCACCAAAACAACAACAACAAGTACACCAAAACCACCAACAACAACAACAACAAGCAGAACAGAAAGCAATCCCAGCCCCACACTTAAACCATTTCATTTAACAGATGAGCAGCAGCAACAGGATACGGATGCGGAAACGGCAGCTGAGAGTATTGGTAACCTAAATCGGGGATCCTCGAACACGGCCAGCACTCCGGCGGAGGACGCCCTGCCCAATGTGGCCGCCTCCACGGCGGCAACCACGGCGGTACCACCCGCCTGGCTGGCGGATCAGATCAGGATCGATACCAGCGATCAGTTTGAGTCGGTACTCGGGGTCTACCAACATGGAGCAGTGAGTTCCGACAACCTCGAGTGCAGCAAGATTGGCAGGTAAGCCTTACTATTACGGATCGGGGTCACCACCTTTCTTCAGTGCATCATTTTGATTATGGTATGGATTATCTTCTTTATTTAGCAATTTTTCGTTCCATTTTTTAAACAACTTTAATCAATTTTAATCCCTTAAAACAAAATATTTATTTACTTAAGAATTAAACCATAAACACTTAGATAAATGTATATGATATCGGGATCCAATGGTCTACCAGGTTGAAATTGGTTTTAAATAGGTTCAATTATGACCCCAGAATTGGAGGTTTAAGTATAAAATGTATATGTATTATGTGGGCAAATTTTAATATATTAGTTTCACAGCATTTAAAACTTAATCCCCAAAATTCTAGAGGATTAGGTAGGTTTATGGGCCCAGAATTGCAGGTGTAGGTATAAAATTTATAGATATTTGAACTAGATATTAATAGATATATTTCTAAATATTTGTTTACTTACATACATAAATCTCTGCAGAGAACAGCATTTAAAACAAAGTGTGAGTGGCTCGTCTAAAACGTGTGATCCTTTCTTACAGCGGGATCCTTCAGAAGAATGGCAGTGCGGTGGACGCGGCGATCGCCGCTCTCCTCTGCAATGGACTGCTGACCCTGCAGAGCTTGGGCATCGGCGGTGGACACCTGATGAACGTTTACAACCGGGAGGAGCGGCACGCCACCTCCATCGATGCCCGCGAAGTGGCCCCGTATGCCGCCGAGCCGGAGATGTTCAACCAGGAGCCGGAAAAGTCCTTCAAGGGACCGCTGAGCATCGGTGTGCCCGGCGAGGTGATGGGCTACCATGTGGCCCACCAGAAGTTCGGAAACTTACCCTGGTCGGATCTGGTGGCGCCATCGCTGGAGCTCTGCGAGAAGGGATACCATGTGTCGCAGCACTTTGAGCGGGCTCTCCATAACGCCCTTCCCTTCATCAAGGAGCACGAGCAGTACCAGTGAGTCCTCGAATCGAATGGAGCCGATTAACATTCTAATTTTTAATTTGATCTATCTGCCCCAACAGGATCTATTTGAATGCGCAGACGGGCAAGCCGCATGTCGCCGGAACGGTGGTGAAGCCGCCCAAGAATCTCTGCAACACGTACAAGCTCCTCGCCGAGAATGGACCCTTGGACATGTACAATGGGACGGTGGCCAAGATGCTGGCGGAGGATCTGCAGGATGTTGGTAGTATCATTTCATCCGATGATCTCGAGTTCTACGAGGCCGATGTGATCGACTCAATCACCATGAGTTTGGGTGAGGATACCCTGTATGTGGTGCCTCCGGTCAGTTCCGGTTCGTTGGTGGCCCACGCATTGAGCATCCTGCAGGGCTATGAATTCTCGAAAAAGGATCTGGAAACGGAGGAGTTGAGGGCCCGCACCATCCATCGATTTGCCGAGGCCCTGAAGTTCGCCTTTGCCAAGCGCTCGGAACTGGGCGATATGCATTTCATCGATGCCCGAGAGCTGGTTAGCCAGCTGAACAGCCTGGAGTTTGGAAGCGAAAATCGGGCCAAGATCAACGACTCCCATGTCCTGGCCGATGCCCAGGCATATGGTGCCCATTTCGGCTCCAACGACGATCCCGATGGCACATCCCATCTGGTTGTTTTGGCTCCCAACGGAGATGCCGTTTCCGTGACCAGCTCCATTAATAGCTAGTGAGTGAATCGAATCAGATACAAATGTACTAGTAGAAGTATCCAACTTATAATATTAATATCAGAATGGAGTTCTCTTCCTTTTTTAGCTACTATTTGAAATAGAAGTGCCTACTTAAAATGTTTTTAAACAAATCGACTCCTGTCATTAGGAATAGTTTTCTTAGGTTCTTTATTCAATTAATTTATTTTCAATAGATTGGGTATATTCGTAAACCGTAAAGAATTGCTTAAATAAATAAAAAACGTTTTAAAATTCGTTTAAAGATTTATAGGATCACCTTTAATCAGTATCCGTTTACTGAAAATAAATAATTATATCAGTAGATCCAAAAGGTTAAATATTTATGCTTAAAGGATCTTATTTTGGAACCTTAAATATTCTTAAGTTCCTGAAGAAGCAAGCCATATTTTCAAAGTTTTCATAGATTGAGACAAACATAATTTTGAAAATGTTATTTATTCATTCTCATTCTTTCAGTTTTGGCTCTGGACTAATTGGAAGCCGTTCGGGCATTGTGCTGAACAACGGGATGAACGACTTTTCCGTGGCCAACAACTTCTTTGGGCTGCCGCAGTCGACGAGCAATGGGATTGAGGCCCACAAGCGGGCGATGTCCTCGCAGTCGCCGGTCCTGCTGGCGGACAGCCTGGGCAACATGCGGATGGTCCTCGGAGCAGCCGGCGGCAGTAAGATCATTTCGGCCGTGGTGGAGGTGATCGCCAATGTGCTGTGGTTCGGCGAGGATCTGCGGACGGCGATCAATGCACCGCGGTTCTACCACCAACTCCTGCCCGATGTCCTTGAGTACGAGGATGGTGGCTTTCCGGATTCGGTGCTAAAGCTGCTGGCCCAAAGGGGTCACACGTTGAAGGTCGTCTCCAGGCTCAAGGCCTCGGTGGTCACGGCCATTTCGAGGAATGCCACTGCCATCTATGCGAATGCCGATTATCGCAAGCGCGGTGGAGTTGCAGGATTCTAGGGTGTCTAAGGAGTCCACTCACTCATCCATCAATTCACTCACCTACACATCCATACGTCACACACACACACACCCAAACACACCGCACACGCACACATGCATGCATGCACTGCATTGAGATTAGAGCAGACCTGCTCGAAAAGAGAGCAATTTCCATGGAACGAGAGAGTAAAAGTGGGCAGTGAGAGAGAAAATTAGTGGGCAGGTCTGGTTTTAGAGAGTGGTGAAGAGCAGATCGATTCGCATCAAGTGAAAAGTATTTAAGCTAGCTATGTCTTTTTTACATACTATGTATATCGTACGTTATATAAATTTATATGCTACTACCTAACTACTACCTTATACAATAAAAATTAACAGAAAACCAAAAAAGTGATTTTTTAAAACCAAATTTTTTTTTTTTGGCATTTAGTGAACTTAGTCACTATAGTGAGTGTCTTACTATATTTTTAAGGCAACCAAAGGCCGCTAAAATGAAGCTGAATCGGACTATAATCGGACTTAAATCGTGACAGGAAAATATTAAATACTATGAAAAAACTGATTTTATAAATACAAGTTTTTTTTAAGTTTTTTTTACAAACAAGTTTTTTCTTAGCCGGTTTATAATACATATATCCTAAAACCTATTAATTATTTGGTTAGGTCTCACTTAAATATACAAATATTTGGACTTTCATAAATGTTTAAGCAAAATCTGATCTTACTACTTGAATTAATAAAATTACATACAAGTCGAGTAAATTAGACAGAAAAAATATAATTCCAGAGTCTACTTGCCTAAAAAGGATGCTGATAAATAATATTTTTACTTGTATTGTTGGAAATTTTGTACTCAAGGTTATAACCTCTTATACGATTAATCAAACGAATATAAATTTCTGGCTAATTTTACTGAAAGTCTAAAATTATAAAAGGCATACATAAATATGGGAGATTCTACTGTACATCCAGCATATTCCACTGCCTAGTATTGTGACTAATGGCATTTTGAAATTTTCTCTGGCATTTATTAGTTACTGTCAGAAATAATCTGGAAACTATCCTATATGTCTAGAATTAAGACTATTAATGGTATCCCCTCTAAATAACCGAATAAACCTTAAAGTATGCTTTGGATTTTTTTCCTGGTGGGTTTTTCTTTAGTTCCCCTAAAAGATGCAAAACATTTTTCTTAGATTTCAATAAACTTAATAGGAATTCTTTATTTCTGGAAAGCAACACTGAACGTTTTCCGACATTTGTTGGCAATCGACATCGCTATCGTTATGGCTATAATAATATGTGTAATCGTAATATACATAATTATATACAGGAGTTAAGCTAAGACTAAGACTAAGAGCTACCCTGTAGTTTTATAGTTTGATTCCCGCCCTGCATTGGCAATCAGTAAGTATATATATGTAAAAATATATATCTTTAAATGTTTGTATGGGCGCATCATGTGGTTTAGTTATTTCTTTTTCGGCTATATACAACTTTGGACTAGATGCTGTGTTTCAAAGAACTCTATGTACAATGCGAGCAAATTGATGGGCTCTACGAGTTAAAATACTTAGCTGCTTAAAATCAAAGTAAATACAATGCCATAATGCTTTGCCAAGCTACCAAAGTTTTGCCAAACTTTACAAATAGATAGATAAATGGCGGTATTCAGCTGTAAGTTTTTGGGAATTCTAAAACATTTCACAAGAGATGTTAGAATACCACTTATCGAAATCGTAGGTATAGATTTGTTTGCCTGTGGTTTTCAATCGGGTCAAGTACAGATATCCATTGCGCTGCCAATTGGGAAAAAATCTCTTATTCTCTCTCCTCCTTCCAAATCCTTCTCCATTTCCCTAGATGTGCAGCGTGGCCCCGGGTGGCGAGTTGGATCCCCCTGCTCCTGGCTTGGCGGAGGTCTGCGGCGGCTCCAGATCCTTGCACTGATCCATGTCTATAACCAGGCAGTCGTAGGCCGGCGGCGGCAGCTCGAACTTGACCACACTGTCGTAACTCGGCGGCAGTGAGTCCACAATACGCAGCACATCGTTCTGGGAGTTGATCTGGAAATCAAATGAGGATTAGTGTTGGTGTTGCCCAAACGGAGAGGTTTCAAAAAGTTAATTATAATAAACAAAAAAGTTTCCATTCTTCAATTAAATGCTACATTTATTCCAATTTAATATTTTCTTTAAAAAAATGTATGACTTATTTTTGATGAGGTATGCATGACTTTCAGTGCCTTAAATGATAAGCCACAAAAATAAATAATTTGAAAGTTTGGGATTTGGAAACATTTGTGAATATCTTTCTTGGTACTCACATTTGGTAGGGTTCCATTGGTGCTCCGATTTCCCGCCTCGTCGATGGGTCCCGCCCAAATGCAGACGCCCATGCGGTGCGTGACATATCCGCAGATGATCACGCTGATCACCAGCATTCCGATGCCCAGGGCGAAGACCAGCCAGCGGGACTCCTCGCTAGTGTCCCTGAGGTTCTTCTCCAGCTGGAGGGCGCAGAGGATCAGCACGGGCACGGCCACCATGGCCACCAGGAGGTCCACGATGGGGCGCTGGGTGCTGGGCCCGGCGTTCAGAGGACTCCTCCCGGATCCCGATCCGTTGGCCGATCCTCCCAGCGAATGGGAGCCAAAGTTCTGGCTGCTGCTGTTCGGCGTCAAAGTGGAGCGAGCCACCACTGTGTTGTGGTTCTGTAGCACCATTCTGCAAGACAAGAGCAAAGTTGAGGGTTACACAGGAAAAAATCATAGGAATTGCTCCGAATCACCACTATATACCAAAAAATAAAATCGTTTAAAAAATGGCCAAACAAATAACAAGCCTAACATTTTAAGAATAATGATAAAAGAGATGAACCTAGGCACTTATATTTATTTATATTTAAATTACGTCGATTTAAGGAAATCATTATCTAAAACCCGCATTTAACTAATTTCTTCAATTATTTTTTTCATTAAAATTCGATCAATTCGATTTTTATATTTATTTATTTTTATAACATTTAATAATATAGAAAATCATCATTAAATGCTTAGCAGTTTAAGGAATAGGCTCAACTTACTTTGTAATTTTAAGGGAATTTACTTAAGTTAATTCAACTTAATTTGATGAAGGCTATTCTGAGAACATCTGATATTATTATGTCTTTTTTTCTCCGTGTGGAGCCTGGCGGTTCATGTTTATTCGATGGGAATAGCGGATAATTGGTGGTTCTCAATTGTTAATCCCCAATGAATAGGCATGAGAGTTTTGCAGTGGAAGCTGTTCCGATCGCTAACTGTAATCGCTGAGCTAACCAGACAATGGGCTATTATATCCAGCATACGATTAGCTCTGAGCCAATTTCATAATTTTTATAAGAATCCATCCAGTTGGATTACCAGACTTCAATGTTGCCAAATGCCTTATAAGTCTAATTGTCACTTTCATTTCCAAACGATTAGTAGTCAGGAAGTGGAAATTATTAAGCATAAAACTGAATTTAATTTTGCAATTTTCATTGAAGTTTTTGACTAGATTGTATAAATGTATCATAAAAGTAATAGATTCTTACGTTTTCCACAACTCTATGAGTATATGCAAATCTTACTCGAACGAACACTTTCTTGCTTAATTGCTGTTTTCGATTTGTTTGGCAAATATTTTCCGTGGATCGCATTGGGTTAATAATAAAATAAACATTTGATAAACGCCCCTCCCTTGCCAATAAAATCAACTGCGTCACTGAGGCGCAGACGGTGAAAACCAAATATTTGCTAAGCATTTCTCGTTTGGAGTCCAATTAACATTGGTTAGCATTCAATTACCGGGCAAGATGTATCATATTCCAATGCCTATATGTGTTCGCCTGTGATTGTGATTGGGATTGTGGTCTATATATCTATATATCTATATATGGCGAATACTACTCGTACCTGGGATCAAAGGCGTTGCTCAGCAACAAGTCGTATACGGCCCGCATTTCGATATATATCGCTCTTTCTCCGATTCTCGCCTTCTCTTTTTTGTTTTTATTGATATCAATTGGTTAGTTTATTATTGTCTATATATTGTTGTTGCTAGCATATTTATTCAATGATTTGAGTGTGACATAGGAGCTAAGTTTTTGTTGCAGTCTTTGATTTTGCAGCCATCGTCTGACATTTTTTGTTGAGGGTGGAAATTAATGATTAAGAAATGAATAAACAATGTTTTCAATTAAAAAGTTTACAAAACATCTATTTAAAAACAAAAAGTATCAAATTTTAACTCTTTATAAATATATTAAATGTGCAAATAAATTAACGGCAATAAAAACCAAAGGGTTAACAATTGTTTAACTTTTATTAATTACTTTAACACATTGTTGTATAATTTGTTTAAAACATTACAGAACCTCATCTACCCTCAAACAACTAATGAATATTCTGAATTTTTCTTGACTGGAAATTAATATTATTTAATTCGTTTGCTTCTTGTTTGTATTTAATCATTGAATTAACAAAAACCGGCTGTTAACATTTAATTTATATTTATTTGTTTCCCTTTTTTTCTTTATTTAGTTTGTAATTTATGTGCATTTTATTTGTGATGTTGTTGTGAGAGGAGAACTTTATGGTTGTGTTTTTTGCACACCGAACTTTGATAAGGGCGATAATCAAGATGAAGTGGGATTGCCTCCCCACAGGGCGTATACTTGATTTGCTAAACTAGGTGCGATAATTCATTAAAGATCACTCTTATCAATATGCCAACTTCAAGGGGGAAATCCAGTTGACTTGAGCGATAAGGGCGGCACGTGATTATTTGTCGTTCTTACACATTTATTTGTTTCAATAATAGCATATTATTTGCACATTCGTTACCAAGGCGTCTGTCAATTAACACTTTAGCATTGGACTTGACTTGGCAGAAATAAATAAAATAAAATGAAAAAAAAAGAGAAAGAAAGAAAACACAAGGCACAATGGGAATTAAAGCCAGCTTGGTCAGGCTGAAACCGATTCGTGGCGATCTGGGCCGGTCAAATGTTGAAATCGGACTGGAAAAGCGTCCCGCATATAGCATAATCGGAGTATGCTGTCAGCTGAGAGCCTCTAATCTGCAATTGATGGACTTTGGACATACCCTTGCAATTGGAAAAACTAAAACCCAAGCAGTAAATAAATAAATCCCACTCTTGACAAACTGACTTTCTAAAAATGTCAAACTTTTTTTATCCCTGTTACTAATCTTATTTACAATTGGCAAACTCACTTTTACCATTAACTAGTCTAAAACTTTATGTAACCCTATACCGGCAATTAGTTCACTTTCACTGATCGTTAACTGTATATTAACATAACTTGCTATAAGTTTACTTTTACTGTTCGTTAAATTGTAAAGTATAAAAACATACAAGTAATATTTTTTATTAAGTTATTGAATTAAAATTAACCACATAAATGTTGGATAATTGTGCTAGTACAAGTTTTTTTACTACTTTATCAATTTTGCAACCTAGACTCCATAAAAGGAAATACCTACTTCAATGCTATTATATGTAGTTTATAAATAACTTTAATTAAAATCAATCGTTTTAACTTATAAATATACCCACATACCTTGTACACATCAAGGGATAGTAATACACGAACATTTGATTGCATTTCAAGACTGAAAAGCTAAGCAGAAAAATCAGCTTTTTGTCAATTCGAGGCGAAATATACACAAAGGGAGTGAAGAGGTGGTAATTGCCCAAGAAAATAATGATAGCAGGCAAGTTAATAAGGTTCTTGTCATACGGCTTTATCTAGAAACCGGTTGCAAGCCATTGCTCCTTTGATATTCTGAACTTTATCTGAAAGTTGTCTGAACTCTGAAAGAGATACCAGCGACCAGATAGCGTGGCGACAAGTCTTGATTAACGCTGAAATACTTAAGATCTCTGCACAAGGGAATGCGGCAAATTTTCAGAGGGGAAAGCCTCGCCGATCAGACAATGGAAATTTGCAATTATAATTTGTACTGCGTCTGGTGAATGAATTGTCGAGACCTCGTCGGTTACAATAGATATACTTAATTGCAGTCCATATAGATTCAGATACAGATGCATCATATGACAAATGCAAATATGATATATACATATACGTAAGTGCGGAGGAGATCCATTATCAGTCCTTTACTGATAAGACAACGCCCCGACTTTACTCAAATAAAAACCGGTTGTAAAGAGTTTGTCATTGATTGTCCTCGTTTTCTCTACCGTTTCCCCGAGGCCTCATTTGAATGATTTAGTGCTGTTGTTAATTTATAAAGTTTGTTTTCTGGGTGAGGACCTAATTTGGGACGACTCTGACACTGATTTGCGTAAGAAATTGGGGCGCATTAACCTTTTTCCATGTTTTTCGTCGTTATTTTCTTTCGAATTTTTTTTAGCGTAACTGTCTGCATCCTCGAAATCATTCAATAAACTTATTTAAAGTCTAATCTGTATTTAATTTTTAAAACAAGTTTTGCGCCCTATAAAAAGTTGTAAGTTTAATAAGTACCTTCCAGGTACGAAATATATTTTATTAAGGTATTATTATTAAAACAATATATGCAAAATATTTGTATTATAAAATACCTAGTTACTATTGAAAAAAATAACAATAATAATTGAGAAATCTACAGTTAATATTGATTGTTTGGAGTACCTACTTGTAGAATCTCCCAACAGATGCAACTTTAAGATACAAGTCAATCTTTTGCAGTATACTTCCGTATTAAATATCTACATATTTCCGGCCCAGGGATGATATGCGTAGTAATACGTGACGTGATCTGAATTTGAAATATTTTTCGCATATTTCCATTCACAAATTGCACCAGCATCAGGGTGAAAATCGTATCGAGTCATTGACCAGACGTGGAAAGGCCTGAAAGGCACATTTAAAGGCACGTTAAATCTGTGAAATGTGCATATGTATGTACATATATCTCTTGACCAGTTGCATGTGCACATTGTCAGCTGACTGGCGGAATAAATACGATTGCCTAAAAACACAAATTAGCTGCCAGCGACGCCCACAAATACTGGGAAAATCGAAAGGAAAGCTAGCAAGAAAAGCTGGCAAATAGAAAAGGGGCAGTCGTGGGTAGAACTAGACAGATAGAGTATAAATAAAACCCCAGCAATTACAGTACCGGCTGAGCTTGACTTTGAAAAGAGAGACTTTGATCGCGAGTCGAGCGTCAGCAGTGGCCCAGAAACCCAATTGGAGTACAAATCAGCCAAGTGCAGAGATCACCAGAACATTTATCGGTTCTACACATGTGCATATACTATATATGCGACATATCGAATTTCTGATGACTCGACTTCAGTTTTTATTTTTTTAGAGGGAGCTGCATTTCTGCTTCCCGCTAAATTTGCATTTAGGGGTTTACGGTTCTTTTTTTTTTGCTTTAGACCTTCGCATTTCTTTATTTTCATTTCGGATCTCCAGTTGGCCAGATTTACAAAGAATTAGCCAAGCCACAAAAACAATAACAAGGCCGTAAAAGTATATGATTCTCAGTAGATGAGTGAATTTCCCTATTTGTTTTCTGGAGCACATGCGTCATATATACCATATGATTCAGCCGTGCCCGAGATACTCCTACAGTCTATATGTACATATATCCAGTTTTGCCGGGTTTGCTGTTGGCCTGGAATCTTTTGGGGCTTATCAACTCCCGATAAGGCAATGCAGCTTAAGAGCGCCACAAAATATATAGATGTAGTAATAGTACTGTGTACTCAGTGGGGAATTTTTTACCGAGTGGTTATCGCCCAGATTTCCCATTAGTTGCCAGGGAAAATGATTTATTGTTGGTTGCAAACAGAAAATGCACTTTATAGGGGGAGATTTTTATCGGAATTCAATTCCAATGCTAGATCCAAGGGTTCCATGTTTATATGAGTTCCTCGGATTTTAATGAATTTCCGTAGCTTATTTCAAACAAAAATTCCACATAAATAAACAATTACAAGCATTTGCTTATTACTTCTTGGGTGAATAGACAATTTTGAGTTTTGAAGGTGCCCTTTGCCGCATTTAGTAATATATTGGTTATTTTTGGATTCCAAAAAAATATATACAACTATTAAAATCCTTAAGTTAACTTTTTAAAAGTGTATTTTCTAGGTAAAATGTGAAATGTCCTCTACATAAATGTAAAATAACTAACTTTAAAGATTAGATTTTCTGTGGAATTTCCAACTCTTGAAAAATACTTTACATTTATTACCGAAGTTTCCCTTGTAGCCCAGAACAATGCACAATTTAATTAAAATTCCTTGGACGTAATTTCCGACCTCCCTCACCATTATCCGATGTGTGGCAATCTATACGGCACAAACAAACACAACAACGTAGCACAACAATTTCCTTAATTGCCGCGACAAGAAAATCATAAAAACTAAAGCAGAAGAAGAAAAACTTGACGAAACTGACGCCCACAAAACTGAGGCACCAATTCTTGGGAATTGTCTGGCCCACTTTGCAAGGGAGTCTGAATCGGATATATCAGACGCAGCACAGCAGCGGGCAATTAAATAGAAATTAATATTCTTATAACGATTATTGGTATTTCGGTTTTCAATTAAAAGCCTATCCAGTCTTGTTATATTTAATTTATACCTATTTAGTATTGATCAAATGTTTATGATTAAATAATTTATATTTAGTCGCATTGGAATTATGTTATATAATTTAATTTGGAAAGGTATTTAAATTGGTGTTTAAAGTAAAAAATAATTCAAATAATTTTAAGCTTTACAATACACTAGTTCGGTTAAAAGACCTTGATATCTTTATGCTGATATTATTATGCTTTAAAGTAGACGTCTTAAAGTAGATGTCTTAAAGGGATTGGATATATATTTGTTATTTTACTAGTACTATTATATTAACCGCCACTGTGGGCATGTGTGCATCTATATCTTTAAATGCTTTACATGAACCAGAAACAAATGGAAAGATGACGATGCCATGGGGAGGCATTATTAATGTATTAATTGATCGGATCTCCGAGTGTCGCTTAATTTTCACAAGGGGGAGAATTTGTTTGTCGATGCTTTTTGATTGACTGAATGGCGGGGGGGGCTTCGTATCGGGGTTCGCGACCCCCTGTGAAGTGAAAGCTTCCCCGAAAAAGATTCCCCACTTCTTCAGTTCTGTACTTCTCTATTTCCTGTTTGGTCACGTAGTCAAGTTCTTGACAATAATTGGTGGCCATTCGTATATAGGAATAAAAGTGCCTCTGTTCGCTCTGCTAGTTCATCTTTAATGCTTTTTCTTTTTTTTTATGATTTTTTTCTCATGCTGGACTGCGCAAGAAGTGTGTATATACAACGATACTATATATAGAAACTAATGAGGAAAAAAAATTAAATTTTTTTGCCTGCTATCAATAAATTTTATTTATCTGTTTTTGCTCTTGACGGTTCTTTTCGTTTTTATGAAACAAAAACACTGGGAATTGTGGAAGCATTTTTTGTTTACTTTGTTTCTCGAGGGGATTTCGAAATATTGCCTTGTTCCATTCCTGATAAGCGATAAAAAATGAAAACACCTGTTTTCCAAGCGAGACGATAGTTCAAACTTTTGCCAAATTACATGGCCCACATAAAGGAAAAAGAGAAGAGAAATACAAATATGCACATCAGTTTTTCTTCCCATCCCTTTCGCTCCTTAGGCTTTTCCCATTTTGTGCAATTTATTTATAGCCTTAGAAATAGGGGGGATTTGGGGGGTAACTTGGGATAAACATGTTTGTCGGCATTTCTTACACTCGTGAAAATGGATAAAGCTTAATACCAAATAATAAAATGTGACATTGACTTGAAAAAAAAAAAATTTGTGTTTTCATAAAAATAAACTGTAAGCTAAAGTAAACCCGAATTACAGGATGAAAATAGTAAAAAAATGTCGTATTATTTGTGATAATGATATTCAAAACCTTTTTATAACATAAAACGTTTCTTAATAATCAAGGTTTACAATACATAACCCTAAATTTTTATACTTTATTAAGGACGGTTAGATTGTCCTGAGTATTAAATTAATATTTTTTCTCTGTGTACTCACTCGAAAATGTTTTTTGGCCGCTGCTGATTTTTCTCTCTGTTTTCTGTCTCACGCACTCTTTCTCTTCGTTTTGGGTTTGCAATTCTTCACATTTGAGAAACACCAAAAACCAAACAATAAAAAAATACAAACAAAAAGCACACAAATTTGTTTTTCTTCTATTGAATATTAAGCACGCGCTTCAATTGTTTTTCGTACGTTTTTTTTTTGTTTATATTTTGATTATTTTTGTTTTGTTATATTTTGATTATTTTGCGGTTGCAAATGAGATCGATGGCACAAGTAATTGCAGAAAGTTGAATGGACTTCTTTGGGGTAAAGACGACTTGTATTTATCGGTGCTGGCTTTGGGTGTACTCGTAGTGCTCCTTTCTGAAGTTTGGATCCTCGCCGCTCTCACAGAAAATCCAGCGCCTGTGCACCATTACAACAAATCGTGGTTCGATATCTTCTTCCCCACGCAGGATACTCCGCCCTCGATTCTTTTGTTTTTGTCCACTTCACTGAACTTTGGAACGGTGAAACACAACGAGATGCTACGGACGGACGACCGGTCTACGAGCAGGAACTGCGTTTCATATACACATCTCGATCTCGATCTCGGGGTATATAGAAATGGATTTTTGTTATTTTCAGTTTTTTTCTGTCTTCTGTGTTCTGTATTCTGTCTTCCGTTCCCCTGTTCTGCGGTCTTTATTCGGTCTTTATTTTCTGATATGTTCGGGTCTGAACTGAAAGTCGAACCAGAGGCCAAGAATGCTGAGAAGCAACTGCCAGATCGACGTAGCTGCTGGCAGTGCCTCGCTTTCCTCTGTCGACGTCGACGTTGGCGCAGCTACTCTTGTTGTTTTTGGGGCTGGTGCTGGCGAAGATGCTCTCAGCTCTCCACTCTCCGGGCTCCAGTCTCCGGTCTCCATTTTCCGCAGTAGAGATGCTGTTCCCTGTGGTCACTGTCCACCAAAAAAGAGCTCAACTCTACTACAATTTTTCTAATAAAAAACTTAATATTATTTTTTACTTCTTTAAATTAGAATTTTGAATTATAGTTCATTACATAAAACATAATCATTAGTTCTCGTTTTATGTGTACGGAAGACTGAACGTTTATACTTTGAGTGTATACTTCTTGAAAATCCCTTAACGTTTTTAGGTGTTGTTTTTCGCTGCCTTCTGAGCAATCCAATTACTCTTGCATATAATCCTGAAGGTTTCGGGTTTTGCTCTTTTTTTTCTCTTAATTTTTTTTTTTGCATTCCTGAAAAATATATTAATAGCTGATAAAATTCTGTTAGAGATTGCTGCAACTGCATCACTGATTTGAAAATGTATAAAACAAAGCAATTGTTTTAGTTGTAATATCCTTGATCTGATCCTGCGAAGATCACTGAAAAAAATCACAGAACGAGTCACTTACATATAAGCAGCATCTCTATGGGGGATATCTATGAAACTAGTTTTGCTCTCTTCCTCTCGCACAGTCTAGGTCACCGATTATCATCGGCATCGGGCGAAGTGTGGATCGTGACGCGAGCCGAAGACTGCCCTCGCAATTCTACACAATTCTTTGCTCTCCTGCTCTTTTTTTTCTGGTGTTCGCTCGCTCGCTCTTTCACGGGAGCCTGGTGATAAGAGATGCCGTTATCGTTATCTGATTGCCAATGTGACACATTGAGGCGACGACGGGCCAACGCCTGTTGTTGTTGTCCTAGCTTTACGATCTGCACACGCACACACGAACGCAATGATAAGAAGACACCTCTTCTGTCTTCGGTCTTTGGTCTTCTGCACTCTTATCTTCCCACTCCTTAATCTTTATCCCCACATTCTCCACGCGGCAAGTGGTGAAATTTGCACTTACTGGTATTTATTTGTGTCTTTTTTTGGATAGTGGGCTCCGAGAAAAGTTTATAGGACTTATTTTAATCGTGGGCTTGGGTTTACAATCTTAGCGGGGATCTAGGTTTCAGGAATGGAATTAGATCCAAAAGATGATTAAGGGTTTAGTGAAGAAAATAAATAAACATTCATTAGCAGTTCATGCTACTATCATGTTTGTGAGACGCAAAAAAATGCCATAAAAGAGTTAAAGCTATGCAAATAAAGAATTCACTATGCGTGTGCTCTATTTGTATAGTTCCATTGAAAAATGTGTAGATTGTAGTTTTTTATATTAAAAAGAGATTTAAATGGAACTTGTTGACTTTACAAATTGTGTAAAAACTCATTAAACTTCTAATTAACCGTTTTAATGAATATAATCAAGGTAAAAATAAATAATACCATCAAAGTTTTAAGTAAGGCTTTTTTCTTTCTGGTTTTATTTACTTGCAATGTTTGTTTTAGAATGTTTTAGAATAGCTTAAGCGTTTGCTATAGGAAGCTTCGCTGTACCTTACCTTTTCCGTTATCAGGCTAATTTTTTTTGATCTGTCAAACTTGAACAATAAAACGCGATTGCGTCATCCAAATATTGTTTTGTGTAGTATTGTATGCGTACTCGTGATCGGTGGAATTAAAATAAATGTGGGTCAATGGATTATCAATGCCCCGAATGAGGCGTCAAATAGACAAGTACCTATGGACACCCTGGAGGGGGGAGATGTTGCAGGATGGTGGACCGTTACCGTATAGACATATAGACAAATAGATAGTTCGATGAACACATGGTCAGTGCAATGACTCGCGATCGCCACTCTTTTCCAGGTACGCAGAACGGAGAAACCTGGGAATAGAGAGGGGGATAGTCCCATTTAAGGTTTTATAGTAAAAACGTGATCGGCCTCCTCTAGACATACCACCCCCCTCCCATCACATAGCATCCCCTTTGGCAAAAACTTGTGCAAAATGCTGGTCACGTCCCATGCTTCTGTATCTGTATCCGTACCTGCATCTGTACCAGAACAGCCATTCGTATCTGTATCTTGACTTGGCCAAAAAGCCCTGCCAAAGCAAATTAGATAAGTTGTCGCTTCCCCCGATAAACTTGGCCATATTCCGGGAGACAAATTGATAACGGGGCAGCCAAGCTTTATTGCCGCTCTGCGGGACGGGAAGTCGTTGTTGCTTAGGCTTATCGCAAGACCTCGCTGGTAAAAATAAAAATTAACCAAAAACCAAAAAAAAAACTAAGTAAACAACAGTTAGGCGGGGCAGAACGTGGGTGGCTTGGGTTTGGCAGATCCCAACGGATACTTTGATTTCAGTTTTGGGGCTATTAGACGTTTTCAACAGAACTACCTACTTTTATAACTACTCAGGAAAATTTCCTACTTTAAGTGACAAAAAATTACCTTGACATATTAATCATGTAAGTTTATTGGGAATTTTCCATTTTAAAAGTTTTTTTTTCCCGATTTATCATGAAAAATGTAGCTGAAGTTATTTGGGTGATTAAGAAGCAAACTGTGTTACTCATAAAATACATTAACTCATTGGATTTATATGGTATTATGATAAGTTTGTTTTAACGTACTTTCGATTAGCCAAATCCTGAAAAAATCAATTTGATTTTGCGGTTTTGCTGGAAAAATCAGCTCGATTTTCCTGTTTTTTAATTAAAAACCTGGGAATTAGTGGTCGAATGTTGGAATCTCATACGTCATTAAATTCGTTATAAAATTTTCAATCAAGTTGTATCCTAAGAAACGAAAGACCCTTAAAAATGTTTTTATCGCAAAAAGCCACAAATAAAACGCATTCGTTCTGTTTTGAAGTTTGTGTTTTTGTTAGTTTGTGTCACAATTTAATTAATTTATTTTATACTTTAGTTTTTGTTGCTTAAATTGCACTTTTATTTATTTACTTCGGTTTTTTGTTTTTCTTGCTGAACAATTTACAATAAACGCGGCCACTTTTTGTGTTTTTGTAGTTTTTCTTGCTTGCAGTTGTTGTAGTTTATTTAATAGTTATTGTTTTTGTTGTTGTTTTTCATTTTATTTTTTGCTGATGGCTAAACCTAAAAAGTTTTTGCTGTTGTTAGTTGTGTACACGTACATATATCGAATATTTTTTTGATTATTTGATTTAATTAGTTTCTCCAAATCAAGTGGAAACTTGTCTCTTCTAACCATTAGTTACCCATCGATTTTGTTTAGAGTTTTTATAGTTTCCGCTACATTTAATGGTTATTTTCTTAGGTGGGGGCGTTGGAACAGTTAAAGGGGGGAAAACAGTTGGCCAACAGTTCCTATATGTATATATATGTAATTATATATAATCTGGCAAACGATAACAGTGGAAAGCCAAAGGACTATGTGTGTGAGACGGGGGTTTCCCTGTTTCTTCTAGTTTTAGCTTTGGCTATTTTGAAATCGATTTAAATTTGTCACTACCAACACACAGACGCACATCGAGATATATGGTTTATATCGTAATTTATAATTATTAGTTTTACCTTTTAAGTTTATCTTTACTTTTACTTTTACTTTTACTGAATTCTGTATACTTTATATTGTATAGTTATAGTTATTATTTGCTTGTTAATTTGTAGACACCATTTACAATTACGATTACAGTTACAGTAAGATAGACACACACAATGCGATCCTAATTAAATACATTTAATACGCCTCCGACTTATGCATCCATTGTATTTTTTAGCCCAAAAGAAGGCAGCATGAGTGCATGAGTGTGTTGTGTGTGCGTGCAAATTACATCTGTAAATATAGTTCCAAGTTCCAAGTTCCTTAGTTTATCTAAGTCTAATTGCTATTCCGAAAGATCCTAGGATCAGTTTGATGTTTTACATTAATATATAGCTGCGCTCACTATAATACAGTTGCGGTCAAAACTATAGTAGTATGACATATTTTAGAGAAAGATAATATTTAAATCAACATATCCCCTGGCAGAGTTGTCTATTTACAGTGAAAATTAAATTATACGTATAAATACGTTGATCTATCAATTTGTATTTTATTTCCCATTGCATTGTTTTTTTTAAATTATATTTTTGAGCCAAGTTGCTAGTATGTTCAAAAACAATCATGGTGAATAGATTTTTAGTTTTTAAGCATTAATATTTTGTTCATTTTGTCAACTCCGATTACATAGTGATTTTTTTTATTTTATCACAAACTTACAGATGATTGCTTTCAAAAGTTTTAATTTTTTTTTATTTTGTATCTTAAAGTTTGTTTTGGTGGCACTTATTGAAATGTTTTCTTCAGGCCTTACTGCTATGGTTTTGACCGCAGCTGTATTAGTAATATTTTTCGAGGTTTACCCCGTTCGTCCAATCCGAAAATGTTTTGGGAGAGATTTTCGAGGGAACCAAGTTCGTTGGGGCTGTCACGTCTCCCCAGTTTTTTTTAGCCCCTTTATTTGTTTGTAAAGCTCACTTGTTTTTGTCTTTTGATCTAACTTCCTATAAGCTATCACACTATCTATCCTACTCACTCCCCTCTCGCCCACCCGAACTTGGCTCTCGCACTCTCGTTTTCGACCTTCCACACATAATGCTATTAATTTAATGCCTATTATTAACATAATTTATTCTAAACATTTACTAGAAAAAAAAAACGCATTTGCCCTCTCCCTTGCTCATACACAAAAGCGCGCACAGTGAGCGACAAAAAAATATTATTTTTCGATTAAAATCTTTGTTATCATTTTTCTGGCGCCTTAACGATATGTGAGTGTGTGTGTGGGGGTATGCAAAACACCGTGCGTGTGTGTGTGTGTGTGAGAAAGAGAGAGTGAGCGAAGGATTTTTGAAAAGAGACACCAAGTAACGGTGATAAAGGAACTTAAGTCAACAATTTGTTCACATTTTTCAGATGGGTTTTATGGGAGGATCGTTCGTGCTAATCGCCTGAAAAGCTGAATGCTATGTCACACGCTGACAAAAGCTGCCTGTCATGTTTAGTTTTTAATTTTAGATTTACGTAAGAATTTCGTCTTCTTTTTCAATTTTTAAGCTAATTCTCTTAATTTGAATACTCCTCTTAAGGTCGTGGATTTTCTGCATTTGCGTGTTTTGGTGTTTTTCGGTTACAGTTTGACATTTACTAGTGGTTTTCTTGAGTTTTTCTTCATATTTTCTTGGTGTCTTCGATTACAATTGATTTGCTTTTCGGTTAATAATTAATAATTCGTATTTGCTTGTATTTTATGAGTATGAGAATAAGGTCTCGGCGGTTGTTGGTGTTGTGTTTCGACTTCAACTTTTCGTTTTCGGTTATTTAAATACATAAATTCAGGATGGCCTATTAGAAAATCGCAAGAGAGTTTAAAACAATTATAGAGGTCCCAAAATAGGCTAAATCTTTTAAAATTTTGAAATTTTTTCTTCTTTTTTCAATGTCAAGTTTAGATAATGGCTGGCGAATTTCAAGATATTTTTTAACGGTGGCGGAATTAGTTCCCTAGTTATGAATCAATGCCTACTTTTGATTAATTGTTTTAAAATCTCCGTCGATTTGGACAAACCTCCAGTATTCGTTATTTTGTAGTTCCCATTCAAGCCTTTGGCAGTTTTTTATTTTCATCTTAAGTGGTGTTTCCTTTTCGTCTGATTAAGAGGGAGACAGCTAGAGAACGACAGGGCTGCTATGGGGATTTAGTGGTAGAAAGGGGGGAGTGGGGGAGGGGGGCGGGGGACGGGGCACTTTGAGGTAACGCATAATCAATCAACAAACAATCAATCAATCAATCAAACATCGGTGAGTAAACACAGTGGCAGAGAACTGAGTAAGTAACAACGCTTAAGTACACACAAATTAGGCATACACTATGAGTACTGGGCCTACAGAGTACATGTGGTAATTCCCCGCTCCTAGCCAACTGCGATGACGGGGAATCCCCGCAGCGTATCTCAACGTTTCACCCCAAACAGATTCGGTATCGACTTGATCTTCTTGCGCGAGCAGTTCAGGTAGTCCTTGTACATGTCGGATCGCAGATACCGCGAGTACGAGTCGCTCTTCATCAGGTGGTACACGTGGGAGGCTGCCACGTCGAAGCACCACCGATTGGGGCCACTGGGCGAACTGACCGCCTCGCGGGCCAGCTCCACCGACTTCGAGTCCACGTTCACCGGACAGGGCGCCTCGGGGGCCAGGAACTCCTGCCAGATCTTCTGGATCGCCTCCTTGATCTCCGACTGCGGCAGCGCCTTCATCTCCTGCACCGACTCCCAGAATCTGAAAAGGGTTGCAGAGGTATTCATTAGCCGGATGATAAAATATTCTCATCTACTTAATAAACACAGAGATTGTACGGGCTCTAGTTTACAAATAAATAATATTAAAAAAAAAAAATAATAATAAATAAACACAGAAAAGTATGCTATAAAATTTGACGCTTTAGTTGCTAGAACAGGGAAAAAACACGTTAAAAATAAGATAAAACACTTTAAAAAATATAAGTACAAAAAAAAGTGTAAGTAAAGTAAAACGCCTTTACTTTTAAAAATGTTTTAGCCCAGCTGTGGCACCAAAAATTTTTGCTAGTTGTCTCTGTGTATAAAATAGTTGTCTCAGTTATTATGTCTGATATATAATCACAATTGTATCAGTAAAATACAAGTGAATTAGTAAGATTAAAACATCATTGATCTTATTAAAATACAAGTGAATTATACAAGGGAATTAGTAAAATACAAGTGAATTAGTAAGATTTTAATACATGATAAACCATTTTAAAGGCAAACGTATATGTATACTAAAATGATCTAATTTCATTAAGCATTTGTTTTTATTTTGAAGTTATTCTGTTTATTTTCCGCCTTTGTAAGCTGGCAAAAGGAATTGGTAACTGATGAGGTAAAGCCTAACCAATTATGTTGTAAAGAGTCTCTCTCTCTCTCTTTTTCTTTAGCCTTATTTTTAAAGGCACCAAAAGGAATTTGTTTATGGGAAAGAAAACTCTTGATAAAGAAGAGTTTATGTAAATTTATAAAATTTTCCTTGGCACTCACTTGAGGTTTTCGCCGCTGTACTCCTTCTCCAAGAACTTGGTGAACTGCTCGCGTCCAATGGCATCGTTGAGCAACTCGCGCAAACTGAATGCCCAGCGCTTCACGCGCCGCACAGGAACTTCTTTGCTGTGGGTCAGAGAATTAGTGATTAATTTTAATTAATTTATTACTATAAGTAAACATATGTTATCATTTTCCAATGAATATATATCCCACCTATTCTTCTCCGTATCCCACATTTCGGTGCTGTCTGTTTGCCAAGGATTCGGCAGCTCCGGCGAGGTTATAAAGTAATCGAACTCATTGTACTGATCGTAGTAGGCAACCAGACTGTTGGAATAATAGTTAATTGTTATAGTTATTATAATTAATTATATTTATGGTAAACTCACGCCTCGGCCGCCTTGGACACTTTGATTGTGCGCCGCTCGAGCTTCTGTTTGCGCAGGGCGATGATCCGCGTGAGTTGCTCGACGGGATTCTTGGCCAAGGAGGCGCCGGCGGATCCGGTTCCATGGCTGGAGCCCCCTCGCCTGTAGGCCTTCTTGATGTCGATCTCGGTGGTGTTGACGCAGCCGGGCATCGGCCGGTGGACATCCCAGAAGGCCCGCTCCTGCGAGTCCAGCACCTTCCGCTCCAGCTTGTCCCGCTTCTTGGCCACCTTGCTCTGCGATTCGGCCTGGGTGGAAATGTATTTCATATTTATTTATATGTGACTTGTTATGAAAAATTAAATACAAGAAATACAAAATGAGATATACAGACAAGAGTAATACAAATCAACAATAAAGCTGTTATTGAAATCACATTAAGGACTTTATGTGCCATTTTAAAACCGATGTTTGATTTACACTTTATCTAAAACTATCCGTTTTATTTTATCTAAACTGGTTAAGCAATGAAAAAGGATATTTATTTTGATAAATTATGAAATGAACAAGACAATCTTGAATTTAAAATACTTATATGACATTATCAGGCAAGATAAAAATCATTCCTTAAATAAATACATTTAAGGGAATTAAAATAGAAATTAAATATATATCTCGTATAATCTGTTATACCTAAAATTTGTTATCCCCTATATTTACAACCTGCTCAAGCTGTCACATAGGTAGCACTATACCTTAAGTTAAGTTTTGCAATAAATATACACTTTTTTACTTTTATTAACAAAAAAATAGCCACATGATGTATGTACATGCTAATTCAACTTTGAAGAACATGAACTCAAATGATAGAGGTGTAAAATGGCATTTACCTCCCACAATAAAATGGGAATAAGTAATGGGGATATGCTAATTTGTACGAAAACCCACCTGCATGAATATGAACTCCCACTTCCTGGAGAACATCTTCTGCAGCTTGGCCAGATTCTCGGCCTCGTAGTCGGCCAACTCGAGGCGCGTCTTGTTCTGCATGGTGCGTTTGCAGAGGTAGACGGCATAGTCCGTATTCTCGGGCTCCCAGCAATTCGAGGGCCAAAAGTAGGGCGTCTGGAATCTGTCGGAAAGGAATAGATCTTACATATCCAGAGGGAATGTCCTGCAGGATGGGAACTCACCTGTAGAAGGTGCCGTCGTTCTTCACGGTCAGCGCATGATCGTCGATGGGGAAGATGTAGCCGTGGGAGCTGAGCAGGTGGGCGAAGTGCAGCGCCTCCGTCACGTCCTCCACGTCGAAGTTCTTGAGGATCCAGGCCACCAGATCCGCTCCGGTGAACACCGACGGCACCTTGCTCATGAACGCCTTCACCGTGCGCACGGCCACGCCCGTCGACTCCGCCTGCATCTTCTCGATTATGGCCTCCATCTGGATTCACAGGGTTTTCAGGGGTTAGTTAGTATCATTATATTGGCGGACAAAGTTAGCAAGAAGGTCTTAATTTTAAACATTAACCTAATATTAAAATAAAATAAAATAAAACTAGTTCCTTATGATTCAATTGTTCACACTTTTGAAACCAACATGAAATTGACTACATTGTCATTTTAATATTGAAATAAATAAATAATAGGTAATACAAAATTAATAATAAATAGTAATTTTCAATTTAAGAAGCATAATGTGGTAAATCCAAAGCTGACCTTTTTAAATTTCATAAATTTGTATAAATTTACAATCACTATATTTTAGCAACTTTTACTAATTGTAATACTGAAATAACAGACTATATTTTTTGTCAGCCTATACAAATTGAAAATGTTTTTTAACGTCTAAAAGTTTTTGTTTTTATGCAAATCTGACTTTACAGTCGAATTCCTATAACTTGAAGTTTTCCATCTTGAAGTATTGATCGGTTCGATTAAAGGTATGTATTATTTACATGGTGGTTAGTAAAAACCAGGTTAAATCAATTATTTTTAGTGGCAGGAGGTGGCTTAAGTTGTGAATGTTCGGGGCAATTACCTTTTTGTACACTAGTATGTTGGGTGCATCTTCGTTCTTGCCACCGCGTTGATGGTGCGAGGCGGCGGGCACGGCGAGGGCCGAGGATGTGGGCGGCGGGGGGCGGCTGGGAGGCCGACTGTCCCGCCGACGACTGCTGCGGATGGGGGCTGTGGTGGTGGTGGTGGTGGTTCCCGCTGACGGTCAGCAGACCGCCGCTTCCGCCGCTGCCGCCGCCGCTCTGCTTTCCGCCCGCCGACGCCGCTGCTGCCGTCGACGAGGAGGTGGCGGAGGAGGAGGTGGTGGCGGTCACGGCGGCGCTCTTGGCTCCCGAAGTTATGGAGGTGGCTGTGGAGGTGGATGTGGAGGTGGCTGTGGATGTGGATGTAGATGCGGATGCGGATGCGGTGGATGCGGTGGTTGCATTTGTTGCTGGCGGGGAAGCCGTTTCCATGGGTGTTCCTCCTGTTGCTGCTACTGATTCTGTGGCCAGTGCCGGTGACCCTTCGGTGTCCAGGTAGCCACTACCACCTCCACTCTTACTGCCATTGGGCAGTGGCGAGGGGGTGCCTCCAGCGCCGCCAGCTCCTCCGCTGGACTGCGCCTCCTCCGGAATGGTGACCGCCAGCGGATCGCTGCTGCTGCTGCTGCTGCAGTCCGTCTTCGCCGGCGCTGCGGTGCTGCTGGCATTGGTGGCTTGTGTTTTGTCCGCCTCCGAGTTCATCGTTACCATTTTCTCGCTCCTCGAACGCCGCTCCAGGGATATTCGATTTCCAGAGCTGTGGTATGTGCTATTTTTAAACGCTGGCCAGGGGCGTGGGTGCCGGCTGCTCGTTTAAGGGGGGCGGGGGGGAGAGTGGCTGCTGCTTTTAAAACGGGGGGGCGGGCTGCTCTTCTCCCAACTATCCTGTGTGTGCGTGAGTGCGTGTGTGTGTGCGCGCGTGTGTGTGTGTGTGTGTGTGTGTGAATCAATTTGATGGCAAAAAAGATTTTTTATTTAACTTCTAGGGGTCATTTTGCCTTTTTTACTGCCATTTTCCCCAGCGTTTTCCACCCACTCCTCCTCGCTTTTCACTTCGCTTTCTTTTTTCCTGTTTCCTTTTCTTTCGCCGTTTTTTTTTTTTTTTTTCCTGTATGCTTGAAATTTTTTGGAGTTATGACACACACACACACACACGCACACAAGGTGATGGCTAGTTTTTTATAATGCCCCAGCAGTTTTTCTTTTTTTATTATTATTTTATAGATTTTTAGAAATTTGTTAATTGAATAGATGTTTTATATTTTCAGCAGGGACTTTTCCCAGTTTTTGCTTGCTGTTTGCTGTTGCTCCTTGTTCCTATCTCTCTCTTCCTCTCTCTCCCCGTCTCTGTCCCTCTTTAGCCCTCTCTCGCTCTCGCGCGACGTGTTTTTTAGCTTTTAGCCCGTAATCATTTTACGGCCCAAAGTCAATCGGCTCCTTAGAGCTTCCTGCTGATAGTCCTTCATCGATTTTTGTCCTTCCTACCCCATAAGCTCTCTCTCTCGCTCTCTTTCGGCCCGCTCTTCCGCTCTCTTTTCGTCCTGCGCATGCCTCAATACCGTTGTTTACATCCTGCCAGCTGTTGTGTATCGATAACGAATATCCGATAAGATATCGAGAAATATTGCAAGGGAATAGTGATTGGTATTTAGGTATTATTATAATGATGAAAGAGAAAATATATATTCGGGTGAATATCAGTAAATACGATATTAAAGTCAATGTTTATTTCGAAAACCTCTTTAAATATCAATACTATATTTTGGATTTCCTTGATTTCCATCCACCCAACGCGAAACACTTTATTTTGAATTTGCTTTATTTCGATAATAAGAATTTGCGTCTACAAATTATTTTATTCGTTTACAATTAACAAAAAAAAATATATATATATTTATATGGATGGTATCCAAACTAAAGATATAATTAACGCATAGTTTTCATTAGTTGCATAGCGTGATTTTAACTTATAGTGACCTTAGTTGTTATGGCTTTTATACAAAGTTTTGCAATGATTTTGGAAAACATTCAAAAACAGATTATAATAAATAGAAAAAAATAATACATATAGTTTGTGTGTGCAGGATAAAACAGATAGCTAGGGCTTAACGAAGCAACCTCCGTTCCTACAGGTATTGATATTGTATATATATTTATGTATTTTACTGTATTTTACTGCCCCTAAGACTAAGTGGTGTCGGTAGCGCCCACACTCGTTTATTATTTACATAGGTTTCTGAATATATATTTACCGCATAGGGATATAGGTACTTATATATATATATGGTATAAATATATATATAATATATGTGTGTGTATGCTTCTTGCAACTCTGTCCGCAATGGGCGATATATATCGATTATCGATCGCCATCGAGAGATTGAAGTAGGACCAAATCGGGGTTTATCTCTTAAATGACCAGCTCTACATAACGTAACTATATGTTAGTGGTAGCAAATTGTTAATTGGATGCAAAATGAAAGTCAAAATGGAAGAGCCAAACAAAAAACAAACTGTTTCCAAAACAAGAAGACAATTAAACAACCATAGAAAATGAACAAAATTAATGATTTCTAGAGTATATCCTCACATGTAAGACACAGAAATACCATTTGAATGAGCCCAAAACTTAAATCACAAAATATAGAATTGTTGAAACAGCGAAAGTGAGACCATTATCGGGGTTTTTGGGTAGTTAATGGGGGCTTCAAAGTTTAAACACACATTGAGTAACCCAATTGAAATGGGATTAAATGAAAAAGAAAAACATATTTTTCTAGTTTCTAAGAAAGTTGTCGTCTAGGCTGGGATTCGATAGCGGATTGGCCTCCCTATAGATCACATTTTGACACTACGTTTATCAATGACATAGAAACCATCATTATCGACATGATTGTTCGGATTATGATATACATGGATGTGCAGCTACTGCTGTTCCCTTGACTGCCTCACCGATCGCTCCCTATCCCTGTCCCTGTCCCGCTCCCTCTCCCTCTCTCTTTCCCTCTCCCTTTCGGACCACAAGGACTGGCCAGTTTGAGCCTGGTAGGAAAGCGGAGGAGGTGGTGCCGCCAACTGGGCCTGTGGCACCAGTTCCGCCTGCGGATTGAACTGATTGTTGGTGTTGTAGTTGACCAGGATGTCACCGGCCAGGCTGTGGCCTATGTTAACGCTCCGATCGGGATAGCCCTGGTTCGGCACCTGGCCCTGCACCTGGATGGGCTGCGACTGCACCTGCACCGGCGACTGCGACTGCGACTGTGGCTGCTTGGAGCGCCAGTGCTTGTGCTGGGCCACGGGCACCAGGCGGTAGAGGGGCTCTCCCCCGCCGGACGGGGCACTCGGATAGCCGGGCACATAGTACGGCGGATAGTGCGGATGCGGATGGGGATGCGAGTGCGGATGCGAATGCGGATGCGGGTGACCCTGTTTGCTGCTGGGTCGTACCCGCTTGAATTGCGGCGGAGGTCGCTGCCAGAAGTGCAGGGGATTCGATTGCACCGGCGAAGGCGGCCTCAGTTGCTGGGGATCCTCCACGAACTGGGGAACTGGAACGGGCACTGGAGTGCTGTAGATCTGGGGATCGTAGATCTGCTGGTGTTGCTGATGCTGCTGATGCTGCTGATGCTGCTTCCCCACGCGGAAGTGACGACCCGGCAGGTAAGAGTCCTGTGGCGAGGTCTCCAGATTGGGATCCAGCTGGAGCTGCTGATGCTGCTTGCCCACGCGCAAGTGACGCTGTCTTTGGCCGGAAGGCTGGTAGACGATTGCCTTGAAAGCGTTCTGGTCCTGCTCGTCCGCACTGTAGTTCACCATGGGCAGGAAGGGCTGCTTGTCGAAGTCGGGCGGCTGCAAGCACAGATTTATAATAATATTTTACAGTATTTTAACATGTGTTTAGGGAGTATTAATAAGCATTTATTCTTTTGTTTAGTTTTTGTAAGATAACCAGTCAAAGGAAAAACTATTCGCTCCACAATGTTTGTTGCCAAAGTTTTAATCTCTATTTCTGATGCCAAAAAACTACAAACATTGTGTGGCGTATTTCAAACTTCCCGCCAAATGACTTAAGACTTAATATTTTTTGACTGATAAAGTGCTGCATACTTTTCGGATTTGTGTTAAATATAAAGACAGAACTGGTCATACTGAAACCACCAGCGAATGACTGACAAAAGCTCGCTGTTTGGGAACACCGCATAATACAAGCTGATAATGGTCTTACTGTCTTAAGCTACACAGAGTTAATCATAGATGGCGCTGAAGGCCAATAGCATATCGATTTGATATTGCCTACATTTCAGGGCTGCTTCACTTTAAAATAAAGTCCTTTGGAACAAAACCGAAAAAATGTTAAAAAAAGGGGCTAAAATATAGAACGTAATAAATCTTAAAATAAAGCAACATGGTTTTTCATCTATTTAAAAGGTTGTTATTGGCACAAGCCGTTACAAAAAAAGGAATCGTTCTGCATTTGAAATATGAAATATTATATACATAAAAATATGGTCGCCATATAACGCATTTAAAAAAATAAGATTTACTTTAAAAGATAAACCTTTTTTCAGTAGCGCTCTGTGACTGTATTTTAATATGTCAAGCAAGTTTCAAGCTTAGTTATGCCCCATTAAATTTATATGATTTTCGGTTGCTTTATGAAATCGAAAAATAAATACAAAATTAAAAAAAAAAACAATTCTATAAAAATTAAGAAAAAATGAATATTTCTTATTTCCTTTCAAAAGGTGGAACAATTTTCCATGGACCTGGTTGATCCCTAATCAGCTAATCCATTGAAAGGACTCAAAGGACACACATACCTGGAATCGGCCCGAGTTAACTGCTCCCGGCGGCGAGATGAGGTTGCTCCGCAGCAGCTGCCCCAGAGAAGCCTCGTACTCCGCGTGGAGCTGCAGCTGGGCGTTCCTGGGCTTGGGCGTGATGTTGACCACCTCGGGGGCCACATCGTTCGCAGGACTCGGCGATGCCTTGTAGTGCTGTAGGCGATCCTGATGCTGATGGTGATGGTGCCGCTTGGGTGGCTTTGTGGCCAGGAAGTCGTCGATGACGTTGGACTTGATGGAGCCCGGCTGCCGCTTGGCCTCGAAGTACTCGTAGTAGATGGGATTGGCCTTGGAGAGCGGCGGATCCAGCGGCGACTGCGACTGCTCCTGGCGACTGCCCTCCGTGGAGCTGGAACTGGAGCTGGGCACGAAGACGAGCTGCGGCCGCGGGGTGTAGTTGACGGGGTAGATGGGTATGGGCACGGCCACCGGAACGGGCACCCGCTCCACGTACTTGGGTGCACTCTGTCGCGGCGGCGGCGGCAGATAGGTGATGGCATTGTACTTGGGCTTGTAGGAGGTCCTGATCGCCGGCAGGTGCACTGGTGGCCTGGTCGTCGTCGTTGTAGTAGTAGTGCTGCTCGTTGTCGTACTGCTAGTTGTCGTACTGCTCGTGGTGGTGCTGCTACTGGGAGCCGACGGTGGTCGCCTGGTGGAGCCGGCACTGCCCTCCAGTCGGCTGAAGTGATCCGGCGGTGGGGGCAGGACTATGCCCGGCACCAGAGGTCCAGGCGGCACCGGATTCGAGTAGTTGCTCTTGTACACAAACGTATACGCCGGCGGATAGTACAGCGAGGGATCGTCCTCGTCGAAGTCGCTCACATTCCCCGGCAGCGGCGAATCCCCCGCCAAGGAGCCGTTCCCATTCAGCCCGTTGATCAGCCAGGGACCCAGGAGCGGTGGACTCCTCAGCAGACCCTTGGACGCCACCGTGTCGTTGGGGTAGAGCAGCCAGGGGGCATAGGGCGCCGGATAGACGTAGGCCGGGGCTTCAGGGGCAACCGGGGTACCAGGGGCATCCGGGGACCTAGCTGCCGGAGATGCTGCAGTCGCTCCCGTCCGGGCAACAGGATGCGATGCGAGATTTTCAGGGGCGGCGCCTTGGTGGCCCTGGTGGTGGGCGGCCTTAGCGGATAGCGTTGCATTGCCAGTCGCCGGACGGAGGATCTCGAGTTGATTATCTCGGATAAGCTGCAGCGGGCCGTGCGGTTCGAGCTGCACGGGAAATGGAGGCGGCACCGCCGGATTCGCTGGCAATTTGATCTGTCTCCCGGGCGCATCGTAGTCATCGATGGCCGGCCAGGGTCCCTGCTGATTGTCCTCGGCCTCCTCGTTCAAAGCGCCGCCCTTGATCACCAGCAGATGGTCCTCGGCCAGCCAGATGTCCTCCTCGTTGAGACCGCCGTAGTTCCGTTCGTTGTCCAGCGGCACCTCCGAATTCCGGGCATAGCTCAGCACTCCCGGTCGCTTGGGCACACGGCGGAAGAGCTCCCGCTCGATCAGGCCGTACTTGCCGTCCCGCACCTGGTCCGCCAGCGTCTTCTTCTGCTCCTCCTTGGGCGGCTTCTTGGCCGGTGCCTCCGCCTCCTTGCCGGAGCCGGCGCTCAGCCGCAGGATGCCGTTGTCCCAGTTGTCGAAGTCGTCGGGTTCGTTGAGCAGCGCCTCGTCGTCGTCGTCGGGGAAATCATTTGGATTTGGACGGGGGGTGTTGGTTCTGGGGGTGTTGGATCTGGGAGGCGGGAGTGGGGTGGTTGATCGCGAGGTGCTCGGCGGATGGCTGAACCGCGTGGTGGCCACTGTGCTGCTCAATCTCGGCCTGCTCGAGGGCTTGGCCAGTCGGTAACTGCTGCTCGCCTTGCCCCGCAACGGAGGTTGCCTCGTCGTCGTGGTTGTGGTTGTCGAGGTGAAGCTGCTCCTCGCAGTCGTCGAAGGACCATAAGTGGACGAGGAGCTGTTGGCACTCACCGCCGACACCTCGTACGTGGAGTGGCCCTGCGAATTGTGGATGTGGCCGGCCACCAGTCGCTGGATCATGCGCGGCCTGTCAACGAAATCGGATTGGGAATCGCTATCAGGGAGTGAGGGGCGCATAAATCAAAAAGCGGCACCCAAAATGGGCAGACGCCAGGCCGCAAAGAAGGCTTCGGTTAACCGAAGGACGAAACACCCTATAAATATTATATTACACGATTCTTATAAATTGTATGTACTAAACTAGGAGAAAGTTTAGTGTAAAATAAATTCTAATAATGATTTTTGGTCATTTCTTTTACAAATATCATTAAATGAAAAACCTAAAAACCGCTTTATATTTTTTTAATCTATGCTATTTATTCATAAGAAATAATAATCCCACTAATCCCACTTTAATCAAATAATGAATGAGTGCTTATTATTAATAGTTTAATGGAAAAACGTAATTTTAAGAAATATCTAATATATGATTTAAGCCGAAAAAAAGACCAAGCAAACTATATTTCAAGCTCTTTTTTAAAATAATGATACCCTTTTTTAAAGCAGGTATTAAAATCATTAATTTGCTGGTTAACAAATATAAAAAAATTGTAGAACATAATATCCTTTTATTTACAAGGTCTGCCCAGTTCTTCAGCTTCTACTTTAAATTAATTTTATTTAACAGAGCATACAATAAATAATTTGCGGAATATTCTAATGCTCTGAAAAACAATATCCTTTTATTTATTATCCTTCAAGCTTTTTGCCTCTCCCACAAACTAAGTTACCCCCTATTAAATAGGGTATCACTCACGTTTTTAGGGCGCCACGACTGGAAGTGGAGCTGTAACTGGAATTGGCCGCGGCATCGCTGGAACTGGGACTGGAACTGAAACTGAAACTGGAACTGGGCGAGTGGGCGAGGTAGGGGGTGGCGGTGGGCGGGGCCGACTGCCAGCTGCGTCGTATATTGTTGCCATCGCCACTCAATTCCGGGGTATCTCTCGGTTGACGCGGTCCCCTCACACTTCCACGATCCCTGGAAGATCGCCCAGCTGTGGGTGTTCCTGCAGTTGTGGTTGTTGTACTGGAAGTGCTGCTGCGTCGACGCTGCAACTGCCTGGCACTCGTTGTTGTTGTTGTTGTGAGCGGCGGCAGAGGAGTCGTGCTGCCGCTGCTGCGACCGCGACTGCGAGCCGGGGTCACCGTCACCGTTAATTCGATCGACTGCGTCGTGGGCGGACGACGCTGACGGGGCGCCCGCAACGTTGGCGCCTCTGTGCTGGTTGTGGATGCCACGCCCCCGCCTGCGGAACGCCCCTGCCGCGCTGCCGCGTCACTGTTGCCTGCGACGCCGTTGACAGCGCAGTCGACGCCAGCAGAGCTATCACCATCAAGTGCAAGGTTAACGATGCCATCTGGAAAGCAGGAAAGTGCAATGGGTGTTACTGAGATCGTGGAGAGTAAACAATGTTGTTGCTACACAGTAAAATAATCCTAGCAAAATAATACAATTAAGCCTGCGATCACAAAACGATTAGACTTTCAAAGTGCCACAATATGTGGAAATCATTTCTAACTTGATAATTTAATTTTATTTGTTACCAATTATATCTAAAACCAATAAATTAGTTATGTAACATAAATTAATTTCTTTAATGGCTTGGTAACAGCAAATCTAAATCTTTATGGCTTATAAAAAAAAAACAAAGAAAAAGGAGTTTGAAAAAAGTTTTAATTTAAATAAGATTGGAAAACACCTAAAATGCAAAAACCATTGTTTAATGTTGCAAATTTGGGTGTAATATTTTATGCTCCTTAAAAAGAATATAAATAGTTAATTATGCACTACTTAAGTCTTTACAATTTTATATAGTTTTTTAAATAGTTTTTTAAATAGTTTACCTTATTTATAAGCTTTCAATTGTTCAAGCGATAGGTATTTTTTTTTTGATTAATAAAGCTGTAGATCACGGCAATTAAAAATACAAACATTGCAAAATAAACAGATTTTATAAGCATAATTAAAAAAAATTATTCTTAAACTCAGAAATTAAGTACACTTAGTACATGTTTTTGAAAATCATTTATTCATTACCCTCATATTGGATTAATCCTATTAAAGTACCACATACTGTCAGATTATATCTCTATAAATCCCTAAAAACAATGTCTTCAAGCGGGCTTATTCAGCCGTTAATCAATTGGAAATTGCAAAAAAAAAATAGCGAAAAATGGCAAAACCGCTCACAATAGTTGTTGTAGTTGTTGCGAGCGGTTAATTAACATGAATGAACAGATAACAATAACAAAAACACGCTGTAAAGTTTTAAGCACGCGTCGTTTGCAACAACAACAACAACAACAAAAAAGAAGACAAACGAAAAAACCTGAAGTCAAAATCGTTTTTTTCAGATGCACTTGAGCGCATCGTTGAAAAATAAAGAGAGAGGGGTGCGATCTTAAGTTGGATACGTGATTATTTTGGCCATTCGATTGCATAATTAAAAATAGGAAAAGGCGAACAATTCATGATCATGACATAAGAAAATTAAATCAAAATTCAAGACAAATAAAGACATAAATATTAATAGCTAAACATTTTTAATGTCACAGCTATTAATACACATTTGTATATTATATTAATTTTTGTTGTATTTATTCCTAAGAGTTTCATGATGAATAGAGTCCATATTCTTCGAAAGTAATAAAACTTCTTTAATATCGAAATATGAGAACAGGCCATATGAACCATTGTATTGAGGTGTACCTGCAATTAGACCTTTACGACGGCTTATG
Source organism: Drosophila rhopaloa (assembly GCF_018152115.1). NCBI lineage: Eukaryota > Metazoa > Arthropoda > Insecta > Diptera > Drosophilidae > Drosophila > Drosophila rhopaloa. Next base: position 11,794,278 of record NW_025335123.1, on the reverse strand, counting down.
TCTGTTTTTTACGCCACTTGAATGGCCGAGAGAACTTAGGCTTGTCCGCCCATCAATTTAATACAATCCAATTCGATGCCAACTTGGCCCGTCACTTTCGACGCCCCGAAAATGCCAAAAGCGAAATCAAGGACAGAGCTTTGAAGAAATCGAATCATAAATAACATTTTACTTTTGGTCTTTGTATTTTTCTCGACTTCTTGTCGCTGGGCATTACTCATACGCGCCGTGGCTAATTGACCAAAAACGCGACAGGTTGAAGATTTTTTTTCCACCGTCTTTTCCATTTTTGTATATATATATATATATATATGTATATCTACATTTTTTTTATTGGCGCCCACAAGTGCAGGCGCCAAGCTTAAAGCATTTTTGTTGTTGGGCGCAGTTGCCAAACCCCGAAATAAAAAACAATGCAAAGTGCAATAACAAAAAGCAAAAAAAAAAAACCAACAGATAAATATGCTTGGTGAAACAAAAAGCAAAAAAAAAAAAAAATAGAAACAATCAAATGGAACGTGATTCGAAGCCGAAACTTAAACCGAAACCGAAACTGAAACCGAAACCGAGTCCAAAGCCAAAACTAAACCCAAAACTGGACTGCGACTGGACTTTGCTAGGAATGCGTTGTATCGTGTGCCTTGCGCCTGTCCACTGCGCTCCAATTTCAGCCTTATTTTAGTTTTATTTTGGTTTTATTTCGGTCTTATTTTATTCGTAGAACCAGCAACGACCACAGAGGCAGCGGCTGCCAAATTGTTGTTTGGCAATCAAAAAAGAAGTTAAGACAAAAAGTCAGCCAAATAAGTGTGCTTGCCACGACGCCAAAGATAAAATACTCTGAAAAGTTTATTACAACTTGATAAGTAATGAAAAAATAGTATCTATAATAAAACATGCCAGGTGGAATAGGTAATAAATAAAGTAAATAAACATTATATGCCTATTATAAGATACGTTTTAAGATACAATTTATCAAAAGTCAGTTTAAGAAAAATACCTAATTAAATGTAAAACATGTGCATTTCTAAAATGAAGTTATGAAAATTAAGCACCTTAAGTATTGTGATACTTTTATCTTTTAAATGACTTAAAACATACTTGGTTGTTTACCTTTATGGTGCAGTCAATATACCCTCTTTGTATAGTTCGCTTTGGGCGTAGAGTATCATAAACAGTAAATAATGAAAACTGTTCGCGTGCGCAGTGGTCGGTGCCTAACGGTGCCTGTAGTGCCTGTTCCCCCGATCCCCTGATCCCCCATCCCCGATCCCCCGATCTCCGATCTCCGGTATGAGCCACCACCAGAGATTCGTCATAGAGGCGACCACGTTCCAGGCCAAGCCTTGGAGTCGCCGCCAGCCACTTGGAGGCATTTTTCATAACCCCAACGAGGGTACCACAAAGTGGTTGCATTTTAAAAATAATCATTATTGTATTTTTAACCCAAGAAAAGTAAATAGAACTTATGAAACTTTCTTAATAAAATTAAAAAAAATTGAAACTCTTATAAAATAATTAAATCTTTAAATAACCTTTGTTTGTAGACAATGAAAGAATAAACTTAATTTAAAATCAATCAGTTGTCAATATTAAATAAAAAAAATTGAATTAAATAATATTCCCCAAATGTATAAACTATTTTTAGATCACAACTTAAGTATCATGTTTTTGTCAATATATGTTTTGTAGCCAAGAAATACTAATTATTAAATAGATTAAATAGTTTCTATACTTAAAAAACTAATTCCAATATTTGAATTATAAAATATAAAACAAATACATAGTGCTCATAAATTTACAAAACTGTTCCAAATGTATTGTTTCTCTGATAGTCATGTAAATTCGTACAACAAAAAGTACACTGAATTCAAGGGTATCCCAAGTCGGTTCCACTAAATAAGCCTGCCTTTCTTATACATTTTTTTCTCGTACGCTTTTGTGTTTTGAATGAAAGGCAACGTCGTTGTCTTTGGCTATTGGCAATAAATAATTCTTTGTTGTTGCTGCGCCTGTTGCTTTACTTAAATTTAATTAGTTTATTTGAAAGCAGTTTGGGGCGATGGTGTCATAGATTAAATTGGACTCAATTCATTTTTTTCCTCGCTGTTCGTGTTTTTTGCTCAGCATTATCTAATTGTTCTTGTTATTTTTTGAATTATTTCTCAGACATTCCATTGCTTGTTCTCAATTTACAATATATATTACCAATTTTATTTCCGCAACACTTCGTAACGCGGCACAATTCAAATGAGAACTGATGGCAGAACATTTTGTGTATTTTGTTTATATTTTTGGGGGTGTACAATTGGATAGGGTTTCAGAACAAGTCAACGAACGCTGTGCTCCAATTAATGGCTGGCCAAAGAACAAAAGAAGTAGCGGACCAAGTCGAGTGACAATAAGCCCCGAAATTATATTTAAATGATAATCATAAATACAAAAATGTGATATGGGGATTTAGAGCGGAGAAAGAAATTTTCCGTGGAATTGTGTAACCAAATAAAATTATACAAATTAAAATGTTGTAAGTTTCGTTGGGCGTAACTGCCACACCGAATTGGAGTGAAGGTTAATCGGCGATGGTCGATGATTGATAGGAATGGAAAGGTGCAATGGTTTATGGATTGTAACATTATATTGCTGGCCATTATAAACGGATTTATGTGTAAGCACAGGATTCAGAAATTGTACATTATCTTAAACCAAGTAATGTTTAATTTGTTCTGTTGCTTAACTTTGATTATTAAGTAAGTTCCTAAAAACAAGTATTTGTATTGTATTTTATGAAATTCTCAAAATAATAGAACGTGCTAAGTGGGAGAATTTGGCTAGTGACATTTATATATATATATATATATATATATTTTATGATCATTCACACATTGTTGATAACTATTAAGCATGTGAAAAAACTTTCGATATCGTCATTTTTTGTATTATTTACGGCTTGCTTATACTTTAATAATTTTAAAACTGCACCTGAAGCTAGGCCAAAATTAAAGCCCGAATCGAGGTCTTAACATGGCGAAAAGTAAGTCACTTGGTTATCGCAGGCCGAAATCAGAGACAGGAAAATACAAGGCAACAGCTGAATAAAAAAATAAAAAGCGCCACGAGGCGTCACTGTGGGGGCGAACTACCCTGGATATCGTGGACCCCCTGAAGACCCCGTATCCCCCGATCTTGGAAATTGGGACATGAGCTGCAGGTCCGCTTCCCCCTCCCCCTTCACAACTCCCCCCTCCACCCCACAGCCAATCTTTCGGTTTGCATACATATTTATTTGCCGCCAAAGCAAAATATTTGTGCTGTTGTTTCACGTTGATACCTTTCGTTGAACGCCGCTCGCCATGGTCTGGAATTTTAAATAAATGCGATTTAGTTGTGCAACGATTTGCCTTGCTTTACTTTTTTTTCCCAACTTCTCTCGGTTTTCTTGGACGCCACTTGCTCTGTGAATTTATGGTAAATAATTAAAGTAACAAAAAAGTGGCTTGTAGACAAGACAATAACAAAAAGGCAGCAATATCAATGGCAATCCAACTCAGAAATACCCCATAAATATTGGGATCTTAAGTGTTAGATAACAATAATTGAAAACAAATTAAAATTATATTTATTTTTATACCCTTGCATTATGGGAATTATAATTGGTCTCGTATGAAATTTTTAGTTGTGGATTCCAAACGATTGAAACGAATTCAACGAGGTATGACATTTCAATATTAGACAATTAATTTGGGCAAAATATTATTTGTAAGGGGATATGTTTTTTTTTTAACATGAACATTTTTTAGCTGAGAATACCACTTGATTACATATTTTATAACGAATTAAACGATGTATGACATTCTAACATGCGACCACTATTTCCTAGAGTTTTGATTAATAAACCGAAAAATAGAGCAGAATATTTTCGGATTCTGGTCAAAATATATTTCATACCTTTTTGATTTTTTTTGCGAAAAATTTGTTTTACGATATTCAATTTCTGTAAATGGGACTTTGTTGGAAATTTTGTCACAAATTCAACGAGGTATGACATTCCAACATGCAACCACTATTTCCCAGGGTTTTGATTAAAAAAGCAAAAAATCTTAATCCTTTTTTTGAGGATACAACTTAATTGGACATTTTATAACGAATTCACTCCAACATTCGACCACTATTTCCCATGATTAAAAGACCGAAAAATCTAGATGATTTTTTTAAACTATTTCATTTGAAGACATCACAAACAATGTAAAAAAAAGTCTAAGGTATTTTGATAACTGTATAGAAAAACTTTACTTCGTTTTGCTTGAAAGGCTTAAGTTCTTAAGTTCTCCCGTCGTTAATGTGCCTCACAAATTGTATGCTGATGAAAAGTTATACTTTTGAAACTTAAGCTAAAGCACACAGTCTTCTACAGGGTATCAAGTGCGCTTGTCACTTCCTGGCTTTTCGTAAGTATTATCGTTGGTCTTACGTTTGTTTCTGTTTCTATTTATTGGCAACGAATATCAAAAGGCAGTCGGCGCATTAACCAACCCAAGCGACCAAGCTAAGCTCGGTAAACAGCTGCGTTCAAAATAGTAGAATTTTCTTGCTTTCATATTTATTAGCAAGCACGTATCCATATGTAAGGGATAAGAAATATCAATTGAATAAAACAAACTTATAAACACACATTAAAATTCCAAATTAAATAAATTACTGCCTTTCTGAATGATTGTTTTCAAAAATAAGTAAAAGATTTTTAGTTTCAAAAATGTTTTTAACACTAAGAATAATCGTTCTAGTACACTCCCAAATAATTTAGCATATTAATCTAACAATTAGGTTAAATATTTCAATATGGAAACTTATTAGAATTTTTAAGTAAGCTTTATGCGTGTAAGCTATAAAGTACAGTTGATCTTTTTAATACATATAAAAATTATATTTTCGTGGGCTTTTTCCTACCCCCACAACTAGTATTTTGGGCCCAGCTGTGTGTATATATTTCATTCTGTATTCCGTCGGGTCTGGTGTGAAAGCGAGAGTCCGTCGTCGTTGTTATTATGGGTAAAGTTATGCTCGGCGCGTAACTGGGCCAGCAACAACAACGAGAAATGTTTACAAAATATTCATTGATTTAAAATGTGGTATTTCTGAGTTTATTGCTTTGCCTTTTTGTTTTTTTGGGGGAATTTTTGATTGTTGTTGCGGGTTGATTGATCAGGCAGCATAGTGATGCAATTATGAGGGAGTTTTTTTTTGTTACAATTTAAGTTGAAATTTTCCCCCGTCGTCCGATGCGGCGTATGCGTAATCTTGGGCCGGCATTCCTCGCATTGCGCATACGCCGCTTGGTCCGCAGTAATAAAATATTGAACCATCAATTAAGCAGAATCTTGTGTCATTCGAGCAACCAATTCTGGGCGTGTCTTTAACTTCTGTCGAAATTGCAGACCCAGCGCGAAACAAGCAATAAAAAATCACTTGATTAGAGGGGCAAATCGACGGAATTGAGGGGATATAACTAGGGGAACTGGGCGTGGGAAGCGTGCAGCAAAAGCCAAACAACTTTATTATGCAAAGTGCCCAGAATGCCCCTCGTCGTGGCTCGCCAATCCCCCCGTTCCCCCATTCCCCCATTCTCATCATGATTTTGCCCTAATGACAAGCTGCCTACTTAGCTGTCTATGTATATAGTTTACCAACTTGAGTTCCCACTTATAAAGCCGTTCGATTCGTGTGCCAGTTCAAAAAGCGAAAAGGGCGACAGCATGTGCTTCGATTTTATGGGAACAGAATCGATATCCAGGCGGAGAAACACTAAGAGTTTCCCTTTAAAATACATTTATTTTCTTCGCTTTCCATGAAAAACAGAACAGCTTCCTTATAAATAGAATGTTTAAAAGCTAAATAGCAATGTTTTGAGTTCTTTTTGGGGTTAATAAAATACAATATCTTTCGAGCAATTTACAAGCATTAACAAAGGGAACAAAAACCTACTCCCAACCCATTAAACATTTATGTTGGCTAGTCATATTGCTGTGACATCCAGGCACTTAGTTGCCAACTAATTTTTGGACCACAAGTGCACGCTACGAATTTTCCCACCCGAAACCGCAAATGAATCACGTAGTTTCGAGCTCCCCCGAAATCGAATTGCCCGCGGGGCCAAGACATGCAACACATATTGCATGTTGCATGTTGAATGTTGCATGTGGCTTGCTGGTCGGCTTGGCCGGTGATTGACACCTTTTAACTACCGTGACGCAATGGGGCGACAACAGCCGGGCTTTGGCAGCCGAGTGACACATTTCCACAGGTTTTTTTTCCACCCGGCCACCCACTGGCTTTTCCCAGGGGGAAAATAAATGTGGGCCCCCGCCGAGAAAACTCGAATTTCGAACCGAATTTTCACCCGATAATCTATAATTATAATTGCCAGTCACTGGCGGTTCAGCAAAAGCCAATGAAAATTGCCCAACCGCACTTATGCAACCTCGATCTGGAATGGATCGGATTGGATCAATCCACTATATAGCCACGCCCCGATCTCGAGGCCCTCCCGCCGAGTGTGTTGCGCGATTTAGTCCGGCACGTCGCACATTTAGTTAGCATAATTCGCCATCTAATTGTCACCGACGGGCGAAGAATGCGGTTTCCACACTGTAAAAAATTACTTTCCTCCTTTTATTGCAGTTTTAGCTTTTTACAAAAACATATTGTAACATATTGCATTCAAATAATTAAGTTTAATAGTGAGTTAAGTCTTAAACCTTTCGAGTCTCAGTTCTTTAAGTTTAATCATTCGGCACCAAAATCTGGAATATATTTAAACATGTTCATCATAAATCATTATAATAGTAATAAATTGGTGAAAATATGATCCAGTTTCGAAAACTTAATTTGTAATATTTAATTGATAGAGAATTATAATAAAAACTTTTAAAGATATTTCACTTCAGAATCAGGATGCAATGAGTGTACCTTTTAAACTGCTATCCATGGCTTAAAAATTTAATTCCTTAGAAAATTGTTCAAACAGCGAAGTAATTTCTTTCGGTGCACCTACATTGCTGTCATTGTCAACACACTTTTTGCAAAGTGGTTCGATTCCCATTTCCAATTACAAAAGCGAGCTACACCCACCGCAAGTTGGGACGCAACATGATCGACTAATTACTATATATCGCCAGTAGAACCGATCATAAGCTGATCATGTCGATCATGAGGGACAACCAGTGCGATACAATCTAAGCAGGAAACTTATGGGACACAAAATGGGTGAAAAATGGGATTGGCTAATCTATGGAATATGGCATATATGAAAGTTGCAATTATAAATCAATAATATTAGGTGTTTGTGGCACAATGTAGCATTTTCTAATAGCTGCCAATAATCAAGTCATAAAATCAGTTAATTGCAATTTCATTTACTTGGTTTTTTAAGTTCTTATTTAATTTACTTAATTTACGGTTATACTTTGTATTCCAAATATGTATAATTATTGTTAAGATTTTGGTTAAATATAAATGTGTTATTTTTAGCACACAAATTTATATTTTACAATGTAAAAAGCAAAGAAGTGTTTTCAATCTGTGCTGCTTACTTTACCACCTTGATAACCAAAGGTTAATGCATTTCCGTTTCCGCAGGCCAAGTGTTTTTATTTCCACCTTTGATTTCCTTTTTGGAAACTTTACGGTTTTACGCCGGTAAAATGGTTTTGTGCAACTCACCTTTGGGTCTTGAGATATCACAGAATGGTTTTTGTGCATAAGAAAACGGCGACACTTGCTGTTGTTGCTCTGCTTGTTCCTATAGTTGTCGTTCTTGAATGTTGTTAATGTTTCTGTTTCTGTTTTTGTTTCTGGGGTTTCTTGTTTTGGTGTGAACCAAAAGATTTCCAGCAATTTTCTGGCTATTTTCGCGCTTGGCCTTTGTGCTTTTTGCTGTTTTGCTTTTGCTCCACTTGGTTTTCAGTAGAGCCGGGAGTTATTTACGCTACTTTTTATGATTTTCGCAAATTACTTTTCGTTGGGCAATTTCTTGTCTTGTTTATGGTTGTTATTGTTGTGGCTGTTATTGTTGTTATTGTTGTTGTTGCTGCTGGACACATTTCCGTTGGCAGCAACAACATGACGCAGCGTTCTGACCCTCAATCAACGAACTGCAAGAGGTTAGACAAATAGGTATTATAATCAAATAAAAACAAGCTAAGCAATTACTTATTAACAGAATATATTGAAGTAGTTTCAAGAAAATTGGAGCAAAAGAAAGTCGAGATATTGGATATTAAAAGTATATTCAACTCTATGATATGTTAACAACAATATAAGTAACCTAATGTATATTTCCTAATATCTAAAACTAAATAGTTAAAGGATAATAAATAGCAAAACGAAATAGAGAAAATATATAACTTAAGCAATTGTTTTAAATAATGAACAAAACTGTTTATATTTGTATATTGACAAAAAAAAGCGGTTATAGCTTATTAATACGTTTTTTATTACTTATCTGAACGTCTAGATATTCGTGATTGAACAAATTTACAAATCAATAAATTTTTGAAAACAAGAAGTGAAGTGGAATATATTTTTCTAATTATCAACCAAAAAGGTAAGACAATTAATGACTATTTTGAAGTACAAACAACATGTAATTGTCTCTTGATAAAACCAATCAGTTATAGCCCCGGAATGCCACAAAATTCAATCAATTCAAACCGCTGAAAGCGGAGATACTGGGGATTAAACTGATTTACAGATCCCAGCTAAGTAATAAAAGCAACAAGAATGGTAATGAAACCGCTGCCAGCACAAAAACCCAATCCACATCGTAATTACGTTTTTAATTAGGGGATTTATAAGCGGAGGCAGTAGTTCTACGATTTCCACTATTTTTTTTTTTCACAGGGGAAAGGCGGAAGTCCATCGTTTCGCTGTGTGTCTATTTTTTTTTTTTGGCTTTGGCATGGATGCAACACCTGGCGGTTCGGTTGTCACCATCCATTTGGATGAGTGTCCATAAGTCCAAGTGTCCAATTGCAGCGCCTCTGCCTTCCGTTCCATTTTCCCCCTAGGTAATTGCCGCATTAAGAAGAGAAATGATCAGTAAGCAACAACAATATTATTCAGAGTCGTTTGCGCAGTACATCAAAATTACATTAGGCCAACCGTGTGAGTGGTGACACATTTATCGAGTGCCGCCCGTCGTCTCACCCAGTTGACTGTGATGTGTTAATTAGTCAAATGTTGGTCAACACTCTCAGCCAACTTGACGTTGTTTGACTTGAGTTTCAAGTGGACTTTGTGGTTTTTGGAGGGGCAAATACATTTCTTGAACCGCCTAAACTGATTATGCTTTGGGTTTATTAATAGCAAATATTTATTTATTATTAATTAATTGTAGCCTGATAATTTAAAAGTCGTAACATGAGCTGAAAATACATGAATTATACAATGTATTCCAAATAAAGCCTCAAAAAAAAAACGTCTTCCTGTGTTTTCCCAACTCGCTTTTATATCAACTCCTCGTAAATAATGGGCAATCAATCTCACGTAATATTCCTCCCTTCTGCTTTGCCTCATTTCCTTTTCATTATTTTTCAGTTTATTGAGATTTTGCAATATTATTTCTGGCATCTGCCAGACTCTGTAAACGCGGCATATCGTTTTGGCCTTTTCCTGCGTGCAGTGCTTTTGTATGCCAGGCACAAAAATGCCAGGCGAAAAGCGAAACAAAATCGGCAAAAATGATTTAATAAGTCGCCGGACAACGGCGGCCAACAACAAAACCCACTGGCAACCGGATATCAGAGTCGAAGTTGAAGTTGGAACCGAAACTGAGTAAATGTTTTGCAATTTCCCTAAGATTTTCATGAGTCGGCTGGTATTTGTATCTGTATCTGTTGTATCTTAATCTGTAAGTGTTTCTTTTCGCAAAATATATCCGTATCTGTGCGGCATGTTGCAACTGCACATGTGCGTGTGCCACGATCGGCGGTTCCTCAATTAAACAGCACTTGCATACATACAATTTCATTTGTTTTTACCATCCATCGGCAACTCGACGCCGCATAAGCTCCCGAAAATTAAGTCCAGCTAGAGCCGATTAATGGTTAAGCGTTTTAATGCCCACTCGAAGTGTTGATCATCATGAGAGCAGCAAGTGGACACCAAAAAATATAACACCGAAAAAATAAAGGTAGTCTTGAGGAGATCTTAGAAAAAAATAATATGTCAATTTGAGCCTTTAACTACCTAGATATAATATATAAAATATTCTGTTCCTTTTTATCTGCTTGGTCAAATACTTTTATTATATATTTATAATTAGTTATTGTATTCAGATCTCTTTTATATATTGATAAAGTTAGCTGGTTTTTATATTTTTTGAAGTATATAGTTTTTAAACATTTAATTTAATAGTTATTATTTATTTGGACTTGGATTGCTTCTCTTATTCTTTCTCTAAACTTTCATATGACTTAGTTCTTTATAAATTATAAAATTATTAAATTAAAAATCATTTCCTCTGTCAGATTTTAAACATCTTCTATTATTTACCACATCTTTCAAGAAAACTCAATTTTCTTATGCTAATAATTATTTTCCGTGCAGCAAACACCAATCGCCGAAGAAAAAACACTTGATTTACGAGTTCCGTCCGCAGAAGCTGCAACTTGCAGTCGTGGATGTGGACGTGGATGTGAATGTGGATGTGGATGCCACTTGACTCATTTGCCGCACTCATCCACTCATCGAATTCATTCATTACGGGACAGCCGTTTTGCCGCCAATAATTGTTATTTTATTGTTCAATCGCCGACAACATCGCTGGCCGCTTTGATTTTCGCCGTCGATTTGGCCCCATGAATAATAGAGTTGTTTTTGGCGTCGTTAACGGAAGGCATTACGATTGGGGATTCGAACATGATTCGACAGCAGATTCGTTTCGACTGGCCAAGTACAATCCCCTTTTCCCCTCCCCTTCACAGAAAAACCATCGAATTGATCTTGTTTTTATGGCGCTTGATTTATACAAGGTTCCCGTTTGCCACCTGCTCGACTTCAAGGTCAAGTTGGCTGGATAGGAAAATTGAGAAAATATCTCGTGTAAATTTGGAAAAACTTACGATCACTCTACAGTTTCCACATTTATTTTAAGCAATATCAATGCGGATTTAGCAAATTACTGGTCGCTTATTAAGCTAGCACTTTTTAAGTTCAACAAAATACCTTTTTACATTTTCAAAGCATTTATATAAAAAAAATAATTCATAAATTTTTTTAAAATATATGTGAAAAGTAAAAATGTAAGCTAAGTAAAAACACCAATTGAATTATAAATGTAAGCCCCTCAATTCTTTAATGAGTCAGAAGAAGTAGCTTTATCATATTATATTTCAATATTGTTAGTTGTGACACTCTTTTAAACAAGAAACATTTTTTTTTTCAAAGCCTACATTCAGAATGGCAATGTGATCCATTACAATTAGAATAAGTACTCCATTTAGCAGCACTGATATTAGTGTGTAGCCATATCAATTAAATAGCACCTCCCTGCAGATTCCCATCCGAGGTAAAAAGCCCTAATTAGAATAAACCAGCAATCATTATGCAAATGCGGGTAATGAGCGGCATCCCATCTCGCGTTTGTGGGTCGACAATTGCGGTACGCTTTTACTAATTCGGTTTAATTAAGGCATCGCGGCGTTAATGAACCGTAAAACAAAGACCAGGCCCAAAAGCCGGCACAGTGGGCCTAATACATGGCCTCAGCTTCGTTTTTATAGTTATAGCTCCAATTGCAATTTCCAGCTTTTATTTTCCGCCGAGTGAAAGAAGGGCAAAAGCCAAGACGCTAAAACAAACGGGCAGACAAAGAGGCAACTTTCCCGCCATCAACAATGGGCAGTTGGCTGTCAGGTGGGCGTGGCATTCGCCTGCTGTTCACATGTGTCTGTTTTCGAGTGTCTACTGTCTACTGTCCACCGTCTGCCACCGCTAATGACAATGATGGTGGGTAAAAGTGCCGTGCCGCCAGTGAAATCCTCCAAATCGCACAGCTCTGTGAAAGCAGCAAAAAGTGAGTGACTTTGGCCCTAGAATCAAGTTATTATATGCACATGCAGAGGGAACTGAAACGATCTAGAAAGCGACGAAAGCCCTGTAGTTTTGCACAAATTATAGGAAAGCTTATAGTTACTGTTCAAGTGGGCAATAAAAAATATAATATATTTTCCTAGCAATTTTTACATGTATACGGGATTTCTTTTTAAACAAACAAATAGATTTCTAATTTATATAAGTATTAAAAAGAATAAGTTTTATATAATTTAAAAAAAAGTTTCAATAAAATATTTCAAATGTATAATTTTTGAGTTTTTCCGGCTCGAGGTCAACAATTGAAAAATGTTTTAAATAAAAGTTTTTAAATTTTATTTTTTATTTTTTTCGCCAACAAACAAAATTATTTCAAATTTAAATAAACATAAAAAAATTACAATATCTTTAATAATTTAAAAGATAAATCCACAATTTTTTTTTGTACATTTTCTGCAAGTTTTTTGTTCAAGTCTTTTGATTTGCATATATTCCTGCAGAAGTTTAAGATTTGTGCAGTCCATTCTACGGTCTAGAATTTTGTGCTGATTCAGCAGCAGCTCGGAGCAACCTGACACCCTTCTAAAATTGTGAAAGGAACCAATGACAGATCATAAAATTCGCAAAAAATGTTTCTCGCGCTTTGGCTGTTTTTGTCTTGGCATGGAAATCAACCCACACTCAACGCGCGATTAAACATTAAATAAGCTAACGCACTAACGGACTGCGACATGATCATTATGCAGATTTATGACTTCAACACTTGCAACTGATAGTGCGGCCAGCCCCCTTCTGCACCCCCCCTTCTGCACCCCCGCCCCTGACCATTTCGTTGTTAACAAAGTTGTTTGTTTATGAGGCGCTTGGCTTGAATTATGGCTGAATATTAACAACAATTTAGCGGCTCAGACTTGTCGCCAGCTTCCACAGCCATTAGCAACGACACTAGAACGGATCGGTTCAGATAAGTACCGGGCTATATAGTGGATTGGAGCATATGGATTGCCCATATCTATGTAGGCCCCAAGTGGGCGTCTCAAATTGCCTTTAATTAATCATTTTGTCATGGTACTCAGCTCTAATTAAATTCAATTTCAAGAATCGATCACTCGGTCCGTCATGTTGAAAAATGGTTATTTAGCCATTGCGAAATCTCGTCTGGGCTAAGCGCTCTAATTGGTTTTACTTTATTTTATTTTACTGATATTTTTTCTTACTCTGCCTTATAATGTCCCCGATAACTGTTTAATTGCCAAACGTTAACAAGGAACCCACTGAAAACACTGAAATTGTTGCATGCAACTCTTGGTATTGGGTCTTTGCAGTTCGACTTTGTAACCAAAACATTGCAGCCGCCCCATCGGGCCACGCCCCCTCGATAAGGCGTTACTATCTGTCGGTCAGCAAAATGTTTGTTTAAACTGCGCTTTTGGCTGCCAACGAAATGGAAACACCAAAGGTTACAGTGGGGCAAAGCCTTTAAAAACAACAAGACAAATATGAATGCTTTAATATTGTAACTGTGCTTTACCTGTATAATATTAAATTGATTCCCATCAAATGATACTGTTTTATACCGCAGACCAATATTAGAAACCTATGAATTGCAATTATTATTATATTAGCATTTTAAAATGATCTACAAATTAAATAGTTGTTAATTGAAGAATAAAACGTATTAAGACCAACAGTTTAGAAACAGCTTTTAGCTTTACATGGTACCTTAAAATAATAATATAATAATATAATATTAAATTAATACAACACTTTATTTGAGAAATATATGGTGGTCACTGTTTTCTTGGGTGCGTGAGATGGTTTGTCTCTCACCTCCACCCTGCTTCTATATCATTATTTTTGATACACAGAAAAAAATGAAAGCCTTTGGTTGGCTGACTATATTTAATAAAAAAATTCCCTTTCAAAGAATATAGACAAAATTGCATAATACTTGACAAAATAATTATTTGAATTTGTTTTCAGATTTACAAAAACCTAAAAGATAAAATATTTATATTAGTTTTTTCTCTAAGCATTTTCTTTAGTATGCTAGATGGCATGTGTGTCGATTGCAATTAACTAGCTGGTAATATGAGCGGGCCAAGAACCAGAGCCCCCCTCCCCCTCCCCCTTCAACTCCCCTTTGACCTGTTGGCTTTCTGCTTTGCATTTGTCGCTTGTCGTTCGTCTGGTTTATTGCACTTTTGGCAGCTAATATTTATTAACCATAATTATCGGTTGCCGCCGGCCGTTCTAACTGTACACGATCTTTTGGGCACGGCTTCCGGGCCAGACCAACTCGCCTTAATTGCCAGCAAAGGCAGCAAAATCAGCAAATGCAGCCGTTTGTTGGCATCATGCAAATTACTTGACTCGACTTGGCTCTGAATCGAGTGGGCCGGCACAGCTGAACTCAAATTGATAGATGGGCCGAGGTGAGGACAGGCCAGCATTGTGGCCGGCATAAAAAGCGCCGACTCATCTTTTGCCAAACAAATCCATTTCCCTCGACGTGGAAAAAGCGCTTTTCTTTTTGGCATTGAATGAAAATGCGAAGGTAGCCAAAGTGAATGTCTGTTGATGTTGCCACTTGCCACTTGCCACCGTTGGTGTTGCTGGTTGCTGGTTGCCAGTTGCCAGTTGCTACTGTTGCAGCTGGGCCAGCGAAATCTTTTGGCCGGAAGCATCGACAAATTTGCACTAAATGGCGCCATGGCACGCGCATGATCATCATCAACACAATCATCGTCTTTTGGCCATTCAACAGATTATGTTGATGGTTTTATTATTTTTCTTTTTGGGTATTTTTTTTGGCGATTGCTCGCGCTTCGTGATTTAATTTTTTTCCACCTGGCTTGGGGTTTGTTTTTTCGTTGCCTAAATTAAAAGGCATACGCTCGGATGTAGTTTGTTGGAAAATTAAAAAGAAAAAAGTACGAAATTGATAGATAAACCGATTTAATGGGCCAATAATAAACGAGTATTAAAACCCAAAAAAAAAAATGTAATTATATTTGGGTATATGGAAAGGTAGATTTACGTTGAAGAGGTAAACAATGTGGCAAACATTTTTTGGCAACGATAAAATATCAACTTGGAGAGATTATAAAATAAATTTTAAATAAAGACATGCTAAATAAACTGGTGGCTTACATAAAAAACTTACCTAATAGCACATTATAATTAGATTGCAATTTATGCGGAAAAAGAATGTATTAGGTGAATTTCCGAAACTATTTGATTGACGGATGTTCCTAAAAAGATAAAAGAGTAGAAAAATAATTTAATTTAGCTTTGAAGAACTGTAGAGGAAATATCATTAAGCAAAATGATATAATTTTCACTAGTTTTCATAATTAAAAGACTTAGGACACAAACTTCAGAAATATTAAAGCTTAAACTTAAAAAAAACAATTATTAAGACATTTTTAACAATGGGTTTGTCATCATAACATATTTTAAACAACCCAATGTTTCCATTTCGCAGTTAGAATTTTCCATCTACCGAATGGGAATGGGAAAAAACAAAAGACTTAGGACACAAACTTGGTAGTTATTTAAGCGTACGCGCAATTGAAATGACAAATGCCACAATGCATATATCCATATGACGCAAGTGGCCACACAGACCCCCTTCTTGGCCACAGTTTTACCCACTTGGTCTGGTTTTTTTTTGGTCCCTCTATAATTTACTTGGTATGCGTGCGCGTTCAATGCATTTTTCCTTTATTTCTCTGCACGGCGGCAACGATAATTTTCATTTTTTTTTGCGCCGCTGCCGTTTGTTGCCTGCCAATAAAAGTCTTTGTCAACGATTTTGTTGTTGTAATCAAGTCACACGCATGCGCAACGAAGACAACTATTTCAAACATTTCTGTGGCGGCTCTCTTCATTTGCATTTAATTCCAGCGAAAGAAATAAAACATATATCTATATACACCCATTTCCCCTCCCTCCATCCGACTGATAATTAAATCGCATTTAATTGCCCTCAACGGTAATAAAAACAATGTGTGGCAATTGTGAGAACCCACAGAAGCCATTGACATATGGCATCGACATCGGCATCGGCATCGGAATACTGAATACTGCAACGATTGCAAAACATATTGCCAACCATTTGTCCAACCAGATATTGTTCGGGCTGAGTTATTTGCCGTTGCCGTGGCACAAGACAAACGATATGCATTCATTACTTATGACAGCAATGAATGCATATCCCAATGGCCCTTGAAAGATCAGAAGAGATCGGATCGGGGGATGGGCAATCGTTTTCCGATTGGAATATCACTCGCTTATTTCGTTTTCCGATTGGACTATCATTCGTTTATTTCATCTTCTGGGAGGAAACCACTTTAAATACCCTCTGATTTATAAGTAAGATAAGTATAACTTTAACTTTAGTTGTTTATAATAAAATATTACACGATATCCAATTGGTAGCAAATACAATTTATTTTAATATTTGAACACCACAAAATCCGGAAAAAAAAACATCTCGATTTTCCGAGTTTATAATCAAAACCATCAGAAATAGTGATCGAAAGTTGAATTGTTGAAATCAATTCTTACCCTAAGAAAAAGAATATCGTTAAAACAATTTTCTCTAAAAATCTGCGTTCAAAATTTTTAGTTTAACGTTGATAAAATTTTTAACCCATTTTCATGTCAGTAATTTTTCAGTTTCCGATGACTTGTGGTGACCTCCAATTTGACTTCCAGAGTCCATAACTTTACCAATTTTAATCCGATTTTAAAGTGACATACCTCTAAAGACTCGTGGAATCATTCTCTAAAAATCTGCATTCAAAATTTTTAGTTTAACGTGGATCAAATTTTTAACCCATTTTCATGTCAGTAATTTGTTAGTTTCCGATGACTTGTAATGAGGTGACCCCCAATTGGACTTCCAGAGTCCATTACTTTACCAATTTTAATCCGATTTCAAAGTAACATACCTCTAAAGACTCGTGGAATCATTCTCTAAAAATCTGGATTCAAAATTTTTAGTTTAACGTGGATCAAATTTTTAACCCATTTTCATGTCAGTAAATTGTTAGTTTCCGATGACTTGTAATGAGGTGACCTCCAATTGGACTTCCAGAGTCCATAACTTTACCAATTTTAATCCGATTTCAAAGTGACATACCTCTAAAGACTCGTGGAATCATTCTCTAAAAATCTGCATTCAAAATTTTTTCTAAAGACTCGTGGAATCATTCTCTAAAAATCTGCATTCAAAATTTTTAGTTTAACGTTGATCAAATTTTTAACCCATTTTCATGTCAGTAATTTGTTAGTTTCCGATGACTTGTAATGAGGTGACCTCCAATTGGACTTCCAGAGTCCATAACTTTACCAATTTTAATCCGATTTCAAAGTGACATACCTCTAAAGACTCGTGGAATCATTCTCTAAAAATCTGCATTCAAAATTTTTAGTTTAACGTTGATCAAATTTTAAACCCATTTTCATTTCAGTAATTTTTCAATTTCCAAGGACTTGTAATGAGGTGACCTCCAATTGGACTTCCAGAGTCCATAACTTTACCAATTTTAATCCGATTTCAAAGTGACATACCTCTAAAGACTCGTGGAATCATTCTCTAAAAATCTGCATTCAAAATTTTTAGTTTAACGTTGATCAAATTTTGAACCCATTTTCATGTCAGTAATTTGTTAGTTTCCGATGACTTGTAATGAGGTGACCTCCAATTGGACTTCCAGTGTCCATAACTTTACCAATTTAAATCAAATTTTTAACCCCTTAGGAAATATGTTTTGGCCAAAATCAGATCGATTTTTCAGTTTTTTAATCAAAACCCTGGGAAATAGTGGTCGAATGTTGGAATGTCATACCTTGTTGATTTCGTATAAATTTTCCTATCAAGTTGGATGCTCAGTACTACATAGTAGCCTTCCTCAAAGTTAAACGTATGAAACACGATTTAAGTATAATCTGAAGCTTTTTGTTTTGTTTCAATTGGACATTGTAATAATACATATTTGGGTGTTTGCCAATTTTCTAGCATTATCAGCACGTAACCATTTTTCCACCGAAAAATGAATTAAAAATTTTCATTGTCAACTCCGCTAAACGGCTACTTATCGCATTTAATTGTGATTATAATTCGTCTGTTTATGGCGGAGACCAGAGCTGCAATTAGCTGGCAGTTGATTAACAATAATTGCGATGTGAAACACTTTAAAATGCCATAAAAGAGACTTATGAGCGGCATGCCAAACGTAGTGGGTTGCGGGATTTTATTGGTGTTGCAGAGATCGCAGAGAATGCCCCACATTTGGTCAGACCCCCAAAAGTGGTAGAAAAATGTGTGTTCAACAGGATGCAATCAATGTCATCCGACAGCCGGTGATATAATTAAGTCGAGAATGCCGAATAATTGATGCCAATTGATTGGACAGGAAGCGCATAAATTGAACCGAAACCAATCGAACAAATCGAATCGAATGCAATTGTCAATTCTACGAAAACGAGTGCATAGAACTTATGACAGCTTCATTGTAGGAAAATGGAAAATGGTTAAATTGAAAAACTGCAAAAACAGATGGCGATCTTATCGCTGGACTTGCGACAAGTTGATCGATCGATGGGACCACACATCGGTGGCAGCTTGTCGAACCTATCGTTATCGATTGGCAATCGGCACGATTCGGACACTCGACATGTGCCCAATAAATCGAACATTGAACATTGACAGACACACAACACTTGGGCGGTAGTTGGGTATAAATTATCTTTTCAGCCGCCATCATTTTTCCTTCGCCCAAACAGTTTCCTTATTTGCCACGCCAAATAAATTAAGATGTTGTTAACATAATTGTAATCTTTAATGGCGGGGTAAAAACGAAAAGAAAGTAATGAAAACTGCGCAAACACCAAATGATGAATGTGGCCAGATAAATTCAGCGAATTAAGTGAAGGAAATTTTGTTTAAGTCTAAAAATGCCTGCGAATAAAGCTTAATTGTGGATGAAATGATAGAGTGGCTAAACGCTTAAACAAAATGGTTTATGGTGTGTGCCTAATGATAATACGCAGTTTTCCCAGTCTTCAATTATTCGCTTAATGTCTAAAAAAAAACCTATTAAACAATTTAAATCCTGACTTACTTTTACCTTCGTTTTAAATTGATTGGTACATTGGTATAACTTTTTTTTAATATTTAGCTGTGTCAAATAATAATGTTTTACAGTTAAAACCATTTAAAATCTGTATCTTAATTATTTCAGCTCTTATCTCTTTATTTAAATTCTTGTATAATTTAAGTTAATTCATTCACATTCTGGTGGTGAAAAATGTTCTTTTTTAATTCCAGACTCCATCCGCACTCCTTTGAATACCATAACTATTGATTAATTGGTTCGATCTGTGGGCTCCTCGATTCCGTGATTCATTCTGGTCTTGGTCCCCCTCCAGTTATTTGCATTTTACAGATCGCGTTCGCCGCCAATCGAAGGCATATATGTACATGTGTACATTCGCATATCACATATGCTGCTGGTCGCCCATAAATATTTGCTTATGGTAACCTTGGGTGCGTGGCTTAAACCCGTTATGGCCGGACGGGCATTATCTCGCTTTGGGTGCGCATTTTCCGAGACTTGCCTGCGGGGCATAATTGGGTTTTAATTGATACCAAAACGAAAAGCGAATGAAAAACCCCCCACAAAAGGCGGCTGAACTCAAATCAGTGCCACGAAAAAATCGAAAGTCTGAAGTATGCATGCAAATTCTAGTAAAGGGAAGTGATTAATTTTGACGTTGCGGAGGCTTGGCTTAGTTTTAGTTTTTTTTTTTTTTTTACCAGTCACATATCACATCATATCGAATTACCGAGCAGCCTTAACAACACAATTAAGACCCATTTACATTTTTGTTTTTTTTTTTTTGTGGGTTTTATTTCCATTTTTCCCCGCAGCCAATTGAATTGGCCTAATGAGTGCAACGAATTTGACAGCATGGATATGGATATCTATGGATATATGGTCATATATAGCGGCCCATTCGGATCTGTCGATGCATCTAATCCGCGGCCGCTGATTGTTCATTCTGAAAAATATGTGAAAGGGCCGTCGCCGGGTTGTCAACGCGATTGGAATACACAAATATAGCCACGCCGATATGCAGATCGAAGCTTATAAAGCCACGGACTACAAATCATTGAGTCACGCCTATGAAATTTACATAAATATGAACATACAAATAAAAGAAAAGGAAAACGTTTAAGCGAGCCGAAGGAATCTCGCCCAACAAAGAATGTTTAATGCTCTGCAAGGTATTCAATAAATCAAATAAGTTGTCGTGGGAAAAATAAAAGAAGAAAAGGTAATTAAAATGTATTTAAAATAAAACGAAATCACTATAGTAATTTGTATTATTTAATATTATTTTATAAATGAACATATTTAAAAAAAAAAAACTAAAAGACTTTAATAAAAAATACGTTAAACATAACTAGACTGAATTAAGTACGTCTATGAAAAATCATATATTTTGCAGATTAGCTCTTTAAGAATTATTTGGCATCAAGAATCATTGATATAAAAACAATAAAACAGTCAATTGCTAACGTGAGACCTTAACTTCCCTAATAAACTAAACACACGAACTGCTTATGATATTTAAAGGACTTTTGCAAGTCTCAAATTTAGTTAGAGTATGCAAAATGCAATTCATCAACTGGCAATAAGCATAAAGCCATAAAACCATCGACTGACTTAATGGAGTCGTTTGCGCGACAAAATTGTTTAGTGCAGCTGAAAAAAAAAATCGAATGCCCCCTTCGCCGCCCATTGATTGGGCCACGCCCCTGGCATTTTTTCATGGGGGCAGTGGATAAGAAAATCGGCAAGAAATAAAAGAAGCCGAGCGGAGGCAGAAAAAATGCTAAAGTTCGTTTCTTAAGTCTTTCGTTTGGCGGCGCCAAAGATTGCGCAAAAAATTTGGGGAACTGAAAAAAACTGAAACAACTCCCGAAATCCCAGAAATCCAACATCGTGCAACAACTTAAGCAGTTTACAAAAACTAAAGCCAGTAAATAATATGACCAGAGGCTTGAGGATAATTGTTTGGTTATCTCAAATATGTTTCTTGGTTTTTCTTTGTCTCGATTACTGCTCCAATTTAAAATATCGCAAAGAAACCAATCCCAAAATCAAATCAAAACCGAAAAACAAAAAAATTGCAACATTTTGCAGCAGTAATTATTGTTTCCAGGCTATATCGACGTGTGGGCGTGGCAGACTCAGCCTTAGAATGCGGTAGAGAAAGCCACAATAACAACAGCAATGCGGCGGCAGCAGAAAATAAACAAAATATCGAGTTGGGCAAAGTAAAGTAAACAAATTGGTGCCAAGGTTGCCGCGGGACAAACAAATAGGGTCCAAAGCCATAATTAGATCAAAAGTCATAATTTTTCTCTATTTTTTTTAGTTACCTTTTCGCCGCCGCTCGTTGCTGTAACAACAAACAAACAACCACAAAAGGTGCACAACAAAAAATAACGCCAGCTATAAAGAAGCAAAGCCAAAGCCTCGACCAAAAAAAATCACTTTAATTTGAGCGCATTTCATTTTGTCAAGTCGTTGGTCTGGCTTTTATAGAAAGAAAAAAAAAAGCACCAACAATAGAGCACGTTTTGTAGGGCGGTCAGAAAAAAAAAACGGAAAAATTCGTAGCCAATTTAAATGTCATTGCGCCATTTTGATCTCCACCCCAACCCTTTCGCCTGGGCCAGCTTTTAATTCGAAATTGAAAACCGAAAAGTACAAATCTTATCAATGGATTATCTACAAGAGCGGAACAGCATCGAAAAAATCAGGGGAGGGAGGGGTAGGGGGGTGGTGGGTGAGAGGTCAGCGGTGGTTCACGGAGGCGTCAACTAGCCACTCACAAAGTGATTGGATCCCGATCGATTCGGCCAGATAAAATAAACCAAACCAAACCAAACCCAACCACTGCCGAGCTGCGATTCGAAAGTGAAAGCCACACAAAGCGAGGGCTCGGTGGATCAGTGGTTCTGGGCTGGGTTGTGGGTCAAAAGGTGAAGCCTTCGGTGGTTCAGTTCACCGAAGATGCAACAAGTGGAAAATAAAGCACTAAATAGCCTGAAGGTCTGAACAAGTTCCCTTTGAAACATAGTTTATATTGTCATTATATAATATTATTAGTATGTATGGTTTACAGAAGACCAAACTCTTCAATGATTCTAGCATCACAATAAATAAAAAGAATGCCTTAAAAAATATAAAACCCAAGGCAAATAAAAACGAGTTAGTTTAAGTGCATCTCCGAATTATATAATTATATAATGATATCCCCACATATAAATTGGCAGTTACAAACCGAACCAATTCACGGCATTTGAAGGTGGAAAATAAATATGTGGAACTTTTAACAAGTAACATATCCTTGTAGGTTTTCCAATAAAAGAGGAAAGCAATAAAGTTAAGCCAGTTGTTGATAAATTAATTATAGTTGAGCAGTTTTATTTGTGACTGCCACAAAGGACAGCCACTGTGATTAATTTTGCAGTTAAATATCAATTACCCGTCAAACTTGGGCACTTAATCCCATTTAACATCGGCACACAATACCCTGAGGTGTCAGAACCACTCGGCACCACCCGGCACCACCCTGCACTACCCGGCACCACCTTGCACCACCCTGCCCCACCCGACACCACCTGACACTGGCCGTGACCCAACCTTGCCCCGTCAATCAGCCAAGTGAATGCCAGGCAACTCGCCGTTGGATCTCCACTATCATCGGTGACACCACCGATCGATTGAACCGCCCTGACTTGCACCACTGAACCACCGAACCACCGAACCGAACCGAACTGAACCACCACGAGCAAATAGAGCATAGCCATGCCAAATGTTTGGCCAACTGTGTCTGCACAAAAATTTGAAAGTAATACTTCGCTACTTTTAAGAAATATATATATATTAACAGATCAAAGTGTCTTACAAATTCTACCACAATTTTCGTTATGAATACAAAACAGCGTATCTATAAAAAAATGATCATACAAATAAATATATATTCTAACTAAAAGCAATATTGACTAATATAACATTTTACCAAAATTTAAAAACATTTTTTTAGTATTTTTAAAAGTGTATAGTGTATTTTGTTACTTCCATTTCATTAAGTCATAGAACTACTATTTCTGTAAATATGGTTTGAAAATAAGAAATAAATTCCGTTAAGCACATGAAAACCAATACAATTGCTTTTATTATGGTACTAAACAAATCTTTATGAATTGCACAACAGACTTTAACTTTTTTATACCCTTGCAGAGGGTATTATAATTTCAGTCAAAAGTTTGCAACGCAGTGAAGGAGACATTTCCGACCCTATAAAGTATATATATTCTTGATCAGGATCACCTCCTGAGTTGATATAGCCATGTCCGTCTGTCCGTCTGTCCGTCTGTCCGTCTGTCCGTCTGTCCGTCCGTCTGTCCGTCCGTCCGTCCGTTTCTACGCAAACTAGTCCCTCAGTTTTAAAGCTATCTGCTTAAAACTTTCCCAAAAGTTGTCTTTTTATTGCAGGTAGTATATAAGTCGGAACGAGCCGGATCGGGCAACTATATCATATAGCTGCCATATAACTGAACGATCGGAAAAGCCATAACTTTGGTGTTTTTAAAGTTAGGAAGAAGGGATTTTCTATGAGCTTTATTTTTGGCCAATTAATCCGACCTAGCGAATTTCATAAGGATCGGACGACTATATCCTATAGCCGCCATATAACTGATTGATCGGAAGTGCCATAACTTTGGTGTTTGTAACGTTAGGAAGTTAGGATTTTCTATGGGTTTTATTTTTGGCCAATCAATCCGACCTACCAAATTTCATAAGGATCGGCCGACTATATCTTATAGCTGCCATATAACTGAACGATTGGAAATGACATAACTTTGGTGTTTTTAAAGTTAGGAAGTTGGGACTTTTTATGAGTATTAAGAATGCATCATATGAATAATTTGGGAGAATATAATTTATAGTATATTCTGCAAGGGTATATCAACTTCGGCTCCGCCCGAAGCTAGCTTTCCTTTCTTGTTTTATATTATGTTATTTAATAAAAGGAAAAATATGCTAATATAGAGTAATGTGGGAAAACATGTTTTTCTTTCTGTGTGATAATCAAACGAGATGGTCAATGAAATGCTGCGGGGCACCACCTCGATGTATGCAAATGTGGTGCGTCCTTCTAGCCGGTGAATCGACGGTGGGGGTGGAGGCTTCTCACACAGGCTGACCCACGCCAGTTTGATTGGGATTTAAATGCCTCAGTTTTCGAAGCATGTGGCGCGAGGTCTTGACATTGTACCTTGAGCATTGTCATGATTTGTTGTCATCAGCGGGTTGCAAATGAAAAGCTGCCAAAGCAAATCAAATAGCAAATAGCAAACGGCAAACAGCAAATGGCTAATAGCAGATTGTTTTGCCAACTTGAAGGCATGGCCATCCAGCATCGGATTCGGACGTCTCCACACCCAGTGGGCGTTGCACATGTGGTGCACGCTGGTGGTTGTGCACCACTGCTCCACTTTATGCTACATATTTTATTTTTCTCGTGAGTCATGGGGGCAGGAGGAGAATTGATGGGAGAGACTGGGCCGAGGCGAGTTAATGTTAGAAAAGAAAAACCTAAAAAACAAAACTGAAAATGCAATTGCACAACACGGCAGCGCGGCAACAAATTGATAAACCAAATGACGCGCTTGAGTGGTTGTTGTTGCCCGCGGTTGCGCCATGGAAATTCTTGCCAAGGTTCATTTAGCCGAACATGCCTTGCGCCTTGCTTTAATTAAACTTTTGCCCACTAAATGTTTTACTTTTCGAATCGGCGGTGGTGGAGTGGTAGTGGTGGTGGTAGTGGCAAGTAGTGGTGCCTTACGGTGTTTTCGCCTGCGGTTACCCTTTGAAGTTGCCCAAAAAAGGGGCGCGAGCCATAAATGAGGCATCCCACCACCGAACATATGTGGGTGGCTAAATGATTTGCATCGCATATTGCACAATCCGCTAATTAAAATGTTAGATTATGCCCATGGGGTTGGGTGTATCGGAAAATGTGGGTGTTAATGACATCTTCTCATATGCTTTTCTATGACAGCAATCTATAAATAGGAATCACTTCAGTCATGCATTGGAAAATGCATTAATTACTACTGAACTATACAGTGATTACAACCTTAAATGGAAAGAAAATCTTAGAGATGACAGCTTTTAATTCGTCACTCATTTACGTTAATAAGATTTTATAAAAACTTTATTAGCATATTACTTTAATGTTTATACTACATACTATACTTCAAATACAAATCATTCGACAATAAAATTCTCAAAAATAATACCATTTAAGAACACAATGAAATCCTCATGGTAAGCCACACTTCCCCCGGAGCTCCATTAAACCCCTGGGGTTACCCAATCGAGCGGAATGGCTTTTGGTTTGTTACCATTAAGGCTGCTGCCTGGATGTGGCACTTTGTCATCTTGCAGTGGCATTTCGGAGATGCGAGCACTCAACACCGACACTTTGTGGCATGTGGGCGAAGTTTATCTTTGGCTGAGGGCCCAGAGTCAGAGTCAGAGTTGCCGTTGCCGTTGCCACAAGATAAACATGGCCAAGGTGTCCGCCACTTGGGGCTCTCGCCATAATTACAAGAAGCTGTTGTCGCCGTCGTCTTTTGGCCAGAAAAGCACAAAACAGGACAGAAAGAAGAAAGACTGGCAGAAGTTTAAAATACCCTGCAGAATTAGGTAAAGTATAAATACAAGTTAGGGAAAATTCGCAAGCAATGAATATTTGAAAACCGGAAATTTAAAAATAGATTACTTATTATCAGAAATATCAACTTTATCGAAGAACTAGTAATACCTTCTGAAAGGGTATTTAAGGCAGCAATAGTCGCGGAGACAGCGAAAAAAAAATAAAGTTTGCAATAAGTTTTGGCTTACAAATTTGCCAAACAATGCAGATCGCTGGGCACGACGTTGAGCCGCGGCTCTTTGGCTTTGTCTGCGGCTTTACTTTTGGCCAAAGTCGCCAGCGGTCTGGACTTGGGACTCTCGGATCTCGAATCGCGGCTAGTGACTAGCAACTAGCAACTAGCAACTAGCGTCTAGCGACTTGCGATCGGGGACTTGCAGTCGCTCGAGCGGCTGATGGAACTCTTTCCTCGTGTGTGAGTGCCGGCAATTACGGTTGCCCCGACTTGGACTCGTGCCACGCGTCCGCATCTACAAGACCAACAAATTATGGGGATCCCCCGTCTCGGGGTACATCAAATCCGGCGGTACTTCCACTCCAATCTCCTCGCATCTTATCAGATCGACTGCCGGATGGAAGGCTCTAGAAGGAGGTCATACCCAACTCGACTCCTTACTTAACTTTAATTCATTAAATATTTAAGACCTGCTCGAGAAAATACACCTCATATTGGCAAAGCTTCCAGATGTTATGGTAATAACAAAAGAGTTTTATCTGCATAAATTTCAATTAATACTTTAATCATAAATAAGATTAAGGATAACATTAAAGTTTCAGTTTTTTGGGCTTGAAGTTGGGCCAAGAAAATGAAATCTAAATAAGTTTCCTATCTTTATAGAGATTATTATTTACAACAAACAATATTACACTTTTTACTCTTATATTAATACCAAACAATATTACACTTATTTTTATTCCTTCTCTAATAAAATAGTTATCACATTGTTTCAAGGACTATGATTTTAGAATTGTTTTTGCTTGGTGTTTTTTGTATTTGGGTTCTACTGTATCGGCTGACTTTAATATATGTATATTCAAATCGAAAACAAAGACAAAAAGGGTTCGCTGATCTCCGAAATGGAGCAACAATTTTTGTTTTTTTTTTTTCGGTTGTATTTATTGTGAAGTTAAAAAAGTTTGCAAACTTTTGCGGTTGGCGATTTATTTTCGGTGCTTTTTTGTTGTTGTTGCTGTGGCAGGTTCACAACGAACACGACCAGAGTGAAAGAGAGGGGCGATGGGGAGCCAGGCAGCAAGGGAGATGGGGATAGAGCGGAGCAGTGGTAACGGGAAACTGTCCAAGTTATCCAGTTATCCATGTGCCTCACGCAGCAGTCGAAACGAGAGCAAAAGTAGCCACCGACATCGCTTGTTTCGGTGCATGTTGCCGCTGCACTGGAAGAAAATACCCTTAAGTCCCGACTCGTTTCCCTAGGGATGTGCCGGGAGAAGAACTGTTCGATCAAAGCAAATGAATTGCGTTTCAAAAATATCACAGCTAAATAAACATTTGAACATAGATAACATATCGGTTTCAATATAAAGATATTGATTATATCAATTATATTTACAAAATTCATTTACAAAAGCATATAAGAAGCTATTCTATCGATGGAAAAATGTAAATACATATATATATCTTTTGTAAAAATGTCCAAAAAAATATTTTATATTTTTTCTTTTAATTAAAAACCAAGAGTTATTTAACAACAAGCTCAAAATTTTTAAGAATAAGTATACAACTGAAAATCCTGAATGAAATGTAATAAAGGTGTGTTAATTAATACTTGTATATTTAAGTTCCAGATTTACCTAATTAGAATGTATGTGATACAAATGGAATAAAGTGTAAAGTTTTTGTTTAACCCATAAGATAGAATCCGTCTGATAAAAATAAGTTAACATGAACCATCATTTATTTGGTGATCATTTATAGGAACTGATATTATTTTTTCCGGTGTGCCGTGGTTGCTGCTTTTCGCTTTTTGTTTTCTTAGCAGTTTAGCGCCCGCTGTCCATGATTGTCCCCATGCCCCACTCAGGTAGCCCCCGTCGCACCCCGTCCCCGCCCCTGCCCCTGCCCCTGCCCCCCCCACCACTCCCCCTCTGAGGAGTGTGTCCACGTACCAACATTGGCCTAATGTTGCACATTGTGTGCTGAGCCTGATCTTGTTTATTATGCAAGAAAGCTGCCAAAGTGAGCCAAAGCCGAGCGACACACCGATATACGAGTGCCGAAGCCAAACGGCAACAATCGCAGAAAGTAAATTTACAAAAATTTCAATTGAACAAAGTGCTGAAGACTCTTGACCAGCGACAAGAGAAATGGGAAGTTATGGGGACATGACCGGGTTGTGTCGAAAGTATCTCCACGATCACAAAAAACGTAGCCAAACATTGTAGGTCCCAAAGTGTTCCTACTTGGATAATACCGAAATACTGTTCAAGTCAATTGAAAACTTTAAAGCGCACTCAATAGAAACATTATTTTAAATAATAAAATAATCGATTTTGTCTTATGTCAATTAATTTCTTCAAAATATATAAGCCTGATGCTAACATTATTTATTCTTAAGGTTTTTTAATTGAAATATATAATTTCGAAATAAATATTTTAAAATATGATTGACTTTTTTTTAAGCATTATAATTGCCTAAAAAAATGACGAGATTTTGCAATAGCAAATCATTTTGTTCTTTTCCATAAACTTTAAGCTTCGCAAGTGATTGAACAAGTAATTCTTTATAACTTTTTATTAACAAGATTCATATTTAAATTATAAGGTTCAGCAAATAACATTAATTAAATCCCATTATATTTCAGACAATGCATATTACCAATACTAAAAGCATAATTTAATTTACGTTCTAAATTTCATTTAGGAATACTTAAAACTGATTATCTATTGTTTCAATGTTAATGAAAGTGACATATGTAAAACCATATTTCAAATCACATTTCAAATTAAATTTTGGGTAAACTCTAAAAAATGATAATTCTTTTGTGTTAATATCAATGTGATATTTTGTATTTTGAACACATTTGTTTTATTCAGTTAAACATTTGTAATGTTTGTTTTTGGGTGTTGTTTTGATTTTTAATTTCCGAAAAGGTTGCCATCACTTTCACATGCACACAGCACTCTGTCCATATAAAGTGGCTAATTTTTGGGCCTGTATCATCATCACTCTTGTGTGTTATTACGCATACCTTTTGCTAATTTATGACTTGTTTCACTAACTGGATGCACCTTGTTTTTTTATATTAACGATCGATTGGCGAAATAAAGCCCACGAAAAAAAATCACAGCGAATATATCTGATAAAAATCACATTTAAAGGCAAGTGCAAGCCAATTACCGTTAGTCGTGTTATGCGATATATTTAAACGATAATTTCCGAAACTCTTAGTTTTTTGTTCGAAAAAGAACCGAAACCGCCGTCGGAAAAAGTTGAGCGATTTAAATTGCTCCACACAGCGCGCACTTTGAATTGCGACTGATCGCTGGGAATCGGGGATCTGATAAAGCACCATCGGTACGATGTGGAATGGAACGGGGGAACGCGGCGGAATGGAACGATTGGGGGGAGGGAGGGGGGTTGTTGGCACTGTCGCAAAGTGGGCGGCTCTGCTGCGCGTAGGCCTAAATGTTAATGCAATTTGCTTTAAGCGCATATGGAACAACGCGATCGGGGTCTTGAGTTGGTTTCGGATGGTAGGGTGTTTCAGATGGAGGAAGTGGGGGAGTGGAGGAGAGCAGGAGTGGAGACCACAACAACAACAGCAACAACAACCAACAACCACCGACTGACGCTGTTCTTTTGTGACATATGGAAGTGGGTCGGGTCAAGAGGTGAGTGCTTAAAATGCTTTTTAATGCAGCAAAGCTGCCAACTTGTGGTCATTACGGGGTTCCTTTTTCACTCCACTGGATGATGCCGAATGTTGGGCAAGCGATGGGTAACCCCAATACACAGATCATTCAAAAAGCTGGCCAGGAACATTTAAGTTGATACCAAGATCTAAAAGCACTTCTTTAACAACGATGACTTATGTCAGAGTTCCTAAGGATTTATTTAAAAGTACATATATGTTTTGGTATTCGAAAATGTATCAAGAACTTTTTACAAAACCATTTTACATGACTTTTTAAAAATAATTTCATAAAATGGAAAGGATTTATTTAAACACATTTTTTGTAAGCACAAATGAATCTCGTACATGCAGCTTAGAATTTAGCTATCTGAATGTTTTATTTTATCAGGTTTGAATTTTTGTAATTATATTATACAATTTAAGGCAATTTGATGAAGTAATCTTGTTGATTTCATCAGTATATTATTTAAATTAATTTTATTATTACTAAAAAATGGTTAACTTGTTTGGGATGTAGCGGTTTTAAATTGTATTAATATAAATATATACAATCTTTTTCTTTGGCGATATTTTTTTAATTTGCAACTTACTGCATTTTAATTGAAGGTCTTACCTAAATAAAGAATGACAACAAAATATTTACAAGTTGGTATTTTAGAACCATATTGATATTTTAATGTATACAACTTAAATCATTAGATTAATTTATTATGCAACTAAAGACCCACAAATTTCTAAGTCAGTTGTTTTTGGTATGCACAAGGTAACTGGAATAAAAATGCTTCCCGGGTATCAGCATTTACAGATGCAACCTTGCTTTAATTCCGCCACTCGATCATCCTTCAGTCCGACCGGACTTCCTCCCCCTGAAATTTATATAGACATACGAATATGTGGAGGCCCTTGTGGTGGGTTCTGGTTCTTTCATGGGCAAGGTCGTCTTTCTTCCATCGAGATGGTTGCGGTTCAGTGGGATCGGAAGTGTTTTACTGCCGCCACTCGGGTGTTTTGGCTAATCCAAAACCGAGTCCAAGTCAGCGTTGCAGAACTGCAGGCAAATCAGATCATAATTCGGACTGGGAGCTATAAACACGAGGGAATCAGGTCATTCGCGTTATACACCCATTAGCTGTTCTTTATCGGAGATGTATTGCGACGCACCCGAGCGGTATTCATATGCATATGATTAAGCCAAAATAAATCAGCTTACCTCAATCGCCGGATCCAGCCTCCAGCAGAACAGGTTCAATTTTCAAATAATTTGATTTTTTGTATACTTTTTTGCACTTCTTTTTTTTTGAGATTCTTTCGGCTGCACCATAAACAAAATTATTTAATTTGCATATTAGAAATTATTTGTTTCCCTCGCTTTGTTGTTTTATTATTTGTTGTTGTTGCTGTTGCTGTATTTTATAAATCACTGCTGTATATATTCTATATGTGTATTAAACAAATTCACAAAAACAAAAACGAGTAAAAAAAAGTAACAATTAGCAGCAATTAAGTATGTGACTCTCAATGTGGCCACAAAAAAAATGTGAATTACCCGCATGTATAAAGTGATATATTTAATCAAATCATAAGCCACTTCACTTCACACCCGCTCAGTGTTTGAACGATTCTCTTGCCCTTTTGGCCGGGCTAAAAGCGAGAAGAGGGAATTCGTCAGCTCTGGCCGAAAGCGAAACACTGACTGACTGGCTGATAAAAACAGACCCGTCTGGAAGCGAATCGAGCCGAAAAGTCCCAGACGAAGACAACCGATCCCCAAGCGATCGTGGCTGAAACGACTGAAAGCCAGTGGAACGGGCCAAGTTAGTGGAAACGAAACACGGCCCAAGCTTCGGGGGGTGAGTGGGGGGGGGAATATGCTAATCATAGGCCTCGGAAATATTAAGCCCTGGATTAGTCAGTGGGCGTTCGAAAAAGGCAGCAGAAATAAGTCGGGCAGTTGAAGTGCGGCAATTGCAGGGATAAAGGCTCATTAAGGGCCACCACATAAATTGCAGGCCCAAAAGAAAACCGCTTTTGTTGGAGGTCCTGAAATATACCTATTAACGCACATTTGAACTTAAAGCTTATATTATAGGCGGCTTATATGTGTTGATTTAAATTGAATTCGAAATGTAATTCAAATAAAGTCATTTAAGATATACCAAAAATGCATACTACATTTTAGAAGAGCGACTTTGTTTTGTTAGCTTCAGTTCATTAAAATTATAGTTTTCCAAAAATAGAATTTTGGTTTTAATTTATTTAAAAAATATTATTTTAAAGTTTTTCCGGCTCGAGGTCAACGGTTGAAAAAATTCAAAACAAAAGTTTATAATTAAAATAATCATCGAAAGGTCGCCAACAAACAAAATATTAAAAAAATATATATATTATTGTAAAATTTATTTAAATAATAGTATGCTGTTCCGAAAGAATACCAAGAAAAATTAAATTTGAATTGACATTTTAGAGGATCTCTATAAGTAACTTACAACATACATATTTTTTTCAAATTACACCTGAAAAATGTAAAACAATTCAAATAAATCTATGGAAATTAGCTTTCTCTAAAATACTTATGTCATGTTTATTTTATTACTATTACTGAGAATTGTTGTCCTTAATGGGTAATATTTATCACCCAACTAACAGTTTAGTTTCATTCTATATTTTTTATGCTCCATGCAAAGTGCACAGACGGAAGTTGTATAAAACAAAAAAAAATGTACAAAACCAGAGAAAAAGGGGGAAAATAAAACAAACCAATAATCGAAATCATTAGACAAAGGCGAACTAAGGCAATGGTTGCAATGAGTCCGACAACAATAACAAGAAATAATACTTGCCGATCGAATCTAATTGGCGGAGCGGGAAGCGGGGGATGGGGCAATGGGTGGGAGGGGGCGGGAATGGGTTGTGGGGAAGGGGAGGGGGAGCGGGAGCGGGAGCGGGCAGCTCAGTGGAGTCCATTGGGTGCGGCGCCAACGCTAAACATAACGGCACAATTATAGTCGCCGTCAGATATGTGCACACATATATCTCAACACTGAAAAAAACAATCACCAACAAATGTCCGTAGTTCATTTGTACCAAAAAGGATAAACAAAACTTATTTTTCCAGAATTAATTAAATTTTCTATCCATATTTCTTATATATACAAAAAAAACCAAGCTTTTGTCTCAATTTTTTTTTAACATCCACCTTTGTTTAATAATTATTGTATTGGAAATATTTATTTTAAAAATTTTTTTAACAAAAAAAAAAACCTGCTTACGACCTCCAAAACTTTCTTAAAAACATTTTTTTAACCAACAATTGTTAATAACGTTTACAAAACACACATTTTATACAATATTCTAAATTCGTATTATAATTTCATAAAATATTCCTGTGTGTTTTATTACCCAATAAATAGTTATAAAAATCTAACAAAAGTTTTGGTTATTTTCTGTTACAAATTCTATAAATATATCATAAATTCAGAGTTTCAACATCGCAAAAAATGGTTTTAATGTTTTATATATACTTTTTGGAATGTCTCAAAAATCAAAAAAGTTTTGTTAAAAAAAAGCTTATGACTTTTTTTATGGAAGCATGGAAGATAGATCCTCCATTGTGTACAATATTTATAAACTGAATTTACAGTGCATTTTTTTCATGTGCACCGCAACGGTAACAGTGCGCATATGTATATTATAATTTTAAAATTTTTTTCCATACCATTTTTCTATCTTTTTTGCCACATTCTCCAAGGACAAACAACATTTTAGTGAGCGACGACGTCGCCGACGGCTAACGGCACAAACCCATTCCAAGATTGATCTACAAAATACAAAATACAAAATACGAAACTTCAGCTCCGAGTTTTTCGCGTTGCCGACTTTCCTTTTTCTAACCTACGTGCTGCGAGTGTGAGTGTGAGTGTGTATCTGTGTTAGCCAAGTGTGCGGGCGCGCACTAAAACAATTACAAAAACCGAAACAAAAACACAGACTTAACAAAAATAAGGCAGTAAAAAATTAAAATCCAGCTCCGCGAAGAAAAGGTGTGGCAACGTTCTGTTTCTGTGTGTGGTTACTAGACGATTGCTATTGCCATTGCTATTACTATTACTATTACTATTACTATAACTATTACAGTTACCGTTACAGTTACAATTTCAAAAGCCGCCAGCCAAAATGGCATAAATGAAAAAATTTGAGTTGGCTTTTTATTAACATGAAGCCAAAACTCAGTAGCGTTGCTAAAGGCTTCATGTTCCTTAAGTATTTGAAATCTATTTCAATATATTTAAAAAATATAATTAATTAAGACATTGAGTTTTTTGAAAGCAAACGTATTTAAATTGATTAATAGTTATGAGACTAATTATTTATGAAGCAGTTTAATGTGTTTTCATTTAATATATTAAAAAGAATAAATAATTAAATATAAATTTATATGGATATATTTAACAAACGCAATGAAATTTAAATATAGCTTTAGATCTTGAAGCCATAAAGAAAAAGCAGTGAGTCAAACTTGTAGATAGTATTTAACAACAAAATGATAATAAATTAAATATTACTCAATTTAAATTGAAAGTTATGTTAGGCTGTAAAATATATTTTTTATGTTTGTTTTATCATTAATTATTAAGCTACAGAAATGATATAGTCATAATATTTAGTTTTATATGTATATATGCTCAAAATCCAAGACAAAATCTTTTAGTTCGCCAATAAATTCAATCAGCGTTCGCCTCGTCATTGATTTTGGCCGGAAAATTTATGCTCAGCGAGGCGAAATCCTTTTTGGTCATTAAATTTTGGCGCTTGCCAAATCGCTTAGCAATTTATTCAAAGCGTCGACGACAATTCACTTTTCGGATATGGATTCTTGGGATTGGGATTGGAATTGGAATCGAAATCAGAATCGGGGCGTTTTTTCAGCAGGCTGGCGGTGGCTTTTGCGCAATGCCAAAATTTATTGCCAGCCACTTACCCGCCAGCAAGGTCAAAACACTTAGAAGTGGTGCTGCCGGTGGTGCGATTGGTGGTTCTGGTGGCTCTGGTGGTTCTGCTAGTTCTGGTGGTGCCGCCGCCATGGTTCCAGGAGTGGGGCATGCAACAGGTCGCGTCGCCGAACCGGGAGCCGCTCCAATGAGTCAGCTGCAGCAGCTCGACTTTGATTTGTGGCACTCCGGGGCGAATATAAATCAGCCTGCAACTGCACATTCCCAAGGCCGCCACCGCACAACCACCACAAAAGGCTCCGGACCCACCCGAAACCCAAGCCCATACACTGAGAAAAACGTTTTGGTATACCTCTCATATTCGAAAATCTAAAAAAATTTGAAATCACTTTTCTGGGTCTGACTGTACTGTACTTACTGTACTTTACTGTACTGTACTCATCCCCCTGTTACCCCTTATAAAAAATATTTTGGCCAAAATCCGAAAAATATTATCTTGATTTTTCGGTTTTCTAATCAAAACTCTGGGAAATAGTGGTCGAATATTGGAATGTTGAATTCGTTATCAAATTTCCAATCAAGTTGTATCCTCAGAAAAAGAATTTCGTGAAAACAAATTTTTTGAAAAAAAAAATCATTTCCTTTGAAAAAATATGTTGTCCAAAATAAGCTCGATTTTTGGGTTTTTTTAATCAGAACCCTGGGAAATAGTGGTCGAATGTTGGAATGTCATACCCCGTTGAATTCGTTACAAAATTTCAAATTAAGTTGTATCCTCAGAAAAAGAATTTCGTGAAAACAATTTTTTCGAAAAAAAATCATAGGGGGATATTTTCCTGTTATATATGATTCAGAATTTTTAGGCGAATTCAAATTTGGCGACGAACACTCGAAATGATAATATAGAACTCCGATATTTTTTGCCTGTACATGGAAACCCATGGAAAAGTCGCGCAAAGGTCAAGTCAAGTGAAATTGGACGGGGACAAAAGCGAGAAAGCAGGCGACGGAGGCGAACAGTGAAGAAATTATGTCAAAATTTGAATTAGCAGCTGGGAAAATGAAATGGCGTGGACAAGACAATGGCGGGGCAAAAATTAATTTTTCCTATCAGCTGCAGCCGCGGAAAAGTGCATTCGCTTTTCACTTTCGTGTCGGTTGAGGTTTGAATTGGATTGGACGGGCTGTGGTTCAGTTTCCAGATGTTCGCGAGAATTATTTCAGCGCGATAAAGCCGTTAACAGAAGCGGTTTCCCTTTTTTGCACTGCGGTTTCGCCCTTGGCGTGCGGTGAAAATGCATTTTCCCAGCGACGCCGAAGAATGGGGAAAACTGCATTAGAAATGAGGAAAAACAGTCGCCCGTGAAAATTGGTTTTCGGTTGGTTTTTCCCCATTTGAGGCTCCTTTTTTTTTCTTCATTGCGGGAAACTCAAGATATTTACTGATTTTTCCTGATTCAAATTGAACTTAAGTTTGTCCAATCCATTTCACATTTTAATTGAAAATTTAAATTTACGCGCTTTTCCATGACTTAATTAATCGAATTTTATTTTCGATATGCGTGAAATAAACTTAACGGTATTTTTTAGTTCATTATTGTTATAAAATGTTATTAATTTGATAATATGCTGTTTTTGGCCGAAACACATAAAAGAAACAATCTAATTGGAATTATATAATTCTGTTGATAATCTAAGCAAATTTTAAAATCTTTAAATTTATTGCTTACATTTAAAATAACAGTTTACTTACTGGCCTTTTCCGCTAAAACTACCATCACTGGTAAAAGTGATCTTTGATCCTTACATATTTACAATAACATAAATTCCCATTTTTTAAAAAGCATTCATTAAATTATAGTGAAAGGTTAAACAATTTAAAAGAAATTCATAGAACTGCGACCTAACTGGGTTTAAAAAAAAAGCGTAAACAGAAAACAATAACTTACGAAAATGAGCGCCAAATCTCCAGTTTATTATAATGCGGATGCAGTGCGTCGCGTTCTCAACTGGCCGCTGGTCAATGAAGCGGTGGAATCGGCACTCAAAGCAGTAGTTAAGCCCCGAGATCAGAAACCACCTGGATCATCCTTTGCCATCCAACCGAAAAGGAGTTTCACCGCCTGTGGTGATAATTCCAATAAGATTCTGTTCACCATGCCGGCATTTGTGGGTAACTACAGCATAGCATCGGAGGAATCTCCAGGGAAAGTGGTCAGTCCGCGCTCCACACTGGCCTGCAAGCTGGTGACCTCGTTTGGTGGCAATCCGCAGCGTGATCCTCCGTTACCCAGCATCCATGCCCATGTCCTGCTATTCGACAACCAAACCGGTCAACTATCGGCCATAATGGCGGGCACGGATTTGACCACCTGGCGCACTGTGTCCGCTTCACTGGTGGCCACCAAGCATCTGTACTTCCGTCGTTTTGGTTCGCTGGCGGAGACGGAAAGGGAAATCAACGTGGCCATCGTTGGTTGTGGAGTACAAGGGCAGCTCCATGCCGCCGCCTTTTGCGAGCACTTCCGGGTGAAGCAACTCAATCTGTACAATCGCACGGAGGCGAAAGCGCAGGAATTGGCGGAGCAACTGCAGCGGGAACTGAGAGGCGAAAGCGCAACGCAGATTGCAGTGTGTCGGAGTGCCAAGGAAGCTTGCCAGGATGCTGATGTCATTTGTATTGCCACGTTCTCCAAGGAGGCTCTCATCCACATTGAAGATCTGAAAAGCAAACAGGGCGTTCACATTAATGGTGAGTCTTTCTGATATTTTCAAACAATCAATTACTTACTTATTTTCCGATTTCAGCCGTGGGTGCCGGTCCAGGCTGTCACTTTTCGGAGGTGGCTCCAGATCTTTACCGCCAAGCTCAGGTCTATGTGGATTGCTATGCTAATGCCGAGGCCGAATTAAAAGGTTTTCCAGTCCCGA
This sequence comes from Drosophila rhopaloa, assembly GCF_018152115.1. Taxonomy (NCBI): domain Eukaryota; kingdom Metazoa; phylum Arthropoda; class Insecta; order Diptera; family Drosophilidae; genus Drosophila; species Drosophila rhopaloa. Next base: position 11,756,617 of record NW_025335123.1, on the reverse strand, counting down.
TCACCGCCGAGCTGGGAGCCATCATCCTTGATGGCAACTACCCCGAGAAGACGGCCATCTCGGTCTTCCAATCCATGGGTGCGTATTCGATTTGTCAAATTAGTTTAAATTTACTTCATCAGCCCTTCATAATTAAAGCTATCTCTGTCTTTTCCAAAATTTAAATCAAAATTATTTGAAATACGACATCTTATAACGTAAATCTACCGGATATTTAATGTATTGTATTTAAACAAAATAAACTATTTTAACTATTTCTTAATCTTTATCATTGTTACTAACTACATTTATTTTATAAATTCTAAAACTTATGAATTGAATGAAACTTTAATAACTTTGACTATTGTTACACTAATTTGTATTAATTAATTTTACAGGCATGGCTTCTGAGGATGCCTGTGTGGCCCAGGCGGTGCAGGATGCCATTCTCTCCAGGGGAGAAGCTTCCTGATTGTTGTCCAAGTACGGGACCAGCCCAATTCAAACCACCGAATCATTAACCTCTCATGTGTATATATGTTTATATAAAAAAGCTATTGGAAACATAACAATCGGTTCGCCTACAAACTACAACAAACCCGGCGACGTCGTCTTCGTCGTCACTTCCAGATCACAGTCACATTCGTGTCCTTCTCAATGTCCCGCTCGATGGTGCAGGGCGAAAGGCCCGTCTTGCAGCAGATCTCGTCGAAGCTGATCAACCCGGTGTACATCTTCTGCCGCCCAGAAGGCACTGAGCCCGTAAACACCGGGTACTTGTGGATGCAGCGGATGAAGCGGTGCTGCAGGCCGAAGATCACCATTCGCCGCTCGTCGATGTTGTGGTGCTGAGGGGACAATCGCTGGCAGATGGCCCGCAGGGTGACGCCGTGCGTCATTGAGGCGTAGAACTGGAAGATGCGCTGCACACTGGGCAGCGTCTTTTCCGGGCGCAGGGCCACGTACTTCCGGCAGGCGCCGCTCAGTGCCGCACTCTGGATGAGATGCTTCAGGTTCTGCGTCATGTAGACATTGCTGTACTTCAGGATGGGCAGCAGCTGGACGACGCCGTAGTAGACCAGGTTCTGGATGCACGACTTCACCAGGTCCGTTTCCACGTCCGCCTCAGCGGCGATCCGGGCAACGTGATTGATTCCGTTGATATAAGGCAGGATCTGGGGGGCGAACACATTACAATTAATAAAGATTAAATTAAATTTTTTGCTCTATAGCAAAGGCTCTTCGATGGAAATGTTGTTTCTAACATCCTGCTACTAGGCCCGCACCTGTTGCGTGGTCAGGTCCCAGTTGTCCAAAGGAGCATCTCGCAGGTTGGCCAGTAGCAGCGGCACCATGTGGTCCTTGACCGGCGGCGGATCCGGCTTGTGCATGACAATCTTCAGGTATATTGTGTTGTCGCCCTCGACAATGGTGGCCACCTTGCGCTCGTTGAGGTCGCGCAGCACCGTCTCGAAGATGTTCTGCAGGCGGCGCTTGTCGTCCTCGCGCGACAAGAAGCAGGACTCCTCCTCCATCATGATGAGGTACTCGGACAGCTTCTTGACCACCGGCTCGTACTGGACGCTCCTCGCCCGCGAATCGCAGACAAAGCACAGGTTGAACAGGAAGGCGTTGCGTGCGTACTTCTGTTGATCCTGAATGCCCACCGGATAGCCGACGATCTTCACGTCCATTGCGTTTACGGTGAGGATGCAGCGCTGCAGGTGCTGCTTGGGTATGATGTACACGTTGATGGCGTCGAACACGTCCTTGGATATGTAGTTATCGGGAACCTGTGGGGTTAACAGACGTTGCTTATCGGGGCTTTTTCGGTTGGCAGTGTTCCTGGGAACCGGCTCACCTGACAGCTTATCTTGCAGCCCGCCGTCGCATGGAACTCGCTGAGGAAGATGCACCGGATCTTGCCCTCTGTGCTGCCATGTGCACCCGCTGCTGCTCCCGATCCCGATCCTCCTGCTCCATTCGTGACCACGCCCGCCGTTGCCGCAGCCGTTCCCGTGGCCGTTGCTGTTGGCGCGGCTTCATTTGTGTGGGAGTGCATGCTATCCGCTGGATCCCAGTACCATCCACATCCGAATCCACATCTCCTGCACCCGCATCCAAGTAGTGGTGGAAGACCAGCGATAGCAACATCGATGTCATCAATGTTTTCAAACATCGCGATGTCGATGTTTGTCATCGCTAACGAGTGTTGAAAATCTCACTCCAATTCTCGCGCACTGTTAAAAGTTTCACTCAATTTAGTATTTTCCACTCCATTTGAAGACTCGTTAGTTTCCACTACAGTTATAACGAACTTTTAACACCATACAAAATGCACTTTGATCATAGCTCTAGAAAAAAAGTTTGCTAATCTATCTGAGTATAAAAATAAAAGGAAATTTAAAAAAATATTCAAATATAAATATTCAATTTCAATCAGTATTCGAAAATCGTACATTAAACTGTTTTTGATAGTTCTTTTTTACATCCTTCTTTTTCTCAAATAAATATTTACTAAATTATCATTTGAAATGTTTTGTTTTATATTTTTCCTGGAACATTTTTTAAAATCGAAATTTTGTATTTCACGGATTTGGATTTTCGATTCTAAAATAACTAATTGAAGCAGTCAAACTTAATTGGGGGGTCCTCTGACCTAATTCCGTTTAGATAATACATCAACATAAAGGTTTGGAGTAAAACTAGTTTTTAAACGGTTCTCTTAAACAGGTTCAAAATTTCAGGTGCACGTCCCAAACATTATTGCATCATTGCCAATTAAAAAATGTGGACACAAAAATATAAAATGTAGTATTTTCCGACATTTGTAAGCCTATTGATTTTTGTGCACTATTTTAAAAATGTTGTTTTGAAATTATATCTTTTTTTTTCTTTAAATCTGTACATTTATTTGGGTTACACCTAGTCTCGAGTAGTTTAAGAATCCAAAGTAAAAATCGCAATTGCACTCAATGAACCCAAAAAATGTAGCAGAGTGTTATATATTTTATTTAAAACTCATTGTAAGTGCAAAACTTAATTATTAAAATGTTTTCACAATTATAGTTTATTACACATTCAGTACGGAAATTTACCGTTATAGTTTTTGGTGTGGTATATTTCAGCGCCCGCTATACGGTCACTCATAAAGTCGCCGACTCGAAATGGAAACGTAAGGATTGTGTTTATTTACTATTAAATACGTATTAATAACTTGATTATTTCGCTTGCACCACTCAGGATCAATCCCACGTTCTCGTATCTCACCAATCTGGAGGTGATGCAGATTCTGCAGAAGATCAAGAGCACCAAAAAGAAGTTTGGCATGCGAAACTTGGCCACGGTTACTTACGAGGTAAGTTGATTCTTCGAAAAATACACCTGTTTGATAGTAAATTAACCATGATCTGCAATACTTAGGCACTGCAGTATCTGGAGGAGTCGCCCTGCAAAACCCAATCCCGCGAGAACATTGTCAACTATGTGAAAGACCTTTCTTCCTATAGACTTAAGTCCCACGAGATCCTGCAAATGATAAACGATCCTCCGACAAGTGCCCTTCACACGCAGCTGGTGAGGATTAACTTGGGATAAAACATGGGGTCTCACGGAGATCCCTTAGTATTTACCTAGTTCTGCTCCAAATTATATTATAAAATTATATAAATCAAGCTTAATTTCTAATATCAATATCGAATCTTTCCAGCTCATCGACGACAATAAGGCTCCACTTACCGATGAGGAGAACGAGAAGATCATTCAGCTGAGCTACAAGCACTTTCACGGAGCAGAGACCAAGGAAGCTAAAGAGGCCGCTAAGGAGACACCAGCCGAAAAACCAGCAGAGGCAACTGCCAAAACAGCTGGAAAGCAATCTGGGAAGCGTGGTAATCAGGCCAAGGAAGCAGAAAAGGCAACTGCGAGCAAAGCAAATCCGACGGAGGAAGCCACTCCAGCAAAAGAAACTATCGCACCAGCCAATGCTCCTTCAACAGCTGAAATCAATCTAGAAGTCGCACCCGAAGCGGAAAAGCCCGCGGAGGAGCCAGCAAAATAACACAGGAGCTTCATACGTTTAACGTTTCATATTTTTATGTTTGATGTAGCGTATAAAATAAGCTAAAAAATTGATTAAATTATTTATGTTCGCTTCTGATCGCCCAAATCCTCGATGACGTCCTCGTCGATTTCGGCCCACTTTTCGGGTATGACATCAAACAAGTCATCCTTTACGTCGCCCTGAATAACGATCTCATCGTCTCCGGTCACCGAAGAGCCGCAAGCGAACTTGGTGCCAAAGAACTTGGCGGCCACCTTGAGATCAATGTCTGGAAAGAGCAAGAAATGATTAATCAGGAAGATAGATAGGACAATAAATCAATGAGATCAATAATTTTGTATTTTTCATGAACATAACATAAGAATGATGTTTTAAGAGGAGTTGTTATAGTTGTTACACTCTATTTTAAAGGAGTTCTTGAAATAAACAATAGGTAAATGACTGTAACTCTTTAATTTATGTAAAAAGTTCAATGGAATTGATGCTTTAGAAGGATCTGAATAACTTGCCAAAAACAGAAATGTGTAAATTTGTGCAAGGTTATTTTCATCTCATGTTTCTTTCTGTTCTGAGTTCTATATAGGATGGCGATATGCAATGAAAGTGACAAGAAGGCCTGGGATCTTTTAATGGGACCTACCGAAAGTGCTCAATCCTGTGACCACGGTCACGGACTTCTTCTTGCCGCGGGCAGCCCGGGAAACACAGATGCGCTTGGGCACGTCCTCCTTCTTCTTGACGCGAAGCAGTCCCTTGCCTCCGCGCTTCTGGCGTTTCTTGTCGTCATCGGTCCCGTCGGCGGCGGCTGCCTCCTCCTCGATCTTCAGCCTCTCGAAGTCGTCCGGCATGTTCCGCTCCAGCCAGTCCTTGCACTTCTCGTACTCCGGATAGTACTCGCAGTACTGCGGATCGAGGATATATACATGATATTGGATATACATATTCATATAGATGGATTTTCGGATTGCTCACCTCAATCGGCATCGTGCAGTGTCCGCAGTACTTCATCTGGATCGGATAGGTGACGCCCTCGCGCGGACCCACCTGCAGGCGGTTGGCGACGCTGTTGGTGCCCACGTCCTCGTTCGTCATTGCGGATCGGATTGACTGGCAAGGATGTCTGCTTTAAATTATTGTAATAACAAATAGGTCGAGAATTGCAGGACACAGATGATTTTCGCACAGCACACCTCGAAGCCAGTGTTGCAAGCTGGCCGTTTTTTATTTTTATTATTCGATGCAAAAAATATACTGAAATGTAAATCTATTTAAAAATACCACTCAAAATAGCTTTGACATCTTCACATTTTTTTATTTTGAACATGTTTTTATTAATAATCTTAATTAATAAATTCCAATACCAGCTAATATTTTATTAATTTTTAAAACATTAAGCTAGTTTTCATATAAAATACTAAAAAAAAAAGTTGCTACCGGCAAACATAAAAATACCGCAAGAACAAATACAACAAACAACCGTAAAACCGGCTTTTACCAACACTGCTTAAAACGCGGCATTTAAATTTCATTTTTTGCCGGTTGCGATCAATTTACCACAAAAAGTAAGCACAGTAGGCTAATAAATAGTTGTATTCGTATGCCCATACGGACACAGCACTTTATACAGTTTGGTCAACAAGACAACATCTTAGTTTTCCCACAACTTTTAGTTACACTTCATACATTTCTTATCTTTTCCATCAGTTTGCACCAAACTTTTCACACAAAATCAGAAAAAGTGATTTTATGGCCATAGACAAAACTCCAACGCAGGGTGCCGCAGTGCTCCTCAAGATCAAGTCGCGATCCGCGAAGTTAAGGATACGGCGACGTCTCCGTCGCCTGACATCCACCGAACTAAGCGGGGAAAAGCGGCCAGGCCGCGATCAAGAGCAGCAAATGCGACGCAAGGGGGTTCCTCTGTGGACCTGGGGCCTGCTCCTCATCATCTGTGCAGGATTGGGGCTGTGCCTACAGCTAAACGATAACACACTGACGGTCAGCGGATTCTTGGAGAGCTACAAGAACCAGTACCACTCGATTGTCCACAACCGGGACAACTACTGCGATCGCTTGCATCGGCTGGGCAACATGGTGAACCACGTCCGGTACCACGTGCTCCACCAGGAACAGGCCATGGAGCAGCTGGAGCGGGCGCTGGACAATACCACATTCCAGGTAATAAACAGGGTCTTCTTCCAGCAAAGATCTTTGGAAGGCTATAGCTTGGGAGCCCTTGTAGCCATAATCCAATACTTCCGACTCATTTCCACCGCACTTTCCCTTGTCAGCTTCAGGATATTTTTTCCGACTTCAATAGGAGTTACAAAAACATTCTAATATAGAGTAACATAACCACATTTCGATTTATGTGCAAGTATGTCCTATCTTTTCTGTGGCATCTATGAGTTAAAGTTAATAGCTTTTAATAATAGCCTCTGAAGCTTTTAAATTGTAATCTTTAATACTAATTTTTATAATTTTCTTGATTTCATGAAACAGACCATCGCCTTGGTGGGTTCCTCTGGCGTGGGCAAGAGCCACACGGCGCTAGTGTTGCGGGAGCATTTTCCCTGGGCGGAGAATGTGAAGACTCTCTCGTGGACGGGCGCTCGATCCGTTCGTCGGGTGCAGAGCATGCTGGCTAATCTCGTTCATTGCGGCCAAAATCTCATCCTGATCGACAACATGATCCCCGAAGATGGACAGTATGTGCCGGTCATCAATGAGCTTATAAGGGGTCGCGAGGAGATCGCCAATAGCACTGAGCAGCCGCACCTGAAACAATTGACCGTGGTGCTCATCTTCAGCTTGAATCGTCTGCAGTCTGACGATGTCTATGAGGCAGAATTAGAGACGCTGAAGCAACTGCCACACACCCATGTGATCACCTATGCCCCTCTGGAAACCGTGCATCTGGTTGACTGTATCAGCAGGGAAGCACGGGTCGAGAAAGTGCAACTGGAAGATGAACACGTAGAGGAGATCATCAGGGGTATCGATGCCCGCTCGTCTGGCTGCAAGTCCATCCGTTCCAAAGTTGTGCTCTACGGAAAACCAATAGGCACTGACACTGACAAGCTTTACCCAACAGACTAATTCAAGACTAGCAGCACGCCAAAGTGTTCCAATGTAGACATTATTTAAATTCTAGTTAGACCATTTCAAAGACAACCCTGAAAACCACACGTGATAAATTATTATAGAAATTACAACATCATGTTAAGTTAATTTAGGCTTCATAGCAATTCTACAGGAAAATCTCTGTATCGTAATTCAATTTGAAATCAAAAACTAAGTAATGTTAGGTAAGCAATTAAGATACAACATACCACATGTCCATACGAATTGCTGTATATTTATAATGTTCAGCAATGACTTATATTTTCATAATGTAAATTCCTGTGTAAATGTAATGTAAATGTCCAACGATAGCTCGATTATAAGAAATATATAGAATAACAATGCTTTCGAAATAACCAAATAAAATGAAGTTCCATTGGAAAACTGATATGCCAAGGTTGTTATTATCTCTTTAATCAGATAAGAAATCTTGCATTATATCGTGAAATAACTTAAAGCGTACTTGTAGTTAAATAATTAAATAATAGAGATAGCTTAAACTGAACAAGAATTAAGCATTACATGTTTAAGCTCGCCCAAGAAAATGTAATTTGAAGGTTAGACCTTAAAAACATTTAATTTTGTGTTATTTAATGTAAAATAAGGTTTCGACTTTGTTCTAGAAAACGCGGAGTACATTATAACTATCTTGCAAACAATAATGACACTACATTTTAATTTGCTTTCGGTGCATCCCAAAAAGTATGCTACTGATCTGGAGGACGTGTTCCACTCCCACGCCATAAAAATAAGCAATGGCCACGCGTTTTTGCTGCTGTTCTGGCTTTTGCCTTGTTTGCTCTTTATGGCCATTGCAAAGAAGCTCTCCGTTATCGGATAACACGGATAATGGGCGTCGTGTGGCGGCCCGATTTAATATTTTACGACTGCCATGGCCTACAAACAGAATCGGCGAACCAAGCCCAACTCGGTCGGCTGGCCAGGGTCAAGTGCGTTTGCTTGTTTTTATGGGCTACTCGCACTCGCACTCGCTGTCCCGCAGGCGCACACGACGTATGCGTGATGTAGGCGTACATGGGTGTTCCATTGAGACGACGACCCACTTCCGGACGAATCCGGGCTTCGACCTTCCGGAATACGCCCGCCGAATGCTGATTCCCCCTTTGTTGTTTTCAGTGTGCTCTGCTTTATTTTTTTGTTTTTTTTTTTCGTTTTTTTGAGGGTGCTACGATCGGTGAATCTGAATTGCATTTTTGACTATCTGCATTGGCAATTAAGCAAAATGTGTACAACTTAATTTGGCAATTAGTTAAACAATGCGAATAGCGTTGGCTAATTGGCGGGCAATTAGCCGAGGGCCCTATAAATTGTTGCATCCACTGGGGATCATCAAAAACCCCTGAAATGGAGCAGTGGATCGGCTGGAGTATTGGCTTGTTGTGCATCCTGCAACTCCTGCAAGGAATTCGGGTAAGTTTATTCATATTCATCCTTATACTCTTTATTTTTTGAGCACAAAATACTTTATGTTTCCTTTGAACAGAATCCACTTTTACTATTTTTCTTTAATTTCAGAGCACCAACTACGAGGTAATCGGCGATGAGAAGACCCTGAATGTCCAGTGTGATGCCCAAGACGCCCAGGGAGACACATCGATCCGGGATATCTTGGATATTAGTGGCCTGACCTTCGACGTGGCCGACGACCTGGAAACTCTGCACTTTAATGGGGACATCAAGGTGTTGGTGGCAGTGCCAAGTGGTCCCATTGCCATGCAGGTCGATGTGTTTCGCTGGCAACGGAGCCAATGGCTACCAACTCCTCTTTCCCTAAAACGAGACAGCTTGTGCAAGTCCTTGAGAAATCCCGTTGAGATCTGGTTTCCCATCTTTAGACAAGTGCCCCGCGCTGAGTTGATATGTCCGCCCAAAAAAGGGGTGAGTTCAAAAAGAATTGTTTAGCTCTTAAAATTAGATTTTTGATATGATTAACATTAATAATCGTTATAATTAATTATTTTTTAAAACACCATAGTTAAAATATAATTTAATTTAAACGTAATTTTTATTCAATACTTTGTAAATGATTTATTAATGTTAATTTTTGACCACTTTCAGCACATTTACACCCTGAGGAACGTGACCAACCATGCGTTTGTGAATAATATGCCCCATGTGGACATTGCCGGGGACTTGAAGGCCGTGGTCCGCTGGAGCGCCGGTGATCTAAAGACCTGTGCCGTGTTCTTCTTCAAGGTCTACGCCAAGTGAGGGGGAGGGGGGCAGGGTGTAGGTGTAGGTGTAGGGAGCGGACCCTGACACTGGACAAGGAGATCTTGAAGAATTCCCGCTGTTTGCCTAGTTTATAGTACGCGGCTGCTCTGCTTTTATGACCTGATTTGGTAGTGTTTGCTCGGCTTCAATGGCGCGTCCCACCGTTTATGCCTCTAACTAAATGATTTGCAAATAAAGCGAAATATTTCATATTCATGCACTCGAAACAGAATGCCAGAAATGCTTACTCTTCCATTTGTCAGTTTCTCAGTTTTTTTGGTTATTTCTGGTGGCGCTGGCGATAAGCCCCATACTCGAAATGGGAACTTAGCCCAGTAATCCCCTTCTGGTATTTGCCAAAAGCTCAGATGCGGCGCCATCCCCAGATCACAGTCACCTCCACATCCACATTCACATTCACATCCACATCCACGTCCAAATTTACTGAACTCATTCGCAATTGCGCGTGACGATTCCTCCGTTTATGGCGATTTCCCCTCTTAAACTGACTTTGCAGATCTCGGGAAATTTACAATGTTTGCATATTCGGGTTCACGGGGTTTTCTTCTTAAATGAATTGTTAAATGCACGTGGTGTGCATTTGTCATGTGAATCATCTGTGGCTAACAGATTAAGCAACTTTCTATCCTGAAATGGAGAAATATATCAAAACTTCAGTTATATTTCCATATTTTTACGGTTCTAATTAATCATATGTGATTGATTCCTAAAGTAGATAAGAAATGGATAATAAATGTAGTATCCTTTAAGATTATGTCAATGTCAATCCATTAAATAGATTGGTTCCAATCTAGTTATCGCATACCGTAGATGATGAAATATATTAACCTGTTGGGAGTTGTTAACGTGTAGTTTCCGCTTTCCATGAGATGTTATAGAATACGAATGACTCTATTTGTTTTCTGGGCCTGCTATCTGTTTGCCTCGCGCAGTGTCGTAATACAATAAACAAGCGATTAGCTGACGAAAGTCAACTCACAACAAACGATAAATTTAAAATATAAATAGTAATAAATCTGCACTCGACCCGGCATATTCCGCCCGGTTGCACATTTAATTTTGAGTGCTGTTTGAGGTCGATTTTACTAGAACGGTCCTTACTAGAGGGTATTGGATTGTTCGATGCTAACTATACAAATTTACTGGCACAGCTGGCGGTATCAATATGCGATTGAGATCGTTGTGATGCGATTTCAATGCCCTGGACGAGACTGGAGAGAATACAGTGCGGTTCGGGACTGAAAGTCCAATAATACCTAATTGATGATTAAGGGTTTAAAAATCAAAAACATTTCCTAGATAAACTATGTAAAATTGAATTACTATGATAATAGTTGGTAAGCCTATATGTAAAACTCTTCCTATTTAAATTTTCTTGAATTAAGAAATATTTAAAAATATAATTCCCATTTGCAAGCACCTAAAATGTATAAGATAAGTTATAATGATGTCCCCATCGTTTTCTCATTTCCCAATAACATAACCATCCTGCAACGCAGTGTTTTAATGCAAATTTCGAGTCGAATGCTCATGCAAATGCAATATAATCGGAATTCATATGCATCAAATACAATGTGTATAATAGTGGTCACAGCTGATGTGAGCCGATCGAATGTGTTTGCATCATAAACACCCGTATTAACTAACCGGCCACAAAGACCGCTTTGAACTGGTGTTGACCCGATCTCACTGGATTCAAAGGCTAGAACCTTATATGGGTTATTACTGAACGTAAGTCCATTCTCAGGAGGTGAAAAGGGGATTTGTAATCACCTTAATAATACATAATCCCTGAATCAGAAGATTATCAGTAGAATGCGTTTGAAAATTTTTAAAAATATTCAAGTATACTTTCATTATTTTTTTGACCTATAAAACATTAAATGTATCTAATGGCGATGCAACATAGTAACATTTTTTGTCTTTTTTCAACAAAATTATTTATTTTTGCTGTCACGATAAATATCAAATTTATATATATAACTCCCACTATTAATGTTAAAATTTCAAAAGAAAAAAGCGCACGCGTTTCGAGACTAATGTGCGTGTATTTATTCCAATATATAAGTATTTATTTTTTAAAGCTATATTTACACATGTATCTGTATCTAGAGCTGTAAGTGAAACTGCATCCCATCCGTTGAGCTGTATCTTTTGGATTCGTGAGCGACATTTAATGCTTGCTAAACGCAACGCTGACATTCTATTTATTTGCATTTCGTAACATTTTTTCTTAGTCTGCTTTTGTTTTTTTGTTTTCATATTTACTTAACTTTTACTGTTAGTTATATAAATGCGATAAATAAAGGCGCCTAATTCATGCAATTCAGCGACATGCATATATAGCAGTGCGGATCTGAACGATGTGCACACAGGGTACTTGGCTACTGTTCCGTGTATAACTCTATAAACTTTGTTTGTTCGCTCGTTCTGTTTATTTGCCTGTTTGCACTTAAAAACTATTCTCTCGAGGGTGGCAGTACAAATAATTAAAACCACGGGATGTATCTATCTGTTTTCCATTACAAAATTAAACAACGCAAGCCCTGGGATTAAATGTAATTTTAATACTTAAACTATTCTTAGTTTTAATGACTGCTTACGAAATGGTTTGCTTTTTTAAGCCATAAAACTGAATAATTCCTCTTTATTTGTGCACAAACAAGTTGCTTATTTTTAAAAGTTTATTCTTTGATTAGTAGTAAAATTGGTAAACATTTATGCAAGACCTTTTAATGATTGCGTGTTAGCTTGTAATTTTAAAAGACGACGGGATTCTTAAGCCCTGCTTAAGATTACAATTTTTTCGTAATCAGTTTAAAATTGTCTTTTTTAAGTACCCCTTGAAATTTAAATTAAATTTTTACAGGTGTTTGGGAAGAGGGCAACGAAATTCCTTGGAAATTCCCTATCGAGGGCATTCAGCCCATTGGGTTCGCTACTCCACAATCATTTCCTGCTCTCTGACGTTGCACTTTTAATTTGTCGCATGTCGTTGGCGTTACGCCTACTCTCCAAAAAAACACCACTCATCCCCATCCACCGACAACCACCCAACCACCCACTCTCATTTGATTAAATAAAGAAACAGCATTTAATCAAAATGAGAAGAGCAAACACGTAAAGTACACACTGTATGCCATTCGTTGTTCGCATTTCGCTTATTAAGCAAATAAATAAATGGGAAGAGTATTAAATTAATTAAATAAATAATATTTTCAGGAACAAATAAATAAATAACACATTTTATTGCGCAAAAAGGCAAACAAGTGAATGTGGAGACGACACGCAAATGGAAGATTCGGTTTTCGATGGTCAAAACATGACTGAGAGTCGTTTAGTTAGTTAAAATAAGGTAACAAGAAATGCAGCGACCATTAAATACCCATCATAAAACTCTTATTAGTAATAACAATTATCTTTAAATGATCTTTATCTTTTGAAAAAAAACTGGATCATCAGGAGATAAACTTTGGTGTTTCTAGTTTTTATAAGTAGTTCCCTAAATCTGATCAAGAAAAGATGGTGGAAAACGCTTCCTATACCCTTGTGTAATACCGAAAATTCCCAGGCTATTACTGATTCCGGATCACGGAGAACACGGAGCACGGAGTACGGATCACGTGACCTTGACTTGGACATGCTTCGCTGACTTGTCTTTATTATTTGCCTAAACCATTTTCAATTAGTTGTATGCAATAATTGATAGATTAGCTAAATATGGCAATCATGCAAGCGCTGATGAAGGTTGTCAGACTTGCGGGATTGCCGGATAGTCGGATTGGCAGACTCCCTTTCGGAGCCCGGGTAATTTGTCCGTAATTACGGCCATCACCTAATTGCCCAGCTATCATTGTGTAAACGGGGCGGTAGGTATAGGGAAGCCGCTGGAACCCGATCGGCGATCATTTAGCCCGGCTGAGATCACTCCCACATCATGGCTGAGTGAAGCTCCCTCAGTGATTACCGATCGGCCAGTTGATTGAGTAATTAGGAAGTGCACAGATCCCTCATCCAAATCAGGCAATGGTTTCCATATCCGAGTATCTGTATCCAAATTGATTGCCTCAATCATAATGTATTTTTTGAATTAAATATTTTGTTACAAATCAAAAAAGAGTCTGTGCACTGATGCAGCAAATGATATCCAATGGACACAAGCAATGCTCACATATTTTATTAGTTATTAATGATTGCAAGCGAACATAAATAAATTCAATATTGTAAATAATAATTTTATTTGCATTCCCTTGAGCTATTTTCCCATAAAAGTGGCATGGGAAAAATCCAAATTAATTTGCAATCTTATCCATTTGTCTTCTTGATCTTTACAATAGCATTTAATTTTCATTAATCTGCATAAAGCTTAAAAATATTTTAACAACATTTGAAATGCTTCTCCTCCAAATTGATCACTAAATATATTTAATGATGATTCATCCTAGCATACTTTATACTAATGAAGACTAATGAATTCTAACTCTTTTTCTCTTCTTTAAGAACTTAATTGATTAGAAACTTGTTTAAAATTATGCCAAATGAGCGTTCTTGATTTATGATCAATAAATAAAATGTATGCCTTGAAGTTTTTGGTTGGATATTATTAAATTAAATATGGATGGGTGAGATTTGGAATATAAGTTTCGTAGAATGTGTGTTAATATCCCTGGTTTTGTCTAAGAAAATGGTTAATAGTTATATCCGGCAGACATATAGTAATTTGAAAGGAGAAAGATGTTGAAATTTGTAATTTAACAAATTCTTTACTGATTGTCGCTTTAAAGTAACATGTTAGTTCTAAATATTTGCTAACTGAAATTTCTATATACTTTATAAATAATGAATACAAAAGATTTGATTCAAAATGCTTAATTTTTGAGTCGCAGTGTAGGCGAAACGTATGAGCACGAGTATTGAAGGCGTTAAGCCCCCTTTTGTGAGCTTTGTCTCAAAGTGTTAAAGCAAATTGACTGCAGCCGCCCGGGCGTCATTCCTTAAACCCCTTAACCCCTGATGGCCAATGGCCATACACACACCCACCGCAAGTTGCCAAAAGCCAGCCGACCATGGCAAATAATAAAATGTAAGACACTCGACAAACAAAAAAATGGCCCCTCAAAAATGTCACATTTGCACAACTGATTAGCGGGGCGTTTACAGTGGCCCATAAAAGTTTTTGGATGCCGGGCGTTAAATTGCCATTTATGGCAGGGGAAGTTCACATTCTGGATGGCTAATCCGATAACTGGTTTCGTCCAGTGGCCAAGTTCCCTGGGAATCGCTTTCCATACATTTTATTGAACCTTTCGATTCGATTTTCTAGCATTTACCTGCGAACAGCAAACATTTCGGCATCTTTTTATACCCTTGCAGAGGGTATTATAATTTTGGTCAAAAGTGTGCAACGCAGTGAAGGAGACATCTCCGACCCTATAAAGTATATATATTCTTGATCAGGATCACCTCCTGAGTTGATATAGCCATGTCCGTCTGTCCGTCTGTCCGTCTGTCCGTCTGTCCGTCTGTCCGTCTGTCCGTCTGTCTGTTTCTACGCAAACTAGTCTCTCAGTTTTAAAGCTATCGGATTGAAACTTTGCACACACCCTTCTTTCCTTTGCACGCAGTATATAAGTCGGAACGGCCGGGATCGGCCGACTATATCCTATAGCTGCCATATAACTGATTGATCGGAAATGCCATAACTTTGGTGTTTGTAAAGTTAGGAAGTTGGGATTTTCTATGGGTTTTATATTTGGCCAATCAATCCGACCTATCAAATTTCATAAGGATCGGCCGACTATATCCTATAGCTGCCATATAACTGATTGATCGGAAATGCCATAACTTTGGTGTTTGTAAAGTTAGAAAGTTGGGATTTTCTATGGGTTTTATATTTGGCCAATCAATCCGACCCACCAAATTTCATAAGGATCGGCCGACTATATCCTATAGCTGCCATATAACTGATTGATCGGAAATGCCATAACTTTGGTGTTTGTTAAGTTAGGAAGTTGGGATTTTCTATGGATTTTATTTTTGGCCAATCAATCCGACCTACCAAATTTCATAAGGATCGACCGACTATATCCTATAGCTGCCATATAACTGATTGATCGGAAATGCCATAACTTTGGTGTTTGTAAAGTTAGGAAGTTGGGATTTTCTATGGATTTTATTTTTGGCCAATCAATCCGACCTATCAAATTTCATAAGGATCGGCCGACTATATCCTATAGCTGCCATATAACTGAACGATTGGAAATGCCATAACTTTGTTGTTGTTAAAGTTAGGAAGTTCGGATTTTTTATGAGTATTAAGAATGCATCATATGAATAATTTTGGAGAATATAATTTACAGAGTATTCTGCAAGGGTATATCAACTTCGGCTCCGCCCGAAGTTAGCTTTCCTTTCTTGTTTTATTTTGCGGTGGTGGAAAATTTTCGCCAAGTTCGCGGTTAATTAATATGCAATTAGAGGTTTATATAAATTTGCGCAATATACACCCAATAAACGGATTTTATTGTTTGTTTGACAAGTATTTTCAAATTTGTCTGTAAATTAGAGCAGAAAGATATTTCGTTTAGCAGGTTGTACAAATAGTTTAGCTTTCCATTAAATGGAAAAAAATTGTATAATTTTCTTTAAGATCGTGTTGGTTTTTTGTTGTTTATGGACCATCAACATTTAATACATTTAATATACGATTACGTAGCAGTGAATAATATTTGTTTTCTTTTGATAATGGAAGGAATTTTTCGTCTTAGGATGTTGTTAGCAACTAATAAACATATGCCAGTTTAAAGCTAATTTAAAAGTGAATCTTAAATTAAGAACTGATCAAGGGGCAAAATGAAATATTGGGTTTATGTAAGTTAAAGTGGATTTTCCCGCCTTTCCCTTTGCCGCAAAGATCAGAGATCGTGCATCCGACATGGTGGTCAGAATTCTTCTGGCGGCTCACTGGATTCAACTGGATTGTGTTTTGCCCGGTTTTCCTATCGAAGACCTACAATTGCTACTGCCACCTGGCACCGCTGAGGTAAGAGTCGGATATAGACATTTCAATTGAATTGAGTCAGTCATTGGCAATTAACACTATGGACAAACATACATTAGAGCCCGTCAAGAATTTAATTGCCAGCCAGGCAATCACCTGCCTTAATTGATCTCTCTCCCCAGATCTATGTATTCCCCAGATCGTAAGAGGAGAATGGATAGTGGATAATGGATAGTGGATAATGGATAATGGATAATGGAGAGTGGATAGTGGAGAACAGATATTTGGATCGAGATGGAAAGCATTGGGGGGTGCGGCTTTGGGGTCCCAGGAATGCCACCGCTTTGGTCTCCATTCAAAACCAACTCTGTAACAGGTTCACAGCAAACAAATCCAATCAAAGTGACCAAGAAAAATATGTAGACTTGGCTGGATAATCAGAACGACCTATAGATACTTTATGGAAATGATTATGAACAGGAAAACATTTCGCGATGTTCTGATTTATTTTGCACAATAAAAAAGAGTATTCTTACAAATAATTCACAGTTTTTTAATAATTATGTATCATTAAAAACTCCCTAAATTAAACAAATATTTATTTTAACTTATTTCATGGGCAGATTATATGATCGAAAAATAAATTATTTTGTTGCCCCAATAAATATTCAAGCTAGTTGAATAGTAAGGCTAATCATTAGTTAGCAGTCACTTTAGCAGAGTATAACTTTTCGTAAGACACTAAAAGCCTCTTGGTGTTCTTCTAATAGATTTTCAATATAATTAATTTAATAGAAATCGAGAGTTGGCAGAAGTAGTTAAGAGTTGGAATGTGATTGAGAGGGTTGAGAAATGAAATGACAGATGAAAGTGGCAGATGTT
Organism: Drosophila rhopaloa; assembly: GCF_018152115.1. Lineage (NCBI taxonomy): Eukaryota > Metazoa > Arthropoda > Insecta > Diptera > Drosophilidae > Drosophila > Drosophila rhopaloa. The sequence continues at coordinate 11,739,314 of NW_025335123.1, read as the reverse complement.
GAGAATGTGAAAGGATTGGAGAGATGGGGAGAAAGTCAGTGAACTTAAATGTCAATTGAATAATACGTATAGAATGTTCCACGAGGAGCGAAACTCGATTATTTTATTTTATTCTTATACCCTTGCAGAAGGTATTTTAATTTCAGTCAAAAGCTTGCAACGCAGTGATCTTTATAGCATAGTATAGAGTATATATATTCTTGATCATCACCAAGCTAGTCGGTCTAGCCATGTCCGTCCGTCTGTTTGTCCGTTTCTACGCAAACTAGTCCCTTTGTTTTCAAATTATTTAAATATAACTTTGTGAAAAGTCTTCTTTCTGTTGCAGATTTGTGATTTTATTCTCCAACATATATCACACAACATACAGCATTCAACAAGCAACAAGTTTCATGCAACATTTAATATGCAACATACAACATTGTACATTTTACATGCAACATTCAACATGCAACATGCAACATGCAACATTCAACATGCAATATGCAATATGCAATATGCAATATGCAATATGCAACATGCAACATGCAACATACAACATGCAACTTGCAACTTGCAACATGCAACATTAAGCAATCAACTTTCAACAATCAACAATTAAAAGTCTACATTTAATAATGCCACTTGGAAAATGTTAGATAACATCCATGTAATGTTTATGTAATGCTAATGTAATGCCAACAAAATGTAATCGTCATCCTGTTAATTTTTATCTCTCAATGAAATTATAATTCCCAATCAGTTCTAGCCAAAAAAATACGACCTATGTGTTGTGACAGCTCATTAATTGGTTCACTCGGATGTCCGAAAGTGTGAGTGTGTGTTTCTTCAGGGGATCCAGATGATTAATTTGACTTGGATTGTACACCAGGATGAAGGATCAAGGACCTTTTAAAGTATGTAGATTATATTATTATAAATTAAATTCACTTAATAAAGTTTCTAAATTCTAATTGCAGGTCACATGTGTGTGTGTGTCTGTTTTTATGATTGAGGAGCGCCTGAAGGAGGCTGGCAGCGATACTATCTTACTTTGACCGGATGCAGTGCATCAAGGATTTAATGGGGTATGTACCATTATTATAATAAATTAAAAATTACACCTTGTTTTTAAGCATCGAAATCGAAGTATAGAATATTTAATTTTTGTAATAGCTGCAAGGGTGTATAAACTTCGTCTTGCCGAAGTTTGCTTCCTTTGTTGTTTTCTTTTCTTCTGTAGCTGATTTATCACATTGATCTGCTGACCCTGCTAATCATGAGTTGCAGTATCGTATTGTTGCTAATCTTAGTCGCAAGGTTGTTCTTTAACAGAATGCATTCCACTTGGATAGACAAAGTCTTAGAACCTGTATCGTTCAGTTCTGCCTGGCTTCCTTCTCTCGGTTACACGACAGTTTTATAGGGTGGACCATTAATTATCTTTATAAATACATTACGTTTAAATTTTATCAAAAGACATTTACCAATGGAGAAAAAGTATTCTATAATGACTTTAAATCACTTTCAAGAGACTTAAGCTGTACTGTATATCCCGCACCTACTACTTCCAATTATAGTGACATATATCCGAGTAACAAAAGCTAAGGTGTTATTAAGTATTCTTAAACTAAGTATTCCATTAGTACTTAAAATGTTATCTACTTATTTTAATACATTTAGAATTGACTAATTTGTGATGCAACAGGTCGTATGCGTAATGTGCTAGAATATTTTATAAATATTATTTAACTTTGCAAATTTTTTAAAATTGGAATTATTTATTTAGTTTAATGAGTTAAGAAATATATAATGTTTTGATTACAAAGCACAAACCCAAAATTGAGCAACAGGTCGTATGAGTAATGTCGTACCTAATTTAATCATTAACATCTGTTAGATTACATATATTTTCTTTCTTTTTTGGTTCACCCCAAGCAGTCTGCTCTCTCGCTCTCTCCATCCAAGCCTGTAGTGCCATCTCTTTCACTGGCCACTGCAGAAACGTGCGGCGAGCCCAAGGCCAATTGGCAAATTGAAAGCGGAGTCGGCGTTCTAATTGGAGTCCACTTACAAGCACCGCTCCGCCTGCAAAGAATCACTCAGATATATTGCAAAAAAGTAGATAATTCAGAAATACAATAACAAAAAGAACAATAAAAGCAGGAACTGCGAACAGGGGCTGTGCGGATCAAGAAACTGCCAACCCTGAGACTCCGACTCCGACTTAGACACTCTAGTCAGCCGGTTCCACAAGTAATAACGCCATGTGCACGCATATGTACACATATCGCTTCTAACTCTGGTCCAAAGAGACCTATGCTTGTGTTTTCATTTCTTGCGACATGGACAATTTGAATTTCAAGACACATCTTATTAAAATATTCTTTGTGCCCCTGCTGCTCCTCAGGTTCTTTTTTTCCGAAGTAAACAAATCGGTCAACGGGCAACGGACTCGAGCACGTTTTTGCCAAAAAACGAGAAAAGAAGTTCATTTCGACCAACCAAAGCCTGTATACCCTTTTAAATATATTTTTATAATAACTAAAAATCTTAAAAAACTTTTATTTTCGGGACTTAAAAGAAATATGAAGTTGTAGAATTTATCTATATATTATAAACTTTTCTCAAAACTAAAAGAGTTATATAACACTAATAAACTAATAATTATAATGCATTTATCATTCAAAACGATCTCAGTTTGAGGCTTTGAAATTATTCTTATGAAGCGAATAAATGTTTTTAAATCAAATGCATTTTTAGTGGCGGTTGTCAATTTACCTCTGAACAAAATAAAAATACCCCCTGTAAGGGTATGCAAAAAAAAAAGAAATAAATAAAGCAGTCGTTCAAATAAAGCTTCCGCAATGGCAAAAAACTCTCGACTCTTCTTATCGTTCACCAGATGGCCTTTTTGCCTTTTTTCGCTCAGTGATGATGGCGCTTCTTCTGTTGTCAGCGGGTTGGGCAATTTTTCATGAGATCTCAAAAACCCCGACGAGTTCGAAGAACTCCGAAATCGAAAACATAAACAAAATCCGAGATATATAAAAATTTGCAAGCAAAATGGCCGACAGGTTTGGCTCACATTATAAACTATTAGAAGCGGTTCAGGTTAACGTTGGCCAACTTCAAGTCGGCCGACTGCAGAAGCAACAACAAAATCACAAAACAATAACAAAATACTGGCCGAAAAAAAAAGCAAACAACTACAAAAACAGCTGAGAAACAACAACAAAAGAGCTCGGATCACTGGTATTTTTAGTATGTGGCGCTGATTTACAAGGTGAACGGGTAAGGTAGCCAAGCCAGTTCAAAACCCCAGCGCGGGTCGCTTCACCGCCTCCCCTCCCTCCCCCCTCTACTTCGCCACCCCCTTAAACCCCTCCTCAAACCCCTTGCCATTTCAAACCCACCCGCTTAACAGCAAACATTTGGCTGGCGTATTTTTTGTAAAAATTCCTAAACCGATAAAAACCCGATACGAACCGTTTGGGATTCCGTACCACAAGCAAACGTCTTAATAAAAACACTTTTCTGCGACGCAGTTCAAATAATATATAATTTTTAATTAATAATTTAAGGAGTTCCGGAGAAAAATGAAAAACATTTTTCATTTCCAAGTTATTTGATTGGAACATGACAAGTTAAGTATATATTTTTTTAAATTAAAAGATTTGCACAAGAATTGAAGACATTGACATTGAACATTTCATGAAGTTTTTCATCAATAATTGCAGATTATTAGCCGAATCATTGTAGTCTTATCAACGTGACGGCAATCATCATCCATCGATTGTTATCGTTCAACGACGTTATCATTTTGGCCGCGTGAGGTGAATGAGGTTTTCCCAAAATGCTTAATTGCCGGTAATCGAACGAACCATAAACAAACTAAATAGATAAACTTGATTTGCAAAGGCTGGTTGAATAAAGGAATGTTATCTATTGTGCTTCCGGAAGTTAATTTAATATAATAGTACTTTAAAAGGTTTGGAGATAAATGATTACCTCTTTTATTAAATGATATTGGAAATAATTATTTTGAATATATTTGAAATGTGTTCCTTACTTACTGAGCATTAAACCAAAATAGATTTAAATAACGTTTTTTATTTGGTCAGTATTTGTTTGTCTCAAAAAGAGCATTTTAATGTTGCCGACTGCGAAACCGATATCTTGTTTTCTAATTAATGACGTCTGCAGTTCTCGATGTTTTCGTTTTTTTTGGAATCAAACACACAAAACCAGACACACAGAAGCGCTGGGGCTAATTAATTAAAAAATAAAAATGCAACTTAAAATGCTTATCGAAATTTGATTGAAAATTATTATCTTTATTATCAGGCGGCATTTGCGGCAGTGATTCATGCGTATGGATAGGGTAAAGATCACAGGGGAAGTACCCTCCGATGATCCCAAGCTGAAAACGGATTTGGAATTAATTCAAGATCATCCTATATGTCGATATAGTTCTCCAAAATTCCCTTACTTGTGCATATCATCTGTGAAGCATGCAGCTCGTGCCAAGTGCTCAATTGTGTGTCTAAATATAAACAATTATAAATAAGCGGCTTAGTCAACAATTATTTGTTTATTGTTCTGGCGCAATCGTCTTGATATTTTTTGATTTCGACTTTGATAAGAGCGACGATAGCAGGGGGTAAGAACTGCCTATAAATAGGAGTGGGAAATCCCTTGACCCGATCATGTGTCCAGGGAATGTCTCATCGTCCTTGGCCTTCACATACATATTTTTTTTTCCTACTCTCCTTCACTTGTCTGCCTTGTATTATTTCTGGTCTTCCCTATATATCCGGTTCAGTTGACTTTGTAGTTGACTTGGCCCTACAATATCCATGGGTAATTAATACCTCACTTGGATGTCAAACAATTATCTCATTCATTTCTATAAAAGAATAAACACACCATTCATTAAACTACTGTCAACTTTTTTTGTTGCTTTGTTTATTAATTGTTATTGTTGAATCAATACAAATTCTGTATATATTTGGGTTTGTTTGTGTCGCTATATCTGTTATTAAATCTTAACTTTTGAATATTTATATTGTTTAAAAACGAATTAATATTTTTATTTGACAGCCATCACTAGTTTCTCTTTATTATTCATCATAATATTACTATTATTTCAATTTTGAGCTCTATCCTTTTTGTTTTATAAACAAATTATAAGTAGAATTGCTATCTGTTTTTATAGTTATCGTTTTTGATTATGAACTTAAATTAGCTAAAATCTTTTCATAAAATTTAAAGATTTTGAAAAGCTAGTTTTAACCCATTTAAAAGCACACCTAAAATGTATATAATTGTTAATCATTATTTTTATCCCCTTCTTAGTGATTATAACAAATAATAAAAAAAAGGTTTTAAAGTGCATCCCCGATTCGTGGGGGTCACCCAAAGTGGTAACCTTCCTTTTCGCTGCTCCCGTTGCTGTCCTTCTGTTGCTGCCACTGAATTGTTGATTGTTGAATGTTGTTTTTGGACGTGCTGCCACCAACGAAATTTCAATTGTGGATCTTTCGCCGCTTTTATTGTAATTTATCGACTCGGATGCTACGTGAGTGTTATTGAAAATGGTCATTTTGTTGGCGTTACTCGTACTGTCAGCACCTCTGGCCTACCTCCACCCATATTATCAGTACATATCTACATGTATGGTGCCAGGCTGGGTTTTTAAGTTTAATGTATTCAAACATTGAACTTTTATTTACTGTGCAAGTGACCATAATGATGATGAGGAAGGGGAGGGCGTGGTCGCAACGGTTGTTGATTACGCCTCCCATTTTTTTTTTTTTGCATTTTTGATTTGTAAACACTTTTTTATACTTTTATGCAAAACCTCAAGGAAAATGTACGGGTACAAAGATAAAAATAAATTATAATTCACATGCAAACGGCGAAGCAAATATATGTGAACAACAGAAAATATGTTAACAAGATATACTATGTAGATGAACGGAATTATAACTATTTGGCTCAGATTGTAGCGGTTGAAAACGCTGTCAAACTTACATTTTTTACAGCTCCCACAAACTATTGTGCTTTCTGGTTATTTATGGTATTACAATTTCAGTCCCTCAGTTTTAAAGCTATTTGGATCAAACTTTGCAAAAAGTCTTTTGCAGAAATGGCTTTGCATAAAAGTAACCAAAAACCTGAACTTTTAAGCTCATAACTTTTCTAATTTTTGACCGATTTTAGAGTGGTATGCCTCTAAAGTGTCGTGATTTAATTGCCTAAACATCTGCGTTCAAATTTTGGATTGTAAATTTTGGTCGATTTTTTTGTCATTTTTTATGAATAACCTTTCCAAATTTCCGAAAAATGGCTTTGCAGAAAAGTGACCCAAAACCTGCACTTCTAAGTCCATAACTTTTCTATCTGTAGTCCGATTGTAAAATGGTATGTCTTAAAAGGATCGTGTACTAATTACCTAAAAATCTGCATTCACACTTTGGTTTGTAATTTTGGATCGATTTTTCTCACATTTTGATGTTGTTACCCTTTCCAAATTTCCGAAAAATGGCTTTGCAGAAAAGTGACCCAAAACCTGCACTTCTAAGTCCATAACTTTTCTATTTGAAGTCCGATTTTAATATGGTATGTCTTAAAAGGATCGTGTGCTCATTACCTAAAAATCTGCATTCACACTTTGGTTTGTAATTTTGGATCGATTTTTCTCACATTTTGATGTTGTTACCGTTTCCAAATATCCGAAAAATGGCTTTGCAGAAAAGTGACCCAAAACCTGCACTTCTAAGTCCATAACTTTTCTATCTGTAGTCCGATTGTAAAATGGTATGTCTCAAAAGGATCGTGTACTAATTACCTAAATATCTGCATTCACACTTTGGTTAGTAATTTTGAATCGATTTTTCTTACGTTTTGATGTTGTTACCGTTTCCAAATTTCCGAAAAATGGCTTTGCAGAAAAGTGACCCAAAACCTGCACTACTAAGCTCATAACTTTTCGAACTGTAGTCAGATTTCAAAGTGGTATACCTTTAAGTGCTCTTAGTTTATTTCCAAAAAAAATCTGCATTCAAATTTTGGTTTGAAATTTTTGGTAAATTTTTTGTTCTTTTTTGAAATTTTTGAAAAATAATTTTTAAAACCGTTAAATACATATAAGCATATTAGATAAACGCTGAAAATACTTTAGAAGTAAACAGTTCTAGTCACATTTCAGGAAATCAATAATTAACTAATGAATTTAGCGGCAACAAATTTGTAATATTAATTATAGAAAACCCAATAAATAATAAAAAAGTCATAATGCCATTAACAAAAAAAATGGCTTGTACGACTTTAAATGTATAACTACGTATAATTAAGTTAGTGCGCAATAAATGGCTGAGGGTTTTACTTAATGTGTTAAAAAGGCAGAGCCTCTTGCTAAACTTAGAAATTACATTCCAAGTAAGGCAAAAAGAATTATATTTAAGCCCCACCCCAAAACCCGTATAACTTAAAAGATAGACGGGCAATAAAATGAACCAAATTACGGGGAAAACGTTGAACATTTGCTGCGCCACATTCATAAATAACCAAGTGTTTGGCACATTTTGATGGATCGGCAGTCATTTGTCATAATGCCCGAATAAAAGCCACAACAGAAGTGCCGAAAATAAAAACCGGATTCGATTCTCCCGGCAGAAGACAGGCCTCCCCCAGACGGCCCTCGCAAAAACAATTCCCCAGGCCCCAATTTTCAATTTTTGGGCTCCAATTCCGATTCCTAGATTAAAACAACAATGGTGTATAATACGAAATAATAAAATTGGTTTCGCAAGACGAGACTTTTCATTGATTGACGATAATTAGGCAAGGGTTGAAGGGGTTTTGACCGGACGGAGGATGAGCACTTAGCGATGCCGTGTTAATGGTCCACTCTAATGTCGTTCATTAATTGCTGCGATGACTGATCACTCGGAAGGCTATGCAAAGTCTGGTCTGGATTACGAATTACGGATTTTGGATTATGGATTATGGATTTCACCTGGCCCAGCTCAAACAAATATGGATATGGAGCTTATCAATTAGATAGTTCGCAAATTGCTGCTAATTGCAATTTACTTTGGGGGGAAATAAATAATGTGGAATTATATTGGAAAAAACTAAATAGTTTTCTCAGCCTCCCCTGCTATTTGTTTAATTTTTTGCAATAATATTTACATTTTTATTTGCGTTTTTCACGTACTTTGCTCAATTTTTCTTCTTCTTTATTAATACAATTTTTTCATTTTTTTTTTTAAGCAGCTGTGCTAATTTTTTCCCGCTATTGTTTGGAAAAACTTACCCTGAGAGAGTCGAACAACGGCGAAAAAAAATACAAAATAAATAAATATTAAGTACATAAATGGTGTTTACCGCCAGTCGGAAAGAGTTTACTACGTCAATTTGTGTGGCGTGTGGCGGGGAAGGTCGTGAGCACGGCTTCGGATCGTATCTAGAATATCTCGAATATCTCGAATAATACCCTCAAATGTATCTGGAAGTAACATTGTATTGTCCGCTTTTTTTTTTTTTCGGCGGGGGAGTTTGTGGGTCTCGACATTGAAATGTAGTTCGCATTTGATAGTCAAGGTTCCCCCTGTTCTTTTGATTATGAAACACTTTTGGGGGGCGGATTGTTTGGGGCGGTGCCATTGATCTATTCTGGGAGAAAAGCGGTTGTCAAGTGTTTTCTTTATAACGCTCATTGTTCGACTGGAACTTCGTGTAACACCTGAAATAATTGCGCGCCTGAAATTAAGTTCTTATTGGGCGTGGCTTGAAATATCACAAATTAATATTTAATAAAGTTAGAGGCAGTTTACTCTAAAACTAAGTTCTTTCTTTCTTTTTAAAATTTGTAATGATTTGTTTATTAAGATATTTAAGTGTCAATTTAAATTCTCAATTTAATGTTATTTTAATGCCAAATTCAAAGTGCGATTTTTACACAATATCTCAAATAAATCACTTGGCGACATTTTTAGCTCGAATGGTAAGGATGCATAAAAGATGGCCGAAAAGCTGTTAACTTAATGAGCCATAATTACAAAATAATAAAATCAATAAAATGCAATCAAGTGGAACAGACCAGAAAGCCGCAGCCAATATCGGTTATATATATATATGAATATATATGTTTTTATGAACGGCCTTGCGATAAAAGAGAGAAGTGGACAAAAAAACCGAAATTCAGCTTCCATTGTTGACCAATAAAATGTGGCATAAAAACACTGGACAGCGAAATAAAAATTGCAATTGAAATGGATCCAAGCAAAAAGCGACATTCTTGTTTTTGGGGTGTGGCTGCTGTTAATTCAAGATTTCAGACTGGCCACCGACCACCGACCACAGAATATTGCGCATACGCCACGTGCAGCCAAGTGAGCAATGTCAACAAAAAAAAATAAACGCAAGAAACGGTTTAGAAAGGTCTTACCAACTTGTCAAACCAATTAATTATTTTTCCGTTCTGAATTATGAGAGGAGTGGAGCTGGAGCTGCATTTTTTATACTTTGCAGCAACTTGTTTACTTACTTTTGTGGCTTACAAAAATTAGTGATGTAGAATTATTAAAAAAAAATACTTTATTTTGGTTGTTCTTTTCGTTATTTCAATTTTAATTCGTTTATGGTGATATTTAAACATTTTAATTTAATCTTAAGTTCATCGAAGTGTTTTTTAATTTGTATATTTTCTTTTATAATATTTCCAAAGAAATAAAAGCCTTCTTAAAATTTTAGCTGGAAAAACAACTTGATATTTGTTTGGTTCTTTTGCTGTTTAATATTTTAATTTATCTCGTTATGCTTTTCCTCGTGCCTTCTTATTTACTCCAGTCACTAAACGGGCAAACTACCTGTCGCGTTTATGTAATTGTTTGCCTGGCCTTTGTCTTCGCTGTACCCCACCACCGCCCCCGTCGCGCCACAGTGGAACCTGGTTAATGTACGTCCTTGACCATCAGTGCTGTGCTGCCAAAAACAGCCAAGAAATGACTTTAGCCGAAAAGTACTGACGTTGACGCGTTTTGGCCGTTCTTCGGCATGCAACTGCAGGCCATTTCGTTTCGTTAAGTTTCGTTTCGGATCGTAATGGATCGTATGGTATCGGTTTTTCGGGTACGAGTCCGAGTGGCCAGACCAGTTTGCGATTGCATCGAGAGATTTATTTATAGACACTCGAACTGGCACTGCACCGACTGCACTGGCTCTTAACCTCCATTTGGGACACGCGGCGTATGAGTTATGTCGATTGCGGTTCACTGCAAATTATGCGACACGATTTGCAAACACCGGCAAGAGGGGTACCTTATGCGATTGCCAAACAAGTGGTTATGGCCTGAACAAATATTCTGTATTTCTGGAAAACAATTTTGGGTAAACATATGTACCTTCATTTTTTTTATACTCACAGTAAACTTATTTTTGTCCTACTTAAAAAACAACAACTAGGCTTTAGCTAAGAAAAAAGCCTGTAGGTATTTTGCAGCTTACTAATAGTATAACCAATCTTCAGATTTATTTTGGAAACATTGAGTGGCTTGTAAATAATATACATTCAATTTATCTACAATTAAATAGACATTACTGTGTTTTATTTTCACAAAATTAAATTAGTCGAAATAATAATGGAGTACATTATTAAGTGTAAGAACTCTTCGAAAGCCACATAAATATATTCCCACTTAATCAACTGCCTTTTCATATAAGAACCTACCCATATTTCGCACTCCTAACGGGTATTCCTTAGTCGTTATCCTGGGAAATGTGAAAGTTCTGGAAAGTTAAAGAACGCTGTATCATAATCGTATTTAAGTCGGCTTAATGCATTTCTTCGGCGGCCATGCCAATAATTTGTGGCCTTTCGGGGGATCTTCTTAATGGCCGATTCTGTGTTTCTTTGTCAGGTGCTGGTGAAATAAATGTCCGTAAATCAGCGACTCTTGTGTCGCATTTTGGCCAATTGGTTAGTTTTCAGTGTCCGTTTGCCGATGCCCGCAAATCGTCTTAATGTGCTGATAACCAAGTCGGGCCGCCTTAACTTAGTTCGACTTAACGCCAGCCAAGACAGCCCAAACCAAGCCAAGCCAAACCGAAGCGAAACCCAAATCCAAATCCAAACCCAACCGATCCGAACTGATCCGAACGGTCCACCGATCCACCGATCCACCGATTCTAGTTTCAACCGGCATTAAGCGGTTTTGAGCTGTTTTCTGTTTTCATCGACGTCTCGAACGCCGTCGCCGCCTTGCCGGTTTTCAACAATATTTATTTACATACTCTTAATGAGGGTACTCTGCTCACAGTTCGGTACTTGCCACCATTTGCCACTCTACTCCGATTTGTATTCTATTTTTATTCCAGGGAAGACAAATTTTTTAGAACTTTGTTATGCAACAGCCCTGGAAGTAGTAAAAATATCTTTTTAATATTAAGCCAAGAGGTTGGCTATTTTTGTTCCCGATTAAATATTTTCTTTTAATAATTAGGGAAGTCTAAAAATTAAACCAAGTTATATTTCCTGTCAATACTTTCTTCAATATTTTAATTTTAAATTTTATTAAAATATAATCAGTAAAGGTTTACTGGATTTTCCTTAAATAAAATAGATTAACTCGTTTTTCTTTATTCTTTAAAAATGGTCAACCAATCTTATTAAAATTGGGCTATAAAATTTAAAGTTAATTTCACTGAAATGTTTGGTATCTTTTCAGCTTTGACTACAAATAAAGAGACTTTTTGAAAAAATCAAATTAGAGTGCTGTGTAATCCTTTTTCAAGAAATCATTAGTTTGTGTTAGTTATGTTTACTTCATTCAACTTTTAAAGGTAAATCAAAGTATCTGATAAAATACAACGACTCCATTAACTTAAGTGCCAAAGATACAATATATTATGAACTTAATGTATATACACAATTTTGTAAAATATTGTATTGCTATTAACGACACAAACACTTCAATTTTAGAATGGCATAACCATTTACTTAGTTAATAAATTGGGTTCAATAGACGCTAACGCCTTGACAATTTTCCTATTATAATAGAGATATTTCCCCGCAAATTACGCAAGAGTATCTAGTATTTTTCAAATAACCAGACCGGGTCTTTCGCACTTGTTCGTGTGGCTCTCTTTCTGATTGGGATCGGATCAGATCGGATCGGATCGAAGGGGCTAAGCCGAGCTATGGACACAGACAATTGGAAGATTGATGGCTCCGCCGCAGCGCTGGCTAATGACTCAAAGCGGGCCGATACTCCGATACCATTCGATACCATCCTAACTGTCGCTCCAAGTCCCGGTCCCAGTTCCAATCCGAATCCCAATTCCAATTCCAAGTCCAATTCCAATTCCAATTCGATCTAGACTGAAATACCGTTGCGGCCCGTGGACTTCTTGGCTCGCGTGCGTGGGCTTAAATGGATTGGGGTTGGGCAATTGGCATTTCGAGTTGGGCCCGTCGCAAATCCAGTTGCGCCGCAGAAAAATTCTAATTGAAAAAAAAAAACAAATATATATACATATATGTATGTACCCAACGAAATAGTTTAATTTTTCATCGGAAATAATTAGTATTTAAACGGCTTGAACGATCAGAAATTCCCATACTCAATCATCTTGTGGCCTAAGATTTCTTTTGTTATAAAATAATCATTAGGTTTCGTCTGGGCTGGTGTGATTTATGTCATTTAGTTGAGTTCATTATTTAGCCATCTTGATTGACAAATGATTTTGAAAGCTGCTAGAGAATTAATATTTAATTAACTGTGACTTGGTAAATAAAAGAGAGAACTTACACTTGCTTCTTTTTATTTATATTTATAACTTTCAACACTTAGCAGCAGAACATCATTCACTGTAAATAGCAACAGCTGTTTAAACCGTTTAATGATTATTTACAATATTAACGAACTGTTTACGCTTAAATGGTTGAAAAACACTACTTTACTGCCATTCTTACAATTCTGTGTGCAAAAAGCGACCGTTCATATTGTTGAAATTGCCCTATAAAACAGTGATTCATGCTTTCTATGACTTTTCATGGCTATATTTAATCTATGTACTTTACCAGCCGCAAAATATCATAAATCAATTTCAATATATTTAAAGTACTCCACTTATAGGTAGTGATTCACACCTTGTATCTTTTAAATTAAGTACTTCAACGACCCGAAAATCGTCCCACTTTAATTCAAACCTATCACTTAAAAACTAATCAGAATTGAATAGAGTTTGGCAATAATTAAAAGCGGTCTAAGGATGACTAAGAAAATGAGCACATTAATTTACCTATTTCCTTTTGAAGTGGAAAAAACGGAATATTTATCAAGTTCTTCAACTTGATAATCTTTAATTTATTTTTAAATGCTAAATAAATTTTCAAAGAATAGTCAAAAAAATATCTATGACTTGCATTGTAAAATATGGTGAGTATTTCATATTTATAAATTTTTAAGGTATATAATATTTAATTTATCTACGCCACGGAATCGCTCAACATATCTCTGCAATTCCATGTAAATTCTCCTGCTTTAATGGGGCTATCTATTTAAGATCCCCCGATCCCTGCATTAAAAGCCCCCATTTCAGAAAAGTAACAAGTAAAAATAAAAGAAAATAATATACGAATGTCACAGAGGAGTTGGACGGATCGATGGATCGGCGGATCGAGGCGGATGGAAACCAATTGGGTCCGGCGCAGAGCGGTCTGCCGAGTATAAATGTATCTGTATCTGCATCTGTATCTGTATCTGTATCTGAAGCTATATCTGTATCGGCTTGGCCAAGTGTTAATTGTTCTTAGCCATTATTAATTGATTGAATTAATGAATGAGTGGCGGCTGAGCGAGGCAGAAGAAAGAAGACGAACCGAAATCGAATCGAATGTTGCTGCAGATGATGAAATGCTGGGGATAGTAAAATAATGATTATGATACGACGATACGAGGCAGTGAACTTGAAAAGGTTATTAAAAATTCAAGTGCGGTAGCTTGGCGCTAAGGCAAATACCCGTACCCGTACTCGTACTATATATTCGTCGTATATTCATCGCTGTCTGACCCACATGAGTGTCGCTAGATCGTCCAGATAAATGCCCCTATATACATATGCACAGATATAACCGACTCTTGTCGCTTTCGTGGCACTAGATTTACAGTTCGCAGAGCTCATAAAGTGATTTGCAATTTGCTAAAGTACAACACAAACACAAACACAAATAGCGGAGTATGGTCCACGAATTCTAACGCACTCTTATCGCTGAAAGTATCCATAAGATTTCACAGAACTGCCAGATATCGCGGTATTAGTCAGAGACCTCTGTGCACTGGCATTTTTTTTTGTATTGATTTACATTCTTCTTTCTTTTTTATTGGATTCTATGAGTTATGCAAAAGTCAGCTCGAAATCAAGATAATAACTTTGACATCTTTATAGAAATTTTTATAATAAAGAATGAGAATTTCGGCAAATCAAAGGTTGTTTTTCTGAAAGCTTTTTAATACACCTGAAAGATACTACTGGAACCGTAATAAATGATTCATTCCCAAGTTTATTGGCATAATCTTAAGAGACAATAAAGTCATATTAATTATGGCCCCAAGAAAGTATATTCGAGTCCCCCATTAATAGTACGATGAAATTTTCCCTCAGATGAATATGTAATCACTTTGTTTAAATATCAAAACTAATTATCATTTTAATGTCCGCTTCGAAATACCGTTTGGAAAAACTAGTTTACATTCCAGACAAATTCTTTGTTACAACATTTGAATATTTGAATATTTTCCATAGCCCAACTTTGAGTTTGAGATGTCTGTCTATCTTATCTTGGCCAGTGATGGTTTATCTTTCGAGTTAGTCAGCCCAGAAGAGCTGTTGAGTATCTTGTGATGATTTGGTATTTTATTTTTTGGGGGGGCTTTTTTCTGGTCATTGCGATTAGGCTTGGATGTTGTTGCCTGGGTGTAATTTCACACAGATTTGATTAATAGGCAGCTCAGAATATGGCAGATATTTGCACGTGTCGCGCCTCCAATTAGCGTCCCATCTCGTAGTTGCGGCTATCATGTGGTGTCTACGATAATTGCATAAGCCATTACGGCTGGAAGTCGCATCGGATCTCCCATCGCCCAGTGGCATCCGGGTGACGCATTCAGGAGGCCAAATGAATCAGTCCCAGTGCGATATGTAGTATATATCCCCCACACACACGTACATATATGCATACGCACCACTCGATCTTAACAAAGTCAGCTTGGGGCAGATCAGTGCAGATTGTGTTGTGTCTTGGGTGTTTAATTGAAATGTGAGGCGGCTTGGGATGAAGGGAGCGGTGCGGGGATTGAATCGCGATGTCTAATAAATAAATTGGCAATTAAACGAGGGACACCAAAAGTCCCTTCCCGATTCCTCCCTATCTATGGTGATAAATATGCATACACGAGATACACGAGATTGATAAACAGCGGTGGTGTTTGTCCGCGTGATGACGTCGACAAGTTTAAAGCAGGCCTGCAGTTTTGTATTATTCCATTAGGATCAATTGCGCAGCGCAAAAGGCGTTAAAAGAGTGGACATTGGCAAAAAAAAAGGGTATAAAAACAAGCCGAGTTAGGCTTTTCTATTATTCCAAAATTAGAGTATAGGCAATAGTCTTTAATGATGAGTAAATGTTTGAAAGTGGTTTTTAAAATTGGAATTCATTATTTTTTAAATTTAATTATAGAATCATTTATTGTGAAAAAGCACAAATAATAAGGAAAAATAATAGGTAAATATTTAAAGCTTTGTGAAAGAGCCTTGAATACATTTGAAAAGAAGCTGTTTTCGAATGACAAATATGGGTTATATGATGGCCTTGAAACCGGGTTTAACGAACCTACATATATCGTTCAATAGCTCGAGCTTATTTACACAAGTATATTCTGTTTGAACATAAAGTTGACAAAAACGAGAAATGAAAGGAACCATCCATCGCTTAAAGGCGAACCCAACAAATGTTCTTTATAAACGTTCTTTATAGACCAAGTTCCGAGACAGATTCTCGAGAAGCAAGAAGGCCAATACATTGCGGATATGGTATGCGATTGTTCGATTATGTATTTGGATGGGGCCCGTATCTGTTTATCAACATCATTGTGTATACTATATCCACATCCATATCCATATCCATATCGTGACGTTGGCCGATGACGACGATAACCGAAATTGAGACACAAAAACCGAGAAGCGATGGGGACGACAATAAACGACAACGTCGCTCGTTTAAGCAAACAAATAAATAATTAATAAATTAAAAATGAAACGATAAAAATTGCTTGACGGCTTGTCTGGCTTTTGTTTTTGCCCAATGGAATAAATTCAATGGATGTTGGGGATCTTTTGTTTTGTTTGCTCATCTATCTGATTGTTTGTCGTTTCGTTTTTCGCCTCAAACAATTGCAGCCAGCAAAGACCAATTTTGATAATAACACATATACGCCCTATAAACCACATACCACGATTTATCAATGGCGTTGCGCCAATTGTTGTCTCATCCCTTCTATTAACGGCAATTATCGAATTAAGATGTGCTAAAATGAGCGGGACGGTCGGTCGGGGGAGGAATCGGCGATATCGCTGCCGTTGAATCCAATTTCCAATATATCCCCACACACACACATTCGGATACTCCGCGAAGGTGGGCGTGGCGTCGGTATCCGATAATTTCTAATGAAAGTTGAAAAGCGCCGCTCGAAGCGATTGGCTGGCGTGTGAATCCCAGAGTCGATCGAACCGCAACCCCCATCAAACGCGCTCGAAGCGCCATCGAACTTCCTGGGGCGAACTTCACGGCGATGCTGCGCAGTCGACTGGCGCACAGTGGGCCCAAATGCTATAACTCCCATTGTTTAGACTGCCATATTACTGATTAATTATATATCTATTTTTTTGCCAATCGAAATGTTTGAAACTAAAAAGTTGTACAGCATAAATAAAAACAACAAAAGCCAAATTCCTTCACCATTCTTAGCTGTGTTCTAAATATATAACAATATAATAACAGATCCCATTGGTTTTACCATTTACAAAATATTTATATAACCAGTTAAGGTTGTGTGTTTTTTAACGATAAATAAAACATTACCATTCGTGGAAATTACTAAAAGCACTCATTTATAAGCTGCTTTGTTGTTATTTCAAAGCGGTTCCTTATAATGTTGGTTAACATTAGGTATATAATGGCATTTTTAATTTTATTTATATTTGATTTGAAAAAACGTAATAGGCAATTTGCCAAGTGGCTAATGTTTACCTAGTCTATTTGATTAAGTTTAATTTATCAGCCAAACAACTAATTTGCATGCAAATGTAAGGAAACGAATTGCTTCAGATCCAATTGAAATACGTTTTTAAATTTCGGAATATATGTACATACATTGATTGGTAAATTTTAATTAGTTACTTCAACTACCTTTTTTCTTGAAGATAATTAGTATACATTTACAGAAAAGGTCTTTGGATTTATAAATTTAGAGCTTCTCTTTATATTGTTTAAGAAAATGTAATGGTTAGTAATCCGTAATAGGCATTTTAACAACTAGTTAATATTTACCAAATTAATTTGGCTAGCTTAATTTATTGGCCAAATAGATGATTTGCATGTAAGTGGTGGTGGGGTGCTCGTTATAATAATGTAAGAAACCAGACATGTACATATGCGCTTATGTACGTTGGCAAGGTATTTTAAAACAAGACAGTAAAATTCGAAATGCTTTTCAAAAGGCACAAGACAATAGGCTAAAATTTGCGATCTTTACATTCCTACCCTTCTTTAAATAGGCTCTTGTAATATTTGTGAACATGTTATTGCACTTTATATATATTTGATTTGTAAAACGTAATAGGCACCTTGCCAAGTGGCCAATGTTTACCAAAACAATTTGATTCATTTTTTGGGCAAACAGCCAATTGGCATTTTCCGTTTTGGCCCACTGTGCGATGCTGCGCTCACACTCACACACACGCAAACACAAGGGGAGACACGTGTGTGAGCTGCAGTAGAAGAAACGGCCGAAACCGAAACGAAAGCAAACAAAAAACGGGCCGAAAACACAAAAAAAGCTCGTGATCTTCGGGCGCTCTCTTCGCTCTGCTCTCTTCTGCTGCCGGCAGCGACGTCGACAGCGACGCCGGCAGAGACGTCGACGGCATGCAAACAGGATCTGAGCGTATATTACGTAGCGCCGGGCTTTAAGCCAACATCATTCCCAAGCGAACGGCCAGCGATCAACGTTTGGCCCAGCAGCAGCCGTCAACGAGAGCGATAAGGAGCAGCTGATTTTTGCTTTTGCTCTTGCCATTATCCATTATTTTATCTGGCATCAAAAACAACAACAATTGCACCAGAGATCTGTGACAAAAAACCAAAAAAAATCGAAAAACGGAAAACGGAAAAAAAAAGTGAAGTGAACTCTCCGGCGCAGCGCTCTCCCGCTCTCTCGGCTCTCTCTTTCGGCGAGACTTCGGCTCCGGCTCAGCGACTTCGGGTCGCCTCTTAAAATTACTTGCAAAGTTAATTTTAGTCTCGGCTTTTAATACCGTTTTAGTGCGTTTTCAAGTTGGTCGTGTTTTTCTCTCTCTCCGACCCGACTCAAATTCAAATCCCGAAAAAAATAAAATATACATTTTGAAAATAATCCAACACACAAATAAGAACGAAATAACAGTATAAATATCTAAAATACTGAATGTGACTTTTCGGTGACATATCCTCGTTACTTTTTTTTTCGGCTCCATTTTTTTTTCCAACGGAAATGTAAACCATTCGCCCCTAAGCCACCACCCCAGCTTCCTGCTTCGAAGTCCAGAACAAAAGAGCAACGAAATTCAATTACATAACATTTAATTGCCAAAAATAAAATATAAAAAAAACAATAAACAAAATAAAACCAAAAACAATAATATCATAATTCACGGGTTCAAAAACGCGCTCACTAATACAAAGGCGAACGCATTAAAAGACGGAAGTGCATTTTTTTTCGTTAAGCGGCAAAGCGGCGCATCCTGTTTTTGGGGCCTTCCATACACGCTCACGCACACACACACACACTCCCACTCCCACTGAGGACTGGAAGTCGCTCTCTTGCGCTCGCGTATAAGAGATCACATAACGGTAAGTGTGAAATACGGCTCGAAGGATCAAAAATATTACGGAATTAGTGAAGTTATACAGGATTCGAAATCTAGGAAAGAGTTAGTTTCAGTTTTAATAAGAATACAATTTACGGGCTCTCAATGATTTTATGTGTTATTCTAAAAATATTTTTTATAAGAAGGAAGAATTTTTAAACACAAAACTTAAGTTTCTAAATATCCTAGAAAATTGAATAAATTACAAATTTTGTTTAATAAATAAAAGCTGACTTAACGAGTTTGGAATATTAAGAGTATACCAAGGAACCATTAACATAATTAATTTAATAATAAAGTACATCAACCGACTATTATATAACATACAAAATTATACAATAGTAAATGTTTAGAGAATTAATTTATATAACCTATCTCAATACTGCATTTATTAGAAAAAAATAAAAGCACTTAAACATTTACAGCTATTAATCATATTGCAAAAATACAACAAACAGTCTTAATCATGAGAATATATTTGCAAGGGCGAAAAACCCAAGACCCAAAACATCTGTCTGGCGCAAATAAAAATAAACAAATTGCATAAACTTTGCGGCTTAGTGAGACCCAAAACAAAAGGTAAAACAAAACAAAATAGAAATAAAATAAACCAAACAAAGCAAAAGTGGAAGTTGTTAGGCAATTCTAATGAAAGCCAAGTGGGCGTGGCAAATGGGGTTGTTCCCCCCTTGAGTTGAGCTAGAAGTTAAGTTATACCGATTTGGTATGGCTTACATTAAATTTAGTGTTTAATATTTTCTTTAAGATTTATCTATCTAATCCACTTGAGATAAGAAAATGTGGCCTTTGTGTAATCCGTTAAAAATTTGTAAGTACTGCCAATTTGTGAATTGTCAATTTATGAATCTAATTTATTTGTGGCCCAGCTTACGATAATAACTTTTCATTTGCTAATTTTAAAATTGTTGCTTACTAAAACGTTCGGCTTAGGAAAAATAATGGCTTTCAAATGAAGTGCATTGTTAGTTAATAAAAAATTTCAGAAATAAAAAAATATTGGTTTTCTAGAGAAACGTTTTTATTTAACAAAAATCATTTTTGCAATATTATAAAAAAATGTTTAGGCGTTTTTAACAAACAATAAGCTTAACATAATGTAGTTATTATCTGTATATATTAAGAAATTCCTTTTGAGCGCCAAGCAACTTTTTTTGCAAGTCCTTTAAAATATTTTCGATAAGTTAATATACAAAATTAAAACGTTTTAACTTATGTAAAGTTAAATTCCTAAATCATATAAATTGACTTTTAAAGCAGGACAAAAAACAATTACATTTAAAAACTGGTTCAAATGAATGTTGAAGAAAATATTTAGGTCGTGTTTAGTTTTTGTCAACATTGTTTGCTTGAGTTTCCTTACGTACTCGCATCGCACTGTCGGATAATTTGGCACAAATGGCATTTTGTGGGTGGTCCACACCCACACGCCCATCTATGGCCATGTGACGCGCTGTATCTGATGGATACTTTTTGGGACTTGGGATTGGGGACTTGGGATTTTTGATTTTGGCATGCGCGATGCGGAGACACGGGGCGTTATTTAAGCGCTGGTCGCGCATGCGCAGCTTGTCAATCGGCGTCGGCGGCTTATGGGGCTGCTTATATGGCGTATATGGCTTATATGGCTTATACGGCAGGCAGCTCACATCTGGCGCCCCGGATCAGCATAGAAAACTTTCACTGGGATCCATCCACATGCGCCTTTTTTTTTCGAGTTTTTCGAGAGCCAGGGTAGCATGAAGATGCGTCGCAGGCGGATTTCCGCACACAAATTGCCCACTTGCAATGGCAATTTGCATAAATGTTGCGATAACAAATCACCTAGAAACAACTGCCGCTGACAAACAGAAATACTAATACTAAGTTCTAATTAAAAGTGCTGGCCGCCGCGGGGAAAAAAACTAATTAACATTTTTCGAACGCCGCGCGGAGCGAGAGGTGAAGCTGAAAAAGTTAAGTAAATAAAGGTGAGAAAATCAATTCATGACGACAGCGGCGAGTCAAGTGCCCACTTGAGTGGAAAATCAATGCACTTCCGCAAAAATAAAAAAAAAAAACGAAACAAAAAAATCCAACAGCAAACACAGGCAAACACAGATACAAATCAAACTCTATTTTTAATTATGAAATATTTATGGCACAATAAGTCGCACAATAATTGTAAGATTTCATAACGGTATGGGTAATAGAACACGATTAAATTTACCAGATTTACAAAGCCTTATTCAATTATCGACTTTATTATTATTCAACCAAAAAATATATATCCGAGCAATTATTTTAACGCTTTGCAGGCAATTAAAATTGGTTGCTTAATTAAACTATAAACTAAACAATTACATAACTGAATATTCAACGATGAGAATTCTTTCTAGGCAGTCCGTAAATATTTTTATTAACAATTGTTTGAAATATTTAACTATTTGTTAATTGCTAAAAAATAATTAATATTAAATTACTTTATTACGATGTGCACGTCTTGTCATTTAAATTTTCAAACCTTCATCAACTTACATTGAAATAATCTTCGGAAATTATAGTTAATAAATTGTAAAATGTTTAAGACCCAAATTAATTAATACATCAAATTAAAAATACAATTTATTTTTATGAGAAAATCTTTAGAATGACAACCAATAAATTGTTGTCATTTAAATTATCAATTTTGAGATCAGGAACTTGGCCATAAATATGCGCTTTTACTCCCAAACATGGTCATAAATTGAACACCTCTGAAGTAATCATCATTTAAAATAGATAAAAATAAATACCCGAATTATTGTTCTTAATGACGAACGAGTTTCTCAGATAGTCGGTCATTAATCAATCAAAAATATAGTCAAGACAGCGATAAAAAACGGCGGCAACTAAAATTATGGACTTGACTAATAAAAAATTGGAGCTTATAGGTTTATATATGGTTTGCTATATATATATATCACTCAAAGCGAGAAGTTTTCTTTTGTTGTTGTGTAAACCTTTTTTTTTTTTAAACTTATTGTTAATTTTCCCATAGGCTATTATATTTATTTATTCACTTTTTTCGGGGCTGTTGACGTTGCAGATATAAAAAACAAAACAAAAAGAAACACAATGCTGATAATAATGTCTGGCTTTTGCGGCTGCTATATGGCAGCTATATCTGTTGTTGATATCGTGTTGCGATCGTTTACACAACAACTTCGTCTTGAATGACAGCGACGAAGACGGCAGCTTGACTTTATTACTCATCCGCCCCGTGGTCGCACAACGCCGCATCCTCGCTGGCACGACCAGTGCCAAATGGCCCGGTAAATATTGACCCCCGTCTCGTTAATACACTGGGCAAATCAAGTTTATGTAAACTGCAAATTAGCATCACCGCCAAAAGCCAAATTGGAGCGTCTTCTTGGCCCGGCCCAATGTGTTATCACTTCATTAAAGTTGGCAACACGGCAAACAGGCGCGCCCATCATCATCATTTCGAATCTAGACATCAAGGTGTAATTAGTCACTCGATTCACTCGATTTGCATTCGATTTCGGGGAAGTGGCCCAGACCACAGACTTCAAACTCGAATTCAAACCCAGAACCAGACTACCGTATTCTGATAAAGAAGTTAGCGAAACTGGTTAACACAATGTGTGCAGGTTTTTACCAAAAAGGCGGCTTGATAATCGTTCTCTGACTATGGAGTTCGCTGAAATCCATGTTTGCACGTAATCGTTTGTTTTCCCGGAATTCGTTATAGCATGATTAAATAGGTAGAATAATATCTGATAAAATTCGCCACTTGTTCACCTCTTTTATAACGCACAAGCTGCTTTTAAGCACTAATCCTACCTTTTATTTATTACACATTTTATTGCAGCTCTAGTTATTTACCTCAATTGTAATGGTTTGCATTTGGAAGGTTGCTAGATAAATTCTATAATTTAGAACCACAGACAAACAATGGCTGGGAGTATATTAAATTATAGCAACTAAGATAATTTTAAAGGTTTCTGATAAGTACTCTTATGAAGGTAAATTATCAATATTTAAATGTTTCTTATAATTTGTTTTTATAACATTTTTTTTTGGCTAACTTAATAAAGTGTCAAAAACAGTTTTATGTCGCAGTACATGATAAAATCCATAGCCAACATTACATAAGCCCCGAACAGCAGCAGCCATGATCGGTGACAAAAATAAAACTAAAACGTGTTTACATCCAATATCGATGTTCATATATATATTTATATATATGGATCATTTATATGTTTGTAGGTTTCTTTTGTTGACGCTGACGAGTTATTTTGTGAATGAAATAAACATGAGCCCGCATGTAACCTCTAGAATCGGAGTTTCAAGGCGCTGGGAAAACTTCCAAGCCGTAGTCAAAACTTTCCACTAACAGGCTCCGATCTGGTGATGTTTTTTTTTTTTTTTGTATTTCTCATAGGGGGGCTTTCACCCAGAAATGAAATGGAGAAAAATAAATACGGTAGCCAGCCGGCCAAGCGATCATTATCATGATAAGGTGCGCTATGAGTTTTATGATCAGGTTTTTATTGTTATTTATAGCCAAATAATTACCAGCTCCCTGCGATAAGAGCCACCGTATGACCAGCCACGTCGCTGATGAGTCCGAATCCGAATCCGATTCGGAATCCGAATACGGGTATATAGCATCCAGACTCGTGGCCGCTGACAGATAAGATTTCGTATTCGTTTTCGTTTTCCCACTCGCGTTTCATAATATCACAGAGTGATATGATAGTGCTAGAAGCGTCTCAATGGCAAACATTGAACTTTGATGTGCTCTGCGATTATATAACACGTTCATTATACCCCATTATGCCCCCCCTTATTTTTTTTTCTTCTTTTTTTTTTTTTGGACTGGCTTGGGAAAGGCCCATGTTTTGCGACGCAGAAAAATACGGACAAAAGCGTAGAAATACCAAAAGCCAAACAATTGAGTTTAAGCCGCAGGCTGGGCAAACACTTAATGACCAAAAGCAGAGGCGGATTTGTGATTTTTGATTTATTTGTCCGAAAAAATACAACCGGACAGGTGACAAGGCATTATTTCTTTAACAATCTTTTCACGCTTAAGTTCTTACTTTTATTTGGCTCGTAAGACATTTATTAAGCTCATTTTACGGATGATAGTATTATACTCCTTGCAGCATTCTGATTTTTTCCATATTTGTATTTTGCCGATAGTTAAATTAAGTTCAATTGTTATTTTGTAATGGTCTTTTAAATAGTTTATAACATATAATTATTATAATGCTTAACTTTTGCTTAATCAAATAAAGGTACTTGGAAAACGGGCTTAATTATTTGTAATTTATTTTGCTAAATATACACAAGCAGACAGGTGACAAGGCATTATTTTTCTGGCATAATCTTTTCACGCCAAAAATCTTGCCGAAAATAAATCTCTTGGGCAAAACAATGTGGGTTAAGTAAAGAACACGGTTCTATATCGCTCATATAAAGTCACCTCTAATTATTCTTACGATCGTAAAGAGACTGAAGCGGAAGTTATTATGACAGATAAAAAAAAAGGCAGCGCAAATAAAAAACGACAACTAACTGAAAACGAAACTGTAGCGGGCAGGGTAAAAAAATGAATTGAAATTGAACAGAATGAAAATGAAGCTCAATGCAATGTTTTGTTAGAACACTTTTTTTTGAGAAGTTTATTTTTATTATTTTTGTGTTTGCCGTTTGTTTGCCGCCACTAATTGCATTCTAATCGTGGACGAAGGTCTCGGTCTTGGCCATTTTTAGTTCAGTTCGCTGTATTACGCGGTGATTTGTTGGGTTTTCGTTTATTTTTTGCTGCTGTGGGAAGCAGTTGGCCAAGATGTGCAAAAATGTGCACACGCGGCGAATGAGCAATGCTTGCCCGGGCAGCACAACGCCGCGTATACTTGATGTGGCGAGAAAAAGATTTTTCTTGATTGTCGCCGAATGTTTTAACTTTTGTCTCAGTTGTAATATGTCTGTTTTTACACTTAGCTTAACTTTAGCTCGACGAATCTAACGCGCATAATATTAAATAAATAACTAAATAAATAATAAAATTTAAATAAATCGAAAAACAGTTTCCCCAAAAGTTTTGAAAACAACAGGAAAGTGCAACACAAAAAGTGCCAATGAATTTATATTTATAGAAACAAAAATATTTTCAAAACCAAAGAAATCAATTTGTGAATGGCCGTGCAGTAGTACATTCTATAAAACCTTAGAAAGGCTGCAAAGCTGATGTACTTTTCAGTACCTTTCACTTTCTGGTTACACCCAACCGATCCCTTTTGAGTGCTGGAAATTCCCTAGACCCTGTAGAGTCACTTCCTCTTCGGGACTTAATCCCGACCAGCTTTTTTTATGGCACTTTTATTGTATAACGCTGTATAAAGAGCTGCTGATAGCGATACGAATCAATCGATTTATAGCCGCGTGCAGTAATCTTTACGGCCCCCGCCAAATCAATCAATTTAAATTTGATTAAGCCGTGATTTCTAATTTCTGCGATGCCATACAGGTGCACGAGGTATATGATATATGACGGGCATGCCGATTACAGCCTGGTTATATCAATATAATATTTTATGGCCAGCCAAATCACGCGAACTCACTCGACGAGGTTCAAATTGGCGGGCCGGAAATTGGCTAACCCAAGCCTTAGTTCATATATAATATCAAAAACAAAATAATGCCCATATATAACATATATATATGATGTGTGGCCCGGGGACTCTGGAAATCATTGTTATTAATACGATTATTGTGTGCACAGTTGCGTGTTAATTTCACTGTGATTTTACCTGGGAGAATCTTTTTTTTTTCCTCGGTGTTTTTTTTTTTTTATTTATTATTATTTTCTGTTTTGTTTTCTGATCTCTGTGACTTGTGGCCATTTTTATTTTTTTTTTTGCCGCTTTTTCCCATTTTCAATTTGCCCCTTCAACAATGCAAATCGCTTTGGGACCCTGCCACGCCCCCACCCGCCTCACGCCCCTCGGAGATTAACTGTTATTAGGGCCTTGTTATCAAAATCTCAAAATCAATCGCCTTTGTGGCGATCTCGTTGACATTCGACAACAATTAAAACACAAGATTTTAATTATATCACATAGAGATACAGTGCGATATGCGGACCCGTATTGTTATTAAGTAATTGTCATACAATTGCGTTTGGCCGGTTCAATCAACTCGGCCGACAGCCAACAAAGCGAAACCATTTTGTTTTTGGGGTTTTGGCCAAGTTTGGAGTTGGTTGTTTTCAATAATGTTTGTATTTTTTTCGTCGTACTTTCATATAAAGCATATACATAAATAATAACATCTATAAATAATTGTTGTATTTGCTTGTGAATTGTGCAAATTATGAAAAATGTAGTGATTTATAGATTGGTACCTTTTTTATTAACTTTTTGGTCTGGTTATAAATATTTTTTAATTACTACTTTTCAGTTATCAATTTCGTTGGATTGCCAACTCTAATTTCCTGTAGAAACATCTCGTAGAATTCAGGCTATCAAGTGCGTAATCAGATTTGGAATTTAACCCCCAAAAATCCTTTGGCATAAATATCTCTGCAAGCAAATCTGAACAAATCGCGTATACGACGTGTGTGCCGCAATCTCTAATCCCCTTAGACAATTTGTCGCTGCTCGCTTGGTCACTTAAGCGATTTGTGTTGTTACTTTAATTAAAATATATATACGCGTCTCGAGTATCGGACACTCCAATAATGAAATGAAATCAGCAGCTAAAAATATTGGCTATAAATAGGCAAATGGCCACAAAAGTGTATGCCCACATTGGAGTGTAAGGCAAGTAAGCGGCGAAAAAACCAGTTGGGTTCCCAGCCTTTTTTTTTTTTTTTTGGCCCACTCGAGATCCCATGCACGTGACCAGCAAAAAATTGTCATATATGTGTGGATATTTTTTGTGAAATTTTCTGGCAAAAAAAACCTGATTATCGGAAAAGAAAAATTAATTAATCAAATACTGATCGTTAGAAGTTGCGCCGAAGGAGCCAAGAATAGCCGGTGATTTGGGCACATTTCATCAGTTGTTATTCGTTTTGACCCATTTGACTTGGTAACTGGTCTGAAGATTCCGTGAGTCATTTACATTATTATTTTCCTCGCTGGCAGCTTTTCCTGTTTATGTCGTTTATCAATAGTGCCGATGGTTTAGCCTTCGATTGGCTCTGGTTGTTGTAAGTGTTGGGCGACTTTCATTGTTGTACGCCAAGTGATAAGCTGTCTCTATCAATCAGCCATTGACTTATGTCGATGGCCTCTTGTGGCTTTAGGGCTTAAGTATTCACCGAATCGAAGATTAATTGATTTTAAACGATCTATTAGACTGATACGGCTGTGGAAAAGTCATACAATGTGAGCGCTTTCGACTGGAACTTAACCATAGACATCAAGGGTGGGATTATCGAATATTATTGTGATTACGTTGGGAAAACCGATGAAGTATCTTACAAAATCAAAAACTCTTAATCGTTTTTTTAAATACTGCAACAAAAAAAAACGGTTATAGCAACTTAATTTCAAATTTATTAGATCATTCCACTTAAAGCCACTGAAATAATTTTAATTTGTTATCAAATACATAGAAAATGTATTTCAATTAATTAAAATAAAAGCAATATAGTTGGAATTCCTGTTTCTTAGACTTTTTTTTAAAGAAATTAAATACCAAGCGTCACTAATAATTGTTTTGTCATCGTGGGCTTATTCAAATGCTTGCCAATGCCAATCGAAGTGTATTGTTTTTTGTCCATAGTCTTGGCATTTTTTTTTATTTGGTTGTTTTGGATCGCAAACTGGGTCAGTCAAATAGCAAATACTTTTGTGGGGCTTCGAGTCGCGATCACAGCTCTTGATTTTCCCCTCGAGCTGGCTCTTCTTCTTCTTCGGGCCAGATCCGCAACGAGGCTTGCTGGCTTTATAGCCGACTTATGCCCGATCGGTGTGTGAATGGGCCCTGGCATGTGTCAAGTGCGATACCCTTCGACGCGGGCATCATACTTTTATTGACACAACTGCTGCGCGCCAACAGTTGCTGCTTACTATTAGTGCGCGGAGCGAAGTTAATGTTTTTCATTTTTCTTGGCCACTAATCGTTATGCGATGTTGAGCTGCAGAGGGAAAAAATTCTTAGCAGCTTTTTTCGAGCACATTTACAATTTCTTAGTTTTTCTAAGAAAATTAATCCGTTTTTTAGTCATATTTTTAGCAATTTTATTAAGAGCTTAGATGTCTCTGCATATTTATTATATAAAAAGTGTATTTAAGCATTAAGCTCTCTATTCTTTTTTGCCCTTCATTTCTGACAGTGCACTTTTATGGGTTTACTGATCTCTATCCTCGGGGCAATTTCACCCGCCATTCTTCATTAGGGCCCGTCACTCGATTCTCGACTTTCGAGTGGCCGAAATTATTGATATTCCGATAAAACAAAGACCCTTAGTCATAGACACTTGAGCCACTTCCACGTATAGCCAGAAGTTAGTGGCAATAAACCAATGAAATTAATCGAAACAAGTAGAAAACGGTAGCGAATGGACAAGAAACCCCAAAACCCGTGCACACGATTTTATTGCCCGGTTTTCTGCGCAACTGGGCCCAAATCATTATCGAATCGGTGGTGAATATTTACGATCGCCGGCATCGCGGCATCGAAATCACAGTCCACATAATCACGCGCTAATAACTGCGATAACTTGACCACAAGACGGGCTACCGAATTCTCCGATAGGATGAGCCACCATTACCGATCAGGCACGGCACCACCCATTCTCCCGACCACCCAACCACCCAACCACCCACCGCCCTTCGATCAACCCATGCGCGTTTATTAATTAGAATTTATGGTCCGGCTATTGCCGCGTCCATATAGAGACAATAAATAGCCATTGTATATGTTTCCCGAACTCCCCTATCTTATCGTCCCGGCTTCAGCTCTTCAGTTCCTCAGTTCTTCAAACGGGCTTTCGACAGGTGAAGAGTGCTCCCTATCGCCCAGGAGCGGTCGTCGCACCAGATCCGAGTTGATTAACTCAGGCAATTATTTATCTCGAAGGGTTCCGATGAGTGTGGAAGACAGCCAACTTCTGTTTCTATTTATCTCTAGTATTTAAAGAGCATTCGCATTCAAATTTAAATTTATTTCAGATAAATATTTATCTCGATAGTAAAACTCCTACAATGTAGAATAAAACATTATTGATAATATATTATATATTATTATACTTTAACACCAGAAAGATCTTAGCAAAATGCGAGCTATAATGAGCAATTTATTTTCGAGCCTGAACCGCTCCTGAAACCTGCCACACGCCCACGGGCAATTGGGGATTTGAAGCACGGGCCGGATCGCCAGATCGCCAAGTGCCACGCCCACCTGCCACCCACCTGTTGCTGGTGCTTCTTCTTCTCGCGGTTATCTTGTCCCATGGAATTGGCAAAAGGTAAAAGGCAGAAACGAATCTGGCCAAAATGAGTTAACAAAAAGTGGCAGGAAAATAAAAAATGAAATAAAAAAAAATAAAATATATAATAATGCGGCTGGGAGGGAATGATAGCTCTATCTCTGTCCGATTATTTACAGTTAGCTCCGGCCAGGCGATAACCTTGCCCACATATATCTTGGCCAGCTCTTGGACCGCCATTTGCGATTACCTGCTAGCGACGGCGACTGCGACGCCAGCAGCGACGTCGACGTCGACAGCGACGCCTGCCACTAATCACTCCAATTAGCTAGAAAGTGCTTTTCGTTTTAAATTCGCACGTTGTCGCAGTTTCTTGGCATTGTACTGCGAGGCTCTGAGACAGCCACTTGGCCATTTGGAGTTCCCTTCCTTGGTTTAGGCCATTATACCCAGTCGAAGTTCGAGATTCAAGATTCAAGTATTCAAGTATTCAAGTATTCAAGATTCAAGTTACGTGTACCCATCCGAAGGAGCCGCATTTTTTTTCACCCCGGCATACAAAACTGTGAGTGTGTTAACCAGTGAAGATCCTAAAAAGTCCCATTTGAATCAAATAAAAACGCATAAATACAATACAACCAAGTTGAACAAAAGCGAATGAGAGAAACAAAACCCACATTACAAATAACCAAATTCGAATGCAGAAAAAATAACAAATTGAAACAAATTGTAGTATGTAGCAATAAAAATCAAAACAAGACATTTGCAAACCGACAAACTTGAGTTACTCTATAAAAACTATACAACTCGTTGAACAAGTGCTATAAAGTATACAGTTTAAGGTTTTCCACTGGCATACAAATAATGCCATAGATTTTTTTTGTAATTGCGGAAACTGAAACAGTTCCGCATGTCAGGTTTAAGTTTTAAGTCTTGTGCAGAAATATTTAGTTTGGTTTAAGGTTACAGTTTAAACGTTTTAATTTGCCAAATTATAAGTTACCAAAAACGGTGTTAAGTTTTATGTCCAACATTTACTTGTAACCAAAAATGTGAAAAGTCAATTTATTATTATTTTTAATATTTTACAAATATTTTTGAAACCAATTGAGAAAAATGTTTAAAAGTATTTTGCTCAATTTTCCAGTTGCCAGAAAGGTTTTAAGACTTTAAAAATATTTTTTAAACAAAATTTAATTTTTAAAAGGTTTTAATTAAATACAAAATGAAACAATCCTTTTCTACTGTAATTTCCGCCATTTAAATCTTTTGATTAACATTTCCTTAAAAAAAGCCTTTTAATTATCCTTACAAACTATAAGGACCCAAAAAATATGTAAAAAAGTATCCTTTATTCCAGTGATTTTATAATTCCAACAATATTTCAAATTCCCTAAGGGTATTTCTAAAAGGTGTTAAATTCGCTCAGACTTCTCGAACAAAAGAGGCAGCTTAGGTGAAGGGCCCCGTAGCAAAATGGAAATAATAAATAAGAGCGAGCGAATAACAAAAAACTTTTGGCACCAGCCAATTTGTAGGCCACTTAAGTCCCGATCTACGCGCGGCGAAGATAATGCAGATTGTCTATAGCCGATTTCGAAACGCGATGGAAAGGGAAATACGACGAGTCGTGTTGTGTTATGGAGTTCCCGACTTTGATGAGTGCGTTATTTCACTAGAATTCAATTATAATTGAAATGCTTTTTTTAATGACGTTTGGCGCGTGTCGTGTTTTTATATACACTCGTATATATAAAAAATGAACCCACACGCAGCCGCCATAAAAATCTTTGGCTCAAAAGTAGAGAACTGCCAATTGCCGACCAAATTAGGATAATAGATATATATATATATATTCTTTATATAATCGGTGGCGGCGTTTTCGATCTCATTCCAATGCAATTGGGGAAGTCCGCCGAAAGTATATCGGCTATCGGCAAATTAAAAAGCCGAAAACTACACGTGCTGGCCGAATATTCTGGCATGCCCAAATATATATACTATATAAGTCGACTTTTGCCAGCTGTTTGGCTTTAAGATAATTAGCATGATCCGACGTCGACTTTGTTGTGATGACGTCAGCCGATCCGATCGTGGTCGCCAGTAGCAAGTTCTTTATGAGCTCTATTAATTATGGCCAGGTTTTTGTGACTTCGTTTCTGGACTTTTTCGTAAATAATAAAAAACCGAAATGCCCGAACTACGTCGTATTATCTGACGCATTATCTGCGATAATAAACCAAACCGAACCAAACCGAATCGGACTCGAGCTCTGAATACATAGTCTCGTAATCGTAACAGATACTTAAACCCAATAATCGATTATTGTCCGGGTAAATTCCCTCTCAGCCCAGCCACTATTTCGCCGCCATACTATCTGTAAATATTAGATCACAGCCGGTGAACAACAATTGGGAGTCACTGTTCTCGTCTCTTCACGCTGCAAATTCAACTGTCATAACTCTAAGTCCCATATATTATGGCTACGAAGTCACATGCCGCACAGTGACGGACAAAAGTCAGTCGATTGTTATACAGTGACTGCTAAAATGTGAACTGCAGTCACCACTACAAGTCGTGTTTAAGCTATTTACTTAAGGGTTTCCTAATGAAACTATAAAAAAGTCACAGCTAACTTAGAAATATGGGTCTATATGTCTTACTCAGAGTTTAGAAGAAAACAAATAGGTGACACAATTGGGATTGCAGTTTTCACAACTAAATTGGAGCAATCATTCATAGTTAAGCCTCTACCTTAATCGTTTAATAAATTTAGTCCAAAACAATTACTGTTTACGTAGATAAAATGGGTTTCATAACAAATTTATAAATTAAATTTTAATATTTTTGTCACAAAGTTGAAACATCTTCCAAGATGTAAATACAACTTTAATTTAATGAATTGCCTAGAATAATGCCAACAAATATAAATAAATACATTGCCAATAAAGAACACAAATTAGCTAATAAATAATTACTTAAATTATGCACAGAATTTAAGGCCACCTTAACTTACTATTTACGAGTAAATTTTCAAGCTAGTCATAAAATATAAATGAAAAACTTTAATACCAAAGACGAGACACACTTTAGAGACAATCAATTACCTCTGCAGTTTTTAATAACACACATAAAAAAGGTACCAAGTTCTGGGAAAACTAATAATAATATTTTATTTAGTGACAGTTGCTCACGTGACTGTAAATCTTAATCACTAAGTTCGGCCATCGATATTTTTGGTCAATATCCTCATCTAATCTTTGGAGACGTTTCGTTTCTTTCGTTTTTTTTTTGTGTTACTTAGCATAAATGAATATTAATTTATGTAGAATTGTAAAAAGAAACCGCACCCGACGATCATCAACGGCATGATTATAAGTCATAAAGTTTTTAGCAATTTTATGCTAGAGTTTGGTTTATTTCTGTTAGCATTGTTATTATCGCTAATTTTTGTTGTTTTATTTCCTTTGAGAATTTCTATGCCAATGTCTGGCCATAAAAAGTTTACCCAATTTTTTTTTTTTATTATCATTACTGGTTTTTTTGTGAGTGTGTATTTTTTTGTTGTATTTTTTTATTGTGTCGTCAGGGGTTTCATTGTGTTTTGTCGCTTCAGTTGAGGGGCCTGAATAATAGTTTTGGATACCGCCTAATATGCAATTAATTGGACATGAACTTGAACTGCGGCCGGAAGGGGCTGCGGGGGATGTCAATTATAAACAATTAGACAATGGCAAAATTGGTAACCAACCGATGGGAACGCGGGCCAAATGAATGGGGAAGACTTTCGGCAGAATGTTTCTGAATCTCAAACAGATTCGCAATTGTTCCTGGGCTATAATATATAGTTATGTATGTATGCATATTAACTGTCAGCCAGTCAAGCAGTCAGTGCCATCAATTTGTCTACGAAATTTCCAACAATTATGGCCAGCTCCAGGCCATTTTCAATAACGAAAAATCTTTCTGTGTTGAAGTTATTAATTTTTGTTGTTTTTTATTGTTATTGTTATTACCTTTGTGGAATACATTCGTAAAATTGGGTGCTTTGCACATTCGCGTTTCAACAAAAAACAACAAATGGCCTTATAATCCGTCTAATGGTGTTACATGTCTTTCTTTCTGTTTCTCTCTTTGCAGGCAACATTTCTCTTGGTTTAATTGATTAACCAGGCCCAAATAAATACAAAAGGGAGCGGAGAACACAAAGAGCCAGCAAGATGACTGGTTTCACCAACGCCGGTTTCGAGAACGATGAGCCCGTCAAGGTGAGTGTTCCGTAGTGCCTTTTTGGGGTCTGGATCTGGGACTGAGTCTGAGTCTGGGTCCCAAGTAGTTCTCTCCCCGAGGAGTGCTTACCTGGTATTCCACCTTCCCATTCATCTTGAACAAGTGCTGGACACGTCAACGTACCCACAATGAAATCACCGCTAAACAAATCTTGTAAACAAAGGCAGGCGAAAAGAAATCACGAAATAAGGCTCATTATTTCAAGTTCTGCATAATTGAATAATAACTCTTCCTTAATTTTTTTACATTTAAAAGCACCAGGAAGTGTCATATCAGTTAGTTCTATTGGGTGTATCATCGCTCTTGCTAGAAAAGGGAAATCTTTTCCTGTTTATTTTGTATAGCTTATCGCAAGGCTTACAAATACTGAGTTTCATAAAAATAGCTGGCAAGGTTTCTTAGTTCCAATAGATTATCTAGATTTAGCTTAGCAGAGGGCATTATGGGTATTAAATAAATAAGTACCCAAAACCTTACACTTTCACTTAGAACATTAGTAGGTTAATTAGTTTACCAAGGGCAATTATAAATAATCAACTAGTATGCACGGATTTATCCCAACTGGTTTTTATATATCACCTCCCAGCATATAGGAAGTCTTTTCCATCAGTTAAGATTTAATTAAAGAAATAGCTTGACACTTTCTGCAAACTGTGGAGTGGAAATAGCCAACCTAACGATGCATTAGCACTTTTTCACACACCTGAATCCAGTTTCAATCGAACGGCTTGGGTATTTCCCGGGTTCGCATAGAACTTATCGATATGGCCATAAACGCTGCCACTTGAAAATTGTTGTCACACTCTCACAATGTTGGCCGTCTCGTTTTTGGCATTCATTCATGCATGGACGTTATAGCATTTGGCTATATAGCCATATAGCTTATAGGCTGGATTACACTTATCGAGTGTCTGGGGCCGCTTGTTTTGTATTTTTTTTCCTTTTTCGTTGTTTTGTATTGTATTGTTTTGATGTTGAAGTTAATGACTGTGTTTGCCTTCGCCAAAGAAATCATGTTTTATAATGACACGCGTCACAGTTTTTATGATTGGCCCTGTTGGGGAGGAAGTGTCCAATAAACCGAAAAACCCGGGCGAACTAAGCCAAAACTCGGATGGCGATAATTCCGATGATCATTAGCATTTGGCCACTCCTTGGCTTTTAATGAGGCGAAATAAATTTCACCTCAAGAAACCGAAATCCGAACATCGAACACCGAAATCCGAAAACCAAAAACCGAAAACCGAAGGCAAAAATTCGAAAAACTCATGCGAGAAGCAGAAAAGCAGAAAAAACAGAAAGGCAGAAAAAGAAATGTGACAGCAGAAAGCGCTCCCCACACAAATATTTATAGATATGTCTTAGCCACAAACTTGACCGGCCAGCTGATGGCCAAACGATTTGGCAATAAATAAGGTAACAGAAACAGCAACAGCAACAGAAACAGAGGAAACTGAAAAGAAAAAGCAAGGCAAACAAACAGCAACTAACGACAGAAAAACGTATTGCACAATTAAAGCACCGACAAGGTTTCATAATAAAATATTGCCAATTTACAATGGCCCCGCCCCCTCCCCCCTCCCCCAAAGAGGTTCGATACCCAGGCCCCACCCTGTAATCGGTTCTTGAGAGACATCGAAACCAAACTCGTTTTCCTCGCTTTGGTCAACACAGAACCGCAGCAGCCAAAAAAAAAATAATAATACAAGAAACCAGAGAACGTCCAGCTAACACAACACTTACAACGGCGGTCAGAAGACTAACACTTCATTAGGGTTTACAAAAAAAATTCACAAGTTTTTTTTTAGTTACTAAAAAAATTTATTTTATCCTTTTAAACAGAAATCAATAACCAATTTTTTTAAATATTAAATAGTGTTTAATGATAGCCAAACTCAATCATTAGTTTTCCCTTTATTTCAAAAACTTAATTGCGAGTTTACCTGTGATCATCAAAGAAATAATATGTGCAGGACTATTGTGCTGACCGCTGCTGTTTGTAAAACACCAAAGCCAAATGGTATGTAAAATAATGAAGGGGATTTCCAGGGGGGAAAATGGTGAGGTGAGCAAACACGAAACGTGCCGCGTTTAAAAATAAAACGCAAATCTCGTGCGGCGCAGCGCGTGCGCAACATGTTGCCACACATACACGGACAGGAGAACCCACACACTCACACACTTGCAACAGACAGTAGGTCGCTGGCAACATGTTGCCGAAATATGCACCTTAACACAGAAAAATTATTTATTTATATTTAGTGGTTTTTGGTTGATTACTTTCAATAATTCAAGATTAATATCGTTTTAACTATTTCTTGTTGCGGTGTTTCTTTTTTAATAATTTTAATTTTGACAGATCCTCGTTAAAAAAGTACTTATTTTTTTTACAAAAAAAAAAATAAATATATTTAATGTTATAAAATCAGCTTAACTTAAATGTTATTCTTTTTTGATGTTTAAATTTCAAAACACTCCAATAAAGTTTAGTATTAAAAAAATTATTTTAATCGTTTAATACTCAGTTTATATCCGATATTTTGAAAAAAATCAGGTGCTCTTAAAAGAAAGAAATATAGATAATTTAAAAAACCAAAATACCTTACAAGTCCAATTTTTTTTAACGTGCATACACGCAAACACACTTGAAAAAATATGTACAAAAATCAACACACACCTGCGGCCACACTCGAAGAGACGGTCCGCTCACCTGGCCGCTTTTAACTGGTTTGCGGCGGTTTTTGTTTGTCTCAACTAGCGGCGTCGCTGCCAACACTCTCGCATATCATTATGGCCCGTGTGCACTGGCTTTATTATTACGCGCACTTGTTCCAAAGCTCCGCTTGCCGTTTCTTTGAAAAAAAAAAATAGAAAATAGAAAAAAGATAAAAAATGGGTGAACAAAAATTAAATATCAGCTGTTAGCGGGAAAAGCATGCCACAACAAACAAACCAGCAAGCACACATACACACTTCGAGAAAAAAAGGAAAAAAAAACAAACACAGACAGCTAAAAGTGGTTTTCCAGTTGGCTTTGTGCATTGTCATGATTTTTGCACTTTTTTCACCTACTTGCCTTATGCTAGCCCACATTTATTTGCATACATTGCATACGCGGTGTAACAATTGCAATCAATCAGCTGAAAATCCCTTAAAGTCTATTATTACAAAACAATTCGCTGGAATTCTCATATAACAATTCTTAAGAAAATGATGCTCATGACTTTGTTTAATTACTTTGTTTGTTATTCGAAGTATCTACCTACAATATACAAATCCTTTAAACGTCTTGAATAGATGTTATATCAAAAGGTTTAATTTGGATTATGTATACAAATTGTACATGGCTACTTTTGCACACAGGGCGTATGAGCAATATTAAGTTTTAACTGCCAGCTTTCTGTTTTTCAAGGGATTGGTTGCACTTTATTGGCTTTTTTCACTTAACCTTTAATTTTACATTTCGTACCTGCTAATTAAATGCGACATTTAGGAGTTCCAGGTATTATTTCTTTTTTTCCTGTGTGTGTTTGCTGACGTTTTTAATGGTTTGCCATATTTTTTTTCTGTTTCTGTTTTTTGTTTTTAATAAAAATTTAAATGCAATTTTATTATGCTGATAAGCAGCGAGGGGATTTTTTAATCTGAAATCTGTCTGCAATTTGCATACAAACAAAACGGGGTTTCTACATTCCCCCAACTCGTCCGATCTACCGATTTCCTTAACTTTAAAATCGTGTGAACATCGGCAACTATTATGTGCTGTAATTAAGTCCATATTGTTGGCAGCAAATGAAAACAAAAAGTCGAGTAAACGAGAAAAAAAAGCAAAAAAAAAATAAAAAAAGGCAAGCACAAATTGTAATCGATTGGGACTTGCATAACAACGCGTGTGGGTTAAACCGACCCCCCTTCGCCCCTTCACACCGACGCCCCTGGCCACCGATGTAACCTTCTTGCCCTGTGCGGTGCATGCAAAATCGCCATTTTCGGAGTGGCTTTGGGCCCGGGTCTTGCTCTCGGTCAGTTCTCGGGACACGGCGGGCACTGCGAGCATTTTGATGGTCATTTTAAAGGCGAAAAAAGGCCGCGCCACGCATGCGCAATGCGAAAAACGCGCGCGAAACGCGAGCAAAACGCGTGCGGGCATTTTAAATTGATTTCGTATCAGTCCAAATTTTTTCCCCCATGGCTTTTTTTTTAGAAACTAAAAGCGTAAAATGCGCCAACACATAAATAATTAATTAATGTATAGTGTGTTGGGCAGCAAACAAGACCAGAAAATGAAAGCTGAGAAGGTGTAAGACGAACTCCAAATGCTCTATAAATAAAATAAAAATACAAAATAAATATGGGAATAAATGAGAAACATATGTACATATATTTTAAATGATTAAGGTTATTCCTCAGAAGATAACTTGAAATGTAGTTCAGTTTTAAAAGAATATATATTGAAATATTGGCTTTAATTTTACATATTTTTTCTTGCCCTCTTATTTCTCACAGTGCATTTACAACACAAAGTAAATTAGTTTTGATGATCACCCATGTTTGTGTCGAACAATTTAAATACATTTGTTTAATATCTTAAGGCATAATATGAAAGTTAACGCTGCTCCGAAAATGAGGAGATAAGAAAGAAAGTAGGATCATAATCATCCATCCACTGCCCCTCGCCAGCTGGTGCTGCACTCCTCGAGATCTCTGCGATCTGAGATCTGCGGTGGCCAAAAACGAATGCCGATCTGTTGCCACTTTGCTTACGATATCTTTTCTTTTGCTTGTATTTTGTTTATTTTTAGCCAAAAGCTGGTTTCGAGCCCGACACCGCCTCGCTGCGAGAGAAAGTTGTGCTGAATCCGGCCGAGAAATGGCGCATCTTAAAGAATATCTCGATCATCTCGATCGCCTTTATGGTGCAATTTACAGCGTTTCAGGTGAGACAACATTGCCAGCTCGAAAAACTATTTCGAAATTTTTAATCACATACCTGTTTGTTCATCCCTTGTCGATTCAATATTTACAAAATTAACTTCGTTATCGTCACTAATCATATTAAATAAGTAATATGAGAAAATTATAAAATCGATGGAAATAATAATTGCATAAGATCAGATAATAATTCTTTTATTTATAAAAAATATATATATTATTTAAAGCAGCTAATTTCAGCATTTTAAAAAATATACATCTAAAAGAAAATAAAGGTTTTAAATAATTTCGAAATATATAAGGAGATTTGCGAACGCCTTGCTAACTGATCCTCCAATTTTAGGGCACGGCCAATCTGCAATCCTCGATCAACTCCAAGGACGGCCTGGGCACAGTGTCACTGAGTGCGATCTATGCCGCCTTGGTGGTCTCCTGCATCTTCCTGCCCACCCTGATCATCCGGAAACTGACGGTCAAATGGACTCTCGTGTGCAGCATGCTCTGCTATGCACCCTACATCGCCTTCCAGCTTTTTCCGCGATTTTACACATTGGTTCCCGCCGGTATCCTTGTGGGTATGGGCGCCGCACCCATGTGGGCGTCCAAAGCCACCTATTTAACGCAGGTGGGACAGGTGTATGCTAAGATCACGGAACAAGCTGTGGACGCCATCATCGTGCGGTTCTTCGGCTTCTTCTTCCTGGCCTGGCAATCCGCCGAGCTCTGGGGCAATCTCATCTCCAGCTTGGGTGAGTTCACATTGTGGCAACTCAAATACGATAGGCAGTGTAAAATATTATTTTGTTACCGCTGGCCATTTAGTCAGTATCAATCGGCTACTGATCACCACCCATTATCAGTAACCGAATGATATTACCTAAATAGCCAGCAGTAAAAGAAATAATTTTATATACTGTTGATAGCTAACCGATCCAGTAATCGATTGATAATACCCAAATAACAAACAGTAACAATGATAATACTTTATAATCATTAACAACTGCCCTTTTATGCTAAGTTGCTCTAAAACTTTTGTTCTTATAAATTCCTCAACAAAGAGGGTCATAAAAATTTTGAAAAGTCACCGTCAGTCTTATCAAATCATTTGTTGGGCATTAGCTTTTGATTTTGCCAGCTACCGAAAATCATAAAACGGGCAACCAAGTCATTCATTTGCGACCGATTACAAAGCAGTTTAATTAATCTTCAATTGCCGGAAATCATAAAACTGGTAGACCAAATTTTGATAGTTCAGAAACGTGCTGGAAAATAGGGGGGTAACCATTTGGAGGGGGGTGCTCCATATTGGCTACTCCCTACGCTTCACTGTTCGCCCTACTAATACCACATCCTTTGCAGTCCTGTCCAGCGGCGCCCATGGCGGCAGCAGCAGCTCGAACACGACAATCAGCGAGGAGGACCTGCAGTTCTGCGGGGCCAACTTCTGCACCACCGGAAGCGGCGGCCACGGCAACCTGGAGCGTCCGCCAGAGGATGAGATCTTCGAGATCTCGATGATCTACCTGTCCTGTATTGTGGCCGCCGTCTGCATCATTGCCTTCTTCCTCGATCCCCTCAAGCGGTATGGTGAGAAGCGGAAGGGATCCAATTCGGCAGCCGAGCTGTCCGGACTGCAACTGCTGTCCGCCACCTTCAGGCAGATGAAGAAACCAAATCTGCAGCTCTTGATCCCGATCACCGTGTTCATTGGCATGGAGCAGGCCTTTATTGGTGCCGATTTCACGCAGGCGTATGTGGCGTGTGCGTTGGGCGTGAACAAGATTGGCTTCGTGATGATCTGCTTTGGAGTGGTGAATGCCTTGTGTTCGATCCTGTTCGGCTCGGTGATGAAGTATATTGGCCGCACGCCCATCATTGTGCTGGGCGCCGTGGTTCACTTCACC
Organism: Drosophila rhopaloa; assembly: GCF_018152115.1. Lineage (NCBI taxonomy): Eukaryota > Metazoa > Arthropoda > Insecta > Diptera > Drosophilidae > Drosophila > Drosophila rhopaloa. The sequence continues at coordinate 11,698,565 of NW_025335123.1, read as the reverse complement.
CTCATCACCGTTGAGCTGTTCTGGCGTCCCAATCCCGATAATCCGATCATCTTCTATGCGATGTCCGGACTGTGGGGAGTGGGCGATGCCGTTTGGCAGACGCAGATCAACGGACTGTACGGCCTGCTCTTCCGCAGGAACAAGGAGGCCGCCTTCTCCAACTACCGCCTGTGGGAGTCAGCCGGTTTTGTGATCGCCTACGCCTACGCCACCACGCTCTGCACGCAGATGAAGCTCTACATCCTGCTGGCGGTGCTCACGCTCGGCTGCATCGGCTACGTGATTGTCGAGATCCTCTACAGGAAGAAGGTGAGTCCGAAGAATGATTGTACTCCATGCGAATCAATAGAGTGGAACAGTAGTATACAAAGTTTGCTAAATATTCAACAAGTATTCATTTTGATCTACGATCTATCGATCTAAAATCATCACTATTTCAATTTAATATGCCCTATTTCATTTATTCTGTTAATTATGTCTGTTTTTGAATGCTTTTATTTTTCCTGGACTTTTGTGCCCAAAAGTAGGCAACAGTTTTCCACATTGTGTATACGTATCATTAGCCTGAGACAATTTTTATGCCTAAAAGTAGGGAAATTCAAGAGAATTGTATATAAATCTAAATCTATGAGATACAAACCATACATTCTTGGTTTATAACTCATACTTCTTTTGATTTATTTATTGAATTGGATTATTGATTAAATTTATTTAACCGCTTTGAAAAACTATCTTTTGAATTTGCCAAGTAGTAACCCTTTTAGATTTTAACCACTGAGAACTAACCCATATTTCGTTATCCTTTGCAGCAACGCAAGGTGAAGAAGCAGGAGAAGCTGGAGGCGGCGGAGAAGGAGAAGGAGGCCGCCGCCGCAGCCGCTGCTGCCGCTCTGGCCGCTGCCGAGGCAGGACCTGATGGCGTCGAGGAGACCGACGACGAGCTGGACGATCTCGAGGAGGACATTGTGGTCACGCGCCTGTAAATGTTTTATTCTCCCCCCAAAGTACACACCCCCAATATCCCCCTCACACACCCCACATTCCATCAAGTTATCGATAGAGAAGGAGCAATTACCAACTGGAGAGAACCGGGAGCGTCATTGATTCAAATACCAACTGGCCGAGGTGCACTTTGCACCGCAAATAATCAAATTTGCATACCTATCGATATACAAAATAGCGCTCCATTATCGATAACAAAAATATCAACTGGCGCCCATTGATGGCCGAAACGCGTTGCATACTTTTGTGGTTGTAGCTTTGTAGTAGAACATTTGTACCCCTCACCCCCGAAAACCCGCTCCTGCAAGAGATACCATTTAGCTCAAAGTCCAACAGAGTTTGGCTTAACTTTAGTTTGTACATACAGAGAAGAGATCGAAAAGAGCGAAATGCTAAGAAATGCAACAGCAGTGAGAAACTCCGAAAAAAATGCAAATCTTTTGTGTGTTAGTCTAGGTGTAAGCACACTCGTACTTTGTTTTTATGCACGCCTTGTTTTCAAATATAAATTGATCGATACATACTTATCGAAAGATGTATTGTTATTGTTGATCGATTTGTAATATCAAAGTTATAAGTTTTATTATGTGCAAATAAGTAGGTCACAATAATCTATTGCTGATACAACCTTATTTGCAGTTCGAAATTCAACAAAATTTGTATTTGCAATTGAAGCGTTCGTATAAACGTAGTATCACACAACCATACAAACACACACGCACACACACGGGACACACACACTGCAGCAGTGTGCTTGTCCACGATGCCTAACAAATTGTTATTTTATTTTAAAGCGTATTTTAACTATAGCGTATCCCTAAACGAAAATTGTAATACCCTTCTTCTTTTGTAAATTGAGTTTTTTGTTTTTTTAAAAAGAAAAGAAAAGAAAACGTGATAATCTACACACGCCCACACGAAACACAAAAACCAGTCACAAGAAAAAAAAAACAATTATATGAAAATAGTCAAATTTGTAAAGTTAAAACACTACTGGCCTTAATGAAATATATATTTAAAAAATATATATATACGATAGATCAGTGCAAAAATGAAAAAAACAAACAAAACGAAAAGCAATTAATTAATATATAAAAATATCTTTAAACAAAAGCAAAAAATCTAGTAGGCAAAATGTTATATACACATTTTTTGCTCAGTATTATGTTTTAAACTAAATTTAAGCGAGTTATTGTTTCCTGTTTATATTTTTTTTTCGTAAACACTATTTTTACGATTTTTCGTTTTTCGATTTCGAGTTTGATTTTTTCTTCTTAAACAACAAACTCCCTGCGATGGCAATTAAGATTAAAGAGAAATCTTATGATATACCATAAACACGTCTACAAAACGATATATATATATATATATCTTTTTCGTTTTATTTAAACGATTTACTTAAACATTAATGAAAAAAACACATACACAACAAATTTGTGAGAAAAAAAATACAACAAATATTTTTCTTTTTTTTTTGCTTAGCATGTTAAGTAGTTCATTATATTATGTAAAATATATAAAACAAATAAATGAATATAAATCTAATTGAAATGATTACTTTTACTGGAGGAAGTAAACGTGATTTGGTAATGTTCTGTCGGTCATGCGTTAATTAGTTAAAAACATTTTCTTATCGTATCGTAAGCGCAACTAATTTGTTATAATTTCGCTTCTTTATGGAAGCTGCATATGGAAAAGCCGTTTTAAGCGCCAAATAAATACCCAGTATGTTAAACAATTAAAAATTTTAAAGAATTAGCAACATGTCTGAACATGCATGGAAACTGAAACACAATTATTTTTTTACAATTTATAATGACATTTTAAGATTATTAGGTACTTTTTTGTATGTAGTCCGAACTTTTAGGGAAACCCATCATAAATGTTTTAAAATATATAAAATTTAAAGTTAAATTATTATTCGTTAATGTAGATTTACTTAGGCTCTAATAGTTGTCAAGAGTTACAGCAGGAAACAAGTTTTGGTTCTAGAATTTGTGGGTTTTACTAGTTTTGGGAACGGCAAACAATGAAAACCAAAAGCAGACCGACAGCTTATGCTACGATTGCTGGACGTCGAAATGCCAGCTATCTTAGACTAGATGGAGGACTGCTGCCCTCAAAGGACGATGGCTTCGTCCTCCTGGAACTGCTTGTTCTTGCGCCGCCGGTTAGACTTGATCTTGCTGAGCACACTGTAAGCCTGTTGGATCTCGATGAATCGCTGGTGAGCCTGGGCACGCAGGGCCTCGTCCTTGACCTTGTCGGGATGGTACTCCTTGGAAAGCCTCCTGTAGGAGGCGGTGATCTCCGCCTGCGAGGCTGTGGCACTCACGCCCAGCACCTTGTACGAATTCCGCTCGCCATCCACGTCCATGCTCTCAAACACCTCCTTCCAGGTCTCGTACCATCCGTGATGTTGCGCATAGTTGTAGGTGTCCAGCAGGGCCTGCTTGAGATCCGTCCACCAGGCGGAGGCCAGGAAGTTGTGGATGGCCTCGTGGATGGGCACCTCGCCGCCGTCCTCGTCCGAAATGGTACCATTGAAGTACAGGAAGCTGCCCCAGAAGGCGCAGTATATGACAACGGCGGTGGTGAGCTTGAAGGTCCTTTCTCCAGCGCTTCCTCGGCGCGGCGGAGTCCTACGCCACTGCTTGGAGATGCCATCAAAGGTCAAGGCCGCAACGAGGCCAGTGAGCAGCAGGGAGTAGGTCTCGTCATAGATCAGATACCTGGCCGGATAGACCAAATAGGCGGCCAAGAGGCAGTGCCACCAGACGCCCTGCTCCCGGCCAATGTTGCCCACCAGCCAAACGCCCAAGGACACGAACAGCGGTATGGCCCAGTGCAGGAAGCTCAGGTCCCAGCCGCCGACCAGTGACTCCGGAATGGCCATTGCGCACACCTGGCCGAACAGGTGGCCGATCATCACCTGGCCCACGAATCTCTTCGAGGAGTATGTCGGTTTCGGATACGCCTGCAGCTTGGCCACGAACAACTTGACGAATCGCGGATCCTCATTCGCATCCCGGACATATTCCGGGATCAGGAACAGCTCGCCCATCCATCCGATGCCCATGTAGCCGCCCAGAGTGCACCACCAAATAAAGGCGTGGCGATCCCGATGCAGATACAGATGATGCAATCCAAAGATCCCGCCGAAAAGCCAGCATAGATAAGCCACCACCACCGATTTCTGGGGCGGCAGGGCATTCACCTCCTTCTTTTTGCCCTTGCTTTGGGTCTGGACGCCATTGGACTTCAGTTTCGAGGGCGATCCTCTGGAGGAGTCGTTGGAATTGCCCTTGCTGGCGACGGGTGATGTTGTCTGCTTGGTGCCCATGATTCTTCAATTAGATGACTGTGAAGGAGATACAAAATTTATTATAAATGGGGTATTACTAGGTTTCAGAAGCTTTTGGGAATTTCAGAGTCACTCGCATTATTGCTTTTACTAAGAAACCTATATTCTACGTTATTATACTCAGAAGCAAACTTGACATTAATATTAGCAAAGCTTCATTGCTTTAAACTAGCTTGAAGTACATCTTTATTATCCCAAAAATGTTATGGGCTGATGATTTAGAATACTATTAATTATACTAAAATAAATCATTTGGAACCATTTTCCCTTGAAAATCTTTTTCGAGCGATAATATTTCATGTCTAATGAAATTACTTTAAAGTTCTACGAAATTAAAGTAAAACATACATGCTGAAAGTCACTTTTAAATTTTATTAAAATAGTTAATGTAAGGAAAGCTAAATAAAGATATAGGCTTATAAATATATATTTTTAGGCCACTTTGGCAGGAGACACTTACCTACACTCAGTCGACCTCAATTTCTTGTGAAATTGTCGCTGCGCAGGCGCAACTTCTTGGCCACGACTGTAAATGGTAGAAAGAGAGGTGGAGAAAGACGCAGCGCAGAACTTTCTCTTTTCACAAATTCTACGCACGCAGCAACAACAAAACGACAAACTGAATCACAAAAAAAAATACACCACGTACATTGACACGTTTAATTTTAATTGGTTCTCCCACTTTTCTCGGAAAAATATAATTACAACCACTAAAATATATTGAGCGATAAGAAAATTGTTGTTTTGCGGGCCGAATTAAAAAATTGAATAAAAAAAACTTCTGAGCTCGGCTTTTTGTCAAGTGTGACCAACACACAAAGCGCTTTAAAATACCACTGATCGAAATATATACTAAAACAAATTGAAAAGTTTTTAGATCACAAATATACAATTTATATATTTGTATAATCTGAGTTAGTTTTTGCAATAGATCTTAAAACTTACAAGGTATAAATGTATATGATCATTTTCCTGCGTTTCAAAATTGGAATAATCACACAATTATAGATCAAATTAAAATTGAATGATATATGTATAATGTAAACTTCTCGATAAGAGTTACCACTTTTTTTAACCATACAGAAATAATTAAACCTATCAATGTTCAAAATCCAGTTTTAAATATTCCTAATTACTTTTGATCTTAAAAAAAGGTATTTAAAAATGAAATACTTTTATTTATTCTCGGTTTTTGTTCGTTCGCCTAATATGGCATAATTGCATATTCGGCACGGCTTACATGTATAAAAAGAAATTTTGTTTTCGATATTTTGACACATTATTTGAGCTTTTACAATCAACTTAGCCTATGATTAAAGTAAAAATAATAATCAAATAGAATTGGATTACCAACTAAAATTTGTGTGAGAATTTGTTGATCGCAGGTGTGTTATGAAATCCTTTCGAGATTTTAGTTATAAATATTGCGTCAGAATGTAGTCATTCAAATATTTTAAAGCAAATATTAAATGAGGCATTTCAAATAGCTTTTTGAAATAATTAATCACTTTTTCAAATAATCATTGCTGTAATATAATGTAATCGGTAAACTAATGTATAAACTGTCTATTGACATATTTAGGTTTCCGAATTTTGTGAATGGAAATCTGAACATATTTTAAAGTCAAAAAAAATATTTAGGTTGGTCTATAACGTTTAAATCAATATTGCAAATTCTTTAAAAATTCAAAAAGCCTTTAAAACTAGACTAAATCTAAATCTAAAACTTGAGAAAATCCATCAGCACACCTGCATACGTGTGTTGTAATACTTTTCTTTTGGATTAATAAATATACGAGGCAAAAAAAAAACACCTTTCCGTTTAGGAGCTAACATTCCGGAACCAGCTCCGGACTTAAGATGAGTGTAGTTGCTGGTCTTGAACGTTCGCCGCTTAGTTGTTCTTCTTCTTGGGCTTCTTGGGATTGCGGGAGCGCGACTTGGCCTTGCAGAGCGGACAGATGGGCGCGTTCCGGTGGATCTGCTGGTGGCAGGAGAGACAGGACTTCATGGGCGGCGGCTGCTGGCGGAGATTCACATTGAAGTCGGAGCGGAACGAGGGATGATGGCCGATGCCGATGGAGGGCGATTGTTGGAGTCGATTGCTGGGCGGCGGCGGCGGTGGTGGTGCTGAGAAATCGCCCTTGCCCAGACGCACTGCAGCAGCGGCCGCAGCGGCGGCGGCAGCAGCACTGCCCGCTCCCGGCGGTGCGGGCGGCATGAAGGCGTGTCCAGGATTCCCACCGCCAGGTCCTGCGCTGCCAACCGACCCGCCACCACCGCCTGCTCCGCCGCCGCCGGCACCACCCTGGCCGCCACCCGAGGGCAAGGCGGTGACGGTGGCCTCCGGCATCAACGGATGTCGGGCATGCGGACGGGCCAGCGCGGAAGACTGGTTAACCGAGGCGGCCGCCGCCGCAGCGGCTGCTGCTGCTGCCGCCGATTGGGCGGCCACCTTCAGGAAGTTGGTCTGGAAGCGGTCCTTCGAAATGGGACTGCCCTCCTCCTCGTGCAGGTCCCTCAGGGGACTCAGTCCGAGGTAGTCGCGGCGCATGTGATCGATCTGGTACTTGAGCGCCAAGTACTCCTCGTACACCCGGTTGGCCATGTCGAAGGAACGCGTCTGGTTCTCCTTCGTCTGCTTGATGATGTTCTCCATGTCGTTGATGTCGGCATGAATCTGGCGCAGCTCCTCCACATGCGACATCTTCTCCTCGAGCAGGTGCTCCATCTCCTTGCGGTACTCCTCCAAGCACTTCTCCTCGTCGTCGCTCAGCTTCACCTCCTTGATGATCCGCACCTTCAGCTTCTCCAGGGACAGCGTCTTGTCGCGTATGTCCTTGATGGCCTCCAGTTTGGCGTAGTAGTGTCGCTCGTTCGAGCTAGAAATCTCGCTGGTGGCCATTTTCGATCCAAGCGCTGTGTGTGGTATATTGGGATATAATATTTTCGAAAGACTCGAGTGTTTTCTTTGGCCCCCTCCTCTGGGGTTATGTTTATTTTGCACTTTTCACTAGCCAAATGCTTCTGGATTGGAACTTTCGACTGGTCTGCAAGCATCTAATGCAGCCGGTTCAATTTGGGGCAGTAATCCTGCTCAATGGATCACTTTTAATTGACTTCTTTGATATTTATTTGATTTTTTCGCTTTACTTTACTTTTGTGTATAGTAGAGTAGTTTAGTGCAGTGTGACAGTGTCGATAACCATACAAAATACCATACGTCCTAAAAATAAATACCAGTATATACAGTTTCAAGGAATACCATAAATATTTAATTAATTATCAAAACCCATTTTCTCTTTTTTCCTGTACTGAAATAAACACAAAGTTCCATTAGTTTACTGTAATATTAATTCTTATTACTTTTAATTACTATTTTTACTTTTGCCGAGGACGGTGTTTGCCGGCTACCCGCAAACGGCCACACTGGTGCCCAGCCCGCAGTTTCCAGATACGAAAAATGCATTTGTATTATTCGATCGGGCGCAGATCGGATGAAAAGCGGGGCTTGGAGTGCAGACAAAGAATCTGGTTCTGGTCATGATTTTCCATCCGCGAATTGTCAACTTTAGTTGAACACGTAGTTGTTAGTGCCCCAAAAACAACAACAAAAGGAACGATCGCGAAAAAGAGAGACGGATGCAAACAATGCGTACGCGAGCGTGTGTGTGTAAGACATTCCACAAGTGAATCATTCTTCAAAAATAATAAATAAATAAATAAGACGAGCGATGTAAACTAATGCGAAATGTTTGCGGAAATGTGTCAACAAGTGAATGCCGTAAAATATCAGTGCAATACCAATATGTGTGGGAAATCAATTTGATTTTAAGAGTACTCTTTTTCGCCCACCGCTCTATTCCTCTCTCTTACTCTTTGTTTTCGTTTTTTTTATTGTTGTGTTGTGTGTTGTGAATAAAAAAGAAGTTAAGTTAACCACGCATAAATTGCATACGAAATTTCGACAAGGAAAAAGCGAAAGGTAAAAGTGTTTTTTTATGGGTTTTGAAAGCCGATTTTTTTGCTCTTTTCTGCGGGCTTCGATTTTCGATGGTTTCTTTCAAATGCGTTCTAATCAATCCGTGTTCGTATGCGGGTCCTATGCTTGTGTTAGTTAGATGATAAATTTTGACACAGCTGTGTGTCAAATAATAGTTATCTTAAAAATAAATTCCCTTTTAATAAAACCATTTTTATTCGGGATTAAAAACTAAAACTAATCAAAAATTCCAAGATGTATTAGAACTGGTTTTTTCATAAAATAATTGGTGTTTCTTCTATTTCTCACGAAGAATATTTTATTCAAATATTTGAAATATTATTAAAATAGCTTTGTAATGTTATTTTATCTTCATTTAAAAAAGAGGAGAACTTGTATTATGGTGAACACATCTGTATAGTTTGACACACATATGTATGTATATCGCTTCTAACTGCTTATCGCTCCCAATTGGTGATAGTGTGTGTGAACGAGACGGGTGACACCTGTTGATTCTCTTCGCCCCTGTCTCTTTCCCTCGCTCTCTGCCCTCTCTTTTTGGCACATTTTGTTGCTGTTCTTAATTGTTTGGCAATTAAGTCAATTATAAACATATTAAGCCAACCGACACACATTCTCCGATTTAGTTAGGTTTCCCTTTGTCTTTCACAATTTAACCAATAACCGATCAATACAAAAGAAAAGTCCCAAAATTGGGCCAAACAAATAAAAACTCTCTTAACAAAATATTATAGTAAATATATAGCCCATAAGTTTAAACGGAATTTTCGTTAAATATATAAATGTAGTCGTTCTTTACAAGTTATAAAACTGTTGCAGTCCCTCTTAAAAAACTTCTTACATAAAATAAATTTCCAGAAATATAAGAATGCCTAAACTTTTTTATTTACAAAAGATTATATGAAAGATTATTTTAAAAAAGTATAAATAACAAAAAATAAAAACCAAGTTACATAAAGTACAATATCTCATAAACTCTTAATTGTTTTTCCTTGTTTTAAAATAAGACATATGTAAGCGGTTGTTAACAATGCCTTTAAAACATGTATGGTTCTTTAAAGCGAGATAGTATTACCAATAATAACAAAACCTCTTCGTTAAACTAAATGTATATACATAGTTCGCAAAACCCTCCGTAATGGTAATCCAGGTAATCAAGTGTCTGGGTCATCTTCTCCCCCTTTAACGATCACCTGGTGGGTTCTTCTACCTGTCTTCTACCGGTGTGCGTCTGGTTTTTTGTGTGTAAATCAAATCACAAATCGATGGCAACTTACGTACGACAAAAAATGCCGTCAAACAACTTGGAAATCGAGTCGCGAGTCGCGAGATCGCTTAACCCCACTCTGCCCCCCGGTTCTTCGGGCTCCACTCTTATATAATTGGGGCCATGGAAGCGTTAAGACGAGTGTTAAGCTTTCTGTGCCCATTTCCTCCAGTTTTTTTTGCACCATGCCCCTTGAATACGATCCAGGAATGAAAAGACAGACAGATATAGCTCAGCTTATTTTTACTGTCGCAGCTCTTATCGCGGTTATAAACATAAACAAAAACAAAGCTCAAACTCGGACCATGAATCACAAAGACGTACATGCATATATGTATCTACACAGAGAAAGCAACTTACCATATCTCTTCTATATGATCATACGGATTATATGAACTTATTATTATCCAAAGTAATTCTTTCATATGATGTAATGCACAAGAGTAAGTCAGTATTACCAAAGAACAATATAATCTCTTATATTAGATTATATTGGTCTTTGGTATTACATATTACCATTAAATAATACAAAGGTAAACCTTTTTAATATCAGTATTCAGAGCCATTTTCGAGACAAGATTAGTTTTAGTCCTTCTGGGATAGAAACATGATTACTCCGTTACAAACACTTTTACAACAGCTTGGTATAGAATATTTTTTATCTAAATGTCACATCGTTGTTATTAAAATGTCAGAATTAAAGAGATTTTTTACTGTGCACTATCGTGTAGCCATTGCACTTGGTCCATGGAAACTGCTGTAATTAGCAAAATAACAATGCAACAAAAGAAGGAAGGCAAAAACAAGCAAAGGGAGAACGCAAGTGATTCATGCGAATAAACGACGATCCAATTGCAAGTGCGCATGAATACATTACTTTATTTGCATGCAAACATATAAATATGAATTAAATACGTCGGATTATATAGTGCATATTAAATTATATACGTACAGAAATATGTATATCTTGTTTAAGGCCAGTCCAAATATTTTCGCAACGGAAGTGTGGCTTATTAGATCGTATAATTGCACAAAAAATTAGAACAATATGAGGCATCGAAATACGATATATAAAAATATATATCAACGTTAACTTATAGCTGCCCAAATTGGATTTACGACGTGACAGTCGTTATCAAAAACAAACTCTGGTTTTCCATTCATTTTGAAATACACTAGTTTGTAATTATTTATAGCTCTGATAATTGTTGTACTTATTGAAAAGTTTAACCCCGAATAAGGAAGATTTCGAGAAAGATACAAAATACTTTATTTTAAAAGCTTAGTCCATTCATTCCTTTATTGAAATTGATCCATTTTTAAAAGCCTTATCTGGCCTTTCAGTTTCAGTTTCATTTTTATATTGCTGATTGTTTGTTTCCATTGGGAAATCGATCAAAACAATTGCAGTCCTCATTTTGTTTACATTGATAATGCAAGAGTTTTAATTTGTGTATGGGCTCTACCCTGATATAATGCCTCATCCAAGAGGCTCCTTCAAAGGGCAATCTGTAGCCGGCCATTCATGATCTATACGCACACTCAATGCTCGGCATATTCGCTATATAATTGTCATTGTTGAGCGGCTCGTCATTGTTATCGCTCTTTCTGCCCGGCCACTATAAATACGAACGATATCTGGACAAATGTGTATATAGAGAGAGTTTTTTTTACTATACGAGGTAAAATTCGTAACTATATCAACACACAGAAGTGTGACACATTACTGTTATATGTATCTCTGGGGACGATAAATGAAAATCAAACATTTAATACAATCTCTATAACGTTTTTCACAAAGTTATTTCTGATCCAAATAATGACCTTTGCATCGCCTAAAGCTATGAAACGCACTGTAGGCAGGCCACATGGTCTCGGAATTGGGTAAATGAATATGGATTCATGATTGTGTGTGGCAAAACAATTGATTCACTTGGTCAGCACTCGGTTACTATATGTATGTACATATTATTATTCTAGTCGTGTGAGAGCGTGAAATTTGAAATTCGGTTGAAATAGTGGAGCTCGATTAATCATCGAAAAGAAGACACAACGTAGTTTTTCTAGTTGATATTCCCGGGAAACGATATAGGGTCCAATCTAATGTGAGTCATCCATCAAGTTCATTCATCCAACTTATCCAGCGCAATATGCAAAGCAAAGCGCAAAGCAAAAGTGCCAGCGACAATAAGCGCAACAATGGGTTCGTTTAAACTTTAAACGTTTATAAACAAAATAATCGAGGTTCGAGGAAGTTGACTAGTGGAGGAGAACTGGAACTCCCATTTGAAGTGGGGCGGACCACTTAAGCGACAACGACAGCAATTCGCGGGCTTCCCAGATGGTCCACTCTTTGAGGTCCCATTCCCCATTCCCCATTCCATCCCCATCTCGTCCGATCCCATCCGATCTGGTCTGGTCTGATTCCAAGCCCCCACTTTGGACTCTGTCGAGAGTTGAAAAGTTCAGGGAACTGCAATGAAAGTAAAACGAAACAATGGGCGGGCCAGAGGAATTAAGATCATCAATGAAGAAGTGATGTAAACAAGTCTCAAATGCCAGATCCTTGACTCTCAAAACAATATTGTTTTGAAGTGGTCGTGTATGGGATGTTATTTCTATTAGGAAAATACAATTTATCAACAACAAACGTATATTTATATTAAATATAATTTTAAATTTTAACTTAGCGTGATTTATAATTCATACTTATTTTGAAAACTAATAAGTGAATAAGCTTTAAGAAAAACATAAGCATTTTTCAGGGTATTTTTAAATATTATCAAACTCAGTTATGACATAATATGGTGTAATATTTTAAAATAAAATTCATTCTGATAACTCAGCACTTTTGTGATGCCTAATGCTCGAAACTTTCTGGGCTGGCACTGAAAAAATTTGCTGATAATTGCGCTCAGATAGCTTGGATATTGTTTATTCAAATCTCTGTTTCATTCCAACTGAATAAATAATCGGGTGAAAAACGCTGACTTTGAAAGCGGAAAGTGAAAGCGTCGCTGCGAGTGGGGGAAAAATAAATAATGATCGATCGAAGAGGCGAATGTTGATCGTCCAAGAAGAAATGCAAACACGTGTCTTTAATTTCCGCACTCTCTACATTTTTTATTTGCCTTGTTGGCCCCCTATTATGTGTCCACTTAAAAATTGCAAATACTTAAGCATAATCTAAGCGTTAATCTAAATAAATTATGAGCTAATTGTGATATGGGCTGTCTGGCTAATTCGAGTAGTCCAGACGCCTTCGAGCCAGAGCCAATCGAATGAGTCTGCGCTGTTCCAATTCCTGCAGTTGCTGCTGGACGAGCAGCCGATGCAGTAGCTCCACTTTGGCGTACTCCTGGGCCTTCTGTTGCACCCGCTTTTGTTGCTCCTCCACAAAGGCGTCCATGGTCCTCGAGATTAAGCTGGACTCCTTGACTTGCTCCTCCTTCTGGCTCGTGGCTGTGTGGTGCCAGTAGTTGATCTGGATGAACTGCAGCAGTAGGTGAATCAGATGGCTCCAGAAACACAGTGAGGATTGGTAGAATTCGGATAGGCTGGTGGACATGTCGACAGCTCGATAAACTGGTGAGAAGTGTGAGGTCTGTGGTTGAACTCCGGGCTTAAATACTTCAAACGGGTTACCTAAAAGAACCCCTGCAGGTATGTTCCAAAAATCCAAGGGGATACCTGTAGGAATAAGCCCTTCAACAGCGCCATAATCCTTAGGCATCCTCATCAGGTAATCCTTAAAGTCAACACGATTTTGGGACAAACCCATTAGGTATAAAGGATACCCGTAGATACCCTCAGTAAAGCTACCAAAATGTCAAAATACCTACTTTTTATGGTACATAAACCCCTTTGTTACCTAATAATTATTTCAAAAAGTATGTTGGCAGTTTGCAAACCGATTGTACAGTTGTCATCAACATAATTTAATACCTTTGGCCGATTTATTAGTTTCACCTTATATTTATTAATGCAAGAAATGTTCGAATGTTTGTAGAGGCATTATAATTGTAGTGTTTTGTTAACCCACTATATTGTCTGCATTTTTAGGTTCCGTCATGGAGCAGGCGCGCCCGGTGCCCGCCCCTCGTCGCCTCTATCCCGAGCTGCGTCCCGCCAACTACGAGAACATTGAGATCCGGATGCCCAACAATGCAAGTAATAATATGAACAACAACAATAACATCAAGAAGCTCAACATAAATGCGGAAAATCTGCACGGCAACTGTGCAGAAAAGAAGCTGCCATCGAGTGGACAAAACAAGTTGATACTGCAGGAGAATAATTGCGATAGCCAGCAGCCGATTTATGGTCCCGATGCCAATGAGAATATCCAGGAGCCGGTGTATGCGACGCCAAGGCCTGCTCCGCGCCAGCGTATGCCACCCACCGGGCACGAAGTGGATCCCGATCCCGAGGACGAGGATGAGGTGCCACTGAGGATTCTGCGAGCGGCGCCACAGGTGCCGCCTAAGCCACTCAACATCCTGCCCGACCAGCGAGCCTCGATCTGCAGCGAGGTGTCCACCACCAGTACCCATGCCATGGGCAAAGCCGACGAGGATCGGGATGGATCGCGGTACGCATCCAATGCATCGCTGGACTGCAGCGAGAGCTCTCACAGCGGCAAGTTCAAGTCGCAGTCACCCGGGTACGTAGACGCCGTCGATTCATCCATTCCCCAGTCGCTGGATCCAAACGGGGATGATCCACGGGCAGACTCATCCGCAGAACAGTCCTCCGGCAGCCAAGAAGGCGAAGATGACAAGTAAACTTTGACCACTATTTCTACTCTTTGGTTTCTACCCTTTGTCTTGCACTCCCCCTAGTTTTTTGACGGTTTTCCTCTTTTGTTTTTTGGTTTGAAATGGAAACTAACTCTACACGGCACAAATAATTGTTGTTTGGTTTTGAACGATTCCGTAATTTAAGGAAAATGTATAGAAACATACGAAACATTGTTGTATTTCTCAACTTTTTAGATAATTGTTTCATTGCACTTCTTTCAAAAAAGTCGTAACCGTCGGAAAAAAATATTTTTCGTTGGAAAATGTCAGAGTTTTTCTGTGAACAAAGAAAAGCATATTGGCCATTGATTTTTGTGGATTTTCTATAGATATAATATTTTAAAAATTATTATTTTAAACATTATTTTGCACATATTATCTTAGTTGATTCTTGTTTTTTTGTGGTTACGGTTTTAATAATTTAATAAGCACCAACAGAACACAATTTAAATAATAGAGGCAAAGACAAACATCATTTAATAATCACATTTTTGTTTCGACATTACTCTACACATTTTCTAAAGATTTATCTGGTTTAATGGACTATTTTTTTCAGCGAAATAATGTCTTATCGACAATTTGTCAGTGCCTGCGGTTTTTGTTTGTTTGGTATTTTGATGTTAAATGTATATTTTAAAATAGCGCTATTGAAGCATTATTCATATTAAGGAATTTGAGGAAATGAATTATCAGCAGCTGTTTCCCCAAATCATTTACATATCACTTAGGACTATTTCCGGACTAGCGTAAACCCCTAATTTAGTAACGTCTCCTTTAATTTATGTACTTCCCTGCGGAACTGTAGCATGTGCCCCCTCCTTTACCCACTACTTCTGGGTATTTCACTTCCGCCGCCCCCTCCATCGGTAAATCAAGTTGGGGCTGTCGAGTTGCCCCGTCCTTATAAATAGCCTGGCGTCTGCTCAAGATCAATGACAAGCGGAGTTGTCTAAAAATAGTCAGAAGGGAACTATACGATCTGAAGATCGTTTTTCACACTCCAATCGGAGTTTTGTGTGGTCGAGAATTTATTCCAGATCAATTGTTGTGAATACGCGTAAAGAAAAGGAATAGTTTGGGAAACATTAAAATATAAATTATTTATCCTTATGGTAAACATATGGGTCTTAACTGTAGGAAATATTAAGCAATTCCGTATCCTCTTTTATTAGTTATTTTTAACATACGTTTTGACTTGTTAAATTAATTAAAAATTCGTAATTCTAGATTTTCTTAAAGTTTTTTTCGCTTAAGAAAGTGAAATGTTAATAAAATTTTGTTTACAATATTTTTTGGTTACTCGTAGCTCAAATATTTGATGTCTTACGATTAGAGATTAGAGATATTTAAGGAATATATTAATTTTTAAAACGTTTTTATGGGATATGTTTTTGGCTTATCTTGGTTTTTAGATTGGTGAATTCTATCTAATGAATTGAACATAAACCCCTTTTGTGGTCTAACAACTTTAGCTGGATGTTTTTTGGATCTTACCTACTAACCTTCAAGGGAAAGGAATACTTAAACTCGCACGAACCTGAGATAACTAATGAACCCTCTTCTCCGAACCCCTTAGCAACCTGCTGCGATCGCTGGGCACCACTTCCAAGCTACTGGGAGAAGCTATCGGCGAGCGGATCACTTTCAAGGCCAAGGGAGCCAAAAAGCGACTGGACAGGAACCTGAAGAGCTCCACAGAGGCGATCAGCACTCTCGGCGCGGATGCAGGCCGGAGTTTGAAGCACGCCGGCAAGAGATTCGGCTCCAATTTCAGTCTGGGCAGGTCCAAGGACAAGGAAGAGGGCGGTGGCAGCGGGGGTCGGGCAGGAGGATCGGGAGAAATGGATCTGGACAGGCGGCAGACGATGCCCAATACGGAGGTCTTCAATACGATACAGTTCTCGAGTCCACTGAACCGGAACGGTGGTCTCTCCGATCTGCGGGAAAACGATGCGAAGGTCCAGAAGGAGGAGGAAATGCGGCAGGAGCAGGAGGATGACGGCTGCTACGAGGTGCCCAAGGTGCAAGGCAAGCCGCCCAGCTACGATGAGGCGCTGAGGGCACGCCCCTCGCCCAGTGACACACCGCTGGCCAGGAATCTCGCCCAGGAGGCCGCCCAGCTGGTCCAGTTGCGCAGCCAGCGGCAGCTCAGCAGCAGCTCCTCGAACGGCGATGACTTGCCGCGCCTACCCATGCCCGCCTTTCCCCCACCCCGCCTCTCCCAGCAGCCGGAGCAGTTCCGGATGGACGCACTGCAGCCGCCAGTGCGCCATAAGCGCAAGAACTACGAACACATCGAGCTGCGGCGTCCTCCCGTGGACTCCGCCCAGCTGGAGGAACTCAATCGGGCAGCAGAGATGGCAGAGCGCGAGGAATCGCTGCTGATCTCCGCCAAGAATGCCGAGGCGGAGTCCAAGGCCCCGAAGCCCGAACGCAGCGATTCCTGGGAGTTCTACGGTGAGGACGAGACCGAGGAGGAGGAGGAGGATCAGGAGGGCAACTCCTCACCGGAGCCGGTTTACGCCAACCAGGAGGCCACCTACGGCAAACTATTCGAAATGGCCACCGCAGGGAGCAGTCGCAGCAATGTGCTGACCCCCAACCAGGTGGCTGAGCAGCAGCAGCAGCAGCTCGCCTGCATCACCGAGGATGCGGAGTTGGATGGCGGCGAGGGTGCGGTGGGAGGTGTTCCCCTGCCGCAGGCGCTGATCGAGGAGTTTGATCCGCTCTCCAGCAAGTGTCCCACGCTGGCCAGGTCGAACAAGAGCAACGAGCTGCTGCTGCTGGAGCACCTGCTCGAGGAGGACACCTACGGCACGGTGAAGACAGAACAGGACGATGTCAGCATGTGCACCTCCGAGGAGGAGCCGACCACGACTAGTGCCACGACCCCAACGAAGATCCATCAGCCGCAGATTGTGCACCAGAATGCCCATCTGCTCAGCGACAGCATGGAGAACATGCTCGATTCGGATCAGGAGCGGATCAGGGACGAGGAGCGCGCCAAGCCCTATCTCAGCCGAACGCCGGAGTCGGCCAGCAAAGGTGGCTTGGTGGACTTGGCCAGTACCTCGCGGAACCGCACCAATTGGTTTGTGCCGGACAAGGCTGGTGTGTCCGATGCAGCCAAACCGTCCGCCACCAAAACATCGCCCCCCATCGAGGGCGACAGTCCACCCACTTACCTGGAGGCCATCGGGGGCAGCAAGGAGTCCGTCAACAGTCAGGAGAATCGCTCCACCATTGGCGCACGCTTCCGTCAAACCATCAGCGCCTTTTCCAACGTGAAGCTGCGCATGGACGCCATGAAGCGAAAGGCCAGCTTCCGAGCCAATCAGCGGCAGTCGGACGTCAAGGTGGCCCTGCAAATGGTGCCCAGACCCAGCCTATCGCCCCTATTAATCCGCTACGAGGGCCCGCTGGTGCGTTTCCCCACCGGCGTCGTGGAGGACATACTCAAGGAGATGCAGAACCGCAAGGCCATACTCAGAGAGCGCCAGTTTCAGACGTTCCTCGACCAGGAGATGAAGACGCCCAGAGAGGTGATACCCCTGGACACGATCACCACGCTGCAGTGTGTGAGCAACAGTCGCGTCACGGATACGGCCACCCATTTCTACTGCTTCGAGATCACCACCTCGCAGCCGAAGAACGGCAATGGAGCGGGCGATACCATGTCCTCGAATCCCAATCTCCTGATGACCAGCAACTCGTCGGGCAATGTGAAGCAGCAGCGGGTCTCGCATCTGTATGGTGTGGGCAAGGAGTCGGAGCGCAGCGTCTGGATGCAGAAGATCCTCGAGAGCTTGACCAACAGTCTGCCGGTGAAGTACACCTGCCACTATTATCGCGCGGGATGGTGTTACCTCAAGGTAAGTTCTGTTGTTCTGATGTATCGTAGTATTCTAATTGAGTTAATATCTGCCCGGCAGAATTCCATCACCTCGGAGTGGAGTGGCACTTGGTTGGTGCTTCGCAAGAGTCAGCGACGTCTGATCTTTGTGAGCGAGGCCAACGGCAATGTGGAGAAGTTGGACCTGCGCAAAGCCCGCTGCATAGGTAAGGGATCCTTTAAATAAGCACAAGAAGTCAGACCAATTTAAGCAACACGGTGTATCGAACAGTGCTGAAGGAGAGCGACGACTCCATCGACAATCTGCACGTGGAGAGCGGCCCCATGCTGATGATCGACTGTCCCCCCTATGCCGTCTACATGATCATGAGCTCCGCCCGGGAGACGAAGATCTGGCGGCACATCATTCGCGAAGTGGCCCACAACAATGGCTTCTCGCTGGGCGATCAACAGCTGACCCGCTACGATGTGCCCGTAATTGTGGACAAGTGCATTAACTTTGTGTACATCCATGGCTCCATGTCGGAGGGTATATACCGCAAGTCTGGCTCGGAGAACTCTATGCACAAGCTGATGAGCGCCTTCCGGGCGGACGCCTTCAATGTGGAGATCACCCGTAACGAGTACAACGAACACGATGTGGCCAATGTGCTGAAGCGCTTTATGCGCGACCTACCCGAACGATTGCTGGGCAAGCTCACGGACAGCTTTGTATTTGTCACGGAGCTGGCGGTGGCCACCGAGAAGATCCCTATCTACCGAGAGCTGCTCGCCAGACTGTCCGCCATCGAGCGCGAAACGTTGCGTCGGATTGTGGGGCATCTGGTGTTTATCAGCTCGCAGCAGGCCAAGAATAAGATGAGCATCCAGAACCTTACCATGATCTGGGGACCCACGCTGCTGGCCAAGAAGGTAATTAAAACGAATGAATAATAAAAAATATTAAACAATGTTCAAACCTATTTTATTTTTCTGTAACGGAAAAAGTAAAAAACCGTGTACAGCATTAAGAAGAGATATTTATGTTTCTAGAACCTTTAAAAGTGTATTATACAATAAATTTATTAGATTTAAACAAGCTAGCTGTGAAATAATTTACGACGAAAGGCATATATCAACATTAATTGGATTCTAACAAAATGCTAAAAAATAACATTGTTTATTATATTTGTTTTTAATTTCCTTGAGCACTCATTCCAATAATGTTTTAAACAAAAAATATGTTGTGTTATAAAATAAGCTTTTACTAATAAGTTTCCTTTTTCTTTAATCCATAGAGCGACGAGCTAATCTACTCTCAGAAGGAGGCCGATGTGCTCAGCGATCTGATAGTGCTCTACAAGAATCTATTCCCGTGCAGTGCCGATGAAATGGTGAGCTTTCCCAAAAGTCAAATAATATGTACATTTTAAATTAAATGAAATCATATATTTTTATGTAGAAACGGGAGCAGGCCATGCTGGCATGTCTTCAGAAGTATTATGCGGCCGCCGAAACGCTCAAAGATGCGGTGAAGCAGTCCGGTGACATCAAGATCTGGATCAGCCTCAATCCTAATCCTGATAACAAAACAGAGGTGGGGTTCGATTATTTCCGGCAAAGATTTATTAAAAATACATTTAAAAGCTCAGAACTTCAAATAATATATCAAGACTTTTAAGAATGTTATGGTTTTAAATACAATATAAAAAACATTTTTTTAAAATCGTAATATATATATTTCAAAATGTAATGTTTACTTTGTACGGAGTAATTTACCAATTTTTTATTTTAATTCTTGTCAACAGGAAAAGACGCAAGTGAACGCCACCATTTCGCCCACTAAGACCGCCTACGAGCTGTGCCGTGAGTACTCCGCCAAGATGCAGCTCCCCACCCACCAGTTGACCCTGTACGAGGTGATCTTGAACGACAGCTTAGAGCGTCCATTGCACCATGACACCAAAGTATTCGATGTGATCCTAAATTGGTCCTACTGGCCGGAGGAGGATCGCAAGCACAATTACTTGGTGGTGCGTCCGGTTGAGATGTTGTGCGAGATCCAGCGAGTAGTGAAGAATCTAGCCACTTTAACGCCCGGCAAGGAGCTTCGTTTTGCCGACTCTCGCACCAAGACCTTTAAAACGCTGCAATGCGAGCTGCGGGACGGAAAGATTGTCGTGTCTAAAAAGGACAAGAACGACAAGACGACCATCGTACGGGAGGTATTCCTGCAAAGCAGCACGGCGTATTTGGGCTGCGAGCGGAAGCGAGATTTTCCCTGGAGCTGGGCTATAACCTTTGTGGAGCGGACGCAAGCCCAGATCATGAGGTGGGTTATAAAACAGTTCTTCAACTGAAATAAGATAAATAAATAATTTATATCTCTGCCCCTAAAGATCGCACGATGCTCCCTTCATTGGCCACGTGCTGGCCGGCAGCGAGTGGGTGGACCGAACCATCTGGTACTCCAGCATCTGGTACTCCCTGTACAAGGACAATATCCTGCCGCCGGCGGAGATCATCATCAAGTAGCTGCCAAACATAGTTTAAACCGCTGTCTTGTGCATTTTTTCTGTAGGTCTCGTGTAGATATTCTGAATTTATTTGTAATAATTAGGGAATATTTTGCAATTTTTTTATGGAACATTTCGATAATTTTGCAATATTTTAAATCGGTTAAGAAACGATGATGTTTTTTTTTACACATTTTCTGTAAATAATTATGTTCATTCAAAACCAAATTGTACATATGCTTAAGAAATTTTAACTTAATAATTAAGAACATGCCATTTGTCTTCAATATAGCTCGATTCCTGAAATATCTAGCGTTTTACTAGACATGAGGAACCAACTATTAGTTAGGCTCGGCCGCGCAAAGCATCAAATTGTAGCTTAGTAAATGATTTCGTAATATATTTAATGCAATTTTTATACAAATCCGTTGCAATTGGTTTTCGATTTATGTATTGTATATTTACATTTAACCCCATTCAAATTATTGTCTACACAATCCAGAGTTGAGAGAATCATTTAATAGTAATAAATCAAATTTATATACAAATATGAACAAAACTATCAAGTGATAGTTTTACACTTTTATGGACAAGGTGGGGATATCTATTAAGTGTTTTTCCGGATTTTGCCCAAAATATTTAGCAAATTATCATGTTTTATTTCGAAAATTGGCCACTGGTTTGAATATTTTATAAACAATTCAAAAAGGTATGAGATTCCAACATTCGACAACTATTTTCCAGGGTTTTGATTAAATAATTTAAAAAAAAATTTAGCTGTGAATGTCACTAGATTGGAAATTTTATAACAAATTCAACGAGGTATGAACACTCCAACATAGGACAATTATTTCCCAGGGTTTTGATTAAAAAACCGAAAAGTCAAGCTGATTTTTACGGATTTTGGCCAAAGTATTTTTCCTAAGGGGATTTTTTGCGAGGTACGACATTTCATATGTTATACATTATTTGCTTTGTTGTGGCCAAAATACTAATTTGTTGTATTCAAAAAATAAAGAACTTTAGGATTAAAAACAGCATCAGGACTTTGTTGTTACTTTGCTAAACAGTGACATACAGAGATTTAACTCTTAACTCCCAGAAAAAAGCAAACACTCATCTTGAATATCACTAAAATTTTGCAAACTGCATTTTATTTGTTATTTATTTTTTTGTAGTTGTTTTATCATGTTGCTATTTTGTGGATTTAGTATTTCAAGGACATTATTTCCTTTTGCTTGAACTTCACATACATAGTCGATTTTGTTGTTTGTTGTACAATACATAAAAAGAAATATGCTTGTTATATATCTATAGTATATACGCTTGTTATTATGTAAATATATAGTCGCATAGGGTGTTAAGTACATTGATCAAGTAAACATGATTTGACTAATTTTAGTGTACCTTCGGTTAGAGTGAGATGGGGTACAAAAGCAGGAATCCGAGTGAGAGGGCGAGTGTGTGTGTGGGTGGTGGGTGGACAAGGAGATTGGTGGACAGATCAGGTGGGCGACTACGAATCTTAACCTTTGCGGGGGGATAACAAATTTTGAACATACACTTAATCGGTATCAATATTTTTTACACTAACTAAATATACAAATCAACAAACGCCAAAAGAAGGACCTCAACATGGTTAGGATCGGCACTCAAAGATCGGGACTATATATACATCGAGTGGGCCGCGAGACCAATAATAGAGAGAGAGAGAGCAGGACATACATATTTTTGCTTTTATTTTAACGTTCTTTTCTTCTTTTAACCGCTGCGACATTTATAGTGCTGGCAAAAGTCTAACCTAGTCGTTATATTTTTAGCATATGTATATTATATATATATATATAACTAGAGGAGGACACTGGGCACCTCAAGCTTTTAACAAGTTCTCTAATGTTAGATCAAAAAAAAATCATATTAATATTATAATGAATTATTAATAGGAAGAAAATTATACAATCGTAATTGTTGGTTGGGGGCCGCTGGACAGGATTGGGCACGGGCGTGTAAGTGGTTGGTGACGGTGACTATAGATGGTGGATCGGGGTGGTGGTGGTGGTGGTTTTGGTGGTGCTGTTGGGTGGATGACGGATAAGTAGTAAAATGCTTAGACGTATAAATAGGCTTTCCTAATGTTAGTATGTAATAATCACATTGACTGCTGCCATTGCCTGTTCGCTGCCTGCCCTCTACCCTATCCTCTGTGTCTGCGGACTACATGTGATGCCACTGCGTCACCGCCACATTGGTGTTGTCGTTCAGCCGGGCGATCTCCTCGTGCAGCCCATGGCCCAGCCACTGCAGAAAGATCCTGCTGTAGGCCGCCTGGCAGAGTCTCAGCGGATTGCCGCGCCGTAGGCCCATATCCGTCTCGCCGTACTCGTCCAGATACGGCGGCTGAACGAAGCATCCCTTACCGCGCCCCAGATACACCACCTGGCAGTCGCGGATGCGCAGGAAGATCCCCACCTCGGCGCCACAGGTGTGAGCGTGATGGGTGCACGCGCCCACCGTCAACTTGCCCAGCTCCGGCTGGCAGCAGTACGACTGGCCGCACAGGATCGAACCGCAGATCAGACACATCGTCGGCGTCTTCATCTCCTCGCGTTCGTTGTTCGGGCAAAAGATGTCCGAAACGCTGTTGATCAGATCACTGTAGTCATCGTACAGTGGTATCAAGCGCGGCAGCGGGCGCAGGCAGGGTTCCAACTGCAGGGAGCGACTAGCCTTCGGCTGGCAACGTTCCTCCACCTCCCGGGAAATGTGCGGATGCGAGGCGAACGAGTGCATCATCGTGGCGTACACCGTCTCCATGTCAAAGTACACGCCCAGTTGAGGGTCCAGGCCCAGGTATTGGCACATCAGCTCGAAGCGATCCGGCTGATCTGTGGGAAACGTGTCCGGGAAGTCCACATCGGTTAGACAGCGATAGAAAAGGCAGGCGCAGCGCAGGAATGAACCCATCTGACGCTGCATGTACTCGAGGAGAAGGGCCAAATGGTGCAATTCACAGGGTATCACCACTGTCTGCACTGGCCCCTGCTCCTCATCCTTCCGATCCTCCGCCAGCTGTGCTTGCGTATTCTTTTGCAGCACTCGGGCCGGGATGTTATAGCGGCGATAGAAGGCCACCATGTTATCCCGAATCCTCGACGGCAACTGCTCGACGTAGGACAATTGCGTAAGTTCGGCATGTGGCGTCTCTGCCGTCCGTTTGGCCTGTTCCTTTTCCACATCAAAGCAGAGGACCGCCTTAGTCAGGTGGGCCAGGAACATAGTCTGCAGGATGTAAAAGTCGAACATGCTGCCGCTGGGTATGATGGTTTGAGGTGCTGTCATATGTAGGAAAAAAAAAGGTGAATTACTGCCGATTAATGGATTAATTTCGCCACTCACCATTCTCGCCGAACATCAGATTAAGCACTCCGAACTGGAACGGCACCAGCACGCGGAAGCAGTCCCACTCCAACACACTTGTGCCCTTCTGATTGAAGACGGTGTCCAACAGTTGGACGGAGAACTTCGCCTGGAACTCGCTTACGGGCGAAGCCGAGAAGCGCGAGCACGCTCTCACCAAATTGAGGGCACAGCTCTGGTGGCGCATCGGGAGCTCAGCCTTCAGCGGCTTCTGCACCTCGAACAGATAGATTTCTAGCGCTTGCAGGGTGTAGCTGCACGTGTCCCAAAACAAGGGCACCATTTCAAGGCTATCTGCGGCCAATGCAGGGCCGGCTGGATGGTCTTTTTGAGTCGGCTGTTGACTTTGCGTGGCATTCAGCAGGGCCTTGTTTAAGAAGGCCCTTACATCGCTGTAGTTGGCATGCAACTTGGGGGAATCATGGATCATTTGGACGCTCCGCTCGAACTGCGCCATGTCCGCGACGACACCGGACATCCGAAGGAGGTTCGAGAAGCTCGGTAGCCGGGTGGAAATTTCCCCGTCCTTCATGGGGCCCAGCTCGACGGCCAGTGTGCGCATGATCTCCAAGAAGCTATCCAACGGCAGATAGCTATCGGTCGCCGAAGGTACCGGCGAAAAAGATGGCAGCGCTTCAATCACCGGAAGCACAGTGTTACTCAGGGTCCGACAATACGGACAGTGGAACTCCACGTTGTGCGCCTGACTCTGGGCCGCGCGATTGCGGTGCGGACGACGCTGCTCCTTGGACTCCTCGTTGCTGTAATATTCCTGCCAGCAGCTGTAGTGCATCACATGGCCGCAGCAACTCATGTGCAGGGCACTCTGGCTTGCACGCATATTGGGTGTGGTGAAGATCACCCGCGAGGTCTGGACGAAAGCAGAGCTAACCAACGGGGGACCGCTGCGGCTGATGGCACAGTTATCGAAACACAGGATGCACTTGAAGTTGCTATCACTGCCCTGGTAGAACTTGCGCTCAGGTCCCAAACAGGCGACGTTTGGAATGAGGGCCACCGCTCCCTGCTCCTCCTCGGCCGGTATATCCTCCCACTCCATGGCACCCGTGGCTGCCGCGTTCTCTCGCGTATCCTTGTCCTTTTCGTTGGCCGCAAACAAATCTGCATTGACCTTCATGAACGACTCTTGGGCAGTCTGCATTTGAGCCATTATTTTGGCCCGACGTTCGGCCGCCAAACGGGTGCGTACTTCTCTTTCCTGGCGCACCTGCTCCTCGGAGCTGACCGGCTGCTCCTCCTCCACGGCGCTTTGCTGCATGCCCTTCGGTCCTGCTTCGCCTTCACTAGGCGCCTGCTTGGTCTGCAGCTCCTTGTACCGCTTGATCGTCCACAGCACAAAGTCTCGATGAGCCTCCAGCTAGCCGGGCGATTAAAGTAAAGAGGTTATTGGTTTGTCTATTTCTATAAGCCAGATTCCTTACCCTGGGACAGCGGGCTAGCTCGTCCAACTTCTCCAAAATTCCGTACTGCTGCGAACGCTCGTAGAAGCTCAGGAAGGGATAGTTCTCGCTCAGCTCCTCCTGAATGGCGAAGCCCAGCAGGTGAAGGATCTATAAGACATGAATACACAAAATAAGATGTTGCGAAACATAAATGCAATACGATTACCTTCTGGAGATGCGATTCGGTAAAGGAGCGACTGCGCGCATCCAAAGCCCGATCCATTATCAAGGTGCAGATGTTGAGAAACACGTTGCACTGCAGAATATTGGCCATGGATCTGTAAGGGCCATACATAAGAACGTGCAGATATATTAAGACCTATTTCCGGGAGACTCACGTGAAGGCTGGTGTGAGCTTCGGCAGCATAGGCGGCGGGCAGCAGACGAGCTGCTTCTTGGCCTTGCGCCGCTCACGCTGCAGCTCCTCGGCCTTGGACTTGTCCTCCTTGGTGTAGTGATAGAAGTACACGTTGAACTCCTCGTACAAATGCTCCTTCAGCTCGTACACCCCCTTGCTGTCGACGCCGACGGGCTTCTTGAAGACGGCCACCGTGTTGATTACGTCTTCGAAGATGTTGTCGCTATTCCCACCATTGCTGTCCGGCAAAGCGCGACTAAGCTCCGAATGAGAGTAGGACTTGGTGCACAACAGCTGGATGATCTCCTTGCGCAGCCGATCCTCCTCCGTTACAATCGAAACGCCTGGCATCCAGCGTTCTCCGATGATTACGATCAACAGTTCCAGGAACTCGTCAATCATCGATAGCTGTCGCATGAATTCATCGTCCACGGGATTCTCCGCCAACATAGTCTCGTAGTTCGCCTGCGCCCATGCAATCAAATTGAACTTGTTCAGCACATGGATGAGGAACTCGTTGCTCTCCATCAGGGACCCGCCAATTTGCAGGCAGACAATATCCCTATCCAGCATCTCCACGCGGCAACGCACATTCCGATAGAAGTAGAGCTGGTGAAGCAGAGAGTAGCCATTGCGGCGCCACATGCCCGCAGCCACCTGGGCGATCATTGCATGGGTGCACAGAACTGGTTCGATAATTTCTCTGGGCGTCAGCTTTATGCTCAGCGCCTCCGTTTCCGCCTGGAGGCTGTCGTAAGTCATATCGTGGGCGCCTAAATGCAGATAGATACCGGCGTAGAACCGCGACAGGGGTAGGTGGATGGACACCGGCTTCACCGATACATCGTACATCAGGCAGCTGGCCACATAACCGGCCACACTCCGTGGCTCCGTCTTCTCGCCGCCCACGATGAAACTGTTGCCCACCAGCGACCGCAGAGTCATCTTGTAGAGCTTGCGCAGCAGCCACACATCGCCGGCAGCCCAATCGATAACCTGGGAGATGGTCGTGGCCAGCTTGATGTGCAGATTGAAGGCGCACTCCCACTCCGGCTCGTAGTCCATGTGCTGGCCCGTCTGCCTGGTTATCGACTCCATGCCCTGCATAACGTTGAGGACCCGCATCAGAGCACGGCAGCCTTCGAGGAAACCGCTCCTCAGATCGTTACTTAGCACTTCCGGCTTTAGGCTGAGCAGATACCGCAGATCGTAGAGAATGTAGTTGGCCCGCTTGAAGAAGGTCAGGCTGGCGATGTTCTTGCTAAAGTGCAGCGTCTTGTTCTGGATAAATTTCTCGATGGCCACGTGGTAGAACGTGTGCAGCAGCTTGCCGAAGATTCCCTCATGGGCGATCAGGTGATGTGCGATGCTGGGAACCGTAAACAGTTGAACGCTGAGCGAAACTATCGAAAAGGCGTGGTCGTGGTCGTCGCTGATGAAGTCCTCCACAATGGTAGCGTAGCGGCGCGAGAACTCCTGGGCGAGCACCATCTTGTTGTCGTATTCCATAAGCATGCCTGAGATGAGCAGGCGGTGCCAACAGGCTCGCGCTGTCTTCCACAGCTTCACATCATACTCGAGGATGTGCCGGATGCAAAAGCTCTCCTGCTTGCGCTGCACCAGTTCGGAAAATGTCTTCCGGAAGAGGTAGTGCCGCACCAGGAACTCCTGGAACCAGCCAAGCAGCTGCAGGGCAAACTGCTGGCAGGCCACGGCCCCGATGTGCAGCACCGATGTCCTCAGCGACTGATTGTTGCGCGGATTTGACGGTAAAGCGCTCGCTGGCATCATCTGATTTTCGATAGCCGTCTTCAGGTCGTTGCACACCTAATAAAAAACAATCCCAAATTAATCCAAACTAAGTGAAAACGTTATTGGGAATAATAAGACGTTTAGCTTACCTTAAAGGTGTCGCACTTGACGACGGCCCGTCCCTCGCGATCGATCGCCGCCACAATCTCCATGGCGTCCTTCTGCCGACATTTGACAATCTTGGTCAGTGTCTGGATCACCTGGTCGAACGTGTGCGACTCATCGTTGTAGAGCACCGTGCAGTACTGCGCTCCATCCAGCTCGCCGTCGAGGCACTGTAGACTGGCGTTCGGCTCGATCTCCAGGTAGTTCACGCAGAATGCGAGGATCGCCCCAAAGCAGATCTCAGCCCGTTCCAGCACAGCTTCCGTTAGGATCTTACTCTCCAGCGGGTTCTTGCGATTCGCCTGGGGACAAAAGTGTAAAGAGCGTTATAAATAACACTTGTTGCTAGTCTAGAGGATATAATCCTTGTCGGTTTAACAAAGAACATTCCACGTATGACTTCAAATATACTTTAGATGGTACTGACCAGATGCAGCTGGCAGTAGTGATCCTTCTTCCAGGCCTCGTCGTCGCCGCAGTCGCAGCAACCGCCGCCGCCGGAAGTGGACATCTTGTACTTGTGGAAGCGGTGCGCCGAGCGCTTGAAGCAGTTGACGCAGAGGACGCAGGTGGGATCGACGCCGCACTCGCGGCAACTGTAGGTGGGCTCCCCGTTCTTGAAGACCTTGCCGCAGACGGTGGCCGTGTTGCCCTCCAGCCGGAGCTTCTCCAGTGCGGAGGCGGGATTGTCGCCCAGCATGAATTCCACAAACACATCGATGATCTCCTCCTTGGCAAGCGCTTCCTTGAACATGCACTTGACTGAAACGGACAACACGCCATTAGTTAAAACCAAATCGAGTGTATTTAATGAGGGATTTTCGATGAAATGCGCAATGGAAAGCATAGCGGGTGTGTGGTCGTGGCGCACTGATCCACTCCAGACTTACGGGAGCCATGGATCGCACCCCGCTTGCTCTCCTGCAGTCGCTTGATATCCGACACCAGGTTCAAATTATGGTGGGTCAAGTGGAGCAGCTCCTCGATGCGCAGATCCGCCGCGACTAAGGGGTCGTCGGCCCAACCAGTCCCATTGTGCTCACGCCCGCAGGACGGACAATTCGCCACACGACAGCCCGCATGATTGGAATGGGTTTGGATGATTGGATGGTTGGATTGGGTTGGATGAATAAGTTAATGGGAAAGGATTAAGGGTTATACCGTTAGTGCGAGATTATGCAGACCAAATTAATAGTGTTGAATTATGGTGTCATATGGGTTTTGTTAGTGGGCTACCAGGAAGATCCCCGCAAACGTTGGTTTTCTATTTCAAAAATCCTTTTACGTTTGTCATAATACTTACGAGTAAGCGCATTGGTATCTGCAGGAAAAAAATATAATAAAAAAAGGTTAGAACTTTATTTGTAATTGACAAAACTAAAAACATTTTAAAGGGCGGCCCTATTTATATGAACATGGTCCTACTCTGACCCGCTTTTACTATTCGCGTTTGTGCACTTAGGGCATATCAAAATAAATTCGTTTTTTGTCTACTCATCGGCTTTTAAATTGGTCCATCCTAATGTACATAGTATTCATTAATTTAAATTTTCCAAAGAAATACCGTGTGAGTCAGGTTTACCAAATACTGCCAAATTTTCATTCATAAGTTTTTTTTTATTATCTTGTTTAAGTACACAGCCAATTTTTCGTTTTTTTATGACCCTTAACTGCGCGAAGTCCATTTTTGCGCCCCAATAAACAATTTTTATAATTATTTATTTTCCTTAAAACTATGGTTCGGCCTAATAAAATGGGTTTATATAAATTGCCTATTATTATTGTTGTAAAGTTTTGATATGTCTAAATAAATTTTGGTTAAATGAAACTATAGACGGCTTAAAGACTTCCCATATTAAAATTATAATTAAACGCACTGACTCATTTGTACATATGTACATATTGTCATCTTTTGTTTTTATAGCTTTTTAAGGCCATGAGTAATGCAATCGCGATCATAGCCAGACTAAAATATCATTTAAATGTTTAGAACAGGTCAGACCGCACGGCATGGAGATAATGATCGTGATCGTGATCATGATCGATACTATTTTATTGAGGTTGGGCGACCGCAAAAGAGAACCGGAGGCGAAGACGAAAAGAAACCTTCGGGCTAAACGAGTTTTCGCAACCAAATCAACACAAAACACACAAAACGAATTCGAAATCAAATGCAAATACAAAGCACCATTACAACAAATGCAGTTCAAGGTCGCCACAATTGCTGTAAACTCTGCAGCGCAGAATCAAAAATTGAGAGCGATAAGTTTTCATTATAATCTATTATCAACGCATCTGACGTATGTACAGTTCAGGGCTATCAGTAAAAATATAACAACACATACCTGTTGCCTACAAAGTCTACAATGCACATCAAGTAAATAACGATAGGATAGAAAAGTCTAGAAATATATTATTTATAGCAGTACTTAAAGTACAATAGTAACTTTTCCAGATAATGTTCAAAAATTTATCAATCGATATGTATAATAGCCGAACATAAGTTTTTACCTTTTAACTACTGTGCCTCAATTTAAATATCATAGTATAATTACTTGAGATCGATAATCATTCATCCATCTCTCAAGATATTATTTATTTATTGACCCAATGTGAAGGTTGAAAAATGAAGTTATGGTGGAATAAAACATTTTACAACTATATTTAAAGGTATAATTATAAATGCATATAAAACTGCGTGTGCGTCAGTGTACTGAGGCGTAATAGACTGGAACAAAGAAGGTGGCGCATGGAACGACAAAGTATATTTAAAGAAGGAAACAGAACCGAGCAGATGAGAATCGAACTGAAATGCACTAAACAAAAACATGTAACAGAGGAGGCCAGGCCACCTCATCGGCCCCTGAATCACAGCGAATTATTCGGGAGCAGTCCACACGCAGTCTCACACTCACAATCGAATGCAGTATGCACTTTCATTGACTTTCCTCTGTAGACAATACTTAATATTATAAGTTTAGTTAACGCATCATAAGACTTTATAAGTAAGGTTGTTACCCTTGTTCTGAACACAAAGGACTTCAAAAAACTTTAAAACAAGACGTCATCGGAGGTGATTGAATTTAAAAAGTATACACAATTTAAACGGAATTTAAATTAATTACAAAAAATAACAAGTACAGGTTTCAGAGAAACGATCTTCAAGCAAATAAATCTGAATAATTATGGACCCTCTTATTTTTTTTTTTGTTTGGGATAAGCATGGATTTCAATTTCGTTACCAACTGTATGCACATTTTCGATATCAAGAAAAACACAAGCTGTCGGAAATTTAAAGGCGCCCCAAATAAAATTAAATATAAAAAAGGAACGAGAGCGCCAAAGATCGTTATAAAGAACATTTGTGTTTTCGGCCAGGGTATGTGGGCAATCGACCTTATATAAATCACAATAAATACAGACACCAACATATGTACACCTCTGTAAATTATAATATGTGCGCTTGCAAATAGCTATGCCTAAAATTGTGTCAGCTGTGTTGTTTTATTGCACAATGAAACGAAAGCAAAAACGGAATTAAAACAAATTCTTTTGGCAAATATGAGGAAAACAATAAAAGAAAGAAATACCAGTTTCGGGAGCCAACCTCATGAAATGTTTTTTCGATATTTTAAGACTCTTATTTCAAGCGACAATGTATCCAATTTATAATAGATTTGAAGGGACCAGCACACAGTGTATTTTACACCACTTTGCCAATTTAGAGTAGCATTCCTTAAAAGGCAATTAAAGGACCGTTTTCCAAAGAACATATTAACTATTTTGGCTTAGTAAACTACCTAATCTTATAACAGTTTGAAACATTACATTATCAACGAACCAAGCAAGGGAATACTTCTACCGAAATAATAAAATGCCGATTTGAAAATGACACATGTATGATATGAACGCACTGTTCCAGAACACAATGACTGTTACTATAAGTTGAATATTACTAACACTTATAAGCCGATTAATCATAAATGGATAAGAATTACAATGCGTTCTGCCAAGGACCGACACGTCAGGCGGCTGTAAAGGCCGCTACAAAATATGCGACTGGACCAGATAAACGCGAGTTGAATAAACTCCCTCCGAACACATATTTTATATATTTAACTTTCAGTCTTATCAGTCATCCTCTGAAGTCAGGGGTTTGGTTTTCACCTTGTGTTTCGTCATTGGCAGCGAGATTTTAATGAAGTGCTGGACTACGGACCAATTAGACAGCAGGCAAATATCAGTAGGAGCTAAATATAGGGGCTATAGCTATGGCAACCGCACCAAAATCGGTAGCCATGCCATCCACATGTTTGCCAGCTGATAAGCGCAGAGAGCCGTGAAAAGAGTAAGGGGTCGATTAGCGAAAGCGGAAAGTAAACATCAAAAATATACGTATTACAAAGAAGGGATTATTGAATTAGTCTGGGGGATAAAGAAGAATTTATGAATTATATTTATAAATTAAAAAAAAATACGAACAAAAATTGACTAATATTCTATTCTTTAGAATGCTTCTGGCAATTAACAATGCTCCGTGAAATATTGTCATATTATTTTCGATTAAACAAATAAACTTTTCTCTAGCAACGAATGCTTGATATCGCAAATCATAAACATATTTGTCCCACATGGAGTATGTCATATAGCATACACATTGCTTCATATTTCCTTGAGTATCTGCCCTCTCCCATTTTGCATTTCCTATTAAATCAATATGTTATAAACAGAAACTCAACTCCAAATTAGTAATGCCACAAATGTTTTTCCTAGATTCTCCCAATTTGTTTGTTTCAATACTCGCGTTTCGCCTTTATCTTCGGATAATGTGAACTTCTGTCGGAATGTGGCGCAAACTAGTTTGTTTACTTAATTTATTTGTTGTCAAGCCAGGCCAGGCTTTTGTTGAATCAACTTGCATACACTCAGCAAAAAAAGAAGTAATTTCCCATACAAATTGTATTTGATGTAATTAATGAATTAATGTAAAAGTATTAAACACGATTCTAGCGTCAGGATACCAAAGAAATAAATGTAAATATATTTATAGCCCAAAAAATATTTACATTTTAAATACATTTTTTAAGGAAATGTTTTCTAAGTTTAGTGATTTTTTTTGAACGCAATCGGTTATATATCTACCAGAAATTACATCTTTTCAGAGATATAAAATATTTACAATTTAAAAACTTAGTTGTTCATATAACCAAACAGATAAATTAAAATAATTCGTCATTGGAAAAAAAATTTTTTAATTGAAAATGGTTTTAAACTTTTTAGCAACTATTTTTAACATGATAAGCAAATAAAAATGTGTAGTTTATAAAGAGAATAACCGCCTTAAAAGTTATGGGGCGACATAATATTTTTCGGGGTGTACGAGTTGTGAGTGTGCATAGAAGGTGAGACAGGTAGAAAAGTGAGAAGGTGGATGGGCTGGGCGGGGGGTGGAGCTGGCCAACTTTGAGAGCCAATTGAAAGGAAAACTTGGCGCAGCAAAGCACGGCGCAGTGAAAAAAAAAAACAAATTCGCGGAAATGCGAAATAGACAAAACGTGAGAGCAACAACAAAATTAACAAAAGCGTGCAATTGTTCAATGGCAATAAACAAAAGCCGAAAGCAGAACGAAAATAACACTAAAACATACGGCGAATAATGATAATTCAAGAGCGAGAGTTTTTAATGGGATTCGGGCAACATTTCACGCCCCCATCGATTTGGCATTATTCGAATAATATACCACTTTTTCTGTTTAAAAAATTATGAGA
This sequence comes from Drosophila rhopaloa, assembly GCF_018152115.1. Classification (NCBI taxonomy): domain Eukaryota; kingdom Metazoa; phylum Arthropoda; class Insecta; order Diptera; family Drosophilidae; genus Drosophila; species Drosophila rhopaloa. Next base: position 11,664,858 of record NW_025335123.1, on the reverse strand, counting down.
GATTGTAAGTACATTTTAAACCATGTTTGCTTATATATTTAATTGCACAGCAATGATTTCGGCCTGTTTTCTGATAGCAGTTAATAGTTATTTTAAGTTTGTTTTAAAATTTTGATAGGCACTTTTGAAAAATATTTGAATTTAAAATAAACAAGAAATAACAATCGAGGTTGTTTTGTTCGAACTGTTGTTTATATTCCAATATCAAACTATAGATAACTAACCTCCTTCCAAAGAAAAGGTTAACCGTGTTTCCTTTTCATTAATTTTTAATAAAATTAAATCATAAAATATTGACAGAGTTCAACGTTCAGTGCATTAAGCCATTGAAACCCCAAGGATGGTATTCTTTTGTTCTTTTAAAAATGCCATGTTGATGTCACAAAGAGTATGACTCATTTTTGTGACATCTGTATTCCTTTTTTTAGTAAGTTTATTACATTTTCAGACTTTTTTTTAAATAGAGATACAAAGATCAGCTGTTAGCTAAAAGCAAATTACAATAAGGAAAACTTACAGGGATTCTGCGTTATAGCGTTTATTTTTGCCAAATTAATATGCTGCTGATAATGTTAATATAAATATTTTCTATTGACTACTAGATTTCTGTATTATTTTGTATCTTATATTGTCTTTATAAACGCATTTCCTAGAATCTTTGTATGGTTCTAAAACTAAAACAAAAAAAAAACTGTTTGTTGAACTTCCTGAATTTGTTGATCAACCTATAAAAATTCAAAACAAAAACAGCTGTTGACTGAGCACAACAACGGAACTTTGAAGCGATTCTGCGTAATAGCGCTTAATACTGCCATTCACATAAATATAAATATTACTTATATTGTCTATATTATCTGTATTGCCGGACGCAGTTACCTAGCTTAGTGGCGTTCATACCGACAGTTGCTACTTAAGAGGCACCTATTTAGGGGCAATATCATCAGGAACTCGGACTCACCTGGCTCCCTACCGCTCAACTGGTAATCGAAGTACTTGGGCGACTCGCGCTTGAAGAACTCGATGAAGTCGGAGCGGGCGAGGGTGCCCGCTTGAAGCTTGAGGCGCCACTCCTTCAGCGGTGAACCGCACTCGGCAGGAGGCGCCACCACGACGTCCTCCATGTCGTACCGATCCATGGTTACTCTCGTTCGCACTCGCTCTGCTGCCTGAGCTCCTCTCTCTCTTTATCTCTATAGCTGTCGCTCCGGGTTGAATGACAAAAACAAAACAATTGCAACGAGTGGCGGGTGAGCGTAAGTGGAACGTCTGCCGTTTTTTTCTCTCCTGCGCGTGGGTGGCTTGTGTTGTATGTCCTTGTCCTTGTTATTCCTGTGGTTGTTGTTGCTGCATTTGTTGTATATTTATTTGCCTAAACTTTGCTACCAAAAACTAAAAAAAAAAATTAATCAACTAAAGAAAGCAAAGAAAACTTGGGTAAAGCTCAAAGGAATGAAATGTGCTCTCGCTCTCTTTTGTTGCTCTTTTTTGTGGTCGAATTTCGATTTCCTTTTGGAGCTCTGACTAACACATACACTTACTCCTAATAATTTATATTTACTACTGAGGTGATTGTAGAAATCTGACAATCGTATCGGAGGACATTAAATGAAAAGCAAGGCGCAGTTTGCAACTGTTGCTTTGAAATTTTTTCTGTGTATCCGCCATGTGTGGTTGTTTTTGCATTTAGTTTTTTTGGCAGCAAAACAAAAACAAAATCAGCGAGAAAGAGAGGGAGAGCGCATGACAAAAAAAAACAAAAAACACACACTGGCACTAGTTTCGGTTTTATTTTTAAAATAATCGTTTATTATCTACGGTTTTTGTTGTGTTTGCTGGCACCACAAAAAAATCGGTTTTCTTTTTCTTTATATCTCACTTTCCGAAATACCACCCACACACACACACAGCAGCTGACGAAAGAGAATTGAGCAACACTGCACACACACACACTTGGAAACACATTCGCGTTACTGCGTTTCGCTTTCATTCGACTTTCTTAACCATTTGCACGTACTTTTTGCTTTCGTATGGCTCTCGGAAAATTCACTACTAATATTATGGTAATTGTTGTGACTTTTTACTTTATAATTTGCATCTTATTTGCTTAGCTGTGTAACCTAATGTTATGTTACGTTACTGACTGTAAACTGTTCTGTAAGAAAAGGTTAAAGTGGCCTGATAGAGCTGGAAGACATCAAGCATCGATATATTAGAAACTCGATGTCATCGATTTTATTTTATCTGCGGATCAAGTCCCCGCTAACTATCGATAACTTTGTAGTCTCCCATACCGGCTGGTGTATCTGCTAATAGCAATATTTTTCAGCCTGCAGAAGTGTTCGCTAACTATCGATAGGCGTGCGATCTTCGCTAGCGATGCTCAATGTAAAAACCACCCAAATTTTTTTATTTTATATTCACTTGATTCAGTCGGATGTTGCCCACAATAATAGCTCCGTTAGAAGTGAAAAACCTCAATTGTAAATTTGTTGTTTAAAATTTTTTATTTATATTTTAAAGGGGGGTATGGTTAATTCGGCCAAAAAAAGGCCTATTTTCATGCATTTTTTCACACGATACGGTTAATGTCAGATCAAATTTATAAGCATATTAAAGTACAACATTTAAACTATATTTTCACAAATTTGCATCGAAAAAAAAAATTAATGAGCCGTTCGCAGCCAAGCTCCGTAGGCGTAGGTTTTGCGGTGAACAACATAACTCGTTAGGGGATCATCAGAAAAACCAAAAAAAAAAATTTATTATTAGTTAAGATGTTTCTAAAGGTAACTACGTTGAGTTTTTTTTAAATTAATTTTTTGGATTTTTGGTAACACTTTAAAGTCAAAAACGTGATTTTAGCCAGAAAATTCGATATATTAATTATTATAAAATTAAAAATAATAGGTTAGCAAACAAAAACTCGACGTCAGTACCTGCGGATTTACGTACAGCAATTGTGTGCAAAATTCCAAAACGATTAGTCCAGTAGATTTTGGAGGATCGTGTTCACCGACTTTGAAATGACATCTTTTCAGGAGAGCGTTTTAATGTTTTGGACACCCAATAATCGCATACAAAACATACCTACTACCCATAACTTCGGATGTTTTACTCGGATCAATCTAAAATTTGAATGCAATATTCTTCAAATGTTTTGCATTCAGAAAAAAATTAAAATTAAATTAAAAAACAGGGCAAAAAAAATGTATATACCAAACCCCCCCTTAAGTAACGATGTCATAGCCAAAAACATCGATGTTAACCGGATGTTAAGTTACGTACCGACTGTAAACTTTGTTTATTTGATATCGATAGTATCGATCAATTTAACTAGTCAATTAGCAAGTCGATTCAAATTCGATTTCCAAAAGGAGAACTCGCTAACTGTGGAGGGTGCACTCGCTAAATGTAACCGTAAAATGTGGAGGAAGTACTCGCTAACTAGGAAATGTAAAGTATCACCGTTATTATTTGATATTAAGTATTGATACATTTCTTAATTTTTTTTTTTATCCCAAAAAAATAAAGTAATTTAATATTAAGTATTGATAGTTGTACGAATCTTAAGCCCCCCTTCAACCCGTTGAACATTCCACTTTAAAACCACATAGTTCTATTTTATTTTGCATACACACAAAAATGTCTTTATTGTTTCGCTTTTTTTGTTTTTAGTTGCTTTAAATCTCATTGTTGGTATACTTGTGTCTGGTTTTTGGAAATACATAGTTCTGCTCGTTTACTCGCTAAATCTATTTCGATTCGGTTCGGTTTCGGCTTGAATACATTGTGTTGTTATGAAACCAAATCACTTCGTTAAATACTGTCCAGTTTTTGGTCTTTTTGAAATGGTGTGGTTTTCGGGGCTTAACTGAAAAATAGGTTTTCCTTCGTTTCCTTTGTACTTTAGGGAAATGAGTTGTATTTTGTATTTGTATTTGTATTTGTTGTTAGCTTTGCGTTTACATTGTTTGGTTCCACGTAGTTAATGGCTTTGGTTTCGCTTTGTTAGCTTGGAATACATTAAATTCTGCCTTAGCACAATTACATATATAGTTTTCCTTTAGTTTATTATAGAATTCTTGTTTTAAACATTTATAAATATGCATTTATCGTTTAGTTAAGTTTAACATTTATTTATTCTCGGGTCTGTTTGGGCATTCTCATTGTTTTGTTTTCTTTTGTTTTATTTTGTTTTGGCTTAGTTAACTTGGGTTTTGAGTGGCCTTGACCCCTCTTTTGTGTACAACATTTAAAGCTTGACTATATGGTTTTGTTTTATCTGGATTTCTCAGTTTTAGTTGGGTTCCGGAAGTCGGGGGCCCATCTTCGGCCCCGCTACAATAAAATTTCGCTTATTGACGCAACATTTAACACCTAGGCTTTTTTGACAAGTTAATCCCATTTCACACGTGGAATTCGCGTTTCCTCGTTCCGTTAATGTTAATGGTAAAAAAATCTAAAAAAAAATGTATCGCCATTTTTTTTGTTTTTCTGTTTTTTGGTTCTCGCTAAAGCACACAATCTCCCCCTATATTATTATCATATATATATGCCTGACCAAATTCGATCGATATATAGGGGGCTTTGCAAGCCTGTGACTTGACTTTAGTGTGGCACAATCTCCTCCATCCACTCTCAATATATATTTAGATTAAAAATTAGGTCTGTTTTGGATGCTAGACACCTGGAAATACCCTGTATCCACCCAGTAAACGTTGGCGCTGCTCGAATGGATATGAAGTTTAAAGCTTTTGCACACCGAAAGTCCGGAGAGAAGGAGGTTCTATCTAAGCGATTCGATATTGGGTTTACAGGGTATTCTTTATAGTCGCCTACTCTCGACTATCACAAACATTCAAAGGGCTCAAGCTGTGGTTTTCTTAGGTTTCTCGAACTACTCGCAAACTTGTTGGCTATTTCAAAGATATTCGTTTCTCCGTTGGACATGAGTTAATTGTTTCAATAAGTTTCGATTTCGCTTTCGCTTTCGTTTAAAATTTAATCGTTAATATATATACAAAAAAAATAACGTTCAGTCAATTATAACTATATGTTTATACACATCGAAACGAACACGTAAAGAAACAACAATGAGGCCTAAACAAATTACATGACACACACATATCGCACTGTATTTGGTTTGCCTTTAGCAATTAGGTTTATCCCCTACATTTGCATCCTTACGTCAAGGACATCGACATTTCACCGCCTCGTCACCCCCCTCGCACCATGAGTTTGGTTAATTATTTAATACACATATGTTAATAATCAGTCGCATAAATGAATCACCTTGCTTTAGTTTCTTTTTTTCTTATTCCTCTGATTCTCGATTATCATTTACACGCGATTCTCGCCGGCAAATCAGTTATTTTAAATCATAGAACCCAAAACTATATAGTCGAGTTTTTTATGCCGACTATTTTTTAGTTCTCCCATTAATTAATTTAAGCCACTCATAGTGACTATTGTGATGAGAGCAGTACTGACACTGGCTAACTCTTTTAAATTTACTTTCAGCCACTAATCTTCATCTCCCTATTTAAATAATTAAAAAAATATTAAAGACCTCTAATAACTTAAAAAATGTTGAAGTAAACTAGCTTAACGATTTCAATCCTCTATAAATCATTTTGATCCTAGCTCTTATCAATTTTATGACAAACATCCGATTTAAAATCAATATATATTTGGTAAAAAGAGCAAAAATTTGATTTTTTAAAAATGTGTCTCTTATTTTTTTCCAAGGTAATTTCCTGTCAGTACTGATCTTAAAAAACTTAACCCATAAATACCTTTAGAGAATCAACACTTGCACACGAACAGACCTTTCCTATTTTCACTTTCTTTCCAAATTTGCGGAACTTAATTGTACTTTTTGTGGGATTTTTAGCTTTAAAATCAAATAAAATGCACATTTGTTAATTAAAGTGAGAACGTACACGTAAGAAAAAAAACCAGTATTAATTTAAATTAATGTGTATATGTTCATGTCAAGTGTAAAAAAAGCTCTTTTAATGATTTAAAAATCAATAAGAAAAACCTCAATGAACTTGAATTCACGTTTGCAGTGAAAAACAAAAAAAAATTGCTTTAACAATAGGAAACTAAGTAAATTTTTAATAAATTAAAATACATTTTTTGTGATTTAAAAACTGATATAAAATGGAAGACACCGCCGCAAATTCCGGAGGAAATTGAAAGTAGGAATGGGCCTGCACACTTTGGGACATACACACACGGAGGAGTCCTGGAGGAGGAGTCGGATTAGGATTCAGATTCGGAATCGAAGTCAGAATGAGAGACGGAATTGGAGACAGAGTAAGAGTCGGATTCGGAGTCGGAATAGGAATCGGAATCGATATCGGAGTGAGAATAGGAGTCGGAGTCCCCTAGTGCTGGAGGATGCGCGACTTCTGGGCGAGCACGGCCTCCGACTGGTGGAGCCGGCGCTTGCTGCTGTAGTTGCAGAGCTTGCCGGCGACCTTGCTCAATGTGGTGGCCGTGGAGGAGGTGATCAGGTCGAGCGACTGCAGCCGGTTGTCCAGTTCGTCGAGCGCCGACAGGGGGCGGTCGTCGTGGTGGCGGTCAGCAGGGTGGACAGATTGCTGCCGGGATCGCCGGACGGATCTGCATCCGGATCCGGGTTAGATGCGGGCCCAATGGCGTCGATGTCGCTGAGCTGATTGGCCAGCGGATCCTCGTCGTAAGGATCGTAGGGGGGTCTTAATTATTGCTTGAACACAAACAGACCCGTGGGGTCCCACTCGTTGTCGTCGACGGGGCCGAAGCACTCATCGAAGTACCACTCCATCGTCTTGTAGACGTGGCCCAGCGACCTGGCGATGGCGTGATCCTCGTCGGGGTACACCTGGTGCCGGAACTTCACCTGCTGCTCCACCAGTGCCCGCACCAGCATCAATGTGTGCTCCTGGTGCACCAGGGTGTCCGCGGTGCCGTGCATCAGCATCAGGTTGCGCCCCTTGATGTTGCCCGCCTTCATCGTGAGGTCCGCCTCCTGGAGAGCCCGCAAGTAGTCGCCCTTCAGCGGAATGTAGCGCTCCGTGAAGAAGGAATCTGCACGAAAGCAGGTCACATTAGTTGATGGCAAAATTTTAAAAGGATACATATATCTGTATTAAACTTATGTCTAAAACATTGTTCATCTTATATATTTATTTTCATAAATGTTTTGAAATCACTTAAAAGGCGTCTTAAAGTATCTATTTTAAGTCTAGTACAATTGATTCATTTCCAACAGCCACGTTCTATATTATTCTTTATACTTTTAGACATCTTTATTGATCATTTCAAAACCAACATTATTTTTGAGGCAACCCCAAATAACAAGAATCATAAAATCTTAAAAAAAACTTAAATAGCTGACATCTAAATTTCCGAGGTGAATTAGTTAAGGTTTCTAAGCATTTTGTATATTCATACGTCATTTTAGATTTTTAAACTTAATATTATGTTAAACAAATAAAAAAAAATTTCCTGAATATATAAATATTAAAAAAGCTTTTAAAAGTATTATAGAATTAAGTATATGGTATTTCTGTAAGTAATTCAAATTAGTTTCTAGAGGTACTTACAGTGGAATCCAAAGTTGACTATGGGATTGATGGCCACCGCGCACTGGAGCACCTGCTGCGAGTCGTCGATGAGCATCATGGAGGAGGCGTAGCCGCCGTAGCCCCAGCCAAAGGCGCAGATCCTCAGGGGATCGATGAACTTCAGGTTGTCCCGCAAGTATCTACAAAATGCATTCGATTAGATTGGCAAGTGTGTCAGATTTCATCCCATTTTCCTACGTCAGGACGCCCAGTTGATCCTCCACCTCGACGGTGCCCAGTTTTCCATGGACTTGGGTGCGGAGGAGTTCGCCCTGGAACCCACTGCCACGCCCATCGATCTGGGCCACGATGAAGCTCCGCTGGCTGGCCAAATACCAGTTCCAGTCCACGTGGAAGCGCTCTGTCACCAGCTGAGATCCTGGCGAGGCGTCACTGGGGGTTCAAGCAAAATACAACATAAATTAGATGTTCACCCATTAAAAGTTCTTAAATTCTTGAAGAAACTAATGATATTTTGCTCTCACATACATCCAATTTCAAAGTGGTATACTTCTAAATGATAGTGGTTTAATCCACTATAAATCTGCAATCATTCTAATTTTTTTTGAGATTATCGAAAAATGGATTTGCAGAAAAGTGACCTAAAGCCTACACTTTAAGGGCCAGAACTTTTCTCACAGAAATCTGATTTCGATAGTCCATAACTTTTCTATCTGAAGTCCGATTTTAAAATAGTATGTCTTAAAAGGATCGTGTGCTAATTACCTAAAAATCTGCATTCACACTTTGGTTTGTAATTTTGGATCGATTTTTCTCACATTTTGATGTTGATATCCGAAAAATGGCTTTGCAGAAAAGTGACCCAAAACCTGCACTTCTAAGTCCATAACTTTTCTATCTGTAGTCCGATTTTAAAATGGTATGTCTTAAAAGGATCGTGTGCTAATTACCTAAAAATCTGCATTCACACTTTGGTTTGTAATTTTGGATAGATTTTTCTCATATTTTGATGTTGTTACCCTTTCTAAATATCCGAAAAATGGCCTCAAACCTGCACTATTAAGCCCATAACTTTTCTCACATTAATCCGATTTCAAAGTGGCATATCTCTAAAAACTTGTGGTTTAATTCCCTTAAAATCTGCATTCAAAACTTGGTTTGTATTTTTTTTATAGATTTTTTGTAAAACTATTTAGATAGTCTTCTTTCTGTTGTCCTAAGGATGTACGGGTATGCATCAGGCATGGTGGTGACTTACACGTGCAGCACCAGTGGGAAGGCCACGTCCTCCTCCTCCCGCATTCCGGGTGGCAGGAAGAGGCGCACCTGGGCGTGGAAGCCATGTCGGATCTCCACGCTGAAGGTGCGCGACTGCGGAATGGCCAGCTGGGAGAGCCGGTGGCGCAGGACATCGCCGGCATTCAGCACGTAGATCTTGTCATTGCTGGCCGTCTCCACGAGGTAGACACTGGGTGCCTCGGGTCCGAGGCACTCCTGCACATAGTAGCTGTAGTCCTGGCTGAACTGCACCCGATTGTACAGGCAGTTCTTGGGTATATCGTAGAGGCAATCGTCTGGCTCCAGCCGAGCCACTATGTCCTCCCACCGATCGCCCCTCTGCGAGATCCTGGCCCGGTGCAGCCGATAGGTGGACTCGGTGTTGTCGCAGGTCAAACAGGTGGGCGATGTGGAGGTGATGTAGGTCCGGTTCGATTCGGTGACATTCAGCTTCAGGCTGATCTTGTACAGGTGCCTTTCGCCGGGCCTCTTCTCCGGCGCGGCCATGAAGTAGACGATCTCGTGCGGCTCATCCCATCCCACGATCTCGGTGACCTCGAAGCGGCCCATGGTCAATGGAACGGGTCGTCGGTCCAGCGAGGATATGAACACCACGTGCCGATAGTGACCGTGCTCGCCATCCCGCACGGGCAATCGCTTCAGCAGGTATCCGCCATTGCTGATCTCGTGCGTCGTCTGGCCAGCCATCTGTCCCGCGGTCACATTCACCTGGCTCTCCGGGAGCACCTCCTCCGCACCCGGGACGAGCTTGCCCGGCACCTGCCGCTGCACCTGGTTGCGGGCCGAGAAGATGGGTCGCTCCGCCGGCAGCACCCAGCCATCGTTGATGGTCACCTCCGTGTGCACCGAGTGGCAGTGGAAGTGCGGCGCCCGGCACAACACGGTGGTGGCCTTGGTCTGCTCCCGATTGGTCACCGTCACCGAGAGGTCGCCGGCCGAGGCCCAGGTCAGTCCGCCCACATAGCTCCCGTTGGCCAGCTCGCTGGGCAGCTTGATCTGCGTGGGGAATATGTACTTGATCACCGACAGGTTCACCACGTTCACCGTCACGTTCGGATTGCGGGAGCCCGTCTTCGGGTAGCGCTGGCTCATCACCGACGGATACTTGATGTCGTCGCCCATCCAAGTGTACCTGAAAATTTCACAAAAATAGAACTCATTAAAATATATGATACAAATGGGTGCATATTATTAGGTACAATATTTTCCTACTCTGTTAACGCAACAATTTATAAGACTAATAACTACCTACTTTAGCAAATAGAGCTGTAAATAATCATATGTACATATATATCTATATATTTGTATATACAGGATTTTTGTTTATATATTGACGCTCAAAATATGCCAGAAATTGGTAAATACAAATTGGCATTGGTATGCCGCCGTTCGTTCCAACTAATTCTTTTTGGGCTGGCACACGGGGCGTATACGTGGCATTATTTAAGTGCAAATGAACGGAGTTGTTGTTGTTGCTCTTGCTATATAGGATTTTTGTTTGCCATTATTATTGTTTGTTTTTCCATTAACAAAATCAAGTATTTAAAATGCTTCCTATTTAAATTAAAATTATGGCAAAGGAACCTAAACAGTTGGCGTTTCCTTTGAATATTTTTATAAGATTTAGTTTTATTTTGGGTATTCCTATTTTGGCCTTTGACCTTTGACCCTAGTATTCTCTTCTATGTTATATTTATTATATTTAATGACTCACTTGTACTCGTTGACCTCGCTGTCATTGTAGCTGAGAAAGGCCAAATAGAGTCCGTCCGGCGAGAACTCCATGCTGCTCCTCCGGCTCTCGAGCTCTGGAACATTTTCGTAGGTCCAATCGGGGACACCATTGAAGACCACGCCACCCAGGGACTCTCCCTCCGGCGATCCCGATCCCGACCCCGTCTGCGTTATCCGGCAGACGAGTTCGCCCTGCACTTTGGGCTTGTAGTATATGTCGTTGTGATGGACAAAGGCGATGGCCTGGTTCAATGTGTGCCCAGTGGCCTTGCCATTGGGATTGGGATTGGGATTGGCGGCGTTGGAGCCGGGGGATCCCGTCGATCCTGGCCCATTGGCCGCCCCCGCCAGGCTGTTCAGGATTATGCTGCCGCTGGGCAGAGGAGCCATCGTGGTGGTGGCACCATTGGCACCACTGGGTGGTGGAGCGGCCAGCGGTGGTGGCGGATTCACCGGCGCCCACACCACATGTTGGAGGCGTGGCGCCTCCGCTATATTCTCCGTTGGTCCCAGCGGAAATGTGTTGGCCGTCTGCACCTCGTATACGTGATGTCTGTTTGAAATGAGAGGCGGAAAGTAATTTCATTATATCATATTCGTGCTTCCAGTGCATCTGATAAATATTTCATTTGATTTTGAACAAACAACGCAATTAAAATGTTCGTGTTTTCCTTGCTAGTTGAATTATTTAACAAATTTAATAAAACAAATAATAAATAATTCAATGTATGTATTGAATTTAATTAGATTTACTATTATAGAACAATTTCTGAAAATGCAATATGCAAAAATCAATTAAATCACATAAGAAATAACCAATTAAATATGGGCCAACCTTTAAAAATAATTTAGCCTAATTTATAGTAAAGTTAGATATTATAACACAAAGGAAAACAAGAGAAATTGAATCATCAATCACAATTAAGGAATAATTGATAACTTGATAATCAATAACCTAAAGATATTTGGTTTTTGGATTAAGATTTCAATAATTGCTTGAACAGTGTACACATTTCGCTGGTTTCCCATTTATTTAATTTGAAATTGAACGTTTTAGTATGATTAAGGGCCCAATGGGTATTGGGTAACTCACCTGGAGCCCTCGGCATTGCTGTCCGATTGCAGGAGCACGTATTTTTGGTCAGGTGCCACAAGAAACGACTCCGCATTTAGTTGGCGCTGGCGAATGGACACATCAATCGATGGGGCATTAAACATATGTATATTAATGAAACTTACGAATGTGGAATTGGTCATAAGAATGCGTGTGGTGAGATCGGCCATATTGAGTATGGACAGGCCGCCCGTGGGATCGCGATAAATGAGCTCACGACCTGCGGAGTAAGTACATTGATTAATTGGGATGCATAGTTCGAGGTGATGACCTCACCATTGCTCCAGGTGCCGTTGAAGGGCTTCCACTGCAGACTCCTGCCCAGGATGTCGCTGGGCAGCATCCGGCGACCCCGGATCCTCAGGCCCTCATCCTCCGGCGACAGCAGGAAGATCGAGAATATGATCAGGCTGAAGACGGCGGCAATCACCAGCAGGGCGATGAAGATGCCACGCCAGTTGCGGCGCTCCGGAGAAATGGCCACCAGTTCCTGGAAAATCACCATAAGCAATTATCATTCAATACCGATATTATAATTTGATTTTTTACGATTAATCTATAAGAGCATAATAGCAAAAAAATGTAAGTTAAAAATTTAATTTTAGGATAATCAAATCAATTTGCACAGTTTAAATTAAGTTGCCTATTTCAATTATACTTCCAAGCCTTTAGTTAAAAATTGGAAAAAGATTTTTTTTTTATTATTTATTAAACAGTTTTCTAGAACATTATGTCATCTTGTCCAATAAAGAAGTAGATACACATGTATAATTTAATTCAACAATGTATAAAACATGTTCCACATAACATTGAGTTAAGTATTATATTTCGACCATCACAATAACATATAAATAGAACCACACAATATTTGGTTATCTGAAGGCCATTTACTCCAATTTCAAATTTCACATTTGCCCATTTCCCCTTTAATTGGTTAATTGCATTGGGCTGCGCCTAGTTTTCGGACCCCCTTCGTTTTAATTATACTAATGGTCTAACCACCAATAATACTCAAACAGTGAAAGTGAAGGTATCAAGGCTATGATTCAAGTGCGAGTCATTGGTTTCTGAATAAAATTTGTCCCTTGGTAATCACATATTTTAATAAATTTCTCTATTTTATTTTAATAAAATAAATAAAATTGGTTCCTTGGTAATCATATATAATATTTTAATAAATTTCTCTATTTTATATTAATTTGTATTTGTGAGAGACTATCTTAATTCATATATTGCATGTGGAGCACAAAGTGCCGCCCCTTTTCGCCCACTTAATCCCCCGCCCCCACTCAGTTTTCACTTAGCCAGGACTCGGATTTCTTATCGAAGGACTCTGAGCTGTGCATTTGGAGATGGTTTTGGTTTTGGTTTTGGTTTCGGTTCGCATTCGTATTTGTATTCCCGTTGCCGTTCGCCTTCCCCTTCGCATTTTGCAAATTCGATTCTGGCCGTAGTCCCCGAAGTGGTTTACACTCGCAATCAATGACATTGCTTGTGCTGAAATTGAATTAAAAATTGATATGCACTTCACTGTGGAGATGTGGAAATGGGAAATGGAAAATGGGAAATGGTAAATGAGGAAGAAAGGCGGACCTTCTCGGCTGACGTGTGAGTGCTAATTGAAATTAGTTTGCCGGGCTGCAGAACAAATGAAATTCGTTTGCCAAGGAGAAGCTTTGGCGAAAAGCAGAGATCGTTGCAGTTTTATTACCGACATGCATATATTTTTTTTTATTTTTTGTGGGTTGTTAAATCCATTTTATGTCTTGGAAAGTGCTTGCTTCACTTGACAACCTATCAAAAAGTTTTGAGCTGTGCGATTTCGTTATAGTTTAACCATCTTTATGGGGGGTCATCAAATCACTCAACTTTAACTCGATTTTCAATGCTCTCAACTTTATGACAGGTTTAATGGCACTTGTGTTTGAACATATAAATAAAGTATAATTTAAGCGGGTCAGTTACATTTTTGATGACCGTGAATTTAATAATTTGCATAATATTTTCTGATTGCTGATATTTATTTATTTTCACATTAAAAAAAAGGAAACCTGCTCTGATGAAATAAAATAAACTCATTATGTGACCTATTTAATTATACATTAATTAGCTGTTCAATGGAAAACGCCATCGTATTAAACTGATTACATATCCGCCAGCAAATATTGGACATATTTCATATATTTACATTAAAACAATTAATGGAGCTTTTAAACAAACATCAAGGCAATTCGCAATAACCATGGGCCAAAGTTAAAATGACATGTGCACCAGTTTAACCGGATACATGGCAAGAACGGGCAAATTAATTGCCAAAGTGGAAACAGGATGCGGAAAAGGAAAACTCGGGGAAAGCCACAGAGAAAACTCTCAACAAAGCGGGACAACGTCAATTTATGGCCACAAAAAAGGGAGAGACAATGGCGAATTGTCTGGCATTTGATGGCGTCCAATTGTCCTTCGTCCTGCGTCCTTTTTTATTGCCAAACTGCCTTGTGGCTGGGCCGTTGATGTTCCTTCATTAGCTTTTAATGTGAGCCTGGCCATAAAAAGGTGTGACAATTGTCGGTGCCAACACAATGGTAGTGGGCGAAAAATAAATAAGGATCAGCTAATGGCAGTCGACTGGCAGCATACTCTGTAGTTACTATTACTATTACTTTTACTATTATTTTAAGACATTTCTAAGTTTTTGAGAATCTAACATTAATTCGTTGGCGTTCATTATTAATTTTTAAATTTTTTAGCATTTTAGCAGCTTTAATTCGAGCTGGATTATCAATTACTAATAATAAATTTACAATTACTTTTGGAATACAACTTTTATATTGTAATTGCCTAACGAAATATGCATATTTTATATATTGACGCTCCAAATATGCCAGAAATAGGTAAATACAAATTGGCATTGGTATGCCAGCGTATGCCGTACGTTCCAACTAATTGTTTTTTGGGCTGGCGCACGGGGCGTATACGTGGCAAAGAGTACGCATTATTTATGTGCAAATGAAGGGAGTTGTTGTTGTTGTTGCTCTTGTTGGCCCATTGTCGTCATATCGGCTTTGTTGTTGGGCCTTGGGCAAGACGCCAAATGCAGGCGCTTTGCGAATGCGTTCACAGCTCATTAAATGTCCATTGGTGGAAAGTGCGGGGATGTGCCCGCCTCATCCGCCGTATTATCGATTCGAGAGCTGCATTTGCATTTTGGATTCCGTACTCCGTATTCCGTATTCCTCAATCCTCATTCCGGATTTCCGATTCCGGATCCCGGTGCCTGGATTCAGGCTGCGGCTTCGCGCACTTCCCGTAATTTTCTGTGATTACATCTTGAGATGTCTTTCAATTGTTCAATGCATCGAAAAAAATAATTACAACAAACTTGCTTCTCTTATCTTAACATTTTATAATACTAAGCTAAAACTTTACCATAACGAGTGAAAGTATACTATATGTTAAGTGAATTTAAAAAAAAAACATAAGAATAAAGTAAGTTTTGTTTAAAGATTACCTATTCTTGTATTAAAGTTGTTTATTTTACTACTCACGAAGAAAAACTTGTATTTTCTTTTTTAAACACTCTTTGCGGGTATTTTTCTTTGTGTTTCCAATTTCCCCAATATAAACATAAAATTTCAATTGAGTTATACAACTTGACACTGCCAGAAAAGAATGGTACTTGCCTTCGAGTGAGATTAATAATAAGCTGAGCACCAGCAAAATCGCCATGATTAAAAAACTACTTTAATGGAACTTCAACTATCCACTGCAGAACACCGTTTTTCACTTTGCGATGAATTAAAAAATAACTTGTGCTAAAAAAAATGAGTACGTGCAAAAACTTCATGATTGAATAACACAAGCAAACTTTAAACTCTTTTAATGGGACTTTAACTATCCGGGTTTCAATTGCAGAAGAGAATTTCTATCCTTTGTGCTTGGGAAAAAAAGAATAATACTTTTTTGCCCATTTCAATGGGGTGTTTGTTTGTTTTTTTTTTTTTTTCGTTATTTTTGCTCCATTAAACTGCAACCAAAGCCGACAGCTGACAAAGCCATGTTCAAATTGGGTGGATTGGACTGGGGTTTTGGTGTGGGTTAGGATGCATCTTTTATGGGCTGCCACTCCCGAGAAGATGCCACTGACAAGTGCATATGCTTGAGGAGGATACTTTGTTATTGTTGATTTTACCTTCACGTTTCCGTGAGTGTTTGCGTTTGTGTTTGTGTTTGCTTTTGCGGTCGGACCACAAAGGTTTGTTTTCCACATATCCATGTCCGTAGCCCCGTATCCTGGCCATCCTTGATTGCATTTTCCGACTTGGTCTTCGGATGCCTTGCTCTGCAGTGGATAGATAACTCACTTGCAGGATTACTCTGCAAGCTTCGTTTCTTCTCCCCCAAAAAAAAAAAAAACATTTTTTATTTTCCTGTGGCAAATAATTATCCAGCACAAAGGATGTTCGATCAACAACAGAAGCAGTGATGAAAAAAAGATGATGACGTTAAAAAGGATATAAGTGCCACTCCAAAGAGCGATGGAAAAAACAATGTGTGCCTAAGGAAGTAAATAAAGTAAGGTAAACTAATTAAAACAATGAAGCACAAACAATTAAAAAACATTAAATTCAAAGCATAAAAAAAAACAAATAAATAATGAGATAAGTTAAACTTAATACAAAATGTGTTCACATAGTTTGTATAGTAATGCTTGCTAAATATTTCAATGGAATCATAAAAACTATTTTATATAATTTCATTCTTTAACAGCAGAAACCTATTTTTGAAATATTTTGATGGGTAAAAGTTGCTGAATATTTTAGTGCAACTATAAAGAGACTTTTATAGTGTTTGTGTCCTTCCTCAAAAATGCATGTGTGTGAGACTTTGTAGCGGTTGTCCCAGCTGCATTTTATGGCCCACCATAAACATTTTCCACCGAACCCACAAAAAACCGACGAAAGAGCAGAAATTTGAGTATGCTGCATTTGAGGGCCTTTAATTCTCCGGCTGTCCGCCCGTCGTCAAGTGCTTAATTGGATTTCCCGAGGCTGTCCAAGAACAATGACGAATATGTGGCGACAATGGCGATTGCTCCATTTCCGTCGGCAGCTGCTGCCCGACGATAAGATTCGCGGTCACTTAATGGAATTATAAACCCTTCCACAAAGTGGCGTATTTGAGATTTGGTGAGTAATAATGTATATGATATTATAATATTTCATACTCCTTTTATTTATAACCTTCTGTTTATTATTGAAGTGTATGCAAAACAAAAACAAAAAAACAAGAAAGGAAAGCTAACTTCGGGCGGAGCCGAAGTTGATATACCCTTGCAGAATACTCTGTAAATTATATTCTCCAAAATTATTCAAATGATGCATTCTTAATACTCATAAAAAATCCCAACTTCCTAACTTTAACAACACCAAAGTTATGACATTTCCAATCGTTCAGTTATATGGCAGCTATAGGATATAGTCGGCCGATCCTTATGAAATTTGGTAGGTCGGATTGGCTGGCCAAATATAACACCCATAGAAAATGCCAACTTCCTAACTTTACAAACACCAAAGTTATGGCATTTCCGATCAATCAGTTATATGGCAGCTATAGGATATAGTCGGCCGATCCTTATGAAATTCGGCATGTCGGATTGATTAGCCAAATATAAAACCCATAGAAAATCCCAACATTCTAACTTTACAAACACCAAAGTTATGGCATTTCCGATCAATCAGTTATATGGCAGCTATAGGATATAGTCGGCCGATCCTTATGAAATTCGGCATGTCGGATTGATTAGCCAAATTCAAAACCCATAGAAAATCCCAACTTCCTAACTTTACAAACACCAAAGTTATGGCATTTCCGATCGTTCAGTTATATGGCAGCTATAGGATATAGTCGGCCGATCCCGGCCGTTCCGACTTATATACTGCGTGCAAAGGAAAGAAGGGTGTGTGCAAAGTTTCAATTCGATATCTTTAAAACTGAGAGACTAGTTCGCGTAGAAACAGACAGACGGACAGACAGACGGACAGACAGACGGACAGACGGACAGACGGACATGGCTATATCAACTCAGGAGGTGATCCTGATCAAGAATATATATACTTTATAGGGTCGGAGATGTCTCCTTCACTGCGTTGCACACTTTTGACCAAAATTATAATACCCTCTGCAAGGGTATAAAAAAATATTTGGTTAACAAGGGAATTAAAAAGGATTGGATAATGAATGGCCCCAGAAAGTATGCTATGTAATAGCCAAATTTATTTTATTTTTTTATTTTTATTTTTGTAAATATTTCCATATTAAACGAAATATAATTTGTAGTTTTCAAACTTATCAGTTGAATTAAAAGCCCTAATTTTTTGTCACTTATTTGATTAATGATTAGTTATTTGGTTATTTATTTGGTACCGAATTGAACAATCAATTTTATTAAAAGCTTTAAACACCTTTGTTTAGATTAAGAGTTGATACGTATTGCCAGTTAGCATAGACCTTATTTTTATTTTTTAAATGACTACAGTTGATTCTCCCTGTTAAATGACTTATGCTTTTGCAAATCAAGTTCGATACATTTTTTGTTTTAACTTTCCTAATCGCGATAACATTTAACATAGTCTTTCGTAGAGTCACAAAGCTGTAAATACTTATCGAAATGTTTACTTCAAAATGCATTATCTCCTGCCACACAATGTGGCTCCTCGAAGGCTTGAAAGTTCGCACTCAATCTCAATATTAATCGACTTCTAAGGCGGACAGGCAACACCAACGAATCCGAGGCCTTGAGCAGGCGTTGATCCATACTTTTCGGCTGTCAGCGCTCAACTAACTGTCGGCTTTTAATTAGAAATTGCACAGAAAAAAGTTATAGCCCCAGGCTGAAGAAGAAGCAGAATAGGCGCAAATATTACGCAAACCAGTAGATATAGAAAAGCGCGGTGGGGAAATGGGAAATGGGGTGAATAAAGACAGGGAAGCATTCCAAAATGGGTCCCGTGAGGACCGTCGGAAAAAAATCATTTGCAACATTGAAGGCAAAAGCGGAGAATGTTGGAATGTTACACACAACAAAAATGTGTATCAAAAATATAATAAAAATAGCTGAGATCCCTAATGGTTTTATTTTATTAATTATATAAAATAGCTAAAAGGAGAACTTCGCTTGAATACCATTTTATTGGTGGATGCACAATTAGTATACATTTTCTGTATCTTAAAAACAAATTTCTTAAAATTGTAAGTAGATTGATTTTTTAAAAATAAGAAAATTCATTATCGTATTATTAATAAAACGCGTAATTGCTTGAGGTAAATTTTGTGCAGTGCACTAGGAGAAATATAGAAAGAGAGGGAGAAAGGTACACAAAGTTTTTACTGCCCACACACACACATGCAGCGAAAACTTATGTCATTATGATGGACATTGGGTCCTTTGGCTCATTTGTACGGTGTCCATTGCCACCCATTCGCTACCCACATTTCCCTCATGCGTGGCTGACAATTATTAATGAAAGGGTGAAAACTCTAACCATCCAGAGCCCAGACTCTATCCTTATCGCCACTTTTGCACGGCATGCAAAATTTATTGTCTACTTTTATTTATTGATCCAAGTTTGCTCTGCCTTTCACTTTGGCCATCGCCAACGCCTTATCTCGGCCACAAATTGCAGCAAAACTTCACGGTAACGGGGAAAAGTTGGGAAACTCTTTGGGTTGCCGAAGAAAAACATATGTCAGAATAAGGATCGAAGTTGGGGAAAGGCATCGTTAAATTGCAAAGATTGTTTATCATGAAAAATGTCTTTGATATTTTCATAATCTTTTCATAAATCTTCTTATATAGTCCAGTCGTACTATCTTTATTATAATTTATAAGAAGATTGAATGGATTTAATACTCACAAAAGTATTCAATGAAATAATTTTTTGGAAATATAAATTAAGCAATACTTTTCAAATTACAGGGCCCAAATTGCTTATAACAATGCAATCGATTCTTGTTTTCACGTTTGAATTAATACAAAAGCTAAAGTTATATGTTACACAAAAACTATAAAGAGTAAACAGAAAATAAACTTTTAAATTAATGTGACAATTAAGAAATTGATTACTTATTTGTAAGAAATAAATATTTTAAAGTTTTTGATATTAATATTATATTGGTATTAATTCTAGCATGTTGTGTAATAAAAAGATTTGTTTATTAACGCATTAATTTTACATTAAAATGTACTTTAAAAGGCCTCTTTTCGAAAACCATTATTCAAACGGGTAATATTCAAATTTTAACAACCCAGTCACATTTCACAAATGAGGATAATTAAAAGCGAATCAGGGGAAGCAAGCCCGCCCTTAACCCGCTGAGCCCCTTAACCCACTACACACCCGTAATCAGCTTCTGAAAAACTTTTTCCCCCATTTGTCGCCAGGCGAAAAGTTTGTCAGCTTAAAACGAGTTTGACAACTGGAGAAAGGGAGAAAAACTGAATCAGTGGAACAAATTTAATTTTGAGGGGCTAAATCTGAGGGGAACTGCTCAATTATTTGCTCAGCGCTATAAATTTTATTTGTGTTTTATTTTATTAATTTATGTCCGCTACTTCCGACTCAAAAAAATAAGGTAATAAAGGGCAGGAAAACGACATCACGGGCCACTTATTTATGGCCAAAGATTTGCCGGAAAATGATTGGGAAAATGGAGGGGGAAAACGTTGAAAATCCAGGAGGCGGCTGCTTTTGATGGCATTGCCGCAGGACTCTCGATTTGGCAATCGATATGGCAAATCGAGTTTGTATTTTATTTATAGCCAGACCCGAAATAATGAAATGCCAATCGAAAGACTGGCCCACTCCCCACTCAATTACCCGCTCTTAAACTCCAGTGTATAATTCCGAAATTTATAAACTGTGAAATCTGAGGGAAGCGGCTGTTGTTTTTGTTTTATTTATGAATTTTGCCACAACAAAAAAAGGGATCAAGGACCAAGGACTCTATATCAGCGGCGCGTCTGAAAGCAATTAAATGAGCCTAGAAAAAGGAAGCCACTTAATCCCTTCCATTTGTGTCCAGGTCCTCCCCATTTCCCAAAGCTCTCGAAGACACAGACAAAGACAAAGACAAGGGCATTTGCATACTTAATTAACTTGGCTAAAATATTCCAGGACCGTGAACGACTTTGGTGTCGAATGTAACCAAAAAATATGGCTCAAGTGTTGACACAAAATTGGATTTGCTTCTGAGACATTATGATCTTAGATCGAATTATTCCTAAGAAATTAGCAACTTGCTGCTTTTAGATATTTAATTACATAAGAATGTTGGTTAAAATAAAAACATTTCATTTTTAATGGAATTACATTAAAAAGCATTTATAGGTTTTATAACTATTATATACAAATATATTTGTCCATCCTGCTGTCAATTTATCTAACAACACATATTATTTGAGCAATAAAGCAATAAATATCACACAATTAATCTATTAATTTGCCAGAAATATGTTCTTTTCCAACCTGAAATCAAATTAGCCGGAAAACCTCTCTGTTTCTCACCTCGTCCTTGGGCACCAAAGTCACCTTTTTGATGGTCGGCGCACTGTTGTTAACAACGACCGTTTCCCGTATAACTGATGGTCTTTTTAGGGCCGAGTGCGGCTTTTGTATCTCCACCATGATGAAGCTGCCGCCGATTATTATTATTTTCACACGGATTATGGTTGAGAGATGGGCGATGAGATGATGCGATGAGATTAGATGGCGATGAGGTGGCTTATTAGTTTGACGGCCGAAAGTTACTTAGCCCATGAGAACCGGGCAAATTGTTGCCAGTTCCAAGACGAAATACCCTCGCCTTTTTACCATGATTTCGGCTAAGGGCACAGCTTCTTCAACTGCTGCTGTTGCTTTTGCTTTTGCTTTAGCTGTAGCCGAGTCAAACGGCTCATTAATCAAATAGAAATGGCCATTATAGCATGCATTAGGTGAACACTGGCAGAAATTATAAGATCTCCTAGAAAGGACCGTAAAAATGTGCTGCCAAGATATTATATAGTAGGTACTCATGGAATAAAACATTTTAAGCATTCATCCATACATCCATTTGTAATTCATATTTATTTATTGTTGAAATTTAATTAAGTGACCAATTATCTTACTTGTGAGAAGTTGTAACTTGGGTATTAACATATATATATCAAGATAGCTAATTGAAACTAAAACGAAAAATTTAGTTTCACATGATTGTAAACAACACAATATATACAAAACATATCTTTATTATTTTTGACTTTTTGAGTAAAGGAAATCATTAAATACTTTCTAACTGCTTTTCAGGTGTTCTCAGTGATTTACAATCCGTTTTTGTCAGTGCACTGCCTGCCGGATTTTTGGGCCTTGACTTTTGGTTTTTTGGACACACATACGCCATGTTGTACGCCGGGCATTATCTAAATTAGAGATGTGCGTCGTAAAGATTTTCCCTCTCATTTTCCCAAGATTTTTCCCGCCTAATGCCGTTCTTTGTGTGCGTGTCTGTTGGTGCGTCTTTTAATGAGCTGTTTATGCAATCATCAGCCTCGAAACCTTGGCGGCTTTTGGGGCAATAAATTCTGGCGCCCTTTCCTCCCCAAAATAATAAATTTGCATAATCGCGGCGATGTCAAGCGACTTAACCTGAACGCGTCCGCATAATGCGACCGACGCGTCGTCATGATTCTAATGATGTGCTATCCCGTAACTTTAAGCTGTTGATTCAATTTGCCGGCAGTGTTTGGTGCCAGATAAACGACTTAGTCGCAGAATCCTAAAAAATGCTAAAAATTGAATTACTGAGAGGGGAAATGCGCACATGTTTGGTGGGTAAATCTAAGCTGAAACTGCGGGCATAAAAATGGAAAAACTTCAGCACCGCCAGCTGTTCGTTGGGGGGGAAAAAGTTTTGGTCAAGGAAAAACTTGGGCCGCATTTGCAATTTACATATTGTTCGGCAATGGAAAGGCGGTCGAGTGGGCAGGGGCCTATGCAAATGTTTGGGCCAGCGTACAACGTTGCGTATGATTGATGTGGCTGGTCAGTTGCTTACATAGGTCTCCCCCCTTTTCCCTTTTGTTTCCGCCCGCCCCCAATTTCTTCTTTCTTCGCCTTTACTGGCAATCAATTTGGTTTCTGTGGCTCTCAATTTAAACCCCTTTCCTTTGGCCTTGAACAATCTTGTTGAATTTTCACCAGCTTACGACTTTTCGGGGTGGTATACAAACAGGAAACTATTTGGCAAACCGGGGCGAGGCGGTATTCTTAGTAAACCCAGAAAGTTTCCGCTTGTAAAATGAGAAAATATAATTTTAGCAAGTATTCTTCAGCGGAAATTCGGTCAGGTCGGCAAGTTGCTAAAGGTTAAATACTTTCTGTCAAGGAGTCAAATATTTCTCAATTATTTTAACCAGTAGTGTTGGGAATAATTGAAGCTTAACTACACAACCTCTGTTAAACAGAATTTAAAGTGGTCATGGTATTTACGAGCTATGCGTTTATTAAAAAATTCAAATGTTTTGATGCCTACAAAATCTTAATAACTTAAATGAAAATGTTGGATTATTTGTTATCATAACCCCTTCCCGATTGTGCAACCGATTTTATTTCTCTGCTAGTGATTAAAAAAACTTGATTTCAAGCAATTTGTTTCGAAACTTTAAGACTGTTTGATTTTCTATAACATATTTATGCAAAAATAGTTTCCCAGGCCATTGGGAACCGTTTAAACTATTGAAAGGCAGGACATGTTAAACATGTTTTCTCCGTCAAAAGTGCATTGCGAAATTGAGATAATAGTCTGAGCGTCGTATTATCCTCGAGCCATCTGCCTGTCCTATCGGCGGCCAATCTGTGGTTTGGTACTCGGCACCCACCGAAGCACTGGCATACATCAATGCCAAACACACACTCCCACGGACAGGTTCTGAAGCTGTGTGCAAACAGAGAACATGGCCAAAAGGAGGGCTGCCAGAGGGCCAAGATGGAAAAAAGAAAACGGCAAAGGCAGCAAAATATACAGCTCTCGGCTTAAGGTTGGACAAACTTTTTGTCTTCTCTGGGCCGCATAAATAAGGCGTGCATGGTGTCAGTGTATGGTGTCAGTGTTAGAATGTACCATATAGTATACAGGGTATCCGGGTATCCGGCGGATGCATTATAAACAGCTGCTGCAGTCGGACGATTTGAGCCCGGACATTGACACACTTTGCCCAGTTCAGTTTGTCAGCTGTTTGTTTGCATTCTGCTCGCCATTCAGCAGGAAATTAAAAACGTCATCATGGATTTATGTGGCTAACACGCATCGAAAAAATACCATTTTTCCAACTAATAATATTTTACACTTAAGAAAATCTATTCTAACTAATCTTTTAATAAGTCATATATTATGTTGAAATTATAAGTATACTTTTTTTTTTCTGCGTCGTTTTGTGACGTATTTCAGTTGAGTTGCATTATTATTTTATTTAAATTTGTAAATTTGTATAAAAATATATATATATATATGTCATTTTCAATATGAAATTATAATATGTAACTTTCTGGCTATAATTTTGGATTTTTTGATACAAATCAAATTGTAATACGTTTAGCTGTTGCCCATTTTGACAGCACAAAACGATTTTGTTGGCATTTATTTATGAATATGCCGTCGAAGACATGAAAAATGGTTCAAACGGGAATACTTTTTTAATAAAGCGTTAGTAAGTCCACGGAACATGTACAAATAGTTATTGGAATTGTTTCCCTGTGCACTTGTGTTGTTAAACTTTAAAAACTAAGGACTTCAAGACATATATTTCAGAAAAAAAAAAATATAAATAATAAATAAATAAAAATAATAATGGAATTATAAACATTCTCGATTTTTTAATATTTAAATTTCACACGGTACACATAAAAATCAAGAGTACTTTAAAATTCTTTTTTATTAATTTGTTAAATAATTGGCATAGTTTTTTTCAGTGCACCTCACAATGGCTATTCATTTGTTGTCTTTTGCTCATTTTTCTCTTTTTCTGTGTAGATTGTTTTGCTTTCATTGAGTAAGTAAAACAGAGGAGGATAATTCAAGGGAGGTGGGGGTTAAATGGCGTAAGACACATATGCAAAAACACACACACACAGCAGCAGCAAACAACAACAACAGCAGCTGTTCTTTCCAATTTCTTTTGCAGTTTTTAAAGGAACTTTCCCCGCATTTCCCACCTTTTATGGATGATTTCTTGTCACAATTTATTCTCAATTTTTTTGCGGCAATGTTCTTTGAGTTAATTACATTTTCCTCGGCTGCACTGTCCGAAATAATGGCCACCAGAAATAATAATAACAATAATAACGAGACAAAGGGAGAGAGTCGAGGTGAGAGAGAGAGAGACGAACGCGAGAGAGCGAACGCTTCCGTGCGGAAGTCAAACGACGACTGAAAGTGAAAATGAAACTGAATCCCAAAAACTCAATGGCGGAGCGAAACAAACGGTAAATTCCGTCGACCATTTCTCTGCTGCGTCTGCGTGTGTGTGTCCTGCCTGCATTTGTGTGTGTGTGTGTGTGTGAGTTGATGGAGTTCCCCGACGGTGTTGAGTGTTTCATAGTGTGCGTTAAATGGGGCCGGGCGTACGCCATTGTTGTTATTGTTTACGTTTTATCAACGCACACAAACACACTAACACTCAAGCTGAATTTGGGCGCCAAAAAGATATTGCCCCCAAAAAACAGCTGATCGATTGGTAGAGCTTTTATTGTCCTGGCTAAGCTTTACTGAAAAAAAGGGTGAACTTTCCAAAATAAAGTTTAGCCAAGGCTTAAACTTTAATAACGTCTTTTTACCGTTTTTTTTCATTACAACCAAGTCTTTTTTGTGTCGTTTTCTTAAATTTTCAGATGGTTCTCTCAGATGGATAACTCAAATTTTATTTTGCTTACCCAAGTTCAGTCAACAATTTTCGTTATTAAAATCAAGTATGAATTAATTGTTTAATTTAATTTTAAAAAAGAAACCACATTTTTTGGAATATTATTAAAAGCTTAGCTTTATTTTGTAAGAAAAAAGTTGTTTTTTATCTATTTAAATTAGGACAATAAACAAAACCGTAAAAGCTCAAACAACCAAACTTTAATTCCAAAAAAGACCATGTTTCTCGGACTCTAAAAACTTGAAAGCTTAGAAAAGTTACAAAAGTCCTGCAAAATAATCTCGGTTCTTTCCAAAGCTATTTAAGCCTCTGGCCGATAAAGTTTTTCTTCACGGAAAGCTCTGCAAATCCTTTTTTCTATCTCCCCCAAAACTTTTCATAAAGCGTGGACCTTAAGCCACACAATCCACTCGCGAGCTTTTAACAGTTTTTGGGGTTATTCTCCATTTTTGAATATTACCCCAAGAAGTTTTGACCGCAGAGAAATTAATGCTGCACTGGCAGGGCAATGTTGGATGTCCTTAACGCTTGAGTGCCAAAATTGAAGGCGGATGGGCGGCGGTTTGTGTGGCTTAAACTGCTTACGCAGCTGAAAGCATGCTGACTTGAGTACTTTTCAATTCGCCGCATATGTCAAATGCAGGACTCGAAAACCGCACGAAAGCCACAAGGACAATCCGCTGACACAGAAGGGGGATATGTGGGGGCGGGATAAGCCAGAGATAGGAGTCAGTCGGGCATGATGTAAAGCCATTCTGAACACATAAGCCAATCCAAATCGGGGCTCACCTCAATCGACTGTCAGTCCCAAGAACTCGATTAACATTTATTTTCCTTTTTCCCCATATTTTTTCTTTATTCCTGCGTCGCATTGGTGTGGAAACGTTGCAAAATTAATGCGATATCCAATGCGATTACAGATGTGACAACAACACGGTGAAGGCCCCAGAATAGCATCGGTTGTACAACAAGAAATGGGAGCCACAACAAGTGTTACAAACACTTGAAGTTGGTTTGCCTCAAAGTTGATTTACAATAATCGCCATCGACAAGCGAAATGGCAACAAATAACAGATGTAACTGCCAAAGCTGTTGCCCATAAACACCAGCTGCCAGACAGGGTGATCCGCAAAAATCTTTAATCTATACAAATAATTGTTGAACGGCTAAAGAGCTTATTCAGATACAAAAAAAAATATTCAAGTTTTTACCGAGAACTCATATTTAACAACGGGTTAAATATTTTATCCCATCAAAGGACCATTGTTTTGTTTATATTAATTGTCGTTTGTTGATATTAATTATATATTCCCATAATCTTTCTTATTAATTTTTTTTAATTTGCTTAACTTGTAGCTAAATAAGTCAACTAATTGTTTCTAACCGATTGAGATTATTATAATAATAATGAATAGTGAAGTTAAAATTATTAGGTATAAATTATTTAGGTATTTAAAAAAAGTAGAGCTTCATGATCATAACATTCTTCTTATTGTGTTGGCATATTATTTAAATTATTTGTAACACCAAAAAAAAGGTTTCATTTTTCCACTTTTTCTATAGCAAATAAAAAAACACCCCATTTAGCTTTTGGTGGCAGGTGTTTCTGGGTCTATATGTAAAACACAAAAACCGAAGGAAAAGCGGAAACCAGACACAAAGATGTGAGCGTTGAAGTGAGAGATATAAAGATTCTGTTGACCAACTCTCAAGAGCATATTTATATTTATCGATGGCAACACGCACACACCTATGCATATATGAATGGGGATATGAACACCCGTGTTCAAAATAATAGAAAAGGCCAAAGGACTGACTTTAAAAGCAATAAATAAGAATGAATCTTTAAATGCAATCCAAAATACTTATAAAAAATTACTTTCTTATATTTTTTAAATTTATATTTAAATTTATATAGGCAAAAGATTTTGATATGCTGAATTTAAATCTGAAGAAAACGGACCCTAATGTTTTAAATATGATGATTTTGATAATTTTTTAATTTTGAATCTGCGTACCGAAATCTCATATAAAAGTTTATTATCAATCATATAAAAAATAAGAGACACATTTCACAACACATAAAATTTGACTCTTATTTTTTAAGATTTCAGCCAATCAGTAAATATGAAATATTAAATAGCGTGTTAGGAAATGACAGTGCTAGTACTGCTATTATTTTGTAGAGAGCTGTATATCGAGTCGGATATGTGGGATGTGGAATAAAAGGCGCCTTAAAAGGCCTGCAGCTGGGATAGGGGTTTATTAAAAATGTATGCCGTAAAAATTGCGTTTTCATATTGTGGAAAATGCCCCTGAATATTTACACGCTTTCCCTTGACTTCGAGTGTGTGTGTGTGTGTGTGCTTGTGTGTGTAAATGTGTGTGTATGTGGACTCGTAAACAGGAAACGGAAATCAGCATGCAGGCGCACGCAGCAACAACAAGGGGAAAATCAACATCAGCAGTTGGATTATTGTTTTTCCAAGCCACTCAAATTGCTGCGGTTGCTTGTGGCAAACATGTTTAATAACCGCACGACCACAGGCGCGTTTTTGGCCAACACCCATTGGCCAACATAGCCAAACTGGCCAAATCAACACATGTAACTAGTCTGCCGGAAGGGTGGGCATTGTTTTCCGTTTTCCAAAGGGGCTCGGTAATGTTCGATGGCCATGCAAATGTTGTTATGCAGATGTGGATTCATTGCGATCGTATACGCTATGCATAAATATATATGCGCATGTTTATGGATAAACAGTAAACAATAAGTTTATGTGGCCATGTTTTAAACTGACCGAGAAACCATAGATTGACTGTAAGTCTTGAATTTGAAGTACTATTGTAAAAGGCGAAGAATAAAAACATAAATTATGCATATAAACATTTATGCTATAACATTGTGTTTTTTAGACTTGTTTGTAAGCGACTAACAGCCGAATATTACCTGATAATTTACATATTTATGAGGTCAACAAACAAAAGAATACCGTGAAATAAAAAATATCGAATGACATTTTGCTTTAAATAGGAAACGTGTAAAAATATTATTTTGGAAGACAAAAAAATTTTATGTTAAAAATGCTTTTCTTTTTTCCCTGGCGGAAAAATTGTTTTCTGCCATGTTTGGTGAAAAAACAATTTTATACTTCAGTGCTCAAAACATAATGAAAATTTATGGTAGAAAACAAATCGGTTGGCGAAACATTTGGCGCAACTTTCTACATATTTTTTGTTTACGTTCTTTTTCTTCAGTTGATATAAATATTTTTGCATACAAAAACAAATTCCTATTTGCACATTTATGGTGTTAAATATTTATTTTGACTGATTTTGTGGATTAAAATATATGTACAATATTTATACATTTATTTAGCAGTTTAATGGTAGTTTTTAAATTGCAAAACCAACAGCCGTTTTAATCCATAATAGTTATTCGCTTGGCTTCGGTTTTGGCCTTAATCGAATGCAGTTGGCCATCAAAGAGGAATTCAATTTAAATGAGCAACTGTATTTTCGCGTCGCGTTGGTAAATGGCCAAAGTTTGTTGCAACTAAAATTAAATTAATGCCACATTGCTATGCGCATAGAAAATGTGGCAATAAAATAAGGCCAACAACAGCGGGGCTTAAAGGAGCATTGGAGAGAGAAAGAGAGAGAGAGAGATAGAGAGAGAGAGATGGGTGTAGAAGAACAAAAGAAAGAGACAAAGACAGGGAGTCAGCCAAGTTAATTTATGTTCAAGTCCTTGTTGTCTTATGCCTTATGTTGAGCCCCAACTTTGGACAGAGTGTTTTCTAAATATCATGTAAATACAAGTGCCAATACAAGCACACCCTCACGCACACACACAGAGCAAAAAAAAAAACACCCTCACACACACATGTAGCTCGCTTTGTCTTTGTGTTGGTGAGCAGAAAAGTTTTGCCACCTGCGTTTTTTCATTTACATGAGTAAGTTTCCACATTAAGCACAGGGAAAATGAAAAGAAAAACCAGGCCTCCCCCTATTTTCCACTCCCTCGCAATTTCCACCAAAGTTAAAGTTAAAGTCAGCAAAAATTTCGTACTGCAGAAAATATATAAATTTAAAACGTCTCTGCGCAAATCCATTGCAATTTCTGTTTAATCAGCGTTAATTGTGCGTTAAATTTATATTCGAACATTTGACAATAATTAAATGAAATGCTGAGAACACGCACATGCATAATTAAATCAGAGTCAGACGTAAATTCAATTTATTTTTGTATTTGTATTAAATATTAAACAGAATATCTGCATTCTTTTTTGCCAATTTCAATTCGAGTGAAATCAAGTGGAATTTCTTGATGACTTAACTCTGTCAGCCGAGAGAGAAAAGGAGAGATTTTTTGAATTGTCTCCGACTTATTTTGCACTGCAATAAAAATGTCAAGGTAAGGGTATTCCTAAAATGTGAATATAATAACGTTTTTGCCTATTTGTATCATTTAATAGCATGTATTTTAACGTTTTTAATAAGATACGATAAGACTATTTAAATTAATAAATACAGTAATATACACACAAGTCAATGAAACATACATTTAACAACATGTATTTAACGATTCCTAAAATAATGTTTTTATGTTCTTTAATGCATTAGTGGACTTATTATGATCAGAGCATTTTGAATTAAATTTTTTTTACATTCAAAAACAAGGTCTTCGTGTTCTACAGTATATACATTTATTTTGAAGTGCAATTTCGAGGAACCAGAAAGTTAAGCACATCTCTTCTGCTCCTTTGGCGAATGTGAAACCAAAGTTAAATAAATAAGCGGCAGTTGATTAGGCAGCACCCTTCGGAGAAGGGGGCGGGCAAATGGGCGTGGCAGGCTGAGCTGCTGAGCTCAGCATGCGTGAGGTGCCTGCGGCAGAATGCCAGGTAAGGAGGCGTCACCCACACCCACACACACCACTCCCACTTGGCCGCAAAATTCTGCCTCCGGCCAACGCCTTATTAACTTAACACAAATGCTGGTAACTGGATGACAGGGGCGTAGGGGTGGGGATTCGGGAAGGGGACGGGGGTCTTCTGCTTGTGGCACCTGTAACATCTTGCGAGTCTCATCTGGCTGCGCACTTGAATAATAAGCATCTATTTATCGGCCTAGACAGTTCTCGGTTCTCTCCTCCTTTCGCTGGGATAAGATACTCATTTTGCCCTGTATCTTTATGGTTATTAAGAGAATATTGGGCTAAGGCAAATATTTTTGGACATCAACAAAATCCTCAATGGATTTTAACATTTTTTAACTTTCATCGTAACAAATTCATGACCTCATTTATAATATATAAAGTACAGTGTAGTCTCTAACTAAAGCCAACTAACTGTTAATTAAATGTGTCAAAAGAATTTATAAGCATTCAACTTTTTTAAACAACCCGCAAGCTTTACGTTGTATGTAGTTTGCGTCAACAGTGTGTAATAAAATGTGTCAACACTGCGTATGCGTAATAAATTCTGAAACTTTGCGGCTTGGCAAGCACTAAAAGCATTTTCCAAGCAATTTATGTATGAGTAGGTGGAATGAAATTTGTTAATACTGCGTATTAAAGAACCCTCTTTAAAAGTGTTCAATAAGTTTATGTAAATATATCAGGATTTAATAATCAGATTATTGTTAATAAATAAATAGCTATATCACTGAAATATATTAACTTCAGATTAGGGCTATTAAAATGCCATAAGTCATAACCTTTGATAAGTATCAGTGGGTCGAAATGCCTTGATGTTTTTTTTTATTTCTTTGCCCTGTATGTCTGCCATTGAAGGGACTTTAATCCATAATTTATGATAATTTTTATTATTATTATTGTTCTTCTTGTTGTTGGTTTTATACTGGGTCCTTGGCAGTTTAACGGGAATTTAATTTGCCATCTCCCGGCGAATTTTCGATGGCATCGTTAGCGCGCCGCTTATTTGATATCCTCCAAAAAAAAAAACTCAATTTTTTCTTCTTCTCTTACAAAACAAAAATCTCGAGGGGAATTGTGAAAAGTTTTCGCAGATTGTCGAGTGCCACTAATTGTCTATAAGCGAGGGCGTGCTATACCATACACATATATGTATAAACATATATCCAGGACCCTATTCACACACACACCCACACACACACACATTCGATTCTCGGGGGACTTAAATGCCACATGGCGCCATTTGAATGAGGTTTTAAATGTTTGCCGACTTTGTGGCCATAAAAACGAGGAGTGGAACGTGGGTATTAGTGTTTGCTTGTGCGTCCATTATGCAGCCGATCCAAATGCGCTCCACAATTTAATTGAGTTTCCACAGCTTTATTTTTGGTTGGCCGCTTTTGGGGTCTTACATTTGGCATATTGGTGCTGAAATTTCCACAGGGGAATAATGCTGCTATCCATCATTGTCTGGCATTGATTCAAAATCTCGCCGAAGAAAGCAGCTTTGATAAATTGCCTTTTCTTTGAACTGGTCAGAAACAAGAACGGATTGAAAAGATTTCAAAGAAGAGGGTTTTTGTTGGGTTCATCAAAGGAATGAGTGAGTTTTTGTACATCAACTGGGTTTTCATTCAAGAATTTGCCAGCATTTTATTGCGAACAACGTTTGAATGTTAGTTGCAAATATTAAATTTAATATGCAAAAATATTTACTATAACTCTTTTTCTAAAGCCTTCTGAGTAACACATGTTCAAGTCTCGTTCATATTTAATTATTTTCTTTGAGAAGATTCATAAAACAAATATTTAAAAATGTAAACTCTTGTGTACTACAAATTAGTGTTTTGCAACAGCACACATTTACTAAATACCCATAAGATGAAAGGCCTTTAGACATCCTTTTGAAGGACTACCCGTAAGTAAGCTGTGAATATTGTATTTAAAGTGTACATTAAGTAATCCCAGATGCAACTCATGTCCCCTTTGGCGAACTCTTGGAGTTCTGTGCTGCAGAGGAATTCAAATTGAAATGCTATGGAAAGTTTTTCCCGGCGACAGTTACACACATGCACATGCTCATGAAATTCAATTAAAGTTTTCACTACTTTCATCAGCTGTTTTCCGTCCCCTTGGCTATTCGCCATTCGCTATTTCCCATTTGCCTTTATTTTCCTGATGAGGGGGTGGCTTGGGCCAGCTGGGGCGTGAAATTGTGCCAAGGCAGCTTTTTGGCCAACTAAGGCTGGGTATGTCCTTTCATGCTTACCTGCAAAGAAACAACAAGGCGAAGGGTAAGCATTAAACATACATACATATATGGGAAGGGGGAGAGAGGGGAGAGGGGGAGGGGGAGGAGAAAGTGGCCGGAGAAAGTCGGGGCTAAACCAAAGCAAGTCCAGTTAAAGTTTGGCCATAAACACAAAAAGCCAAATTAATCATGACTTGGCCAGCCGTAAAACACAACACAAAATGTGCTTGGGAGAAGGTAAAAGGACCTAGATAATATAAGTCAACATTGTTTTGTATTAACATTGTATTCTGCTGGGATTTATCATGTTTTGTTTAAATTACCTAATGCTACGTGAGATTCATTAAGCCATTATACATGTATACATGTGTTAAACATCAGAGTTAACTATTCAGTTGCCTTGAATAAATTTGTTATTTAGACAACCCATTCAAAGGATTTTTAAACCAGCTTAAAATTGCTTTTAAGCATTTAAGCCTGCCCCATTTTAATAAATATATAATAAGAAAAATGTTATACATTGCTGTGATTGTGAATAAGTTGGAGTTATTGTGATCCTTTAACATTAACCAGATAAAATAGATTTTTCTTCAAAAAACTTTCATATGTTTTAAATATATTTTCAGATTTTTCCTCAAAAAACTTACATATGTTTTAAATATATTTTCAGATTTTTCCTCAAAAAACTTACATAAAAAAAAAAAGAACCCGTTTCTCATTTAACTTGGGATATTTTGTGTTTTAACTAATATTTCTGTTGAGGACCTTGAACATATTTCAAAAAGGGTTGTCAAATAAAAATTCTTAAGCAGATGCCCATTTAAATTCGGTCAATAATTTCCCTGTTTTACTTGCCACCCCTTTCAAGTTCCCAGATACAAACGGAAACTTGTGGAAACTTTTTGTTTTGGTTTTCAACTTAAATTATCTGCGCCGGAGCCTAAACATCAAGTGGCTGCTATTCCAACTTGTGGCCAAGTTGATGGGGCTGCGGTGGCGGGGGGATGGGGGGGATGTGGGGATGATACGGCTGCCTGCCGAGTGAATCCCAAAAGGCACTTAGGCCACATGATGGTGATGAGCTGGCTGACAGGTCAGAGAACCGCAGGGCCTGGGCTCGAGTGAATGTCGTTGATGGGCCACGACCTTGCATTGGTCATGGCGCTCTCGTCTGTCATGTCGGCCCGCCACCCACTCAGTGCCCACCCACCCACTACGCCTACACACCACCCCCACCCCCTCGTCCAGTTGACAGTTGCACTAATTGCAAAATGCTGTTGTTTGCTCGTCTGCCATTGTCTGTGGCATACTTTTAGGCAATTTGCATATTTCGTTAAGCAGCTCCTGCCGCTTCTGCAGCGTCTGATGTCCTGCTGCGTCCATCCGAACTCCTTCGTCGTCGGTCTGCCTTTGGCCTGGGTAAATACTTTCGTGCGACACACTCTAATTGATAATGAAGGCCTCCATTTCTCTAATTGACACTATGATTAATTGTCAAGGAATCGCAGTTAAAAAACAAATATTTTAAGATATTTACAAATAACAAAGACAATTAGGAAAACTACCACACAACTTAGGAAACAACAGAAGTGCCGCACAGTTTCACAGTAAATTAATTCACATATATAGTTTTATGCAAATAATTAATTAGGTAAAAGGAAACTGAAATACAAAAGAATTTTACGCAGTTGCCTTGATTTTCAATAAGGCACAGGCTGTGTGAAATGAATTTACAAACATTTCCCCTTCAACTTCCGCCGCTTTTCTTTTTTGACCTATATTTCATTCCCACTGCGAATGCATTTTTTGTTCGTTTTTCTTTTTGTGTGCGAAAAACGTGACCTTACACACAATCGTCCTTTATTTTTCTTTTTCCCCCCTGTCGTTTGCATCTAAATTATGGCAATTGAGTGTGAGCCACATAAGTCATTATCAGCTTGCACTTGTTCCATATCCTTTCGTTAGCTTGGTAAAAGCTATATATATATCTACATATCTACAAACTATGATTATCGTTTCATTTTTGAAATAATACAACATATTTTTCATGAAGGTCTCAGTGGCTTGAATTTTCCTTAGTTGAATTTTTATGCCAGCATTTTATAGGGTACTAAACAGTTTATATTACAAATATATTTTATGACTGCTTGTCTGCGCCATAAATTTACCGAGAAAATGCCAAGGCAAAGTCTACTTTAGTGATTTCTGCCCATATGCTGATAAAATAATAGAAATAGGGAGATTTTACGTATAAGTAGTTCCTTAAGGTAAATTTATAGAAAATTTATTGAAAAACGTGTGTAAAATGAATAAAAATAAATGAATAATAATAAATATAGGTAAAATAAAAATGAAGTGATGCCTGGAACAACATAAATATTTAAAAATACTGTGAAAAATATGGGAATATTTATGGCAGGATCGTAAAAACTAGTGTGAAAGAAAGCACGCGAGGAACGTTTTGGCTTGATTTTGAATGATTTACGACAAGTGCTCCTTTGATGTGTTGTCATTTCGTTTCGCCCACCCATTTTGGCATGGCATTTGGCCAAAAGTGAGCTTCACATGCACGCAATCACTCGGATCCTTAATGTCTGCACTCTGCTGTGTGAGTGTAAGTGTGTGTTTCGCTTGTGTTTCGATTAATTTTTAATGAGAAACCATTTATGCGGCATCCGTTTGGGCCGCGCTTAATTAGTTGCCACTTCAATGGGATAATAATGGGGGCGAATTTTGGCAGAGTGCAACATCGGACTCATTATGGTGGACAGTCGGAATTCGGGATCATAATCGTTATGCCCGCCCCGTTTAATTAAACTTTCCAACCCTTGAGGGGCCAAAATTGTGGCCTTGTTCAACTTAATTGCTAACACGCACACACATACACACACACACACTCGCAAGCGACAGGACTTTGTTCTAGCCCCAAAAAGTATGCAATAAAAATTAATGAGCGGGAAAATTTTTATTGACGCGCCTTTGGCAATGCATAAATGAATAATGCCCCTAAGGAAAACTTAATGAGCGTGTGTTTGTGTTCGTATATTTTTGGGGGGGCGGGACGGCTTGGGCCACGCCCCCTCCGCCAGTAAAAACTAGGAAACCACGTCATTGTTCGCACAGCTGGGGCGCCTGAATAATCTCAGTTTGTTTGCCATAAGAATTTCGCCCGCTCTGATTTGTGGCCACTAAAAGCTTCTCTGACATCAGCCGAAGGACATGTTGGGCCAGGACACTCAGGACATGCCATCGCTGGCCAAATAAATGAATGTGCGATTCGAGGCGGCGGCACAGTGGAAGCCTTTTTTTTCACAAAAAAATTTAAAAGTGTTATTGAAATATAGTCCAAAATATAATTGTACGTTTATAAATACATTATAGTTGACATATTTTACTTTTGAATAAGCAAACTAATTTATTCTATTTGTCATATTTAGCTATTCATCATTTTCAAATTTAAGACTGTTAACACGTAAATTGCTTTAGTAAATTAATTTCTTGAAATCATGTAGCAAATTGATTAGGTTTACACCAATAAAACTTAAAGTGTGTTTATATTTATTTAACTTGGTTAAACTTCGAAAGCGTTAATCTTCAAAAATGAATTATCATTTATTTCCAAAGTGCGGCGCCATTTGTCTGAGCATAATAAATGCCCCAAAGCTGCCCCCTCCCCCTGCGCCCCTTTGCAGCCGGCGCCCCTGTTAATTGCAGTTGGAAAGTTGAAGGCAAAGCGTCAACATTGCGCATACGCCACGTGGACTGCAGCCACACTGCCGACCGACTGATTTATGGAAGCGCGCTCTTCGCTGGCACTTCAGCTGGAATTCAATCAAAGTGCTGACCATGTTTGCGGCAGTCATTAGCCGCCGAAAATAGCCGTCTAAAAACACAAAGCACAAGCCAAAGGGCAGTGAAAGTAAATGCGAAAGAAAAATAGGAAATGGAAAATGGGCAGAA
Organism: Drosophila rhopaloa; assembly: GCF_018152115.1. NCBI lineage: Eukaryota > Metazoa > Arthropoda > Insecta > Diptera > Drosophilidae > Drosophila > Drosophila rhopaloa. The sequence continues at coordinate 11,628,033 of NW_025335123.1, read as the reverse complement.
AGGAAGCTGAAAGGTCAAGAGCAAAGAAAAGGCAACTTCTTTATGACATCAGCAGTGGAGGGGGTCGCAAAAGTCACAAAAGTTGACCAGTGGCTCCGGGGTGCGTGTGCGATATGCGTTATGCAAACTAAACGGAGGCACGTGACCATCGCACAAAAACACACTCTCGCAGGACATTCTCGCACACGCACACACACACACACAAGCCGAGTCCTTGAAGAGGCTCCAGGTGGACACGTGTGCGTATTTAAAACAGACTGCTCTCCCAAAAGGAATCAAGATGAGGAGGAAAAATAAGTATTCGTCGGTAAAGAAAAAACCACAGGTGGATAAAGCATGTCCAGTAAATTATTTCGACATTACTTTAATTAAAATCACGTAAGCACACTTAATGTTTTTGAAGTTTAAATTTTAAAAATTTCAAAAAATCGGCATCTGAGCACTTTGAATGCAAAATTTAATGATTCGTTTTTCACTAATTTAGGACAAATTTTCGGCCCAGTTGCATTCCGAAAACTACTGGCCTTTAAAATTCCGTGAACAAACAAAGTTGTTACTTTGCCACGTAATAATTTTCCCTTCTACCTCCGGAAAAAGAGGATGTCTAAAAATAAACTTCAGTCTCGTAAATCGCGTGACCCACGGGGCTATTTTTTTTGGGAAGGCTTTTGGGGGTCATCAGGGGTTCAAAGGTTGCCTCGTGGGCCGAGTAAATTTTTGAGGTAAATACGATGTCTCTTTCGTGCGCCATTTATTATCTGCGGAAGTGTCCACCAGCGATTGCGTGTTGCATGCGGTGGCCATTTAGCCGGCCACGCCCACTTTCCACTTTCTGAAAACCCCCGCCCACTATCCGTTCGTCCCCTAAATTTCTAGAGCGGTTACATAGTGTTTTCTCCAAAAAAACTCACGTATTCTAGTGGTTAACACAACAATTTGCCGAAGGATTTTTGTTATCGCTTTTAGAGGGGAAAGTAAAGCAGGAAATGGCGGGGTACATAGAAAGAAAAAATGGGTACTAAGCCTAACAAAACTTTGCAATTCTTTTTGTTATAGATTAACATAAACTATTGTAAACATACAATATTTAAGGTAAAGCATTAAAATGTTTTTCAATTGCAAAATGTGTGTATATAAGAAATACGCGTTTTTACTTGCAATTAAGAGTGTTTTTTTAAAATATTTTTAAAGTATTTTCTTAAAAACTTAAAAAGGCTTAAAATAGTTTAAAAAATCCCAAAATTAAATTTAAAATTTGTTATCATTTGTAAAGTCTTTTGTAGGTAGGCAATTTTTTGGTGATACTTTTAAAAGTAGAAGAAATTCCCAATGAGCTTTTCTCTGAGTGTCCCTGAATGAGATTTGTGTTGTGCTAACTTTATTTTTCGAATGTTTTATTGTTGCTATCCCGGCATCTGTAGCACCTGTCGCAAATTGGCCCGTGAACGAGGGCCAGAGAATGAACAGAGAATGCTTTGAGGCGTTGTCACGTTCTTCTAAATTTCCTGCATTTTTCCACAGATTCCATTTTCTCATTTGTTTTCCTGCGCTTCTGTTTTGCAATTGTCCCCCGATTCGATTCGATTTAATTTTCATTTTCAGTTAGTGTTGTCCCGCTTGTTGGTTTGTTGCATACTTTTGCGAAGTGCTTGAATTGGCTTTTCCCCGGCACGTTTTTAAATTATGAGCCAGTTCACAAAAGGGGCGTGGCTTTAATCTGGGGGCCTTTCGGATTGTGCAGGCCCTCAATTATGCACACACGTCGGAGGGAAAGGGGGGAGAGGGGGTTTTAGTGGGGCAAACACGCACAAATCTGGAAATTGCATCCAACAACTGACCCCATTCTGCCATATTCCATATTTCCATGCACTTTGACTCCTCCCTCGTGACCGGCACCAAATGGCATAGAAAATGAGCCGGAGATATTGGTGTAGAGAGCCGGGGACTTCTAGTTGGGCGAAATCTCCCCAAGGAAGGTAATAAAAATCTGTCATTTTTTGTCAAATGGAACATAACAAAGTTTAAGCCAAGGCAAACTGACAACTACAAAAACTGCATATCATGGATTCCAGGTATGTACCATTTTTAGCTTCACCTTTTCCAATTTTCTTTTTGAAAATATCGATTTTTAAATCTTAAATTAAAATCAAGTAAAAATTATAAATTACTATCCGATAAGAAATCTAAATCTAAATCTAATGAAGATGTTTTTAAAAAAGCTGAAGTATTGTAATACTTTAATCTTTGAACGCACACAACTTGTATTGGCTTAAATGAAATATGCTCAACTGCTGCTTGGCATTTGTTCAGTATGATATATATAGTGACTTCGTTGTTAGGCCCTCAAATCATTTTGCAATTTTAGCTTATATATATATTATATTGTACGAATCCATATCCATATATAATCGCCATTATTCTCAGCTGATTGCCATTTGCAGGCACTCAACTTGATTTAGGTCCCAGTCACGCCCCTAACTCCCACTTTCTCCCAGTTCCTTCCACTTTCTCCCGCCTTCTGCCACTTTCTTCCGCTGTATCCCAATCCAGTTATTTGCTTCTTTTTTTTTTTGCTCTCACCCACCTCGAGTGGCCATAGAAATTTGCATGAGACGAGAGAAAGCTTTTGGGCCATAAATTCATACAAAATAAACTTGATGCCAAAATGTCTCAATGGCGACACGAATGCGCGCATGGAAGTAGTCGGAAAAGTATCGCAGGGGGGGTGATGGTGACCTTCAAAGGATGATACAATACCGATTCGGGGCCACTTAATTCATCGCTTTCTTTGACTTTCACCTCCCCGCACCCCCTCTCTGCCGCCACTGACCCATAAGCCATGTTTTATACATGAGGGGCCGTTTATTAATGAGTGCCACGCCCACACACGAGCCCAAGTTGACAGTCGATCATAAAAAGCATAATGGCAGCATCCATGTGCCGCACATAAAATCAAAATCGAAGGCATATGGCTGGAGAAATGGCAACTAAGTTGGCCAAAAGGATGGGATTACGACCTACTTAGGGATACAAAAGGATACAACTCTTGTGCAAACTTGAGCTAATGTCGGAAATTAATATTTACACAAATGGTCATTCAGAAACCAATATACATAGCCCAAATATCAGTCAAAAATGTTGGGTTTTTTTCGTTAATTCAGATTATTTGATAATTAAACCGCATATTTTTAAAGGTATACAATTCTAAAATGAAGATCCAATCGGTCAATTTATGGTCTCTAAAAGTGCGGTGTTAAGTCACCTTATAAAAAAAAAAGAATTTAATAAATTATTCTTAGCGTTTTTAAGTCAAAGTGTCTGCAAAGCCAAGCAAGCAATTAATTAAAGAGATTATTTAATAATTTATTGAGCTGAGAGAAGAACTGAAATGTGCTTTTAAAGTGCCCCGCATAAATCTTTCGCCGAATTGACGACATTAAATTTCGATTGTGGCCCTGATTAGACCACCCACACATTCTTTTTGGCCCCTCGGGCTGGCGATTGTTTGAATAAATCATTCGATTTATTCAAATGCCATATCGATTTCTTAATGGCCAACTTGTTCGCCATTGTTGGCCAATTTCGCAAACACAGTTTGCAACCACCGATGGCGAAATTAATTATGCGACGCGTTCCACGGGCAACAAGGCAGCGAGGACTCGCCGCAAGGATGCAAGGATCTGAATAAAAACAGCCGCCGAGAAAGACAAACAGTCGATGGACGGTGGACATTGGTCATCGGATAGTGGACAGTGGATAGTGGACAGTGGACAGTGGACAGTGGACAGCTCAATCAATTCCGGCAGAGTGATGTGTTGGTGGGCGCACACTGCGCAAAAAGCAATCTGACAAACGGAAGACGCCGAATGGAAGTGGTACAGTCCAATTGGACACGGAATGGATGATGATGATTATGATGATGGTGATGAGGACGATGTTCTAACACATGGATGATTGCGATTGGAGCATTTGTCTCTCGTGTCCGGAGCATCTGTCAAATTTGTATGGAAATATACCCCATGTATACATCTGATAAATTGACGCCTTTGTCAAGAGTCCTTTTTTAAGAAAGGCGGACTTTGATTGAAATATCATGTACTTGCCATTAACTGAACTCCCTCAAGTCCAATAATAAATATGAAATAGGAAATAAGAAGTAGTTACGAATCATTAAGAAATAATGCAAGACAATTTCATAAAATAATAGAAGACATCTATTAAATTAAAAAAAAAAACAATTTGTTTACACAATTTTTTGTATATCTAATTAAATCAGATATCTTAGACTTTTTTATAGAGCTAGAATAAACAAACAAACATTTTTATCATTTTCATTAAGAGATAACATAAATACAATTTGTACAAAATATTATCTGGGGGAAATAGAGTTAAATCAAAAAATACTTAGATAGTTTTTAAGTTGCCATTTAGGGTTGATATAAAATGATTTATCCATTTAAACCAACAATAGTTAATGAAAGTATAGATTGTAAAATCTTAAATGCCGAAAAATGAGTAAGACAGTCCACTTGAAACTTCACAAATATCTTAAAGAGATAGTCTTTTGCTGATTCATCCCAATGGAAAAATGTGGCGATGAGCATGAATTGGAACATAAGCGGAAATCAATTGATTGGCGGCCACAGATGTGAAATGAGTTTACGCTTGTGCGATTTCCGCCGGCTGCAATTAAATGTGCACGAACTGTCCGTCGCTGGCACGCCCTCTGCCACGCCCCCTAGACGCCCACCGCTCCACCGCCCCACCGCCCACTTTGCAAACAACTTTCTTATTTTACCCAGAGCTGTCGTTTCTCGGCCTGGTTGAAAATCAATCACTTCTGCAGCTGCCAAAAGCGAAATGCCTTGTCATTTATATCCCTTAAATCGTTTTCGGATCCATCAAATGCCTGGGCACGCTCCGATTGTTGTTGAAAAATTGTCGGACATGTTCAATAATGTTTATCAAATGGCATCTCCTTGCGTGAATGGGAAATATTCCCCTTTCTAAAAAAAAAAAAAACATTTGTTGGCCCTCTTTGATTTGTTGTTTGATTTTCGCCTGAGGGCCAAAAAGGTGAAACAGGAAACGAATCGAAATCAAGAGCCAGATAAAATGAAAAATACAAAAAGGGGAAAGTGTCAAAGTGCATTTGTAATGCCTTAACGGAAAGATGAAAGCTTCTCTGATTTATGGTTTCCTCGAGAAATCCTCCACCAGCATTGCTGTAAATCAGCGAATTGAATCTGTCGCCCATCCAAACCCTCGACGGCAATCTTCTGGCTCAGCAGCTCAACAGTTGCTGCAATTTCACTCGGCTGACCTCGGTTACTTGGGGAGTGAGCCAGTATATAGATATCACTGGCATCCAATGCATACTTTCTGCTCAAGAAAGCAGTAAAGTTGCAGTATTGTATCCTCAGAGTATATACACAAAATTCAGTGCTCTTAAAGAGAAAGTTGTACTCAACAAATGGGAAACCTTGTAGAGCTTATGTTTATACCCTTGCAGAGGGTATTATAATTTCAGTCAAAAGTTTGCAACGTAGTGAAGGAAACATTTCCGACCCTATAAGTTAATTATTTTTTTTTGTTCTTTGGGATTTGGTAATATTTACAAATTGTTAAATTACGGTTTTAATTAAATTGAAATCGGACAACAATATCATAAAGCTGCCATAGAAACGATGGCAAAATGTAAGCGCAAAATCGAGATAGCTTCATTGTTTTTAGTAATATAGGCATACAAATCGAAATGTAGTAGTTTTGTAATAGCTACAAGGGTAAATATGGTGGCTTATAAGGCTTTAATCTTATGGTGGAACTGGGTCCCTAAAAATAAGAAAGATCTATTGGAGTATGGGATAAATCAGATAGATAAGATCTGGGCTTATATACAGAGTTACAAAGTTATCCTGTCACAGGGTTTACTTTTAAGATAGACCAAGCGCACTACAATACCAAGTAAGTATTTGTAAATTTATCTTGGTCAGCGATCACATTTAATTACATAAATTAAAATCATTACCATTCAGTACTAATTATCTGAGAATAAGTCTCTTCAAACAAAGAGTGGTTTAATGTGCCAAATTAAATATATTTTATTTATTTTGAATACCCATTTCTTGGTCATTTTGAATGCTCTACAAATCTACAACTTGCTCTTTAATTCTCTACTGAAGAATTGGTGATTTCTGTGGTGGTTTCGGTGGTGGTTTCTGTGGTGGTTTCGGTGGAGTCATTAGTGGTGCTATCAGTGGAGCTGCTCTGAGTGGTGCTATCAGTGGAGCTGTCATCGGTGGTGCTCTCAGTGGAGTTGCTCTTCGTGGTGCCATCAGTGGTGGTGCTATCAGTGGTGGTGCTTTCAGTTGTGGTGCTTTCAGTGGTGGTGCTTTCAGTTGTGGTGCTTTCAGTGGTGGTGCTATCAGTGGAGGTGAAATCAGTAGAGCCGCTTTCGTGGGAATAGCTCTCGTTGGAGTTGGGTGAGCTGCTAGCGGTGTCAGGCAAACTATTCTCCGTGGTGGTGAACACACGTCTTCGGCGAAGTATGCGACGTCCGCGACGTGGGTCACCTGGGAGTCGTGGGTCACGTGGGAGACGTGGGTCACCTGGGAGACGTGGGTCTCCTGGGAGACGTGGGTCACCTGGAAGACGTGGGTCACCTGGAAGACGTAGGTCTCCTGGGAGACGTGGGAAGTCTCCAGGACGGCCTACTCCAACGCCACCACCGGATCCACCACCTCGTTGGGCCACGACCGCTGCCACCAGGGCCAGAAGGGCAATTGCAATGAAGGCACGCATTCTCAGACTTTTACTCCAATCGCAACTGATGACAATTCAGTCGACGTCTAGCCCCTTTATAGCCAAGAACTCAAAACATCATCAAAATGCAGCCAAATCGCACCTTAGAATCCCCATGACGTCAGCTTCATCTGTGTGCTTAGCTGGAATCTCCGAAGAATGGAGAATTGCTAGATTGGGGGTTGTCGAGCTCAACTCGAAGTGTTCGCCGCTAATTATTCGTTTGCATCCATCATTTGGCAACAGCTGGCACATGTTTGAATTAAATCTATTGTTCCTATTTTCATCTATAATGTTTGAAGTTGAAATGACTGTGGGACTAAAGGTGACTATTTTGGAATGATAAATAATTTACCTTTATGGAAAAATAAGAAAAAACAAGAAAGAACAAGGAAGGAACTCAAAAATGTAGTCGTTCTGTATAAACTGCAAAGGTATATAAGCTTCGTCTTGCCAAAGTTTGCTTCTCTTCTTGTTTAAAGATAAAATTAAGTATAAATAAATCCATACGAGGAAGTACCATAGAAAATATGTCAATAGAGTTTTAAATAAATATAAGAGTAGTGTTTGAGAGTAGTGTTTGAAACGTAAGTATAACCACAGAACTTGTTTGTTTTAAAATATCGCTAATTCGTCGAAAGTTATTGTGATAATTTAGAAAAGATAAGTTTTGCCAACTAGTTAAATATTATAAATAATATCACTCTTTAAGGGTATCTACATGTTCCCATTTCTGAAGCCCTTTTTATTCGCCTGCCAATAATATTTATTTTTGGGCTTGCTGTGGCAAGAACTCAAATCGACTCGACTTCGGTTTTGTTTGCACTGAGACTCGTTGGCTGAAAGGGGGACGTTTGCTTTTTTGATAAGAGCTCCAGCGAGGCGGTTCGAGTGTTTGCCCAAGGCAAGCTGTCAATGCGATGAGAAGTCGGCTGACTTGGCCCCCGACTCCTTGGCACATTGATCCTGGTCCCGAAAGTGCAGGTCTCCTGCGGGGAATTGCAGGGGAAGTGCCATGGCTTAAAGGCAATTTCTCATATCGATGCGCTGCATTCAATATGCAACCTGGCTGGCCTTGGGAAGTGTCAAGTTGTGGGGCTTAGTTTCGGATTGGGTCCCCGTTTCAATTAGCGTCCAATTAATTCAATTGCAGCCTTGCATTGACAGCCCATCGCTGACATGTGTCGCAACTCGTTTTGCAGCCCCACATGGCGTATGCGTGATAATGTTGCGCATACGTCAGCAGTTTGTTTACTTTCGCCGCACACTTATCAACGTGAAAACTTTCCCTCTTGATAGGTAATAGCAGCCACCACCATCGACTGAAAAGTTTCTGGCTTGATGATGAAAGTTTCTGATAGCATTTGATGGGATCAAACATAACAAAATATGTGCTGTGAATGGCAGCCACAAAACTTGAATTAAATTGGAATGCAAATTTTATTCGATACACTTTATTTGCTCACAACTCGTCAGGCACTTGGAAAAATGATTACCAATCAGCCGCTTAATAATAAAATACAATTCCAAAGGTATTTTCCAGGATGCTAATTATTGTACATTTTTTAAATGTTCCATAAAAAAGTGATTGATTAAATAGAAAATCCCAATTGATTTTGACTTTCTATTAATTTTTTGCTTGCAGTGCACTATGGGGAATTTGCCCGATTTTTTGGAATAAATGTATTTTTTAAAAGTGTGCCGATTTCCTTTTTTTTTTTTGTAATGTATTAAGAAAACATCAAGCTGTTTGGTAACATACCGCAAATGTTAACTTAAAAGTCTAGTATTTAAATACCAACTGTTAAAGTCAGCTGTTGCAAGCGCACATGGTTTGTTTACATTTTGCTTAACTTTGAAGCTCACTTTCAAATCATTATCTCTGCAACAAAATGACGTAAGACAGTCAAATTTGAAATTATTACCAATTCTCAATGTATGTTCTGTGTAAAAATACTTATACATTGCTTAATATGTGCGTCCAATTTTAACAATTTGTAAATGTAGCAGGTGATGTTTTCGTTTGGGTTTTGGAAAGAAAGTTAAACTTTCAATAGAGTTTTACAAAAATGTTTAACTTTGTTCAGTAAGTGTCTTTATCCATGTTGTAGAGTGATTAATTGCGAATTCAGAACATATTGTCTCATCGTGCGCTTCGTGCGACTTTTCGCGTAATTTCATTTTTAAGAAACCAATTTCTTGATCAAAAACGCAGCCCTGCTGGAAGTTTTGCATAAGCAAAAGGGTCTTCGAGAAAAAAAAAATGGCGAATTCACTTTTGTTAGCAAGCAAGTTGATCCCACAGTGGAATCTCCAACTTTACAGATGTTTTTCAGAGAGCCGTGGTTACTTCAGACCCCATCATTTCATCAATGAATTTGAAGAAGCGCGTCCGAAAACATAAACTGCTTGCTCTTTCACCAAAAGTCATTTAATTGTAATTATGCGAATATGAACCTGGAGACGAGTCTCTAGATGTTGATAATTATGAAAAAGAAAACGACTATGTTTTTTTTAAATTAAAAATTAAGAGCATATAGAGCTAAATTTGTTATAAAAAATATAAAAAATTGGGTTTGGGGGGGGGGGGGGGTATACTTTCACTTTTCCAACAGGTGTGTATAGGTATGTAGAACACTATAAAAAAAACCTCACTGAAATATGTTACATAGTTCGCGAGTTATTAATTTATTCCAAAAAATCGGGCAAATTCCCCATAGTGCAGTGTAGTCATTTAAATACCAAAAAGCAAAGCCCAAAACAAATGCAACATATTTCAATTGCCCATTTAATTAATTGCACTTAATTCGATTGGGTTTAGTTGCTCTCTCAAGCAGGCATAATTTGCGGTTCGATTTCAGAGTCTGTGTAAATATTTGACTGGATTAATTAAAGCCTAAAGAGCTGGGATAAACGCAACTGGAGGCATCTTTTGGTCCCATTCGATATGCACATCTCTGCGGCAGCCAAGCGAATCGAAACGAAAAGCTGTCAGACTAACGAAGCGGCACAGCACGCATCCCTTTACCCCCTCCCCCCACTTTAGGGGTAATCCTGGGTTGTCCTGGGAAGTCCTTGGCAGTCCCTGGTAGTTGTGGATTGTGGGTTGGGGGTGGCACTCAAATCCGTTCGCAACTCAACGTACTGCGCAATTTGTGTTGCACTTGCCAGCGATTTTCGGTGCGGCTTTTAAGTGCAGCTCCAGATGAAAATAAAGTGCGGAATACATAAATCAAGCATCAATCATTCATCATCAATCATTTACAGGGGCCAAAAATAAAGGAGAAGGACGAAATACACCTTACAAAATAGTACAATTTGCTTTAAAAGTATACAATGTATTCTCTTTGAGTATTGTATTTAACATTTTAAAGACCCTTTTGCACTGATTTCAAGGAAAAGGATTCAATAACTAATTGTCAGAAAGTTAGCAAACACCCTTAAGCACTTTTATTGAAAATACAAGAAATTTGTTTTGTTTGCACATTATTTGTCCCAAGAATTTGTTAAGGGGAACTGTTGAAAATTTATTAAGCAAACATAGTAGAAGTCCTCGTTTCGTCGAGTGCTGTAAATTTCTTCCGATATTTATGGCTCCGAATTCCTCAACTAAAAATGTTCATGGACTTTGAGTTGCTTGTAATTTGAATGCCCAACAAGGCACTTGGTGTGTGTGTGTGTGTGTGTGTGTGTGGGTACTGTGCCATAAATTTCACACACACTGCTGACATCCTGCTGTTGTTTGGGCTCCATCATCATCACCATCATTCCGCCATCATCATTATCATCATCATGGCCATTCAAGCCAGGCGGCAAGTGCATAATAAAATTGTGTTATTTTTTCTGCTGAAAGCGGAAATGAATGCAGCTCTCGCACGCACGGATAGGAGGTCACACAAGTTAGCTCCTGGGCGGGATTCCAACTCGACATTCCCATCCTCATCCCGGCAGCCACATCACAATCACCATCACCATCAACAGCAGCAAATTCGAGCTCACAGCTGCTTTTTCATTTTGCCCGCCTTATGCTCAAAGTAAATGCCAGCAAATTGCATTTTAATCACATTGTTGTCCTCATGTGGAATGCATGGCACTTGCAGCAGGACAGCAGCTGCGAGGGACACTGCAAGAAATCGGGTATACTTGGAGCCACAGATATTCCATGTGAGTTTTCTGCCCCCGAGTTAATCCCAATTAAACGCGTCTTATCCCATCACAGTCTCAATTAACCCCAACACAACTTTACGGCTGTTAGACCTGACCTACACTTAGAGAAAAGGAATTTCTAAATTTAGTATTGCATATTATTAAAGACCTGGTTTATTTATTTTTTTTACTTGGCCCTAAGCTGGTTTTTCCGGCGAACTCTCTCTCTAAGAACCGCAGTTCCTTTTACATTTCAGTTCATATGATGCTGTCAAGTGCAGAGTTTTAAGAAGATTCCAATTGAAATGCTGGAGGCTGATGGGGAAAATCCCAGAAAAAATTAAAAATGGATGAGGGGAAAGTGGAAAGTGGGGTAGCAAGAAGGGCAGAAATAAACAGATGGGGATAATTGCAGAGTGGGATGTTATTGCATCCAAAGCATATTATTACATAGACATTTTCGGATTTGCCACTTTATTCTACACACTTTGCATCGCTTTTTCTGTCCACAATCGCCATTTTAATCCGTTTAATTACACCTTGATCGATTGAACCGACATATGGCGTATACGCCACGTTAATACATTTTAATTAATATGCATGCCTCGCGGTTTTACCACATCAAGCCAGTGCTCATAAATTACAATGAACATGGATGGAACGAGGGGAAGAGGGGGTGGAGTGGTGACCAGGACTCGCATGCCAGGACATCACCCCCTTTTTTCGTTCTCATTCCTCTTTTTAGACCACCAGCAGCTTCCTTTACCACTTCCTCGGTTGCTGTCGAAAATTCCGTTGCAAGAGCTTCAGGAACTTTCTGTGGCTGGTTTTCACCAAGAGTCTGTCGACTAATCTGATAAGCAAGAGATCCATCTAACACTTTTAATAAAAGGATATCCATATACAGCATTTAACATAAATAATGTTATTTTAAAGGATAAAGAAAGGTAACTTCTGCAAGTCGAGTTTTAATACCCTTGCATTCACAACAAAATGTGATAGGTATACTCAACTTTAGAAATGGATCCGAAGTATACCGGAAAATATCAGATAAAATGCCATACCTCGTTGAATTCGTTATAAAATTACCAATCAAATTGTATACTCAGAAAAAAAATATTGTTCAAATTTTCAGCCACCCTTAATTTTATTATACTCCCAAGAAATCCAAAACCCATTTCAACAAGTTGAATCCTGAAAACTTCGTGAAGTATGTCTCTTCTTTTAAAGCTTTAAAACAACTTTTTAGCCAAAGTTTGTTTTATGTCATACAGCTTCTAATCCCCGTTGTTTATAGGGTATCCAAGGGGGTGGTGTGAAATGCACGCAAAGAACACGAAACGGAAAACGCAAACTTTTCCGCAGCATTTTTCTTTTTACGCTCGCCGGGGTGAAAAGCAAGCCAAGCGGATTTGTAGCGTTTTTATTTATAAATTTCGCTTTTTCTTTTCGTTTTTCGTTTTTGGTTTTCTTTTTTTTTTTTATTATTTTATGTAAGGGGCGTGGCAGTGGATGTTGCTTTGGCCGGAGCTTTGGTCGTATCTGGATTTTGGTTACGTGCACGCAGTCAGAGATTAGCTAAGCAGAAATGACGACCAGTGCAGGGGGCTTACTGAATTGGGAGGGGTTATGGGGGGGGGGGTGTCCTTGTATGTGGGGGGGTGGTGCAGGGGTGGTGTTGGATGGCCAGCACCACCGTTTGTTTGTTGGCTGCCATGCATGGAATTAGCCGCGTTAATAAAACGCCAGCGACTGTGGCAGCCAAATTGCCATTTAGGGATTGCCTTCATCCCGCCCCTGCCACCGCCTCTTTTCCCCCTGGAAGAAACCTGCCTACCACCCACCACCCACCGCCCTAAACTTGGCTTAACTTCCTATCTACCGCCAGCCCCTTTCTCTCACTCTCTTTCTGACGCTCTGGGCAGCTCCAAAAACTTTTGCTCGTTAAAATAAATTTTGCCTTCTTCTATACACCAAAATAAAAATAATAAAGTAAAAAGTGTAAGAGGAAAATTTCAATACTCTTGTTAAAAAATATTAATCAAATACTGAAATTAATTAAAAGGTCAGTGCAGCTTTCATATAATACTTTAATATTTAAGTTACAAGTTTAGGGCACTTACAAAAATTAATTTCTTGCTTATAAAGTAACATATACTTGTATTTTGTAGCTATTTTAATTCAAAGAGAAATTTATAAAATATTTATCTTATTAAGAAATTATTAAATTTGGTTTTAGGAATAGTTTAAAATTCTTACAGATTTTTGCGATATTAATAATTTTCCGAAGATATACAGGTATGGGAGATTTTTTGCTCATGATAAAAATGTGAGACTCAATTCTGCTGATCGAACGTAAACTTCTTTTTATGTCTGGTGCTTTTTTACTGGCGCAAACATTTTGCCAATTTTATTGTACCCTCAGCTGGAGTGTATAAAATACTAAATGTTTTTCTTTCTCATCTAGGGCTTTATCGTTTCTGTTGTTATTGTTGCTGCGTGAAAATTTACGCGCTTGAAGCTTTTATGGCTCATGAGGGCCCATTGCCGTCTAAGCCATTGTCTTCGGGTCCTGGCCATGTTTATGGAGTTTTTCGCCTGGCAATTAAATGTGCGCTTTCCGGACACAACTCTGTTCAAAATAATAGTACTGTAATGGGCATATAAGAAATGTACCTTAAAAGCAAATATTTTTAAATGTTTTAAAGTTAAGTAACTAGTAAAAACAACAAGATTTATAATATTATTATAAATAATACTTGTATAAAATCACCAGCCCCCTAGTAACTTTTCCATTTGGTGAATATTGATAAAAACATTACGAACTGGAATTAAGAGTATTGTTTAGCATTTTTAAAACCCAGCCAAGATCACTAATATTGCGAACACAGCTGTACGTACACATGGCCATTCCCTTCAGACATTTTTGCAACTGATTGAGTTGCAGTCGCGCTAAAAACTTGCTAACAGCAAAGGCAGCAACTTTTCCGATCCGACTTTTTGGCCAAAAAAAAAAAAACACACATACACTCACTCGAAAAGTTTGGGGGAAAGGGGGCCAAAGGGTTCGGGGATCAATCGACTGGGGAGGTAGGTCTCTGCTAAAGTTGTAAATTGTTTTTATTGTCAGCAGCATGCTACACTTCTGTTTTTCCCGTGAAACTTGTTCTAGTATTTTTGGCATTTCTCTAGAGTTGGCCAAGTATTCATTGGCTTACTTAGCAAGTTTGCTTAGCTGGGGGCGATTCCCTGACTTCACTTGCATCCCGGATTTCATTTAAGATTTTGTGAAGTGAATTTTACGAGGAATGCCTGAACCAGAAATAGTTGCAGTTATCTGCAAACTTTTTAGGTAAATACAATAAATAGTTTACGCAATATAATAATTGTAAAAAACTGTATAAGCATTGTGAAAATAAATTACAATCTATTTAGTCAACTGAGATTTTTCTTTGCAACTTTAACATCACAAAAATCCGAATTTGTGATGTGGTAGATTTAAGTATTTTGCACGTTTTGCTGTCTTGTTTTTTTTTCAGATCTTCGCCAATGATTTGTTTGGCTTTTTGGCAACACCTGATTTTGGACAAGATTTTTCTAAGCCCCTGGAAAAGCGGCCTGCCACCGGTTTTTCCTCAATTGATGTGCCCGTCACGTGTTAGCGCCTACGCGTATGCAGCACAAAATTTTAATGCTTTCTCCGCTTTTTCCAGACATGAAGGTCATTGGTGGCAGTTTATTCATCTGCTTTTCGCCTTTGTGCCAAAACAAACAGCGAGGAAAAATGAAAATAAATTACAATTAAAACGAAATAAATTGGAAAATAAAATGCGCATTGCACAGAAGATTTTCGCGCAGTTTTTCGCCAGTTTTGCCCGCCTTTGTCACAGAAATTCTCGTTGGTCACGTACAAATGACGAGGCAAAAGAATTTTTAGATCTTTTGTTTTAATCATAAATTGTAGGCCATTCGAGGGTGATGGCGATGGGTGGTGGCTTTGGGTGCTTTTCGGGGTGGACAGCTACAATAATGTTTTTTTGCTTTGTTGCGTAGTTTGCAATAAATTTCAACACAGCCTCTCGCCGGCTTTTCCCTCATCCCCACCCCCAAAGTACTTCAC
This sequence comes from Drosophila rhopaloa, assembly GCF_018152115.1. Lineage (NCBI taxonomy): Eukaryota > Metazoa > Arthropoda > Insecta > Diptera > Drosophilidae > Drosophila > Drosophila rhopaloa. Next base: position 11,612,966 of record NW_025335123.1, on the reverse strand, counting down.
ATTCATTTTGCATTTTTGGCTTTACGCTTTTTGGTGGAAAGCTGGCTGTGGAAAAGGGGGCTGGCAAAAGGGAGTGGAAAATGGAGCTGGGAAAATGGGATGGCTGACAGATAGAGCGTCTGACCAACTGACAGATCGGGGGCGGTGAGGGAAACCCCGAAGGTTTTCCAGCCCAAGACAAATGATAAGCGTTGACATTTTCTTTTTCCACTTTTCTCCACCTTGAATGCTCAAGTTTTCCTTGTTTTCCCGTTTTCCCCAGGCTCGCCGTTGTACTCTGTGTGAAAAATTGCCAACAATCAAAATCCAAAGGCCACGAGTTCCTTCTTCGTTTGTAGCAAATGTAAATTTAATACTTGATTACCTGAAAATGCGATGGAAAATTCAAGAAAAACTCTGCACAATTTGAAAAGCAATTTTTCCTCTATGTATTTAACAAACAGAAAAGAGAAGCAAAACAGAACAAGTGGAATATCCCAGGGGAAATGAAGTTGTGTCAGAAATAGAGAAAATGTTTGTACTAGAAAATGATAATTCACATTCGCCACATAACAGAATAGATAGCCCTGAATAAAATTTGAGTTCAAAATTGCAACGTAAGTATTATTTATTACTTGATTAAAAGGAATGAACATTTTATCCCGAACTCACTTTATTAAAAAAGATTATTGGGTTCACAAGAAAGCCAGCAGGCAATTTCAGACTGCTATTTTGCCTATTAAACTATGTGCTTGCTGTACAAGAAAATCGCCCAAAAAGATGAAAGAACTTGGCTTGGCCCACAAAATTGCTGGATATTCATTTTCCCTTTGCCTTTCCTAATACCAACATTCAGCGACTCCATTGAGTTTCACCCTGAAATGTATATCTTTTCATCTTGTTGGCTTTATCTTTATCTGTGTGTCATCGTCGGCTAACCGCAATCGCATATGACATATGGAAACTGTCCCTCACATTTCCTCTTCGCCATGTCAAACTATGAGCCGTAGAAAATTTTCGAATTTAATTCAATTAGTTTTTCGTTCTTTCCTTTTTGCGGCGCTCGTTTTTATGAGCAATGTAAGTAATGTTGTACCGACATAACCTCAGTGCTTCCCCTCCCCCACGTATTTGCCTGAAAATATTTAGAGAAAATATCTGGCAGGCCGAAAGGAAGCGAAGCAGAGTTGGCCAAAAAATGGGCAAGAAAAACAAGATGTCATCAATGGACGAAGCGGGAGATACCCTATCAGAAATTTGCATCTTGTAGTTAAATGAAAAATTTGCGTGTTCCTATTATTTGGTTTCAATTAAGCGGGCTTAGGTTAACTATAAGACTAATTTATTTATATTTTTAAATCGGGAAATTATGCCAGTTTGTTGAAATATTCAAACTTCGAATGATTTTATGAGGCCAACAGTATTTGTAATCTTAAATGAACGGAATATAGGAATACTTATGTATTTATTTACAAAATGTACAAAGTACATTTCCCCATTTATAGTACCCTCTCAAAGGGTATGAAAATCAAGAGAAATGCCTTCATGAAGGGAAATTTAACATGTGTTCGGGTAGGATTTTCGGGATGGGTGAGGGGATCGGCTTGTAGGCGGTATCTGACGAGCTCATCTTGTGGTTTTTAAGTGCTCTAACGGCATGTGCCGCCCCCATTTTCCGGCCTCATGGATTTTTTCCTTTGCGTTTTTGGTGATTTAAGAAAATTGATGGCTTGCTCTTGACATGACTTGCCCATGGACCAGAGGACCAATGGACCAGTGGACAAAACCAGCTCCAAGCCCAAGGGCGTGACAATGCGAAAAGGCAGAGGAAGTCGCTGAGGAGGCATAGAAAAAAGGGAGGAAGATGGGGATCTCCTTAAACATTCATAGATTTTATTTGCGTGTAGTGCATATAAAGATGCATGCACAATCCCCAAAAGGATTAGAGAACCCAAGCAAGCAGCAAATTTTCTTTAAAATATGCCACGGCATGGGGATTTATTTGAGAGCCATAAATGTGACAATAAAAATTGTGAAAAGTCTCGTAAAAAAGCACAAGCTTTGATTTAATGCAAGCTCGACAAGATGAAAACGGGAAAAATCAGCCAAAGGATTTTGAAAACAGTAGAAAAGTGGATTATGGCACGAGATTTGTTCATTTTAATGCAATGAAAATGTTATCCATCTAATTTAAATAAAGGCAATAAGCCTAAAAATAAAATAACATTTTCTCAGATTAATTTTAATATTAAGTTTACCCATTTGTATTCTTATTTATTTCTTAGAAAACATTTCAATGGCTCATTTTTTATTCTCTTAAGTAACCACTGTATCTTTAAGTTAAGCTTATGTTTTTGCCGAATAATCTTCAAATATTTGAGTTAGTATTAACTTTATTCCTCTATGGATGGTGCAACTTTAAAATACTATTTCATTTTAAATTTAATGGCTTGCTTTCTCGTAGCTCGTCTTGAATAAATATCTCAAGTGTTAATTAAGCTCGCTACATTTGCAATGGAAATTAGGGTAGAGGCATTTTCCCCAAGCCGTCGACTTTCCAACGTTTTTTGGGCTTTCACAGAGCGGAAATTAGCTCACTGAGAGCCTTCGAACCGGATTCAGTCAACACTTTCAGTTTGATTGCTCGGCAAAAAGGGGTTCGGAATATCCTCACGCAATGCAATTGTGTCAACTCTGTGGCAATCCTGCTCCCTCGTAAAAATGAAAAAAGAAATCCTTTGACTAGATTTAATTAAATACGGACTGTGAAATAACGAATTTTCAGCATTTTTCGCTAGCATTTAATTAGAAGGGCCATGCGAAGGGGGTGAAAAGGCAGACGAGTGGCCACGTGGCGTATACGCAATGCGCCAAAAGGCAAACAAAGATAGAAAAGCGAAAGCTCGCTGAGAAATCGGTGTCATGTTAATGACCGATTAGCATGGCGTGTGCACCACCGGCGACTAAGTTTTCCCAGACTGGTGGGCATGGTGAAATTGGGTGGACAACTTGAACTGTGACCTGTCAGCTCCACTCCAAAACGACCCATCAAACGCACTTCCTAAGGTGAAAAGGCATGGCAAAGTTACTGCATAGTTTAATTGAAAAGCCAGGGGAGAGCAGGGAAATTGGGACCAAGGAAAATCCTTTCTCTCCCTATTATTAGGTCTCACGAATATTTAGCAATTAAAGGAGGTCCTTCGGCATATTTATACAGGCTTCCCTTAGCAATCCGCCACAACCAACTATAGTTAATTTCTTCTGCCACATTTCCTTCCGGTTTTTTTGAGCTTTTGCCCTGCGAACTGGACCCAAGCGGATTTGTCCACATAACAAATTAAAATGTGGCACGCAAAAGGAATGCCCACCGCAATTTTCACCCAACGAATGGGCGTTTTAGCATTTTCGCAGGCCTCATCATACCGCAAAATGGAAATTTGTGCCGCATTCCAAGGAAGTTAATATATATCATGTAAGTTTTTTGGTTTTTTTGGGTGGAGGAAGTGCTAGGTGTTAGGTGGTGCGTGTATATACACACACATATAATGGTTAAAGTAAATTGGATTTCGCTTTATGCAAATTTATGCGCACAGATTGAGTGACATTAATGGATGATGAAGTCGCCAGCCATGACTGAATCGCACCGCGAAAGGGGGGCGACTGGAATTGGTGGGGCATTCTTTGGGGGAGTTCCTCGAGGCCAGAACTTACACCACCCAGAAGAGGGGACCGCGAACGTGCTTTCCCTATGACCACAAAACCTGAACCTGAACCACTCCAAAACCCACCCACTACCGCTCGCAAATACAGAATTCCTGCACAATTGTGGATTACGCAAAAATTCAGCAAGACCTGCAACTGAGTTGTGCGACTATTAAATGCCTTGGAATTTAAATGTGTCAAAAAATATATACCTTTATATCTATAGATTATTTTATTACCTAAGTTATTGTCTTAAAAAAAATCTGTTAATCAAGCTTGTTTACTCGATTTATGGCCTAATCAAGAATGTACAATTTAAGACTTTTTTTTTGCTTTGCCAACTTCTGACCGAAATGAAAACACCCTCTGCGCTGGCCTAAAATAAACATATTCAACAAATTGCAATCAAAAGCTGGGGCAGGGGGACAAAGTGAAAGGAAGAAATTTCGGCTTAATTAGGAATGAACAACACAAAAAAGATATGAGGGTAGGGGGGTAGGTAGGGGGTTTTTATGGAGAAGAGCTTGCTCATTAAGCTGTTGTTGCTTTATGGCCATTTAAAACATTTATGGCCAAGAGCGTTTGAATGACAGGTGCGATGGCAGCGGACGACCTTGCTCATTATGTGCCCCCCACTTCTCCCCCCCCACCACCACAAACAACAAAAAAAAAAGCAAAGTACCATTTTTAATTGTGTGTTTGCAGGAGCTGTGGAATAGCAAGAAAAACAAGGATATTGTGATCCTGATTGCCACTTTCCAAATGAAATTCTCACAATTTAATTTTTAATGACCGCTTTGCTTTTGTTTAATTTATTCATTTACTTATAGTTTAGTTTTCATTGCCTGCGGAGAATGGTTGTTTTCTGTGACGAAATTTAATTAGTGCAGTCCCCTTTTTTTATGTTTTTTTGCTGTCCGTTTTTATTATGCTGTTTGTTTTGACTTTGTTTTGAAAGTAGTTTAAGAATAAATTAAAAAATGTTCTGAACATGTAAAAACATTTACCAAACTCCATTCAATTATGAACATTAAAAATGGTGTTAAATTTTTAACTCTGCTGGGGACTCAACATGATTGCCCTTAACCTGATTGAGAGTTTTTCCAAGCCCTATAAGCTAATCGAATTGGTTTATTTTAATTTGTGTTTTTATTTTCTCTCTTTGTTGCCCTGATTTTTTTTTTATTTTTTTTTCAAAGCCTGGTCACGTTTCTATCAGCATAGCAAATTCAATTTACGCGCATTACAAATGGCGACACACAGGTCAAGCCTGCCACGCCCCCCCACTGTTCGCGCCCACCTTTTTGCCAGGCTAAAGAAATGCCCATAAAAAGCACAAAGCAAAAACCCTTGAAATTGGACCCAACAAATTCTAAAATTAAGGGAGCCTTCAAGTAAATGAGATACCGAATCAGTTGATACTCTCAAGGTTAAGATTAATATGTAATTTAAATATTTTATATTTATGCAGTATTCCTGAACGAGTTATTTCTTTATTAAATTATCCATCTATAGTTTATCTTATTCATAACAAAATTATTTAATTTTTGAAGTTAGCTTAGATCCAAGTATGCTGATGCGATTTTACAGGCTCTCAAAGGAGCTTGGCTGGATTGTTGAAAGAGTATTAATGCGAAAAGAAAAAGGTAATACATTTCGAATAAAGACCAAATCGAAGGCAATGAAAGGGAGTCTTGGGTCGCGAGTGGACGCGCACTTCCAGTCGTCGTGGGGGGTAAATAAAATTTAATATAATTACCTCCATTTGGGAGCCCTTCTTGCCCATGGAGCCGCCACCGCCACCCGTGTGGCCGCCGCTCTGTGCGGCATTCATGGTGGCTCTTTGTCCTGGCTGGCCGCAGATGTATCTGTATCTGGATCTCCGGCGGTTAGTATCTGCGGTCGGGCCTTATAAATATTGGCAAGAGTGTATCTTCGTTTAAGGCTGGCCGCCTTAATTATTATTGTCGGGCGATAAATCCTTCGGCCCGACTCCTCTTCTACTTTTCCAATTGAAATTTATGTGTAATTTGAGTTCGTTTTGCACTCTGTATTAAAGTTCGTTAAAAGATTTATTGCATTATTCGAGTTTGGTTTATTTGATTTGGTTGCCTTTGCCGCTGCCTATCTGTGAGCCCTGCACTTTGGCACGCACCGAATTATGGTTTTTTTTTTATCCCCACCCTACTTTCTCTACACAGAGAGAAATGTTGCCGAAATAAAGTGTTTCTGTTAGTTAATAATCTAATAATAATCTGTAGATATTTTTAAACATTTTAATGCTGTCTGAAATCACTTGTTTAGGTGAATATTGCTTGATTTATGTTTCTTAATATGATTTTAAGATCTCAACATTTGTAGAAAAACCTTTTTAAATATTGCCTTTTAATTTTGTATATTATTTGAGTAGCTAAAAGCCCCTTAAAATGTTTTTAAGTTTTCGGGCAATGATTGCCGAATATAATTATTTAAAAACACTATTGAAAAATAAACTTTTTCTCCCTGTTCAGCTGCAATTTGGGAAAGTTTCCCTGGCATCTCCTTCATGCTAATGATACACAACTAAATGGGGATCGAGGGGCTTTTGGGGGGCTGCTGCGAATGAGATACTTGAGCACGTCGTCCGCCTTTAATACAATGTCTATGCTCGGCGGACAAGAGAAAACAGAAACTCAAGCTGAAGTTGAAACTTAAATAAGCCAACAGCAGAGACAACAGCAACAACAACGACAGCATTGAGGACAGTTGTGTGCGGTTAATGTAACTATATACGGGCACTTGACGTCCTTGCCAACATATCGCATGACTTGTCACCCAGTGGATAGGATGAGCGGTACGAGATACGAATAATTGGATCTAAAAACGAAGGGAGGATGGTGTCCTTTAAAATGCCACAAAAGTTACACAGAATCCGTCAATTGAACAAAATTGCATCAAAAATAATTGCTTGTAAAAAAATGTTTTTTTCTTTTTTGTTTTACAAAGATAAACATCTTTAAAGCTTACTGTGGAAAATAATGTATAGAATATATTTCAGTGTTTGCTTTTTGTTAGTTTAAAATATACAGCAAATATTATTAAATTTTGTTCATTAACAATTAATAGCAGTAAACAGTTTAAGTAGTAAAATCACATACATATAATTATCTTGTAGTTTTTACATAGCTTCTTTTAATCATATCTCTTATTCATTTTAAGTGTCAAGACTTTCAGTTAAAATTTTTTAGATGAACCAGTTAGCACATGCAAACTATTTTTGGGACTCAACCAAAAGATTTGGGAAAAGTTGGGAAAAACGGCTACAGACAACGAACTCAGTGTCATTCTGTTTATTATGGAAAGTTAGTGTTGGTTTTGCTTGGTTAGACGTGGAAAGTTTCAGAGATAATTCAATAATGGATTCGCATGCATTTGCTTTAATTTCATTTCGTTTCAAAACTTTCCAGGGCCACGCTTATATTTTTTTTTTTTTGGTTTTTTTTAGAAGTTTTCCATTTGTGTGTTAATGCCACAAGATGACAGAAAATTTTAATAAACTTTTTCGTGTGTGTCGGGCATAGAAATGTGTGTTCAAAAAAATAAACTTTGGGATAAAAGGAAAGGGAAAATAGAAAATAAAGGGGAGAACGCACCAGAGACCAGGCCAAAAGTGAAAGATGATGAAGGCAATTTATTCGAACCCTTAAGCCTTTGATGGGAATGGGGAGCGCCTAGACAATGCTCACATATGCGAGCCTGCCGAAGGCTTAATTGCTGTTGTTTGTCTGAGCCCTGCCCTGCTCCTTCTTGGCCTATTAATTTGGCTAAAAGTTGGCCCACAGGGATGAAATTAGAGATAGACCGAATCGCTTTGTTTTTATGCATTTGCTACGTGATTTAATTAGTTGACGCTGTTTGGCAAATTACCCGACGCCCGACTTTTGGCTAATTACCAGGGCATTATTAACATATTGCCATTGCCATTGCCATTGCCAGGGGATATGGCATTGGGAGGAGCGAAACGATAACGATAAACATCGCCGATAAGCAGCAAGCCATTGTGTCTCTATCCGGCTTCTATTTACCATGCAAATATTGGCCAAAGACAAAGTAACAGATTCCAAAGACAGACAATGCCAATTCCCAAATAAATAAGGTAAGGCGAGGCAACAGGAATCGGCATTCAGCATTCACCATCAACCATTCACCATTCCGTGGGAACGGGCAAAAGACAATGGCGGATGGGTGGTCCACAAAAGGACCAAGGACGACGGCATTTTACGGGTTCTTGGGGCAATCAGCACGCAGCCAAACGAGAGGGAAATCAAAGATTTGCCAATCAAAATTCCTCAGCAATTTGTGTCGACTTTTTATTTTAGCAATCTGTGCAAGGATGGCAACAGGCTGAAGCAGGAGCTCGGCTAAGTCCCGCAATCCCTCACAAATGCGGCAAAAGCAACCACGCGGCGTATACTTGATTTCTAGCTTTGCAATGCCCATTGCAGTGTCATTTACATTATTTTTAATTATGCATGTTTTTGCATTTTATTTTATAATTTCAGTAATTAATTTAATGTTATAAAATGTCATAGCAATTGACTAAACATGACAATAATGGTTTCACAGCTTTGTTTAAGAAGCTATCATTAATTGATTCAAAAATCTAAATTGTAAGTTCCAATAATTTTTAATTTTGATAAAATATATAAATACAATTTTTTCACAATTTGTTAATTACTTTGTATTTTAGCTATTTGGCAAATTCAAAAAAATTATTTAATAAGATAATTTTTAAATTTATTATTAAAATGTAAATCCTTATCAGTTGTATACTTTTAAATTAGTGGCCAGTTTCCTAAGCTTTTACTATTTGAAAAACTCCTCTAATGCAATGTCATAACATGTTGTTATTTTGATTTTATTAACTTTACATTTTTTAATTAGTTCAAATTATTTACATACTTAATAAGGAATTTTTATTAAAAATACTCTCTAGTATTTTAAATCTGTTTCTTTTTTTCAATTCGCTTCCCTTAATTTCTTTTTATTGCTTTTTTATATGTTATTTATTGGATTAATTTACGGCTTTGGTTGGCCAATTGTCAATTAAGCTATTTGCGCATTTTTATTTTACACTCACATAAGTTCCGCTTTTACTTGTTTATAACACCGAAAAAAAAGATATAAAAATATTTCAATGGGCGCGGTTGATTAATGTAATTAAAGTTGCATTTTCCAGTGATTTTGTAGTCTTATTAATTTTTTGTTTTTTTTTTTTGGAAAAGCAATGAGCGCGTGACTGGGAAGAATTTGAAACGGGCAACGACGATCACCGACGAGATGCGCCAGGATTCAAAGGAGCAACGAGGACCAGCGACGCGATTTGCGCTCGCGCCTTTTCCGTGCGACTTCAGCGGAGCGACTTTAGCAGCTGGCGTTTTGGGCAGAACTGAGCGAAGACGCTGCGGAAAATCGGAAAATCGCACACGCACATGTCGCCCGTTGCCATTCGACATTTTCCGAATTATCGCAGCAGCCGCGCGCTGGCGAGCTTTCAAAACATCCGCATGAAAGCTGCCGCCTGTTTGTGGCACCCAAGCTCTGCCCGTCACGTGGAAAATCAGAGGGCAGCGCCAGGAAAAACGCGGAAAGCGCCGAGCAAAACAAAGTTGCCGAAAGCAAAATAAAGACGAAGTTGAACAGAAGCCGCTGGCAACTCAGAACAATTTTTAAAAAATATGTGGACAGTTTTTTATAACTTTCAGGGTCTGAAAATAATCGTTATTTTAGACTTTTAGTCTTATAGGACTACTAGGAAATAAAAATAATTTTACTCTTTATAATAAAATTAAGTCAGCAAAATTTGAATACACTTAAAATTACCCCTTATCAAAAATTCGAAAATCGGTCAAAAAATTAAATTTTCTAAAAACCTCTTGCAATCGATTGTGTAGGTTGTCAGCTACACAAAACAGTCATTCTTTTCGCTGTGCGTCTTATTTTGGCAAAGCTACAACAAAAAAACCCTTAAAAAATGTGTTTTAAATATATGTTTTTGATACAAAAATCCAGAAAAAAACAACTTGTTTTTTCAGTTTTTTAATCACAACCCTTGAAAATAATGGTCAGATGTTGGAATGTCATACCTCGTTGAATTCGTTACTAAATTTCCAATCGAATGGTATACTCAGATCAAAAAGTTTATTTTGGGCCATATTTGGAAAAAATCAAGTGTTACCCCTTATCAAAAATTCGAAAATCGGTCAAAAAATTAAATTTTCTAAAAACCTCTTGCAATCGATTGTGTAGGTTGTCAGCTACACAAAACAGTCATTCTTTTGGCTGTGAGTCTTATTTTGGCAAAGCTACACTAAAAAAACCCTTAAAAAATGTGTTTTAAATATATGTTTTTGATGGCCAAAATCCATAAAAAAACAACTTGTTTTTTCAGTTTTTTAATCACAACCCTTGGAAATAATGGTCAGATCTTGGAATGTCATACCTCGTTGAATTCGTTATAACATTCCAAATTAAGTGGCACCCACAGCTCAGTTTTCTAAATCAATCTAGAATGGACAGTTTTGGTCCTCCTCCACTTTTAAACTTTTCTAAATTTGATTCGTTATAAAAGCCATTCTTCGTCGTGTCATTATTGTTTACAATTATTAGGTGCGCCAATGGGGTGGTTATAAAATTATTTAGAGACCTCTGCGGAAGTGCCGGAAAAATTTACAGGCTCAACGTGTCCTAACGCTAGCCCCGCTCCCCCCTTCCCGAAACCACCCCTTGTAGGCTGACTTGGCTAATGGACAGCTGATGGCGAAAAGTGGGAAAAAGTGGCATGAAAGCGACTTCTGCGGTTGCCTAGGACTTCCAGGCGACCGACTCTTCTGTGCCCATCTAGCGATGCCATTATATTGTCATGAATATGACAATATGCAATTCCAGACCACCAGTTCGGCTTCAGGAATCACCATGGAACCCCGGAGCAAGTGCACCGAGTTACTCAACATATTTTGGATGCCTTCGAGAATAGACAGTACAGCTCTGCTATCTTCTTGGACGTAAAATAAGCTTTCGATAGAGTGTGGCACGATGGCTTGCTATTTAAGCTGAAGACTGTCTTGCCAACTGCGCAGTATCTCCTTCTTAAAACATATCTGCTGGATAGAAGCTTTATGGTTGAAGTGAGAGGCGAAAGATCATCTATCCGATGCATACGAGCTGGCGTACCACAAGGTAGTGTTTTGGGTCCTGTGCTGTACACCCTTTATACCTCTGACTTGCCAAATCCTAGAGACCCGGGTACCCTCCTGGCAATGTATGCTGAGGACACAGCCTTCATCACAAACTCTCCGTGTCGAATCGAGGCGTCCAGAATTACCCAGAGCTTCTGGGACCTGTACAGCGAGTGGACGAACAGGTGGAATATAAGTTTAAATTTGTCTGTATATTAATATTGTTAAATTTAAAATTTTAAATTTTAAAAAGCGACTATTCATAATTCAGTTTATAAAAATAGGTTCCTTTTCAGAATTTAAGTTTAAAATAAACAAGAACTTCCCTTACAGAGTATAATGACAGAACGTGCCTAATGAGGTAGCTTTTCTTGCCGTTCCTTTTAAAGTTTTTTCCCTCTTGCATTTCGTTTTTAAGTTTTAACCGAGTCGAGTCAGCAAAGGCGTTGAATGAAAAATGCAGACGATGGACATTTAATGGAAAGAGTTTGGAAAACTTGGTTAGGTATACAAAGTCATGGAGATGACTTAGTATTCGCCTCAGCTTCTGTGTCCTCGCAGACAATAACTTTTGGGTGCACCTTAAAAAATCACTTCATTGGCCTAATTTAAATAAACCTTTTTTTAAGGTTGATTTGTGTTTTCAGATACAATAGCCAATTGGAAAACAAATGGCGAAACATATGTCGAATTGCTCCTTTTTATGTTAAATATCTTTATATTTTAAGGAAAAATATTTATCCATTAAATTTTGACATTTCCACAAAAGTATATAAAACATAAATTTAAACGTTTTGGTTAGGTAACTTTTTAAACATCTTAAAAATGTTGCACTATTTTTATGCCCTTTTTAAGAACTAATTGCCTAGACTTTTCTTTAGATTAGTTGAATATAGATGTTTGTTATATATTTTTTGTTTAACATTTTGTATAAATCTACAGAGTAAAACAATTTGTGGGAAAATTTGATTTTTGTTGGCAGCAATTCATTGAGTTAATTAATTACACCGTTTAGCTTTCTTATACCCTCTGGGTATTATGAAGTCGATTACCGCCCATTTCCACAGCGCGTACGTGCTCTTATAAGGCTTCTTTTTTTCTGGGGAGGAATGAATAATGTGCACCTGTGCGAAAAAAGGGCATGCTTGGATAGTGGGGTATGAAACAACCCCCTGGAGGGCCAAGGGTTAACCAAAGCCGTCGATCAACCGCCGCCGTTTGTTTGTTTGTCCTGACTTCGCTCGCATTTAGCATATTTCATGGTCCTGCGTCCTGCGCCATGAAAAATCCTTTATGGCAAGTGAATGGAATAAGCAAGTAGCCGAGGGCAGCTGTATGAAAGTCATTGCCTACAATGCCGCTCGCTTAGCTTTTCCAAGTTTTTCTTTTCAACTAATGTCTAATAAGCAATTCCCCCCGTTCCTTTTTTTTTGCTGTCAATTGAAAGATTTTTTTTACAAATGATGCTGGCCACGTTTTTTGGACAAGTTTTTTCGGCAATACACACCCCCACGTGAAAAGTGAAAACTCAGCAACAGGCCCGCGGCCAAATGTCGAGAAAGTCTAGGGGGTAATAAATTTTGTTTCGCCAACAGCTTTTCAATGCCATTTCCGAATGCAGTGGAAAAGCCACACATACAACGCTGTGCAACGCTGCGTATGCTTAACGCCCCAAAGCGAAATGATTTATGCGCTGCACGAGGAAAAAAAATGGAAATATTTGAAGAGGTTGAAAAAGAATGGAGCATAAAAGAGAAAGTTGAAAATGGGAAATTGGAGCGGGCAACTTTATGTTTTGAATATTTTTAGCTTTTCTTGAGGAACTTAAGCTCTTAACAGCTTTTCAGGTTTTTCAAGTTGGTAAAAGCTTATTGGCCAGGATTTTCAAACGACTTGAAAGCCTTTTTGATCTGAAACTTTTATAAGCTTAAAGCTTTTAAGGATACAACCTTTGAGCTTTAGCTGAAGCTTTTATTAAAAAAGGCGGTTATATTTCATATGTATATATTTGAATTTAAATTCAGAATGCGATTTAAAAACAAGAAAGCAGCATTGTGTGCATAAAAACTGAATAAAATCTTAAATTTGCGTTAGTTTGAAAACAAATAAGAACCTAAATATTTTTGGCGATTGTTATTTTCCGTATTTTATAAAAAAGTCAAAAGATATAACAATTGCAATTCTTTAACAGCATACAAGTTTGTTACTTCCGAACTCCTCAAACAATTTATCAGTAATGAATTGTCCTACTTTTTACTGCTAATTGCCAACCGCAAATTTGGGAGTGCTATTAAAGTTGACGTTGTAATGTCACTAACCTATAGCTCCTCTTGGAAAACTTTCCGCCATTGGGGTGCGTTTTTCTGTCCGTGTTATCTCTACCGGAAAAAGAATCAACTCCCCAACGACGACTGCCATCAACTGCAGCAGTTTAATTGCAAATTGCAGGGAACTTGCCAGGTCGGGCAATTAGAAAATGGAGGGGTGAGCGAGCGGAATTAAATCAAATTTCTGTGCCGGCTGGTAGCTCATAACTGTGGGGCAAAATGGGTTAAGCTTACACAGAGAGAACTTAGTTTCATAAAATAAAAAAACATATTAAAATAAAAAAACCCAACAGTTATAAAAGATAAAGTATCAATGTATATAGCTAAGAAGAGGAAACAATTTATTTTAAATTCCTAAATAGCCCAGTTAATCAGGCAAAAATTATGCAAAGATTGTTACTTTACTTAGTGTATATTGTTAATAAAACATAAAGAATTTACTTTTCTTATAGTTCCCCAAATTTGAGTTCTCCAATTATTAACATTTTCTTTCAGTGCATGGATATTTTTCCATTTTGGTCGAGCATAAAGACATTTCCGGCGGACAGCTTGTTGCACCCTCGCCGGGAAATGCATTTTCCATGAGCGGCACTCATCACCCCCCCCTTCACGTAGTGTATCCCATAACTATCCCCACACCCACCTCCACCTCCCTCCTCCACCTCCACCTCCCCCTCCCCCTCCACTTCCACCTCCAGCTGCACTATCATCGTCTTCATCATGGGGCACTTGTCTGCCGCTCTTGTGTCGCGTTTCTATTTCTATTTCTATTTCCATCCTCTCCGGCATCCATCCTTTCCATCCTTTGGCAGCTTCCGCAACGCTGACGCACAACGGAGTGTGATTATGCACTGGCAAAAATAGTCTGTAGTGCCAGGAATTTTTCAAAGTTTATAGTTTGTTTTTAATGTGTTGTAATTGACTATTAATTATATAATGTTTAGAAGTCTTTTTAAAACCAGAATAGTTCAGCAATAAAAGCCAATATTTTTCTCAGTGCATGAGAGGGTGTTTTTATGGGACTGGTTAGCGACTTCCTTTCCGCTTGCGTAGGTGTTTCGCTCGTGGCCATCTTTTGGCCTTAGTTTGCCATTTTTCTTCATCTTTTGTGAGCGCTGATGAATTCGTTAGAGGTAACCCCCTCCACCACCCCCATAACCACCCCCTGCCAACCCACCGCCCATGGTCGCACCTTTGGAGCAGTCGTGCGCAGGTTGTAAACAACAGGCGGGCAAAAGAATGGAAACAAAAACCGCAATAAGTGAACATTACAGAGTCGCATCCTTGACGTCAACGGCAGCAGTACAAGCAGCAGGAAAATGCGGGGAAATCATGAAAAACAGGAGAGAAACATCGGGAGATGGAGCAGCCAGAAGCCGCAGGAATGCAAACTGGTGACATACCGGAAGGGAGGCCACAGGAGCCCATGGAATCCGTTGGTTTGCACAGACTTAAATCGCATAAAATCACAGGAAACACAAACAAACAATTAACATTCCAAAAAACATTGTTTGATAATGGTTAATACAAAAAATCCTCTGCAGTTAGAATTTTTTATTTACAGTGTCTTGTAAATATTTGTATATAGTTTTACATACATCCAGCTGGATTTGCCTTAAAAGTCTCCGACTTCAGACTACAAAATATGGCAACAATTATACAAATAGCCTTTATATTCTGGCTGTTTCAGCACATTCCATCGGCTCAAATGTATCGTTACCTCAAGGATTCCGGCGATAATTTCGGGCACCTAAGGCCCAGGTTATTCAATCAGAAGAAGCAAAGGAGCTGGGACCACGGAGAGTTCGAGGATCAGGCTCAAGATCCGTTTCCAATCAGTTCGTGTTTGGACTCGCAATCGAGCATCTGCTCCGCCGAGAATCCCAACGATGTGAGATACGAGAAGAACCATGGCTGCAAGAGTCCCAAGAAAGTGGTCAAAGACGAGGACGATGACGAGGATGCCGATCCTGCGGCCAATAGCGATGACGCTGATATGGATAATTGCAAGGACGACGACGAAGGCGACGATGAGAGCGATCAGGATGGCAGTGAGGTCAGTGCGGGGGACGAGGCCTTCGTGGCCAGGATCTCCTGTCTGCTAAGGGCTCTCGAGCAGCACACCAAGTCAATGGCCGACAATCTGAAGACCCTGCAATCCCGCCTGGCCAAGAGCACCAAGACCCAGAGCACCACATGCAGGAAAAACAATTTTGGCACCCTGCTCTCGGCACATCCCAAGGCGAAGTGGTCCAGGAAACCGATGGCCTTCCGAGAACCAGATCAGTGTGCTCAGGATGGAATGGCTCCCGAGGTGAAAGTGGAATCCCTGGACCACCAGCCAGAGGCATTGGGTATTAACACCGCCGATGGGGAACATCGAATGCTCCTGCCGCCTCTTTTGAAAATCATTCAAAGTCCAGCACCCCAAAAATCGCATTTGCAGAGTCGCCAGGACATCACAGGCTCCAAGTATTTGCTGCCCACACGGGAAGTTGCCGGTCGGATTGAGGCTCAATCAAAATCCCACTTCGACGAGGACACTCAGCTGCAGTACGAGGAGTACGAGGCTAAACTGAGGCGTCTGATGGCCAATCGGGATGCCATCGAGAGGAAAGTGAAGAGCTTAACGGCCCCACAGCAGGGGGAATGTATTTAGAACCTATACTCTATTTCAAAGCTATCAATAAAATGTATCCTATTAAATACAAACATATCAAACAGACTATTATTTACTTGTCAGATTTTAGCCTACGGAAAAGAAAGTTTTTGTTACTGCTGTCAGTTCAGTTCAAAAAAGATTAATCGCAGTAGACTGGCTAACTCCTGACAACTTAATTATTCTACCCTATTTATTCTATCTGGAGTTTTCAGTCCGACAACTTAGCCAAAATGACTTCCATGAATTTACTGGTGATTATCTACGTGTTTATGCTGATTGGCGGCTACTTGCAAGTCGATGGAAGACGCCGTTCCAACGATAGACACTTCTACAATTACGACGATGAAACGGATAACTTTGAGAGAGAGTCGGATTACAAGTCACTGGGCGAGGATGATTTCTCCAAGAGTCTGGAGTTCCAAGCCCCGTCGGAGTCGCAGTCTGACGATGATGAAGATACCTTCGATGAGTCCCTGGACAACGATGATCTGGAGCAGTTGGACATGGACACAGGCATTATTGGGAAGAAGAAACAAGCTCAGCACAAGTCTGGGAGTAAGTGGGCCAAGTCGTGGAACAAGTTAGAGAAAAAAGAAAAGGGAAAATTGAACCAAGCTGGACAGATCGATTTCGACTTCAAGATGAATGACGATGAGGACGATCATCAGCATTAAGAAACAGACACAAACAATTTCCACCAAACAAAACATTTTCTTTTAAAGACCCCTTTTTGAATAATTATGTTAATAATTTTATTTGTCTAAAAATACAGAAATACACTATAACACCTCACAATTTGTTTTAATATTTATTGGGATAAGTACGGAATGCATCTAGAAAAGTAGAAATGGCTAAATTCCTAATGTTGAAGTCAGAATTAAGTAGGAATTTAAATTTTGTTATAACTCTTGAATGAGCTTTTTCCGAATATTTGCTTAAATTTAAATCCGAAATGTGTGTCCACATGCGAGGAAACCTTCAATTTGTTTCGTAACTCTCTGCCACATCATCGAGTCGACTCAAATTTGACTGATTTTGTTGAGTTCCTGTTGAGTCAGCTGGAAGTTTTCCCTGGCTCCCTCGTTCTTTTGTTCCGACTGTCAAATGGATCCAAATCGGAGCTGGAAAACTTTGGCGGAGGTGTCAGAGTCAGTCAATCATTCAGTGCACCCGCCTGCAGTCCCTTCCCTTCGCCGCATCCCAGCTGAGTTCTGTCAAATTAGTGCAGCCTATTTGAAATGGCACAGTTCTTCCTTTTCTTGCCACGCCCTCATTTTCCGCCTCCGCCCACTAAGTGCGGAAAAGCAGGAAAATGGTTTCTGCTGTGTGTGAGTTTTGGCAAAGGGAATGTGTAATAAGTATAATCGGCGCCTAAATATTCTTAGATAATTATATAGAATGTTTACAGCAAATTAAATTTTACATCATTTATTGGTAATTATTTTGGTACAATTTTAGACATTACAAATTCTCCAAAATTCTCCATTTTATGCTAACTAATAAAAATAGCTTAATTAGCTCATTGGCTAAATAAAAATGTCGTTTTATTACAAATTAAAACAAGGTTTTTGAACTACAAAATTAAGTAATACAATATAACAAATTATTTGATGAAACAAAAGCAAGATTGTATAGACCTTTAAAAAGAGTATTTCTAAACTTTCATCGAACTTGTCCCTTTGTATGTGTGTGTGTGTGTGTGTGGGGGGTGTGCCTTTCGAATGTGTGCGTGGGAGGGCATGTGTGAGAGGTTGTGGGTTTTCTTATTTGCCAACCGCTTGTCGCTCGAGTTGCCCAAAATGGCTCAAAGCAATTTTCAAATTGGTTTCACAATCACAACGAAATCGATTTGCAAACATACACAGCCCCTCAAAAATCTACAACAAGTGCCACGCCCATTTTGGGCCAGGACATGTCCTGCAGTTGATGTTGTTCTAGCTACAATTATGTCCGGAGCGTAGTTAAAATGTTTATGGCCAACGTCAAGGAACCGTCAAGGATTTGCTGCTCGGATTTGCAGCGATTTATTTCCGCTGATAAAGTGCGATTTGAAAAGCGATTTACGCAAACAAATCTCTCTTTTGTCCGCTCAGCAGCTGATTGGTTTTATGGCTATGTCAATTGTTTTGTCGCCTTTTCTTCGCCTTTTTTATTTGTTGTGTTCAGTTTTATGAGGGGTTTTGTATTGGGTTGCTTGCCCTTATTTCTGGCGTTTTTCTTCAGCGGCATGAGTATAATAACTTATCGAGGGCTCAACGCTTGGCTGGCTAAGCATCTACAACTTTCCTGTCGGTTTTTATTAAATTTTTGCGCCCGCGACGTTTAATAAACGAGAAATAGCTGGCATAGCATAGCGCCACATGGCGTATACTTGATGTGTCAAGCGCGGGCAGCGAAACGAGAGAAATGCGAGAACCGCAGCTTAAATGCCAGTTTAAAGAGGATCGCAGGACGCAATGTGTGCCATGTCGGTCGAAACTGAATTATGAATGAACGAAAGGTGGAAAAAAAACGTTGGCAACGTTTAAAACTTAGAGAAAAATTATACAAAAAATTATTATAAACTATTTCCAAACTAAATTGGTATACAAGTTAGTTACTTAAAATCTTAGTGGTAAGCGAAAACTTTCAGAAAACCAAAAAGACTATTGGAGCTTGGGAATTTACAAACTGGTCTTAAGTTTCACAAATCATTTTTAATGACACAAAATAATTAGTATTCTTTATGTGGGTCTAGCTTAATTTATTTTAGCAATCTTTTGAACTTTAACAAGCAAATACATAAATAGAGGCAACAAACATATTTTGTTTTCATCAAATCTTTAATAACTTTATTTTTTAAAAGTGCAGGACAGAATCCTTGCCTGCCTTGCACTTTGCACTTGTCTCGGCAAGGTCAGTTAGAGGGGGTGGGCCTGGGTGGTTTGAGTGGGCTAAAAAAGGGGGGTATGGTGCGGTGCGGTGCTTCTCGTTTGCTGCTGCTCTGAACTTGAACTTTGTCAGACCGAAAACAGATGCTCGCTGTCTGCTAAGTCGGCTTTAATTATGGCATACAACACTCTGCAGCTCAGGGTGTTTGCAAAATAATAGGACGAGGGGGTTGGTGTGTCAGGTGGGGGCTTAAAAAAAACGGGGGAGGGAGGGGAGGTTAAAAAAATATTCAGGTCTTCAGTTACCGCCGAGCAATTAGAGGCGAGGCTACAAATTCTTCACACGCGCCGCACATAAATTCGCTGGCCAAGAAAAGAGACACACACACACACACAAAGAGCCAATGAAAGAGACAGAAGATTTGGGACAGGCGCCGGTGAAAGAGATGGATACAAAAAGAGATGGAGATGGCGACAAGAATTCCTTGCATTCTGAGCCATATTTTCCGCTATTTATTTAAGGCCAAAACTTTTCCCCTCTCATGAACAACAAGTGAAATATGATGCCTTCGCGCCTTACCTTTGCCCCCACCCCCTCCCCTCCCCCACTACCATTTTACCATATATATTCGGTCCAACATAATCATATTCATGACAATATAATGGCATCGTTAGATGGGCACAGAAGAGTCGGTCGCCTGGAAGTCCTAGGCAACCGCAGAAGTCGCTTTCATGCCACTTTTTCCCACTTTTCGCCAACGGCTGTCCATTAGCCAAGTCAGCGAGTCCGCCAAAAGTCGGCCTACAAGGGGGGTGGTTCCGGGTACTTTCTGGTTGAGGGGAGTGGGAAGGGGGGCTAGCGTTTTCCGCAGGGGCAACTTCATAAATTCGGCGGACTGTCAGGACACGTTGAGCCTGTAAAGTTTTCCGGTGCTTCCGCAGAGGTCTCTAAATAATTTTATTACCACCCCATTGGCGCACCTAATAATTGTAAACAATAATGACAAGACGAAGAATGGCTTTTATAATGAATCAAATTAAGAAAAGGAAGTTTAAAAGTGGAGGAGGACCAAAACTGTCCATTCGAGATTGATTTATAAAAATTAGCTGTGAATGCCACTTAATTGGAGATGTTATAACGAATTCAACGGGGTAAGAATTTCCAAGGGTTTTGATAAAAAAAACTGAAAAAATAAACGCATTTTTTATGGTTTTTTTGTTGTAGCTTTGCCAAAATAAGACGCATAGCGAAAGGAATGATTGTTCTGTGTAGCTGACAACCTACACAATCGATTCCATGAGGTTTTAGTAAATTTCATTTTTTGACCGATTTTCGCATTTTTCATAAGGGGTAACACTTGATTTTTTGCCAAATTTGGGCCGAAATAATATTTTTGAGCTGGTACAACCAATCGATTGGAAATTTTGTAACGAATTCAACGAGGTATGCTGTTCCAAGATCTGACCATTATTTCCAAGGATCTTGCTTAAAAAACTGAAAAATTTTTCCGGATTTTGGCCATAAAAAAATGTATTTAAGACACATTTTTAAAGCGTTTTTTGTTGTAACTTTGTCAAAATAAGCCGCACAGCCAAAAGAATGACTGTTTTGTGCAGCTGAGAACATATACAATATATTCCAGGAGGTTTTAGAAAATTTCATTTTTTGACCGATTTTCGCATTTTTGATAAGGGGTAACACTTGATTTTTTTCAAAATATGGCCCAAAATAAACTTTTTGAGCTGAGTATACCAATCGATTGGAAATTTTATAACGAATTCAACGAGGTATGACTTTCCAAGATCTGACCATTATTTCCAAGGGTTTTGATTAAAAAACTGAAAAAACCAACTGTTTTTTCTGGATTTTGGCTATCAAAATCACATTTTTTAATTTCAAATTATATTTATTAAACCCAAATTGTAAGCTACTGCTTTGTTAACTTTATACTTCCGGGACACTTTAAATATTAATAAAGAAAAATATTTCTTATACTTACCGAATGCTGCTTGTTTCATTTATTTTCAAACATTTATTTTTTTTTGTCATTTTGTGGGAGTATTTTTGGTTTTAAATATTTTTGGTGTGACACATATACACATAAGTACATACATATATACATACATATATATATTTCGGGCGTGTGTGTGAGTGTTGTGGGTGTGTGCGTGTTTTCGAGGGGTTGGCGGGGGGAGTAGAAGAGAAAAAGAAAAAAATATATAAATTTTTTCATATATATATAAATATTTATCAAATGATTGCACATTTAACATGATGAGATTTATCTTTTACATATTTCATTTTGTGGGAAATTCGGGAAACATGAGATGGGCTTTGTGTTAGTGTGTGTATGTGTGTGTGCGTGTGTAGATATCATGCATGAAGCTAGAAAGAGAAAAATACACTAAAACAACAAACATAGATGGGAAATTTCTAGGACTTACCTGGGTCAAAAGTCACCGGCAGAGAAAATCTAATAAAACGAAAAAGCTTTTGACAGGCAATCAGGGGCTGCCGCTGGCAGCTGTTAAACGCGCACATCTATTGATTTTGACAATAAAATATGCGTTTTAGAATCGAGATTTGCACCCCTTTTGCTGCTCCAAAACAGAACAACAAAGGAAGTTGCGGTCGGCAGACCGATGTTTACATACCCTTACAAAAAAAAAACATTAATTTAACATTTAATTCAGACAGATTATATTGCAAGCCATCGTTCTGTTTGATAGTGTGGTCTGAAAACGAACAGATCAAAACTACTATTTTCGTAGAAAATGTGTGCGTTACAAACTTCTGGTCAAAAGTACAATACCCTCTGAAAGCATGAAAAAAGGGGTGAAAAAACCCGAAACTTTATTCGATTGTTTGGCCCTCTGTTTCTGTTTCAGTTTCAGTTTCATTTCATTTTTCGTCTCAGTCCGCCTGTTGCCAACCAAACCAAATGTCACGTTTCGTTTTTATTTCAATTTGCAATGTGAGCAGGGAGGGCCTCACAAATCTGATTTTGAACTCAATCAAGCGTGCAGGGCTTCGACTAACAGTTACGGCTACGCCACGCCACGCCCCTTTCACGCCCCTCCGGCACGTTAAAACCACCGGAAAACCACAGTGGTGCAGCTTAATTGCGTAGCAATTTAAAAATGTCTTTGAAAAACAATCATAAATGAAGAAAAAGAAAATCCAAAATTACAAAAATATTTGAAAAAAAAAGATTCCAATTATAACAAACCACATTTGCCTATTGCTATCTTCAGTTTAAAAATTTATTTAACAACTTTAGACTGTTTTTTAATCAGTAAAAAAAATCAGTTACTTTTTAAATTACATATTTTTACAAAAAAAATGAAATCCAAGAAATTGTAAATAAAGTTTCTGTTATCTTTAAGACTTCCTTGAGTTTTTTAAAGGTTTTCTCTAGATTGGCTTGATGTTTTCTTAACTGATTTTTGAATTTTAAGCCCGATTTGGTGCTATCTTCAACAAACTTGTAATTTTGTATCACTCATATTGAAAATAGATGATATATTTGCCAATTTCGCTTCACTGTGGCGTTGATTTAACGCATTCGCGTGTGTTCATGTCCCTGACAATGGCTTTGGCCTGGATTTTGGTTACTGCCAGTGGACACAACGTGCAGTGCTTTTGATTCGATTAACACCGCTCTGTTGCCAGATCAATGCCAAAACCCCTTACCAATTCCCAAATGGGGGCAACAAATATGCCACTGCCATCAGATGCACTCATCATCCCGTTACCAGAGGCCAGCAAACTCAATCATTCATGCAACACCGAAATGTTGCCGGTTTTGTTGTTTGCCAGCCGTGTGAATCTGGTATTTGGTATCTCGTATCTCGTATCTCGCATCTGTCCAATATTCGGCCAAGTCGCCCATTGGTTAGTTTATGGGGCGACCTTGCCACCCACATTGCAAATCAATTTGGCAAATGGCACTGTACATATCATACATATTTGTATTCCAAGGCCAATGTTGCCTATCAGAAATCAGAAATTCGAAATCATTGCGCTTCGATTAAAACTGTTTGCCCATCTTGTAAACATTTCTATAACACGCTTTTTGCGGTTGCATTGGTTTTGGGGATGTGGAAAATGTGTGGCTGCCTGTCGATGCACAAGATTAAAGATTTTTCGATTTCCTTCGCCAACACACAACTAGAAAAACATGAGCGCACGGACGAAATCGTTTTCCTTTTAATATTTTCCCATTTGCTTGAATCACATGAAATGTGCGGTCTGTCGTCTGAGGACTTTAAAACACTCTTTAGATTTCCCACAAGAGTCTCTAGTTTTCGCTTACTTTCTGTATTGTACGTTAAACTTTTGGAAAAACAATTGATTTAATAAACTGGTTGGATATATAATTTAATTATTTCCTTTAAAATGCGCAAGCTGTGATACAACTTTTTATTCATTTTGTCAACAACAACAGCATGTTTGAATATAAAATTAGATTTTATAACTGAACTTGTTAAAAATGTGTATTTTAAGTGCCAATTATTTTGTTTATATACATAAAATAGGGCACATCTTCTCTTGCCTGGATCAAATATGTACATAATTCCATAGAATTTACACAAATACCGATAATTCGGCAAAATGTTATAGCTGGCTGGCAATTCTTGAAAATTCCAAAGCTGCAGACAAAGTTGGTCCTCGATCGATGAAAGCCGCTTAGCAGAGGATGGGAAAAATGCAACTGCATCGCCTTTTTTTTATCATCCTTTCTCGGAATAAAACCCCCACTTTCCTCCACACATGTTCTTTTTACGCTTTTATGGCACATAATCAAATGGTTGGATTTGGCTGTTTAATGAGCTTGTTCCACACATACATACATACCCGTACTATATATGGTAGATATAGAAGACATAAAAAATATCAAATTACCACTGAATGGCAAACTAAAGAGTGGTCTCGTCCGGGGGTTTTTTTGAGCTGGGGCGCTAATCCCCTTTCGCTTTGCAGTAAAATTTATGTTCGCATTTTATTGGTTCTAAAAAAAATTAAGGAAAATGTCTGGGGGAAATGGGGAAAAAGCAAAACATGCACACCAAGATGGAATGGGATATGAGTAGGAGTCCGGGCAAGAGCTTTATTTTTAATTTGATTGAATTCCGTTTCGCTGAGGTTCTAATTAAAAAGGGAAACAATAAAGTCCGAATGCCTCGTATTTGCTTTTGGGAAGAGGCCACTAAACAATTATGGAATTTACATTAAATATTTAAAAACAGTTCTACTAGGCTTTTCTACTAATATCCTATTTATATTGTTATACAATTTTTTTAAAGATGTCTTTGACCTAATATTATTTATTATACAAAAGAAACTTAATATTAACTAAAATCTGTTGTTTTGGTTCGAATTATAATTTCTTTTCACGGTAAACATGTCCTTGTAATTAATATCAATTGTTAGAAAATAATTGAGTTTACAGAATAATTTGTTTGCGCACAATTACATAATTTTTTTGTAATAGCAAATTATTCTAAAATATATTATTTATATCACGGATTTGCAGGCGAGTCCAAGCGAAAGTTTTATTTATAATTTGATTGAATTTTATTTCGTTGGCTTTTTAATTAAAAAGGAAATTGCAATAAAGCCCAACTTGCACTTACTTTCAGTTGTTTTGTGGCTTTTCCCCCGCAATTTATGTGCTCGCTTACTAACTTTCTGCTGTTGCGGAAAAACTAAAATGGAAATTGTGTGCATTGTGTTGAGGGCGGCAGTCGGCAAAAACCGAGAATGCGGAAAACAAGGAACAAGAGCCGGCCGCTTAATTAACATTGGGACCAAGTTGGAATCGAGTTGGCCACATCAAAGCGGAAAACTCTCATTATCAGTTAAGGTCTTGGTCGAATCGAAAGCGATTCGACACAAGGTTGCCAAGATTTAAATGATATTTTTGGCCATTTTTGCAAGGAGAAATATTGTCAATTAAAAAGACAAAGGCATAATAAATTGTCTATGGCAAAGGCTTCAGATTTCAATTAAAACTTGCCTCAATGGAAGAATATTCTAGTCCATTTAAAACGGTAACTAGGGGTGATATTTAAAACACGAACAAAATGTTTGGCTCGTAAGCATAAGCTCAAATCTTCAAAATAAAGAAAAATGTTTAATGCTACTGGAAAAGCTATTTCATATACATATTAATCCCATAATCATAATTAATTATGAACCTCAGTTTAATGAAGTAAAAAACCATTGTTTATAAAAACCAAATTAAAGCCTTATTTTGTTAGGCAAAATTTTGCAAGTGCACCAAAAAGCAAAAACTATCTGATATTGTCAAATTAAAATCAGATTTACTTATTAGCATGTTCAAATTAATTAGCAGAATGATTTTACCTTTGTCTCATTTGTGGTCACCTCACCTTCGTCGACGATGTTGTGAATGTTCAGAACCATTTTTCATTCGCACTAATTTCATTCGACATTGGTGTTTTGTATTAATTATAAGGTATCGCTGGGCGAAAGTGGATTAAAGTGTAAAGCTTTGGCCAAGCTGGTCGAAAGGCAACTGACTGGCCAAAAACGCAGTTCATTCAAATAAATAGCAGATATCTATCGATACACCTTCGAAATATAGGCGGAAAAAAAGGGGAAATACTTACGCTTTTGGTAGGAAACTTAAACCTAGGCTAAAATGGCTATAAGCAATCGATGTATTTTAGTTATAGGAGAAAGTGAGAGAGCTTGCAACTACTTTTTAGCTAATGACAAAAATTGAGTGAGCAGAGCAAAATAGCAGAGGAAATTTTTGTTATATATTTTTTTTTGTTTTGTTGATTGTTGACGCCCACTAAAGCCGTTTCAACTAGTCAAAGTATTCGAGAGGTAAAGTGTGAACAGAAAAAAGTAGAGGAAAACGAAAGCCAAGCCAAATATTTGTCTAGCTAAAATGCAAAAGGCAACGAAAGTTATGCGATTCAGTTTGGTTTGCCTTCATTCTTCTCAGTTTATTTGATACCCTTGCAGATTTTTATTTAAATTTAATTTAATAATTTCTAACCGAATTATTTTAATTTAATAAACACAGGTAAGTTAGCCAAATTTTCCAAAAAAAAAAGTTTCTGTTCGTCTATTTTATATATGCAAACAAATTTGAATTTGAACTTTTTAATTGACGTAAACACAAAATTTATTAAATATTGTTTCGGATAAAAACACCTAATAGATTTTTATTTATTTATTTATTTTGAAATTACTATTTTGAAGTAAAAGTAAAGGTGATACAAGATAACCTCTATTATAAACAATTAATTTAAACAATAAATTTAACATCATTTTGGACTGCTTTTTCGATGGCTTATTTTTGTTTCCGCAAGGGTATTCAGAACTTCAACTTTTCTCGTTCTTGGATGTTGGCTTGTTTATTTACTTTTTGGTAGTGAACATCACGCACTTTGCTACTTAGTGAGGGGAAAATAGTCAATGTTTTTGTATGTGGTTTTTCTGTTTGTTCGGATGAGGGGCAGTGGGTGGTGATTCATGGGCGACTGGGAGTTCCCGGTTCATCGGTACGCTACTCACCCCAATCCTGCCGAGCAGCAGGGCGTCCATTTCGCCACCGTTTTGGGCCACCGGAACTGTGGTTATCACCGATATGGTCGGCTCCTGCTGTCCACTCAAATCGACCGACATGCCGCTGATTTTATTCAACTATATTTCTCGATCGTCGTACTTTAACCGAAGTATTATTGGGCGACGGTTATGGTTATTATTTAACGACTAGTGCTGTTATTGTTATTATTCACTTTGGTGGCTCAGTCGTCGTCGTTTGGCAATGCGGAGAACAAAAGCTGCAGCAAAATTCCACAAATGGATGGAACTTTTAATTGATTTACTAATTGCTAGTGACAGCTCGGCAAAGAAAAAGTGAATCAAAGCCCAAGTGGAATATTCAACTATTAATTGGCATTGGCGCGTGCCGATGGCCCGCACAAGTTGGCCAACAAACAAGAGTTGCCAATAACAATTAGGGAAAACTGACGCGGGCGCAAAAAATATGATTTTATGGTCAACTTTTGTGGCAATAAAAGCAATCAAATTCCAGTAGGCCAAGTTGGTGGACAAAGTACTGAAGAAGTTGGCTTACACTTATTAATCAAAATGTAATCCTTAGAAGATAAACTATTGTTCAGGTTCTTTAGAAATAGATTTGCTATTGTTTTAACAAGAAAGGTTATCTGTAAACCTTCCATGAAAATTTTCATTCATAAAATAACTAGTTTTTAAAATTAAGAAAAATAATCCACTAAAAAGTTTTGAAATTTGACTTTTTTGTAATAAAAAGTATGAAAACAAGAATTTTAAATTAAATAATGTTTAAAGTAGCTAACATTAAGTATTTTTCTCACTCCTCAAAATACTTAAGCCACTTCAAGATTTCTTGGAAAGCAATCAAGTTACATTTAGAGACAGAAAAAATGCACTCCTTTGATCTGATTTTGCGTAATTCAATGCTCAAGGGCATAAATCTCAAATTAACTGAACTTGAATATTAACCCGGCAATTGAATTTCCCGGGAAATTACTCAGTTTCGTCAACGTTGCAGGATAACCCAAAATGCTGACAAATAACAATTCCAATCAGCCGCAATTCTAATTAAACAAGACGAGAGATTCTCGAGGGAGGGACAAAACAGCGAGGAGCAGCGACCCGGCACGTCTGTCAATAAACCCGCGAAGACATATGACAACTGACAGTCCCTATATATGCACAGCTATGTCCAAGACAATAGTGGTTTTGAAATAGAGATTTTTAAAAAATTTGATTTAAACAGGTTACATACAGGTTAAGGTAACAATGTTAATATACTTCAACTCTTTTAGCAAAATAACATTTTTAAATTATATATATATTTTGAATTCTAAAAAAAAGTACGATAATTAAGATTGAGATTTATTATATGAACTTTCTAAGGTTTAATTAAAGTTTAGATTATAAGCAATATCGTTATATGTTATGGTTTTGTTCAGCTTAAATTGGTGCAGATTAATTATATGTAATGCTTTTCAAGACATTATTATTTTGGGCATATATGTAAGCACATATATTTATATAGTACACACCCATATAGTCATATAGCCCAAGGCGGCTGCTGCTGACACGTTGAAAATTCCATTTTCAAAGCTGAAACGTCTGTTGGTCCCCAATGATTATGCCCACCTTTTCCACCTGCACCACGCGTCGTATGCGCAATTTGTAAACGCTGAAAATTTGTATTAACGGCATTACACACGCTTTACGAGCAGCCAGGTAAATGGAATAAAAGCCAGAACGAGCCAACAGCAAGCATGTAACCCACACTGCAAGAAAAATCAAGTGCTTTGCACTAAAAACAACCAGAACTAAAACAACCATTTTAAGTGGGAGTGTTGGACTTCTTTAGGAAATTATAAGTTTAAATATTTTAAAATTTGGGGTGAAAAAATAAATCTTGAAATTTGATTTATACGGCATACAATAATAGTGCGTTTCCAAGTGTCGAAAAGTAATTTAGGAAATATGTTTCAAAGAAAGTATGTTTTTGTATTTTATAAAAGAAAAATCCAAAAATAATGCAACCTAATGCGAGGAGATAGTTTATATATTTAAAAAGTCGCTCCAAATTTCGGGCAGTGCACCTAAGGTGACAACTAAACGGCTGTGAAATTGTATTTGTTTTTTTACATTCACTCGGTGCCGGAGAAAATGTGTCACCTCAACTTGCACAGGCCATCAAAAACAGCATCAGCGGAAAGAAAAGGGAGAAAATAAACTGAACCCAACTTTTCGACGAAATTTTGTTTTGCCGCAAAACTTTTCGATGGTTTTCTCAATGGAAAAATGATTGAGTACATAAAAAGATAAATGCCGGAAAGGTGTAAACTTTCCCCATGAAATTCGCGGTGGCAAGTTATGAAGTGTTCACCGGCGTTCCATCGAAAAGCAATTCGAGTTGACAATTGAGTGATGGCGGTCAAGTGGCGGGGCAAAAGCGTTAAAACTGTCACGAGCCACGCCCACAAAACTGAAAGTCCACCGCCCAAGCGCTTGCTAATTTGGCTTTAATTTGCATTTTAATACGCAATATTCATAATGGGTCCAAGTCAAACAATAAAGCGCATGCGTGCTATGCGAAAAAAACCAAAAAAAAACACAAAAAAAAAGGGGACGCACTCGTATCATCAGCATTAATATGCAAATCAAAAAATGGGCCCAGCAACGCACTGCATACGTAATTATGCAACCGGAACGCGGAAAAACGGAAACAAGGATTCAGATTCAGGTTCGGATTCAGCCAAGTTAAAACCAGATGCAGTCAACGGATTTCGCACATACACACCGTGGGTCGAAATTGGAGTTTTGTGTTTAAATATGAAATTAAATTTTTGGAAAAATTAATCATAGGTAAGAGGTAATTCAGATAAAAAAGTAGGAAAAATAAGTAGAAAATAAATTGCTCGACTTTGAGTTCAATTTATTTCAAACTTAATTAAATCAGAGCAGATGTTATCTGCAGATCACACAATTTTATTTGATTTCGCTTCGAGGTTAACTGAAATTTTATATAAGTAAGAAATTAAGATATGATCCTAGTTGGATGAAAAATAAATTGAAAATTCATTAAACTGAAACTAAGTTCTGAATTTTATTTAATTATTATTTGTTGTCTACATTTTAATTACCAAAATGGAAGCAGGATCTATCTAATAAAAATCGTTGCCTACTTTTTGGGGTGTTTTGTTTTAAAGAAAAACAAAAATCTTGCTAAACTGGATCTAAATCGATTGCTACTAAGGATGGTTATTAAAAGAGTTAAGTGACAAGATAAGATAAGATAATTACCACCATCTAGCAGCGTATTCCCATAGTGCCAGCCATTGAAAGCTTTTAACCGACTGAGGAGAAACGTGGTGGCTCGACAACCAAATGGTTTTGGCCAGTTCAGAAGAAGGTGGTTTGGGAAATTATGCATGAGCGCCTCAGTGCTCCCCAAGTGCAGGACCCCCTCTAAATGCCGGCCATGTGCAATTGAGAGAACGCTTTCAACTGTCAAGTTTCCCATGGAAAATGCAAATAATTGACAGGGAATCCCGCCAGTGCCCATGCCCGAGATTCCGCATTCCCCATTCCCCAATCGCCATTCGCCATTCGCCATTCGCCATCCGCATTCGTATTCCGTTTCCGATTCCAATTCCAATTCGGATTCGGTGGCTTTCTTGTGTACTATATATTTACTTATTTTCTTCCCTCCTTCAAGCGCCATTAGCAGTGGCAAGCTGCTCCTGGCCAGTTCTTAATTTGGCTATATTTTTTTATACTGCCCTACGGCTTTGCCTTCTTGAATAAAATAAAATAAAGAAATGGCCGCAACATAATTTCCGCTTTGGCTGCTTTGACCAACTTATTTTCTTCTCTTTTTTCTGTTTTTTTTGTTTTTTTTTGGCTTAATTTTCCTACGCTTTTCTTCTAATTTTCATTTGAACTTTTCGACATGGTCCTGGAGAAAAATGTTTGGCACGCTTCGTTAGTTAAACACCCCCCCTGCCCGTATGCTTTTCCCTTCTCGGAGGGCGCGAAATTTCCACTTTGTTGGTCTTAATTAAATTGCATTGAGAAGCTGTGGGGGATTCGGGGGCTTAGAAGGAAGCACTTAAAGTGCCAAAGTTGGCGACACTGCGCCTCCTGCGTCGTCTCCCTTTCAATTGCTGCGGCTTCGCTCCGCCAATCGCTCATAATTACAAATGTTCGGTAACGGCCACGCCCCCTGAATAAGGCGCACTTCGATTGAAGTTAAGCTGGAAAATGCAGGGTGAAAAGTGGAGGAGCCACATATCCCAGTAGCCCAGGAAACCGAGTCTAAAGTGCGACAATTAATTTGAATTTCTGACTGCCAATACAAACAGTGGCACCAAAATATCTACTACAGTAAAATAGAAAATTTAAATCTTGAAAAAAGGTCAGTTAAGTATAAAAAAAGTTCAATTTATTTAAGGATATTTTGTACTACAAGAAATTGTATCCTTTGAATAAAAAACAAATTAGACATTAGGTGATAATAAAATCGATAGTGATCTAAATTCTTTTAAGGCTTATTAAAAATATCCATCATATGTTTTACTAGGCATATCATATCATAAATGCCTTTTAAGTATTATTTATTTTAAATTGTTTGAAGAATGATCAATTTAAATGATTTTCTCAAAATAAATAGAAATTCTTTCTTTCTAATTTTGAAACTGATTGATTAAACATTCGTCGGGCAGTGTTTGTTTTTGTGCCCGATGTTTTATACCACATGCAAATTGAGTTTCGCTCTGGTTTAGCCACAGATTTGCAGCTCGGCTGTCACGAATGTCGCAATTGGCCGTTTAATTGAGCGGAAGGTCGACTGAAGGGGGAATCTCGCAGTGAAAGTTAATTAAAATGCTCTGTTGAGTTATTCAGATATTTATTTGCAGTCGACTGACGCCATATGAGAAATGCATTTTTAATGTGACACCACAGAGTAGTGGATGTGCGTGTGTGTGAGTGTGTGTTTTGGGTCAACTGCAGTCTGCAGCATTAATTGCTGTGGGTGACCTTCGGGAGACGACCTACAAGCGACCTTCGTCTGCCTTCCTTGGCCACTCCCACTTCTGGAAACCTATCCCTTCTCGTCCTTGCCCCGCCCCGCCCACTCCACGTCCTTGGCTCAATTCCCTGGCCACCTGCAGCAGCTGGGGGCCATTTGGGATTTCTACGAGAGCTGCTGCTGCAGCCAAGCAACTAAAAAAAAAAATAAACCAAGTTGAGCCATAAAAAAGGCTTCAGTTGCTGTTTCGGTTTCGGTTGGTGCAAGGATGGCAGGGCACGGGCTGCCCAGGATTCCCAAGGACAACCCGTCGGCATTGACGGATTGTTTCAACAATTTGAGCAAATTTGCCCAGTCAAACAGAAAGCAAAAGTTTTTGGTATTTTTATCAAATTTGGACAACACCCAAATGTCTTGCAACGCCAAGTGTAGTCACACACTGAGAAAAAGGGGATTAAGCGAGCATATTCTCCAATTTTGTTTTGGCAATATTATTGCAATATTTGCTTTATAATATATAAGGCTTAGGCATTATTATTATAAGGGATTAACTTTTAAAAATATTTATAATTTATAATACCCTTTTTACTTTATTTTAAAAACTTCAACAAATTTAATTTAACTATATTTTCTATTTTCCACCACCTGTTAAACAAATAGCATTTTTAAAAGGTTGTTACTGTGCAACCCTAGTGGTAAACAGCAGTGGCAATAGAAGTAGCACTCGCTGATTGCTTGCCATGGCCAACTCAAGTTGAGAGGACAGCAGAGCCCCAGGATATTTCTTTGGGCTTGTTGTTTTGTGGAGGCCCAAATGGAAAACGAGGAAACGACGAAGGTATCAAGAGATTGTGTAGATTTCAGGCTATTTGAATGAACTTGGCCACAAGATTTAGGCCAACAAAATCATAATAGTATTCGCAAATTGGCAAAAAAAAATGTTATCAAGTGTGTTCCATGTTTGGCTTTGAATATATTTTGAAGTTAAGTATTTTTTACTCTGCTAAGTCTATTAACACTTTTGTCTTCTCTCGAACCATGATGAACTTTTCAGCCCTATTAACAAACATAACTGAGTTTGATGGCAACGCACAAAATTTGTGTAGCCGAATTGTTGACCCATTTATGCCACTGGCAACGTCATCAGCTGAGACATTCTTATTAATATAACCGAAAAAAACAAGAGTGCGAAATAACAACATTCTGATAATAAAAATATATACTTGAAAGACTAAATCGAATCATTATTTGCAATGATTTTGAACAATTGATCTTAAATGTGTCTTTCATTATTATTTTATATCCTCATATTGTTTTTGATCGTCTTTTATTATATTTTATTCGCTGTGCACCATCGTCATCTTTATGTAGTCATCGCTCGATGTCGATGTCGAGCAAATCACTTAAGCGCACTTAATTATTTGCACAAGTTTCGTTTGGCTGCTGATGCCTCCATGTCCTTTTGGCCCCTTTGCCCCCCTGCCCCTCCCCCTCCATCGGCATCGTTTGGCCCCCTTTTTTGGCCCCCTTTTTGGTCCAAGTCTCTGCCATCGTGGCTCTTCTCCACCCTCGCATCCTTCTGGGCACGTTCCACTTGCGTTACATTTCAATCGAGTCGAATCGCATCGCATCGTATGGAACGAAGGGCGCACAACGGCGCGTATGAGTGATATGACACGTAATCAATAAATAACGGCAAACGCCATATCCCAAAGGGGGCGGGGCACATCGATAACTCGTGGAACTAGTTCCGCTGGGAAACGTGCCCTAATTGAATGACGGGGAAAAATGGGCAAACTCTGCGAGAAAATTAATAAGTTATAATTCAATTAGGAAGCTTTTAAGAACTTGTCTTGGAAATAAATATAAATGCAGTTTAATTGGTTATTTAATGATTGGTTAGCAACCTCTCATTATATAAGCCCAAAAAAAGTTAGTAAAATGTTGAAAAATCAAAAAAAATAAAAAATAAATAAATAAATAAAAAATAAAATTTAATCAATAAATATTACATCCCTTATAATTTTACAAAATAAACCGTATTGTTCAAAGTAGTTAAGCATTTAAGAAAATAGAACCAATTAAATGTGGATTAGTTAAACCTTTTTTTTTAACTTTTTCGTTCCAAATTTAACAAAATAAGACACACAGTTAGGAGTAGGAACTTTGTTTGAACGATATTTTTATCTAAGGATACCACTTGATTGGAAATTTTGTCACGAATTCATCGACGTATGACATGCGACCACTATTTCCCAGGGTTTTGATTAAAAAACCAAAAAATGGGTGCAAATATTAGAAGCCGGAAATAATAAACTTTTAAACATTTGAAAAGAATACCAAAATAATCTCCATAAGCCTTGATCCCTAAAACTCCAATAAAGTTTCCACCTCATAAATATTCAACAAAATTATAAATAATTTCACTGTTTAATGTTGACGAAAACATAACTAATTGGGGCGCAAACTCCCGAAAACTAGTTCTCGAGGAAAACTTGGAACATTTTGTACGCCCGAATGTTTAATCAAGTTTGAACACTTAATATGCAATCGCCGAGAAGGCTGCACGTCTGGCATTAATAAAAACCAGTTGGCCAACCCAATGAGCCATGGCCAACACTCCCCAGTTCAACTCGCTCCACAAACCCATGCATAATTACTTTTTCAAGCATGTCTCGAGGGCTGTTTACTTAGCTAAATGCCTTGAAATTTTGAACAAGATTTCTGGCTTGATTTGTTTTCTCTCGCTCTTGTCCTGTTCTTTGATTTTGTTTTTCTCTTGAAATGGGGCCGCGGGGCGTATGATTAATATGCGTGAATTAAGTCAAATCGAATCAAATCAATCAAGACAGTGGATCAAGAGAGGAGCAAAGCAAAAAGAGGCCAAGTAAATACGAATAAAAACACTTAATCTGCATGGCCTAATGACGAAATATTTCCCTTACCGCAGACTCCATCTGCGAGAAGCGAAGAAGGCGAAGAAGGAGCCTACAATGTACAAGAAAAGTGGGGCTCTAAAGTGCCGACTTCCGGTCAGGTCTAGTGCCGGAAATAGAAGGGTGGCGAAATGGGCACCCCACCGTGCGAACGGGGGCAACAATGTGACACATACTAAATTTTTATTACGCCTTCCCCACACACACATACACTCACAGTCACACCCACACACACACACACACACACACCCACACACACACACGCACTCAGTCTGAACTCAACGCACTTCCAGACACTAATGCAACGACATTTTTATTACGGCCCAAAAACGACAGAGGTCCGGAGTCCCAAGTCCATAGTCCGTAGTCCGTAGTCCGAAGGCCTTTTACGGCATTTTGGGCATCCCTCCCGGCGATGGTGTCAATTTTTATCATGTGCTCTGGCCGTGAACCCAGAGAAAGAAAACCCTATCCCCCAATCCCCCAGCTCATGTCCCCCTCCATCTGAGCAGCCCTGTCCTGCGGCCCTAAAATCGGATTTGGCCTTGTTTTTGTGTATTGCCCTTTCCCGTTGAAAGGCCAAAGTGAATTTCTGGTCGCACTCGGCCAATTTACCAAAAAAAGGGCAAGTTTTACTATCACATATCTAAGTAAATCAGAGAAAAAATCCCTTTTTCACAGTTAAGCTTAAGTCCTTAATAAATTTGAACGGCAATAATAAGCACAATTGAAAGCCATTTTTGGTCCAAGATTAATGTCAAACATAACTGGTTCACAACTGAATTATTAAAAAGTTCATTATTCAATATAAATCAATAGGTGCCATTTAACAATATTAAAGAAAATATTAAATAACCGATATCCAATTTAGTTTTTCTTAATTGAAAAAAAAACCGTTTAAAAAGAATAATAAATATCTAAAAATTAAGCCAATTAAATGGACGAAATCGTTTAGTTTTGTGAGCACCCCTTTACAAATTTTCGGAATGCATTGATAAAACCTTTTGATTTTCCCACCAGGATAACGCAAATACTCCCTCAACAGCGGAGAGCATTAAATCTTCTTACTAATTTTGCTTTTCATCAATTTTTTTCCTGTATTTTCTTTGCGGATATTTTCGCAGCAGCTTTTTTTTCCCCGTCCTGTTGTGTTTTTCAGCTTAGTTGGCGTTTATTTGATTTATGGCCAGGGCCGCTTAGATTTTCCGGGGGGTCAAAGTCGCCATAATGATGTCCTGTCCTGGTGTCCTGCTATCCTGCCGTCCTGCTGTCCAGCTGACCAGTGCCTTGATGTGATGTCGCCTGGCCCCGAGGGTTTCGGTTTCGGTTTTGGTTTTGGTTTCGGTTTCGGTTAGGGTCTGGGTTGGGTTTTGGCTTCGGCTTCGGTTTCCGTTTTCATGGACAAGTCCAGATCCTGGATTGCCAGTCCTGGGCTCTTTGTCATGGGGCTGGGGTCCTAATTAAAATCGACACTAAAGCCGGCCGTTTAAGCCGGGGCCAATTTGCTGACAATGAAAAATGACGCGGTTGTCCGGAAATATTTAAACCGAATGGGTAGGCCTACACTTTAAAAAAAAATAATGGCAATTCTATAAATTACCCATTAAAAAAATTAACCTCGAAAATGTTATTGTTTTCGAGAATATATTTCCAATAGTATTTCGTGTTGCTAAGTATAAATCTTGTGGTTCTTGTTGTACATCAAAAATATTTCTGTAAAATAAATGTACCTAACAATTTTAATTTATAATTTTATAAATATTCAATCACAATGAATAATGAAAAATAAAACGCACTTATTTTAAAGTGAACATTTTTTTTCTTTTTATTGAAATTATTTATAACCTTTAAAATTTAAACAAGTATATAAGACGCTATACAAAGCAAACATAAATTAAATTATAAATGGCTAATCTTATAAAGCATTTCTTCTAAGTTTCAGAACATAACATTATTTTTTAATTTAGTGCCCAATTTATTTTAAGTGTATACCACCGCGTTTTCAATTGTTAATAATTGCAGCCGCAAGAATGTAACAGCAGCAATCTATGAATTTCAAATTCCATGTTTGTCTCAGGTCGCAGAGTATTATTCTGGCCGCCTGTTGAATATTTTTTTCCTTCTTGTTTTCGGCCCCCAACAATTTGAATTTGAATATTTTAATATTCATGAAAATTGCTGGCATTTTACAAAGGGGGGTGAGGGTGTGGAGGGGGGTTCGCCGAGAAAAGTTTCTTCTAATTTGCGGCTTTCGCTAATGAAAATTAAATGAAATTGCTTAAAGAGTCTGAATTAATGTTTGACTTTATCTAAACGAAGCCCGGCACACATAATTAAGCAATTTTCGTGTGCAGTCGCAAATGGAGAGAAGGAGCGAAATCGGAGGTCCTGAGTAGAATGCATAAATCAGTTTGCTGGCTGACAGGCTGTCTGAATGCTGGATTCACCACTTATCCATTCTTGATTTGCCCAGGTGCTCGGGGCCGCAAACCCGTTACATCTGCTCCACCTGCGGTGCCACTCTCCAAATTCATCCGTACTTCCTGCCCACACATCCTTCCCCACTCATCCTTGCCATCCGAACTCGGTTCGCAGTCTCTTTTGGTCGGTGCCCGCATAATTGTTTGTTATTTATGATATGTTGTATATGTTTTATAGATG
Source organism: Drosophila rhopaloa (assembly GCF_018152115.1). Taxonomy (NCBI): domain Eukaryota; kingdom Metazoa; phylum Arthropoda; class Insecta; order Diptera; family Drosophilidae; genus Drosophila; species Drosophila rhopaloa. The sequence goes on along the minus strand of NW_025335123.1, from coordinate 11,576,028 downwards.
CCAGCTCTGTCTTTGATGTCCGACGCAGGCTCGTTTGAGTCCTGAATTCTGAATTCTGAATCCCGAAACCTGAATCCAGCTGCCAGGACCTCTTACTGGCATTCATTTGTAGCAGTTCATTCGAAACGAATTAATAAGAAGACCCACAGACATAAAGGACATAGAGGCGGGAGGATGTCTGGCGATGAAAGCTGCCATCGATGGGAAAATTTTGTTGTGGGAAAATCAAATGAAGGGCGGGGTGGCGTAAAGTTTTCACAAACTTTTTTTTGTAACCATCTCATTTCCATGGAAACTCTTCTTATCTAGTTTAAGACCGTTTATGTCTTTAGAAACTAATTTAATATGTTTAGGTCAGATTACTCGTCCTTATGATAAGCTAAAAAAGTTTTAAGCCGGACAATTCTGTACGTTGCTTATATTAATAATCTCATACTATTTAAGTTAAAACACAGGTAACACATGACTGTGATTATATTAAGTAATAAGTGATCAAATTATTTGATTAAAGTCTCATAAAGTTCCCACCATGTTACACAGTTTAAATGAAACCATAAATATTTATTTTACTTATCGATAAATTCGACCTTCCGCAATAAATTGCTCATTCCTCTGCGAGTGCAATGTTAATCATACGCACTGTTGGACGATTGCATTAAAAAGAGCAGCAAAGAGGAAGCCTGCGAAGGCGGAGAAACTTCAACTGGTCAATTGCTGTAAGCTAATTTGATTATCAGATCACCGCGATGAAGTGGCAGCGAAGGGGGAGTGGAAAGCGCGGGTGTCGAGTGGAAAATCAATGCAAGAGATTAACAATTACACGCAATTGCGGTTACAAGGGAATGGAAATGGAAATGGACGAAAAGGTGGAAAAAGAGAAGGCACAAAGAACCGACTATCCGACTGACTGACTGAATGACTTTCGGACACAAAAGACGTTGGCCATAACGATTTAATGTTGGTCTGTACAATGGGTCTCAATAATATTGGTTAACACACTGAAAAAGATTTTATCAAAAGGAATTTTGGCTGTTTTAAATAAGTTCATCACTATCAATAAAATTAATTTATTTTTCAAAAGATAAACAATAATTTGGTCTTCTTCTTAAAACAAAATCGTAAATTTTTTTTTACTGTGCACCCTTTGGACTTTTGGCTGTTTTAAATAGGTAACTATCAATAAAATGCAGCTATTTTTCAAAAGATAAACAATAGTTCGGTTTTCCCCTTAAATAAAATCGTACATTTTTTTTTACTGTGCACCCTCTCAAATGTGGGTGTGTGTTTTTTTTCTGGCTACGATTTATTTCAAGTGCGTTGAACACTCGACTGCAGACGCTGGCAAACTGAAAGCCACAAGGACAAGACGCGAGACGACGGCTTTCCCCCCACTTTCCCTCCACTTTCTCCTGCTCTTGGTCCTGTTTCTCGGCTTATGCCGCTTCTTGCCTGCTATCGATAGTCATTGTGTGCCATACCCTCACTCTCAAGACCCAAAGTTCTTTATTGATGGCGAATATTACGCCAACTAAGCAAATTAAATTGTTTACATTGACAAAGGCCAAAAGGAGAGGACCAGGACAAATGATGGCGTGGGAGGCGCTGCGAATGTGGGCTGCCATCGGGGCGTGGCACATGACGCACAGCTTGCCAACGAGAACAACACGAAAGACACAATGGGATGGCCAGGCAAGCCAAGGTAGCCAGACAACAATGGACAACATTCAGTGGTCCCAGCCCCCCCATTTCCACATTTCCCCCGCTCACTTCTGTGCAGTTTTCCCCGCTCCCCCAAAAACCGAAGACAAAATAGATGCACACTTTTCATACACCTCCAGGGGTTGAGGGCGAAGGATGAAGAGCACAGGACGAAGGACGAACAACGAACAACGGACATCGGACGCGAACGACAGCCACTGGCCGAAGGAATTCTCCTGGTGGCCACTCAGCAGGTCGGAATCACGCACAGTGGTTGCTGGCTAAGTGGGAATTCAGTTGCTAACAATTAATTAGAAAATTGGTCAAAACTGGAAACTAAAAATGTATCATATTCAAATCATATATGTCACATATGTTGTCTAACTCATAACTTATAACTTATAAATAACTTAACTACACTTTTGGGTTTTTTACTAAAGATCAATATAAATCATATAAAATAAATGTAAATTAATATATTATAATTTAATTTTAATCGTATAAATGTTATTTTACAGAAATTTAGGAATAACTGATCAGGAGAAAATAATAGAAATAAAAAAAGAGAATCTAATCTTAATTTTCTATATAGTTTACGATATATTGCCTTTGCAGTATGTTCCCAAAAAACAATTTATAAGATTTTTATTTGATTTACTTAATTTTCCCGTGGGAGAGTTATCTTTGCGCAGTCTTCACTGTACCAGCCAGCCTTAAGCGAGCTGCAAATGTTTTATGGCCTGCCAAAAACACAAGGAGCAGAAATGAAGGAGACTCTTTGATGGTGGCGGTGTCACCAAAGGATAGGCTTCGTTTTAATCGAGTTGATTATAAGTATAAGTAGAGTGACAAGTTTCAACAGCATTAAAAACTATGTTCCAGCCAGGATCTGTCTGTGTGTGTGTGTGTTTATACAGGACACAGGATCCTGGTACCCACACACAGTCATGCTTGCTTAACGCGATTTGCGGCTAGCAACGTTTTTGGGGCCACAAAAACCCCCTACACTTCGCATTTCCCAACAACTTTGATGGCCTCCGAATGCAAACAAATCAACACAAAATTCAATAAGGATACTAGTCCTGATATCCTGCGGCGGAGAAGGGGGGTGCTGAAGTTTGGGTCTCCTCAGACTGGCCAAAACGCTCGTTGGCTTTCAATAATAAAGTCGGGCCTAAACGGCTTCCTTTTCTTTCCTTTTGGCCCATAAAAGGAGCAACGTAATATGATAATCAAACTGAGTGCCAACCACGAACAAGTTGAGTGACCCCCGCTGCCCAGGGGCGTGCGAAAAAAAAGGGAAAGTAAAAGCCAGTAGGGGCGGAATCGAACCCATGGCAACCTACTCAACGATCTTTCGGCCATTTAAAACAATTTTATTTGATTTGGCAAAGCAAGAAAGCGAGAGCAGTAAAATAAAAGTGCTGCCAAAAATGACTCTATTATATAGCTATTCAATTTGTGTCGACTTGGGCATACCCATTATTGAATACACTGGCAAAAAAAACACTTAACACTTAAACAACAACAGTACATATAAATTATTCATTGCAGAAATGAAGTTTTATATTTTTTGCGATGCAAATAATAATCAATAATAATCAAGCTATCTATCTATATAATTATCGAATAAAAACATTATTATTTGTTTACTCTTTTATTGCTCATCAAAATAACTGCTTCAAGAATTTCCCTTTAAATACTAGTGAATACTACTATTCCACTGGACTTTAATTGTTTTCTACAGTGATACTTTAACTTGGGGTTCGCAGACTTTTCCAGGAAGACCTCTTGTCATCAAGGTGATCCTGTTGTACTTTGCCATCTTCGTTCGTAATATTTTCGGAGCCCATCCTCTTGATTGTAAATTGTAAGTTTCCGAAATGAGTAGCGATTCGAGAAATTATCATTTAGCACGGGTCACTGAAACGAGACAACAACCCCCTAAAATGAACTGGCGGCGACTCCACTTCACATTTTTCACCAGCTGCATTCAACAAGCTGCAAGTGCGACCTCCACGGGTCAGGGCCAATGTCATCCGTCGGTTTTTTGGGGTGAAGGACTGGCCACGGTTCACTTGGTTTTATTTTCGGCTTCGCCTAGGGCTTAATGACATATTGTCAAGGACCCCCACAAAGTATGCTAAATAAATTAAATCGCCTGCAGGACATTTTCAATGTACCCAATCAATCTTCAAAGATAAATCAGTCTGTTTAGAAAGTCATTTCTTACTGCCGCTAAGCCAAAGAATGTGATTCAAAATCGATGATGTTTTTATGGATTATAAATATCTGTCACATATTTATGGAATGTTAAAGATAACTTCTATATAAATCTATAACTTATTTAAAAAAAAGGTATAATAAATAAATAAAAAAAAACTCACTGAACTTTTATTTTTATAAAGAAAGTGTAATCAATTTTATTTGCTCCCTTTTTATAATTAAATTTATAACTAATGTATTGCTTATAAAAATGTTTTATTCTTGACGGCATATGTACATTGGTAAAATAAGTTTGCTTCAAAAAATAAATAAGTTTTTGAATTTGTTGCCTGAATTCTCTATTCTGATAATGGAAGTATTTTTTTTTTTATGAAATATTCCACCACTTCTGAGTTTGCAAAGTAAGTCGGAGCAACTTTAAAAACCTTTGCCACTTATATTCAAACTTTGCAGCCTTCAAGAAACATTCGAAACTGCTGTTCACTTTTGCTCTTGTTGCTGTTTACCCCGAACACAAAGTTTTCCCCAACGCAATGGCCTTGAGTGTGCCGCCTTGATTAATAATCTCGATTGCCCGGCAGTTAAACGGAGTACAATGCTCAACAGCTCGACAGCTGTTATCAGGCGAAATATTATATATTAATTTCGAAAAGCACACAAGGACCTCTTTTCGCATTCCATTGTCCTTTGGTGACAACTGACAATTAGGATGGAATTACTGGGGCTTGTATGTGTGATGGCTAAATTAATAATCCCATTTCGCAGCGAAACGATGGATGGTAAAAGGGATTTGTGTTTAAGTGTAAACAATGCTACCATGTACACTATATCCTGTGGGGTTGAACTTTTATTTTATTTGTTTGCCAGCTGATAAACGAAGTTATTTACGCGCCAAACTCGAAACACCGGTCCGCACACACATGCCACATAGAATGCGAAAATTTCTGAACGTTATTAGGCGAGGTGCAGAATTTACTTTTTTAATTACTTTCTTGCCACACGCACACGCACAGCACTCAGTACACTTGAACAAAATAATGCTAAATGGAAATGAAAATGGAAGTGGATCTGCTGCAGCTTTTGAACGGATAAGATGGATAACGGCTAAGAAGCGTTGGGGTCGCCCGTCGCGGACCGAACTCTTCGCATGTCAACACGCGCCAAAATGTTGCAAGCGACTGAGCAAAAAAGCGGAAAGCCAAAAGGAAAAGCAGCGCCCACGCTCGGATTTTCCCTTGCCCCCCTCCCCCGCCCCCCTCGGCAAAAAGGTTCATTGAGAAAAGCCAGTCAGCTGGGCGGGGTGTTTTTCCCCGGGGGGGAAAGGGGGGTCGTGGGCAAAACAAAAATCAGATGGCCATTTTCGCCGAGAAATCTGCACGAGCAGCTGATGCTGTGCGCGAGCTTTCAGCTTTTCCCGCAGCTTTAAGCTCGCGAAAGTGCGACTGCGCACAGGCTGCAAAAGCTCAGGATTCGCTCTCTGCGAGTAACACTTGTTGCTCGGCCCTAAATTACATTTGATATTATACAAAAAGTATAGGGAAATCGTAGAAAACCAAATCTGAAATCTTCCTGGACCATCATGTATAAATCTCTTAGTTAATTTAAAGTTATTAATTCAAGTTCAAACAAGAGGACAGTGCATTGTTTTGTCCTGACAGTAACAACTTGCAGCCAAAGCATTTGCAGACTGAGCTTGGAAAAAGCTTTCACTCATTTACCCAGTCAACATATGCCAAGAAAGATGAGATCCCAAGCTTAAATAGATATTCAAAATATTTTAAGATATTCCAAAAAATTAGTACTTAAACTAATAGATTTATGTAATTTTTTATTTGCTTATTTATTTATTTCTTAGATTTATATCTTAGAATATTTTGTTTTTTTTTCATTAAAAAAAAAAAGTTTCGTTTTAAATACTGTCGAAAATGTATTTATGTATTTGAAATGTATTTAAAATTGACGGAGTTTAATTAATACAATTTTGTATTAGTTACATACTTACCTGTAGTTATATATGTAAATGAATAGTAATTGAACTAATGTAAATGCACACTAAAATAAAACATTAAGAGTGTTCAACGTTTGCTTTGCAAAATAACATACGCTTGACAACTTGTTGACCTCTATTATATTATTTTATGATGACACATTTCGTCTGGGCATTTATGCCGTAATTTAATATAAATAAATGTGAAAACTTTGATGAAGACGTGTTCACCAAATATGGTAAATTGAATTAATGGCCATCATCGCATGGACAAACAAACCACACATGATCTTGGTCCCCGGCATCTAGCATAATTAATTAAGTTTCAACCTCGTCTGGCCATCAAGAAATCACCCAAAGCAACCGGGCAATTCAATTTGATGCCCCAAAAACAGACAGCCTCCCGTCTTGGCTCAAACTTTGAACTGTAATTAATATGCTTGAAATGCGAGGATGTTTTGCCTGCTGCGGCTGGGCAGGATATCGGGCTGGATATCTGGCCATATCGGAGGACATGTGTCAAGTGGGCACTCACCTCGATGGTGATGTGGTGGCCACGGGAACGGAAATTGTCATCGTTGCTGCGCAGATTCTTCGAGTCGATTTGCACATTCGTCTGCATCGTGGGAACGTATCTGAAACGAGGCGATAGATGAGAATTTATGGCATTCCCCTCGGTCATAAGTGAAATATCCTCAGGAACCCCAAAAAAAAAAAAAAAAAAAAAAAAAAAACCCCGTCATAAAGTTTACGTGATTGGGTGTGGAGAGGCCTTCCCATCCAATGATGCGTGGCCCCGATAAAGATGCCGAAAAAACAAAGTACGAGTATGAAATGGCCAACAAATGGCCCTATGAAAATGTCGCTCATAAAATCCAAATGGAACCGCTCAAGAAATTTACTTTATGCGAACAAGTCGCGTCGAACTTTAGCACCGAACCAACAAGAAATTCAGATAAGCGCAGACATATCGTAACGCGGAATCAATGTATTGAGTGGTACTTTAGTGGGATCAAAATACACGCTATTACAAGCGAAGGATCAAAACAAATGGTTACAGAGTTGCATTTTACCTTTATTTTTTCATAGGAGTTTAATTCTTTGATCTTTGAAAATAGTTACTAAAAATGTTACTTTAAAATGTATATTTATTTTTATTATCGAGGCAATTTAACATATTCTATTAAATTCCATTTTGTAATAAAAAGTAGTAATATATAGTAAGTAACAAATATATATTTTACATTTATTTTAAATACACAATAGTAACACATATTAATATATAATAATATTAAATATTATTTAATAATATTAAATAATCAACCATTATTTTAGAAATCATCACTTGCTTGGGAGATCAATATTTAGATCAAAACCTTGCTCAGAAAAATGCTTCCCGTAAAAGGTGCCCTTGTCGGAAAAATAATTTCATAAAAACTCATGAAGAATATGGCAGAGAATTATGTGAGCAATTTTCATCAACTCCAGTTTATAAGGCGGAAGTCTGTTCTGCATTTGCCGTCTAATGAATGTCCTCCGGAATGCCGCAAGTTGTGGCAAGCAGGAGGAGAAGCCCATCCAACCTGATGTGGATTTTTCGCTGCTGCCATTGACAACGTGTTTTATCCACTTTGGGGTTTATTTTTTTTCCTTTTTCCCTTTTTCGGCTCATGTTTTTATTTTTTTTGTCTCCCCACCTTTTTTTTGGCTAAATCGAGAGACCGCATTGCCGATTAACAGCAGCCAACAAGTGCAGACATGGCAAATCCATTCGAGCCACATCCCCAACATTTGTGGCAACAAAATTTCAAATTTAATTTGCGCCTCTTTATTTATGCAGTAGCTCCACGGCGGTGAAACTTTCCCATGGATTCCCGGATTCCTCCTGCTGCCCCAAGTGACAAGCCAACACTGGTGCATCCTGCTCAATTTAGTTGCCCAACAGCTCGGGGCAACGCACCCAGGCGAACGGAGGGCAGGAGGAGCCAAAGGATCCTTCCTTTGGAATATTCGCAAAACTCCGACTTACAATAGGGGAAAACTGGGAAATATTCAAGGCGAAATACCTCTGGGTGGCATGCTGCACTTTCGCGTGGCAAGTAGCTGGGAAATACACTCATTTATTTATTGGTTCAAGCTAAGCAGGGAAAATAGAGCTCCCAATTCTTTCCGTTTTCATCTTATTACAGCCAATTAAGGTGCAGTGCATTAGAGAATCATTTTTAACTGTAAGCTTTAATCTACATTTTCGGGAAAACAAATTTAGACTCACATAATCCACTTTGCACAAATTTAATTATATAAATATATACAAATCACATATCACATGCATATTAATATAACCATTAATTAGAAAAATTACTCATACGCCATGTTACCCAAAACATTCGACTACAAAATAGATTTATACCCGTATGCCAAATAATACTTTAAAAAAACCAAAGCAAGGTAAGTATAAAAAGCAATGGAAATATAAAATATTTAATTATTTTCAATTAGTGTGGCTGCACTTGCTCCCCAGGCGAATGAATTAAGTGTGACCGCATAAAAGAAACACAACAACACAATCAACACAGGCACTTTTATATGCAGGCAACGCTTTCCATTTGCCCACATGGTTTTCCACTGTTTTCTTTTCGGCCGCATTTTGCACGGCCCTTTGGGCCAATCAAGTGCAATTGTTGCCGCTGTCAAACATCAGAGCGAAATTCGTTGCATTTTTGAGGGGCTCCCAAGTTTCGAACGCAGTTTTTCCAGGCCTCAGCAAATGCGTTTGCATAAGTGATTGCGGAAACGATTTTCCTCACAATCCGTGAGAGAATTCTGCGAGTATCCTGGCAGATCCTCTTTAAGGAATCCGACCCATTGCCATTGGGGTTGCTACGGTTTTTGCGGCGGCATTGATTTCGGTTTCGGTTTCAGTTTCAGTTTCTTTTTCTGTTTCGGATTCGGATTCAGTTTCAGTTTGTGTTTCGTTTCACCGCTGTCAAACGGTTTAAGCGGCAATCGTAAGCCAAGATGTGACTTTTCCGGCCAAAGGCCGTAAATAGTTACCACCCACTGTCTATTATCCGCAGCATTTGCATCGGCATGGGTGTGCGTGTCCGGAATGCGTATGGCTCTATCCGGCATATTCATCTGGTTATTCCATCGCCGGCGAATATCTGTGAGTGGAATCGGGAATTCGGGCCGACAATCAGCATTCGCTCACGCAATTCTCCCATTCGCGCCTAATTCTTTTACTCTCGTTTTCTTGCCTTTAAGCTTAAGTTATTCTGAAGACTATACCCTTAAAAGGGATTACTGTTCAAAACAACTTTTCATTTAATTCGTATAAGCATTCACTTACATATTAAAGAATATGTATGTAATGCAAAATTTAAGGGGCACTTTATACCGTAACATATTTAAACTTTTACGAATACAATTGTACTCCAAATGCATTATTTTGTCATTAGCATTCACTAAGCAACCCCTAAATAATTTATGTCATAACAAATATTGTAACATATATATTATTTCTAAAAAAATATTTTTTAATAACTTTTAAACTGAATGTCTACCACTAATATTTTTATATCATATTTATTTAAAGTCTCTAGTTGCTATTAATATGGAGTAATTGCGACTTAGATGTTGACTTTTTGCCAAGTTTAAGCCGTATTTAAAAGCACAGACTCTTTCCTTCTGGAGAAATAAATGAAATCATCGCAAAGTATTACTTGACAAATCACGGAGAGTGACTGAGGGAGAACCATTGGGCCCAGTTTGTGGCTTAATTTGGTTTCTTGGCTTTGCCCAACATGTATGTTTTCTTTTATTTATTGTGTGTGTTTGTTGTGTCTATGTAATCATTGTCTAGATAATAAACACCCACAGATATTTCATTCACACACGCTGAGATACACATAGGCAGAAAGCGATACAGATGGTAGGTGGTATGTAGATGGAAGATGGTGAATGGTGAATGGTGAATCTCCTGCTATCATAACCATATGACTGCTGTCACGCCCACCTGGGGGTTAAGGGGGCGTTGGGGCGCTAGGATGGGGGCGTGGCCGCCTAGATTGGAGTGTGGAATATAGTCGCTAGGAGTTGGCATTGTCATTGTGGCGCAAAATGACTTTGTATTTCATTATTTATATTTATTTGTTGCTCGACTGCTTTTGCTGCCATACTTTCTTGCCTTCTTGCTTTTTTGCTTTCGTGCTTTCTTGCTGCTTTTCTGCCCTGAATGCTTTCTGTTTGCTTCGTGCAATAAAACAAACGGAAATCTTAGCATGCTTAAGTGGCCAAAGGGGCGTAATGCGGGATCGGGGCGCGTGGGCGTGGTCCTGGGCGGTGCAGCAAGGACTGCAAGCAACTGCCAAGGACCGAGTAAAGAGTACAGAGTACAGAGTACGGAGTCTGTCAAGGGATGGGACTGAATTACGGACCCTTGGCTCTAGCTGCGAAGACAATCCGATTCTGTTCTGTTCTGGCCAAAACAGCAGCTAAGCGGCACTCAGAGAACAAATCATTACCACCAGGATATATCAATATATACACTCGAATGTATAAATACTCTATATACTTTTGGAAACTTTGTCTAAAATATTTAAAAATTTGAAATTTGATATTTTATTCTTGAAAATATTTGATTTGTAGATTTATTATAATCAAATTCGTAAATTAAATAAAAGCTGTCATAACAATATTACACATTTTATAGCTCTTTTACTTGTGGCCTTTAAAACTATTCCGAAAAAGATAAGTTTATAATTAATTATGTATTTTTTTATTTCCTTAATATATAAAAGACTTCTATGAGATATATTTATATCATACATTTTTTTATTGAGACTGATTTCTTCCTGTGTGATTCCAAAACATCCCAAGCAACGCTGTAAAAATGTATGTGTACTTCCATCACACCCAGACTCACGCAAAATAAATGAAATGAAATAAATACGAGTTAAGAGTGAACCACAACCACCGCAAAGAGTAGCACAAGAAATGATGCAGAGAAAAATACATTTTCAAACACAACTTGCACATTTCACACAGGGAAAACGAGTGGGTGAAAAAATGCTCAGTGTAGTGCATTCAACTCCGGGATGATTGCCACCAAATGATTGACAAATGAAGAAAATACCTTGGGGTGGCGTGAAACTATTAAACAATGAGTCAGCAAAAAGAGAGAAAACTCGGGACAGGAAGAAAGCAAAAGGACGAAGGACTCTCTAAAGTGTTAAATAAATAAGTTAATCAGATTTTATAAATTGAGATTAAGACAGAAGTGGAAGACGGTCGCAGATAATTGTTATTGATTGAGTTGCGGGAATGTCTTTTGGAAATATTATGTAGATGAATGAGTTTACAAAAATGGATAGATAGATTAATATACAGATATTAAGAAGAAAAATACAGATGAATAGGTTTCAAGCATTTACTTAGCTTAATTGTTTTAGCTTGAATTGTTTTTGTAAATGGTAAAACATTTTAGAAAGTATTAATCATTTATGTACATATTTATTTGAAATGCCCAAACCAAATACTGTTTTAACAAGAAAGGAAGCAATCAGATGAATATTTTTCATTCGTTAAAATAGAAATTTTAAATCATTCTCTAGAAAAAGGTACCGAACAGCTTAAATTGTTGTGTTGCATTCAAACTCAGCCTCATTTTCATGTCCTTTATGTTGCCCCATTGATATTTTTCAACCACTTTACAGCCATGACCATGCCCACAAATTTTCCCCCTTCGCTGAGGAAGTTTTCTTTTCAATTTCCCTGGCACTGCCACGTTGGTGGCGAACGGAGTCGGCAAACATCATCAACAATGTGCGAAACAAAAATTAATTGAAATAGCGGCAGCATCAGAGCCGAAAGACAACAGGCAGAAAGTCCTCCGGATTCCCCTTTCCCATTTTCCCAGAACCCAACACACACACACAACAATTTTCCTCAGAGCGAAAAGCCGAGAGGTAAGGAGTACATAATAATAATCGTAAATAATAAAAAACAGTGAACACGAAAAATAATGGAGAACACTTGAACACTAATAACGCGGCACTATCGTATATAAACTCGATTTATGGGCTCAAGTATGACGCAAATGGAGCATACTTTTCAGGGTGACCGAGGAGAAAATAAATTATGGCCGAAATTGTAAAGCACCCTTTTCCATGTTCCCCGAATTCCTGATATTCACCTTTCAAATCCAAAAAGAAGGGCTTCTTAGTGAATTTAAACGAAAGGAAACCAGTCATTTAATTGTTAATATAACTGAAATGCAATTCAATATTTATAAAAGTTACTGACTGATTAAAAGTTCCATGGCTAATTAAAAATGTATTATTAACTATTTACGCTAATCTTCCTAATCTTCACAAGTTAAATGATTTAATTTAATGCATTGGTCACATTCACATCACTTTTAAAATTGGTAGATTAGTGTTTTAAAATTTGTATTCTTTATGAGTTAAAACATAGATTAAAGACTTAATTTTTGAAAGTGTCATAAAAACAACTTGAACATTTTCAAACGACCCATTAAATGTTAGAAAGATATAACACATTAAGTACATTTTAAGTGAACTTAAAACTTCGTTGCTGACTTCAGATTTGCAGTGATATAATGGACTTATCTGGACCTGACGACCCATGAGAATGTTTCATTATTGTTGTCTTAATGAACTGCGCTCCAAGAATTTTTCAGCTTGGTTTTTTTATGAAGCTGCTTCCCTTTTTATTTTTGACTCATTTAGATTTGTTTACGTTTTTTGTGGGTTATCCTTTACCGTGGATTTTTTTCACCCTCTTCACCAGATCTTTTGCTTGGCCGACCGCTGGTAATTTGAAAAGTGTTAATCAGCAGCTCGTATCTCTGCGGGGGAGTTTATGGCCGAAACTTTTCCATCACCAGGTGCAGTCAATAATTTCGTTATTCAAACCTTTTTTTTTTTTTGGTGAAACAAACTTTTGGCCACCGCTCGTTTGTAGTTCAAAAGGATACAAAACTCGTGGCTCATGAAATTGCTTGACATTCGGGGAAAATAACGGAAAAAATGGCGAAAAAGGGCAGACGAAAGGAAAGCAGGTCGAATAGAAAGTTTTTCCCCCTTAATGGAATTGCCAAGCATCCGGCAAAAGTCAGGGTCATGCCATACTGTACCACAGGTAGTATAGTAATATAAACCACTATATATTTCCCCGATCCCCGCCCACACATGCAAGTTAATTTTCATTGCCTGTGTCAACTCGCATGTCTCATGTCTGCCGCTGGTTTACTCATTTTTTGGGGCCCACAACTTGTCGCCATCGCAGAATGCAAACTTTATTTATGGGTGTACTTCATCTCACCCACTAAAATACACTGCAAACAGGTGCAAATATAAAATATGAAATAGGCAGATTCTGAATAAATTCTTTGAAACAACATTTTATTTTAATATTTCATGTGAAAAAAGAATTCATTGAAACATAAGTAAGAAATATAAATAAATAAATTTAGTTAACATTTAAATGATATATAATTTAAGAAAGTGGAAAATGTAGGGTCTAATTTGTTATTTAAATTATTTTCATTCCCGATTTCTCTCAGTAAGCATCGCTTTTCAGGGGACAGAAGGCACTCAACTCGATTTCAAACTGTGCAACTCTTTGCAACTGTTGCACTTTGTGCACTTTCTAACCCCCCTTTTCAGAAAGTGGCCCTTTTGCCACGAATTTTCGGAAAATTCCTGGCTGGGGAAATATGCAAATACGGCTTACCATTTGGATTCTGTGCTACTGTTGGTCGAAAATCAAAAATGGCAACAAATTCGAATGGCAAGTTTCAGAAACAACAAGGAAAAAAGAAATGTGGAATGATTCAAATGCAACATCCAGTGTGCTGAGGCAATCAAAACAATGTCAACAATGGCGTCCAATTTTCTGCACTTCCCCTTCAGTTCCCCTTCAGTCCCCCTCACTCCCCCTGCTTTGACCTTCCCCACCCAAAATTCACCCAATCTTCCTTCAAACTCAGATTGCAACGAGTCTTCCTCTGGATGGCAAAAATAATCTTATTTTAGGAAAAGTAAGAACAACAAAGAAATGGATTTTATACTAACGTATTTTGAATATAAGTTTGTTTTTTTTTTTTTTAACTATTCAGAATAATAATCTAAAATATGTATGCATAATATTAAGTTAGCCAGAGATTCCTCTAAAAATACAAAAATAAAACTTCCAATTAAATTTAAACACAGTTACGCCAAATGAAACACAGTAAAACTGAATGCTGCAAAAAAAAATTGTTTAGAGAAAAGCAATTTTCGCTCGGAAGTTTTCTTTGTGTGCGTTGCATTTTAGATTTGAATTCAGAATGCGAGTTTAGGATTTGCATTTGCCGAATGCTGCGATTCAAACTTTTACCTCGCTGTCAAAAATATGTATGAAAGCATTTATGAAAGTATGAAAAGAAACAAAGGCAAACCATTTAATCGATTTGACTGGCGGCGGAATTTATAGTTTTTGGCTACTCAATTATGCAAATGCCCGGCGAAAACATCCATTTCTGTGCACCACAACACAATGGAAGAGAACCACTGGAAACCAAAAAACCATGACCACGCAGACCATTTAATACAACTGACACAAAAACAAGCCAATGAACATTGCACAAAACTTCTGAATGCATTTGGAAAGGACGAGGATAAAGGCTTTAAACGAATGATAACCCAGATTGTTCAAATTCTTTGTGCTGCGAATTTAAAAGGATATTACCAGTCAGCAAACTTCCAAAGCACTTGTTGAATAATTTAGATTCAAATGGCATTCGTTTGGATTCGAAAGCACATATATTTGGATCGGAAATCGAAGTTTATTATCTTGATTTTGATTCCCCTGCTGGGTAAACCTTTAAAATTAAAGAATCTACTTCGATATCTGAATGCAAGTCAGAGATAATAATACAGATTTTCATTTACACTTATTCTGACTTAATAATTCATCCATATAGTCACACATTTTTACTGAAATCATTTCGTATTAATTTTTATTATGCATGCATTATATATTGAATCAACAGAAACACTTCGTTTCAAAATAACACAATGTATCACAATCATACCATTTATTTCAATTTATTTAATCAACTTGAAAAACGTTCTTTAATTTATTATTTAATGCCTTATTCATTTGAACATGGCAGACTTTGAATCATTTTTAATTTTTAATCGACGCCAGCACTTGTTTTGTAAATATCACAATCACTTTGTGTTATTCGTGTCCACTTAATCGCAATTTAAATGGCAGCTTGACTTTCGTTCGGTCACACATTTTCATTTTCCCCCCTATCAATTAATCGGAAAATACCGCCCAGTTTATTGGCAACGCAAATCAATTAAGCTCAGCCGGTTAAGCCAATAGCTTCGGTAAACATCCTGGAAAATATCTGGTACACCTACGGATACTATGTACTATATTGGCACCTGATTTTTGGGCCATCGCCCATCGATAGTCTTTGGCATGTGCGTTCATTCAATATTCAGTATATTTAACATAAATAATGCGACAAGCAGCTTAACTCGTATTTTGCATCAAAAGCTCATTAAAATTTCAACGTTTGGGGGCTGCGAAAATAAATGAAATGCCAATATATTGAAGGCGTTCGAGGCGAAGGGAACTGCCATCGCATATATGGTATAATCAATCATTGGCATCGCTCGGAGCTCACCTGAAACTCATTTGTTAAGCATTTTGCACCTGCAGGCGAGTGGCGAATTCGAAGCAGCATTCTCTTGATAAATGTCAAAACATTTACACTCGCAGCTCGCTGCATAACAAATCAAACGTTTGACAGTTGTCACGGCCAAAGACAAAGAGACGGCAAAACCCAGGGTATCACTGGTTCATAAAACAAGAAAGGAAAGCTAACTTCGGGCGGAGCCGAAGTTGATATACCCTTGCAGAATACTCTGTAAATTATATTCTCCAAAATTATTCATATGATGCATTCTTAATACTCATAAAAAATCCGAACTTCCTAACTTTAACAACAACAAAGTTATGGCATTTCCAATCGTTCAGTTATATGACAGCTATAAGATATAGTCGGCCGATCCTTATGAAATTTGATAGGTCGGATTGATTGGCCAAAAATAAAATCCATAGAAAATCCCAACTTCCTAACTTTACAAACACCAAAGTTATGGCATTTCCGATCAATCGGTTATATGGCAGCTATAGGATATAGTCGGCCGATCCTTATGAAATTTGGTAGGTCGGATTGATTGGCCAAATATAAAACCCATAGAAAATCCCAACTTCCTAACTTTACAAACACCAAAGTTATGGCATTTCCGATCAATCAGTTATATGGCAGCTATAGGATATAGTCCGCCGATCCTTATGAAATTTGGTGGGTCGGATTGGTTGGCCAAATATAAAACCCATAGAAAATCCCAACTTTCTAACTTTACAAACACCAAAGTTATGGCATTTCCGATCAATCAGTTATATGGCAGCTATAGGATATAGTCGGCCGATCCTTATGAAATTTGGTAGGTCGGATTGATTGGCCAAATATAAAACCCATAGAAAATCCCAACTTTCTAACTTTACAAACACCAAAGTTATGGCATTTCCGATCAATCAGTTATATGGCAGCTATAGGATATAGTCGGCCGATCCTTATGAAATTTGGTAGGTCGGATTGATTGGCCAAATATAAAACCCATAGAAAATCCCAACTTCCTAACTTTACAAACACGAAAGTTATGGCATTTCCGATCAATCAGTTATATGGCAGCTATAGGATATAGTCGGCCGATCCCGGCCGTTCCGACTTATATACTGCGTGCAAAGGAAAGAAGGGTGTGTGCAAAGTTTCAATCCGATAGCTTTAAAACTGAGAGACTAGTTTGCGTAGAAACAGACAGACGGACAGACGGACAGACGGACAGACGGACAGACGGACAGACGGACATGGCTATATCAACTCAGGAGGTGATCCTGATCAAGAATATATATACTTTATAGGGTCGGAGATGTCTCCTTCACTGCGTTGCACACTTTTGACCAAAATTATAATACCCTCTGCAAGGGTATAAAAAAAGGGGAAAGTTTGCCTAATAAAAACATGAGAGAAACATCTCTATTTAAATGGTTTTGTAGTACATTATCAACAACTTTTATTTAACAACCTTTAAAATAAATAGATTTTAATTGATCATTAATAAAACATAATTTTTCACATTTACAAAGCGGAAAATGAGCTAACGTTTTGTAAAACTTTAGCCAAATAAAGCAACTTATGCACCAAAAAAAAATGTAAACTAGAATATCGAAGCTGCCTTCGAATCAATAAATTAATTGTAATTTTTATTGCCGCCTCAAATGAATGCATGAAAAATGCAACTGATAACATAAATTGAAATGCGATCTTGTGATTACCGGTCGCAATTAATTAAATAATGTTCATATATGAGTAGAGTGCACATCCTGAATTGAAAGGGGCCACAAGTCCTGCCGCTCAATTAGCCAAGCCATGTACTATGCATTAACGCAGGACTCTGTCCCACATTTTAGAGGTTAAGCTGCTTAAGTTCATTAGGCCATAAAAATAGCACTCATTTGGACGCCTTGCAATTTCCGGGGCCATGAAAGTTGAGTGCCCTGCGTCCCAGAATGTAGCAGTTTCAGGTCCTTCAAAGGGAAAAGGGATGATGGGCGGGAAACCAGAGCTACTGAAAGAGGATAACGCACATGTGCACTGAGCTGTTCCTCTACTTGGAATTCGGCAAGGTAGCTGCAAGGATGCAGTCACCAAATGCCATCTTGGTTACTCCACTAAAGTTGATTTTAATATTTACCTTTTTATCAAATGAAACTACGGCGAACATTCAATTTGGTTATCATTTCCACAGTTCTTAAATACAATTTTTCGCTTATAATAAAACTATATTAAAAACCTGTCTTTCAATTCATACGAAGAACACAACTTTATCTCTTTGTGCATTTGCCTGTTTTAATACTCACCTTTTCTAGGGTTTGGTTTTCTTCACTCTTCGACTGCTGGCTTTTCTCCATTCACCGCTTTTTGCAATTAGTAAGCGCATAAATAAACAAAAAAAATAGAAGATGGGACACTAAAAGCCTTCTTGTTCTTTTTGCTGGCTTTTTGCCACTTGGTGGTGTGCTATTTTTTTTGTTTTTAGAGTTTTCGCACTTTTGCAAGCGGGCACTTCAAAGGGAGGCTCTCGTTTTGTTGTTCCTTAACGGTTTTCTAATGAGCTCGACTTATGACGCTTGAGGATAAGCCCAGAAGAATCTGTCGCCCACTTGCCACTCCCCTTTCTGGGCGGCTTGTCCCCCGACAGGATGCATAAATTCCAAGCAATTTAAGCTGAGACACACCAGCACCCATCCACCATCGCGTTGTGTTGTGGGCAAGACAATGGGGCACTTTTAGCCCTAACTAAGTGCTCGACCCACCGCCCCCCCCATTTCGCCACCCATGTCCTGGGAATTGTTATTCCTTAGGCCGTCCTATGTGTGTGTGTATGTGTGTGTGTGTGTGTGGGGGGGGGAGGTGCGTAGTGGATAATTATGCCCAAGGATAAATATTCTAGATATTGTTGTTTAGTGCTGCCACGCTGAAAGCCACGAGATGCAATCGTTTATCGTGTTGGCAGAACTTTAATGACGGGCAAAAAGAAAATGGCGAAATTCGGTGGAAAAGCCATGAAAATTAAAATTTACACAGCCACGTAAATGATTTTATTTAAAAATGGTTATTAACCAAAAAATATATACGTTTTTTGGCATCCCTATTTCTTATTATATTTATGTTTAAGTATCAGCACTTCAATCTATTGATTATTTTTGTGTAATAAATAAGGTATACCAAGAAACAAACATTGATATCGAAACGTAATTAAGCAACAATCTCTAATTATTTATAATACAAAATTTAATAACTAACTATAAATACAATATAAATTACATTACAAATGCAAAAGAAGTAAACAAAAATTAATTGAATTGTTTTGATAACAAAAATGTTTGAGATCGTTATTAATAGTGCATTTTTTTAAACAAAGAGTACAATAATGCATCGCAACCACTCCACCAATTTCACTTAGACGATGCCACAACAGATTCCCCCTTAGGCTGTTAAATTCAATTGTCTGCTCTTTGGTCATTATCCCCACCCCAACATTTTGAAACCCTCCTTTTTCCAAGCCCCCTTTTTCGAATCCCCTTACCTAGTTTTGATGACTGCAATTTGTGGCCAAAGCGATGCGAAGTTTCAAAGCAAAACTTGGTCAATTAATTCAGTGCAAATAGAACAACAACCAGAAGAGAAATAACATAAACCAGCAAAGGGAGAAAAAAAAAGGAAAACAATTCTGATGATGACCACTTGAAGGATACTTCTATTTTCCTGTTGTTCCCTTTTTTTCGCCATGGCATCGTTTTTCAGTTCAGCTTTGTTCAGATTAGAAATGAGGACTTTTCGTCTAGAAAATACAACTTTGAAATAAAATGTTGTTTCGAATTTAAAAAAATTAAATATAATTCTTATTAATGTTATTTATGTTTTTGATTTTAGTTAAAGATTTTATGTTATTAAATATAGATAACGTACGTAAATAATATATACTTCATGAAATCGAAGTCGGAAAATAAAATGAAAAACTCGGAAATAAAACCATCTTACACAAACTTTTTTATTTTATTTTCTCTTCTTTTTTCTAATTGTTATTTATTCCTGGTTCTTGTGGGTCTTTAACTGGCATCACTCTCTCCACACACATGCTGTGAGGGGGGCGTGGTTCGAAAAGGGGGCGGAGTATAAAAACAAGTTTGTTGTCGTTGCCTGTGGCCTGTCCATTGAATTTAATGCCCGAGTTTAACTTTTCACCCCCTTGCAAATGCCCCTGTTGACAAAACCGCGCCCCCTCCCCCATCGTCCTTGAAGGGGCACTCCTGGAAATGATGGACAAACGTGCCCAGAATCTCAACGAGAAGGAACATCGGGATGCACATTAGAGCGGTCAACACGAAACTAATTCGTCATATTTCATATTTCTCGACAAATTTTTAACAAACATTCTTTAGGATTTGTTGGCTATGCAATATGTATAACTATCACCTACAAATTGTTCTGACAAATCCAGATACATTTATAATAATATCCATATATGCCAAAAACATTTGTTTTTTGACAACATTTTTTTAAATAATATTAAAGCTGATTTATTCCGGATTTTAGCCAAAATATATTTCAAAGGGGTAGATTTTTTTCCGATTTTGATCAAAATGATTTTTTTGGATTGCGTCTAAAATAATTTGTTTGTTAAATGTTCTCATAAGTATACTAATGTGATATTCAATTGTTATTACAATTTCACAAAGTCCTTGTATACATTTGATATTTAAAAGCATTTCGTGCAATGCCCTTCAATAAATCTGCATTTGATACGATAATCGATCTGGCTAAACATTTCTGTAAGCATTTCGAACCGGATGTCCACTGCAAGTTCAATTGTTATTTTAATTTCGGTTTATCTTGTGGCTCTCAGTGCGAACAAGTTCAGCTGCAATTTGAAGACACCAACAGGCGATAAGCTTACATACAGGACACGGGACACAGGACACGGGACACAGGATACAGGACACATGACATTTGACAAGGGCTTAAGGGCGCAAAGCTTTAAAGGCCAGGCTCAATTCTGCCGCTGCCCCTAAGCTGCTACACGTAAAGAAAAACATTATATTTGAATTATGTTAAATGCTCAACAAAAAAACGTATTAAATAGTTCGACACTTATTTCAATTTAAATAACAACATACAATATTTTGTAAAACATCAAAACCGTACATTCCGCACTTTTTAAATAAATGTTTGAGTATATTAATAATGTTTTGTTCCCTTCGTATTTATAATATTAGAGATTAAAGAAGACTTTTATATTTTGCTAAAGTATACAAAATATTTTGTTTACTTATTTTTAAAAATAAATAGTGAAGTAAAAAGAAAATTAATATTAATAATACAATGTTACTGCTAATTATAATAAAATAGTGATAATCCAATTAAATGTATTTATTTATTTATTGCTATATTTAGCAAACTGATAATTTCTCGCCGTGTGACATGTTTGGGTGCTTAAAGGGGGTGGCCCCTTTGGGCCATAAAAGTTAAGATAGATTTTATTGGCATGAATTGAACGGGCCGCACTCGCAGACGGAACTTTATTGGCACATAATTTGTTCGTCCACAGATGGAAAGGCAGCTGGGGAGTGCTGAGACCTGAATCCTTAGTCCTCGACCAAAGGAAGGTCGTATCTCAAACGGAAGCGGAAATGCACAGCACAACAATGGCCGATAAGAGGCGTAAACAAATGCATCAAAGGAAATGGAGATAAAAGCAGAGAAAATCTGTTTCCGGCTCACTTAAGTAGGCAACACAGGGTTTGTTTTCTTTTTTTGAAAACTCCGAATAAACCGAAAAACCCTAAAAGCCGCGCACAAATTGTGAATGCAAATTCGGCAGAAATTGCAACGTTTCCAGCACAAAAAAGGGAATTAGTCCTGACCAGGCTAAAAGCATTCCCTGTGTTCGTTTGCCACTTTGGGCCAGGTCGAAAATCCCTCAACCCCAACAAAAGCCATTAAAAGCCAGGGGAGGGGGGTTAAAGCGGGTAAATTTGCCGCCAAAAAACAAGCCAACAACAGACAACCAAACAAAAAATGTATATACATATATATAAGCTACGACAAAATCTCAGCGGACTTGCCAAAAAAGGCTTAGCTAATGACAATTTAAGGATTTTCTGATTTTGTTATTAACATAAATTTACTTTCAACGTAATGGGAGGCGGGAGGGGCCGAGGTAAAAGCGGGTAATGGCCTAGCGAATAAAGTGTTTTTCCAACGCCAACTCTGGCCCTGTTCATCGCCCTCAAATCTCTTGCAAATCTCACTCAAAAGTAACACATTTAATCGCGCTCACAACGAAGTTCAAGTGTTCTTTAAAAGTTAGAAACACGAAACACAATTTCTGTTAAATATAAATTTTAAGCAATAAGTTGAATCTTATGTTTGAAAATTTAGAGCAATCTTAATCAAATTTGTTTTGACTAAATTGTTCTCTAGTTATATACAAATTAAAAACATAAATATTAAAAAAGAATGAAATTGCGTTGTGAAATATTTTATATGCTAATAATACCCAAAAAAAAAAGGCATAAAGAAAAGTTAAAAAAAAACAGATGGACTCATCATTTATTTTTAATCTTAATTTGTAGGTCATTTTGCTTTTTGGGTGTAAGCCAAAGCGTTTAAGATGACAAATGTTTATTAACATTTAAAAATATAAAAGTTTGGATCGTAAGACATCGCAAAATCTGGTATACCTTTCAAAAGTGAGTCCTGTAAATACACAAACACAAATGTTTCGAGTTGGCTTTTCGCACACATAAACCTTAATGCCTTGCACACTTTAAATGTATGTGTGCCCGGGTTTCTTTTTCTTTTCGCAATTTTTCGTTGTTTAAGAAAAAAAAAACAAAGCTGCAGAAAAAAAGATGTACCCATATATATACATATATATATATGTGCGCATAACACCTTGGTGACATATGCCAACTTACGACAATGACATGCGAAACATCAGCAGCCCACAACGCCCCCCCCTGCCACGCCCCCTTACCCTGACATAAGCGGCTGCGGGAAATGTTGAAGAAGCAGAAGAACAACAACAATCAGATATAATCAGCAAAAAAACAATTTACGAATCTTAGATAAAGGAAATACTGGCAACGAACCTGGTTGTTCAAAAGTGTTTAAAGGGAATGCCATTATCTAAGGATTAGTAATCGATATGAGAAATGGTTGAAGAATATTGAAAGGATAATTTAAGAAACCTGTTAAATAAGTTACCTTAAGTTCAAAATTACTTAATTAAACTGGGCTCAAGACTAATTTTAAGATTAATTAGGCTTGTGGGAATATGATTTAATAAATAGGCAAAATATATATATGGTGATTTATGGAATTAAAAAAATCGGTAATGATATAGCCACTCAAATAAAAATATATTTCTCAAGCTACCAGCAAAACAATAACATTATCATAATTTTTTATATTTTTCTGAGGTCCGTACGAAAAGGATAACGTATTCCTTTACAATCCCCGCATCGCAGCATCGTAAACAGTTCATTTCCACTTATCCCCCACTTTATTTGGACTATCCCCAGTGCTCCATATTTTTTCCTAGCCCCCAAGCAACATCTGAATATCCCGCCTATAAAGAAAAGTCACACATAAAAAAAGGCGGCTCGAAAAGTGGGTAAAATCAGAACCAAATGTTTACGATTTCATAGACATGTTTCTGGATTTGCTGCCCAAGACTCACGGCTATGTACAAAATCTTAGTAGTGGCACTAGATATTATTAATAAAACAAACCCAACCTTACTAACTATCCGAAAAGGTAAAGGTTTCTTAGTATTTTTATATTCATTGAATAGTCTAAGATTTACGAATACATTAAAAAATATTTAAGATTGTTTTGAAACAATTTTTGTTTGCTTTTTTATAGGAACTATTACCTTATCCATGACTGTTTGGAGAATAGGTGGTTTTTTGATTTTTTCGGGTGGTGTTAGTGTCAAGAAAAGTCTGAATAAGCTCCCATAAAACACACGGCAAAAAAGGAGGGCTGAGGGAAAATCCTCTCAACTTTAGTTTGCTGACGATGTTTCTACTGCGTTTCACTTTCCTTGCAGATTTTCGCTTACTTTTCTTTTGGAGTTTCCAAAGTTGGTAAGTTGAAAATCGTGCTGGAAAATGCCAGATGATAAATGCAATTTGTATAAGTGTCACGCTGGTCTCACGGGATTGGAATGTACCCCCCAACATCGGGACATTTCTATTACTTCATTTAAATCAGACCAAAACATTAGGCCAAAGTCATAAAACAAGAAGAAAACAATTTTTTCTGGCCTTTGTTGTGGGGGTCCGGGTGGAAATAAAAATGTAAATGTAACTAGAGGCCAGCAAATGAAATTTTGGGCCGGAAAATTCCCAGGGAGGCCCACCGAAAGTTTCCCCATCCCAAAAATAAAAGTAGCCAACTAAATAAAATGCGAGGGGCTATAAAAATGAGTGCAGTTGCCGAAACAAGAGCAATAAGGAATCGCCGGCGAAAATGAAAATGTTTGTCAAGCACGAAACAACAGCCAGTATTTTTGACCGCAATGCTGCCAAATGTTCAGGCAATAAAGAGCATTTCTGTTGAACAAGAATCTAAATCAAGAAAACAAACGACAAAAAGTGGCAAATGAAAACGAAAGTGAAATACATGCACATAATTTGAATAGAACCCTCCTCCTTTATTTTCCGATTCTCAACGGTCAAAAGAAAATTTGGTTTAACCAATTAGAAACTGCGGTCGACTGAGGTTGTGGTTATGCTGGGATTGGGGAATCGAATTGATTTGAGGCTTAATCAACTAAATAAATGAGGAGAGAGAGCCATGAGTAGAGAAATATGTCTCGAATTTAAATATTTGCAAAAATTCAAAAAGGATATTTTGTTTAACTGTATATATTTAATGACATTAAATAAAATCATTGAGATAAAATTCCAATTACATGTCAATGTATAGTTAATAAAGAATATAATATATAAGTTACAGAAAAGGTGCCACAACATCTGGAAATATATAAATATATTCAAAGTACTTTGTTGATTTTAAAGTAATTTTATAAAGATTTTTTTTTAAATATTATACTTTAAATCGCTTCTGATTAGTTGCAAATACGAAAAAAAATGTAAACTCAATGGAAATAATTGAAGACCCTCCGGCAAAAAGGGGACACAAATAATAGCTCTAGATTAATAATGAAAATAATATTATTATTTTTGTTTGCTGCACATTTCTCTTGCTGGCACTCAAATGACCGCATCAGCTCGGCACCCTCGCCCCAGCAGTTTTCCTTAATAATTTTCCCCCGCCTCTTGGACAATTTTCCCGCCCTTCGGAGCGACCATCGACGCATTTTGTTTGCTGCGGATGCCAAAAGGACTTGGCGGCGTCAAATTTATGGCTCTTGACTCTCGACTCTTGGCATTCCAGTGCGCCCAGAATGCAGAATGCACCATTGTCAATAAGGTCCTTCCGCCCAACACTTTCCCCCTTTACCCTTTTCTCTCATTTTCCCCATTTTTCCGCTTTAAGAGCGCTCCGCAATTTTTGGCGGGCGACTGAAATAAATTTTGAAGGCGGCCAGAAGTGCATAAAATCAAACACAATAAGCGAAAGAGCCGCAAATCATATTGAAGGATGTTCTAGTATCCTTGGACCCTCCTCTAATTAGTTTACAAGAAGGGGACGAAGGGGGCGAAGAAAGCGAGGAGCCAAATGGAACAGAAAACAAATCAATGACAGATGATGAGTGGTCGCGACAAGCGTTCAAGGGTGGCACACTCGAAAAAAACAGTGGTAGCAGACCAATATCAATTTAATTTTCAAAACATATGTAGGCACTGAGTCGATGGTTTTGCAGAACAAGGTTTTGAACTATCTTTTTTAATTATTTTAGAAAAATTTTTAACAAAAGAAGATTAACAAAATAAGAATTTCCAGCCCTTTACTTATTATAAAGAATAAAAATTTTTCAACATAATTAACATTTTTAATTTATATATATTTTTTGATGGAAAACCTTTTTGACTTTGAGCAATTGGCTTTCAATTATATTTTAAAATCTTAGTAAAAAAAAGCTTTTAACTTAAGTTATAAACATACTAGTTTCACAACGATTACAAATTTGAAGAAACATTTTTTTGAGTGCATTAAAAGGGCTTCGAAGGGAGCAACTCAAGCCTCCACCCATAAATTTATGTTTATTTGTATATTCCCCCGTTTGTTCGGTTTATGTGACAGCTTCAAAGTGCACTCAAAATAAAGAATGCAGGCAACCTTTTTGATGCCCCCCGTTTCTAACTGGTTTTTGTTTTTGCTTTTTCCCGAGCTTGAATGTTTTGCAAATTGGAAGGCATAATGGAAATACATGGTGCGAATTTAGATATTGTAAACTAAAAAAACAGTGTTTCTAACAGTGGTGCTTATAAATGATATGCAAAAGAAGAAAATTGGCTGTTCTTAAATAATCTTTTTGTCACATAGATAATCCCTATGCCAAATATATTTTCTGCTTTGTTTTTAAGTCGTACTCAAGCCACAGTATTAAACCTTAAAAAATATGCACTTAAAATAGTAATGTGATTAATTTTTAAAAAACTCGTAAAGTACATCTATTTTATGTTATTTATTAAAATCTTAAGTAGTGAACATAATATTTTGAACTATTTTTCACATACACTCTTGTAGGTAACTATCTAAAAGTCAAACATTTTTTAAAAGCAAATACAAATATTTTTCACTATTTAAACACTTCAACACTTTTCACCAACACTTCAAAATGTAAATACAAAAAAAAATTCAAGAGTTATATTCTAATATTTAAATTCAAATTTAATTTTTCCCACTCACCTTTGGCAGTTTCGTTTTGTGATCTACAACAATGGTGTAGTTTACATGTATTTATATGATTTTGTCACATACGAGACACTTTTAAACAAAAATAAAATATTTTCCGAGCCGTAACCGTTACTTGGCGATTTCGAAACTTAACCGTTTTACTGTTGACCCGCTTACTTTGGCCTGTGTCCGCTGGCAAGCGAACGCGTCGAATGCTGAACTGCTACTTGTTGGCGTTTCGTCGTCCTCCGAAAACGAAGCGGAGATGCTAGGGCAAAGCAAAAAAAAAAAAAAAGTAAAGGAAAAAGGAAAACAACACAGATACGCACGCACACAGGCGCATCCGCTTTTCCCCCTTCACCTCCCTTCGGAAAAGTTCATTTTCCTATTCATTTTGGCGAATTCGCTGTGCTGCGAAATCGTCTGTTGGGTATTCGCAAGCTTTGAGCTTTTCCAATCGCTTTTCCGGCAGGGCATGTCGCTCGCTGCAAAAGGAAAAGCCGGCTATAACGTCCTCAAACAGAGAACGGAAAAGGGAGAGCTTAGCTGGTAACTTTTGGCGCCTTTTAGGATTTTAAACAGTTAGAAAGGGTCCTATTTTCTTTTGCTAAAATTTAAGCTAAAGAATTCGCAATGATTTTTACTATTCTTCAACCTTTTTAGCTGATTCATTTTAAATACTTATTTTGTACACTATCTGGAATCAGAAAACATTTTAATATATGTCAGCAACAACAACAAAGCAACCCTTTTTTCTCCCTGTAAACCCAATCTTTATTATACAGAATATAAAAATCAGAATGTGTAAATATTTAAACGAACGAAGCGGATCGCTTTACTCCATTACAGTCTCCCCGTAAATTTCGCTGATCAATTTGGGGATCTTTTCAAGTTCCTTTGTTAATGCCAATGAATCCTTCATAGTATTCAGACAAATTTCTTGAAATTTCTGGATAAACGGAGCAATAATCTTGAAGCTTACTAACTCTTGGGCACTGACTTTGAAGTCTTTGGGCTTATGGGAACTTTGGTTAATTGACCGTACTTTTTCGAACATTGTATTCTTAGCATTCATAGTCTCTCCATAAGATAATTTGGTTGGCAACCCTGACTTCGCCTTCGATTTGATTGACCCAACCTCAAGCATAAATTCATCAATGGTTTTTTGAAATTCAATCTGCGAGCGTGCTGCTGCTCTGAGAAAAGCGCCATTCCTTGGAGGAATAACAGCCATATGGGATTTTTTTGACTTGGAGCTCTTAGAGCTGGAACTACTGGTAAATTTAGCGCCGTCGTAGTCAATAATGCCATGAGATGGAGCTCTAGGGAAGCTAATTCCTATGGGTGAAGACACACTCTTCTTTTCTTCTCCTTCAGCCTCCTCATCTCGAGGGCTGCTCCACCAGATTTCGGAATCATATGAGTTATTGGAACCAGTCGAGGGGCTTTGACTTGACTGCTTCTGAGGATTCTGTGGGATAATTATAATAACAAAAAACTATTACTAATATTATATATATTAATAATGTCGTGCTAAGGAATTACACTTCACTATGTAGAAAGGTGAACACAATACAAAGAGTAAAAACCGCGTTACATGGTTATTTAATTAGACAAAATATTAAAAAGTTTGTCGATTTCATGGAGACCTAAGGAACTTGAGTAAGAGTAGGCTTTGCGACATTTAAATAAAATAAAATATTTAAAATTTACTTCACAGTGGTTAATTTTACCTTCACTTTCTGAGACTTCGAAGAATAAACTTGATAAATGTTTTTTGAAGGTGAGGCCTGAACACGATAGGACCCCTTCCCCAATTTAATCGGACACTGAGGATATTTACAAGAACATTGTGGATCATCCTGGACGTCCTGCTTTTTTGGTCCTTTACCCATCACATTAGTACGGGACGAGATCTGGCGCACACTATGCGGAGAACTATTCTTCTGCTGGCGCATATTATCAGGAGAACTATTCTTCTGCTGGCGTATATTATCAGAACTATTCTTCTGCTGGCGCATATTATCAGGAGAACTATTCTTCTGCTGGCGCATTTTATCAGGAGAACTATTCTTCTGCTGGCGCATATTATCAGGAGAACTATTCTTCTGCTGGCGCATTTTATCAGGAGAACTATTCTTCTGCTGGCGCATTTTATCAGGAGAGCTATTCTTCTGCTCGCGCATATTCTCAGGAGAACTATTCTTCTGCTGGCGCATTTTATCAGGAGAGCTATTCTTCTGCTCGCGCATATTCTCAGGAGAACTATTCATCTCCCGAGGCAGGGCAATCGCTTCCATGGAGCCACAATGCGATGACTTCTTGCTCTGCATATTATGAATAGAATTGGTGTATAAATTTTTGAAAAATGTATTGTCCTTATTCATCGTGTTCGAGCAAAAACTTTAATAGTGTTTATTTGAGTAATGTTCTTATATGAATGACGCTTGTATCCAAAAATATTTGACACAAAAATCGAATAAGGAAAAGGCGCCTACTTTAAAAATAAATCAATTTTTAAAAAAAAAAAATCATCTATATCATCTATTGAAAATAAATTATCACAATGGAAATTAGCCTTTTAACAGACCAATCTTTTTCGGAACAAATTAAAATTAAGAATTCGCGGGAAATTTTTTTTAAATTATTTAATATACCAACCTTTTAAAAAACAAATCAAATAATATATTAAAAGTAAAAAATTATTAAATATAATTTTTCTCCCATTGCCATTAAAATAACCACATGTGATTTTGTTGTTGTTGTATTTTTTAATTAATTCATAATAAAAGTTTCTATTTTTCGGTTTGTTTTTTTTTGTTTTTGACGCTTAGCTAATATATTTATTATATATTATTTATATGTATATCTACAATAGTTATTAGCATTATCATTATTAAACTGTTGTTTTGCTTTCTTTTTGTTTCAAATCTGCTTAATTCGCAGATTCATTTCTTTTGTTTGTTGGTTTGTTTTTAGACAAGTTAAGATTTTAAAAAAACTCAGAATTACACTTATATACGTGTTGTTAGTTCTTCTCTTCCCGCGCTTTCCTCTCGTTTCTGCTTAAATAACAAAAAAAATTGTCGCTTTTGCCAAATAAATTATATATGCATATATGATAAAAAAATATATGGTCATATACATGATAAGACGTAAATGTAGGGCATACAAAAAAATTAAACTAAAACAAAACTTGCTGCGATTTTAACCGGAGGTTACAAAAAAAGGTATATATAAATACAAATTTGTTTTCTGTTGTTTCTTCGTATTTGTTGTTTAAAATAACTAAACAGCAATTTTGGGTGTGGGTGGGTGTTGCGATTTAACGGCAAATAACTACAAAATAAGATTCGTACAAAATTCAATTAGCAGAATAGCAAGCCAATCAAAAGAATAAACAAACATTGGCGATCGCTCAATGAAAATAAATAAAAATTCGGATATAATAAACGGCGATGGGTCGTAGGATCCCCAAACTAAATATACATATAATAAATATATATATATATAAAATTGTCGATATCCTCTCCGTCCCGTGAAACGTGCATTCGGCTCGACTTGACTTGCATTTTGGTTGTCATCTTAATCATTTTATCATCATGATTCTCATACATTATTATGTTGGGTTGTTGTAAATATACAATCTTTCATATACTCTATTTATATATATTTATTTATATATAATTTGTATATAGTTTAATTAGCTTTTTATTGCAGTTGAGTATACTATGTTGACTTGTTTTTTGTTGGTGTTGTTGCTGGTGTTGTTGATCCTATTTCGTTTGTTTATCTTTTGTTGTTGTTTTCTTTTTGTTTCTTTTGTTTCGATTCGTTACGAGGCTTTAACCGTATTGCTTCTTGATTTTGATAGGTGTTTGTCAGCTTTATTCTCCTTTTGTAGTTATCTTTGAGTGGTGTGTTTGTTTGTGGCTATTTCTCTGGCTTTTTTGACCGCCTTGCTTCATGCTTATTAAAGTTTACTTTTGTTTTTAATTTACGCTTTGCTAATTATAAAGTATGTTTTAGTTTTTTGTGTTTCTTGTTGGAGTTCTTGTTGCACCTGTTGGTTGATTTATCCTGATTTGTCTTGTGCCAAGTTCATTTAGGTCGCATAACCAGTAATACACTGCCACCATATAGTCGGTTAGGGACTGGAACTTGATCCGAACACAAGTGAATCGCAGGCTGGTGGTGGGGAGAGATGCGTCGCCCAGAGGAGAGAAGTAGGAGGATGGAGCAGGATGCACGCGGTTTCTCAGTCATTGTTGTGGGCCCCCGCCAGTCATCATCATCTAAACCATTCCCAGATGCCCACCAATACGGGTAAATCCGGGCATGTGAAACGAGGACAAAGGCTAATTGCTGGAGGGGGCCACAGTGGACCAATCATCATCGCAATCTTCATCAGCTGCGCCAGAAGAAGCTCTTTTTGAGCCTGACGGACAGCTTGCGATGTACGCGCAGCCTAACCTGCTCCTGATCCTAAGTATCGTCCGACATGAACGCGTTCTGAGTCTTCGACTCCTCAATGCGGCGGATCTGCTGACGCAAATACATGATTCTGAGGAAAGGGTACAAGTTATTATAAATCATATTCAGTTGCAGAAAGCCCACTTACTTTTGTTCCTGCAGGGTGGCATTGATCTCGGTGCTGCGTACCAGGCTGCGGGCGCACTTTAACTCCGCGCATATCCTCGTGCAGGTGATATCACCAAACAGGTGCGTATCCTCACAGCACTTCTGCGCCTTCGAGAAAGAAGGAAAAACATTTACAATCAGTTTGAGCCCATAGATAAGTATTCAGAGGTCGAGTTAGTGGTTAATACACAGGCAAATCCTACCTCACAGCTTACCTGACGCTCCAGCACCTCCGCCTGCCAGTTGGTCACGTGCGCAATCAGGTCGGCGCGGAAGTATTTCGCCAGTTTGGGTGAAATCTCGGGGCCGCGCAGGTTCGCCGCCTGCCCCGAGGAACCTACGCAGCTCTGCAGCGAGCTTAGCGTGGCCGACGAGGTGCCATCCACTGAAACACATTCATTAAAATCTATTTATCATTTATGTAATATTTTGAAAATATTTGTTTGCTCAAAAAATATTAAAATGGAATTATTCGTAATTGGTGTCCCATAAACTTTTCAAAATGTAATGAATATTTTAAAACCAATCCAATCTACATTCTAATGAAAATGTACTACAAAATACAGGAAAAATTAAAAATTCTTGTGGGAACAGCTCCGAAAATCGTTAATCATTTATGGGACAGCCCTAATTTTACCAAATAATTACTATTTAAGACTCACATTTACGCTGCTGCTGGGCCTGCTGCGCCACCTGCAGCTGAAGACTGGCCGCTGCCGCGGCTGCCGCTGCGGCGGCCAACTGTTGCTGCTCCAGCGCCGAGCTGCTTAAGTCCAGTTCCTGTGTGGGCGTAGGCGGGCCCTCGCCACCCGCCGCCGCCCCGCTGTTGCTGCCCATCGAGGTGATCACACTGATTCCGCTGACGGCGCCCAAGCCGGGCACGATGCTTTGGCTGCTATTCGCTCCACTGGAGCCGGAGGATGCATTACCACCGGGCGTGGCCGGCGAGGCGTTCGCCACCAGCACTCCGCCATCGAGGGTCGTCTTGAGGCCGAAGGGTGGATTGCAGGTGTAGGCGTTGCTCACATTGTTCGTGTGGCCCACAATTGTCGGGATGGGACTCTTGGTGTAGCTCAACGAAGGCGAGAGGCTGTGGTGTGGATGGGGCATGTACAGCGGCGAGTTCACACTGTTGTCCCTGTATTAATAACATAAATTAATTAAATTTCATGTCTATTCGACAAGATTTATTTCATTTACCGTAAGCTGCTTAGACTGCTGCCGGAGACTGAATTATTGACCGAGTTGTAGGCATGATTGACCCCATCTGCCGCCGAACCAACCGAGTTGACGCCGTGATGCGATTGCACATCCAGGACGCCTAGGCCCATGTGCATCTTCTGGCGCATGAGCAGTGCCTGATCCTTGCCCTTGGCACCAGGTGGCAGTGGAGCATTCGAGTTCAGATGGTGCTGGTGCGGATCCTGACTTCCCAGTGTGGGCACAGTTGTCTGCAATGCATTATAATACGGTTACATGGTAACGGCAATTAAAAAGCTACGACGAATGCGAACTTACGCCAGAAGTGGAGCCGATGTGTCCGACAACGGAGTTTCTTAGGCTGCTGCTGCTGGCGTTGTTGCTGCTGCCGCCGGCACTGTTGCTGCTGTTGCTGTTCACCATTCCCGACGACGACAGTCCGCTAGTTGGCAGCATTGTGGCCCCCGTCACCGGGCCACCACCACCGCCCGCTCCGCTGCCGTAGTGAAGTCCCGCCGCCGCTCCTGCACCCGTCGCCACCGACGCGGAGGAGTTGGCATTCGGATGGGAGGCCAAACGGGGCAGAGCGTTGCCCATCGGCTGATCGCTGCTGCCACCGCCGCCGCCACCAGGAACTCCCCCGCCCTGTCCGCCGCCGTGGGTAGTGGGTGTGCCGCTCAGCGAATAACTGGCCTCCGATGTAGGCGTAGAGTCGCCGCTTATGTCCATGTCAGCATTGTCGTTGTGCCGACCTGGGGGTAAGATTTTGGAATCAGAAGTTATAATTAATTCGGCGGTTTGATGTCTTTGTAAACTTGAAAAATTCGAAGATTTAATTCCTATTGGAAAAATTATATTGTTTAAATCGATTTCTTGAACATATAGTGTACATTCTTCGAGTTCGCCAAGCTTAACAATATAAACTAAAAGTATTTCCTCACCATCCAAACGCCTTCGATGGCTGGGTGGGCCGCCATCGTTGTCGTAATTCCATCTCAGTCGTGAATTGTCGCGCGAAGAATTGGAATGTTTGTATGCTACAAGGAAAAAAATAAATTAAATTTAATATATATATGTTAATTTAAGGCAGGTTTGTAACTTACTCGATCTGGAGAAGCGATCATCGCGGTCGCGATCGCGATCCTTGTCGCGATAGTCCTTCTCACGATGCTGATCACGCGGCAAATTTCTGAAACCATATAAAATGTTAATATAAAAATGTTATAACACTTAGCAGGGATATGTTCAAATTATTTATGCAACACTAAGATTCTTGAAGGTAAATGGTACTTCATTGTTTACCTTTCTCTGTCCACCCATTCCTTTGGTTTCTCCCACTGAGAGATTTCCGTCTTGCAGTTGTAGTAATACATTTTTCCTAAAAACGAAATAAGATTTGAGCTCAAAAGCTGAAGGAGATGAAACATTTATCTATGGACTCACCCGATGAGCTGACATGCTCGCTCCAGTCGCCATAACGCGCCGTCCGCTCACCTCGATCATTGCGCTCACGTTTGTCTATAAACAAAAAAGGGAATAAGTTCAGTAAATTGTAGACACGGTTTAGAGCAAATGGGTTACGACTTACCTGTATACTTGTCCTTCTTGTACATGTCCCTGTCGCGATCGGAGCCGCGATCCCGTTTGTCGCGCAGGTCGCGCATATCTCGGTCCCGCTCCCGATCGCGATCGTCGGAACCCGAGCGTTTGTCGTTCTCCCGCGAGGAGCAGAGCTTACCGCTGGCGTTGCCTCCTCCACCGCCACCGCCTCCTCCGCCACCTCCTCCTCCGCCACCACCACGCCGATCCCTGTCATGGTTGGTTCGGTATGACGCCTCCGAGTCGCGATCGTTGCCACGTCGATCACGTTTGTCTAACAGGGGAAAATTATATACAGTTCAAGACATAAAATAAAATGTTAGTCAATTCCTATATTCACCTGAATATTTGTCCTTCTTGTAGACATCCCGATCTCGGTCCCGCATCTTCTGTATGAAGCTGTACCGCTCGCCGCTGCCGCCACGCCCATTACCGCCACCACCTCCTCCGCCGCCGCCCCGATGATCGCTGCGATCGCGAAGATCATGCGAACGGGAGGATGGGGAATCAATGTCCGGCGATTGGGAGCGGTAGCTGTTGCCATTGTTTAATGGTCCGCCGCCATTGCCGCTGCCGCCCCCGCCGCTGCTTCCTCCTCCAGCGGAGCCGCCGCCTCCTCCACCGCCAGCACCTGGCGACAGGTCGCGATCGCGATAATTGGAGGAACGATCGCGTTCGTAGTCGCGCTTTGAACTGCTGTACTTTGAGCTCTGCACGGGTAAATAGAAGCGCACACAGTTTTTAGTCGGTTTAAATTCCCCAAATTAATTGCACAGTGCTACAAGATATAATTTTTGTCATGTACTTTTCAAGGATTCCCAGCGGTTATTGAAGATGTTGTCGAGAAAATGCATTATCTTTTAGAGTTATTATTCAAATATCTTGGAAATTGTTAAGCAGTTTTAGTTTATAATTCGAAAACGTTTTAAATCATCTTTAGCTTCGTTGGAAAATATCTTCCGAATTAAATATGAAGAAACAATAGGTATAGATGAAAATTAAAACCTTATTTATAATTTAAAATAACTTCAATGTTCCAGAAAAAAGTCTTTAACGTATTTATTCGACCACACCCATAATTTCGACAGAGTCTCCTGAAAGATACAGAATCACTGTTATATTCAGTGTTATATTCTTAATTGCGGTTGATTTAAGTCTTGGTTTAGTTAAAAATTTTCAAGTTATTTCATTTTTTTTTGGGGGACAGGGTTAGTTAAACTAAATCTACTTAATAGGGAAATCATAAGTTAATGCATAAATGCCAGCTACTTTTGCCAATGTTCTCGCTTGTGATTATTGCCAATGCAAAAGAAAATAAATAAAATGAGAGTTAAGTGAAATAAAATTCCGATGGTTTGAAAAACAAACATGTAAATCGAGAAAAATTTGGAAATATGTCTAGTATTTTAATTGGTTTGGATTCTAAATGATAAAATCCTTATATCTATGAGTTTTTATTTAGTTTTCAAATAACTTATAAAATAATAACTTAAAAAATAATATGAAGCACTTTGTTATATATATTTTGCTGTTTGATTTGTGTAGACAATTTTGTTTGGTAAGACAAAATAACAACCGAAACAATTTGCTATTAATTTATTTGAATATAGACTTCTTCGTTGGTAATAAATTCAATTATAATCCATAATATGTTAGTGATATTACTTTGCAGTTGCCTGTTTTAAAACACAATATCTATACAAAATTAATTAAATTAAATAGTTTATAATTCTTCATAACTTTGAAGTTTTTAATTTAAGTTTGTGAAGCAAATTATTATCCGTTATAATTGGTTGATAATAAAGTTTATTATAATCCTAGTTGTTTGAAATAAGTCCCTCAAATGTTTATTTTTAATTTAAAGTTGATACCTTTGTTGATAATCAATTTTAAAATAATCCATATATTGTTTCTAAGAAATTATAATCCTTTACAATTTACTGGTTTAAATGATGATTTTGTATTATATTTGTGTATGTATGTAAATGTTTAACCTTATTTGGTGTTTGTTAATGTAAGTTTATAATTTAAAATAAATAAACTATAATTTGTTGAGAAATGATGTGTTTCAACGGCGATCGGTATTGTTTTATCCAGATTTAAGTTTAAAATATACAAATTTTGATAAAAAGATTTATTGATGATCCATTTTATTTTGTGGGTTTTCCATGTTTTTCATGTTTTCTTAGGTTTTTTATATTTCATTATTCAAAAGTTTCAGATTATCCAGTTTCATTATTTATTTTTAGACTATTTGGTTTTTGTTTTAAGCGAGTTTTGTCGGATTTGGATGGGTTTTTAGTTACCCTTTTTGTAGTTTATTATTTTTATTGTTTTACCATTATTTTTTATGGATTTTTATTTTACTTACTTCAAGGCGACAGAGACCCACTGCTGATGGCGTCGACGTCGGTGCTAGCGGCGCTGCTGCTCCGCTGCTTTTGCTATTCGCGTTGTTGTTATTATTGTGGCTAATGTTGCTATTGCAATTGGCAATTGTTGTTGTTGAAAGTGAAAGGTCAACAGCCATGTTGTTATTGTTGTTTTTGCTGGATTTGTTTCTGCTTCTGTAGGAGTTGTTGTTGCTCCTCATAGATATTAATTAATTAATTTTTTTTATATTGCTGCGTGTTTAAATAATCCAATTTGTTTTATATTTGGTCGTTTTTTTAAAGGGCACAACTTTTATTAGTTCTTTTTTTCTTATTTTTATTTATTTCCCATTTCATTATTTGTTTGGCTTAATTGATTGTTGTTACTTTTTGTTTGAGGCACATTTGTGTTGTTGTTGTCGTTGATATTTTCGTTAAATATTGTTGAAATCTATATTTTTTTCGGTTGCACATTTATTTGTTTTTTATTGGTGTATAATTTTTTACTACGTCGGTTTTAAGGCTATTTTAGTTTGATTAAGTCAATAATTTTTAGGCAGCGCTTACAAATTGGTTATGAATTTGATTTCTATTTAAAATAGTTTGATAAATGTTTATATGCTTTCGCTTTTGTTATTCTATTTATATATATAATACGAATTAAAGCATATATTTGTGCTGTTCGGTTAAAGATTGTAATTGAATAATTTCTTTCTAAATATAATATTTGGTTGATAACTATTTCTCGTTTTGTTGTATATAGACCTATTTAACTATTAATCGAATTGGTGTTTTGTTTTTTTTTTTTGGCGTTGATGCGTAAAGATTCGTTTCTCAATTTAAGATCAGTTCAGGCTGCAATGCCGCGTTTTTGAATGGGTTAAAATGAAACACGATTTGGTCAGTACAAAAATGGATGAGGTTACGGGAAAAGTAAGATTTGGATGCACAACAAACAGCGATTGAAAAAGGAAGAGAAATATGAACCGAAAAATCTAAAAATCCAGGCTATACAATTTTCAATTTTGTTGATTTTTCAGTGATCCAACTACGTATTAAAATATCAGCAAATGACAAGGAAAATCGATGGTTCAAGAATCTACGATTTACATTGGCTTTTTTGGCTTCTAAGTGCACTACGAAAGGAGCTTAACTACGAAACTAAAAATATCCACTATAAGCTGGCATACAAAATGTGATTATTTGCGGTTAAAGAAGGGATCTGGGATCGGTCTGCTCACCTGGTAGGATGTGTGACTGGTATGCTTCTCAAAGTACCTAAAAAATGGTGGAAAAAATAAAAACAAAATTAGTTTTGTTTGCAATAATGTTGTAATTGCTAAGAGCACTTTAAAGCACACTTATTTGGGTTTCGGGTTCTGCTGGTTTCACTTTTAATAAAAAAGAATAACCTTTTAATAAACTATAGAGATTTTTACTTGGCTTATTGGGTTTTTTTGTAACATTTTTTTTTAAACTTATTTTTTAGTTTTCATTTTAGATATATGCATGGTAAGCTAAAATAGGTTTTAAAATGAGAAAACGGATGTAATTTTTTAGCTTAAAACCTACTTGTAGCCCACCGTGCGGATTTGAAACCGGGCCCAAAAGCCATGAACTGTCTGCAGAAGTCAAAAATTCTAGGATAGCTTGTGTTCTTTTAATTTTTAAATGTCCAATAAAAAGACATGACTTTTGCAGAGTTTTGAAAATTAAGTTATTAACGATTTTTTGGTTTCTTATAGAAAAACCGTCCTCTTTTTAGGTTTTTCATATACAAAACAATTTGAGATTATTTAAAAAAACAATAAGACCAAAAACAGCAATGATATTACATACATTTGTCAGCGTTTTCAAAGAAAATTATAAACTTAAATCGATTTTCATTTCCTATTGAGTTTCCTTTTATCAATAAAAGCGCTTATCAATGCCGGCATCGATTTGTTGACAATCATTAATTTTTGTTGTTTTGGGTTCAACGAACAATCGAAAGCCGGCTAAATAATGATGGTAAATAAACAAACTAATTGAACTGTGAGGGATTAACAATAAATGGAAATTTATTTTCGGTGGAAAAGCAACGGTAAATGTGACGAGAACTCTTTTTTTTTGCCCACTGCCAGCTGAGCGCGTGCAAGTGAGAGGCCACTACTGTGTGGTGGAAAAGTCAAACACGTAAAGCGCGAAAATGCCAAAAGCAAGGGGAAAAAGTCAATGCCACAAACTTAAAGGAAACTAATATATGAAGGAAAAGCGTTCAATTAAGGAAAAATTAAGCAAATGAATACGAAAAACGAAATAAGGCAGTGGCGCACTGCGAGTTAGAGTGAGATGGCGAGACAGCAGAACGTAAACAAAAAATATACAATTATGGGTGCGTGTGTGTGTTTGTTAGAGAGCACTGTTATTACCGATATTACGATATGTTATTTGATGTATATATTATATATATATTACCCATCGTTCATACGCTGCGGTTTTCTAGCATGCATTACCATCAATGCAAGTTTTTCGCCAAATACGCTGCTGCTTCTGTTGGTTTTTCCTCCCGCTCCTCCTCCTTCTTCGTCGGCTGCTGCTGCTTCCTCTTCCCAGGGAGATAATGCAGCCCTATTATTCCGATTTTATCCAATTTTGTGGGGCCTTTGGCGACTCCTTTTTGCTCCTTATTCTCCTTCTGCTGCTTCTTCTCACCTGCCAAGGCACGCGCGCTTGTATGTGTGTGTGTGTGTGTTGTGGTCCGCTTGTATGGGAGGCTCTCAGTGGCATGTGTGTGTGTGGGCTGTGACTCTGTGTGTGTGTGCCTAAATTGCGGTCGCCGTTTTATCGGCTTATTTTGCTGCCTCCTAAAAGTACAAACATTCAAGCCAATCCTTTAAACAGCTTCCTTATTTGGACGCCCTAATGTGATTAGGGTCTATTCCACCGCCCAAACGCCTTCGCCTTTAATTTTTCACTTTAAACACGGCGCACTGGTGTGCGTGTGCGTTTCCGTGTGTGCGTGTGTGGTGTCGCTTCATTCGTATTTCGTTTCGACTTTTTTTCTTCGCCTTTTCGTACCTTACCGCAATTCGTTTGCCGCTCGCCTTCGATGCGCTGTAATCGCCGCATTTAGTTGCTCCGCATCGGACGACAATTGTTTAATTTTACGCCGACTTGCTGCGTTCGCTTTTTGGCCTCTATACTTGATGATTTTTTTCAATTCTTTTGCATTACGCTTTGTGCGGTCTGTTCGTCGGCACGACTGTGTTGAGTTTGACAGCCATCGGTCGCTGTTGTCGTCCCGCTTGCACATTCTCGGTCGGTATGCTTGTCCTGCTTGCGTTGGCTGCTTGGCGGGCGAGTGAGCAGGCAAACTATATGACTGATCTGGTTGGTTGTCGTGGTGGACTCCAGGTGGCGTGGCGTTTCGTGGTATTTTTTAGTACATTTCGCGGTAGGCGTTGGACGGACTGTCAAATGGTCACTTTGTGCCCAAGGGCTGCCAATTTGTTTAAGAATTTGTACTTTTATTTGGTAACATTTAATACAAAATAATGTCTTCAAAATTATGAAAATAAATTAATATAAAATTTAACTTTAAACTTAATAACTTTCAGTTTATTTTAATTTATTGTCAAAGGTTTAAAAACTACGATTTAATATTTTTGTAATATTTGACTATTTTAACTGTTTACAAATTTTCTTTGAAAATGTTGTTATAATTTTCTTGCTATTTAGAAAATTAATCAAAAACAAGAAAGAAAACTTCGGCAGTTATTACAAACGACTAAATTTCGATTTCTATGCCTATATTACTAAAAACAATGAAACAATGTTGATTTTTCGCTGCATTTTTCCATCGTTTCTGTGGCAGCTGTATGATCAACCGTAGTTCCATAATATTTAAATATTACAAAATCCCAAAGAACAACAAAAAAAATCAAAAACAACAAAGTTATATTTTTTTAAAATGTTTTCCGATTGTTCCTATTGAAACTATATGATATAGTCGCCCGATTCGGCTCGTTCCGACTTATAAACTACCTGCAATAAGACAACTTTTGGGAAAGTTTTAAGCAGATTAAAACTGAGGGACTAGTTTGCGTAGAAACGGACGAACATGGCTCTTCTGGTGATGCTGATCAAGAATATTTACTTTATTGGGTCGGAAATGTATCCTTCACTGCGTTGCAAACTTTTGACCGAAATTATAATAGCCTCTGCAAGGGTGTAATAAATAAAGTAAAAATTTACAACTGAAAAGGTAAACAGTATTAATCCAGAGAAAGCAACCAATTTCAAACTGTAAGCCATGACATGAACCAACAAGTCAATTTTTTTCCGCCATTTTTTTAAAGCAGTGCATCGTTAGCGAAGCGTTATGCGTTTGCCCAGTTAGAACTCATTAACGCAGATATATCATGCTGATAAGGAATAAATATACTTTATAAGGTCGGAAATGTCTTGCAAAAAATTATAATAGGGTATAAAAAGTCACAAAACAATATTTTGTAACGCCCCGTTTTTTATCAAAACCCTAAAAATTAGTTGTCGCACGTTGGAATGTCACACCTCGTTGAATTCGTTACAAAGTTTCCAACAAAGTCTCAATTACAGAAAATGAATATCGTAAAAACAAAATTTTTGCAAAAAAAATTAAAAAGGGCACACCCCTTATGAAATATATTTTGGTCAAAATCCGGAAAAAAACAACTCGAGTTTTGGTTTCTTGATCGAACCCCTGAGAAATAGTGGTCTATAATAGAATGTAGTTTCCAATCAGTCCTTGACATACCAATTAGTTTGTTTTTTTTTTGTATTTATTAAATCGTTTTCGCATATTGGTTTCGTACATATAGTATTTTGTTTATATATATTAATATAAGGTATATGTAAAGTTGATTTGTAATAAATTATAAGCAAGTCGACTGTACTCGCACTGGAAACGCGAAGAATTATATATACAACAGGGTTATCGAACAGTTCACGTACACATATTATAAATTACACAATTAATTACGCTTTAAGTACAGGCAATTCAATTCGGTTATAATTTCAATACCCATCGGTTGGCGTTTAGATTAATTCGTTGATAAGCAGCTTTCGCAAGAGGAAAAGGACGAGAAGGACGAGGGTGAGTGGGTGTGGGTGTGGGAGTGGTAGGATCAAGTTCGTAAGTGTGGACACTACAATAATAATTTGGTCTGCTCTGCACCAGATCGTTGGTGTGGGTTCCCTCATCCGGAGTCCCTAGATGATCGCCTCCACCGCTCCGACCTCGGCGTTCTTCTTGATAAGGCTCTCCCACTGGGCAATGAGGCCCCGGGACGAGGGCGCCTCCTCGGGCGTCAGATCACAGAGCTGGGCCAGCGACATCGCTGGCCGCATTCCATTCCCATTGCCATTGCTGATCCCATTGATTCCATTGGCCATGTAGGCGGTCGCGTTCAGGCTGCGATTGCCCGAGGATTTGTGGACGATCTCCTGCTCGTTTCTGCAATTGCAATGGAAAGTGGTACTTAGTCTCGGTTTTCTGGGCGCCCAACCTTCGCTCACACACTCACCCATTCCTATCGAGCTCCTGTGTGGACTGGGCGTTGCGCAGTTTTCCTGGTCCGTAGCAGTGCTCCACCTCGGAGTCCTCGTCGTCATCGTCATCCGCATCGGCCTCGTCATCTGTGCTGAGTTGCCTGCCAAAAAGAATGCATAATATTAATATATAGTTCCAGTATCAAAAAAAACTTGTTGCTTTTTAGAAACATACAACCCAAATCTACAAATGCGTTTTTTGCATTGCATAACATCACTAATGGCCCCCTAGTTTAATAAATCGTAACTTATTTATTAATGAATTACTTTTAATAGTTACATATTTTCTAATTACTTTCAATATCAATAAATAAGGAAAAGAGTGTGGTTTAGAAATAAACCAAAAACTAGGTTTAGGATGTGAACAATGAATGATAATCTCTTAGTTTCCTTATCGAAACCCAATTTCCAGGGACTTATATGATATATGATATATGACTTACAGCTTATCGAGGGAGGCCTTGAGGGTGTTCTGCCTGTTGATCTTGCGCAGGCGCTTCAGCTCCGACTCGCGCGACTTGAGGTCCTGCAGCTCCCGCTGGATCTTCTGCTCCACGGGCACATAGCCTCGGCGCAGGGGACGTCCCTCCGAGTCCCGCTCGATGGCCGCCGGCGACAGGGTCACCGAGGAGGAGGTGATGCCCGCCGTTGGGCCGCCGGATTCCAGAAAGGCCATTGCGGTGCGTGTGTTCAGCTTGAGGGTGTTGTTGTTCTGGTTGTTGTTGTTGTTGTTGGCACTACCACCACCATTTCCATTGGTCAGGTTCAAATTCAAGGCCATTGGCGAGGCGGGCGGCAGGGGGCTGGTGGGGGCCAGTTTGCCATGCGAGGCAATGAAGCGCTGCATCACACCCTTGGTGGCGCCACCGAAGGCGAACTGCCGCTTCTGGGGCAGACCGCCCAGCTGGGGCGTCGAAATGGTGCGAGTGATGAGCTTCTGCTGCGGCGGCTCGGGGGTCAGGTTGTAGCAATTGGGGCCGATGTAGCGCTGCTCCTGGCGCGTCACCACGGTCAGCTTGAGCGGCTGCTTGGCCACACCACCGCCGGTGGCACTGGCACTGGCACTGGCACTGGTGATGGTGTTGCTCTGCGAGGAGGCCGAGATGCCCGAGTCGTCCGAGTGCTGCCCGTCCAGACTCTCCTCCTTGCCGCTGTTCACGCTGGAGGCCAGCGATGGTGTGTTGGACAGCTCGTCGATGGGCAGCAGGAGCGAGGTGGTCTGCACGGCCGCCGGCTGTGCGGTGACCAGTACGCCTTGATCCTGGCCCAGATCCTCATCCTGCTCGTGATCCTGCTCCTCATCCTGCTCCAGTTTCTGTCCAAAATCCAGGCCGTTGCCATTGACCGTGTACGCCTCGAACTCCACCGCGGAGGGGGAGGCGAGGGTCGTGCTGGAGGAGAGCGTGGCCAGCTGGCGGTACTCCTCCTCGCGCCGCACCACCTCCTTGATCTCCTCCTGGATGCGTGTCAGGGGATCGATTTTCTGCAAGCAAAACAAAGGAGCAGCACTGCGATTAAAACTTGTCCTTCAAGCCTTAAGGATATACTTAATATACTTATAGGAACAAAATAGTTATACGTATAAGAAATGCCCAAATAAAGATAAATATATAAATATAAAATTCATATTAATGAAGTTTGACTGAGTTTTTGTATATTTAAAGATCGTCTTAGAATGGGTTCATAAGGATCCCTTTAAATTGAAATAAATAATATAGAAACATAAGTTTAGCCGAATTGTTTATTTCTTAAATGCAAAAAACGAACAAGCTTATATTTTGTATACAAAGTGTAAACTACAAATGATATATTAGCACATAGTGTTTTTTAAAGTAGATCGTTTAAAACCGAATGGGTCGATCGACTGAACATATAAAAACGAACTTGGACTACATTTATTTCGAGTGCAATTGGTAACCCGAAACGGAGGAAGTGATCGAGCAGCTCCGATTACGCATCGAAGTTTGAACTTCTAAGCTGCATGTAATCGAATACGCAATATGCCACTCACTTTCGATCGACTGAATTGCCAGCCGCAAGATGCAGATACACCCGCATCCGTGAGATGCATCTTTGAGCGAAATCGGAGGAGACAAATCCGCTACTTGCATAATCCGATTGGCTTTGATCGTGCTGCCCAAATGATCAAAATGATCGAATTGATCCGCCAAAACCACACACGTCGAGTGGTGTTGGGTGGTTCGGAGTGGCTTAGAGTGGCCCAGAGTGGCTTAGAGTGGCCCATGGTAATGCGGAGGGGTTCAGAGTGGACCCAAGCGTAACTCAAGCCGATTATTGTGCGTGACATCGACAACAAAGGTGGGTGGTTGGGTGGTTCGGTGGTTGGGCGGTTCGGTGGTTGCCGGTTCCTCTCCGGTTCGTTGACTGTTTTGTTGCTCTGTTTTCGCGGTTTTTGATTTGGTTTCGGAAAATGCCAAACTAAAACCGAACAACACATCGAGAGTAAAAGTGTTTGGCAGTCTCACTTTCAGCGCGGTTTTATTATATTCTGCGTACATGCATAGAGGAATTTGTCGGCCAATTAACAAGGTTTTACTGTCATAATAAACACATACAGCTGGGTTCAACTGAACAGTGGTAAATGTGAAAAATAAAGGAACAACTTACTAAACCATTA
Organism: Drosophila rhopaloa; assembly: GCF_018152115.1. Classification (NCBI taxonomy): domain Eukaryota; kingdom Metazoa; phylum Arthropoda; class Insecta; order Diptera; family Drosophilidae; genus Drosophila; species Drosophila rhopaloa. The sequence goes on along the minus strand of NW_025335123.1, from coordinate 11,531,572 downwards.
TTTGGAACCATTTCATTTTGAACACAGCTGTATTTCTTTTAAGTGCGCAAAGTCATAAAGAATAAAATGGGCCTTAAGTACAATTATAATATTAAACACACCCAAAATGTAAATCCATTTTTTAGTTCTTGTATTTTTGTCAGTCTTAACCCATTTTTAAGGATTTACCACTTCTAAAATTTAAAAAAGGGGAAACTTTTTCAAAGATAAGATAAATATTATTAAAGTAGTAAATTATAAAATAGCTTTGTCTTGGCAATGTTATATAAAACGATAAGAGAAAAACATTTTGCATTTTAAATGCGCCATTTTTGACACAAATCAGTCTGACTTACTGATAGCTGTAGACCCAAAATTATTCTTTTTTTTTCCAGTTTATGAGATACGATACACTTCAGAAAATATATAAGGCTATTTATTACCGCTGTTACCCAACAAAACTGTGGCAAATGCATTTCTACGCTTATTTTCAAACCACTCCCAAAATTGAAATTATTTACAATCTTTTCTGATTTTTGCAATGAAATAAGTGTTAAAATGGGGTTACTAATAAAATCTTATTTGTTAAATCTTCTTAAAGCTTTTTTCTTGCTTTTATGGCTGAAGTTTTGCGATTAGTCAAATAAGAATATGAAGTTTAAATATTGTTGTATACGCAATTAGCCGTCATAATAAAAGGGAGAACCCAATTGAAGTTATTTTCTGGCTCCTTTGCTCAGTCGCTTTATCTGCCCTTTTCAAAAACAAACCAACTATTCCCACAGCAATCAGCATCCATTTGATGGCTAAATACTTCCCCTGCAGTCACAATTCAAGCACTTACAGGGTCTCCACCGCCTATATATCTTTATTTTTTTCATTTTTCAGGGAAAAGGGAAAAGGGGACTCATTTAAGGGTTGCTTGGGTAAGATAGGTTTTAGTTTTTTCGGGTCACCGAGTGGGCTTTTAGGGTCATTTAAGGTCTGTGGGGTCTTGTGAGCTCATGTGTGTGCTCTCTGGCAGTTGATGTTGCTGTTGCAGGTGTGTTGCTGCTGCGGCGTTGATGTTGCCGCTGTGCTGTTGCTGTTGCTATTGCTATTACTGTTGGCAGTCGAGTGTCGTCAGTGGGCTTCCGCATCGTTTTCGCATTAGAAAGTGCCAGTCTATTCAGAGTCGCTAAGTGTTTCTGTTTTTTCTTCACTTTATTGTCTTGTTTTGTTTAGTCCGAGTCGATAAAATATTGTGCCGCACTTTGAGTCACAGTCACAGTCGCCGGACGTCACAAAAAATCACTGAACGTAGTCACCGCCCGTAGCTCATCGATTCGATGCAGATTTTCACTCAATTGTTTGGGCCAGCACCCAAAACGACAACGAATCGAATCGAAATGTGCGTTTAACGACGTCGTTTTCACTTACATCAAAACAACAAAAAATTAGCTTGGAGAAAACCCCACACAGCAAAAGTGTCAACGGAAATCGAAGTGGGCAATACCCTGATCTTCTCTACATTTTAGTGAAATAAAATAAGCAATACAATATTTTGAGGAGTTGCCTTTAAGGACATACATATTTCATGGTATTTTAATGATTTTATTTTAAAGGATTTAATTTGAAATCAGTTTTCTATAGGTCATCTTTGTTTATTAAATATTCTCATGCAAGATTTAACAAGACATTTGCAACCATTTAGTTTCCATTTAGGTAAAGTAATTCAATATTTTAAATGCTTCCGATGAAGCCCTCAAGTGTCGATGTTTTTTGTGCATATTCCGTAATGCGATCCCGGAGTTTCACAGTTTAATTAAAAAAACCCCATGGGAAACGCTTCCTGCGGTGGGTTCTACCCATTTTTGTGGAACAAAAAAAAATGTAAGTGTATATATACAGGCATACCCAAAACGTAGCAGTGAAAAAAAGTTGTACGATACTTCCGTTTTGTGCTGGTAGCGAAGTGCAATGACAGCGGCAACATCGCAGCAACAGCAACAGCAGCAACATTGCAGCGGCAACTTTTGGAGGCAGCTGCCTAAAGTCAAGTTGACAGATGCTCCTCGGCCGGCTGTCACTTTTGGCGCGCGTTTTTTCAGCAAATTTACCGCAAAGGGGAAATGCAAATGCAAATGCGAATGTGAATGCGACATGCGGCATGCGGCATGAGGCATGCGGCTCTTGTCCAAGTTTGAACCCATTTGCATGCCGCAGTCGACGGGGGTCAAACGCCCAATGGGTCGCGTGAACAGGCAGCCAGCTGAAAACAGCGAAAAGCAGGCAACGAGCAAATAAGCCACCAAAAGCCAAAGACTTGGGCGCAATTTGTTGCTGCTGTTGCTGTTGTTGCTGCTGCTGTTGTTGCTGCTGCTGTTGCTGCCACGACAAGATCGGCAACAACAAGATCAGAAACAAGGCAAAAAGCAAAAAACAAATTGGCAAGGGGGGAAAAACACAACATGAGAAACTAAAAACGAACAAATAAGAACAATATAATGAGGGTATAGACTTGAAAATATCCAGCATATCCATAAGGCCAACTAGCTCTACAAAAACTTCAATGGCAGTGAGTATATCCATTTGATCACAGCAAAACATATATGTTTCATACACTATCGTTTTGTATCTACCCAAAATTAAAAGCTTTGTAATGCTGCATTTTTATATTCCCAACTATTTATAAGTTAGTAAGTTCTAATCATATGAGATATTTTGATAGTTCGCTTTTTGTTTTCTACCCAAACTTAAGCGAAATGAACATAATCTTATCAAAATAACAACAATTTCATATTCTTAATTACTTAGAATTTGTTTTAGTTCTTAATATAATATATAAATTTAGAAAATTAACAATTTTGAAGAGTACTGTGCAATTTTAATATAAGTTATAAATAGCTTTGGATTGGTTGGATACAAAAATGCCATTCAGTAATTTATGGTAAAAACCAGATATTTTGTAAAATGTTCATTAACAAATAATATATTACATACTTTACAGCAGAGGATGGGCAAACGCGTTACATAAATTACCGGGAAAGTTTCCAAAGTCTGAGTTATTTACAACACCTTTGAGTTGGCAACCTCCAATGGGAAATCAATTAGCTTGCGGATAAGAAAAGTCGTATACCCAGATCGGCGGAATTAGGGGGTACAAGCAACAGAAGTGGAGAAACAACAGAAGATACGAACAAAAGCGGGAGAACGTGACAAGAAACGTGACCGTGACTGTGGCTCTTTCTTCCCGCCCCTCTTTCTCTCTTCCTTCCCCACCCCGACTATCGCTATCTATCTCTTTCTCTGTCTGGCAACTGATCCACTTCTGACAACAACACAGCTACACTGAGAAAATGTTCTAAAAGTTATTCATTATTTACTTCGCGATTTTTCAAAACTAAAAATGTTATAAATTATTTTAGGTTTAAATAAGTATAAGTTAATATAAAGTTTTATTATTATTAAAACATAGTTGTTTTTGATTAAATTTAGGTTCTGTTAAATAATTTACAAAGAACAAATTATAAAGTATCATGACAATCAGTGATCAATCGGTAAATCAAAACAAGAAGTCAATTTGTTTGGCTTTTTAGATAAGTTTCAGTATGTACTTCATTTTTTTCTGTGTCGTCTTCTCTGCTCTGCTTGGGCTGTTTCTCTGCCGAAGTCGGCGTCGACGTCGACGTCGTTTCCAGGCGAGCGATCGGCATTAGCATAACGTTCATCATTATCGTCATCATCACCTTCGTGATCATCGCGTACAACACTCGTATTTGGGGCAATTCATTTAGCGTTTTCCTCAGTGACCGCCGCAGTTGCAGCTGAAGCGTGCAAAAAAATTGTACAAATAAACAATGAAGAAGCAGTCCGAATACAACAAAAACCCAACAGCAATGACGCCAAAATGAAACAAAAAACAAAACAGCAAATTTTGAATATGCAAACGAAGGGCGGTACTTAACATTTTTGGCATTTGGAACAGCAGCCTCAAATCGCAAAACGTCATAAGAAATTGTTGCCATATCTTGTGATCAGAAATACATATATAATTTTGCGATCGGTGCTCTTTTTATGCTAACAGAACTGCAACTCCATAGAATGAATCTATAAAATTATTATGCTAGCTAAAGCTGAGCCTAATTTCAACCAAAGTCTATCATGAAATATCGAAACTATTAAAATGCTAATTAAAATGTATATATATTACAGTTTGAATTGAAACTTTAATTAATATTTAAGGCAAATTGTTTTTTATTTCCAATAATGGACACTGAACCTTCTTCAATTCAGTTTTGGAATTACATATGTATATCTTAATATAACATAAGATCTTCAATAAGTACCTACCATAAAAGGTTTTTGCCAATGCCATTATCTTTTTCCCCCACTGATATACTCTACCTCGACGGGCTTTTAGCCACGATCTGATCGACCTGGTTTTATTTCTTCTACATATAGCAAATCGTGATCTACACACTATATATTGTCTGGGGCGAGAGAGATAATCGCCGGGGGAAATCAAAGGCGGATGCACTTGGAGCATGTGTCAATTATGACGCCATATCATTAGCATTACCAATACCATTAAGAATGGACCGTTGCGGCGATGGCTGTCATTAGATTTGCCATGCCACAAAAAGATGTTGGCCAAAAAGCAAGCAAAAAGTGAAGAAAAACAAAGAAAACGAGAGACCAGATCCAAAATGATGGCCATAGTCACGTCGCCACAGCTCTGGGCGCTCCATTAGCAAACCAAGCAAATTGGTCAACAACGCGCAAACAGGCCCAAATAAATGGCCCAAAAATGGGACAAAGAGGCGGGCGTAAGATTGTGGGTGGGTTTGGAGTTGGAATTGGAATTGGTATTGGAATCGGGGCCAAAAAGATATTTTGCGCAATTCGCGGACATATAGTAGTTCGTGTGGCTTTTTATTCAAACCTTATCTTATGTGAACGGAAAGGTTCTGTGAATGTGTGTTTACCAAAATGAATTCGCGATAAGCGAACCACGGAAAATCAAATGGGCGAGTGTGTTGATAAAAAAAAGCCCATCGATTCGATCACTTTTTTTTTCCCAGCTCCTCCTTCAGCTTTTTCGTTTCTGTTTGGCCTCTTTATTTTGGCCAACAATGCGTGACCTGGCCAAATCAGGGGCTCGAACTACAGTTTGCTTTTTCAATTTCGGCTAGCTCGTTACTCGCGGCGGCTTGATTGCGGATTGTTTGGCCATTAATTTGGCTTCGGTTGTCGGTCTTGGTCAGCTTTTATTGGCGCCGGGCAGTTGGTTAGTTAGTCGGTCATTAAATTAAGTGCCTGTTGACGGGAGTCCACTCAGCTCCAAAGACAGATACGGTGGATGATTCAGCCCGGTGCTACGGCGATTTAGTCCGGGGAAATTTGCCAAATTTTTTTCGCAGAACTTTCGTGGCACTAAAAAAGTCAATGGCAGCAGTACAAATTAGTTTAAGTTCATGCGAACAGTTTACAAATGTTGGTTCTATAAAAAATAGGGCTTTTTCTTTGCTTCTCTGTTCTAACATTTTTGTGTCTTTGCTTAAGATCCTTAAATACAATTACTATTGAACAAAAATAATATTAAATTATCATTATCAGTGATGAGGACACTTATCTTCCATAATTTTATATTCGTAGAATTGAAATTGTTATGTCGATTTAACTCCCATGTTTAAATACAGTCTGCCAAATATTTAACGTTACTAATTAAACATAAATATAAAACGTCAGTAACAATTTCTATATATACATATAAATATATATATATATGAGGCATTCTGAATGATGTATAACAGCTGCAATTTATTATGCAAAAAAAAAGTAGCCTGGCCACTCAACAAAATTTGCGATCCGCAGAAAAAGCCATAACAATATCAACAATGCAAAAGAGCCAAAAAAAAAAACAAAGGTAAACCAATAAAAAAAACACCAAACAAATTATGTCACCCGAATGCAGAGTAGAGCAGAGCTGCATGCCGATGCCAGTGACCAGTGACCAGACCCACAAAACGTGCCCAGCATATCTATATATATATAATTACATATACGTATGTATCTTTTGTATGTAAGTCTAGGGCGGAGGAAAAGTGGGAGTCCGGCATTATGTAATAAATTCACTGCAAAATGCAGAGCAAGTTGAAGCTCAACTCGGTGTTGATTGCACAAATAAAAAATATGATATTAAATACTTATCATTTGAATCATATTTACCAATGAAAATTAATAGATATGCACATACAATAATACAAAATACCGATACGTAACAATTAGGTATTAAGAATAAATGAAAATAATATGTACTATAGTAAAAAAAATAAGCAAAGATGGGGTTTGAAAGCCAACTTTATTTAACGTATTGTTTTGCATTATTTTTTTGTGTGTAGTCAGCTGCTCTGGGCCATTGACACGCGGATATAGTAAGTATGGTAATGTGGCAAGAAGCGCCAGAGCCGAAGAACAAGCCATGTATACACATGTATCTGCATCTGTAAGTGCAGCTGACAGTTGCGTGTTTGAACTTGGGGCGCTCCACGAAGCACGTAAAAGATACAGGGCACACAGAAAGAAAATTTGTATGTTATACCATGATACCATGATTTAAGTCGGATTCGTAATCATGCTAACAGGAAAATATATGGTAACATTAGTGTTTTATGGCAAACGAAAATTATAATACTATTATCCATTATAGTTTAATTTGAGTTACAGTGTCTGGGATCTAATGTGAATAAATATATTAATATGAAATATATATGTATATAATATATATTTTCTGGTATTTCTTTTTTGTAAAAATAATTTTGTTTGTGCTGTATCTAAAACTCTATTCTGTAAAATTAATTTAAGCTAACTGATTTTTTCTCAGTGCACTACCTGGGGGCATCTGGTGGCTGTTCTTTTGGCCAGATCAGATCACTGGGGTGCACATATCTGGGCCTTTGTAATTGCCGTGTCTCTGCTGGCTGTTGTAATTGAAACTGTGTTTCATATTGTATCGCCGGCTGATTGAAATGTGTATGCCAAGACAATGGCAAATATTTGCGAAACGCTTTGTCGGTGAGCCACGACAACCGCAAGATTCTTCTACGGATGGGACGACAAACAGACGCGATTCAGATACAAGATACACGGGCAAAGTTAATTGACTTGCTTTGTTCGCTTTCGAGCTATTTGCTCTGTATTTTGTTCTCTTTTTTTTGGGAAACCTGGAAACGGAACAAATAGAGATCGATGGGGTAACTATATGGTGGCTGTCTGACAGGCTGGAATTACCTCAGTTTTTGGATGATTAAAAGCGAAACCATTTCACTGACTGCCTTGAGAAAGTGCCAACACTCTAGACGTGACAATGGCCCGCGTTTTTTGGAACGGTTTTGGTCATTTTCCAGCTCAGACAGTTAACCGTTAGGCGTTCAAAACATCCCCCCACCCAAGTGATCCACACCCACTGGAGCTGAACTTGAGCCAAACTGAATGGGCGGCAGTGGTTTTCTTTTTTTCCTATTTTTTTTTCTTTTTTTTCCTTTTTTTTTATTTTTATGAATGAAATGCCGCGATGCCGCCGCCTGTCCATCTCTGCAGTCCATTGTCCGCATTTATGACATTTAGCGGCCGCTTAGCCACTGCCAACTGCCAACGGTAAACTGTTTAGACGTCTTTAAGACATGCTAACTGCACTTTATACGCGTCATATTTTGTCCGCAGTCCGTCAGTGTTGGCATGGATCGTAAAAATTATCATTATCATTATCGTCGCTGGGCTATTGCTATGTTTTCCCTACCTCCTCCTCCTCCCCTGCCACCTTGCATTCCGTTTTCTTTATTTTTTTTTTGTGAAAGGTTGTGCATACTTATTAAGACCAAGTGCTATGGAAATTTATCGTTGCGCTGTAGCCTTTCACCAAGTCGATGAATTTTTCTAGTATAACGGTATGCAGTTCTATAGAATTTTGCTGATAGTACAGATAGATAAGTTCATTGGACATTGGCTAGGGCAAAATCAATGGCAAGGTAAAGCCATTTATAATAGTCATAAATCACTTTTTAGATTGCTACTTAGTGGTAGATAGTTGGTGTCCCTTGTGAGGTAAATGATTAAGAATCTGCTTTTGCAAAATTTGCTCAGCTCTAAGTATTTAGAAATCCAAATAGCTTCAATACTTTATTCTAACAGCTCAATGCTCAATCATTTAGAGTGTACAATTTATTTGTACACATCAGACAGTTTTGGAACAGTGGCTTTTCCCCAACGTACTTATAAAAAAAACAAGAGAGAACGCTATAGTCGGGTGCCCCGACTATCAGATACCCGTTACTCAGGTAAAGGGAGTGCGAGGGAGATGGAGATAGAAACTTTGATCACGCATAACTTTTTAACGAATGGTCCGATTTGAAAAATTTCTTCTACATTTCGATAGGTATTGATAAACACAATAGAACTGCATTTTTACTTTTCCGAAATATTTAAATTTTTAAAATCGTATATAAGCGATTGTGGGCGTTAAAGGGGGCGTGGCACCATTTTGAAACAAACTTGCGCTGCGTAGGAACTTCTAAAATCTACATGCAAAATGCCAATCTTCTAGCTTTTATAGTTTCCGAGATCTCAGCGTTCATACGGACAGACAGACAGACAGACAGACAGACGGACAGACAGACGGACAGACGGACAGACGGACAGACGGACAGACGGACATGGCTAGATCGACTCGGCTAGTGATCCTGATCAAGAATATATATACTTTATAGGGTCGGAAACGCTTCCTTCTAGCTGTTACATACTTTTGCACGAATACAATATACCCTTTTACTCTACGAGTAACGGGTATAACTAGGCCAAAAGAGACCTAAACCGCCAACACCTTTACGAATCCGTCAGCGAAAACCAACCAAATGTTGAAACAATAACCATATCTAACTCTAATTTAGTTAAATGTACTTATAACAAGCATAACAAATGTGGGAATGTCTTTCCCACGCTTTAGGAAGTTGGAGACGTCGCCTTCTGACAACAGCTCACCATGGTGGCTTTTAGACTAGCGACTTTGTAGAGACAATTGCCAAATCATGTCAGAGATAAATTACGCGAAAGGCAGAAATCTCCAATGCAAATGCAAAAGCAAAGCCAGACAGCCAGGCAGAGTCCAAGTTGGTGACTCTTTTTTAATGCTCCATTCGAAATGGATGGGGGCCAACTGTCTCCGCTGGCTTATTTATGTTACCATGTTTGTGTGACAGGCGATGTGACGATGACGGAGCTACTTAGTGGTAATGCGGCGACCGTTAAACACCCAGTCAGTCATTGTTATACAAATGCGAGTACGAGAGCGCCGGACAGCAGCATTGGAGGCATTTTGCAGCTGCAGGTGGCAGCGGAAATGCTCGCACTGTGGAAATGGCTTCATTACGGGATGGTGGCTATAAACTGAATGGCACGAGACCTGCGACTTCGACACTGCTCGTCGAGTTGGTTATGCAATCCTGGGGGTAAAAATATCTATATAAAAAGACAATAGACGACTTATAGTCTACTATCAAAGCTGTCTGATTTGACAAATGATACTCCCCGAGTTGCTTTGGAAGTCCTTCGTAGGCTACTTTGGACCCCCAACAAGCTATTATTCCTTATACAAATACGATCAGACATCAAAGAAATCAGTTGAAGGCAAATTCATTAATAAACCCATGAGACTTCCAGCGGCGGTAAAATATCGTAAAATCCTGTAAGGACACTCAAGGTCTACCCGAGGGCGCCAAAAATAATCGATTTGAACCAATGCGACAGAACTAAGATTGTGATGTCAAACAAATTGGTTCTCAGAAATTAAGATAATATTTATATGGTATATTCCCCAATACATTTTGGTAAAGCACCGGGTGAGCCGGTGAAATACACTATTCTGCTGCTGTGCCTGAGTCACCTTGCCATTTATAATTGGCAACGGCATTTTCAATTACTTTCGACCAAAGCAGGAACAACAACATATTGCCAAAGTATCTTATCTGTTTTCTGATTTCCTTTGCTCCAGTTGCCGACATTCCCCACTTGTTATTTAGTTTGTTTAGCACCACCACCACCAGCACCATTGAACGCGCCCTGAACAGCGGGCACCACCAGTAGAATAGCACCACCATGTACTTACACGGCCTGTTGCAATATTTTTACCGGAGGGTTCGGGGAGTTTGGAAAGCTTGGCGCCCCTAGCAGGTGTCCATATACCAATTTACACTTTGCCCAATAATTATGAGCGTACGAGTGTATGCAGAGAAATTACGACAGATACGCGCTATCCGCTATCATTTCGTTATCGATATATGTATATAACCGACAATTGCAAGCGGTCCGACATTCAAGTTCAGTCAACAAATTGAGTCATCGTTGTTGGAAACTTTACCAAAATCTTCTTGTGCCCAAGAAATACACTTTTGGGCGTTGTAAGGAACGATAGAACGAAATCACCTCTATATTTAATACGTAATAAATCTGGAGGTTTGTTTAACGTCTGGGTATTATTTGGAAAAAAATATTATTCTATTGCTTGGCTAATGGAGCTTTTCGATTAGATAAAGTCGCTGATTTCATTAATATTATACCCTATGTGTTTGCTGGCGTTCTATTTGCGGTGTGCACCTATTTGATACTTAAATAGGAGTGGGGAAAACTCTGTGGCCAATGTGGGTTGGTATTGTACAATATAAATCTTACATTTGAATATAATTCAATTTACCAGTTATGAAATTGTTAAGGCGTATAATAGTTAGGGGAATGTCTTTAACTTAAGTATTAAAGGTCATCAGTTACAAGTACATAAATATTAGTCAGCCCAACCTTATTTATTACAACTATAATTTCCAGCGTATAACAATAGATATGGTATAATATGAAATGAATCCATATGTCATAAGTACTTATCGATTACAAAATATGATTAGGCCCAAAAAAGAAACCCCACATTTAACCATATGAACAAGTATAAAAATGAAGTAGTTCGTGGTTTCTCCAAAAAAAATGTATATAACATTTCCGGCTAATGGGCCTTATCAAGCGACACTTAATGCCTTCAAAGCCAGCCATATGCTAATTAGCCCCCAGCCCCGCCCACAAATAACACCTTGACATTGATGAATTGCCAAAGTTGGCAATGGAAACGACAGCTTTTCGCTTATGGAATGTTCATAGTATAGGGCTTTTTTTTTTTTTTTTTTTTTTATTCATAAATTACATATATAGACCAAATTAATAAATATACATATGATATCCAGACTTGCGGGACTGCCGTGAAGCATTGCTTCGCAAGGCTGGCTGGCCTGTTTAGGACCTCTCGTTCCTTATGCGTTCCAACCGCCTCAGTTCCGTCGTGACTTCCGCAGCCAGACTGCATACAGCTGTCCAGTTATCCTGACTCTCCAGCATACTAGGAACAAGTCCCTCCACTGTGATAGGGGTCCCCAGGATTTGTTCAGCTCTTCGGCGCTCTTCTCCGAACCTGACACATGTGGTTAGTGCGTGTTCGGCATTTTCCACTGTTCCGCAGGTATCGCAGATTTGGCTTGTCTCGTGTCCGAAGCGATGTAAATACTCCTTAAAGCATCCATGCCCGCTCAGCACCTGTGTCAGATGGAACGTTAGTTCGCCGTGTGGTCTGTTTACCCAAGCCGCTATATTGGGGATGAGTCGGTGCGTCCACCGGCCGGTTTCTGCCCTATCCCATCTTTGCTGCCAGTTTTCAAGGGACTTTGCTCTTGACCTTAGTTTTGCCAAGCGGTGGTCCGCCTGTGTGTCAGCTAATTTTCTCGCTTCAAAGTTCTCCTTGGCCTCAACAACTGCGAGCTCGACTGGTGTTATACCACTGATGACCAGAATGGCCTCTGTAGCGACCGTGCGGAAGGCGGAGGCTACCCTAAGAGCTCCTATTCTGTAGTCCGACTCTATACCCTTTATGTAGCTCTTTTTTGTTGTCGCCTCGGCCCATATTGGTGCTGCATACATGATGGACGACTTTGCTACGTTAAACAGTAGCTTCCTGCTCGTGGATTTTGGGCCTCTATGGTTAAGCATCATTCGGGACACTGCCATCGTGACTCCGTGAGCCCTCTTATGAGTCGCCTGCAGGTGCTCCCTGTAGGACAGCCTGGTGTCCAGCATGACACCTAGGTATTTTATAGCCCTTTTCGTCTCCACTTGGGCTCCGCCCACAGTGATTCGTGCCGTTTCCACTTTTTTCCTGCTGCTGATGAGTACCGCCTCGGTTTTCTGCTCAGCCAGTTCAAGTCCTACGATTTGTAGCCACTCACTTATCATACTGATTGCTGCGTTTGTAGAGCTTTCTACCTCAGCTATGGACTTTTTGACCACTATGACCGCGACGTCGTCCGCGAAGCCAACAACGTTTACGCCCTGCTGGAAGTTTAGTCGCAGGATACCATCGTACATAGTGTTCCACAATAATGGGCCTAAGACGGACCCTTGTGGCACTCCTCCTGTGATTTTGTAGCGTTGAGGTCCTTCGTCCGTGTCATAGTGGAGCCACCTGTCGCTCAGGTAGTCGCTAACGATCGCCTGCAAGTACTTTGGGATGTTCAGCATCCCGAGTGAGGCCATTATTCTGCTCCAGGATGCCGAGTTGAAGGCGTTTTTGATGTCCAGAGTTGCCACCAAACAGTATTGTTTGTTTCCTCCCAGCCACCTTTTGCCTTCTATGGCCTGCCTGGCTATGCGGTCCACGGCTTCTAGTGCATCTAGGGTCGAGCGAGCCTTTCTAAAGCCATACTGACTTTCTGAGAGCCCTCCGGCAGCCTCTATTGCCTCTCCGAGTCTTGCACTGACAATACTTTCCAATATTTTGCCGGCCGTGTCTAGAAGGCAAATGGGCCTATAAGCCGACGGTTCATCCTTGTCTTTTCCTGGCTTTGGAATAAGCACCAGCTTTTGCTGTTTCCACCGTTCTGGGAAGCAGGCTTGGGCCAGGCACTTAGTGTATGCACTGGCAAAGGTGCTCGGGTACATGCTGATGGCAAGTTTGAGTGCCCGATTTGGGATCCCATCTGGCCCTGGTGCCTTGTTGTTTGGTACCTTCTGGGCTATGTTGACCAGCTCCTGTAGGGTAACCGGTGGTATCTGGTGGTCCGGGACACCAAACGCTTCCGCTTGCCTCGTTTCCTGCGCTGGGAAAAGGTGCCTTATAATCTCTCCCAGTTTCTCGGAGCCTGTTGGGGTCACGTTTTTAACGGCGTTGGTTTTTTTCATTACCACCTTGTAGGCCTTTCCCCACAGGTCGTTTTCTGCTTCATCGCAGAGTTGCAGGAAGCACCGCCTTTTGCTGCTTTTTATTTTCCGCTTTAGGATCTTCCTCTTTTGGGTGAAAACTTCCCTGAGTATATGGAAGGCTTCGGTTCCGCGGGCCCTATGGTAGGCTCTCCTTGCGCTTATGCATTCGCGGCGTGCCTCCTCAATCGCTTGGTTCCACCAGTAGACTGGCTTGCGCCCCTTGAAGCTTTTACTGCGCTGCATGCTGGCGTCGCAGGCTTCCTTGACCTTTGCCATCAATGCCCGTTCGTTTTCCGCTAATTCCATCCCTTCCAGGGCCGCTCTAAATGATGGTATGTCGAGCGTATTTTCTTTGTAGTGTCCTCGAGTAATTGTCGGTGTGGCGGTTCTTCTCATGCGGATGGTGCTTATAATTGCACTATGGTCGCTCGCCGTGTAGGTCTCGCTAATTTCCCAGGTCGCCGTCGCCGCCAAGCTTGCGCTTAAGTAGGTGAGGTCGATTATGGACTGCGCTCCCGCTCTCCTAAATGTAGGGGTAGAACCCCTGTTTTGTAGGATAACGTCCAGCGATGCGAACGTCTCAGTGACCACTCTTCCTCTGGCGTTTGTTGAGGCTGACTCCCACTCCGTTGACCACGCATTGAAGTCCCCGGCAACAATCGCAGGCGAGTGTGCTCTTATGTCGATTGCCAGGCTGTCTATCGTCTCGCTAAACTCCTCTAGTGTCCAGCTGGGTGGAAAGTAGCAGCTAAAAATCCAAAGGTCTTTTAGCTTCGCCCTTACGTAGCCTTTTGATGCTTTCACGCCTGCTAGATGTTGGGCCGGTTGCCCACATGTCCAGATTGCTGCTTTTCCCAATTGATCCGTGACCCACGTGTTGGATCTAATTGCTTTATAGGGTTCGCTCAGAATTGCCAGGTCTATTTTGAGCTCGGAAATTGTTTGGGTGAGAAGGTCCTGGGCCACCCTGCAGTGGTTGAGGTTTAGCTGCATGACCCTTAGCATCTTTGTTGAGATTTTACCGCCTCGACATACGCTGGGCATTTAAAGCTCCCAGACGCGTGGTTTGTTGGGAGATCTCTTTTCTGCGCGCAGAGTAGGCAATGTGGGTCCCTATTGCAGCTTCTGGCCTCGTGGTCTTTTCCACCACACTTGAAACATGCTCCGCGCAAATCCGTTTTTTCCGTGCAGTTCGACGAGATATGGCCGAACGCTAGACACTTATAGCAGCGTTTTGGCGAAAAAATGGGTTTAATCCGGCAGATCACCCATCCAATCCTTATTTTCCCCAAGTTTACCAGCTTGTTCGCTGTGGGTGTTGGCAACATTAGTGTGGCTATCTGCAGGCCGTTTCTGGTGGCTCTTAGCGACTTTACGGCCTCCTCCGAAAGAGGGGTATCGCCTAGCTTACTGTTTAGAGCCTCCACTATCTCCTCCTTGGTTGTGACTTCGTCCAAGTCCATGACCTGAAGTCTGGTTTGCTCGGTCAGGGCCCTTACAACTGCTTTAACCCCGAGAGCGTTTCCGACTGCCTTTTTAACCTCCTCCGCGCTGTGGTCTGGAGACTTCTTCAGCTGCAGCAAAAGATCTCCCTTGGCCGTCTTACGGATGGTCTGTACGTCCCCACTGACGTGTTTTAACGTGGAGTCTCCTTTAACGGCCTTGAGAAGTTCCGCGTAGGTAATCTCCCCCGACTCTTGCAACCACGATGGCGTCTGGTCTGGCCCTGAGCTGCCTTTTGGAATTTCCCTTAGGGTTTCTGTCGGCTACTTGCTGGAAATCTTCGTGTCGCTTCTCATGTATCCGTTCCCGATGTACCCTCTTCATTGGTGGCGTACATTTTTGGCCTGTTGCTGGCTCTCTTGCCCTTTTGGTGTCGCTACTATCCTTTCTTTTCCACACAGCTTGTCTCGCTGTTCGGCTCTCGGTGTGGTTTGCGTGGCACTTTCCCTGCACTCCTTTCCTGTGGCTTCCTCCTGCTTGATGGAGGCCACTGCCTTTTTATGCAGCTCTACCAGCTCTGTTAGGAGATCGCGCATCGGCTGTTTGACGACCCTGTGGTCCTTAAACAGAAGGGAGAGGCCATTCACGGCGAGGCCTATTTTCGCAATAATGTCCTCCAGGGACGTGATTGCCTCCTCTTGTTTTGGCTGCTGTTCAACCTTATGCTGCGCCTGCACCGTTGGCGATCTGGCCATCGCTGTGCTTTTTGCGAAGGGGTTTGCCTGGTCCATTGGACTTTCACCGTCCGCGACAGGGGTTCCCTCGCTGGTCTCAGATTTCTCCTAGACTTTCTAACGATGGGGGTTATACCGCCCCTTTTCGGTCCCCAGAGCCCCGTTTGCTGGGGCACCGCCTAAGCGGGGGGGTTGGAATTTGTCGGATCCTTGACTTGCTGCCCCTAATTCCCCTATCTAGACTAGTGTAGAAGATCGGCCTTTTGAACTCAACGCTTCGACCCTTTCAGAAGCTGTCTGCTCAGAAGCTGTCTGCTACGAGTTGAATATCTACTGGTTGAGCTCGGCCTAGAATTATGCAATTTTTTCTAGCTGATAGTAGCGGCTGGTTTCTGTTTCCGATTCTGGCTGTGGTTTGAGCGCTTTCCAGCACTATCGGAGTGATCAGCTGTTTGTCCAGTTGCCAAAAAAGGGAAACGCGCAGATCGCCCGCGGGAAAACTTTGTTTTTGTTTTCCCAGTGGGAAGAGAGCGGGAGAAAACAGAGTCTTGGTGACCCCTCTCCCCTCTACCCTCGGTGGAGCACCAGTTTTAACTGATCTAAACGCTAAAATATGGTGTACTCAACGCACAGACCCACCCTGGTACGTACCGCCTCCTATGGGGATCACGCTGTTCACTTTGTTTACCTTTTCAGGGCTGTTTAAGGCTTTCTAATTGGAAAAACTCAGGAGGTAATTGAAAACACGTCTACACTCACTGACTACTACTCACTGTCCTCATAGGGCTACTCACTGTCATAGTATAGGGCTAAAAGAACCTTATCGCTGATATTCAGTGTTGATAATAGAGCTTATCATTCAATAAGCCGCAAGTCAATAGAACCTTGACTTATATACTCGTAAAGCCACCATATCTGTGGGTAAACCATCCGACTGGGTTTGCAATTTGACTTACGGTTCGAGTCGAGACAATTGCATTTGCACTTGGGACCACTAATTTGGCGACTCTCACGACAGCCCATATATACCATACCATACAGAGTTCCATACTTTGGCCGTATTCAATTGGAATCGGAGAAAGTACAGCCACGGCCCATTGTTTAGTTGGTTTTTTGGATTTGATGGTGGAAAATTGCGACACGCTTTTGCCAACGTCTGCCATTGACACTTGTCCCTCGCTTTCATTCAAATTTTCGCAGTCAAAAGGCAATAGAAACCACCAGCTTCGCAGAGCTGTGTGAAAAAGAAAGATCCCATCCATCCAGCCATCCATCCATCCGAAATGCAATATGCCTCATCATTTGTGTGTGGAAAAATGTAAAGTAGCACAAAATGTTAGCAAGTCGAGCAAACAAAATGCATCAGTAGGGGGTTGGTGGGGGGGAGGGGGGCCTCACTTCTTAATACACCATCATACAGACACCATACCTATCCACCATAATTCGCCCGCCCACCCAGCGATCCGACATGCAATCGAAAGCGGCTCTTCTGCCGGCAATCTAATTGATATTTCTGCTGGCTGGTATTTATTCGAAGCCTGTGAAAATGCACAGCCGGCGGGCCAATTGAAAGAGAGAGTGCACATCGGTGCCAATGGGTTAAGGTTGCCATGCAAATCACATAGTCGAAACGAAAAAATTGTGGTAGGTCACCGGGCCGAAGCAGGCGCTTATTTTATCAATACCACACGGCCCACAGACAATGGAGTGGAAAGTGTTTTGGGTTTGGGCCGGGTTTTGTGCCTGGGAGCGCCCAGTTATGAGCAAAATGCCTGGGAAGTCAACACATTGAACCCTTGGGTGGGGGAAAGTTTCTTTAATTTCCAATATTTTCCATGACACGCCATACTTCTTTATCTTTGCCAGAATGATTTTAGCTCGTCACAGGTTTCTCGTATTTGTATTTTAATTGATTTAAGACTTTTTGTAACTTTGGTCTCTGATTATTTCAATCAAAACAATTATCGAATTGGGGCTCTGTTTCATAACCCAATCTATAATAGTTGCACATGGACTTTCCTTAAAAGCTCTGTATTTGTTAGTAATCAATAAAGTTCATAAAAATGTTAAAAAACTTTAAATCAGTTGTAAAACCCTTATTATAAAGTCTATTATTCTTGTTACGTGTCGCATTAAGTTCCTAATGATATCAGCTTTAGAGCTACTTTTTAATCTGATATTCATTCTGCTGAATACTAAACAGACGTGACATCTTTATGAAATTGACTAAAACATTTCAGAAATATATATATTCCGAACAGAAAATCATCTTTATCTTTGAAAACAGATCGAGAACAAATGAATGGATGTTCAGCGCAAAAACAAGGCCATCTTCAACTGACATTTCTCACACTGGCAAAACCTTTTTTATCTCCCCGAAAGCAAACAATCAAATGGTAATTGAAAAACTGCAAGTTATGTATACGCATGACATCTGCCGCGATGAACTTGCATCTTCCCTGAGTTCCCAAGTTCCTTCTTCCGCCGCAGAAAAACAAATCTGAACACAACTGGAAAAACAATAAGCGAGAAAATTGAAAAAGGCCAGGCTGCGGCAGAAGAGAAAAAACTTTCTAGAAAAAGAAAATGTAAAATCTCATTATTTCTCCTGCACGTTCTTCTTCGATGACTAGTGCCGAGGATGGGGTGAGTTGATTCGAGTTGATTTGAGTTAAGTTGAGTTGATTTGAGAAAACAACTTTCAAAGCGAAGCGATCATGAGAAAAGAATGGGAAAGATCTGGGGACTTGCAATGCATCTTTCATCATCTGGCCCCCCGATTTCCGTTGCCACACGGTTAGAAATTTAGCCTAATTTTATTTTAGATTTAATATAAATGACATTCATTACTCAAATCGCGACATACAAATCGGTGTGCATCTAATAAATATAAATAATTCTGGAAGCCTTTAAAATTTGTATTAAAATCAACACATTGATAACATTTAAGGGATCTACGCAGACCACAAATACTTTTGCTATTGTAGTGTATTTTTGTGCTAAGAACTGATTTCTTTACTAGTGGCCATAATCAGTTATGATTTTGGGTAATCACAAAAGTTCGATTAATTTTTTGTATCTTGAAGTTGTTTAGTCTTGCGAAATCAGACGTAACTTTTGTGACACCTAAACATATCTTTTTGCTGGTCTATAAACATAACTTTTCTTGCAGTGCATCATCATGCTGCAACGCAACACTAGAAACCATGGCGAAAAATCAATTTTTGAGACCTATAACTAACCCGGCTAATCAGCGATCGTGGATCAGTGAGTCGCGCCGAAATTACAGCCAATGACATCGAATCAATTCGTCCGGGGTATCCGTACAATCAATTGATTTACTAATTGCGGATTATTTATTAGCAATTATGTGTTATGGTCGCTGCAATCGGGAATCTGTATCTGTGAGATAATCGATAGCGACAGCGACGACTTGCGATGACTTCTTTCACTTTGATTGACACGGTTTTTCGGGTTATGGCAAATTGATTTCAGGCCAAGTCGAGTTATAAAATCGACTTGCGGCCGGCAATTATATCAGCCGACCAACGGTAAACGATCGCTGCGATCGATCAATTAAGAAACGCGGCGACTGCATCGGTATCGGTATTAGGTTTTGGATTTGGTTTTGGTTTTAGTTTTAGTTTTGGTTTTGCTTTTGTTATGGGTTATGGTTTCGGTTTGCCTTAGTTTGGTTTCATTATGTTCGCTCTGGCATCGTCGTGGATTGCCGCATAAAATGTAGTTCAAATCACTTTCGAAAACACAAATATATAAAGGAAAACATTGCATTGTTGTGGGGCAGTTAAACGCTTGCCTCAGTCCCAACGGTCGTCGCATTCACATTCACTTTTCTTAAGAAACGCAGCCCCACTCATTTGAATTTCTAATCGGCCGCCGAAATGTTTTATTATCGTCGTATTACTATTATTATTTAGATTCGAAAATGTGGGACTTATTTGATTTCGTAATCGGTGAGCATTTCGCTTTTACACCTCGGCCTCATCCCATCTGGGAGTCTTGAAGTCTTGAAGTCTAGCTGTGGGTCTGGGTCTTTGCCTTTTGAGTTCATTGCCAGAACTGAGGGGAACCGGTTTCCATTTCTGTTTCAGTTTCTGTTTAGTTGTCGGTGAAATTTATGATGCATAATATTTCTTTTATTTGCCATTGTTTGTGGTCATAGGCATCAGCATCAGGCAACAGCACCGTTGCACTCGAAATGTCGAAATGTCTCGTGGAGACGTGGGCCCCCAGATGCAATTGAAAGTTCCCAGAAAAAAGAGCTGAGGATTCCCAGAAGGCTTACGGCAGTTTTAGGGAGTAACCAAATGCTTTAACCGTTTAACACATGTTTATGAATACGTTTGAGGTAAGCTGATTTCGGGCTGGTCATTATAACCAACTCCTAAAGTCATTTTTCCAAACGGTTTTATTTATCTTTGCCATACTTAAATATCCAAAATGATGGATTTACTCTGAAATAGTCGAGGATCTTTAATTAATCACTATTTTAATAGGTTCTGTGATGATTGATCTGTTGTGATCAAATCGATGTGAAGCTTTAAACTCATCAGTTATTTGTTAGCAGGTAAATTTTTGGCTTATTTTATAGATTCTGCATTTGATTTCTTCTACATCACATCGTTGGGTAGATTTTAGAAATGCAAAATTCGAAAATTACCTCATTGTGCACATATAAATAATCATATTTATATATGCAATTAAATAGTTTATATTATTTATGTTTAGGCCCCCATTCCAGATCTACAAATGATCATGTTTCTGTACACGCAAATTGGTATTATAAAAAAGAAATGTTTTTAGGCTCCATTTCCAGATTTACATATAATCCAGTTTGGCTTAGCCACCTATAACTAGTAATTAGTAGATAATTAAGTTATCCGACTGTGGATAATTCTCGGCACCATAAACCCATTTGATCTGCTTCGTTTTCCATATCTTCTCGTTGGCCACCTTCAACTGCTCCAGTTTTCGAGATAATATCTCTCATCTTCTCGGTTTGAGTGCTTCAATAATAACTGTTGTTTTTGGGGTTTTCTCTGTTTGTTTTTCAGATTGCCAGAGGTCAGCAGTCGTTGAACCCAGACATTGACCTCCACCTTCTCCCCACCCCTTTGGCGATCGACGCACGACAAGTCTGGAGTTTTGTTTTATTTTTGGTTTTCAAGTTATTTGGTTTTTAGCGTACTTTGCGTTTGCTGTTTGCTGTTTGCGTTTTTCATTTGACTCCGTGGCTGTGGCTGTGGCATTGGCAGTGGCTTTGGGCCATCTCTCCCACCTTTCGAGAGGTTACTTTCGGCTATCCCCTCTTTCATCTAGCCATCTGCGTTTATGTGTAATTACATCGGACTTTTGGGTTTTGGATTTTGGGTTCCTCGGATCTCGGGCCGATACGCCTTTTGGCTTTTGTCCACTTTGATCGCCGCTTTCAAACATTTTTCTTCTAGCTGCTTTGGGCATTTGAACAAGAGCAGGTAGCCCATCTTTTCCCCCCCCACCATCCTAATAATTATGTTTATGTTTTCTTGGGTAATTTGCATTTTTTACAAACTTTGTATTGGCTGCGAAGCGGCATAAAGACATTTATTAGGCATTTATCAAGCTGGTGTCAGGATCTCACGTTGTTTTTTTTTTGTTTGTTTGGCTGACCGGTTTCGGGCATTTTTACTTTCAATTGCCAAACGGGTAAATCGACGGGAAAATCTTACTACCGCCGTCTGCGTCCGCAATGCGCAAAAAAAGCGAAATTTTAATAGACCAGCAACAACCAGAAATGATGCATCAAATTCTAACCGGTTTTCGGGGCTTTTCTTCTCCTTTTTTTTGGGTGGCATTTTTCGCAGGAAAATTGGCAAAAGAGTTTTACAAGGAAATTTAAAATAAACAAGTGGAGATGTTTAAGCGAAGAATTAGTATGTGTAGGTAGCATAAAACAAAATGACTGGCTATACTTTTTTTTATATAATTTCCTAATATTAAAACAAAATCTTATACATAAAAAAAACAATGTAACAGATTAAGGATAATAAGAAGTTTTGTTTTAATTTTTGAATTTTTGTAATTAACCCAAAACTTAGTTTTTCTGAAGTCTTCGAATTTAGTAAATAAAATAAACCCATAACTCTGATAGAAAATACAGATAACGATAAAAAGAAATTACATCTTCTTTTGGATTTAGAATTTCAATTCAGGATTTTTTTATAAAAAAGTGTGTAAGCAATTTAGAAATAATTTGGTAAAGTGATTGAGTAATCGAAAAACGTCTGATTAAGAATGACTAATAATGACTGTTATACAGGGATGGTGAAATAGCGAATATCTTCACAAAAAGTATGCTGAGTGTAACCAACTTAAGCAGAAATTGAGTCTTCATTTGTGGGACTAAGACTTGTGCTTGTGCTCTCATCTTTTTTCTTAACGCTCCGCCTTAACGGACTGGTGATCGAGTGCAGATCTTCAGCTTGGCCTGAATCGCAACGGGAAGATCCTCGAGCTCAATCCGCTGCCATGGCCAATCAGCCAGTCTCAATCACTTGACCATGTACCCCCTTCCCTCCTTAATGGCCGCCCCTGCATCACCCCCTCCATCCGTCGATCGTTTGCCGACTTGTCCATTGCAATTCTTGAGGCATTTTATTTGGGTCATGGACAGTCATCTCGTTCGATGTCCCCCTCCTCGGTCTTGTCTCTACAGGTTTTTCGACTTTTACTTGCAACTGGCATTGGCCAGGCCAAAAAGGCATTTTTTCTGCCTTTTTGGTTCCGTGTTTCAACTGTTTGTTGGTTTTTATTAAATACGAAACACAGTTTTTTAGGGGATCCAGAATGTTTAGTAAGCTGCCAAAACAGCTGTTAATCATAATTTTCTCTTGTCACTTTTTGTCAAAAGATATATCATTTTAAATATTTAACCTGAAGTACCATATTTTTTGCAAAATTACGTATTTAATTGTAATTAATGTGCTTTAAAACATAAGTCTGTTTTTAATAAGTTAAATTAAAAACTTAAATGTGTTGTTTTCTTGTTCGTTCAAAAGAGGGTCCAAAACCAGCTGCAATGGATTCTATGGATTGTTCCTAATGATTCTGCTATTACTTATTCTTCCAGTAATCTCTTCCAAAAGAAAAACTTTTAAATACACATTTTTCAAAAATGAAAAGAAATTATCAATAAGATTTTATCTTGTATTAAAACATATTCACAGATCAAAAAACGAAAAATCCTCGATCTTCTCTTTTAATTCTAAAATTGTAGACGATCATTTTGGATTTCCTGAGGTGAGGAGCTAAGGAGTAGATTGTATCTTATGTTTTTGTGTCATGATGTGGAAGATTTTGGAACAGATTGTTTATCGAACATGACATTTGTGGCACACTTTTGGACTTAAGGCCTAATACCCCAAGATCTTGATGTGTTCATCTTGGGAAGAGGGAGAATGAGAGAAAGAGAAGGTGGAGTACTACGAGAATTGGAGTCCAAACAATGGCGATCACAAATTTCACAGCTCTTACCATGACTTTGGTTTTGGCCCCCAAGAAAGATCAAGACGGCTCCAAAAATATATTATACACAAAACGTTGCCAACTGTGCAAATAAAGCAATAACAACAATGGGGCACACACATGCACACCTGTGGGCAAAATAAGAAGAAGAAAAACCAAAAAAAAAAAAAAAAAAAAAAAAACAAAGATTAAAAGAACAACAACATGTAAATGAAAAACCAAACAAAACCATTTTACAATTGTGGCCAAAGCATTGTTGTTGGTGTTGCCTTTGTTGTTTGCCTGTTTTCTGTTGTTTTTGTTTTTTTTTTTCTGCGGAAAGTCGGGAAAATCAGTCAATGGAACGTCACGGCAGAGCAGCGGCCGCGACGCCGGCAGAGCGAGCGCAGCATCGGGGGCGTACTAAGTTCAATGAAATACAGGCAAAGGGAGGCGAAGAAAAGGAGGAAGAGGAAGACAAGCAAAACACACATACAAAAAATAGAAGATTTTCTCCCTGTGTACCAACTAAGCTAAACCCCTTTTAGAAGTTATTGAAATAAGATTTCGATTTATATATGTACTTAGGTTTTCATACAGAAATTTCTAACTGTTTTCAAAAGTAAAGTAGAAATAAAAAGAGTAAATACTTTGCTATAATTTCATATATTTTTTAACAACATATAAGAAAAGCCACATTTACCACCATAGACATTATTTAATTTTTGATAAATTAGCTTGGTGATACATTGATACATCTATTCTTCCCGAAATGTTTCATTTTTTGAAGTTTGATTATATTCTTTATAGGGTTGTTTATATATGTATTTTATATTTGTTTAAGAAATATTAGTATTCTATTCCATTTGTGAATATCTTAATTTATTTAAAATTATATTTATTCTTTTCTGATGTACATATGCAACTAGTTACAATGCATTTAAAACACTTTAAATGGTAGACTTTATTTAAGTACATTTACTAACCTCTTCAACTTTTTGCTGCATTTTGTTTAAAAATTTGTTTTGCGGTTGCTGCAAATATTCGTTTTAACACTTAACAGAACAAAATTTGACAAAAAAAAGGGACGAAAATAAATGTTTCAATTGCGACACATTCACGGGATCGCCTATTGAAATTGCACTCCTGCAGATTGCAGATTTACTCCTGGTTTTTCTCTTTTTATCGGCGGCTGCGCGCGCGCAAAAAGTGCAGCGAGGAAAACAAACAATCAAAACAGACGGATGAATGGGAGTTGTAGTAGGCGCGAAGAATCGGAAATTCGGAGATATTTGGATGAACGACCAGCACGCAGAGCAATCGAAAACACAACTGGCGGCCAAACTAAAACGAGACGAAGACGAAGAATGTGGAGTGCAACCGACGATAACACAAACACAGCGCTGAAGCTAAAGCTCCCCCAAAAATCGATAGCGCCAGCGCCGTGTCTATCGAAAATACTAACATGGTGTCGGTATTTGCCAGGGATGCGAGAGAAATACTAAATACTCAAGCTAAGTCTGGCTTTTTTTTATACATTGCTATAAACCGTTATAATTGAAGATCAAAATTTTCATTTCAAAACAAAAAATAACTTCGACACCAAAAATGATTTTTTCAAGAGTTTTACATTACATTAAACAAAATATTTGTATACATTTTTTAAGACCATTTTCCTTGAATTGTATTATAGCCAAAATAATGACAGTTTGCTACTTAAAATTTCGATTCCAGGCTAACACCAAGATTTTTATTAGAAAATTGGCCAAGAATGACATTTTTTTTAGCTGTGATGATTTGAAAATGTATAACTAATTCACCGAGGTATGACATTCCCATTTACGACCACTATTTCCTAGGGTTTTGATTAAAAAACTTGGTTTTTTAGATGATTTTTTCGGTGTTAGAAAACATATTTTAATGGTTTTCTTTTTGTAACATAGCCAAAATACGACCCACAGCCATAAGATTGGCGGGTTTGTGCAACTAAGGATGAAAATATCTATTTCAAGTTGATGTGGAAAAAAAGTTTATTTTGACCTATAATGATTTTGACTGTTATTTGATAAAAAACCGAATCTTGTTTAAATTTATTTAAAGTTCTTAAATGACTTAACGGTTATTTAAATTATTAAATTTAAAATTTTTATTTATATGCAGTTTTTACAAATCCATTTTAAAGAAACAAATTGTAATTTTTTTTCCATGTAAACCCAGTTATTTTCTACAGTTGAAGCTGCATTCTGGAATTTATTTACAAAGTTTCAGTGCTCTCACTTGAACATGGTGTCAATGCAGGTGTCGATGGTGGCGTTGATCTCGTCGAATCCCAGGAGGGCGTTCTCGGTGGCCTTGGTGGTGCAGGCGGTGGCATCGGTGGCCACGGCGGGAACGCTTTTCCGCAGTCCGATGAGATGGCGCAACGACGCCTGCCCACTGGCGACGTACAGAAGGCACTTGGCATACAACTGGGTTTTGCAGGTCTTACGCCTAACTCCCCCTTCCTTGTAGGACTTGCACTTCCTTCGGAGCCGGAAGATCTGGTAGCCATCCACGGACAGCTGGTAGATGGACTTCTTGGTGTCCACGGCGAGATCGTAGGAGGTGACGGCGGCATCGCGTCCGCAGCCCAGGAAATCCAGTGTGGCACAGCCGACCACCTCGGCCACGTTGGTGGTCACATTCACGGCGCACTCCCCTGCGTCCAGGGCCTTCTGCTCGATGTCCTCCGCCAGCTTCTCCAGCTGCCTGATTGGGTACATGAATATCTTGAGCAGCTGGCGCTCCGTCAGACGGATAATGTCCCGGGCCAGGGCCTTCGATTCGGCAATGATGAATCGCAACATGCTGTCTACGAAGCCGAACTCATCCACATCCATGTTGCCCTCCTCATTCAGTTCCTGCTCCAAGTTGAATCCCATGTCCAGGTCAAAGTCCAGGTTCAAGTCCAGGCCCAATTCCTTGGACAATTCCTGCAGAGAGGCATCCTGGCCTTCCTCCAGGGGCACAGCTGAAACCTGAAGTCGGGAAAAAAGCAAGGACAATTAAAAGATACTCAGGTGTTGTGTTTAAATGATCAGTTTTGGTTTACAATTACCTAAATTTAATAATAGTCTTACTTCTCTTACATAACTTATATCACATTAATCATACGCAGTGTTGAAAAAAAAATGTTTGCTTACATATTTCCTATTGACTTTTCGAAATGGAAGAGTAATTTCAGTATTATTAAAATATGTTTAAGAAAACAACGACAGCTTTAAGATATATATAAGTTATATATATATACAACGTATATTACGCATACGCACTGTTCATATATCTTTTTTCACGGTGAAACTACGCAAACAACATTGCTTATTACTTTTTTTTATAATTTTGTATTTATTTTTTGTTTAGTTTTAGCACTCCAAATGTGATTAATATTTGAATATATAAACACAAAAAAAAAATATGATATATATAAATTCCAGCTTATGTTTTACTCACAGCTGCCAGGGCCAAGACCAAAACTAGAATAATACTCCTCATGGTTGATTGGGTTTTGCTGGGATTCCGCTGGGGATCCACCTTTTATATGACCGGGAGCCTCACCTGATTGCCAAATCGGTGGCCCCAGTTAATTAAAATATCAAGAGCCATTTTATCGGCCAATTGGTTTATTTCCCATTATTTGGCTTATGTGTCTTTGACTTACTTTAATCGCAATAATTTCCGTCTCCAATAATAACATTCTTCTCCAATCGTCCAGAGAGAACGGCTGAAAAGAGAGGTAACGAGAGGGAGTCCTCGATAAGGTCGCAAATTATATTTTCCTGAGCGATAGGAAACATCTATTACTGGATTCGCCAATTCAAAATCGTTCCAATCGGCGCATCTAAATAATGCCTTAATTATAGAAGATAATGTCATATAATTTATGGCTTTGCGTATGCCCTCGATTAAAAGTCATTGCGTAGTCTGAGAAAACAGTGGCCATTCAACCCGTGGAATCACTTGAGACTACTAAAGTGGTTCTTATTTGGGTTTTCCCGGTCTTATTTAATGCAAATATTATGATTATTGGATATCAGTTGACTTATAGATATATATATATATAAATATCTTAAAACATTTATCAAACCCATTTTTTGTTTGTGATTTTTATTGTTTGCAATATGATTGAAACATAAACAATGAAACAGTATTCTTAAAAATTTAAGTTTATATTTTCTAATTTGTTTTATCAATTCTTTGAAGTAAGATGTAATTAATTCAAAGATATGATAAGTAAATTTGATGGCTTATTTACTACTAGTAAACGTAAGCAATAAGTCATTGTCAAATTAGTACATACACATACATTTTTTTCAATTTATTAAAATATAAGACTATTTATTAAAGTATAAGACTTTTTCATCGACAAGCCAATAAACTACATTCCGAAACTAATTGTACAATGTATTATTTTTAATATAACTGCCATTTTTTTAATATGGGAAGTCATGATTCTTCAATAATAAAACTTCATAGTTTATGATATTCTTTGTGTGATTGCGCGACTTGGCCAATTTTAATCTAAATCCGAATAGGTGAGCTCTATGAATAGCAGCAGAATGTAAAGTTCACTAATCAAACTAAGACGTGTATGATTTACAATTGCGACCATAAATTTATGGCCATCAATCCAGATTAAAAGTCCGTCTGCAAAAAATAATAATAATACAGTTCTGGATTCCCGGGTATAAATACGATTTTGTGCAATGTATCGGTAGCAGTAGCAATCACCAATCAGCAGTAGCAGCAATCATGAAGTCCGCCGTCGTCATTATCCTGACCCTTTTCGTGGCCAGTGGATGGTCGCAGCCCCTGGATATTCCCGCCCAGCTGGACGCCCAGGTGCGCAGTGTGGTGGACGAGATGGCCGACATTGGCAAGTCCACCGGCGAGGCCCTGGCGCATCAGTACAAGGAGATCGTCGTGGAGCCGCAGAACGAGCTGGAGGAGGCCCTCGACCAGGTGGAGTCCCGTCGCCAGGAGAGTCCCGAGTGCGTGGCCGCTGAGGATGAGGAGATCACCCGCATCGTGGACACCGCCCACGAGGATCTGCACTCCTGCGGCGTGGTCGCCGCCCACACCTCCGCCGAGATCGCCTCCGACGTGAGCGCGGCCACCCAGCAACTGGTCTACGGGGGCTACAGCCTGGGACGCACCTACAACAAGTGCAACTCGTACAAGAATGCCGTGCTCAAGCAGACCTGCATGGCCAAGTTCTACGTGCAGGCCACCGTCTATCTGGTCAGTGCCCGCTCCTCCATCAAGACCATCCGCAAGTCCACCAGCGAACGCATCCCGGCCGTCTTCGTCGACGGCAACGTGTGCACCCACTCGGCCTCCTCGCAGGCGGTGCTCGGCCTCCAGGAGGTCAACACCCACATCGACGCCTGCGTCTCCCGCCGCCGCTAGGTCACCACCCATCCGTCATCCACACCTGGATATTGCAAATAAAAACAAGAGAGAACGCTATAGTCGGGTGCCCCGACTATCAGATACCCGTTACTCAGGTAAAGGGAGTGCGAGGGAGATGGAGATAGAAACTTTGATCACGCATAACTTTTTAACGAATGGTCCGATTTGAAAAATTTCTTCTACATTTCGATAGGTATTGATAAAGACAATGAAACTGCATTTTTACTTTTCCGAAATATTTAAATGTATCGCATATAAGCGATTGTGGGCGTTAAAGGGGGCGTGGCACCTTTTTGAAACAAACTTGCGCTGCGTAGGAACTCCTAGAATCTGCATGCAAAATGCCAATCTTCTAGCTTTTATAGTTTCCGAGATCTCAGCGTTCATACGGACGGACAGACAGACGGACAGACAGACGGACAGACGGACAGACGGACAGACGGACAGACGGACAGACGGACATGGCTATATCGACTCGGCTAGTGACCCTGATCAAGAATATATATACTTTATAGGGTCGGAAACGCTTCCTTCTAGCTGTTACATACTTTTGCACGAATACAATATACCCTTTTACTCTACGAGTAACGGGTATAATTATGGATATTCTATGAACATTTTATTTACATTTTTCTTTGGGGAGTTTTAATGGGGCTCAGGCGTCCTAAGATTTTTGTTATAGTCATTGGTTTTTGGCAACCGCTCTAATATTTGTTAGATCCCAAAAACGTACATGAGTAACTACATAATATATACTCAAAGAAAATATATTTCAGAAAACCGATTACCTTGTAGTGTTTGTTTCAATTGGGAGTTCTTTTGTTCTCAAAGCAAAAACCTTATTAATATTTCTTCTTAAAATAATTTTTATTAGCTAACTATTTCGGAAAACTATACAATTACAATTATTATTATTTATCCGTTGTCATTGGGATCGATATATGCGATATATAAAAAAGGAAGCAGTTTTAAAATATAGATTGTTTTATATTTCAAATGAACCTTATTACTATTTTTCTTGGAAAGTGCCTGAAATTCGTTATATATTTTTGTAGTTTCCAACTTATGAAGATAAAGCTAAGAGGAATTGAGTGGCTAAGACCTGCACTTGTTATTTCAAGAATTGCAACGTGTATATTTTACTTTTTAAATTTGAAATTTAAATTAAAAACCGGTTCCCAGGTAATTTTGCATGTCATGGTCACACTACCTGGCCTACTGGCTATGTGAAACTTAAAAGAGAACTAGTTCCGGCTCTGGTCTGGGAAATTGCAAGATGTTTGGATTGCTGCGACACCTGTTCAAATTGCAGTTTCTCTTCGTTGTGGCGGCCGTTTTGGCCGGATTCTACCACACGGAGATCAGGCAGTTCCTGCGGCGACATACGGACCACTACCTGGACCAAGCTGGCCGGAATGAAGGTATTCCGGTGGCCTTCCAAGCCGATGACGAAGTCGGCACGCTCTTCACGCCGGCTGAACTGTCGCAATTCAATGGGGAGGAGGGCCGCCCCCTCTATTTGGCCCTCCTGGGATCCGTATTCGATGTGAGCCGCGGGATCAAGCACTACGGATCCGGCTGCAGCTACAACTTCTTCGTGGGTCGCGACGCCTCCGTGTCGTTCATTTCCGGGGATTTCGATGCCTACGATCCGGAAACGGCCGACGATGTGCTCACCCTAAAGCCAGAGGATCTGATAGGCCTGGTCGGCTGGCGGGATTTCTACCAGAAGGACTACGTCTTTAAGGGCAGGCTGATCGGACGCTTCTACGATGACAGGGGTCAACTGACCACCTATCATCACAAGTTCCTGGAGCTGCTGCAGCAGGCGCAGGACGCCAAGCGGCAGGTGGAGGAGATGCGTGCCCGTTATCCCGGCTGCAATATCGAGTGGAGCGAATCCCAGGGCACCCGCGTTTGGTGCACGAAAACCAGCGGTGATGGCAAGGAGCGCTCCTGGATCGGTCATCCCCGCAAGCTCTACAGCCGCGGGAACAAGAATTTCCAGTGCGCCTGTGTGCCCGATTCGGAGCTGGACGAGATCGATGCCGGCGGCAATGCGGCCCACGCAGACGCAATGCTCAAACCATACGACAATTGTGAGCCCCGGGCACAAGAGTGCTTCTATAGGGTGTAGCAGCTAGCCTTGGATTTGTAAATATTGCAATTGACTAATAAAACGATAATCACAAATTTGATTTAACATTGCTGGTTCCGGTTCATTTCTGGTAGGCTTCCCAAGTCCGCTGTTAATGAGTAGCCCTGTTATTGAGTTGCGCTGTATTTGGAAAATGATGTATTAATGTTCGGTCAGATACTCAAAATATTAATGCAAAAATATCTCAATTTTTTAAGGAACTTTAGTCAGCTTAATCTGCGCAGAATTTGGAAGAATTATTGATCAGCCACAGTTTAACATCCTTGGCTTTCACTATAAGGGGAGTGCACTGTGCGTAACAGGCACACACTCTGTTAAACCCTGCTGTTAAGTTCGATAAGCGTGCTGTTAGGCGCATTTCTTGTTTACCTCTGGATCAATTTATTTGTACTCATTGATAATTTGATCATTTGAAGAATCCTTTAAGGATTAAGGGTGCTAAACATGGCCACCTCGCCAGGAAAGTCCCCCGCCTTGGATGCAGACCCCGAGCCCAGCGGCCTGCTCTCCGCCACCGTGGTGGCGGGTCTCCGGAACCTGGGAGCCATTATCTCGCCCCCACTGACCAAGCTGCTAATCGCCAACTCGCTGAAATTGACGCTCCATCCGGATGCTAGTGAGTACCAGGATGGGTAGTCGTCACATTCCTTGATTTAACTACACATATCATTCCACAGCCATTGCTCCCGTACCAGAGATCTATGCCAGCAATGCTGCCTGCGCGAAACAGAGCGAGTACGCCGTGGTCACCCTCTACGCGTTAGCCACCAAGCACGGATGGGACGGCCTTTACCTGCGCCAGCAACTGGAGCAACTGGCCCTGGACACCGGCGCCGTTGACGAACTGAGCCGCGTGTACGAGGACAACCGCAAGGAGCTGGTGCTTCGCCAGCTGCAGCTAGGCCACGGCTTCCCGCACATCACCGACATCCAGTGGCGCATCGTGTGCGACGTCAAGTCCTCCACCTCCGACTGCAGCACGGGCGTGGCCCACTTCCACATCAATCTGGGAAACTTCCGGCCGAGCAGCGGGGAGCGGGTGACCATCGTGGAGTTCGTCTGCAACGCCGAGGAGCTGCAGTCGCTGATCAACCGCCTCAAGGAGATCGAGCGGCACTGCAACCAGATGGCCGTAGCCTAGGACACACTCTCAACATTCTTATCGATTATATTTCGCAGCATATATAACACAAGCATTTGTCGGCTATATACAGTGTCGGAACAGAAAACCTAAACAGTTAACACAGTCATCATCACTAAAAGGCGTCAGCTACATCATTGACTCGATGCCATCCACGTCATTGGGGCACCTTGTGCGGCTTTGGCTGCGGCGGCACCAGCAACTCCACCAGCTGGCCGTAGTGATTCGGCGCCGTGCAGTAAATGGTGCCCGAGAAGTGGGTGCGATCGTTCTCCTCGGCGGCAATCACTGTGCAGTGGTTTTGCTGCGACAGGCGCATATTCAGTCCGCGGAAACGGTGATCCTGCTTGTACAGATTGGACCCGTCCCGCGGCATGAAGTAGGGTCGTCCGCTGAAAGGGTTTAAGAAGTCCGCCCAGTAGCCCAGCGACAGCAGGCGATCGCACATGTCCCGCGCAGCCAGTACAAACTGAAAATGTAGTTGCCATTAGCTATATGCTCAATAGTGATCTTAGTTTACTTGTGTATATAGTTGCCAGACTCTAAAATTGTAGCTTTTAGTGTTTCCTGATTATACTGATATACCTTTATTATGGCATTTTATAAATAAACTAGATGAAGACAGTTGAACTTTTGAAACTATGTATTACAAGCGATCTTCCCTTACTCAAATTTTCTTAAAATCAATCCAATTGTATTCCATATTAATAATAGAAACGATTAGCTCTATTACTGGAATTTTACAATCGATAATTAGAGATATTAATGAATCTTCAAAACAATACATAAAAAGTTACACTACATTTTTTTACAACTGATTTCGCGCTTGTTTTTTGCCGTATTATATGCTCCGTTTATGTATCCTATATTATTATATTGTTTTTTAGTAAATTAAGTGAAATAGAATGAAATATTCAGACAAATTGTAATTCAATTGTTAATTAAAGAATCATCAACAAATGCTTCCTAGTATTCTAAATATATATAGTATGCCAATTGGTACTTGTTATAGCGATCCTGCGCTGTATAAGGAAGGTCAGCCACATCGGTTTCAACGTGAGAAACCGGTTTGATTTAATACATTCATCTGATCAAGGCTATTGCTCTGTAATCGACAAACTGAATACCTAAAGTACGTTAATGAATAATGAGAGTAAATTTGGCAACTCTCATTTCAATGTGGCCACGTAAATCCTACACATAACTGACTAAACTAGGGTCTGGATCATCACGAGCTTCTGACTAAACTACAGACTGCATCCTCACCTTGGCGGCCCCCATTTCGATGTCTCCTTCGTAGCTCAGGACGAGCATGGTAATGGACGAGTCCCGCTGCGCCACGACGCGCACTGGGAAGAGCTCCACGAGCGAGTCGCGGATGAGCATGGGGCACTGGCAGCAGGCGAACTCCAGGCGCGACTTGTCCGCATTAGCCTCCTTGAGGAAGTTGACCAGCTGGCCGAGTGGGGTCAGCAGGCCGACGGTGGTGGTGTCACCCTGCCAGGCGGGTCCGGTGGCATTGGGCAGGTAGAAGCGATTGCTTCTGGCCGCTGTCAACTCCCAGTTGGGCTCGCTCTCCAGGCTGTTCAGTTCATCGTCGCCGTCGAGGTCGCGCGACTTGGACACCGTTTTGAAGGGCTCGCCTGCATCTGAGGGCGGTCCGTTTCGCTTGGAGTAGCTGGCCACCGGGATGGTGGGCTGGGTGGTCACCTGGCCGCTGAGGAGTTGGCGTAGACTGTTGGTGGGCCAATTCCCGGGTCCGAGGGGGATCAGTACACGACTCAGAGAGCGCGACATTATTATATCATAGGCTTCTGCAAATGCGTAGAATCTGCTGGCAATCGCTGCTGTTTCCGATCCGATCCGATCCCAAGGTAAACTCACTTTCGCTGGCGGCTGGAGGAGATCTGCTCTGCTCTGCGGGCGTGCGGGATTGATGCCGGATTCCGTGTGCCCTTTGAATTTTACGTGGAATTTTGTTTGGGTTTTTGGCTACAAGCTATTGTGGGTCCGGCAGAGTAGACTTGAATTCAATCCAAACGGCTGCTAGTTCTACGCAGTTCCGTTTTTCGTTTTACTAAACTTTTCAGTATCGGCGAACAGCTGTTTCGAATCGATAGAGCCGATAAGGGACTTTCGATAGCGATGACAAAAGCTCACACGGAAATATCGATAAGTTTGCGGTTCGGCCAAAGGCTATCGGCTGTTAAAGCTCTGATTTTGAATTTATATTTAAAACTCGATCGTTAAATATGAAATTCGGTTGATAAATTACCGATTGCGGAAAAACAGACGAAAATTGGGAAAATCGTGACAAAAGTTTACCTGGTGAACCATCTATTAGTCTTTTATCACTACTTTAAAACCGTATTTACCACACAAACATTTTAGCTAGCTTTACATGTGCAGTAAATTCGTCAAACAAATAAGACCGCGAATTCTTTAGCACAATAGTAATCCACATTTACCACATTATCTTTGTATTTGGCGGTTGATTAATTATCAATCGGGAATTCTTTACACAAGTAGATTAATGTTTAAAACCCCAATAACATCGCACACTTTTGCTTTCAAAATTTGTATTGTATTTAATTGAATTATATAGATTGGAGTGATATTGATTACGCGTAGAACTAGGGACATTTACTGGCACTGGCTGAGGGCATGGGTGTAGAAGGTCTTCTCCTCAACGCCCCGCTTGATCACGTGCGGTATCTTTTTGGGCACCATGCTGGAATTGCAGAGAAAAGATACAAATTAGTATCTGGAAACTGGGAAGGCAGATGCTTCGGGACTCACGTGATGCAGTCGATGATGGGACAGACGGAGACGCAGAGTGTGCAGCCCGTGCAGTCGTCGTTCACGTGCGGAATGTGCGTGTCCTTGTCGAACTCGATGGCCTGGTATCCGGAATCGGCACATGTCATATAACACTTTCCGCAGTTGATGCACATGTCCTGGAAAAATATATATATATTCGTTAGGATCAAAACTTTTAATTAGTGGTGCAGTATAGTATTATATTATTTTAGACCAAAGATTACAAGTTATTTAAAACATTTTACTTAAAATATGATAATTTTAGGATTTTAACCTATATATGTTTATATAAACATGAATATTATAATCGAAAAAAATCAAAAATGACTCTGTTAGTAAGTTTTGTTGAAGTCAATTAAATATGGATTCGAAAAATCGGATTAAAAAATTCCAACTTTGGAATAGTAATAGTAATAGTAACAAAACTCACATCGTCGATTAGTGCCACCTTCTGCTGCTTGTTGTCCAGTTTGTTGTACGACCCGATCTTGTCCAGTGCCGCGCCGATGACATCCTTGATCCTCGGAGCCGCCTTGGGTGCTCCATCCGCCGCCGGCGCAGCGTTCGTGGCCTGCTCGGCATCCCAGAGAGCTCCCTTCTGGCGGCGCAGGTCGGCCAGCTGGATGTCCCGCTGCCGCTGGTAGGGACCGAAGAAGCCCAGCGTGGTGTTGCCCTCGCCGGTCAGCCGGACCACCGGCTTGCCCTTCTGGTGGACGGGCGTGGGCGGCGACTGGCCGTCCCAGAAGGGGCCGTCCACCGGTGGCGGATTGGCCTTCAGGTAGAGCAGGGTCTTCAGCGCCGTGCAGTAGTCCTCGATGACGGTGAAGTCCTGGTTCTGCACGGAGGAGCAGATCTGCAGGACAGTGGCGCCCGCCTGGATGAACTGCAGGGCCACCTCACCGGAATCGATGCCGCCGATGCCGAGGATGGGGAATCCGGGCACACGCCGCGCAATATCGGAGATGGCCTTGAGGGCCATCGGCCGGGTCGCGTTCCCGGAGACGCCGCCGTAGGTGGTGCGTTGCTCCTTGCCAATTGCTGGCCAGGCGGTGGAGTCCGCCTTCAGGCCCATCAGTCCCTGGACCGTGTTGATGGCCGATCCGCCGTCGGCTCCTCCCTTCTGGGCCGCCTCCGCAATGGATGCGATATCCGTGATGTTGGGAGTCAGCTTGATGAAGAAGGGCAGCTTGACGGCCCGACGCACCCAGCGCGATATCTGCTCGACCAGCTGGGGATCCTGGCCACAGGCCAGACCCATTCCCCGCTCGCCCATGCCGTGCGGACAGGAGAGATTCAGCTCGAGGGCGTCCGCACCGGACTGCTCCGCCTTGATGGCCAGCTCCGTCCAGTCGGCCTCGTTGAAGCTGCACATGATGCTGGCTATCACGATCTTCTCGGGGAAGTCCCGCTTAAGCTCGCCAATCGACCGAAGCCAGTACTCGGCCCGCTTCTCCGAGATGAGCTCGATGTTCAGGAAGCAGCCCTGCTGCGGTCCATACTTATAGCCGGATGTGGTGCCCCGGACGATGCGCGGCGACACGTTCGTGACCAGATCCTTGTCCAGGCCAAAGGTCTTGGTGACCACGTAGCCCCAGCCCTGCTCGAAGGCGCGCCGGATCATGGCCGTGCTGGTGGTGGGCGGAGCGGAGGCCAGGCCGAAGGGGTTCTCGAACTTGAGGCCGCACATCTCCACGGAAATGTCCACTGCATCGATGTCCGTGTAGAAGAGCGGCAGGGCGGCGGGTGTGTCCAGGGGCAGACCCTGCAGCTGGCAGTGGATGCTCCAGGCGGCCACCTTGCCGTCGTTCACCGATTCCACCGTGGTGTTGGCCACCCCGGCGAGATCTCCGCCCAGGAACACCTGCTTCAGACTGCTCTGCATGGTCACACGGTCCACCACGGGCAGTTCGCCGCGGAATTGCAGCGGCGCCAGTGCCTCGCGCACATCGTGGTCCTCCAAGCCGGATCCAAAGGCGGAGATCACAAAGTTCGCTTTCAAGCGCTGCGTCTGCTCCTCATCCTCCACCCACTCGTCGTTTTCGTTCTGCTCGGTGCGACAGAACTCCATGGCGGTGATCAGGCCCTCCTTGACGATCACCTTGCGGGGAGTGAGGTAGGGCAGCAGCTCGCACCGCTCGTCGCGGGCCAGCTCCACCTCCTCGGGAACGGCACGGATCCCGGAGGATCCCTTGCGGAACACCACGAACACGCGCCGGGCACCACATCTCAGGGCCGAGGTGGCGCAGTCGAAGGCCGTGTCTCCAGCTCCCAGAACGATGACGTTGCCATGCAGCTTGGGCAATCCGGCGGCGGCCTTGCAGGCGCACAAGCCCGGCTTCGACCCATCCGACACCAGGGGCAGGAAGTTCTTGGACGTGTAGAAACCGTTGCTGGGCTCCAGTCCCGCAAAGATCGGGTTCAACTTGGGCTCCGGCAGGCCAATGCCCACGAAGACCGCATCGTGACCGCCGGAGAGCAGGCCCTGGATGGTCAGATCCCCGGTGCCCAGCGAGCGACCCGTCTCGATTCGCACGCCCAGATTCTTGACCAGATCGATCTCGAAGTTGACCGCATCGATGGGCAACCGGTACTGGGGTATCTCGGCGGCACTGAGGCCGCCCAGGTAGCTCCTCCGCTCGTAGATGGTCACGTCGCGGTAGCCCAGTCGCGCCAGGAAGGTGGCGCAGGACAGCGAGGCTGGTCCGCCGCCCACGAGGGCGATCCGTCCACCCAGAGGATTCGCCTCTGCCTGCGGCGTCCGCCGCTGGCGCACTCCCATCCGCTTGAACACCTCGGTGGCGAACTGCTGCAGCCCGCCAATGTTAATCGGACCCGCCTCCGAGGCCTGTAGATTGCAGCCGCCGACGCAGAGATCGCTGGTGGGACAGACCATGCCGCAGGTCAGACCCAGCGGATTGTCCGAGAAGATCGCCTTGGCGGCGCCGTAGAAGTTCTTGTTGGCGATGCTCGTGATGAAGCTCTTGATGTCCAGCTGCGTGGGACAGGACTTCTGGCAGGGCGCGTCCGCGCACTTCAGGCACCGGGCCGCCTCCTCCAGAGCACCTCGCTCCGACAGCGTCGTGTGCTTGATGTCCGAGAAGTCGTTGGCCAGCGTGGTGCATGGCGGAGCCGCGTGGTCCGCATTACGCTTCCAGTGCTTCTTGTTCTCCTTCGTCTGCCTGGTGGGCACCACCGAGCACTGGGTCTTCACGCGCGGATTCAGGGACAGCAGGTCCTGAGGGAGAAGATATCGTAATGTATATCATAAACCAAGCATACATACTTAAGACCTACATTTTATGCCACTTCGCAGATTTTTAGAGAATCGAATCACAAATCTTTAGAGGTATGTCACTTTGAAATCCGATTAAATTTGGTAAAGTTATGGACTCTCAAAATCCAGTTTTGGGTCACTCTATTTCAAGACATCGGAAAATCAGAAATAACAAACATGAAAATGGGTCAAAAATTTGATCAACGGTAAATTGAAAATTTTGAATGCAGATTTTTAGAGGATCGAATCACAAATCTTTAGAGGTATGTCACTTTGGAATCGGATTATATTTGGTAAAGTTATGGACTCTACAAGTCCAATTTTGGGTCACTCTATTTCAAGACATCAGAAAATCAGAAATAACTAACATGAAAATGGGTCAAAAATTTGATCAACGGTAAATTGAAAATTTTGAATGCAGATTTTTATAGAATCGAATCACAAATCTTTAGAGGTATGCCACTTCGGAATTCGATTAAATTTGGTAAAGTTATGGACTCTCGAAGTCCAATTTTGGGTCACTCTATTTCAAAACATCGGAAAATCAGAAATAACTAACATGAAAATGGGTCAAAAATTTGATCAACGGTAAATTGAAAATTTTGAATGCAGATTTTTAGAGAATCGAATCACAAATCTTTAGAGGTATGTCACTTCGGAATCGGATTATATTTGGTAAAGTTATGGACTCTCGAAGTCCAATTTTGGGACACTCTATTTCAAAACATCGGAAAATCAGAAATAACTAACATGAAAATGGGTCAAAAATTTGATCAACGGTAAATTGAAAATTTTGAATGCAGATTTTTAGAGGATCGAATCACAAATCTTTAGAGGTATGTCACTTTGGAATCCGATTAAATTTGGTAAAGTTATGGACTCTCGAAGTCCAATTTTGGGTCACCCTATTTCAAGACATCGGAAAATCAGAAATAACTAACATGAAAATGGGTCAAAAATTTGATCAATGGTAAATTGAAAATGTTGAATGCAGATTTTTAGAGGATCGAATCACAAATCTTTAGAGGTATGTCACTTTGGAATCGGATTTAATTTGGTAAAGTTATGGACTCTACAAGTCCAATTTTGGGTCACTCTATTTCAAGACATCGGAAAATCAGAAATAACTAACATGAAAATGGGTCAAAAATTTGATCAACGGTAAATTGAAAATTTTGAATGCAGATTTTTAGAGAATCGAATCACAAATCTTTAGAGGTATGTCACTTCGGAATCGGATTAAATTTGGTAAAGTTATGGACTCTCGAAGTCCAATTTTGGGTCACTCTATTTCAAGACATCGGAAAATCAGAAATAACTAACATGAAAATGGGTCAAAAATTTGATCAACGGTAAATTGAAAATTTTGAATGCAGATTTTTAGAGAATCGAATCACAAATCTTTAGAGGTATGTCACTTCGGAATCGGATTAAATTTGGTAAAGTTATGGACTCTCGAAGTCCAATTTTGGGTCACTCTATTTCAAGACATCGGAAAATCAGAAATAACTAACATGAAAATGGGTCAAAAATTTGATCAACGGTAAATTGAAAATTTTGAATGCAGATTTTTAGAGAATCGAATCACAAATCTTTAGAGGTATGTCACTTCGGAATCGGATTAAATTTGGTAAAGTTATGGACTCTCGAAGTCCAATTTTGGGTCACTCTATTTCAAGACATCGGAAAATCAGAAATAACTAACATGAAAATGGGTCAAAAATTTGATCAACGGTAAATTGAAAATTTTGAATGCAGATTTTTAGAGGATCGAATCACAAATCTTTAGAGGTATGTCACTTTGGAATCCGATTAAATTTGGTAAAGTTATGGACTCTCGAAGTCCAATTTTGGGTCACTCTATTTCAAGACATCGGAAAATCAGAAATAACTAACATGAAAATGGGTCAAAAATTTGATCAACGGTAAATTGAAAATTTTGAAAGCAGATTTTTATAGAATCGAATCACAAATCTTTAGAGGTATGTCACTTTGGAATCGGATTTAATTTGGTAAAGTTATGGACTCTACAAGTCCAATTTTGGGTCACTCTACTTCAAGACATCGGAAAATCAGAAATAACTAACATGAAAATGGGTCCAAAATTTGTTCAACGGTAAATCGAAAATGTTTAATGCAGATTTTTAGATAATCGAATCACAAATCTTTAGAGGTATGTCACTTTGGAATCCGATTAAATTTTATTCGAAAAATAAAATTTGTTGGCTGTGAATGCCGCTCGATGTGAAATTGTATAACAAATTCAATCACATATTCCCTGATTTAATGCGGATTTTGTCCAAAATATATTTCACAAGGGTCCCTCATGGTTTTTTAAAAAAAATAAAATTTTTTAGCTGTGAATGCCATTTGATTGGAAATTTTATAACGAATTCAACGAGGTATGACATTCCTATATGCGACTACTATTTCCCAGGGTTTTAATCTAAAAAACCAAAACTCGAGCTAATTTTTTCAGATTTTTGGTAAAACAAAATTATAAGTGTAACTGTTTTGTGCCCTTAAATTATGGGTCAGACTTCGTGGCAGTTTTTTTCAGTGTACGAGTTGGACCTACCTCAATGTCGGGCGAGTCCTTGCTCAGCAGTTGGGGCGGACTCATCGTGGTGGCGGCGGCAGTTGTTAATCTCCTGGAAGAAGAAAGACGGGTTAGAGATACGGATCACAGATGGGCACCACGTGGGAATTGGCAACCTGCACTATCGCACCATAGAATCCCCTAATCGCGACTGCCAGTCTTATCGGAGCCCCACTCGAATCGATCCCGAGGAGAAACTGTATCGAAGTGCACTCACGGCACCATAAATCTTATCATCCAGAGGGAACCTTATCATTTATCAGCCACGGTCGCGACGCCCAGCGGAGATTATGGTGTTAACACATTGTGGCACCACCCGGTTTCTTTTCTAATTGCTCTCCCCAATAGTTTCGGGCCTCATCGAATGGGGCCACCCCTCGAAGAGAGATTAAAGACGGGTGAAGGTCACGATAATGGGGGCTTGTTTTGTTTTTTTTTCACTTATGATTGGCCAAAAACTAAACACACTTCTTCCAATTCGAACATCTCATTTCAAGTCAAAGTGCTTTTTAAATTTCCAGCTTAGATTGTAAACATTTTCTTGATTTCGCAACTCAAATTGATAACATAAACATTTAATTTTAATTTTAATTGTTTTTATATTTCCCATGTCACCAAAAAATAGTATATTAGTTTCGATTTTTTATATTATTTATGAACTTCTTTTAAGGTAATACAAATATTTAACTAATAAAAAATAGAATAAATTACAGAAGGCAGATTCGATTTATTATATATATCTAAGTATATTTATAGTTGCAAATATTAGCTTATTCACATTCCCAGTTAGTTATTCAATTGTACAAAATTTTAATTTAATCAGAAACGTAAACCGTTTATTTACAGACCTTCGCTTACATTAGTACATATGTATATGCGACTCAATCGAATTCAATTCAATTCATATTTTGTAACACACGCTCTCTCGCTCTTCACCTCGCACCCTCTCGCTCTCCCACACACTGAATCGCTGATTAGAATTTTGTATTCTATTTAACATATTAGTTAATGCCCCCCCTCCACCGTTTCCTCATCCCATTATCATTTTGGCTTTATGGTCCAGCAAGTTTGGCGATATGTTTTCATTATCGGTATATGCTAATGGCGAAATTTGAAAAACAAGTTCCAAACTTAAGTTGTTTTTGACTTTTTTCGGCAACAAACAGTGCGATTGTATTGAGATTAGTGGCCGAAATACATACCGATCGAAGGAACTTTAAAGTTTAATTTATGAACACTTCTTGGCGATTTCTTTAAATTGAGCACACAAAAAAAAGTAACACTAACCGACGAATATCGGTAGAAACTAGCTGACAAGCTCTACGAAAAACACGAAAAACTTAAATTGGTCTTCACACTGGAAACGCCAAATTGAAAATGGTCTTGGAGAACGACTTCCAATTCAACGTTGGCTCGGTTCTGCGTTGCAGCCTACGTCGACGTCGCTGTCGGCGTCGTCTTTCCATTATCTCCAGCTGTTTTATATATAGTAAACAGGGGCGCGGCAAAGGGGGCGTGTGTCCTAACAAAAAACGGTACAAGGATGAACTTCTTTGAAAAAAAACTTAATTAGTTTTTCAAGATTTAGCTTCAAACTTTTTTAAAGTTATTTTATAGTTTAGGATCAATTTTACCATTTATTCTTTCCATTCTTACATAAAATATTTTTCTTTGAAAGTAACTTATAGTAGTAAAATACAAAAAGAAACCATAATTTTTACAACAAAATAATTATACAATTAATAGTTAAGCCTTACGCTTGGAAAATTTACTTATTTTTAAAGTATTGGGGTAGGACAATTCAGATAATATCAAAGTTTATTAAAAATAAATTTAAAAAGCTGAATATTGCTTTTTTTTGCATATTGCATGAAACGCATATGCAAAAACAAGAAAACAAGTATGAAATACATATTGAAATTAAGAAAATTTTAATTTGATTGAAAACCAATTTCCAATACCTACTCACTTTTGTGGGATTTATTTCTACGTCCATGTAAGCACACCAACGTCAATGCTGATTTTGCGAAACATTCGTACTAGTTGTTTACATTGGTGATCATTCGATGAAACGATTAAAAAGTGATTGATATTTTAATTTATTTAGGTTTGTCTGCTGCAAAGCAATACCGAATTAATTTTACTATCTAATAATTAAGGTAATAAAGAATATCTTTAAGATACACTTTGATCTCATTTTTTCTGTGTAGACAGTTATTTTTAAGGCGTGCCATGCGATCGCCGCTCTTTTCGTGTTTACCTATTCTCTTTTCTCAGTTTACATAGTTGTACAGTACAACTTCTAAAGATTGAGCACTTTTTATGCAAGCTTTTTAAATGAAAAAAAATATTATGAATAAATTGTATATACATGAGGACTGTACGAATCATGACTTTGATTTCAGAAACAAATCTCATATTGTCCACATTAATTAAAATTATTGAAATGATTGTCCACATTAATTAAAATTATTGAAATGACTAGTAAAATTTGTTAATAAGTAAAAATAAATTTACATTTAACTACATTTAGTTTATTTGTTTAGGGTGTTTACTGTAGCAAGTTTTCCTTAACAGAGCTGATTTATTTGACAGCCGAAAAGAATGCTATAATAATATGTTAATATTAGCTAACAAGTGCTTAAAATATTTCTCAATGTAACGCCTATGACCAATTTAAAAACCAGAAGAAAAGTTGCGTATTAAATAAATCTAAAATTTATATTTCACATATATAAATCTATAGATACACGGAATTTGCTTACACCAAGCCAAAAAGTATGCTTAAAGCTGCACAATTTATCACACAAAGATAAACTTGGACAAAGGCGAATATAAAACCATGTGAAGGGGCCGCATTATCATTCGC
This sequence comes from Drosophila rhopaloa, assembly GCF_018152115.1. Taxonomy (NCBI): domain Eukaryota; kingdom Metazoa; phylum Arthropoda; class Insecta; order Diptera; family Drosophilidae; genus Drosophila; species Drosophila rhopaloa. The sequence goes on along the minus strand of NW_025335123.1, from coordinate 11,488,338 downwards.
TTGAGTTCATTTAATATTGCTTATAAATTTCTATTCGGAAAAGTTGCAGTTATTAATGCTTGGAACTCAACAACAAATAAAAACAAGGAGACTATTTACTAGTCTTATCAAATAATAAATAGCTACTAGGATGGATAGTAAGTAAACCAAACTAGAAATTGGCTAGCTTAGTGTTCTTGGCAAAACATTTTACAATATATTATGCATATTCCAAAAATGTTTACGAAACCATATTTCACATTACTACCATATATTTCTTGGTATGCCATCACTGTCGGATCATCGGGCCATTAGCTGGCGGACATTGTGGGTGCCAAGTGCCATTGGCAGTGGCACATGACATTGGCCATAAACTTAAGTTAATCTGGACGAGCGGCAGTTGCATTTGCATTTTCTTTTTCACAATTCGCCCCGGAAAGGGGGATACTAACGACTGCCAGCACCCCCAACTGGGCGCCCATTAAAAAGGCATAAATTATAGGCAGCTGGGGGGGCCCCAACCACCCTCCCCCCACCACCCATGCTCACGTAGTAAATCAGAGCGTTTAATTAATACACAATGCAGGCGGATCGGATAATAAATTACATTCGAAATGCATGCCAAAACTGAAATTTGTTTCGTCTCGACGGAACGTGTTGACTGGCCGGATTCCACTATTCGCATTTCATTTCCCGACAGCGGATTAGGATTTAGCCGGACAGTTTTGTCAGATCCATTGTCACATCGCTCACTCACCTCGTGCCATTGGGTGGGATCGAGATCCCAGACCAGACACTTGTACTTTGACGGAGGACCGAGGAAATCGAGAGTGACGGCGCCATCCCAATTTGGGTTGGATCATTTGGAAAATGGGTGGAGCAAGGGTCGATCTGCTGATACCCAGGGGATCGTAGGTCCCTAATAGCTCAATAGCTTTAGATTTTTAATCTAATAGAATCGGTTTTCAATGACTAAAAACTACTTGGGACCGGGAAAAAAGTTTGCTTTAAAATTACATAAGAACTTTAAAGTGATTAAAAAATAATGCAGTCAGATTAAAAAATGTACACAATTGTTTTGTTAGTGAACTTTTTTAAACTAGTGTCAAAAAACCTCCAATACAATACTTTTTCTTTTAAATAGTATCATTTGTGTTCGTGTTAAGGTCTATTTATAAATAAATGTTGCTTTAAAAAAATGTTAACAAAAAACTTATATTATTAAATGTTGTAAATTAACTTAAGGCATTCAAAAGTTTAAATTGTCAACAGTTTTAAAAACAATCTGCATTAAAAATGTCGAATATCTATTAAAACAATTGCGAAATTTTACTATTTCTAAGATAAGTTTGTAAAATGTTGTTGTCACATTTTCCCAATATAATTACCAGCTAAGACAAACTAGACCACAATTCCAGCATGCTGCTGTGTATGTAACTCCGAGCATAGGGTATCGGCAAACAAATGTAGCCCATGCAAATGGAAAACGCGTGCAATTAATCAAAGTGGAACCGAGTGCCCCAACGGATCTTAGAAAATGGCATGGGCTAAAAGCAATTTGTGATTAGAACAGCCACATGCGACAAGCTCCTCGAGTTCTTGGGCCTTTCATCTGGCGACAAGTCGGGGCAGATATGTATATAGTATGTATGGTCGGGGATATAGCGAACATATCTTTATAGCGACATATAGATGCCAGATAGATGAGATGCCAGAGATAGAGACCTGGATCGACGGATAGATACACGTCGCTGGGTCATTATATTCGGCTATATGCAGCATAATTTATTGGCATTTTTATTATTATTTTATTTATGATTTCTGAGTTTTCAAATTTGTTTGGATCTGCTCCGCTTTCGCCGAGCCTTTATTGTTATTGTCATTATGCAGATACAGATACAGATACAGATTCAGATAGGGATACACATATTTGCCCGATTACTATATATATCGGCTTACTATATCTTTTCGCACAGCCATCTATTAAGATCACACGATGACATCGACGAGGGCTCTCGAACAAATTGATGAGACAGGTGGAGCCGAACTGAACAAGAATCTATATCCATATTTCCATTTCGACTGCTGCATATGTTTTTGATAATTCCGCAGCGGCAGTGAAAGATTTATTTAATTATTTTCATGTACACGATTTTCGATTTAATGAGCAGTTTACTGGGGTAACACTGAATCGAATCGAATATTGAATGGGGCAAATGGCCAATTCCCATTAGACAACTAGCCGCGTATATGCGAGTATAAACTTATGATTATGAATATGTATAAATATATGTATATACATATATATATTCGATCGTAAAGCGGCGGGAGGCGGTTGTGAAGGCGTCGTCAAAAATAGATATGGCCGCCAACTTTAACGGTCGCCGAAAGTCGACTGCAACTTTTAATGGCAAATAAAACAAATGCCAGGCAAGCAAATCGAATTAAATGGCAAGAAATTTATGAATAAAGCACACAATGTTGGTGGATCTTTTCCTGTGCTCGCCGACAAAACTGCCTACTTCCTGCAATTCCACTACATTGTTATTCCACAATGTTTTGTTTTATAGGCCCCATTTAAGGATACTTTAAATTAAGAGTTGTTAATATTTCAGTCTTAAGTGAAGACTTCCCAAGCCATTATGTTCTTTAAACACTTGTGATTTATAAATATACTAAAATTGCAGATCACTTCAAATTAAAAAGGATGAAAATTAAATCGATTTGGTGAATGAGGATCACTAATATTGAACCTTGAATAGAAACACCTGTATTTTTTAACACAACAAACTAATGAATACATTTTTTGTAAACTAAATTTCATCCACAATATCATTCCCCCTCCAAAACTTAGGGTATTTTCGGCATGATTTCAGAAATATTTCTAGCTAGGTGGATTAAAAAACGTTTTGACAAAACGATTTCAAAGCCCCCGTCCAAACGAGCAGACATATCTTTGGCAGGCTTTTCCAAGAATTTAGCACTCGTCGAGTATAATTTTTAATTTATTATAAATAAATAAATACAAATACAGATACAATTATTTAGTTTAGTACACACAACACAGAACTGGGAGAGGTGACCAGAGGACTGTTGGGGGACTACACGTATTTAGCCACATTTTTGGGACGCGAGCTCTCGGTAAATTATATATTTTATATATCACTGCAATCATTACCAAATGTAAAATGAGGACCTTTAATTTCCCATTAGCATCGGACTTACAGCTGTGTTCGAAATAACTTTATTTACTAATATTTAATGTTAAGGCAAAAAGTTGTAAATATAAAAAGCATAGTTAAATTTTTAATTTCATTCCAAATTCCACATGTCAACGAATTTATTGTGTTTTGATTGCATTTTTGTGAAATAATTTCTGTTTTGATTGCATTTTTATGAAATAATTTCTGTTTTGTCATTAGTTTTTGTGGAAACTTTTATTAGCTTTTTTTAGTATTGGAAAACTGAAACTGAAATTGATTTCGAATGGAAATAAGAAAATCGAACAGTTGATATTCAACTGATTTAAAAGTATGCCTTTTAGGCATATTATTTTTTTGAGCCTTATTTTGAGCACAGCTGTATTTTAAATATTTAAAGGGAAATGAAAGAAATGAAGAAACCACTCGAGTCCCGGAAAATGGGGCTTGATACAGCGCATATCTAAGCCAGCTCGGCGGCAGCTGGCGGAGGAGCAGGAGCCGTGCCAGGATCGGCTGTGCCCGCCGATGCGGCTGCCTGATCCGCCTGCTCCTTCTCCAGGACCGCCAGCAGCTGGTCCGCCTCGGCGGCCTTGGCCTGGAGCTCGGCCAGCTTGCGCTGCTTCTCGGCCTCATCCGCCAGCCGCTTGGCCCGGCGCTCCTCCTCGCGCCGCAGCTGCTCCTCCAGGTGGGTGCGGAGCAGGCTGTCGCCCAGGCCCAGCTTGTCCATCACCTGGGTGATGTCCCGGCTGTAGCGCAGGCGGGTATTGTTCGCCAGCTCCTCGGAGCAGTCCTCGCGTCCCTGCTGCAGACGCTGCAGCACGGACATCTTGGCGTCCACCACCACGTAGTTGGAGTTCGGGATGAAGCTGTCGCTCTTCTCGTTCAGGTACTGCACCAGAGTCCTCAGCGAATTCGAATTGGCCTTGGCGTTGATGGCCCCGCTGGCGAAGTCCTGCGACTTCATCATCTGTAATCGCAAATTAGATTTGATTAGGAGTCTAACGAAAATAGATTGACATTTGTTTTTAAACATAATTTTTAAAGCTTATTTTCATTTAAATATTAAATTATGGTAACTTATTTTTAATTAAAAAATAAAGAAAAAAAATTAAGTAATTTGAATTTGGCATTATTGTTAAACACAGCTTTAAATAACAAATCAATCAGAAAATACATTTGTAATTAGATTGTTAACTCGCAAATCTATGGTAACCTAAAGCACGAAAACGATACACTATTGGGGTCTTAAAAAGTTTATCATTGCTGTAGTTCTGATAAAATATAAAAAAATAAAATATAATTTGTATTAACAATTGCATTTACCTGCGCATGCGTGGACTTCTGCTTGCACTCCAGGCAGTTCCAATTGGGATGCGGCAGTCCGGAGATCTCCGGCACCACCAGACCCGTGCAGTTCGTGTCCCGGCAATACAATCCCGAGATGAAGGCACCCTTCTCCTGCAAATGGTCAAGATTTATATTAATACAATATATTCAATTGTTAGAACTTAATATATATATTCATTGTAAACTCCATTAAATATATAATTTAATTAACTTGGTTTTAAGGTAATTCAGTCAGATAGGGAATGTTCCGCAGAAACCTTAAGCTTTCGACCATACATTAACTATTTATTACCCTATGGAAACATATTTATTGTAGTGGCTACACAAAAATGTTAGATATTCCAACAGACTTTGCATTATCTTATGACATATTGGAGAATACAATTAATGCGAATTGATCGCCGTATTATCGTGGTTATCGACACATAATTATCATTCCTATCGGTAATTGGTAATCGGCACACTTGCCGGCCCATCGATCACTTGGGAATTAGCACAGCACTTGGGATGTTTGGCGCGTGAATCATTGGGGCCAAATGTCTCGGCTAATGAAAAGCGCTTTCGCATTTCTGGGATTCCGATTCCAGCTAAAAATAATCCGAAAACGGATTGAACGAGCTCCAACAAGTGATCGCCGTGTATCTGCGATATGAATACGCCCGGCTATATATCCACCGCCGATCCGCGAGATTGACACATAAATTAAAGCAAGAAAAAGAGATGTCGCTCCGTGTGCGTTTTAATATTCGCTCGTGCGATCGATAAATATCCACACACAGGTTGTTAAGGATGTCGGTCGTCCGCGGCCACGTCATCTCCATAAAATTCCCAATCCGAATCGTTCGCCCAATTTGCTTGCTCGTAAATTAACTCAGATAATTAATGGTTCCGATCCGCAGACTGCACTATAGACAAAACAAAAAATCCACTCTTTTGATATATAATAAAAAAACGTTTGTTTAACTTTTCCCAAATAGTGTTGATTTTGGCAATTTGATATATAACATTATTTCACTTTTACGATCAAATCGGTATGTTTGCATTGTTTTTGTAATTAGTAAAGTCTAAGTTTGTTTTTTTTTTAAATGAAGCCTGTATTTTAATATTAATTTCGAAGCGGATGGAGGATGATAAACACTCGGAACAGCGGAAACCTATAAGATATGAAAACAAAATACCTTTGCGGGAGTTCGCTGAACTATAGTTTAAATCATATTTCCAATTAATTACACCAACACGTGCCACAGTCAAGGGCAGGAAATTAGAAACAGTCGGTGCTATTTTTGACATTTAACAAATGGGCAATTCA